>NC_141879.1:472605875-473855875 GCF_056163025.1 Triticum urartu
CAAGACTCCAGCTCTCCGGTGAAGAAATCACAGAGGCTGTGCATACGATAGTGAATGAACCGGAACACGTCTGCGCCAGAACCGGCCTGCTTCCCTTCTGTGCCACCAACAAACCGCCAGCTGTAAGACTTTGATTTTTCTCTTTGCTGAATCTATTATTGATATGTCTGGTCATTGTTTTTAATATCAGTGTCTGCATAATCAGGGCGATGATCCGTTTTGGAGCAAAAAACTACCGCAGGAGAAACCAGAAAAACCAGACAAACCGGAAAGAGCAACCCGGCAAAAGACTAAAGCTGTGAAGAAGACTGCCCATAGGAAAAGAACCACTGCATCTTCTAATCCGGTTCCTGACGATGAGGTGGATAATCCGGACTTTGAGGTAGAGCTTGACTCACTTGGTTTATTTTTCATGCGTCTTATTGATGATGATATTTGTCAGGATGATGTCGAAGCCAGCCACGCGGATGTTGCAGAGGTAATTATTCTCTCTTCCGATTCAGAAACTTTGCCTTCACAAAAAATCCGTCAGGCAAACCGGAAAGTTAAATTTTCTCATCCTCTTGCTTATTTGGATCCTAAACTTCTTATGAAGACCCAACAACACGAAGCTCGCCACACCACCCGGCACAGCGGGCAGGTAGTTACCTCCGCCGGTTTACCGAACAGTCTGGTTCGGAAACGCCATTCCGAGGTCTCTAATTTGTTTGTCAGTGCTTGTCCTAAAGCGGGCTGCTTTCATCAACCTCTTATCCGCCTGACTCTGATTATCAGGTTACTTCCCACTCATCTTCTGGCGAGTCATCGGCTACTCAGCTCCCACCGCTCAAAACGGTGCTTGGGTAAGCTATACTTATTGTGATGTTTGCAGTACATTGCCTTAGAACATATTCTGTATTTGATTTTGTTATTCTTCTCAGGGCCAAACCTAGGCCAAGCAAGAAGGCCCGCCTGGACAAAGCGGCCGAAGAAGATGTCGTTCTTGAAGCAGACAAGACACCCAATGCTGAAGCGGCTATTCCTGAGGATATTCCCAACGATCCACCGCAACAAGATGATGATCTTATTACAGAAGAGAGACCTACTAACACCTCAGGTCCAACCCATCAGCCCACAGGTTCCATCCGGATTGAAAGCTCCACCGGTCCAGCAAAGCCTACTGACAAGCAAACAGCTCTAGTGCAAACCGGCAGTACCAAAGATGATGAGGTTGTCATTACTGGTACTGGCCATACTGAGCCAAACAATCCTGTCGCTTTATCTAAACATTCTGCCAGGGAAGAATTTGCTGCTTTTGGCAAAGGCAAGTGGAACGCTGATCTGACGACTTACGCTGCTCTGAACGCCCAAGATATCCATTCCGGCTATCTGAACCGGCTGTATACCAGCCGTGACTACGAAGCCAGTCTGGTTAATATGATGAAAGATAAATATGAGGTAATTTCCATATGCTCCTTCCTGCTTGTATGCTTCCATTCCTGATTCTCCTAGCCCCCAAGGGCCGGTTTGGAATATTCTTTCAAACCGGGACTTACATAATATAAATCTTGTTGCTTTGAAATTTGCTGATGTAGCCCCCAAGGGCCGGTTCAACTTTAGCGTAGTTGAAACTGCCGCATCAGAATATATATGATCAAATAGCCATTAGCCCCCAAGTGCCAAGTTGAATACTTGTATTGATCTTGGGACTTTGTAAACAATTGAAAGATGAAGATCAAACATGCATTAGGCCCCAAGTGCTAAGCGCATAACTTGTTATGTGGTTGGCACTTGAATCCTTCTACCGGTTTGTTGAAACATATATCTGTATGTATGCAGGCGGAGCTGAAGACGAAAGAAAACCAAGTCATCGATCTTCAAGAAAACTTGAAAACCCAACAGGCTGAAACCTCCAAAGCAAAAGAGGAATTGGCTAGCGCTTTAAGTGCCATGGAACAACTGAAGGAGAACTTCAAGAAGAAACGGGCGGACTGGGCCACTGAAAAATCCGCTTTGATCAAACGAGCAGAGGATGCTGAGGCTGCACTAAAACCAGTGGCAGATGAACTGACCAGCATAAAGCGGCACATGCATGCCATGACTGCTGCTATCTTTGGTAAGCCAGTTTGCCTTCTGAATTGGCTCTGCCTTCTGACAGAGTCGCCGGTTTATTAACCCTTTTATGGTATTTCAGGGACACGCACTGGTCACTTGGGGTCAGATGTGCGGAAGAAACTAAAAGCCGCCTATACATTGGTTGAACAATTGTATACTGGTGCCCAGCGGATCATCTGTACCGCATCTCATAACAAACCGGCGCCCACTTTGATTCAAGATACTCTGATGAAACTGTCGATGCTTTCTGCCCGGGTTGAAGAGCTGAAGAAATCTGCTGCTTGAACCGGCGCAATCAATGCTTTAATCCGGGCAAAAGCCTGGGTGCCGGATTTTGATCCTATTGAAGCGGCTCAGGGCTATCCCAGCTTGAAGGAAGACGGGCCAGAATTCGGTGAAGCGGATCTGCGAGCAATAAACCGGGAGGTGCGTCCACTAGCTTGTCAGTTGGCTGAGGAAGCAGAATTGTCTCGTTATCAAGCGCAATATGACAGTCAGAACAAGCGAATAGCTGCGCCAATCCATGAATCGGAAAATCTGATTCCTCCAATCCATAAGCATACTTACGCTCCCGATATTGACCCGTCATTGCTGATCCACGATGAAGCTGTTTTTCAAGCATTAATGGGAATCGATTGGACAACTGTGGATTTCCAGCCACTGGGTAGGGACACGGAGGCTGAAGCGGCGCAGGATGACCCGCAACCATCAGGCCAGGCTGGTGACCAAGCTTGAATCGGAAGCCAGTTTTAAAACTGCCTCTCCTTCGCGAAAAACAATTATTTTATTATGGGCACCATGTTGCCTTGTAATAGGCTAGCTGATACCTTTGATGTTGATATGCCTTCGTGCATACTTTGTTCTTCCTGTGGTAATGAACTTTCCACAACACTTTCTGCCGTCATTGAGCATGAAGTTGGCTTGGCCAATCTTGAAGCGGAGTTTTGCAAACCCACACTTGTTGGAGGAGATAACAGCTCATGTATATATATATATATATGATGCTGGTTTACCATTGTAAACCATGCCGGGTTATAATAAAGACCGTATTACTCCATAAGAGGATGTTAACAACACGGATCAAACCGATCAAATAGTCTCCGGATTGACGTGAACTGTGTTTCGTCAATTGAAAAAAAAATTGTCGGTTTAAAAAAACGCACAATGAAAAGCAAAAACCCCCCTTCAAAGAAAAGTGTGAAGCAAAAGAAAAGTTTTATTTAAACTGATCAAATGGCGTTACCATGGCCAAACACGACCAAGCTCCCGTTAGGTGTAACTATGGTTCTAGTCAGCCAGGTCCCCAAATGAAACTGTGGCATTTATGCCGACCAAATGGCGTGGTCATGGTTCGGGTTCGACCAAGCCCCCAAGTGATTCTGTGGCCTTAGGCCGATCAAGAGGCGTGACTGGTTCAGACATGACCTAGTCCCCAAGTGATCTGGTGGCTTTCGCCTATCAAGAGGCATGGTATTGGTTCAGACACGACCAATCCTCCAAGTGATATAACGCGATGCTTTTAGCAAAGCGAACTCAAGGGGTAAACCGGGGGCCGCTTTAGAGCAAGTCCGTGTAACCTCACATGATGTAAAAGAACAGATACCCCGCTTTAGCTGAGGGTCCGGTTTATAATATTTAACCATAATATATACATTGTCGTAATATGTACATAAGTATAGCCAATGGCTCAAGTATAGTAAGGCCGAAGATGAGCTATATTCCACGGCCTGTTAGTCTCCTCCTCTGATGTACGTGAGTCCTTATGCTCTCGAATATCGATCAGATAGTACGACCCGTTGTGCAGATTCTTGCTGACCACGAAAGGCCCCTCCCAAGGTGGGGATAGCTTATGCATATTAGTCTGATCTTGGATGAGCCGAAGCACCAAATCTCCTTCCTGAAAGGTTCTGGTTCTGACCCGGCGACTGTGATAACGACGAAGATCCTGCTGGTAAATCGCCGATCGGGCGGCTGCGATGTCACGCTGTTCATCCAACCGGTCCAAAGCATCTTGCCGTGTTGTCTCGTTGTCCGCTTCAATTTAAGCCGTGACACGAGGTGAATCATGGCGGATATCACTGGGGAGAACTGCCTCCACTCCATAAACCATGAAGAACGGTGTGTATCCTGTTGATCTGCTGGGTGTTGTATTGATGCTCCATAGCACAGATGGTAATTCTTCTACCCAACAACCCGGCGTTCTCTGCAAAGGAACCATGAGTCGGGGCTTGATGCCTCTCAAGATCTCTTGATTAGCTCTTTCTGCTTGGCCATTGGACTGTGGATGTGCCACTGATGAAACGTCGAGCCGGATGTGCTCCCATTCGCAGAACTCCTTCATAGCACCTTTGGATAAATTGGTACCATTATCTGTGATAATACTGTGCGGAAAGCCAAACCGGAAAATCACATTTTTGATGAACTAAACTGTCGTGGCCGCATCACACTTGCTAACAAGTTCTGCCTCCATCCACTTTGTAAACTTGTCAACCGCCACTAGGAGGTGGGTCTTCTTATCTTTGGACCTTTTGAAAGGCCCAACCATATCCAGCCCCCAAGTTGCAAATGGCCAAGTAATCGGAATCATTCTCAATTCTTGAGCCGGTACATGAGCACGCCTTGAAAATCTTTGGCACCCATCACATCGTCTGACCAGATTCTCCGCATCAGCATGAGCAGTTAACCAATAAAAACCATGGCGAAACGCTTTAGCCACCAGAGACTTTGAATCGGCGTGGTGACCACAATCTCCTTCGTGGATCTCACGCAAGATTTCACG
Source organism: Triticum urartu (assembly GCF_056163025.1). Classification (NCBI taxonomy): domain Eukaryota; kingdom Viridiplantae; phylum Streptophyta; class Magnoliopsida; order Poales; family Poaceae; genus Triticum; species Triticum urartu. The sequence continues at coordinate 472,610,749 of NC_141879.1, forward strand.
GCCTTCTTCAGGAGACACGCAGCGTTGAAAAATCCCTGATATACTGCAATGATGCAACTCACCGTTGATGATGGCCATGGACTTGGATCGCCGGATTATCTGCCGTGCTAGAATTTCATCCTCTGGCAACTCACCCCGGTTCTTGTACGCCAGGTAAGGAAGCGTCCAATCCGGAATAACATGAAGAGCCGCCACCAATTGAGCCTCCGGATCAGGAATAGCCAAATCCTCTTCACCAGGGATCTTGACCGACGGGTTGTGCAGCACATCCAGAAAAACATTGGGTGGGACCGGTTTGCGCTGAGAGCCCAGCCGGCTTAAAGCGTCTGCCGCTTCATTTTTCCGCCGGTCCACGTGGTCCACCTGATAGCCCTTGAAATAACCTGCGACAGTATCCACCTCGCGACGATATGCTGCCATGAGTGGGTCCTTGGAGTCCCAAGTGCCAGACACTTGCTAAGCCACAAGGTCCGAGTCACCGAAGCACTTAACTCGACTTAGATTCATCTCCTTAGCCATCTGAAGACCATGGAGCAAGGCTTCATACTCAGCTGCATTGTTAGTACAAGGGAACATTAAACGGAGAACATAACAAAACTTATCACCTCATGGGGAAGTTAACACGACTCCAGCCCCCGAGCCTTCCAACTACCTGGATCCGTCAAAATGGATGGTCCAATACGTATGATCCGACCTTTCCTCAGGTGCTTGTATTTCCGTCCAATCATTGATGAAATCAACAAGTGCTTGAGACTTAACCGATGTCCGAGGCACATACTTCAAACCGTACGGCCCCAGCTCTATGGCCCACTTTGCAATCCGGCCAGTTGCTTCCCGGTTCTGGATGATATCTCCCAAAGGAGCAGAACTGACCACCGTAATTGAGTGCCCCTGGAAATATTGTTTAAGCTTCCGGCTTGCCATAAAAACTCCATACACCAGCTTCTGCCAATGCGGATATCTTTGCTTGGACTCAATGAGCACCTCGCTGATATAATAGACCGGACGTTGAACCGAATGCTCCTTACCTGCCTCCTTTCACTCCACCACAATAGCTACGCTGACCGCCTGAACATTAGCAGCAACATATAGCAGTAACGGATCCTTGTCAATGGGAGCGGCGAGCACAGGCGGATTGGCCAATTGCCGCTCTAAGTCCTCAAATGCTTCATCAACAGCAGAACTCTAGACAAACTGATCCGTCTTTTTCAACATCTGATACAAAGGGATTGCCTTCTCACCCAAGCGACTGATAAACCAGCTTAGCGCAGCAATCCGGCCTGCCAGGCGTTGAACATCATTGATACACTTCGGTTTAGCCAGGGAGGTGATAGCCGTGATCTTCTCCGGATTAGCCTCAATTCCCCTGTTGGACACTAGAAAACCCAATAGCTTGCCTCCTGGTACACCAAAGACACACTTGTCCGGATTAAGCATCATCTTGTATGTTCTCAGGTTATCAAAGGTTTCTTTCAAATCATCAATCAGAGTCTCCTTCTCCCTGGATTTAACCACGATATCATCCACGTAAGCATGTACATTACGACCAATCTGCTTGTGAAGACAATTTTGTACACACCGTTGGTAAGTTGCCTGGGCACTCTTGAGCCCGAAGGGCATAGACACATAGCAGAAGGCTCCAAAGGGAGTTATAAATGCTGTCTTCTCCTGGTCCTTAACTGCCATTTTGATCTGATGATAGCCAGAGTACGCATCCAAAAAACTTAAACGCTCACAACCCGCCGTAGCATCAATAATTTGATCAATACGGGGGAGGGCAAAAGGATCTACTGGACAAGCTTTATTAAGATCCGTATAATCCACACACATGCGCCAGGTGCCGTTTTTCTTGAGGACCAGCACCGGATTGGCAAGCCACTCAAGGTGAAAAACTTCAACAATAAAGCCAGCTGCTAAGAGCCTGGCTACCTCTTCTCCAATCGCCTTGCGTCTTTCTTCGTTAAACCGGTGGAGGAACTGTTTCACCGGTTTATATTTAGGATCCACATTAAGTGTGTGCTCAGTGAGTTGCCTCGGTACACCTAGCATGTCAGAGGGTTTCCATGCGAAAATGTCCCGATTCTCACGGATGAACTCGATGAGCGCGCTTTCCTATTTCGGATCCAAGTTGGCACTAATGCTGAACTGCTTGGACGAATCGCCAGGTACGAAGTCAACAAGCTTAGTCTCTGCTGCCGATTTGAACTTCAGGGCCGGATCATGCTCTGTAGTTGGCTTCTTCAACGGAGTCATGTCCGCCGGATCAACATTGTCTTTATAGTGCTTCAACTCCTCGGTGGCACAAACCGACTCTGCATAAGCCGCATCTCCTTCCTCGCATTCCAAAGTGATTTTGCGGCTTCCGTGAACCATTATTGTCCCCTTGTGACCCGGCATCTTGAGCTGCAAATACACATAACAGGGCCGAGCCATAAACTTGGCGTATGCCGGTCTCCCAAATAGGGCATGATATGGACTTTGGATTTTCACCACCTCAAACGTTAATGTCTCCGACCTGGAATCATGATCATCCCCAAAGGCCACTTCCAGAGCTATCTTACCAACGGGATATGCTGATCTGCCAGGCACTACACCGTGGAATACTGTATTAGACGATTTGAGATTCTTATCTGTTAGCCCCATACGACGGAAGGTCTCATAGTACAGGATGTTAATACTGCTCCCTCCATCCATGAGCACCTTGGTGAACTTACCTCCCACCTGAGGCGCCACCACCAGAGCCAACTGACCCGGATTATCGACCTGGGGTGGGTGATCCTCTCTGCTCCATATGATCGGCTGTTCAGACCAACGTAGATAACGGGGTATGGCCGGTTCAACAGAGTTGACCGCCCGCCTCTGAACCTTCCGGTCTCGCTTGTCCAAGCTAGTGGTAAAGACATGGTACTGCCCACCACTCAACTGCTTTGGGTTGCTCTGGTAACCTGACTGTTGCTGCTGTTGGTTGTAACCACCCTGGTTGTTCCGATTATTTTGACCATTATTTTCGCCCGGATTACCATTAAATCCTGAACCGGAACTTCCTCCACCGTAACCCGGCCCAGACCTTGAGCCATCGCCAGATTTGTGATCATACCGGAAATTATTAGAATTCTTGAACTCCTGCATAATAAAGCAATCCTTCCAAAGGTGGTTTGCTGGTTCCTCCTTCGTCCCATGTCTTGGACAGGGCTGGCTTAGCAGGTAGTTTAGGCGGTTTGGGTTAGGGTTGGGTGCCCCACTACGATTTTTCGGCCTACCTTTGCGTCGCTGGCCATTGTTCTGTGCGTTGGTATTAGCCACCAAGTCCATGTTACCATCCGCTTTACGCTTGCTTCCTCCGCCATTGCCTACCCAGTGATGCTGCTGACCTTTGGAGCTGTTGTTCCTCTTTCCTTTCCCTGTCTTGTCATCATCAGATTCGGGATCCTTAGTACTATCAGAATCAGCATATTTCACCAAAGCGGCCATGAGGGTCCCCATGTCGGTGCAATGACGCTTCATCCGTCCCAACTTCAGCTTTAGGGGTCCAAACCGGCAGTTCCCCGCTAGGGTTAATACTGCGGTGTCAGCGTTGATGCGGTCTGAGGAGTGCAACACTTATGAAACCCGGCGCACCCAATGAGTCGTTGATTCTCCTTCCTCCTGGACGCATGCCGCTAAGTCCACTATCGACATAGGCTGTTTACAGGTATCTTTGAAATTGCTGATAAACCGGGCCCGTAATTGGGCCCATGAACTGATAGAATTAGCCGGCAAGCTTTTTAACCAAGTACGGGGCGTTCCTTCGAGCATCATGGTGAAGTATTTTGCACACACCACGTCATCCACATCGAGCATCTCCACGGCCATCTCATAGCTCTCCACCCATGTCTCTGGAGGTTGATCCGCCGTGTAATTTGGTACCTTGCGCGGGCCTTTGAAATCCTTGGGCAGGCGCACGTTGCGCAAAGCGGGGATAAGGCAAGGCACCCCTAAAGAACTAGAAGTAATACCAGGTTCAGTCAAGGTGGTTGGACGAACCGGCGTGAGCTGCCGAGCCTGATGCTGTGCGGCTAACTCGGCCTCCCTGCACGCGCGGGCCCGGTCCACCACTCCCTGAGCGTCATCAGCACCACCCGCCGGGTTGTTGTCCCGGGGTGCCCCACGTCGTTGATTACTCGATACTGCCAGTTCATCCATATGTCTGCTATAGCTCCGGCTTGGATGAGGGGTCGAGTGGATCCGGTCGCGGCTATACGAGTACGCTTCCTGTTGGGCCAAAGCTGTCCTCAGAAGTTCCTTGACCCGTCGTGTCTCTACTGCCTGCGGCGAGTCACCTTCGATCGGAATGGCCTCCAGCCGTGCAGCAGCGGCAACAAGATTGTCCATTGGGTTGGAATAGTGACCCGGGGGTGTTAAAGCAGCCTGAGGTACAACGGTGTTTTGACGAGGCGGGTGTTGGGTTTCGTAGTAATTTCAAAAAAATTCCTGCGCACACGCAAGATCATGTGATGCATAGCAACGAGAGGGTAGAGTGTTGTCTACGTACCCAACGCAGACCTACTGCGGAAGCGCTGACACGACGTAGAGGAAGTAGTCGTACGTCTTCACGATCCAACCGATCAAGCACCGAAACTACGGCACCTCCGAGTTCGAGCACACGTTCAGCTCGATGACGATCCCCGGACTCCGATCCAGCAAAGTGTCGGGGAAGAGTTCTGTCAGCATGACGGCGTGGTGACGATCTTGATGAACTACAGCAGCAGGGCTTCGCCTAAACTCCGTTACAGTATTATCGAGGAATATGGTGGCAGGGGGCACCGCACACGGCTAAGGAATAGATCTCAATGATCAACTTGTGTGTCTAGAGGTGCCCCCTGCCTCCGTATATAAAGGAGCCAAGGGGGAGAGGTGCGCCGGCCAGGAGGAGGGCGCAGGAGGAGTCCTACTCCTTCCGGGAGTAGGACTCCCCCCCCCCCAATCCTATTCCAACTAGGATTCCCAAGGGGGAAAAGAGGGAGAGGGGGCCGGCCACCTCTCCTAGTCCTAATAGGACTAGGGGAGGGGGGAGGTGCGCAGCCACCTTGGGCTGCCCCTTTCTCCTTTCCACTAAGGCCCATGAAGGCCCATATGGCTCCCGGGGGGTTCTGGTAACCTCCCGGTAACCCGGTAAAATCCCGATTTCACCCGGAACACTTCCGATATCCAAACATAGGCTTCCAATATATAAATCTTTACGTCTCGACCATTTCGAGACTTCTCGTCATGTCCGTGATCACATCCGGGACTCCGAACAACCTTCGGTACATCAAAATGCATAAACTCATAATATAACTGTCATCGTACCCTTAAGCGTGCGGACCCTACGGGTTCGAGAACAATGTAGACATGACCAAGACACGTCTCCGGTCAATAACCAATAGCGGGACCTGGATGCCCATATTGGCTCCTACATATTCTACGAAGATCTTTATCGGTCAGACCGCATAACAACATACGTTGTTCCCTTTGTCATCGGTATGTTACTTGCCCGAGATTCGATCGTCGGTATCCAATACCTAGTTCAATCTCGTTACCGGCAAGTCTCTTTACTCGTTCCGTAATACATCATCTCACAGCTAACATATTAGTTGTAATGCTTGCAAGGCTTATGTGATGTGTATTACCGAGAGGGCCCAGAGATACCTCTCCGACAATCGGAGTGACAAATCCTAATCTCAAAATACGCCAACCCAACATCTACCTTTGGAGACACCTGTAATGCTCCTTTATAATCACCCAGTTACGTTGTGACGTTTAGTAGCACCCAAAGTGTTCCTCCGGCAAACGGGAGTTGCATAATCTCATAGTCATAGGAACATGTATATGTCATGAAGAAAGCAATAGCAACATACTAAACGATCGGGTGCTAAGCTAATGGAATGGGTCATGTCAATCAGATCATTCAACTAATGATGTGACCTCGTTAATCAAATAACAACTCATTGTTCATGGTCAGGAAACACAACCATCTTTGATTAACGAGCTAGTCAAGTAGAGGCATACTAGTGACACTTTGTTTGTCTATGTATTCACACATGTATTATGTTTCCGGTTAATACAATTCTAGCATGAATAATAAACATTTATCATGATTATAAGGAAATAAATAATAACTTTATTATTGCCTCTAGGGCATATTTCCTTCAGTCTCCCACTTGCACTAGAGTCAATAATCTAGATTACACTGTAATGATTCTAACACCCATGGAGCGTTGGTGCTGATCATGTTTTGCTCGTGGAAGAGGCTTAGTCAACGGGTCTGCAACATTCAGATCCATATGTATCTTGCAAATCTCTATGTCTCCCACCTCGACTAGATCCCGGATGGAGTTGAAGCGTCTCTTGATGTGTTTGGTCCTTTTGTGAAATCTGGATTCCTTTGCCAAGGCAATTGCACCAGTATTGTCACAAAAGATTTTCATTGGACCCGATGCATTAGGTATGACACCTAGATCGGATATGAACTCCTTCATCCAGACTCCTTCGTTCGCTGCTTCCGAAGCAGCTATGTACTCCGCTTCACATGTAGATCCCGCTACGACGCTTTGTTTAGAACTGCACCAACTGACAGCTCCACCGTTTAATGTAAACACGTATCCGGTTTGCGATTTAGAATCGTCCGGATCAGTGTCAAAGCTTGCATCAACGTAACCTTTTACGATGAGCTCTTTGTCACCTCCATATACGAGAAACATATCCTTAGTCCTTTTCAGGTATTTCAGGATGTTCTTGACCGCTGTCCAGTGATCCACTCCTGGATTACTTTGGTACCTCCCTGCTAAACTTATAGCAAGGGACACATCAGGTCTGGTACACAGCATTGCATACATGATAGATCCTATGGCTGATGCATAGGGAACATCTTTCATATTCTCTCTATCTTCTGCAGTGGTCGGGCATTGAGTCTTACTCAACTTCACACCTTGTAACACAGGCAAGAACCCTTTCTTTGCTTGATCCATTTTGAACTTCTTCAAAATTTTGTCAAGGTATGTGCTTTGTGAAAGTCCAATTAAGCGTCTTGATCTATCTCTATAGATCTTAATGCCTAATATGTAAGCAGCTTAACCGAGGTCTTTCATTGAAAAACTTTTATTCAAGTATCCCTTTATGCTATCCAGAAATTCTATATCATTTCCAATCAGCAATATGTCATCCACATATAATATCAGAAATGCTACAGAGCTCCCACTCACTTTCTTGTAAATACAGGCTTCTCCGAAAGTCTGTATAAAACCAAATGCTTTGATCACACTATCAAAACGTTTATCCCAACTCCGAGAGGCTTGCACCAGTCCATAAATGGATCGCTGGAGCTTGCACACTTTGTTAGCTCCTTTTGGATCGACAAAACCTTCCGGTTGCATCATATACAACTCTTCTTCCAGAAATCCATTCAGGAATGCAGTTTTGACATCCATCTGCCAAATTTCATAATCATAAAATGTGGCAATCGCTAACATGATTCGGACGGACTTAAGCATCGCTACGGGTGAGAAGGTCTCATCGTAGTCAATCCCTTGAACTTGCCGAAAACCTTTTGCGACAAGTCGAGCTTTGTAGACAGTAACATTACCATCAGCGTCAGTCTTCTTCTTAAAGATCCATTTATTCTCAATTGCTTGCCGATCATCGGGCAAGTCAACCAAAGTCCATACTTTGTTCTCATACATGGATCCCATCTTAGATTTCATGGCTTCAAGCCACTTTGCGGAATCTGGGCTCACCATCGCTTCTTCATAGTTCGTAGGTTCATCATGATCTAGTAGCATGACTTCCAGAATAGGATTACCGTACCACTCTGGTGCGGATCTTACTCTGGTTGATCTACGAGGTTCAGTAGTATCTTGATCTGAAGTTTCATGATCATTATCATTGGCTTCCTCACTAACTGGTGTAGGTGTCACTGAAACAGTTTTCTGTGAGGTACTACTTTCCAGTAAGGGAGCAGGTACAGTTACCTCGTCAAGTTCTACTTTCCTCCCACTCACTTCTTTCGAGAGAAACTCCTTCTCTAGAAAGGATCCATTCTTAGCAACGAATGTCTTGCCTTCGGATCTGTGATAGAAGGTGTACCCAACAGTTTCCTTTGGGTATCCTATGAAGACACATTTCTTCGATTTGGGTTCGAGCTTATCAGGTTGAAGCTTTTTCACATAAGCATTGCAGCCCCAAACTTTAAGAAATGACAACTTTGGTTTCTTGCCAAACCACAGTTCATAAGGCGTCGTCTCAACAGATTTTGATGGTGCCCTATTTAACGTGAATGCAGCCGTCTCTAGAGCATAACCCCAAAACGATAGCGGTAAATCAGTAAGAGACATCATAGATCGCACCATATCTAGTAAAGTACGATTACGACGTTCGGACACACCATTATGCTGTGGTGTTCCGGGTGGCGTGAGTTGCAAAACTATTCCACAGTTTTTCAAATGTACACCAAACTCGTAACTCAAATATTCTCCTCCACGATCAGATCGTAGAAACTTTATTTTCTTGTTACGATGATTTTCAACTTCACTCTGAAATTCTTTGAACTTTTCAAATGTTTCAGACTTATGTTTCATTAAGTAGATATATCCATATCTGCTTAAATCATCTGTGAAGGTGACAAAATAACGATATCTGCCACGAGCCTCAATATTCATCGGACCACATACATCGGTATGTATGATTTCCAACAAATCTGTTGCTCTCTCCATAGTACCGGAGAACGGTGTTTTAGTCATCTTGCCCATGAGGCATGGTTCGCAAGTACCAAGTGATTCATAATCAAGTGGTTCCAAAAGTCCATCAGTATGGAGTTTCTTCATGCGCTTTACACCGATATGACCTAAACGACAGTGCCACAAATAAGTTGCACTTTCATTATCAACTCTGCATCTTTTGGCTTCAACATTATGAATATGTGTATTACTACTATCGAGATTCAATAAAAATAGACCACTCTTCAAGGGTGCATGACCATAAAAGATATTACTCATATAAATAGAACAACCATTATTCTCTGATTTAAATGAATAACCGTCTCGCATTAAACAAGATCCAGATATAATGTTCATGCTCAACGCTGGCACCAAATAACAATTATTTAGGTCTAATATTAATCCCGAAGGTAGATGTAGAGGTAGCGTGCCGACCGCGATCACATCGACTTTGGAACCGTTTCCCACGTGCATCATCACCTCGTCCTTTGCCAAAGCCCGCTTATTCCGTAGTCCCTGTTTCGAGTTGCAAATATTAGCAACAGAACCAGTATCAAATACCCAGGTGCTACTGCGAGCTCTAGTAAGGTACACATCAATAACATGTATATCACATATACCTTTGTTCACCTTGCCATCCTTCTTATCCGCCAAATACTTGGGGCAGTTCCGCTTCCAGTGACCAGTCTGCTTGCAGTAGAAGCACTCAGTTTCAGGCTTAGGTCCAGACTTGGGTTTCTTCTCCTGAGCAGCAACTTGCTTGCCGTTCTTCTTGAAGTTCCCCTTCTTCTTCCCTTTGCCCTTTTTCTTGAAACTAGTGGTCTTGTTAACCATCAACACTTGATGCTCCTTCTTGATTTCTACCTCCGCAGCTTTCAGCATTGCGAAGAGCTCGGGAATAGTCTTGTTCATCCCTTGCATATTATAGTTCATCACGAAGCTCTTGTAGCTTGGTGGCAGTGATTGGAGAATTCTGTCAATGACGCAATCATCCGGAAGATTAACTCCCAATTGAATCAAGTGATTATTATACCCAGACATTTTGAGTATATGCTCACTGACAGAACTGTTCTCCTCCATCTTGCAGCTATAGAACTTATTGGAGACTTCATATCTCTCAATCCGGGCATTTGCTTGAAATATTAACTTCAACTCCTGGAACATCTCATATGCTCCATGACGTTCAAAACATCGTTGAAGTCCCGATTCTAAGCCGTAAAGCATGGCACACTGAACTATCGAGTAGTCATCAGCTTTGCTCTGCCAGACGTTCATAACATCTGGTGTTGCTCCAGCAGCAGGCCTTGCACCCAGCGGTGCTTCCAGGACGTAATTCTTCTGAGCAGCAATGAGGATAATCCTCAAGTTACGGACCCAGTCCGTGTAATTGCTACCATCATCTTTCAACTTTGCTTTCTCAAGGAACGCATTAAAATTCAACGGAACAACAGCACGAGCCATCTATCTACAATCAACATAAACAAGCAAGATACTATCAGGGACTAAGTTCATGATAAATTTAAGTTCAATTAATCATATTACCAAAGAACTCCTACTTAGATAGACATCTCTCTAATCTTCTAAGTGATTACGTGATCCAAATCAACTAAACCATAACCGATCATCACGTGAGATGGAGTAGTTTTCAATGGTGAACATCGTTTATGTTGATCATATCTACTATATGATTCACACTCGACCTTTCGGTCTCCGTGTTCCGAGGCCATATCTGCATATGCTAGGCTCGTCAAGTTTAACCTGAGTATTCTGCTTGTGCAAAAACTGGCTTGCACCCGTTGTAGATGGACGTAGAGCTTATCACACCCAATCATCACGTGGTGTCTGGGCACGACGAACTTTGGCAACGGTGCATACTCAGGGAGAACACTTCTTGATAATTTAGTGAGAGATCATCTTATAATGCTACCGTCAATCAAAGCAAGATAAGATGCATAAAAAAGATAAACATCACATGCAATCAATTTAAGTGATATGATATGGCCATCATCATCTTGTGCTTGTGATCTCCATCTCCGAAGCACCGTCATGATCACCATCGTCACCGGCGCGACACCTTGATCTCCATCGTAGCATCGTTGTCATCTCGCCAATCTTATGCTTCCACGACTATCACTACCGTTTAGTAATAAAGTAAAGCATTACATCGCGATTGCATTGCATACAATAAAGCGACAACCATATGGCTCCTGCCAGTTGCCGATAACTCGGTTACAAAACATGATCATCTCATACAATAAAATTCAGCATCATGCCTTGACCATATCACATCACAACATGCCCTGCAAAAACAAGTTAGACGTCCTCTACTTTGTTGTTGCAAGTTTTACGTGGCTGCTACGGGCTTAAGTAAGAACCAATCTCACCTACGCATCAAAACCACAACGATAGTTTGTCAAATAGACTCCGTTTTAACCTTCGCAAGGACCGGGCGTAGCCATACTAGGTTCAACTAAAGTTGGAGATACAGTCGCCCGCAAGCCACCTGTGTGCAAAGCACGTCGGGGGAACCGGTCTCGCGTAAGCGTACGCGTAAGGTTGGTCCGGGTCGTCTCGTCCAACAATGCCGCCGAACCAAAGTATGACATGCTGGTAGGCAGTATGACTTATATCGCCCACAACTCACTTGTGTTCTACTCGTGCATATAACATCAACATAAATAACCTAGGCTCTGATACCACTGTTGGGTTTCGTAGTAATTTCAAAAAATTTCCTACGCACACGCAAGATCATGTGATGCATAGCAACGAGAGGGGAGAGTGTTGTCTACGTACCCAACGCAGACCGACTGCGGAAGCGCTAACACGACGTAGAGGAAGTAGTCGTACGTCTTCACGATCCAACCGATCAAGCACCGAAACTACGGCTCCTCCGAGTTCGAGCACACGTTCAGCTCGATGACGATCCCCGGACTCCGATCCAGCAAAGTGTCGGGGAAGAGTTCCGTCAGCACGACGGCGTGGTGACGATCTTGATGAACTACAGCAGCAGGGCTTCGCCTAAACTCCGCTACAGTATTATCGAGGAATATGGTGGCAGGGGGCACCGCACACGGCTAAGGAATAGATCTCAATGATCAACTTGTGTGTCTAGAGGTGCCCCCTGCCTCCGTATATAAAGGAGCCAAGGGGGAGAGGTGCGCCGGCCAGGAGGAGGGCGCAGGAGGAGTCCTACTCCTTCCAGGAGTAGGACTCCCCCCCAATCCTATTCCAACTAGGATTCCCAAGGGGGAAAAGAGGGAGAGGGGGGCCGGCCACCTCTCCTAGTCCTAATAGGACTAGGGGAGGGGGGAGGTGCGCAGCCACCTTGGGCTGCCCCTTTCTCCTTTCCACTAAGGCCCATGAAGGCCCATATGGCTCCCGGGGGGTTCCGGTAACCTCCCGGTAACCCGGTAAAATCCCGATTTCACCCGGAACACTTCCGATATCCAAACATAGGCTTCCAATATATAAATCTTTACGTCTCGACCATTTCGAGACTCCTCGTCATGTCCGTGATCACATCCGGGACTCCGAACAACCTTCGGTACATCAAAATGCATAAACTCATAATATAACTGTCATCATAACCTTAAGCGTGCGGACCCTACGGGTTCGAGAACAATGTAGACATGACCGAGACACGTCTCCGGTCAATAACCAATAGCGGGACCTGGATGCCCATATTGGCTCCTACATATTCTACAAAGATCTTTATCGGTCAGACCGCATAACAACATACGTTGTTCCCTTTGTCATCGGTATGTTACTTGCCCGAGATTCGATCGTCGGTATCCAATACCTAGTTCAATCTCGTTACCGGCAAGTCTCTTTACTCGTTCCGTAATACATCATCTCACAGCTAACATATTAGTTGTAATGCTTGCAAGGCTTATGTGATGTGTATTACCGAGAGGGCCCAGAGATACCTCTCCGACAATCGGAGTGACAAATCCTAATCTCGAAATACGCCAACCCAACATCTACCTTTGAAGACACCTGTAATGCTCCTTTATAATCACCCAGTTACGTTGTGACGTTTGGTAGCACCCAAAGTGTTCCTCCGGCAAACGGGAGTTGCATAATCTCATAGTCATAGGAACATGTATATGTCATGAAGAAAGCAATAGCAACATACTAAACGATCGGGTGCTAAGCTAATGGAATGGGTCATGTCAATCAGATCATTCAACTAATGATGTGACCTCGTTAATCAAATAACAACTCATTGTTCATGGTCAGGAAACACAACCATCTTTGATTAACGAGCTAGTCAAGTAGAGGCATACTAGTGACACTTTGTTTGTCTATGTATTCACACATGTATTATGTTTCCGGTTAATACAATTCTAGCATGAATAATAAACATTTATCATGATTATAAGGAAATAAATAACAACTTTATTATTGCCTCTAGGGCATATTTCCTTCAGCGGGTCCATCTGACGAGGCTGAACCGGTGCACCGGTCCCAGGGGCTTCTGCCCGGTTCCCCTCCAGCGGATTGCCGGCTCTTGGCCCTGGGGTGTTGAAAAGGTCTCTGGCCTCGAAAACCGGAGGTAAGCGGGATCGGTGCTTCCTCCTCATGACTTCATGCGACGCGCTCTGGTCCAACATAAGCCTGTAGGCTTGTGCGTCTAAAGCGGCCCGCTCTGCGGCCATCCTGGTGTCCTCAGCTGCCAGATCCGCCTTGGCCTGGGTGATCTGTTCCTTTACCTTTGCAATCTCCATATTGTGAACGTCCTGATCTGGCGGATTAATTTCCGCCATAAGCACAGCCAACGCATCAAATAGTTCTGATAGAACCTGAGCCGGCGGGCGCACAGGGCCTCCTGCCCCGGCAACCGTCGCTGCTGCTGAACCGGAAATCGTTGCCGCAGCTGTCGAAGAATGAAGCGCTGCTTGTGTTCCGGCCATGAATACTCCAACCCGGTTGGGCAGATCAGAGGGGTCCGGAATACTGTCGCCATCGGAACAGCTCCCAATCCGGCCATCTTGTAGCTGATAAAGAGATTCGGTTTATCCGGTCGAAGATTCGTCACCAGAACAAACGACAGTCGCCCTGCGAAATTCCGATCTGTCCTCATAACTTCCTCCATGGATGACTCCCACGAAGGCACGCTTCATGGCCGGTTTAACCCGGGCAGATTGCGCACGCTGAGCCGTCTCGACGAGGTCGGTGCAGATGTCCGGCTCAGGGACCGGTTCACCGATCTTGCCAATGAAAACGTGAATGCTACCAAAGGGGACCCAGTACCCATACTCAATTGAGCCGGCCTCGGGGCCCCAGCCCGCGTCGTCGCTGTAGAGCCTGCCGCGACGACTCTTAGTCATCCGGCCTACAGCGTAGCCCTCGAGTCCTTCAAAGCGGCCCTCCAAGAACCGGAAACCATCGTGCGATAGCCCCACGGTGGGCGCCAACTGTCGTGGTTTTGTCACGGCAGATGTCCTAGAGAAAGGACTTAGTCATGGAGCCATCGCAACGGGTTAGCTTGAAGGGGTTAAAGCGGACACAGGGACGCAAGAGAGTTTATACTAGTTTGGCCCCTTCGATGAAGGTAAAGCCTACGTCTAGTTGTGATGGAATTGATGGGTTTTCGATGACTAGGGCGCCAACAAGCGCCGCCTAAGTCTCGAGTTGTTGCCCGTTTTTCTCTGAACCGCCGCCGGGTCGCCCCCTTATATACACGGGTGACGCCTGCCGGTTCAGAGAGTCCCAACACCGGTTCATACTCGTATCCGGGTTGGTCCCTCCTTGTTCCTAACTTACAGTGCAAGTATATGCACAAACGCCGGTGTACGGCTACAGGTTGTAAACCGACTACGGGCCCTGGGCCTTTATCTGCCTCTTTGGGCTTTAACACCTTTGAACTACTGATGAAGTTAATCCGGCCCAGGTAGGCCGGTTTATGCCCAGTAGTAATATCCCCAACAGGCGCCATGGTTGCGTGGGGGGAGAGTGGGGAGGGGACGCAGGCTGAGGAGCGTCTCCAGTGGCGTCAACGGGCCGTTGACGTTGTGGAGGAGGAAGTAGTGGAGCATGGCCTCCATTTACTAGTTGTACTCCTCCATAGTCACAACATACATATGCATCGCCGGCTATTGCTGCGGCGGATGGTCCTCCTCGTCGCTAGAGGAGATGACAAACTCCTCCTTTGTCGAGGAGCCGACCACCGATGAGGATGACGTCTCCGGAGTGCGAGGGTGGCATCGCCAAGCACCACCGCAACCCGTTTCAGAGCCGGCAAGCCGCCGCGTGCCGACACCGAGGCCCATGACTATCCCATCACTAGAGTTGTAGAGGAAGAAAGGAGGTGAGGCTGGAGGTGTTGAGCAATAGGTGAGTGCAAAGTGGACGGCGTCGAAGCACGACTTATACAGCCTCGGCTAGGCCATGCGAACAGACGAGCCAGTTCAATGCGGCGCATCGGCCGGAATTGGTTTGTAGGGAATCTGCGTCCGCATTGAAGTGACGGCCCGGGAGGTCGCGTCGATCGGCGCCGCCCTCCCGTTCGGTCACATCGCACGACATCAATGTCGTCCGCTGCATGCTCTGAGCCGGCATTGATGTGGCACGGGAAGCGGAACGTGCATCAGAGGAAAAGCACGGGAGAGGCGGGTAGGATTGTTTGGTGGGCTAGGTTAGTCAGACGCGGACTTGGCAGCGGTCTGGACGCCCATAAAACCCCAAAGTTTGTCTCCGGTTTAGGGGGAAAAGTCAGTCCAAACCACTGAACGGACCGATGCGGGACCACATTAGATGGAAAAAACGTTCGAACCGAGTGGTCCGGACAGTTTGAGATTCGGTGTTGGAGACGCCCTAATGAGGGAGCCGATCATCCAACCCTATCCCTAAAATATTTGTTCCTGTTTTTTAAGTCCGAAACATTAAAAATAATTATAGAATATAGCATAACTTGACCATAAATAACATGCAAATACAAATGTTACATCGGAGATATATGGCTCTTCAACAAGCTTTTCAAATTCATCATTTCAAATCAACGATACTCTGGTCTGAATCGGCACCAGTCCTCACGTGCATTGTTTCCCTTGAGTTTCATCCAACAACTAGAAGGATTGGGCGCGCTTTGCTGCCATTGGTGTTGTTGGATTTCTTAAAAAATTGATCACTTTGTTTTAAAATATAAGGTGTATTACTCTTTTGAAAAGTCAAACCTTTTAAATTTAATCAAATTTATAGATAAACATAACAAAATCCATAATATCAAATCAACATTTTTAGATTCATCATGAGATGAATTTCCATATTAATTTTGTTTAATATTGTGGATGCCGATATTTTTGTTGTGAACTTGTTTAAACTTAAAGAAATTTGACTTTCCAAATACTTAATACCCCTTATATTTTGGAACGGGTGAAATATTAAGTTTGGCGTGAGGGGGAGATGATATAGTGTGTTTTATTTTTATTTATAGTGCGGTGATTTGGTGGGACTTTCGTGGTGTGATTCTGTGCTATCTGCTAACAAACCTATATTTGTGTGGGAAAAAAATTGTGTCGGTGGTTGCATGTACTATATTTGTGCCATAATATCACATGTTGACACTTCTTTTTTATAGGTGGTGGAAGGGTGCGCATGATTGATATGTTTTTATAGGTTGGGTTGTTGTTGATTGATTTGAAAAATCGTTGGTCCAGTCAAAATCATAAACTAAATCCAAAACTGAATACCTCAATTGAAAACAAGGGAGCATAATGAATTAAAAAATTAAATAGGAGAGCTTGGAAAATTGTTGACCCGATCAAAATCGGATGACCCCATTATAAATTGACCTTAATTAATTGTGAGCCTTAAAATTTGGAAGTATATTGTATAGTATAAAAGATTTGAATAAGAGAGCTTTCACAAATTGTTGATCCGGTTAAAATCAGATGATCCAATTCTAATTGAAAACGTGGGCTCTTTAAAACTAGGGAGCTTAATGTTATAGATGATGTATGAGTGTAAATGGCTTGCCCCCAGTCATGTAGTACAACATGACATTGTGTCTAGGCTATACAACATGATGATAAGCAAGTTGAAACATTGAGTGAATCAACGAATTGACCAACATTTGAGCAACAAGAAGCACAACTTACTATCTTCATGTTTGACGAGCTCGATGGCCACATCGTCTATATTTGTGTAACCGTACCGCAAAGCTTCATGATGGCGTTTGAGATGGCGTACCACCGATGGGCTAGCGACTTCACATTGCGATTATGCATCATGTGTAAGTCGTAGGGCGTGAAGTTCTTTTGCTCAAGAAATGAAGCACACATGTTTTGTGAGAAACTGCGAGTCCTCTCGCCCCATGCCTACAAAGTCCGCAAATACAACCTTCCATGCATCCCACACCACTCATCCTCGAGTACCCCACCGTCGTGCTTTACTCTAGAAAATAATGAGAAGTAAAAAAAAAACTCTATGTCATTTGACCGAACATCTGTCGGGCTTGACGTTCGCCATGGTCGACATCGGCCGGGGGGGGGGGGGGGGGTACACGACTACAAACAGATCCTAGGTAGACGACGGCATAATCCAAGATGGGGAAACATGTGGGTGGGGCTGCGGGCATTCGAGAATGTCTAGACGGCTGCAGGAGAGGTACATCGACAATGTCGAACAAGAAGGATGCAGATGCAAAGCAGAGGGAGGACAGGACCGAGTGAAAGAAAAATGGTTCAAGAGGGAATTTGAATAGGTTAAAGGTGTCGGAGTCCTATGTGACGATGACTATGTGACGATGATCTGAACTCCCACTAAGCCCTTCTCAGTCCGTGTCTTGGGTTGGAGACGCCCCACTTGCTCGGTAGCTTCCAAATTTCCTCCACTGAAAAGAATGCACTGCGTCCAAGGCGGAATTGGGACGCAAAAACCGACGGAGCACGTAGGTTTAACACTTCCTGGTGCCAGTAGGGCAGGGCGCGACAAAAACTAGCTGTTGTACTTTTCTAGTGTACATCGAGATCTGGGCTGGACCTTGACGTGTTCTAATTTGTTTTTCTTTTGCAAGAAAAGGTGCCGCTTTAATTCGATGTTGTGAGTTTGAAGTTAGCTCGGTGGTTACCACCAAACGATATCGCCATAATCGACCTCGACCTGCCGGTGGAGCACAATTATCTACCTATGTGAACTCAAAAAGGGATACTCGATCTTACAAGACGTGCCTGACTAACTAACAACATCTACAACCCCACCTCTAAAACCCGTCTCAAAAGTCTCGGCAGGTCGTCCGGTCACAATTTTTAATTCAGATGAACCTCTCAGGTCCATCGGCTCTCAAACGTCCGAGCTGATTGACATCCTTATATCAGCTCAAATATTAAGTGAATATGGGGCGCTTGGACGCGCCCGATCACTCCCGCCACATCGGACCCGGCTCACGCTGGCCCCCTGATCCCACATAAAATCCTCCCCATTCGCTCGCCGGACCAAACCCTAACCACTTCACTCCCCTCCCTTCCACTCTCCTCCGCCACCCAAACTCGTCTCCGGCTCCTTCCGGTCCTCTCCATCATGGCAGGCAGCGGATCCGTGTCCTTCACTTACAGATCTCGACCCCGAGCTCATCCCGCGCGGCCCCGAGAAGGAGATGGCCGCCCAGCTTGCGCTCCGCCACACCCGAGAGGAGGCCGGTGGACGACTGCACTCGGACTCCATCCCCCAGGAATCCATTGCTTCCGCTGAAATGGGGCATAGATCCGGCGCTAGGCCGAACATAGCTGCCTCGCCGAAGGCCGTGCGGCCCGTCTGGCGTCCAAACGCGCTGGCAAACGTGCAACCCCTCCGGGAACGCGTCGAGGCCTCGTCCGACGAGGCCATGGCACGGCGTGCCCCCCATGCAAGGCACCAGGTGCGGGAGGCGGCAGCAGTCGTCGCCGCGTCGGATGTCGACGAGGTGGAGTCGCATTCTCCGGTGGCCCGTATGGCATATCGGTCCAGGTGCCACAACCGCATCGTGGTGAACGTCTGCGACTCGTCCCCGAATGGATCTATCATCGATCTGACGTCCATCGGCACCGTTCGGGGAAAGAGTAGAGCATGGGAGACGGCGGGGCCGTGAGTCCCGTGAGCCAGCTCGTGTCCCATGCCCTACCCTACCTTGCCGGCGACAGGCCCAACACTCTAAGGAGCGTAGCCGGCCGCCAAAAATGACCAGGGCGGAACCGGGCATGCAAGGAGCGGAACCGGACGAGCTCCGCATAGATTAGATTTTACGTTGCAGGTAATAATATGAATTTGAGATTTCTAATTTAAGGTATCTGGATGTGAAATGTGTTTTTGAGGGGTGAACGATTATTACCCGCGGACACACCCGAACACGTCCGCAGACGTTTGAAGGGTCGAATTTGCAAAGTCCGGCTGTAGATGCTTTAACCCAGCATGGAATTATAAATGGCGGCGGATGATTTTCCACACGTTCGCTGAATTGAGAATGTTTTCCAAGGAATGAAAATGAATTTAGTTTTTTTCTTTCCGGGGGAATCTCCGCGCAAAACAGTGTTTGCAGAATTAGGTTCTCCCATCTTCAGTGGGTGGATGCAAAGTGGACGAGCACGTCGATCTTAGGTTCAAGTCCATTTCATCGGCGACCATAAATGTGCGGATGATCGATCATCATCCACAGACGTTGTGGACTTTGGTTGTTCTGATTCCCGGGAAAGAAAATGGGATTCGAATGATGGTTATTATGCTCATATGGTTCTTGCCTGTATGCTATGTCATCTTCATGCTATCTTGGAAAAGTTGCAGAAGGAGAGGGGAAAGATAAGACAGAAACATTAATTTGTTTTCCGTTTTCTTCGTTGAACATTCGTTTCTTCTCCTGGACTCATACCGCAACATGCAAGATTCAAAATCACTCTTTTTAACCATGACCTCCCTGACAACATGCAATATTCAAAAACAAATTACTCTTTCTGTCTTATCTTTCTTTTTTTGCGGGGATGTTTCTGTC
Source organism: Triticum urartu (assembly GCF_056163025.1). Lineage (NCBI taxonomy): Eukaryota > Viridiplantae > Streptophyta > Magnoliopsida > Poales > Poaceae > Triticum > Triticum urartu. The sequence goes on from NC_141879.1 coordinate 472,630,438, forward strand.
TTATCTTTCCACATCTGTGGGTCGGCCTGCTCCACCACGGGCAATTGAACAAAGGAGGCATTTTTGCCTCAAGCAGTGCCTATTCCTATTTGGTGCTTGACCCGCAGGTTAAGTAGAAGAGAGCTCCTGTACGACGCCTTAAGCGCTGGTTGAGCTTGTTGCCACGCTCGCGCATGGTCAACCCCTTAAAGCACAACGCTTGCTTGATCGCAAGCAGTTTCGCTTGCTCGATTTCTTTGCTGGTTCGGTCGCTCGTTGAAAGGTTGACTCTTGACAACTAACAGTTGGACCTGTTAGCCATAGACTTTTCAATTTTCTTTAAAAAAATAGGAATCTAGAAAAAGTTCAGAAATTTGATAAATAAGTTTGCGAATTAAGAAAAGTTCGTGAAAAAAGTTCACGAAAGACAAAAAGTTCATGAACACAAAAATGTTAACAAATTTGAAAAAAATCTTGCGAAATTGATTTTTTGTCATGAAAAATTAAAAAAATCACAAAGTACAAACACACTCACAATTTGGAAAAAGTTTGGAAATTTGAAATGTTTTCATGAAAAACAAAAGAAGTTCATGAATTTGGAAAAAATGTTCATGAATCGGAAAGAAAAGGTTCAAGAATTTGAAAAAAGTTCATGAGTTTAGAAAAAATGTCAGGAATTTGAAGATAGTTCACGAATTTGAAAAAAGAACTCCATGAATTTGATTTTTTTTTTCTGAAATTTTTTCATGAATATGGAAAAATGTTCATGGAAATGAAAAGAGAAAACCCGTAAAAAGCAAAACATACCCTGTCCGCCAGCGGATAATCTACAAAGATCCATCGCCTCAGTAGCCATTAGATCTAGTCCATCCTGCGTCCCAACCCCGTACTTATTATTGCAACAAAATCAGTGTTGCGGAACCCATTGCAACACAGCTCATGTTGCAGAAATATTCATCAGAGATTGTGTTACAATTTTTTTCGATTTCACTTTTTTGCAACATATGTAATGTTGCGGAAAGACTTTTGTAACATGGATGATGTTGCATAAATTGGAAGGTACAATTTTGCACACGGTCCACGTCGGCGTGCTTGCCACCGTCAACTGTTCGGTGGGGATCCAGATCCAGATCCTGCAACAAATGAGTTGTTGTGGTGGTGGTGGTGGGGGGGGGGGGGGTGCAACAAGGGCTCAGTTGCAAAACCGTTGGAGATAATCCTAGATGAGCCCACATAGGACACGCGTCACACGGAAGAGGCGGCGGACGCTCGCGTGCGTTCCGTCGGATGATTAGAAACATTTCCCATATATAAAAAACACCCTGGAAACTTCCAGAAGCTTCCAAAAACCAGGATTATGTGCTGGCCTGAACTGACCCAAAGGGTGTGGGCCATGTACATATATAACTAGAGCTGGCGCTAAAAGCGCTAAATAGCAATCGGGCAGGGCAGATCGGCCCATCTTGTGGGAGGCAAGAACCTTGAATTTTTTTCTGTCTTATGTTTTTTTGTTTATGCTTCCAATTATTCTACATAAAATATTTTAAAAAAGACTCTATATAAGATATGCACACAAAATATACTCTACATAAGACATTTCAAAAATGTTAATCTAGCATTCATAAAATGTTAAATGCGGAAAAAACCTTTCTCATGTACACCAAAAATGCATAGAAACAACCAAATGCGTATGAAAAAGTTAATCATGTAGTTAGAAAGGGTTAATCAAGCATTAAAAAATATTAGTTGTATATTTCAAAATTTAAAACATATATAAAAAATTTCTTGATGAATACAAACAATTTAGAACATGTATTCAAAAAATTCAACATAAAAACATACATTTTTAGAAAATGTTGATGGTGTATAAAAAATGTTAATCATATATTTGAAAATCTTAACTATGTATAAAATAATGTTCCTGATATATCCCGAAAATGTGCCATGTGTATGAAAAAGTAGTCAACAAACACAAAATAAAAAAATGATAATCATCTACATAAAAAAGTTAAACATGTACAAAAATACTCTAATGTATTGAATTTTTTTGAACACGTATTAAAAAATCTTAACATGAAAACACATTTTTAAAATTATTAATCATGTATAGAAAATGTTAATTATATATATATAATATTCAACATGTATTAAAGATGTTGCTGATATATAGCGAAAATATAAAATGTGTATGAAAAAAGTAGTCATCGAACATATTTTTAAAAATATACATTAATCATGTATTTGGAAAATATTAATCATGTAGAAGAAAAATGTTCCTGGTGTATACGTAAAATGTACAAATGTGTATGAAAAAAGTAATCAGGTGTTGAAGAAAAAGGTAAAAAAATACCCAGAGAAAGTGGTGAAAACCGAAGAAAAATAAGAAAAAGAAAAAGAAAAGAAACACCTTGAAAACTTAGAAAATTGGAAAGCCTAAAGAAAACCATGAAAACCCATGAGGAAACAAAGAGAACAAAGAAAAATTAAATAAAACCAAAGAAAACTGACGAAACCAATGAAAGACCCAATATGTGTAGTTCCCACTTGGAAACCTTCCAAAAGTTCAAGATTCCACTAGTTTTTTGGGACGGTTTTCCTGGTCGGGTTTGTTTGTCTGTTCTTATCTTTTATTCATTTTAAATATCATGATTTTTTTCATTTTGGAGAACTTTTTTGAACATCACGGTTTTTCTTCAATTTTTGTGAACATTTTCTAACCAGGAAACCTTTTCAAATTTACGAACATTTTTCAAATCCATGAACATTATTTCCAAATTTATATTTTTTCTAAAATGTGTTATTTGTTTAAATTCATCAACTTTGTTAAAATTCGTAGACATCTTCAAGTCCACGATTTTTTCCTGAATCTGCAAATATATTTCAACTTCATGAACAATTTTTTTTTTTCAAATTTTCAATCTTATTTAAAATCCATGTAAAAAAAGTCACGTGCTTTTAAAAGTCAACAGTCAGCGGTCAATTGTCAGGACACATGTTCACTGGGAGAGAGTGCTTGGACGCAATTCGGTTTATAAATTTGAATATGCTTAAATTTTTTGAAGCCTATAGTTTAGCTACATTTTCATTGTATTCCCTCCGTTCCTAAATATTTGTCTTTCTAGACATTTCAAATGACTACTACATACGGATGTATGTAAACATATTTTAGAGTGTAGATTCACTCATTTTGCTCCGTATGTAGTCATTTGTTGAAATGCTTAGAAAGAAAAGTATTTAGGAACGGAGGGAGTATTTGGTAGGCATGTGTGGCTTGGTGATCCACATGACTTCGTAACAATCCCTCCAAACATCGTTGTTGAATAAAATGCGACGAGATTTTCTAAAAAAAGAAGATAAAAGTATGCCTATTTTTCACAAAGAAGAACAAAAAAGAACTTGCGCCCAACTCATGGTTGCATATTGAGCACATATATATTGTGTGATATGTCTTGTATTACACGACTGCTAGTACATGAGCTACTGCATTAAATGTCCTGTGTTACAGTATATATTTGCTTAATTTCACCTTATTACATGCTGACATGTTATTAGTGCATACTGCCATGCACATTTATTGGCAAATCTCGCAACGCAACACCTTCAGAAGTTATAGAAGTACTGTCACACACACACACACACACACACGACAATACACTAGTTACTGTACCTTACCGTGTTCCTGTAGTTATTGTGCCATGTCCGTCGAGCTAATTTGATTTTTACGACGATGTCGCACGTGCATGCTTAGTTTACCAGCTGGGTTTGTTGACGACCCTGCAGGATTTCCTGACCTCGCCGCGGTCACCCTCCTTGAGGTCGATCTGCCCCATCTTGCCCATCCCCTGCGTGAACGCGTAGAAGAAGTAGCCCTGGTTCATGGCGAACATGTTCACCAGCCGCTGCGTCTCCGGCGACTCGTACAGCGTCTGGTCCGAGCTCAGCAGGCCCCTCCGCTGCTGCAACTCCTTGAAGTAGACGCCGTCGAACGCCGTGCTCGTCCGGTCGAACGTCGCCGACGCCGAGTCCCCGCCCTTGTTGCACGTGGCCGCCAGCGACGACGCGAACCCGGCGTCCAGCGTGGACGCCTCGAACTTGAGGCGGGGCGTGAACGACGGGCAGTGCGCCACGCCCAGAGTGTGCCCGCCGGAGAGCGCCACCATGTCCTGCACGTTGAAGCCGTGGGTGCCGAAGAGGGTGATGAGCGCCGAGGCGTTGAGGAACGGCGACGGGAGCGCGGTCAGCGTGTCGGTGTCGACGGAGCGTCTCCCGTCGCGCCGGCCCTGGGGCACGTCGTAGTAGGGGCCCCCGACCATGAGCACGGCGTCCCTGGCCGCCAGCGCGAGGATGTCGGCGCAGGTGACGACGCCGGGGCACTGAGCCTCGAGGGTGTCCTTGATCTTGTCGATCACCTCGAACCCGCGCAGGCTCTTGTTCGCCAGCGCGTCCTTCTCCGCCTTGCTGCCCGGCGCCGCGTCCAGAAGCACGGACGCGTCGCATCCCTGTACGCCATGGGTTGATGAACCACCATCAAATTAAATGGATAGCGAGCATAGATGAAGCATGCACCATGAGATCGAGCAACACGTACCTGTACGAAGCAGTCATGGAAGTGGAGCCGAAGGAGGCCGGCGGCGAGGGTGGGATCGCCCATGACGGCGTCACTCACGACGCTCCGGACGATGTACTCGGCGAACGGGCAGTTCATGCCGTAGTAGTTCATGCTGAGCGCGGCGACGCCGGGCCCCGCCAGGGCCACGGCCACCTCGACGAGGATCAAGAGCTTCACAAGGTTCTTGACAGCACCCATCTTGATTAGTTCAGTGATCGACCCTAATTTGCTAAGTGCTGTTCTCGAGTGATCGATGACAGGTACAAGAAGAAGAAGAAGACGAGTGAGCGCTGAGCACACATGCTGTGGGAGTGCAGCGTGCGCCGGTATTTATAGCCGTAGCATGCATGTACGTGCATGATTGATTGGGTTGGGTTGTGTGTGACCTAGAGTAGCACTATAGTTTAACGTATGCAATGGAACACATAGTGCAGTACATGGATGAACCCAAAAACAGGGCACTACTAAGAATAGTGCGATGGTCTGCCTAAGTCAAAAATCTCGGACTCGACCAGTCACCAGTTCACCATGCATGCGCTAGTGGTACGAGTATACTACTGTCCAGTTTCTACGTCGACCCGGATCCCAAAATACTTAAGTTTTAGACAATTATAGGGCACTCAACAAAGCACAGAACATAACAAATTATTTGTTATGGCAATGTTTTGTAGATAGGCTCTTGAACCAGACATCAAACTGATAACCAAATCTTCTTTGCTTTAGCTATTCTTCAATGTTGCCTGATATTTTCTAAAAAAAGAATTAGTTTGTCTAATTCACATCTAGATGTTTTTTTAAGGATGTCACATCTAAGCTTCCACAAATATATAATGCAGCAACAAGAAACCAAAAAGACTAGGACACAAAAAAATAGACCACAAACAGAATGGACATCAGCTTAGATGTGACATAACTATGTCACATCTAGATGTGTCCTAGACGGACCCAAAAAGAATCAGTCATTTCTTCACAGCTAGAGTACTCTACCAATTTCCCCGCTAAGCTCTGTGCCAACATAACACCACCCTCAGGAGGGCGGTACACAGGAACTATGCTTCGGTCTGGACCGCTGCTCATGATGCGGGCCCAAAACTAAACAAGTGCGTGACATGACGGATGTTCGACACGTGGAGGGAGATCCTCTCCACCCTTGATCACCGAGCAGCCCGGTTGGAGGTATAAAATCCTTCCCTCACCCCATTCTTGACCTACAGACGACCCTCCCCCATTTCTGGACAGTGCCAAAAAAAAGCCTAGACCTAGTCCTCCGCCTTCCTTCCAGTGGTGGGAAGGGAAGGTTAGAGTCGGCCTCGTAGTTATATCAGAAAAATGACCCCTATGACTTGCTTAATGGTAATTGAATCCTTTATGGTATTAAGAAAGAAAAATTGGAAATTGTTTCCTGGCTTACTAGCAAGTATATCTTACAAGTTAGTAATGTGTTTGATGTTGACAAAAATGTGTTTGGGGTCTCCTAACTATGTATGGTGCTGCAGATGATGAGAATAAAGATGAACTCTTAACCGATCTATCAGATTTTTGTAGTCATATGACTATAGCTTACATTGCAGGTGGATATTTAACACCCTTAAGCATTGTAGTTGACTATTTTTTTTCGACAGTACGCCAAAGGCGTACCATATTTTTATAGAAGAAGTAGAAAGTGTAATTACAAGACGTGACGTGTGGCTCGAATGCGAACATACGACACACACGAAATTCCCAACACCAACACCAACCAAAAACACCTAGGCTAACTCCTCACAAAACGTTGTAACCCACCAACACCGCCTGCCGCTTGCCTCCACTCGGCTATCTCAATTAACGTAGAGGTGACTAGCTCGAGCTGGTTTTTTTGTTGCTCCACCCTATTGAACACTCTCGCATTCCTTTGCTTCCACAAAGCCCAGAGGACCGCAGTGACCGTGGTGTCAAAACCTCTCCTATCCGGCCCCTGGAAATTCTTCCTTGCTCGAAGCCACCACTCCAAGGTAGTCTTAGTTGGTGTCGAAGGTGGCGTGTTAATCTGTAGAGTGTCCCATGTGTTGTACCACACCTCCCGGGCGTACGGGCACTGCAAAAGGATGTGATCCACGTTGTCCTCGTCCTGCAGGCAAGTGTAACAGGCTGAACTCGCATCCTGTAGGCCATGCTTAGCCCTTCTGTCCGACGTCCAAATCCTGTACTGCATCGCCAGCTAGACAAAGAGCTTACATTTCAGAGGTGCCCAGCTCCTCCAAACACACTTCGCCAGGGGCGACTTGGGCCACCCATTACATAGGCTCCTATAGACAGATTTGGCAGAGTATTGTCCAGAGATAGAGCACGTCCAGGTGAATGTATCTTGCTCGGCCTCATTCCTGTGTACTGTCGCCACCACATGACATAAGTGCATGCATTGCATTAGGGCCATGAAGGAGTTCTCAGGTTGACAATCCTCCCTCCAACTATCATTGAGAAGCGCATGTGCACCGTTCTAGTGTTGATCACCCTCTTGTGGACCGTTGCAAATAGGAGCGGTGCTATGTCCGCCACCGCAAATCCATGCATCCACCGGTCTCGCCAAAACAGCACCTTGTCACCCATGCCAACTGTGATGTGAACCAAACTGTCAAACACCTCCCTTGCTAGCGTGTCCTCGATCATCGGCAATCCTTGCCTAGGCCTGTTTGGCTCCGTACGCTTTAGCCATTCCTATCTGACCCTGAGCGCTAGAGATTGATATTGCAAGTTTTTGATCCCAAGCCCTCCATAATCCTTTGGGCTGGCAGATCTTGTCCCACGCGACAAGACATTGCCCTCCATTCACCTTATCCTTGCCAGCCCAAAAAATGACCTCATCCACTTATTTATCTCCTCAAGCACCCAGGCCGGAGCCTCCGCGATCATCAAATGATGTACAGGCCTGGCAGAAATAATGGATTGCACCAGGATGAGCCGGCCAGGTCGTTGAATCAGCCCCCTTTGCCATGCTGGAACAAAGTACCTCACTTTGTCCAACATGGGCTGCCAATCCGCACGAGTCAAGCTCTTAACCGCCAGATGTAGGCCAAGGTACCTACACGGGAACTCTGCTAGATCACACCGCAACAACGCGGCCACCCTCTGTTTGTCCTCCATATCACCCTTGATCACAATGGCTGAAGATTTCCGGTAGTTCACCCTAAGCCCCGATGCTTTCTCAAATGCATCTAAGGCCTCCTTCACAAAGCTCAGGTCCATGGCAGTGGGTTTAATGGACAGTGCCACGTCGTCGGCGTATGTGGAGATTCTTTGCATGGCCGTGATGCCATGGAAGGAGCTAAGCACGCCGACCTCCATAGCTCTCTGTATTAGCTTCGTGAGAGCATCCATAGCGATGACGAAGAGTAGAGGGGAGATAGGGTCTCCCTGACGCAACCCACAAGCGTGCCCAAAGCTCTTCCCAGCCACCCCGTTAAATATCACCTTGGTTGTTGCGGATTGCAGTAAGATTGCCACCCAAGTCTTCCAGCGCGAACCAAAACCTTTCACAGTCATGATCTCAAAGAGGAAAGGCCATGACAAGGAGTCAAAAGCCCATGATATATCGAGTTTCAGGAACACACCGACCCTCCTCCTTGCATGGATCTTTGATATGTCTCCAACGTATCTATAATTTTTGATTGCTCCATGCTATATTATCTACTGTTTTGGACATTATTGGGCTTTATTATCCACTTTTGTATTATTTTTGGGACTAACGTATTAACCGGAGGCCCAGCCTAGAATTGTTGTTTTTTTGCCTATTTTAGGGTTTCGAAGAAAAGGAATATCAAACGGAGTCCAAACGGAATGAAACCTTCGGCAACGTGATTTTCTCAACGAATAAGACTCAGGAGACTTGGACCCTACGTCAAGACATACAACAGGAGGCCACGAGGTAGGGGGCGCACCTGCCCACCCCAGGCGCGTCCTCCACCCTCTTGGGCCCCCTGTTGCTCCACCGACGTACTCCTTCCTCCTATATACACCCACGTACCCCCAAACGATCAGATACAGAGCCAAAACCCTAATTCCACCGCCGCAACTTTCTGTATCCACAAGATCCCATCTTGGGGCCTGTTCTGGAGCTCCGCCGGAGGGGGCATAGATCATGGAGGGCTTCTACATCAACACCATAGCCCCTTCGATGAAGTATGAGTAGTTTACCTTAGACCTACGGGTCCATAGTTAGTAGCTAGATGACTTCTTCTCTCTTTTTGGATCTCAATACAATGTTCTCCCCCTCTCTTGTGGAGATCTATTCGATGTAATCTTCTTTTTGCGGTGTGTTTGTTGAGACCGATGAATTGTGGGTTTATGATCAAGTCTATCTATGAATAATATTTGAATCTTCTCTGAATTCTTTTATATATGATTGGTTATCTTTGCAAGTCTCTTCGAATTATCAGTTTGGTTTGGCCTACTAGATTGATCTTTCTTGCAATGGGAGAAGTGCTTAGCGTTGGGTTCAATCTTGCGATGTCCTTTCCCGGTGACAGTAAGGGCAGCAAGGCACGTATTGTATTGTTGCCATCGAGGATGACAAGATGGGATTTTCTTCATATTGCATGAGTCTATCCCTCTACATCATGTCATCTTGCTTAAGGCGTTACTCTGTTTTTAACTTAATACTCTAGATGCATGCTGGATAGCGGTCGATGAGTGGAGTAATAGTAGTAGATGCAGGCAGGAGTCGGTCTACTTGTCTCGGACGTGATGCCTATATACATGATCATACCTAGATATTTTCATAACTATGCTCAATTCTGTCAATTTCTCAACAGTAATTTGTTCACCCACCGTAGAATACTTATGCTCTTGAGAGAAGCCACTAGTGAAACCTATGGCCCCGGGTCTGTCTTTATCATATTAATCTCATACTATTTAGTTATTTTCTTTGCTATTTACTTTGCCTTTATTTTACTTTGCATCTTTATCCTAAAAATACAAAAAATATTATCTTATCATATCTATCAGATATCACTCTTGTAAGTGGCCCTATAGGGATTGACAACCCCTATTTGCGTTGGTTGCGAGGATTTATTTGTTTTGTGCAGGTACGAGGGACTCGCGCGTAGCCTCCTAGTGGATTGATACCTTGGTTCTCAAAAACTGAGGGAAATACTTATGCTACTTTGCTGTATCATCCCTTCCTCTTTAGGGAAAACCAACGCAGTGCTCAAGAGGTAGCAAGAAGGATTTCTGGCGCCGTTGCCGGGGAGGTCTACGCAAAAGTCAACATACCAAGTACCCATCACATACCCTTATCTCCCGCATTACATTATTTTCCATTTGCCTCTTGTTTTCCTCTCCCCCACTTCACCCTTGCTGTTTTATTTGCCCTCTCTCTCTCTATCCTCCCTCTCTTTCTCTATTTGCCTCTTTTGCCTATTTGCCTGTTAGTTAGTTTGCTTGTAATTATGGCTAGTCCTTTACCTTCTGCCTCTATGCCTGAAATTGGGGAAACTATTGTTGATAATAATTTTGATGCTCCTACTAAAGAACCCACTATCTCACATATAAAAAGATTCCGTATTGGTAGTGGTAATATTATTGGAAAATGAGTTATTTAAGATTTCTTTACTTGTGCCGGTGCTTTACCCTCTATGGGTAGTTCTATCCTTCATAGAACTAGTATTCTTGCAGACGCTATTGCCATGCTTGTAGTTGAACTTGAAAGATAATTCATGCACATGCATCCTTCCATACAAAGGATTTTCCTAGAATTTTCTAATATTGAGCATTCTTCTGTTAAGCGTGTTGTTACTATCTTTTTGGCTCATGAGTTTAGATTCATAATAAAAGAGGCCAAAGAAATCTTTGCGCATTATAGGGTGGACGCTTGCCATCCTCCCATAGAGGCCATCCTTTTTGATCAAGAAGAAATAATGCGTTTTCAATCTCTAGACTATGTTGCTTTCAATGAAAATCTTAGAAAAAGGGTTCCTACCAATGTTTTAGTTGATAGAATTTCTGAACTTAATGATGATTTGGCTATTCAAAATAATGAACTAGGATATTCTCTTGAATATAGGGTCACAAAGTTCTGTCAAAAGAATGCTTATAATGATGAATTGGTTGTGCAATATGAAGGACCGAAGGAGGAACCTATACCTCCCAAGGTTGATCTTGGAGACTTTTGTCCCAATAAATTTAGCCCTTTTGATTACTTTTGCTTGCCTCAAATAAAACTTGCTGCTGAACATAGAGAATATGAAATGAGTTTTAATAATCTATCTTACTATTATGGCAATACCTAGATCTATTCTTGCTTGTTATGCCTAGCTAGGGGCGTTAAACGATAGCGCTTGTTGGGAGGCAACCCAATTTTATTTTTATTCCTTGCTTTTTGCTCCTGTTTAGTAATAAATAAATTATTTAGCCTCTGTTTTGGTTGTGTTTTTTGTGTTTAATTAGTGTTTGTGCCAAGTAGAACCGTTGGGAAGATTTGGGGAAAGTCTTGTTGAACTTGCTGTAAAAAACAGAAACTTTAGCGCTCACGAGAACTGCTGTCATTTTTATTTGGAGTGCTATTTAGTTAATTCTTTTTGCAGATGATTAATAGATAAATTCCTCACGTCCAGAAATTTATTTTAGAATTTTTGGGGTTCCAGATCTTGCGCTAGCTATAGATTACTATAGACTGTTCTGTTTTTGACACATTCTGTTTTTCGTGTGTTGTTTGTTTATCTTGATGAATCTATGGCTAGTAAAATAGTTTATAAACCATAAAGAAGTTGGAATACAGTAGGTATAACACCCATATAAATAAAAAATGAGTTCATTATAGTACCTTGAAGTGGTCTTTTATTTTCTTTCGCTAACGGAGCTCACGAGATTTTCTACTTTTAGTTTTGTGTTGTGAAGTTTTCAAGTTTTAGGTAAAGATTTGATGGATTATGGAACAAGGAGTGGCAAGAGCCTAAGCTTGGGGATGCCCATGGCACCCCCAAGATAATCTAAGGACACCTAAAAGCCAAAGCTTGGGGATGCCCCGGAAGGCATCCCCTCTTTCGTCTACTTCTATCGGTAACTTTACTTGGAGCTATATTTTTATTCGCCACATGATATGTGTTTTGCTTGGAGCGTCTTGTATTATTTGAGTCTTTGCTTGTTAGTCTACCACAATCATCCTTTCTGCACACACCTTTTGAGAGAGCCATACATGATTTGGAATTTGTTAGAATACTCTACGTGCTTCGCTTATATCTTTTGAGTTATATAGTTTTGCTCTAGTACTTCACTTATATCTTTTAGAGCACGGTGGTGGATTTGTTTTATAGAAACTATTGATCTCTCATGCTTCACTTAGATTATTTTGAGAATCTTAATAGCATGGTAATTTGCTTAAAATCCTAATATTCTAGGTATTCAAGATTAGTAAAATTTTCTTAAGAGTGTTTTGAATACTAAGAGAAGTTTGATGCTTGATGATTGTTTTGAGATATGGAGGTAATAATATCAAAGTTGTGCTAGTTGAGTAGTTGTGAAATTGAGAAATACTTGTGTTGAAGCTTTCAAGTCCCGTAGCATGCACGTATGGTAAACGTTATGCAACAAATTTGAAACATGAGGTGTTATTTGATTGTCTTCCTTATGAGTGGCGGTCGGGGACGAGCGATGGTATTTTCCTACCAATCTATCCCCCTAGGAGCATGCGCGTAATACCGAGGTTTTTGATGGCCTGTAGATTTTTGCAATAAGTATGTGAGTTCTTTATGACTAATGTTGAGTCCATGGATTATACGCACTCTCACCCTTCCATCCTTGCTAGCCTCTTCGGTACCGTGCATTGCCCTTCCTCACATTGAGAGTTGATGCAAACTTCGCCGGTGCATCCAAACCCCGTGATATGATACGCTCTTTCACACATAAACCTCCTTATATCTTCCTCAAAACAGCCACCATACCTACCTATTATGGCATTTCCATAGCCATTCCGAGATATATTGCCATGCAACTTTCCATCATTCTGTTCATCATGACACATTCATCATTGTCATATTGCTTAGCATGATCATGTAGTTGACATAGTATTTGTGGCAAAGCCACCATTCATAATTTTTTCATACATGTCACTCTTGGTCCATGGCATATCCCGGTACACCGCCGGAGGCATTCATATAGAGTCATCTTTTGTTCTAGTATCGAGTTGTAAATAAATAGAAGTGTGATGATCATCATTTTCTAGAGCATTGTCCCAAGTGAGGAATAAAAAAAAGAGAAAGGCCATATAAAAAAGGAGAAAGGCCATAAAAACAGAGAAAGGCCATAAAAAAAGAGAAGGCCCAAAAAAAATGAGAGAAAAAGAGAGAATGGACAATGTTACTATCCCTTTACCACACTTGTGCTTCAAAGTAGCACCATGATCTTCATAGTAGAGAGTCTCTCATGTTATCACTTTCATATACTAGTGGGAATTTTTCATTATAGAACTTGGCTTGTATATTCCAAAAATGGGCCTCCTCAAGTGCCCTAGATCTTCGTGAGCAAGCAAGTTGGATGCACACCCACTAGTTTCTTTTGATGAGCTTTCATACGTTTATAGCTCTAGTGCATCCGTTGCATGGCAATCCCTACTCCTTGCATTAACATCAATCGGTGGGCATCTCCATAGCCCATTGATTAGCCTCGTTGATGTGATACTTTCTCCCTTTTTGTCTTCTCCACATAACTCCCCTCATTATATTCTATTCCACCCATAGTGCTATGTCCATGGCTCGTGCTCATATATTGCGTGAAAGTTTATAGGTTTGAGTTTACTAAAGTATGAAACAATTGCTTGGCTTGTCATCGGGGTTGTGCATGATGAGAGTATTCTTGTGTGACGAAAATTAAACATGACTAAACTATATGATTTTGTAGGGATGAACTTTCTTTGGCCATGTTATTTTGAGAAGACATAATTGCTTAGTTAGTATGCTTGAAGTATTATCATTTTTATGTCAATATGAACTTTTGTCTTGAATTTTCGGATCTGAATATTCATACCACAATTAAGAAGAATTACATTAAAATTATGCCAAGTAGCACTCTGCATAAAAAAATTTGTTTTTATCATTTACCTACTCGATGATGAGCAGGAATTAAGCTTGGGGATGCTTGATACGTCTCCAACGTATCTATAATTTTTGATTGCTCCATGCTATATTATCCACTGTTTTGGACATTATTGGGCTTTATTATCCACTTTTATATTATTTTTGGGACTAACCTATTAACTGGAGGCCCAGCCCAGAATTGTTGTTTTTTGCCTGTTTTAGGGTTTCGAAGAAAAGGAATACCAAACAGAGTCCAAACGGAATGAAACCTTCGGGAATGTGATTTTCTCAACGAATAAGACTCAGGAGACTTGGACCCTACGTCAAGACACACAACAGGAGGCCACGGGGTAGGGGGCACGCCTGCCTACCCCAGGCGCGCCCTCCACCCTCGTGGGCCCCATGTTGCTCCACCAATGTACTCCTTCTTCCTATATATACCCACGTACCCCCAAACGATCAGATACGGAGCCAAAACCCTAATTCCACCGCCGCAACTTTCTGTATCCACGGGATCCCATCTTGGGGCCTGTTCCGGAGCTCCGCCAAAGGGGGCATCAATCACGGAGGGCTTCTACATCAACACCATAGCCCCTCCGATGAAGTGTGTGTACTTTACCTCAGACCTACGGGTCCATAGTTAGTAGCTAGATGGCTTCTTCTCTCTTTTTGGATCTCAATACAATGTTCTCCCCCTCTCTTGTGGAGATCTATTCGATGTAATCTTCTTTTTGCGGTGTGTTTGTTGAGACCGATGAATTGTGGGTTTATGATCAAGTCTATCTATGAATAATATTTGAATCTTCTCTGAATTCTTTTATGTATGATTGGTTATCTTTGCAAGTCTCTTCGAATTATCGGTTTGGTTTGGCCTACTAGATTGATCTTTCTTGCAATGGGAGAAGTGCTTAGCTTTGGGTTCAATCTTGCGGTGTCCTTTCCCGTTGACAGTAAGGGCAGCAAGGCACGTATTGTATTGTTGCCATCGAGGATAACAAGATGGGGTTTTCTTCATATTGCATGAGTCCATCCCTCTACATCATGTCATCTTGCTTAAGGCGTTACTCTGTTTTTAACTTAATACTCTAGATGCATGCTGGATAGCGGTCGATGAGTGGAGTAATAGTAGTAGATGCAGGCAGGAGTCGGTCTACTTGTCTCAGACGTGATGCCTATATACATGATCATACCTAGATATTCTCATAACTATGCTCAATTCTGTCAATTGCTCAACAGTAATTTGTTCACCCACCGTAGAATACTTATGCTCTTGAGAGAAGCCACTAGTGAAACCTATGGCCCCCGGGTCTATCTTTATCATATTAATCTCATACTACTTAGTTATTTCCTTTGCTATTTACTTTGCCTTTATTTTACTTTGCATCTTTATCCTAAAAATACCAAAAATATGATCTTATCATATCTATCAGATCTCACTCTCGTAAGTGGCCCTATAGGGATTGACAACCCCTATTTGCGTTGGTTGCGAGGACTTATTTGTTTTGTGCATGTACGAGGGACTCGCGCGTAGCCTCCTACTGAATTGATACCTTGGTTCTCAAAAACTGAGGGAAATACTTACGCTACTTTGCTGCATCATCCCTTCCTCTTCGGGGAAAACCAACGCAGTGCTCAAGAGGTAGCAATCTTCCTGGCTACTTGTCGTACGAGCAGGAAATTATCGTGAAGGTGCCTTCCCTTGATGAAAGCTGATTGATTGGCCTCGACGATCAAATGCATCTGCTTTCTGAGCCAGTTAGCAAGAACTTTGGCAAACAACTTGGGCATGCTATGAGTCAAGCTGATAGGCCGAAAGTCCCCAATCTCCTCAGCATCCAGCTTCTTGGGAATGAGAACAATATGTGCTTTGTTCAGTTTCCCAAATCCTCCACCATCTCCAACATAAAGCTTCATCATTACATCCATTACATCATTCTTGATGATTGGCCAGGCTCTTTGGAAGAAGGCCGCAACGTACCCATCCGGTCCTGGAGCGCGGTCGGGGGGAGCTCTTTTATGACTGCCCAAACTTCCTCCTCGATGATTATTTCCTCCAACTCCCTAAGATCATGGCTCTGCATCCCCAGGAACTGCAGGTCCAAAGCATGCACTCTAGCCTTGTCCTGCCCGATAAGGCGCTCATAAGCCTAGAAGAAGGCCTCTGCCTTTTGCTCCTGATCCGAAATAATGACTCCCTCTCTTTTGATGTGTGTAATGAAGTTCTTCGCTCGTTGCCCATTAGCAAAAGCCTGGAAAAGTTTGGTGTTGGCATCCCCCTCCCTCAACCACTTCATTCTAGATCTTTGACGATCAATAGTTCGCTCCAACGCGGCCAAGCCAAGTAGGGTCTGTTTCAAGTTACGACACAGCCACAACTCCCCACTTTCCAGCACCCTCCCCTCTTGGGCAATGTCCAACCTATGTATCACCCAACTTACCACCCTCATCAGCATTTTTACGTTGCCCAACCTTTTTTGGCCCCAAGCCTGCAAGTAGCTCGCGGTGTTTCTTAGCAGGGCATCTAGTCTCTTGTACGGGTCGACAATCTCATCATTGCACTTTCAAGCTTCCTTGACCGCATCCTCAAACCCTTGAAGCTTGGTCCAGAACATCTTGAACCGAAAGCGCCGCTTGGTGCAAAAACTGGCACTCGTAGTGAGTAGTAATGGCGCATGATCCGAGACACCTGTAGATAGCGCCTGAAGGAGGTACTCAGTGTTATCCTGCTCCCAATCCACTGTCATGAAGACCCTGCTGATTTTAGTCAAAGTGGCTGTATCCCTCTCGTTGGACCACGTGTATCTCCTGCCATGCATGTACATCTCTTTTAGCTCATGATCATCCACAAAGTCTCGGAAACGACCCATCATCCTTCTATTAACATTGGAGTTGTTTTTGTCCGTGGCCCTAATGATCATGTTAAAATCACCAAGTAGCATCCGAGGCCCCGGGCACCCCACCCGCCAGTCCTTAATATCATGCAAGAACTGAGTTTTCTTCTCAACACCTTGTGGTCCGTATACCACAGTGATCCACCACGGGTCCCCCAGCTTGGCATGCACCCTGCCTGTGAGAAAGCTAGTATTGAGCATGATGTTGTCCACCTGTAGCACCGAATGCTACCTCTTGAGCGCGGCATTGGTTTTCCCCGAAGAGGAAGGGATGATGCAGCAAAGTAGCGTAAGTATTTCCCTCCGTTTTTGAGAACCAAAGTATCAATCCAGTAGGAGGCTACGCGCGAGTCCCTCGCACCTGCACAAAACAAATAAATCCTCGCAACCAACGCAAATAGGGGTTGTCAGTCCCTATAAGGCCACTTACGAGAGTGAGATATGATAGATATGATAAGATAATATTTTTGGTATTTTTATGATAAAGATGCAAAGTAAAATAAAGGCAAAGGAAATAGCAAAGGAAATAACTAAGTAGTAGGAGATTAATATGATAAAGATAGACCCGGGGGGCATAGGTTTCACTAGTGGCTTCTCTCGAGAGCATAAGTATTCTACGGTGGGTGAACAAATTACTATTAAGCAATTGACAGAATTGAGCATAGTTATGAGAATATCTTGGTATGATCATGTATATAGGCATCACGTCCGAGACAAGTAGACCGACTCCTGCCTGCATCTACTACTATTACTCCACACATCGACCGCTATCCAGCATGCATCTAGAGTATTAAGTTAAAAACAAAGTAATGCCTTAAGCAAGATGACATGATGTAGAGGGATAGACTCATGCAATATGAAGAAAACCCCATCTTGTTATCCTCGATGGCAACAATACAATACGTGCCTTGCTGCCCTTACTGTCACCGGGAAAGGACATCGCAAGATTGAACCCAAAGCTAAGCACTTCTCCCATTGCAAGAAAGATCAATCTAGTAGGCCAAACCAAATTGATAATTCGAAGAGACTTGCAAAGATAACCAATCATACATAAAAGAATTCAAAGAAGATTCAAATATTATTCATAGATAGACTTGATCATAAACCCACAATTCATCGGTCTCAACAAACACACTGCATAAAGAAGATTACATCGAATAGATCTCCACAAGAGAGGGGGAGAACATTGTATTGAGATCCAAAAAGAGAGAAGAAGCCATCTAGCTACTAACTATGGACCCGTAGGTCTGAGGTAAACTACTCACACTTCATCGGAGGGGCTATGGTGTTGATGTAGAAGCCCTCCATGATCGATGCCCCCTCCGGCGGAGCTCCGGAACAGGACCCAAGATGGGATCTCGTGGATACAGAAAGTTGCGGCGGTGGATTAGGTTTTTGGCTCCGTATCTGATCGTTTGGGGGTACATAGGTATATATAGGAGGAAGGAGTACGTCAGTGGAGCAACAGGGGGCCCACGAGGGTGGAGGGCGCGCCTGGTGGGGGTGGGCGCGCCCCCCTACCTCGTGGCCTCATGTTTCCTTTCTTGACGTAGGGTCCAAGTCTCCCGGGTCTTGTTCGTTGAGAAAATCACGTTCCCGAAGGTTTCATTCCGTTTGGACTCCGTTTGGTATTCCTTTTCTTCGAAGCCCTAAAACAGGCAAAAAAACACAAATTCTGGGTTGGGCCTCCGGTTAATAGGTTAGTCCCAAAAATAATATAAAAGTGGATAATAAAGCCCAATAATGTCCGAAACAGTAGATAATATAGCATGGAGCAATAAAAAATTATAGATACGTTGGAGACGTATCAAGCACCCCCAAGCTTAATTCCTGCTCGTCCTCGAGTAGGTAAATGATAAAAACAGAATTTTTGATGCGGAGTGCTACTTGGCATAATTTTAATGTAATTCTTCTTAATTGTGGTATGAATATTCAGATCCAAAAGATTCAAGACAAAAGTTCATATTGACATAAAAATAATAATACTTCAAGCATACTAACAAAGCAATTATGTCTTCTCAAAATAACATGGCTAAAGAAAGTTATCCCTACAAAATCATATAGTCTGGCTATGCTCTATCTTCACCACACAAAATATTTAAATCATGCACAACCCCGATGACAAGCCAAGCAATTGTTTCATACTTTTGACATTCTCAAAACTTTTTCTATCTTCACGCAATATATGAGCGTGAGCCATGGATATAACATTATAGGTGGAATAGATTGGTGGTGGTGGAGAAGACAAAAAAGGGAGAAGATAGTCTCACATCAACTAGGCGTATCAACGGGCTATGGAGATGCCCATCAATAGATATCAATGTGAGTGAGTAGGGATTGCCATGCAACGGGTGCACTAGAGCTGTAAGTATATGAAAGCTCAGAAAGAAACTAAGTGGGTGTGCATCCAACTTGCTTGCTCATGGAGACCTAGGGCAATTTGAGGAAGCCCATCATTGGAATATACAAGCCAAGTTCTATAATGAAAGATTCTCACTAGTATATGAAAGTGATAACATGAGAGACTCTCTACTATGAATATCATGGTGCTACTTTGAAGCACAAGTGTGGTAAAAGGATAGTAACATTGTCACTTCTCTCTTTTTCTCTCATTTTTTTCATTTTTTTATTTGGGCCTTTTCTCTATCTTTTTATGGCCTCTTTTTTTCTTTTTCTTTTTTCCTTTTTCGTCCGAAGTCTCATCCCGACTTGTGGGGGAATCATAGTCTCCATCGTCGTTTCCTCACTGGGACAATACTCTAATAATGATGATCATCACACTTTTATTTTCTTACAACTCAACAATTACAACTTGATACTTAGAACAAAATATGACTCTATATGAATGCCTCTGGCGGTGTACTAGGATATGCAATGATGCATGAGTGACATGTATGAAAGAATTATGAATGGTGGCTTTGCCACAAATACGATGTCAACTACATGATCATGCTAAGCAATATGACAATGATGGAGTGGAACGGTGGAAAGTTGCATGGCAATATATCTCGGAATGGCTAAGGAAATGCCAAAATAGGTAGGTATGGTGGCTGTTTTGAGGAAGGTATATGGTGGGTGTATGATACCGGCGAAAGGTGTGCGGTATTAGAGAGGCTAGCAAAGGTGGAAGGGTGAGAGTGCGTATAATCCATGGACTCAACATTAGTCATAAAGAACTCATATACTTATTGCAAAAATCTAAAAGTTATCAAAGCAAAGTATTACACGCATGCTCCTAGGGGGATAGATTGGTAGGAAAATACCATCGCTCGTCCCTGACCACCACTCATAAGGAAGACAATCAATAAATAAATCATGCTCCGACTTCATCACATAACGGTTCACCATACGTGCATGTTACGGGAATCACAAGCTTCAACACAAGTATTTCTCAAATTCACAACTACTCAACTAGCACAACTTTAATATCACCATCTTTATATCTCAAAACAATTATCAAGTATCAAACTTCTCATAGTATTCAACACACTCATAAGAAAGTTTTATTCTTAATCTTGCATACCAAGCATATTAGGATTTTAAGCAAATTACCATGCTATTAAGACTCTCAAAATAATCTAAGTGAAGTATGAGAGACCAATATTTTCTATAAAACAAATCCACCACCATGCTCTAAAACATATAAGTGAAGTACTAGAGCAAAATTATATAACTCAAAAGATATAAGCGAAGCACATGGAGTATTCTAACAAATTCCAAATCAGGTATGGCTCTCTCAAAAGGTGTGTACAGCAAGGATAATTGTGGTAAACTAACAAGCAAAGACTCAAATAATACAGGACGCTCCAAGCAAAACACATATCATGTGGCGAATAAAAATATAGCTGCAAGTAAAGTTACCGATAGAAGTAGACGAAAGAGGGGATGCCTTTCGGGGCATCCCCAAGCTTTGGCTTTTAGGTGTCCTTAGATTGTCTTGGGGGTGCCATAGGCATCCATAATCTTAGGCTCTTGCCCCTCATTGTTCCATAATCTATCAAATCTTTACTCAAAACTTGAAAACTTCACAACACAAAACTTAAAGTAGAAAATCTCGTGGGCTCCGTTAGCGAAAGAAAATAAAAGACCACTTCAAGGTACTGTAATGAACTCATTATTTATTTATATTGGTGTTATACCTACTTTATTCCAACTTCTCTATGGTTTATAAAATAATTTACTAGCCATAGATTCAACAAAATAAGCAAACAACACACGAAAAACAGAATCTGTCAAAAACAGAACAGTCTGTAGTAATCTGTAGCTAGCGCAAGCTCTGGAACCCAAAAAATTCTAAAATAAATTGCTGGACGTGAGCCATTTATCTATTAATCATATTCAAAAAGAATTAACTAAATATCACTTTCCAAATAAAAATGACAACAGTTCTCGTGAGCGCTAAATTTCTGTTTTTTACAGCAAGTTTAACAAGACTTTCCCCAAGTCTTTCCAATGGTTCTACTTGGCACAAACACTAATTAAACACAAAATAACACAACCAAAAAAAAGGCTAGATAAATTATTTATTACTAAACAGGAGCAAAAATCAAGGAATAAAAATAAAATTGGGTTGGCTCCCAACAAGCGCTATCGTTTAACGCCCCTGCATAACAAGCAAGAATAGATCTAGGTATTGCCATCTTTGGTAGGCAATCCATAAGTGGCTCTCATAATAGATTCATAAGGTAATTTAATTTTCTTTCTAGAAAAGTGTTCCATGCCTTTCCTTAATGGAAATTGGAATCTAATATTTCCTTCCTTTATATCTATAATTGCACCAATCGTTCTAAGGAAAGGTCTACCAAGAACAATAGGACATGAAGGATTGCAATCTATGTCAAGAACAATAAAATCTACAGGCACATAATTCCTATTTTCAACAATAAGAACATCATTAATTCTTCACATAGGTTTCTTAATAGTGGAATCCGCAAGGTGCAAGTTTAGAGAGCAATCATCAAAATCACGGAAACCTAACAAATCACACATAGTCTTTGGAATCGTGGAAACACTAGCACCCTAATCACATAAAGCATAGCATTCATGATATTTAATTTTAATTTTAATAGTTGGTTCCCACTCATCATAAATTTTTCTAGGGATAGAAACTTCCAATTCAAGTTTTTCTTCATAAGATTGCATCAAGGCATCAACGATATGTTTAGTAAACGCTTATTTTGACTATAAGCGTGAGGATAATTTAGCACGGATTGCAACAAGGAAATACAATCAATCAAAGAGAAATTTTCATAGTTAAATTCCTTGAAATCCATAATAGTAGGTTTAGCAACATCTAGGGTTTTAATTTCTTCAATCCCACTTTTATCAAATTTAGCATCAAGATCAACAAATTCCGAATTCTTGGAACGCCTTCTAGGTAAAGGTGGATCATATTCAGTCCCATCATTATCAAGATTCATATTGCAAAACAAAGATTTAATAGGGGACACATCAATAACTTTTAGATCTTCATCTTTATTTTCATAGGAACTAGAAGAACACACTCTTATAAAGGCATCTTTCTTAGCACGCATCCTATCGGTTCTTTCTTTGCACTCATCAATGGAAATTCTCATGGCTTTGAGAGACTCATTGATATCATGCTTAGGTGGAATAGATCTAAATTTCAAAGAATCAACATCAAGAGAAATTCTATCAACGTTCCTAGCCAAATCATCAATCTTAAGCAATTTTTCTTCAATCATAGCATTAAAATTCTTTTGCGAAGTAATAAATTCTTTAATATTAGATTCAAAATCAGAGGGCATCTTATTATAATTTCCATAAGAATTGTTGTAGGAATTACCATAATTATTAGAGGAATTACTAGGATATGGCCTAGGATTGAAATTTCCTCTATACGCGTTGTTACCAAAATTGTTCCTGCCAATAAAATTCATATCCATAGATTCATTATTATTCTCAATCAAAGTAGACAAGGGAATATCATTAGGATCAGAAGAAACACTCTTATTAGCAAATAATTTCATAAGTTCATCCATCTTTCCACTCAAAACATTAATTTCTTCTATTGCATGCACCTTTTTATTAGTAGATCTTTCAGTATGCCATTGACAATAATTAACCATAATATTATCTAGGAGTTTAGTAGCTTCTCCTAAAGTGATTTCCATAAAAGTGCCTCCCGAGGCCGAATCTAAAAGATTTCTAGAAGCAAAATTCAATCCGGCATAAAAATTCTGAACAATCATCCATAAATTTAAACCATGAGTAGGGCAATTACGTATCATTAATTTCATTCTCTCCCAAGCTTGTGCAACATGTTCATGATCAAGTTGCTTAAAATTCATAATATCGTTTCTAAGAGAGATGATCTTAGCGGGAGGAAAATACTTAGAGATAAAAGCATCTTTGCACTTGTTCCATGAATCAATACTATTTTTAGGCAAAGATGAAAACCAAGCTTTAGCACGATCTCTAAGCGAAAAAGGAAATAGCTTCAATTTAACAATATCATTATCCACATCTTTCTTCTTTTGCATGTCACACAAATCAACGAAGCTATTTAGATGGGTAGCGGCATCTTCACTAGGAAGGCCAGAAAACGGATCTTTCATGACAAAATTCAGTAAAGCAGCATTAATTTCACAAGATTCAGCATCGGTAAGAGGAGCAATCAGAGTGCTAATAAAATCATTGTTGTTGGTATTGGTGAAGTCACACAATTTAGTATTATCTTGAGCCATCGTGAAAAGTAAGAAAACTAACACACAAGCAAACAAAAAGCAAGCGGACAAAAGGAGGCAAATAGAGAAAGAGAGGGAGGATAGAGAGAGAGGGCGAGTAAAACGACAAGGGTGAAGTGGGGGAGAGGAAAACGAGAGACAAATGGCAAATAATGTAATGCGGGAGATAAGGGTATGTGATGGGTACTTGGTATGTTGACTTTTGCGTAGACCTCCCCGGCAACGGTGCCAGAAATCCTTCTTGCTACCTCTTGAGCACTGCGTTGGTTTTCCCCGAATAGGAAGGGATGATGCAGCAAAGTAGCGTAAGTATTTCCCTCAGTTTTTGAGAATAAGGTATCAATCCAGTAGGACGCTACGCGCGAGTCTCACGCACCTGCACAAAACAAATAAATCCTCGCAACCAATGCAAATAGGGGTTGTCAGTCCCTATAAGGCCACTTACGAGAGTGAGATCTGATAGATATGATAAGATAATATTTTTGGTATTTTTATGATAAAGATGCAAAGTAAAATAAAGGCAAAGTAAATAGCAAAGGAAATAACTAAGTAGTAGGAGATTAATATGATAAAGATAGACCCGGGGGCCATAGGTTTCACTAGTGGCTTCTCTCGAGAGCATAAGTATTCTACGGTGGGTGAACAAATTACTATTAAGCAATTGACAGAATTGAGCATAGTTATGAGAATATCTTGGTATGATCATGTATATAGGCATCACGTCCGAGACAAGTAGACCGACTCCTGCCTGCATCTACTACTATTACTCCACACATCGACCGCTATCCAGCATGCATCTAGAGTATTAAGTTAAAAACAAAGTAATGCCTTAAGCAAGATGACATGATGTAGAGGGATAGACTCATGCAATATGAAGAAAACCCCATCTTGTTATCCTCGATGCCAACAATACAATACGTGCCTTGCTGCCCTTACTGTCACCGGGAAAGGACACCGCAAAATTGAACCCAAAGCTAAGCACTTCTCCCATTGCAAGAAAGATCAAGCTAGTAGGCCAAACCAAACTGATAATTTGAAGAGACTTGCAAATATAACCAATCATACATAAAAGAATTCAGAGAAGATTCAAATATTATTCATAGATAGACTTGATCATAAACCCACAATTCATCGGTCTCAACAAACACACCGCAAAAAGAAGATTACATCGAATAGATCTCCACAAGAGAGGGGGAGAACATTGTATTGAGATCCAAAAAGAGAGAAGAAGCCATCTAGCTACTAACTATGGACCCGTAGGTCTGAGGTAAACTACTCACACTTCATCGGAGGGGCTATGGTGTTGATGTAGAAGCCCTCCGTGATCGATGCCCCCTCCGGCGGAGCTCCGGAACAGGCCCCAAGATGGGATCTCGTGGATACAGAAAGTTGCGGCGGTGGAATTAGGTTTTTGGCTTCGTATATGATCGTTTGGGGGTACGTAGGTATATATAGGAGGAAGGAGTACGTCGGCGGAGCAACAGGGGGCCCACGAGGGTGGAGGGCGCGCCTGGTGGGGGTGGGCGCGCCCCCTACCTCGTGGCCTCCTGTTTCCTTTCTTGACGTAGGGTCCAAGTCTCACGGGTCTTGTTCGTTGAGAAAATCACGTTCCCGAAGGTTTCATTCCGTTTGGACTCCGTTTGGTATTCCTTTTCTTCGAAACCCTAAAACAGGCAAAAAAACAACAATTCTGGGTTGGGCCTCCGGTTAATAGGTTAGTCCTAAAAATAAGATAAAAGTGGATAATAAAGCCCAATAATGTCCAAAACAGTAGATAATATAGCATGGAGCAATCAAAAATTATAGATACATTGGAGACATATCACCGAGCTATCCCACGCCAAGAGTATACCACCACAAGTATCCACCGCTGGCACATACGCGAAACCATCAAACGATGGCCCCAAGCATTTTATTACAACATAATGGTCCATTGCATCCATTTTGGTTTCCTGGAAGCAAACTAGGTTCACCTTAACCGTATCCACAAACTCCCAAATGGCCTTCCTTTTGGCTGGATTGTTGAGGCCCCTCACATTCCAGCACAACACCTGCGGGTGTATATCCATCCAAGGAACATACACCAACCACCCGTACTGGCACGCTAATGCGAGCACAGCACCACCGTGTTCCGCTCCTCCGCGTCAGTACTTGCCAGCACAGCCTTGCCATACAGCACCGCGATGATCCGTATGTGTTGCTCACGCAAAGGTGAATCAAACAGAGCCTGCAGCTCATGCACCATCCCATCATCCGCCACCATATCTTCCGGCACCAACCCAAGTGCGTGTAACAGGACATTCTTTGCTGGGCTGTCCTTGGTGCGACTCGCAGTGGATTTCTTCGTTGCCCGTGTTGTACGCTTGGGGGTGAAAGGCGTCGCATCCGGCCTCAGCTTGGCTGCTTGCACTTCCTTAAGCAATGGAGGCGCCAGCTTCTTGATGATGTTGGAGCAGAACCCCTTCAGCTTGTTGTATGCCACTACCTCCTGCCTAGACATGCCCGCAGTTTCCTCAGTGCCATTATGCAGAACCAGAGCTTGGAGCTCCGGGTTTTCTGGCACCAAATGTGAGTTTATGTGCTCGCCGCCCGTGCATGGGGGCGTCCCATCATTCATGGCCACGCATGCAGCGCTCATTGGTGGTCATGCTAGCGCATAATCCCCCATCTCCTGTTGCACGGTCCCACATGCGTTGTCGACATCCACAACGTTGTCCTTTTCCTTCACCGAACCTGCCCCTTGCTTGTCCTGACCCCCCTGCATCGATGCCTGATCCGTCCCCATAGTGAGAGGATAGGCTGATGCATCCACCAAGGCAGATGATGTCCTGCCCTTGGGGTCCACCACAAGCCCCACCGGATCCGCTCGCCCGCCCAATGGCACCGTCCACTTTGGATCAGCTGCCTCGACCCCACCAGTCACACTGATGGGGGTCTCACATCTCCCACCGACCGCACAGTCCTCAAAGCTTCTTCCCTATCGTTGTCAGCTGATCCATCCATTGCCTGGCCCGCCTATTTTTTCGTGTTTGCCCCCTGGCCTCGTTGGGCGTTCTGCCTCCACCTGCACAACGGTCATAGCCTAGCTGGCGGGCGCAATGATTGCTGCACTCTGCGTCCCGCCCACGCCACTCCGTTCCGCACGCCCCACCCCATCATTCAAACTCTGTTCCTGTCTGGGCGACATCATTGGCCACGTCGACACCGGTCCAGTCAAACGGTCAAAAGCCGATGTTCTGAGGGAGATCCTGTCATGCATTGTCCCAAACCTGCAAAGTGGGCCCTCAGGCGTCAACTGCATGTGGGGTAACTTCCACTCCTGCCCTTCTCCAGTCATCGCCACGGCGGCCGACACCGCTCCTGCGCCGCCGCCATGGACACGACCACCGCTGGCTCCGCCACTTCCCCTCTCATCCCGCACTCCGAAGCGCCAATCTCTGCGAACTGTGGTGGCTCCTGTGCCTCCACCCTGTCCGACACACCCGGTTCATCAGACAACCCGCTCTGATCACTTCCAGAGGACGATCTCAAGAACAGAGGCTCGTCAGCGGCAGTGTAGTCGAAAATCTCGTCGACGTGAATCAGCACTTTATATTGCAAAAGAGTCGGCTCCATCAACGACGACCTCAAACCTGGCTCCGGCACGGCCAGCCAACGCAGCGACGGGATCTATTCTGGTTGCGCCGCCCACGCAGTCAGCCTGAACGCTGAGAGGTCCGAACGGGAGCTCGTCTCTGGCTCAATCATGTCCACTAGGCACGCCGACCCCAGTAGTGTCTCTGCCACCTCCCGCTCCCAGGCATGGGGCGGGATCCCCTCCAACACAATCTTGACCTTGAACTGCATGGCCGCATGAACAGCCTGGGCCTGCCGGATCCACTACCTGAAGTACAACCGAACTCCCCTGTGCTCCATCACAGGCATGGCGCTCACCCTGTTCCTGTCCTCCGCCCTCGCAAAGACGACGAGGAAGTCCTCCAGCCGGTGGCGCTGGATCGACATCCTCTCTGGCAGAACCCCCACCTTGTCCTGAATCACTTCAATCACGAACTCCGGCGACATCACCCTCCGGGCTCCACCCGCGTACACCACCATGGCTAGCTGTAGGCGCCTCTCCAGGTCGTCCATGGCCGGAGTACGACGAACGATGCACAGCTCCGACAGTCCCATGGCTGAGTCCATCTGCATCTGAAGCCGAGGGGCCAAGGGAGGAGGATGCTGCGTGCCAAGCCTCGGCCATGCCTGCGCCAGGGCCATCGGGAGGGGGGGGGCGGCGAAAGCGAGCTGCTTGGAGGAGATGCCACCCGAGAAATGCGTCGCGCCACCATGGCCACCGCTTGACGCCGAAGCTCCACTTCCGAAGAAGGACTGCGAGGCCGCTTGCAGCCCCTGGTGCCGTGCCCCTCCTCGCCACATCTGATGCATACGATTGGGTTGGTGCAGTCATGCCGGAAGTGGCCCTCACGAAGGCACCGGAAGCAGAGACCATCCATGTCTGGGGACATCTCACGTCGCGGGGAAGACGAAGGAGGACGGGGGCGCTGCTGCAGGGCCTGCAGATCTCGGTCATGGTGCCGCCTCCACAGGGTCTTCTTGGACGGCGGAGCCTGAGCCCTGGGCGCCAGCTGCCGGTGACCGCTCGTCCCTGCGCCAGCAACCACATGACTGACGCCCAAACCCTCGACGCATCGCGTCCCCGACGAGACCTCATGACCGCCCGCGGCCCCCGACGACTCCGAGCAGGAGGAGATGCCGAGCCCGGACACCACCGGCCGCTCCCCAGCCCGGCGGGAAGGCGCAGCCACAGAGTTGGGACTTGAAGCCATGGGGAGGGAGAAGGAAAGGGGGAAGAAAGGGGTGGTCGACGTCGCCGGAGTGGCAAACGGCGGATGGGAGGTGGACGCCGGTGTCAGAGTGACGCACAGCGGAAGCTCTCGCTCACGCGCTCACCACCAAAGCTCACTCGGTTCGGTGCTGAGATTTGCGCAAACCATGTGTGAATGTCAGTCAATGATCAACTTTTTTCTTGTTACATGGTTAAGGCGTCCAGGGATGCGATAGTGGGCACTGCAGCCAGTCAGCATGCCCTGGGACCCAAGAAGAGAAGGCGGCCTACTGGTGGTAAGAAAGGTGGCAAGGGTGCCACTAGCCAGCCTGTTGAGAAGATCCAGATCCAGGCTAATAAATCCTCAGGATCTAGCAAACTAGAGGGTCATCGTTCTTAATGGCGGTCGTACCATGTGGTGGATGAACCCATCCTTGATGTAATCATCCCCTCTCGTTAGAAACGAGGATTCAGCACGACGGGGTTCTCTCTAGGGATAAGATTGCTACCGCGCCGGGAGATTGATAACAATCATTTTTTATGGTGCAGGTCTCAATGGGCTGTGACTTGGTCGATGAATTCCCCACCCCCCCCCACAAGTTCTATCTGTGTTTCAAGGAGATCTTCAACTTGTTCCTCCTATATTGGCTCAATGACTCCTTACTCCACCTATGGGCACTCATCAAGCCACAATGTCCAGACTCGACAACGCAAGGGATTTTGCGGTAGCAGACCCCTACCATACCACATGCGCGAGAACAACCTACGCAACCCTAAGGGGTGTGAAATTGCGAAGAGGTACTGTAGGATCGAGAAAAGGTGTCTAGAGGGGGGTGATTAGACCCTCAACAAAGAAAAGTAGCAGTTTTTAATTTCTTCAAGTTAAGGTGGAGTTTTAGCACAAGTTTAAACATTCACAATACATTTCAAGCAAGCATGGCAAGAGTATATGAGCAGCAGAAAGTAAAGTATGCAAGTTGCAAGAATGTAAAGGGATGGGATTGGAGTATGCAAACGCAATTGGAGACACGGAGATTTTTGGCGTGGTTCCGATAGGTGGTGCTATTATACATCCACGTTGATGGAGACTTCAACCCATGAAGGGTAACGGTTGCGCGAGTCCACGGAAGGCTCCACCCATGAAGGGTCCACGAAAGAAGCAATCTTGTCTATCCCACTATGGCCATCACCCACGAAGGACTTGCCTCACTTGGGTAGATCTTCATGAAGTAGGCGATCTCCTTGCCCGTACAAACTCCTTGGTTCAACTCCACAATCTTGTCGGAGGCTCCCAAGTAACACCTAACCAATCTAGGAGACACCACTCTCCAAAAGGTAATAGATGGTGTGTTGATGATGAACTCCTTTCTCTTGTGCTTCAAATGATAGTCTTCCCAACACTCAACTCTCTCTCACAGATTTGGATTTGGTGGAAAGATGATTTCAGTGGAAAACAACTTGGGGAAGGCTAGAGATCAAGATTCTTATTGTTGGAATGAAATATTTTGGTCTCAACACATGAGTAGGTGGTTCTTTCTCAGAAAATGTATATTGGAAGTGTAGGCACGTTCTGATGGCTCTCTCCACAAATGAAGAGTGGGTGGAGGGGTATATATAGCCTCCACTCAAAATCTAACCGTTACACACAATTCACCAAACTCGGTGGGACCGAATCATGAAACTCGGTCAGACCGATTTGGTTCAAAATATGAACGTTAGGATTTTCGGTGGGACCTATATGATCAACTTGGTGGGACCGATGTGCTAGGGTTAGGGTAAGACCTCAACTCAGTTTGACGGATTACACAAACTCAGTGGGACCGATTTTGGTAATAAGCAAAACAGAGAGTTGGTCAAGCGAACTCGGTGGGACCGATTGCATATCTCGGTGGGACCGAAATTATTGCAACAAGTAATAGAGAGTTTGCAGGCCCGTCTCGGTGAGACCGAGATCCCATTGGTGAGACCGAACTGGTTAGGGTTTCTGGCAGTGGCTATGTCAAGTGAACTCGGTGGCGCCGGTTAGATCAAATCGGTGGGGCCGAGTTTGACTTTAGGTTTGGGACATATGTGGAAATGAGAAAGTGGTTGAGGGCTTTTGGAGCATATCACTAAGCACTTTGAGCAAGCAAGCCATTAAGCAACACCTCATCCCATTTTAATAGTATTGGCTTTTCCTATGGACTCAATGTGATCTTGGATCACTAAAATGAAAATGTAGAGTCTTGAGCTTGAGCCAATCTCTGTCCTTAGAATTTTGAAGGGGTTCCACATCCTCTTGTCCAAGCCACTCCACTGTTGAACTCATCTGAAATATGCTAGGTGAAAATATCAGTCCAACAAGAATGTTGACATTAATTACCAAAATCGCCTAGGGAGCACTTGTGCTTTTAGGTACATTTCGTACTTCATGGTTGCCAATAAGGAGAAGGGGTGCCTTCTCGTGCCCTACGGTCATGAGTAAGTTACTCGCTAGCCACAATATGATTCCGTAAATTTCATTATGATGGCATGTTCCAAGGTTAATTTGAGCATAATTATTCTATTGAACTGTATTCGCATGAACCACTACATCCTCATCATTGCATCCCTGAAGAGGGCCAAGACATGTTTCTTGGATTGGACAAGGAGCATGAAGAAAGACTACACAAACCTCGAGGATGTGTAGATGAAGCTCTCTTTGAACTAACATTTAGGGGAGGAATCATCATACCCGGGTTGCATAAAAAAACATAAATGACATGCCACGCTTCGGCCACAAAACCGACTTTTGTTGCATGCAGCAGCCACAAAACAATGTGACCAACGAGTGCTATGTCATCCACCACATGCAGTAGTACGCATGGGCCTGAGCACCCTTCGCAAATCAAGTTGATATCATCGGCCGGGGAAAAGAATGCAGTAAACCTGTAATGGAGGTTGCAGAGACGAGTTCAGACGCATCCAACCAAAGTTTGTGAACATCATCAACTAGGATGTCGTGAACGCCAACACGATGTTCAACGGCGGCGCAACAAGTCCAAAGGAGGTCAAGGCTCGCTTAAAGGGATAGGCTGATGACATCCCACTGTTCTTCAACTGGACACCTAACATTCACTGCTATAGTTCTGAGTACAATCGAAGTGCTATGTAAAATCAGAGTGAAGGTACTCGTGTTCTATTGCGTATACGTTACATTGTTGTTGTGTTAACATTCTTCCAAACTTGCTCATGTATCTAGAGTTTCATTCAAACATCTTACTTCTGTCTTTAAGATGCATACTTTCTTTATTAATAATCTCATTATAATTATGTGGGCCAGTCAACATATGCCATCAATAGAAACAAAGTACAGTTTTATGTAAAGAATTTGAGAAAAACTTGGTGATGTGCCAACATGGAGCACGTCACTAGTGTATGTGATACTAGTGGTGTGCCTATTGTGGCACACCACCAGTGTTTTGGTGGAGTGCTCACCACACACCACAATTATCAATGGTGTGCCGCCCCCACACCATAGTCCATAATGCCCATTTTGGTATGCCAGTATTAACCTTACATTTCTGATGTGTTGGGTTTTTAAAGACTAAGGATTAACGTCTATAGTCGAGGGTTATCATGTGTGTTACCATGTGGCAGTTCTTACCGTTCGGAAAACCTTGTGTGATATAACCATTTGTGTAAGTCGTGGGTTGTGGCAACCCACCAATGTCAATTCCGGATTGTTATTACACTATGTCAACTTAGGCAAAAGTTACAATATGTCTTAACTATGTGAGAGCAAAGAGGAAAAACATGGGTATTCATAGAGGTGGCTGGGTGAAACCCCTGATTGATTATGTGAAACTTAATGTTGATGTAGCCTTCAACATCACCGAGGAAAACGGAGCTACCGGTGCAGGGCTACGCGATGATCATGGCACGTTTATAGCAGCTAGCCATTCCTCATGTTGTTTATGCCGCCATGGCCGAGGAAACCGCTCTTAGGAATGACTTGGCCACGCCAAACTCTCGGAGCCGATGTCGTATAGGTTGATGGTCAAATCTTAAAATACTAAGTATATATGACTGCCCACATGGTAAGATGACGTATGCATTGTTGCGACTAAACAGAGTGAGAGGAGACGAACAATCGACATCGCAGGGACTCCGGCGGCGCAAACTTGGGCAGAAAGATGGTGGGTGCATGCATCGGCAGCAGCCGGTATCCATGATCGATCGTGCAAATTGGGGCAACCTCCCGGCGACGGCCGTCACCATCGCGAGGGGGAAGTGGGTCACTCCGCTGAGTTTCCCGCACGCGCGCCCTAGCGCCATGGAACGGTGGCCGCCACGCGATTTTCTTCCAGCCGACCGGCCGGCCAATGGCACCGGAGCAAGGACGAACACTTGCTATTGTTCGCTGCACCGGAGCATGTGCGTGCGTCACCGAGCAATATTTCTCACTTGGCATACGGACTGCGCAAGGCAAGTACGGCAAGGAAGCAGTAACATTTGGTCCACAAGTTGTGCTCCGCATAGTGGCATACTCACTAGCTTGCTTGCTACAAGATGACCAGCACTAGCTAGTGAAGCATGCATGCGTGCTCCGATGATCTGAATGCGGTGTGAGCTATCCGGTTGCTGCTCATCGATTGGACTCCGCACCATGTAGAGTGCTAAGCGGAAAACTAATGGCGTGGGATTTCTTGGGATAATCAATTAGATGGGCACCCAATGGATCATGCTGTTGCGTGCGTTGACTAGTACCGTTAATTTATTATTATTTCGTGAAAGTGAAGGAAGAAGCGCACAAACCACACACCACAACACTCACGCCCGGCGAATTAACCTGTGGTCAGATGATTAGAGGGACCATGGTATTTCCAGCCCATCAGGATCCAAATCCTGATGTTTGCATTTATTGCTGGATTTGTTCAGAATTTTCGGCGATGAGCATTCAGTGGGAGGAGACATTCCCGTTGACGACGAGGTGCTTACGATTACTTCGTAAATTTCAAGATAATATGCCGGCTCAGTCTTTCGAAGATGCTCATAGGGATAGAGTGTGCGTGTGTGTGTTCATAAGGATAAGTGTATACGCATGTATATAAGCACTTGCGTCTGTACTGTGTTAAGAAAAAAACACTCACGCCTGAGGGACGGAGGGAGCGTCTTCTGCACATGCATGTTAGGAATATATTATCCCAGCATCGGGTCATATGTTTGTGGGAGCATTTTGGTCATGTGACCATATCGTTTAATTCACGTTCAGGAACCAAATCCCAACTTCACAAATCACACTTGGTTAATTTTGTCTAAAGCAAAGGTCAGATTTTCCAGAAATATTTTTTTGTTAAATTATGATTTGTCGACCTTAAGGGAGTGAGCCTATCTTAACTGGTTGAGGGAGGGGATGTACAAACCCAGCACCTGAGTTCAAATCCTCACGGAGACGAATTTAGGTTCCTAATTATTCTTGAGGACCATTCTTTCCTGATACTCATGCTTAATGCTTAATGGTTGTATGCATCCTTAGTTGATGCAGAGCCGGGGAAGTGAATTTCTCCGCCATGTATAAGCACCAACAACCTTAGTGTCCCTCGCGTAGCCTTCCTCCAGGGGCGGCCGGGGAGAGAAACCTAGCGCTTCGGCCGCCACTTCCCTCCCATCTCCCTCCCCTCGTCGTCCCCGGAGGTGGCCGTTGGGAAGGTGCAGCAGGAGGGGCAATGCTTGGCGGCGATTTGGAGCGGCGGCGTGGTCTATTGTGGTTGCTTTTTTTGGTGGTGCGGAGTCGTTCCAGCGGGGACAACGGTTTCGATTAGGGGTGCCGTTCAATCCGCGGCGCATGGATCCCAGAGCAGCGGCTCTAGAGCGGCCGCGGTGGCCCCATTCCGCCGGGGATGTTCGGCCAGGAGGCGGATCCTTGTGGCGGCGCCTGGGGGCAGCGGATCACGGGATTACGAGCCCAGGTTCGTCATAGGAGATGCGTGCGCATGCCTAACTGATGTGCTGTTAGGCACCATGGTGGTGCCAACGGATGGCTAGGCGGCGGCTGGCTGGATCGGGGCGGCATGGGGCCTGCTGCCATGATTCTTATGGTGGTGGTCCTCATGCTATTTCCGCTTCATGGCAATGTCCTGCAAGATTGGTCCTCCTCAACCTGGTCATCGACGTGTTCTGGAACTACCGCTGAAGATCTTGCCCAGGATATCAGGATTGGACAGAATCCGGTCATGCACGTCCATATCAGCCTACGAGGTTCTGAGGGTGTGGCGCAAATCTCAATTGGTTGATGACACCTTGGGACATGTCGGCTTCTCGACTTTCATCATGGAGACAGCGGTGGAGAAGGTCATAGTGGCCGAGATCGGAGGATCGGTTAGACAGACACAACCTTGGTAGCGATTGAGTCAGCCAGGTGTCAAATAACTCTTAGGAGCAGTAGTTATAAATGGGGCGACAACACTGGCGGATTTCATTTTTGGTGGTGCTCCTCGGGTGCCGAGTCATGACTTTTAGGGTGGAAACCTAGGGTCTGATCTTCATTGGTGGTGTCTGGCGATTGTCTTGCTGAAGGAATTGTTTTGAGAGTACAGGCGTTCTCCAGAGTGAAAATGTAAGATCTTGAATTGGGCAACAACATCGTTTGTGCATTGTTTCCTTCTTGAAGGCATTGCTTTTGCGAGACCTTTTATGTTTTTGGGGTGTTGTGTTAGGTGGTGGTATGTGTGCTGCTATTTAGAGGAGTCGATTGCTGTGGCGGGACCTTTCTTTTTTCCTTTGTTTTTATTTTCTCCTTGGATGTGTGCATTCTGAATGTCTTTGTGACATCTTGTTGATGGAAAAGCTGGATGTAATTGATATCTTCATGATATTAATGTATTTTCCTTTTTTAAATGATTTGTTGCCATTTTATTTTATGAAATGTGATTTGTCAATCTA
Source organism: Triticum urartu (assembly GCF_056163025.1). NCBI lineage: Eukaryota > Viridiplantae > Streptophyta > Magnoliopsida > Poales > Poaceae > Triticum > Triticum urartu. Next base: position 472,665,396 of record NC_141879.1, read on the forward strand.
ACAAATTACTCACTTGTGTTACCACAAATGCATTTTTAACATTCTTCTCAATTGATTGGAACCATTTCCCCCGTGTGATCCTTTCCTGCCGGATTTTTTCTAAAAAAGGAGGATCACTCCTGGTCTCTACATCAAAGTGATAGATGCAACCCCTTTATTAAACAAAGTACCCTAAAATTCTGTAATCCAATACAAGCTCACACAGAGCTGAGAATGAAAACAAAAAGGGTAAGAAATGGCCACAACCGGCAAAAATAGGGCGAGATGCCTACCCGACTATCCTATTATTGGACTACCATCCAAAACAGTTGTAGATATCCTGAGGTATCATCTTTCATCAGATAGACCTAGTAACCAAAGTCTCCCTGGCTGCCGCATGAGTGAGTAATGACCACATACGGATCCATGCAGTGGCCCTGTAGATAACCTGCAAAGAATGGTACGAGTCTATCTGTTAAAAATCATATCATTTATGTAATTCCATATAACCCAAAGTAGCGTGCATACTCCTACCCGAATATGTGTTGCAATATTTGTCTCCATTCCATTTAGCCACGTCCCGAATAACATGTGAATGTTATTTAGAGGGGTAATATTAAAGGCTATATGAATGAACACCATAGTACTTTGGCCAGCGGACAATCGAGTAAAAGGTGTTTGATATTCTCATTTTGATCACAAATACTACATCTTTTGACTACCCTCTCAATTACGTTTTGCCAGATTGTCCTTTTTCAGAACCACCCCTTGTGAACAAACCACATGAAAGCTTTGATTCTTAACGACACTTTAATCTTCCAAATATGTATCGGTTTTGAAATTGGACTAGAGTCAATTAGGTCCACATACATAGATTTCACTGGGACGATATCATTCATAGTTAATCTCCAGTGAATACTACCAGGCTCATCAGAGAGATGAATGTGCGTCAACCTTCTCACCAGATGCAGCCATGCTACCCATCGGTCTCCTATCAAAGATCTCCGGGATTGAATGTTTAAAGGGTTGGATTGTAATATTGTAGCAACGTAAGCCTCCTTACATTGCACAATATTATAAAGAGATGGATATTGTGTGGCTAAAGGCGTCTCCCATAACCAGGTATACTCCCAGAATCTAGTTGAATTACAGTTTCCAATGATGAATTTAGTTCTATGAAAGAAGGTTGCTTTCGTTCTCATCAACCCCTTTTAGAAAGGTGAGTCATTGGGTCTAGCAGTAACCTGGGCCAAGGTCTTAGATTGCAAGTACTTGTTACCTAAAATTTGCACCCACATACCTTCGGTCTCAACAGAAAACTTGTACAACCATTTATTGAGCAGACATATATGTTCTTCACCTCTAAATTTTCAATCCCGACAACACCCTGGTCCTTCGTCCTACAAATAATATCCCACTTAGTAAGCATGCACTTTCTCTTTAGAAGAAATATACTTTCAATATTGTTGTGAAAGTATAGTCCTTATTGGAGTTGTTTGGACAAGCTCTAAGTTATTCTGGCATGGGTTTTTATACTTTGTTTCTTTTTTAGAGGTTACATGTGGTTTTGGCATGGGAAAACACCAGAAAGAGTATGCGTTATAAACATATACAGTGTGTTTGGTTACCCGTGGCACCCCATGCAGGCTCTGGAGAAGCCAGATTTGGCTAGTTTGGTCATTTCCAGTGAATCAGACTCGAGCAGGCGCAAAAAGGCTCCACCGAGTGCACCTCTTAGGTTTGCAGGTGTTCATGTTCTACTTAGATCATCAATTTTCTTCACACAATTCTTTCTAATCTACACAATGGCGCTTCAATAGGAGATAAGCTCTACAAAAACATGCACATCGACGTTCTGATTTCATCCTAGTTTCATTGACTATAAATCTTTAACATTGTGTTTATGTTTGGAGCTTTTTCAGAGGAATTTTATCGCCCACGATTGACCATTTAAAATTTTCTTTGAAGAGTAGCTTCATCTTGTGTTTCACACAACTTTTGTGTTGTAAATTTTCTGTTTCAACCGCCCGAGACGAATAGATTTATACCTCCCTACTAGACTGTACACACGTGTTTATGTGTGCATGTTATTATGAATTTCAGCAAATTTGTCGCACACGGTCGACCTTTTAAAAAATGACCACTGGCTTCAACTCGTTATTCCACACGACTCTCATGTTGTAAGCTTTTTATTCCAACGCTCATAGACAAAGTTCTCCAAGTGTAATGGTGTGGGGTAAGATCACCACGTTCACAAGAGGTGAGATTAATCATTGATGCGCACGTAACCAAACTGCCGTACGTTGCATCCAGGAGCACAGACATGCAACAAAACATTGTTCTTCACCCAAAAAAATTGTGCTTGTGTTTTTGATCTCTTGCAGCATGGGGCTTTGTGGGCAACCAAACATAGTGTATAACATGGCTCGGAGTCTGTATAATCGGGCCGGCTCTACTAAGCCACATGCAAGAGGCCCAAAATGGATGCAGGAAACCAAACATACCCATAGTGGAGGCTGGAATTGGGCTAACTTGGCAAGGCATAACTAAGACGGAAGTGTTGTTATTGTGACGAGAAGAAAGCAATTCAAGATATTCATGATGTGTCCATTTTGTGCGCCTATTGTGGCGGGTTGATGTTGCTTTTAATTTACCTCTGTTATTCTGCCAACTAATATTTTCAGATACGTTTCGGGACTAGTTGGTATGGGTAATGGGTTAGTGACAAATTTAAGACTCAAATCTGGGTGGGTGGGTGCTTTATGTTGAGTGATTGATAACTGCCATAATGTTTGGGTTTGGCAAAATTGAAGTTTTCAACTTCTTGCGGATCAACCATACAATTGATCAATATATGGTGCTCTCTGCAACATGTGAATACATGAGAGTCTTTGGCCTCTAGGTGTAGCCACCTGGAGATGTCAGAACAAACTATGTGTAACCATTATGTATGGCAGTCTAACAATAGGAATTGGAAGACTAAGTGCGACATGTAATCTCTATTGCGTTTGTTCTAGCCTTCAGACTTTGTGGCTTCTTTGAGTTGCAAGATTTCTAAAACGTCCGAGTAATAAGAACACATGAATGTCATCTTCAATAGTACAATATAAGATGGACATTTGATTTCGTAAAAAAACTATATGATTCTACACATGAGGTTAGAATGGATGAGAAAATAACCTATGAAATCTACTATAAATGAATCCTAAAGAAAAACTCCCAAGGATTGCAATCCTATGAATCAAACAACACACATAGAAAAAATCCTAAGAATTAGAATCCGTCAAAAATTCTTGAGAAACCCATTGAACAAAAGAGGGCCCAGTGTATGGAATGAACTTTGTGACAATAGATGCATCCATGCATCTAGGGCCTACATGCATCAATCAATGCAGAGACAAGGGTGATCCATATTTTTGAAAAGAAGATAGTGGTAACTAGAACTGGGTATTTATATATTTGTTGTGATATGACATGTTTGCCCTGGCATGCATGGTTGAATGATCAGTGCCACAGAGAGAATATCATGTGCACCTAGAACACTTGTACAATTGGTGCACCGACTATGAAAAACATGTGTTATGGGTTTTTCAAGTATTGAAAGAACAGTTGAGTATATAAACATAGCAACTTATGAAAATTCACTTGTGATAGTGGTAAGGACCCCATTTATAGCCCAATTCGAATTTAATAGTTTTTTTGACCCAGTGTAGTAGAACAATCAATTGTTGTACATTATTTTCACATTAATTTTAAACAAAGATATGTAAACAAGTAACAAAAGAAAAAAAAACTATCCAACACTAGTTCTGCCTAAATTGATAAAATAATCATATTCCAGGGAAAATATACATCAAAACAATAATCAATCTATTGATCAAGGAAACCGCGATTCGTCATTTTTGTCATGTGCTTGACAAGAATGTGGTCCTTAATTTTGAAACGCCAAGAATCAGTTTCATGAGCTTCATTCCTAAAAATATTTCTATTTCTTTGCATGCAAATATTCCAACAATCCATTATAATGATGTCCATTGAAATTTTCTTGGGAAGAACTTGTCTAGCCAACATAAATTCGTTATAACTGGCAACCCCCTGGGTTTTCAAGGAATTATAGCCTCGCAGTACTTGGGTAAAAGCGTAATCCCAAAATACACGAAGAGAGCTTTCCTCCATGGATTCATTACAAAGGATGCATGCATAGCCGCTCATTTGGGCAAAAACATATTTTAAGGAAACTTCTGGTATTAGCCCTATCATTTAACAACAACCAGTGTGTGAGTCTGCTAGCAATTTTACAGAGCCATTTGAAGATCATGTGAGATCCAGAGGTTCCCATGAGTTACATATATAATGTATACAACCAGTTGTAATTTGTATGTATCAAAAAAAGTTTCGCCTCTCCTTGGCAATAACTCACGGGAGAGATGAGTCTGGGAGGGGAATGGAGGGCATCGTCATCGCAACTCTCTAGAGAAAGCAGGGCATCAACTATCGAGGTCGAGCCTTTGGGGGAGTTGGGTAGGCGTTTGGACCAAGTAGTGAGATGGGCTGATTTAGACTGAGCTTACTCATTAACCAGGCTCATTTAACTTTATTACTTTTACCTAAAAATAACTTATTACATAGACGATCTCATATTAAAGCTCACTTTGACTCGTTAGTCGCCGATTTCGAGCTACTTGTCTAGCTCGCGAGTTTTGAGTTTATTGCCAACGTTAATTGCAACACTAGATAAGCTTCACGCGTGGAAAGACCAACCTTGTTGTGAGTATACGTTAGGATGATAATTTTACCAATTGGTATGGATACCCACGGATACCGATACCGTACCCGCATGGATAAGGTATGGGCCTAATTTTATACCTATGGGTAGTACCCTGATACGTCTCCAACGTATCTATAATTTTTGATTGTTCCATGCTATTACATTATCTCTCTCGGATGTTTAATGGGTTTAAATATGCTATTTTATATTATTTTTGGGACTAACCTATTAACCGGAGGCCCAGTGCCAGTTTCTGTTTTTTTGCCTATTTTATAGTTTTGCAGAAAAGGAATACCAAACGGAGTCCAAACGGAATGAAACCTTCGCGATGATCTTTCTTGGACCGAAAGCAATCCAGAAGACTTGGAGTCGAAGTCTGGAACTCCACGAGAAAGCCATGAGGTAGGAAGGCGCGCCCAGGGGGGTAGGCGCGCCCCCACCCTCGTAGCTCCACCGACGTACTTCTTTCGCCTACATATACTCTTATACCCTAGAAATATCAGGGGGCCACGAAACCACTTTTCCACCACCGCAACCTTCTGTACCCATGAGATCCCATCTTGGGGCCTTTTCCGGCAATCTGCCGAAGGGGGAATCGATCATGGAGGGCTTCTACATCAACACCATTGCCTCCCCAATGAAGCGTGAGTAGTTTACCACAGACCTTCGGGTCCATAGTTATTAGCTAGATGGCTTATTCTCTCTCTTTGATTCTCAATACAAAGTTCTCCTCGATGTTCTTGGAGATCTATTTGATGTAATACTCTTTTGTGGTGTGTTTGTCGAGATCCGATGAATTGTGGATTTATAAACAAGATTATCTATGAATATTATTTGGTTCTTCTCTGAATTCTTATATGCATGATTTGATATCTTTGCAAGTCTCTTCGAATTATGGGTTTAGTTTGGCCTACTAGATTGATCTTTCTTGCAATGGGAGAAGTGCTTAGCTTTGGGTTCAATCTTGCGGTGTCCTTTCCCAGTGACAGTAGGGGCAGCAAGGTACGTATTGTATTGTTGCCATCGAGGATAAAAAGATGGGGTTTATATCATATTGCTTGAGTTTATCCCTCTACATCATGTCATCTTGCTTAATGTGTTACTTCGTTCTTATGAACTTAATACTCTAGATGCATGCTGGATAGCGGTCGATGTGTGGAGTAATAGTAGTAGATGCAGAATCGTTTCGGTCTACTTGACACGGACGTGATGCCTATATTCATGATCATTACCTTAGATATCTTCATAATTATGCGCTTTTCTATCAATTGCTCGACACTAATTTGTTCACCCACTGTAATACATGCTATCTTGAGAGAAGCCACTAGTGAAACCTATGGCCCCCGGGTCTCTTTCCTATTATATTACATCTCTTTTATTTACATCGCATCTCGTTTACTATTTTGCAATCTTTACTTTCCAATCTCTATTAGATCTCACTTTTGCGAGTGACCGTGAAGGGATTGACAACCCCTTTATCGCGTTGGTTGCAAGGTTTTTGATTGTTTGTGCAGGTACTAGGTGACTTGTGCGTTGTCTCCTACTGGTTTGATACCTTGGTTCTCAAAACTGAGGGAAATACTTACGCTACTTTGCTGCATCACCCTTTCCTCTTCAAGGGAAAACCAACGCATGCTCAAGAGGTAGCAAGAAGGATTTCTAGCGCCGTTGCTGGGAAGATCTATGCCAAGTCAAGACATACCAAGTACCCACCATAAACTCTTCTCCCTCGCATTACATTATTTGCCATTCGCCTCTCGTTTTCCTCTCCCCCACTTCTAAACTGATTTTCGAAAACCTTTGCCTTTTCTTCGCCCCTCTTCCGTTCGTCTCTTTTCGCTTGCTTCTTGTGTGCTTGTGTGTTGGATTGACTGTTTGTCATGATGGCTCAAGATAATACTAAATTGTGTGACTTTTCCAATACCAACAACAATGATTTTATTAGCATTGCGATTGCTCCTACTACTGATGTTGAATCTTGTGAAATTAATACCGCTTTGTTGAATCTTGTTATGAAAGATCAATTTTCTGGCCTTCCTAGTGAAGATGCCGCTACCCATCTAAAAAACTTTGTTGATTTGTGTGATATGCAAAAGAATAAAGATGTGGATAATGATATTGTTAAGTTGAAGCTATTTCCGTTTTCGCTTAGAGATCGTGCTAAAACTTGGTTCTCTTCTTTGCCTAAAAATAGTATTGATTCATGGAATAAGTGCAAAGATGCTTTTATCTCTAAGTATTTTTCCTCCCGCTAAGAACATCTCTCTTAGGAATGATATTATGAATTTTAAGCAACTTGATCATGAGCATGTTGCACAATCTTGGGAGAGGATGAAATTAATGATACGTAACTGCCCTACACATGGCTTGAATTTGTGGATGATTATACAAAACTTTTGTGCCGAACTGAATTTTGCTTCTAGAAATCTTTTAGATTCGTCCGCGGGAGACACTTTTATGGAAATCACTTTAGGAGAAGCTACTAAACTCCTAGACAATATTATGGTTAATTATTCGCAATGGCACACCGAAAGATCCACTAGTAAAAAAGTTCATGCGATTGAAGAAATTAATGTTTTGAGCGGAAAGATGGATGAACTTATGAAATTGTTTGCTAATAGAAGTGTTTCTTCAGATCTGAATGATATGCCTTTGTCTACTTTAATCGAGAATAATAATGAATCTATGGATGTAAATTTTTTTGGTAGGAACAATTTTGGTAACAACTCGTATAGAGGAAACTTTAATTCTAGGCCGTTTCCTAGTAATTCCTCTAATAGTTATGATAATTCCTACAACAACTCTTATGGAAATTTTAATAAGATGCCCTCCGATTTTGAGACTAGTGTTAAAGAATTTATGAGTTCATAAAAAAATTCAATGCTTTGGTAGAAGAAAAATTGCTTAAGATTGATGAGTTGGCTAGGAACGTGGATAGAATTTCTCTTGATGTTGATTCTTTGAAACTTAGATCTATTCCACCTAAGCATGACATCAATGAGTCTCTCAAAGCCATGAGAATTTCCATTGATGAGTTCAAAGAAAGAACCGCTAGGATGCGTGCAAAAAAGATTGCTTTGTGAAAGTGTGTTCTTCTAGTTTTCATGATAATAATGATGAAGATCTAAAAGTGATTGATGTGACTCCTATTAAACCTTTGTTTTAATATATGAATCTTGATAAAGATGGGACTAGAGATGAGTCAACTTTAGTTAAAAGGCATCCCAATGATTCAGACTTTTTAGATCTTGATGCAAAAATTAATAAAAGTGGGATTGACGAGGTCAAAACTTTACATAGCAATGAACACACTAATTTGGATTTAAAGGAATTTAATTATGGTAATTGCTCTTTGATAGATTGTACTTCCTTGTTGCAATCCGTGTTAAATTATCCTCATGCTTATAATAAAAAATAAAGCTTTTACTAAACATATCGTTGATGCTTTAATGCAATCCTATGAAGAAAAGCTTGAACTAGAAGTTTCTATCCCTAGAGAACTTTATGATGACTGGGAACCTACTATTAAAATCAAGATTAAAGATTATGAATTCTATGCTTTGTGTGATTTGGGTGCTAGTGTTTCCACAATTCCAAAAACCTTGTGTGATGTGCTAGGTTTCCATGAATTTGAAGATTGTTCTTTAAATTTGCATCTTGCGGATTTCACCATTAAGAAACCTATGGGAAGGATTAATGATCTTCTTATTGTTGCAAATAGGAATTATGTGCCCGTAGATTTCATTGTTCTTGATATAGATTGCAATCCTACATGTCCTTTATTCTTGGTAGACCTTTTCTTAGAACGATTGGTGCAATTATTGACATGAAAGAAGAAAATATTAGATTCCAAATTCCATTAAGGAAAGGCATGGAACACTTTCCTAGGAAGAAAATTAAATTGCCTTATGAATCTATTATGAGAGCCACTTATGGATTACATACCAAAGATGGCAATACCTAGATCTATTCTTGTTTTTATGCCTATCTAGGGGCGTTAAACGATAGCGCTTGTTGGGAGGCTACCCAATTTTATTTTTGTTCTTTGCTTTTTGGTCCTGTTTAGTAATAATAATTCATCTAGCTTCTATTATGATTGTGTTTTTTATGTTTTAATTAGTGTTTGTGCCAAGTAAAGCCTTTAGGATCTTCTTGGGTGATAGTTGTTTGATCTTGCTGAAAAAATAGAAACTTTTACGCTCACGAAATTAATTATCATTTTTTTACTAGAGAGCGATAAAATACCCACTCCACTTGCAGTAGATCAATATACAAATTGCTCATTCCGTCCTAATTTTTCAGAATTTTTGGAGTTACAGAAATATTCAAAAGTTACAGATTCCTACAGACTGTTCTGTTTTTCGTGTGTTGTTTGCTTATTTTGATGAATCTATGAGTAGTATCGGGGGGTAATGAACCATAGAGAAGTTGGAATATAGTAGATTTAACACCAATATAAATAAAGAATGAGTTCATTACAGTACCTTAAAGTGGTGGTTTATTTTCTTATATTAACAGAGCTCATGAGATTTTCTGTTTAAGTTTTGTGTTGTGAAGTTTTCAACTTTTTGGGTAAAGATTTGATGGATTTTGGAATAAGGAGTGGCAAGAGCCTAAGCTTTGGGATGCCCAAAGCACCCCAAGGTAAAATTCAAGGACAACCAAAAGTCTAAGATTGGGAATGCCCCGCTTGGCATCCCCTCTTTCGTCTTTGTCTATTGGTAACTTTACTGGAGGCTATATTTTTATTCACCACATGATATGTGTTTTTCTTGGAGAGTCTTGTATGATTTGAGTCCTTGCTTTTTAGTTTACCACAATCACCCTTGTTGTACACACCTTTTGGGAGAGACACGCATGAATCGGAATTTATTAGAATACTCTATGCGCTTCACTTATATCTTTTGAGCTAAATAATTTTGCTCTAGTGCTTCACTTAATATCTTTTTAGAGCACGGTGGTGGTTTTATTTTATAGAAATTATTAATCTCTCATGATTCACTTATATTATTTTGAGAGTCTTTTAGAACAGCATGGTAATTTTCTTTGGCTATAAAACTAGTCCTAATATGATGGGCATCCAAGATGGGTGTAATAAAAACTTTCATATAAAGTGCGTTGAATACTATGAGAAGTTTGATTCTTTATGATTGTTTTGAGATATGAAGATGGTGACATTAGAGTCATGCTAGTAGAGTAGTTGTGAATTTGAGAGATACTTGTGTTAAAGTTTGTGATTCCCGTAGCATGCACGTATGGTGAACCGTTGTGTGATGAAGTTGGAGCATGATCTATTTATTGGTTGTCTTCCTTATGAGTGGCGGTCGGGGACGAGCGATGGTATTTTCCTACCAATCTATCCCCCTAGGAGCATGTGCGTAGTACTTCATTTTGATAACTAATAGATTTTTGCAATAAGTATGTGAGTTCTTTATGACTAATGCTGAGTCCATGGATTATACACACTCTTACCCTTCCACCATTGCTAGCCTCTCTAGTACCGCTTAACTTCCGCCGGTACCATAAACCCACCATTACCTTCCTCAGAACAGCCACCACACCTACCTATTATGGCATTTCCATAGCCATTCTGAGATATATTGCCATGCAACTTTCCACCGTTCCGTTTATTATGACACGCTCCATCATTGTCATATTGCCTTGCACGATCATGTAGTTGACATCGTATTTGTGGCAAAGCCAACATTCATAATTCTTTCATACATGTTATTCTTGATTCATTGCACATCCCGGTACACAGCTGGAGGCATTCACATAGAGTCATATTTTTTTCTAAGTATCGAATTGTAATTCTTGAGTTATAAATAAATAAAAGTATGATGATCATCATTATTAGAGCATTGTCCCAATGAGGAAAGGATGATGGAGACTATGATTCCTCCACAAGTTGGGATGAGACTCCGGACGAAAAAAAGAGGCCAAAAAAAAGAGAGGGCAAAAAAAAACAAAAAAATGAGAGAAAAAGAGAGAAGGGACAATGCTACTATCTTTTTTCCACACTTGTGCTTCAAAGTAGCACCATGATCTTCATGATAGAGAGTCTCTTATTTTGTCACTTTCATATACTAGTGGGAATTTTCATTATAGAACTTGGCTTGGATATTCCAATCATGGGCTTCCTCAAAATACCCTAGGTCTTCGTGAGCAAGCAAGTTGGATGCACACCCACTTAGTTTCTTTTGTTGAGCTTTCATACATTTAGAGCTCTAGTGCATCCGTTGCATGGCAATCCCTATTGGAAATATGCTCTAGAGTCAATAATAAATTAGTTATTATTATATTATATTTCATTGTTCATGATAATCGTTTATTATCCATGCTAGAATTGTATTGATAGGAAACTCAGATACATGTGTGGATACATAGACAACACCATGTCCCTAGTAAGCCTCTACTTGACTAGCTCGTTGATCAATAGATGGTTACGGTTTCCTGACCATGGACATTGGATGTCGTTGATAACGGGATCACATCATTAGGAGAATGATGTGATGGACGAGACCCAATCCTAAGCCTAGCACAAGATCGTGTAGTTCGTTTGCTAAAGCTTTTCTAATGTCAAGTATCATTTCCTTAGACCATGAGATTGTGCAACTCCCGGAGACCGTAGGAGTGCTTTGGGTGTGCCAAACGTCACAACGTAACTGGGTGGCTATAAAGGTACACTACAGGTATCTCCGAAAGTGTCTGTTGGGTTGGCACGAATCGAGACTGGGATTTGTCACTCCGTGTAAACGGAGAGGTATCTCTGGGCCCACTCGGTAGGACATCATCATAATGTGCAAAATGTGATCAAGGAGTTGATCACGGGATGATGTGTTACGAAACGAGTAAAGAGACTTGCCGGTAACGAGATTGAACAAGGTATCGGGATACCGAGGATCGAATCTCGGGCAAGTACAATACCGCTGGACAAAGGGAATTGTATACGGGATTGATTGAATCCTTGACATCGTGGTTCATCCGATGAGATCATCATGGAGCATGTGGGAGCCAACATGGGTATCCAGATCCCGCTGTTGGTTATTGACCGGAGAGTTGTCTCGGCCATATCTGCATGACTCCCGAGCCCGTAGGGTCTACACACTTAAGGTTCGATGATGCTAGGGTTATAGGGAATAGATATATGTGGTTACCGAATGTTGTTCGGAGTCCCGGATGAGATCCCGGACGTCATGAGGAGTTCCAGAATGGTCCGTAGGTAAAGATTTATATATGGGAAGTCATCATACGGTCACCGGAATAATTCGGGGGTTACCGGTATTGTACCGGGACCACTGGAGGGGTTCCGGGGGTCCACCGGGAGGGTCCACCTGCCCCGGAGGGCCCTATGGGCTGTGTGTGGAGAGGGACCAGCCCCTTAGTGGGCTGGGCGCCTCCCCCCTTAGGGCCCATGCGCCTAGGATTTGGGGAACCCTAAAGGGGGGGGGCGCCCCCTTGCCTTGGGGGGCAAGGCAACCCCCCTGGTCGCCGCCCCCTCCTCAGATTGGATCTGAGGGGGCCGGCCCCCCTCTCCCTTGCCCCTATATATATGTGGGGGGTGGGAGGGCAGCCGCACCCAAGTTCTGGCGCAGCCCTCCCCCTCTCCCAAGTCCTCCTCCTCTCCGCGGTGCTTGGCGAAGCCCTGCAGGATTGCCACGCTCCTCCTTCACCACCACGCCGTCGTGCTGCTGCTGGATGGAGTCTTACCCAACCTTTCCTTCTCCCCTTGCTGGATCAAGGCGTAGGAGACATCACTGGGATGCACGTGTGTTGAACGCGGAGGCGCCGTGGTTCGGTGCTTAGATCGGAATCAACCGTGATCTGAATCGCTACGATTACGACTCCTTCATCCGTGTTCTTGCAACACTTCCGCTTAGCGATCTACAAGGGTATGTAGATGCACTCTCCTTCCCCTCGTTGCTAGATTACTCCATAGATTGATCTTGGTGATGCGTAGAAAATTTTAAATTTTTGCTACGATTTCCAACAGTGGTATCAGAGCTAGGTTTATGCGTAGTTTCTATGCACGAGTAGAACACAAAGCAGTTGTGGGCGCCGATACTGTAAATTTACTTGCCATTACTAGTCTTATCTTGATTCGGCGGCATCGTGGGATGAAGCGGCCCGGACCGACCTTACACGTACGCTTACGTGAGACTGGTTCCACCGACTGACATGCACTAGTTGCATAAGGTGGCTAGCGGGTGTCTGTCTCTCCCACTTTAGTTGGATCGGATTCGATGAAAAGGGTCCTTATGAAGGGTAAATAGAAATTGGCATATCACGTTGTGGTTTTGGCGTAGGTAAGAAACGTTCTTGCTAGAAACCTATAGCAGCCACGTAAAAACTTGCAACAACAATTAGAGGACGTCTAACTTGTTTTTGCAGCATGCGTCGTGTGATGTGATATGGTCAAAAGGATGTGATGAATGATATATGTGATGTATGAGATTGATCATGTTCTTGTAATAGGAATCACGACTTGCATGTCGATGAGTATGACAACCGGCAGGAGCCATAGGAGTTGTCTTAATTTATTTATGACCTGCGTGTCAACTTAAACGTCATGTAATTACTTTACTTTATTGCTAAAGCGTTAGCCATAGTAGTAGAAGTAATAGATGACGAGACAACTTCAAGAATACATGATGATGGAGATCATGGTGTCATGCCGGTGACAACAATAATCATGGAGCCCCGAAGATGGAGATCAAAAGGAGCAAAATGATATTGGCCATATCATGTCACTATTTGATTGCATGTGATGTTTATCATGTTTTACATCTTATTTGCTTAGAACGATGGTAGCTTAAATAAGATGATCCCTCACTAAAATTTCAAGAAAAGTGTTCCCCCTAACTATGCACCGTTGCGAAGGTTCGTTGTTTCGAAGCACCACGTGATGATCGGGTGTGATAGATTCTAACGTTCGAATACAACGGGTGTTGACGAGCCTAGCATGTACAGACATGGCCTCGGGACACATGCGAAACACTTAGGTTGACTTGACGAGCCTAGCATGTACAGACATGGCCTCAGAACACGGAAGACCGAAAGGTCGAACATGAGTCGTATAGAAGATACGATCAACATGAGATGTTCACCGTTGATGACTAGTCCGTCTCACGTGATGATCGGACATGGCTTAGTCGATTCGGATCATGTTTCACTTAGATGACTAGAGGGATGTCTATCTGAGTGGGAGTTCATTAAATAATTTGACTAGATGAACTCAATTATCATGAACATAGTCTAAATTGTCTTTGCAAATATGTTGTAGATGAATAGCTCACGTTGTAGCTCCCTGTTTCAATACGTTCCTAGAGAAAGACCAAGTTGAAAGATATTGTAAGCAATGATGCGGACTAGGTCCGTAGTCCGAGGAGTGTCCTCAGTGCTACACAGAAGGCTTACGTCCTTGATGCACCGCTCGATGTGCAAACCCCTACAACGTCGTCTGTGGATGTTGTGAACACCTGACAGACACATCTTGATGACTACTTGATAGTTTAGTGCACCATACTTTACGGCTTAGAATCGGGGTTCCAATGACGTTTTGAACGCCATAAGACATATGAGATGTTCCAAGAACTGAAATTGGGATATCAGGCTCATGCCCGTGTTGAGAGGTGTGAGACCTCTGACAAGTTCTTTTGCCAACAAGATGGAGGAGAATAGCTCAGCTAGTGAGCATGTGCTCAGAATGTCTGGGTGCTACAATCACTTAAATCAAGTGGGAGTTAAACTTCCAGATAAGATAGTGATTGATAGAGTTCTCTAGCCACTATCACTAAGCTACTAGATCTTCGTGATGAACTATGACATGCAAGGGATGTAGTTGATCCCGGAGCTGTTCGCGGTGCTTAAGACCACAAAAGGTAGAAATCAAGAAGGAGCATCAAGTATTGATGGTTTAACAAGACCACTGGTTTCAAGAAGGGCAAGGGCTAGAAGGGAAACTTCATGGATGGCAAACCAGTTGCCGCTCCAGTGAAGGAACCCAAGGTTGAACCCAAACCCGAGACTAAGTGCTTCTATTGTAAGGGGAACGGTCACTGGTAGCGGAATTACCCCAAATGCATGGTAGATAAGAAGGCTGGCAACTTCAACAAAGTATATACGTGTTATTAATGTGTACCTTACTAGTACTCCTGGTAGCACCTGGGTATTAGATACCGGTTCAGTTGCTATTATTGGTGACTTGAAGCAAAAGCCACGGACTAAACGGAGACTGGCTAAGGGCGAGGTGACGATGTGTTTTGGAAGTGTTTCCAAAGTTGATGAGATCACCATCGCACGCTCCATCCGCCTTCGGGATTAGTATTGAACCTAGATAAATGTTATCAGGTGTCTATGTTGAGCATGAATATGATTAGATCATGTTCATTGCAATACGGTCATTCATTTAAGTTAGAGAATAATGGTTATTCTGTTTACATGAATGATACCTTTCATGGTCATGCACCCTATGTGAATGGTTCATTGAATCTCGGTCGTGGTAATACACATGTTCACGCCAAAAGATGTAGAGTTAATAATGATAGTACCACTTTCTCGTGGCACTGCCGCTTAGGTCATATTGGCGTAAGATGCATGAAGAAACTCCATGTCGATGGATGTTTGGAGTCACTTGATTTTAAATCACTTGACACATGCGAGCCATGCCTCTTGGGCAGGAAGACTAAGACCCCGTTTTCAGGTACAATGAAACGGGCAAGTGACTTGTTGGAAATCATGCATGCTGATGCGTGTGATCCAATGAGAATTGAAGCGTGCGGTGGATATCGCTATTTTCTCATCTTCACTAACGATTTGGGTAGATATAGGTATATCTACTTAATGAAGCACAAGTCTAAAACATTTGAAAAAGTTCAAGCGATTCCAGAGTGAAGTTAAGAATCACCATAACAATAAGATCATGTTCCTATGATCTGATCAAAAGGGGATTTTCTGAGTTATGAGTTTGGCAATCACTTAAGACATTGTGGAATTGTTTCACAGTTGAAGCCACCTGGAACACCACAAGGTAATGGTGTGTCTGGACGTCGTAATAGAACACTATGAGATATGGTGCGATCTATGATGTCTCTTATCAATCTACCGTTTTCATTTTGAGGTTATGCGTTAGAGACAGCTGCATTCACTTTAGATAGGACACCATCTAAGTCCGTTGAGACGATGTCGTATGAACATTGGTTTGGCAAGAAACCAAAGTTGTCGTTTCTTAATGTTTGGGGCTGCGATGCTTAAGGCTTCAGCCGGAGAAGCTCGAACCCAAAGCGGATAAACACATCTTCATAGGATACCCAAGGGTGACAGTTGGGTATACCTTCTATCTCAGATCCGAGGGCAAATTGTTTGTCGCTAAGAACGGGTCCTTTCTCGAGAAGGAGTTTCTCTCGAAAGAATTGAGTGGGAGGAAGATAGAACTTGATGAGGTTGTCGAACCTTTACTTCAACCAGAGAGTGATGCAACATAGCAAGATGTTTTCTGTGGCGCCTACGTCTGTTGAATAGGAAGTTAATGATAGTGATCATGAAGCTTCGGATCAAGTTGCTATCAAACCTCGTAGGTCGACAAGGATATGTACTACTCCTAAGTGGTACGGTAATCCTGTCTTAGATATCATGTTGTTAGACAACAATGAACCCACGAGCTATGGAGAAGCGATGGTGGGCCCGTATTCTGACAAATGGTTAGGAGCCATGAAATCCGAGATAGGATCCATGTATCAGAACAAAGTATGGACTTCGGTGGACTTGCCCGTTAATCGGCAAGCCATTGAGATAAATGGATCTTTAAGAAGAAGACGGACGTGGGCGGTAATGTTACCGTCTATGAAGCTCGACTTGTGGGAAAGAGTCTTCTCACAAGTTCAAGGAGTTGACTACGATGAGAATTTCTCACCCGTAGCGATGCTTAAGTCCGTCGGAATCATGTTAGCACTAGCTGTATTTTTCGATTATGAAATCTTACAGATGGATGTCAAAACAAGTTTTCTTACCAAGTTTTCATAAGAAAAGTTGTATGTGGTACAATAAAAGTTTTTGTCGATCCTAAGGATGCTAAAAGGTATGCTGGCTCCAGCAATCCTTCTATGGACTAGAGCAAGCATCTCGGAGTCGGAATATATGCTTTGATGGAGTGATCAAAGCTTTTAGGTTTATACAATGTTTGCTAGAAACTTGTATTTACAAGAAAGTGAGTGGGAGCACTACAACATTTCTGATAAGTATATGTGGATGACATATTATTGATTCGAAATGATGTAGAATTTATGGAAAGCATAAACGGTTGTTTGAAGAGTGATTTTCAAAGGAAGACCTGGATAAAGCTGCTTACATATTGGGCATCAAGATCTATAGAGATAGATCAAAACGCCTGATGATACTTTCAAAGAACGCACACCTTGACATGTTTTTGAAGGAGTTCAAAATAGATCAGTCAAAGAAGGGGTTCTTACCTGAGTTGTAAGGTGTGAAGTTGAGTAAGACTCAAAGATTGACCACGGCAGAAGAAAGAGGAAGGACGAAGGTCGTCCCCTATGCTCTTGTCATAGGCCCTATACGGTATGCCATGCTAAGTACCGCACCTGATGTGTTCCTTGCCACATGTCTGGCAAGAGGGTACAAAGGTGATCTAGGACTGGATCACCAGATAGCAGTCAAAATTATCCTTAGAGGAATAAGGAAATGTTTTTCGGTTATGGAGGTGATAAAGAGTTCGACGTAAAGAGTTATGTCGATGCAATCTTAACACCTATCCGGATAGCTCTGAGTAGAGATACCGGATACGTATAATGGAGCAACAATTTGGAATAGCTCCAAGTGGAACGTGGTAGCAGCATCTACGATATGACATAAAGTTTTGCGAAATACATAGGGATCTGAATATGGCAAGACCCGTTGACTACAACCTCTCTCACAAGCATAACATGATCAAACCCAGAACTCATTGAGTGTTAATCACATAGTGATGTGAACTAGATTATTGAGTCTAGTAAACTCTTTGGATGTTGGTCACATGGCGATGTGACCTGTGAGTGTTAATCACATGGCGATGTGAACTAGATTATTGACTCTAGTGCAAGTGGGAGACTGTTGGAAATATGCTCTAGAGGCAATAATAAATTAGTTATTATTATATTATATTTCATTGTTCATGATAATCGTTTATTATCCATGCTAGAATTGTATTGATAGGAAACTCAGATACATGTGTGGATACATAGACAACACCATGTCCCTAGTAAGCCTCTAGTTGACTAGCTCGTTGATCAATAGATGGTTACGGTTTCCTGACCATGGACATTGGATGTCGTTGATAACGGGATCACATAATTAGGAGAATGATGTGATGGACGAGACCCAATCCTAAGCCTAGCACAAGATCGTGTAGTTCGTTTGCTAAAGCTTTTCTAATGTCAAGTATCATTTCCTTAGACCATGAGATTGTGCAACTCCCGGATACCGTAGGAGTGCTTTGGGTGTGCCAAACGTCACAACGTAACTGGGTGGCTATAAAGGTACACTACAGGTATCTCCGAAAGTGTCTATTGGGTTGGCACGAATCGAGACTGGGATTTGTCACTCCGCGTAAACGGAGAGGTATCTCTGGGCCCACTCGGTAGGACATTATCATAATGTGCACAATGTGATCAAGGAGTTGATCACGGGATGATGTGTTACAGAATGAGTAAAGAGACTTGCCGGTAACGAGATTGAACAAGGTATCGGGATATCGACGATCGAATCTCGGGCAAGTACAATACCGCTGGACAAAGGGAATTGTATTCGGGATTGATTGAATCCTTGACATCGTGGTTCATCCGATGAGATCATCGTGGAGCATGTGGGAGACAACATGGGTATCCAGATCCCGCTGTTGGTTATTGACCGGAGAGTTGTCTCGGCCATGTCTGCATGACTCCCGAGCCCGTAGGATCTACACACTTAAGGTTCGATGACGCTAGGGTTATAGGGAATAGATATACGTGGTTACCGAATGTTGTTCGGAGTCCTGGATGAGATCCCGGACGTCACGAGAAGTTCCGGAATGGTCCGGAGGTAAAGATTTATATATGGGAAGTCATCATACGGTCACCGGAATAATTCGGGGGTTATCGGTATTGTACCGGGACCACTGGAGGGGTTCCGGGGGTCCACCGGGAAGGTCCACCTGCCCCGGAGGGCCCTATGGGCTGTGTGTGGAGAGGGACCAGCCCCTTAGTGGGCTGGGCGCCTCCCCCCTTAGGGCCCATGCGCCTAGGGTTTGGGGAACCCTAAAGGAGGGGCGCCCCCTTGCCTTGGGGGGCAAGGCAACCCCCTGGCCGCCGCCCCCTCCCCAGATTGGATCTGAGGGGGCCGGCCCCCCTCTCCCTTGCCCCTATATATATGTGGGGGGTGGGAGGGCAGCCGCACCCAAGTTCTGGCGCAGCCCTCCCCCTCTCCCAAGTCCTCCTCCTCTCCCGCGGTGCTTGGCGAAGCCCTGCAGGATTGCCACGCTCCTCCTTCACCACCACGCCGTCGTGCTGCTGCTGGATGGAGTCTTCCCCAACCTCTCCTTCTCCCCTTGCTGGATCAAGGCGTAGGAGACGTCACCGGGCTGCACGTGTGTTGAACGCGGAGGCGCCGTGGTTCGGCGCTTAGATCGGAATCAACCGCGATCTGAATCGCTATGAGTACGACTCCTTCATCCGCGTTCTTGCAACGCTTCCGCTTAGCGATCTACAAGGGTATGTAGATGCACTCTCCTTCCCTCGTTGCTAGATTACTCCATAGATTGATCTTGGTGATGCGTCGAAAATTTTAAATTTCTGCTTCGATTCCCAACAATCCCTACTCACTCACATTGATATCTATTGATGGGCATCTCCATAGCCCGTTGATACGCCTAGTTGATGTGAGACTATCTTCTCCATTTTGTCTTCTCCACAACCACCCCTCTATTCCACCTATAGTGCTATATCCATGGCTCACGCTCATGTATTGCGTGAAGATTTAAAAAGTTTGAGAACATCAAAGGTATGAAACAATTGCTTGGCTTGTCATCGGGGTTGTGCATGGTTAAATATTTTGTGTGGTGAAGATAGAGCATATCTAGACTATATGATTTTGTAGGGATATATTTCTTTGGCCATGTTATTTTAAGAAGACATGATTGCTTTGTTAGTATGCTTGAAGTATTATTGTTTTTATATCAATATTAAACTTTTGTCTTGAATCTTTCGGATCTGAACATTCATGCCACAATAAATAAAATTACATTGATAATTATGTTAAGTAGCATTCCACATCAAAAATTCTGTTTTTATCATTTACCTACTCGAGGACGAGCATGAATTAAGCTTGGGAATGCTTGATACGTCTCCAACATATCTATAATTTTGATTGTTCCATGCTATTATATTATCTATTTTGGATGTTTAATGGGCTTTAATATGCTATTTTATATTATTTTTGGGACTAACCTATTAACCGGAGGCCCAATGCCAGTTTCTGTTTCTTTTGCCTATTTTAGAGTTTTGCAGAAAAGGAATACTAAACGGAGTCTAAACGGAAATGAAACCTTCGCAATGATCTTTCTTGGACTGAAAGCAATCTAGAAGACTTGGAGTCAAAGTCTGGAACTCCATGAGGAAGCCATGAGGCAGGAGGGCGCGCCCAGGGGGTAGGCGCTCCCCCACCCTCATGGGCCCCTCGTAGCTCCACCGACGTACTTCTTTTGCCTATATATACTCTTATACCCTAGAAACATCAGGGGGAGCCACGAAACCACTTTTCCACCACCGCAACCTTCTGTACCCATGAGATCCCATCTTGGGGCCTTTTCCGGCGATCTGCCAGAGGGGGAATCGATCACGGAGGGCTTCTACATCAACACCATTGCCTCTCCGATGAAGCGTGAGTAGTTTACCACAGACCTTCGGGTCCATAGTTATTAGCTAGATGGCTTCTTCTCCCTCTTTGATTCTCAATACAAAGTTCTCCTCAATGTTCTTGGAGATCTATTCGATGTAATACTCTTTTGCGGTGTGTTTGTCGAGATCCGATGAATTGTGGATTTATGAACAAGATTATCTATGAATATTATTTGGTTCTTCTCTGAATTCTTATATGCATGATTTGATATCTTTGCAAGTCTCTTCGAATTATCAGTTTAGTTTGGCCTACTAGATTGATCTTTCTTGCAATGGGAGAAGTGCTTAGCTTTGGGTTCAATCTTGCGGTGTCCTTTCCCAGTGACAGTAGGGGCAGCAAGGCACGTATTGTATTGTTGCCATCTAGGATAAAAAGATGGGATTTATATCATATTGCTTGAGTTTATCCCTCTACATCATGTCATCTTGCTTAATGTGTTACTTTGTTCTTATGAACTTAATACTCTAGATGCATGCTGGATAGCGGTCGATGTGTGGAGTAATAGTAGTAGATGCAGAATCATTTCGGTCTACTTGATACGGACGTGATGCCTATATTCATGATCATTGCCTTGGATATCTTCATAATTATGTGCTTTTCTATCAATTGCTCGACAGTAATTTGTTCACCCACCGTAATACATGCTATATTGAGAGAAGCCACTAGTGAAACTTATGGCCCCCGGGTCTCTTTCCTATTATATTACATCTCTTTTATTTACATCGCATCTCGTTTACTATTTTGCAATCTTTACTTTCCAATCTATACAACAAAAATACCAAAACTATTTACTTTGCTATCTCTATTAGATCTCACTTTTGCGAGTGACCGTGAAGGGATTGACAACCCCTTTATCACGTTGGTTGCAAGGTTCTTGATTGTTTGTGCAGGTACTAGGTTACTTGTGCATTGTCTCCTACTGGATTGATACCTTGGTTCTCAAAACTGAGGGAAATACTTACGCTACTTTGCTGCATCACCCTTTCCTCTTCAAGGGAAAACCAACGCATGCTCAAGAGGTAGCATACCCATACCCTACCCATTAAATTGTAGGTAGGGCACATGCATAGCCATGTACCCGTGGATATACCCATATCCTACCTGCTTATATTGACATATGAACCTTACCCATGGAGCTCCAACATATGCTAGTTTATGCTAGCTGCCGTTTGTGTTGGCTGATGTGTACTCTGGATGTTGTTTATTTGTTACTCGTCAGATGTTATTGGGTGAAGTGTGTCATCATCTGGTGAAGCTATGTAAAGTTGTCACTAATTATCAATTTGAATTGAGATAATTGTCATGTACTCGTCTATCTGTTATTGAGTTCAGATAAATATTTTTTTACAACGAAATTGCGAAGTCGATAAATGACCTTCTAGACTTAGAAGTGGAGCAGGCATATGATATTATTCGAAATCTAGCGGTAGTTAAACCCATGAATAATGATGAAGTGAATCAATTAGGAATATCGGCCCTACAAAATTTATGTGATAATTTAATGCCCCCTCTGAGGCCGATGGGGACTTACTAGGTTCAGACACTAAGGACAGTGTAGAGCCTGTGCCGGTGGAAGATTTCGTCCCTAGTCACCATATTGACGTAGATACGTTAGGTGTAGGGGATAAGCCCAAACAAACATGGAATAGGAAGGTTTATCCGACTTCGGCTGTTCGGAGGAGTGCTAGGTTTAAACTTAAAAAGAAATTCCACAATGATCTTTGAAAGGAATTTTTTGGAATAGCAGAGGTCTAGCTGACTTGGCTAAAAGAAGGTTCCTTGCTGAGACATCGGTAGAACAACAGCTCGACTTTATTGCACTCCTTGAAACTGGCAGAGATAATTCCACCTCACAATTCCTCGGAACTCTGTCCGATGGAATTGATTTTGATTGGCACTGTCTACCCCCTAGAGGAAGATCCGGTGGGACATTGCTAGGGGTTAGGTGTGAAACACTTGAGGTGCTAAATGTGGTCAAGGGAGATTTTGTGGTTAAGTTTCGGGTGAGATCAAATCTATATGGTTTCCGTTGGTCCCTTGTAGCGGTGTACGGAGCAGCCCAACCCGAACTCAAACCCGATTTCCTAGCTGACCTAGTTAGGGTTTGTGGAGACGAGAATCTCCCCATCTTAGTTGGTGGAGATTTTAGTATTATACGAAGGTGAGATGAGAAGAACAACGATGATTTTGATGGGCGATGGTCACTTATGTTTAATATGATCATCGAGAGCCTCAGTCTGAGGGAGACTGAGCTTACTGGTAGACAATATACTTGGGCTAATACTCTACCTAAACCGACTTATGAGAAGTTGGATAGGGTTCTTGCTAGTATTGAATGGGAACAGAAATACCCATTGGTGTCGGTTCATGCGATGCAGAGGGCAATCTCAGACCACACACCATTATTAGTGGACTCGAGAGAAGCAACACATACTGGTAATAAGAATTTGTTCTATTTCGAACTAAGCTGGTTTGAAAAAGAGAATTTTATGGCCATCGTTGCACGAGAATGGGCAAAGCTAGTTGCTGGCCGAACAAGCATAGATATATGGCAGAACAAGATCCAACATCTAAGACAATTTCTTAGGGGTTGGGCCAGGAACAAGAGTGGCATTTACAAAAAAAGAAAGAAAGGCTCATCCAATTAGTTGATTACATGGACATTAAAGCAGAGGGGACACTACTGGATGTAAATGAACAGGCCATGAAATCCGAAGCGGAGCAAAGCCTACGAGCTCTTTTGAGAGAAGAGGAACTCAAATGGGCATTACGGGCTAAGGCTCTCAAGGTTGTTCATGGAGACAATAACACACAATTCTTTCATATGATTGCGAATGGCAAACATAGAAAGAAGAAAATCATCCAGCTCGAGTAGGATGAAGGAACCATAGTGGGACATGAGAACCTTAAATCATATGTTTCCAACTACTATAAACAATTATTCGGGTCACCGGCAGAGAGCACGGTGTCCATGAATAAGTTTGACACTGGAGATATTCCTCGGCTCATGTCAGAAGAGAATGAGATCCTAACTGCGCCTTTCACTGAAAAGGAAGTGCTAGATGCCATATCACAAATGAAACCGAATAAAGCACCGGGACCAGACGGGTTTCCTGCGGAGTTTTATAAGAAATGTTGGCATATTATTAAGGATGACCTGATGCCTATGTTCCACGATTTCTTTAATGGGCATCTAGAACTCTTCCATATAAACTTTGGTACGATTACTCTACTACCAAAGAAAGAAGGGGCAATTCATATCGAGCAGTTCAGGCCGATATGTCTCTTAAACGTGAGTTTCAAGATATTCACAAAGGTGGGGACAAATCGGCTGACGTGGATCGCCCATTCGGTGGTTCAGTCGAGTCAAACGGCCTTCATGCCTGGTAGACACATCCTAGAAGGGGTAGTTGTTCTACATGAAACGATCCGCGAAATCCATTCGAAGAAACTAGATGGGGTTATCTTTAAAGTGGATTTCGAAAAGGCTTATGATAGAGTGAAATGGACGTTTCTTCAGCAAGCTATGCGCATGAAAGGTTTTTCTGAAGCTTGGAGGAGCCAAGTGGATTCTCTTGTCCAAAAAGGTAGTGTCGGTATTAAGATTAACGATGTTATAGGCCACTATTTCCAGATGCACAACGGATTGAGACAAGGGGATTCGATGCCTCTGCTCCTTTTTAATATTGTGGCAGATATGTTGACCATGGTTATTGGCAGGGCTAAGGAGAATGGCCTAGTAGATGGTTTAGTTCCCCATCTGGTGGATGGTGGAGTATCCATTTTACAATACGCAGACGACACTATTATTTTCATGGAGCACGATGTTGCAAAAGCTCAGAATATGAAATTGGTTTTATGTCTCTTCGAGCAATTATCGGGACTAAAAACAAACTTCAACAAAAGTGAGTTATTTTGATTTGGTAGGGCTAAAGATGAGCAAGACACTTACAGACATTTGTTCGGTTGTGAATTAGGGTCAATGCCATTTAGCTATTTGGGCGTACCTATCCACCATCGGAAAGTATCCATTAAGGAGTGGAAGTGCATCGAGGATCGAATTGAAAAGAAGCTTAGTTGCTGGAAGGGCAAGTTAATGTCCTACGGTGGTTGACTAGTACTCATTAACTCAGTCCTGACGAGTATGCCGATGTTTCTGTTATCCTTTTTTGAGGTACCTAAAGGGGTACGGAGGAGACTAGATTTCTTTCGATCTCGATTCTTCTTGCAGTCAGATGAGGCCAAGAAGAAATACCGCTTAGCTCGCTGGGATATATTATGTCGACCTAAGGATTAGGGAGGTCTCGGTATTGAGAACCTGGAGATCAAGAATAAATGCCTTATGAGCAAATGGCTTTTTAGGCTTTCGGTAGAGAATGATGGGATGCGGGAACACATTTTATGAAACAAATATCTACAGTCCAAAACTCTAGCACAAGTCAACGTGAGGCCGTCCGATTCGCCTTTCCGAAAGGGGCTTATGAGAATTAAAGACTTATTCTTTCGTAGAACCAAATATTGGCAATGTGATGTCAACACGATTTTGGGAGGATACATGGCTAGGGGAGGCGCCATTAGCCATTCAATATCCAAGTCTATATAATATTGTCCAACGTAAGAGCATCTCCAACAGGCGCGGCAAAACGCGCGCCCGCGCGGTAAAAGCAGTTTTTCGCGTGCGCCGGTTGGTTCCGCGCGCTCCAGCGGTGGCGGGAAGTTACCGCGCGCGGGAAGCGTTTGCGCGCGCAGGAGAAAGCGGCATGCGGCGCGGTAGATTTGGCGCGCCGCTTCACGCGCGCCTATAAAGTCCCGCGCTTCGCCACGCGCACAGAACAGCCACGCGCCCTCCTCCTCGCAACCTCGCCGCTTCGCCGCTTTCTGCGCCACCACCGTGCTGTTGGAAATATGCCCTAGAGGCAATAATAAATTGGTTATTATTATATTTCCTTGTTCATGATAATCGTTTATTATCCATGCTATAATTGTATTGATAGGAAACTCAGATACATGTGTGGATACATAGACAACACCATGTCCCTAGTAAGCCTCTAGTTGACTAGCTCGTTGATCAATAGATGGTTACAGTTTCCTAACCATGGACATTGGATGTCGTTGATAACGGGATCACATCATTAGGAGAATGATGTGATGGACAAGACCTAATCCTAAGCCTAGCACAAAGATCGTATAGTTCGTATGCTAAAGCTTTTCTAATGTCAAGTATCATTTCCTTAGACCATGAGATTGTGCAACTCCCGGATACCGTAGGAGTGCTTTGGGTGTATCAAACGTCACAACGTAACTGGGTGACTATAAAGGTGCATTACAGGTATCTCCGAAAGTGTCTGTTGGGTCGGCACGAATTGAGACTGGGATTTGTCACTCCGTGTAAGCGGAGAGGTATCTCTGGGCCCACTTGGTAGGACATCATCATATGCGCAATGTGATCAAAGAGTTGATCACGGGATGATGTGTTACGGAACGAGTAAAGAGACTTGCCGGTAACGAGATTGAACTAGGTATTGGATACCGACGATCGAATCTCGGGCAAGTAACATACCGATAGACAAAGGGAATTGTATACGGGATTGATTAAGTCCTTGTAATCGTGGTTCATCTGATCAGAACATCGTGGAACATGTGGGAGCCATCATGGGTATCCAGATCCCGCTGTTGGTTATTGACCGGAGAACGTCTCGGTCATGTCTGCATGTCTCCCGAACCCGTAGGGTCTACACACTTAAGGTTCGGTGACGCTAGGGTTATAGAGATATTAGTATGCGGTAACCTGAAAAGTTGTTCGGAGTCCCGGATGAGATCCCGGACGTCACGAGGAGTTCCGGAATGGTCCGGAGGTAAAGAATTATATATAGGAAGTGCTATTTCGGCCATCGGGACAAGTTTCGGGGTCATCGGTATTGTACCGGGACCACCGGAAGGGTCCCGGGGGTCCACCGGGTGGGGCCACCTGCCCCGGGGGGCCACATGGGCTGTAGGGGTTGTGCCTTGGCCTATATGGGCCAAGGGCACCAGCCCCAAGAGGCCCATGCACCAAGAGAAGAGAAAAAGGGGAGAGTCCTAAAGGGGGAAGGCACCTCCGAGGTGCCTTGGGGAGGATGGACTCCTCCCCACCCTTGGCCGCACCCTTCCTTGGAGGAAGGGGCAAGGGCTGCGCCTCCCCCTCTCCCTTGGCCCTATATATAGTGGGGAAAAAGGAGGAGCAAACCAATCTAAGCCCCTGGCGCCTCCCTCTCTCCCCGTTACGTCTCTCTCTCTCGTAGTATAGGCGAAGCCCTGCTACTGTGACGCCCTGCATTCACCACCACGCCGTCGTGCTGCTGGATCTCCATCAACCTCTCCCTCCTCCTTGCTGGATCAAGGCATGGGAGACGTCTCCGTTCCGTACGTGTGTTGAACGCGGAGGTGCCGTGCGTTCGGCACTTGATCATCGGTGATTTGAATCACGACGAGTACGACTTCATCAACCCCGTTCACTTGAACGCTTCCGCTTAGCGATCTACAAGGGTATGTAGATGCACTCTCCTTCCCCTCGTTGCTAGTCTCTCCATAGATAGATCTTGGTGATACGTAGGAAAATTTTGAATTTCTTCTACGTTCCCCAACAGTGGCATCATGAGCTAGGTCTATTGCGTAGATTCTATGCACGAGTAGAACACAAAGTAGTTGTGGGCGTTGATTTTGTTCAATATGCTTGCCGTTACTAGTCTTATCTTGATTCGGCGGCATCGTGGGATGAAGCGGCCTGGACAAACCTTACACGTACTCTTACGTGAGACCGGTTCCACCGACAAACATGCACTAGATGCATAAGGTGGCTGGCAGGTGTCTGTCTCTCCTACTTTAGTCGGATCGGATTCGATGAACAGGGTCCTTATGAAGGGTAAATAGCAATTGGCATATCACGTTGTGGTCTTTGCGTAGGTAAGAAACGTTCTTGCTAGAAACCCATAGCAGCCACGTAAAACATGCAAACAACAATTAGAGGACGTCTAACTTGTTTTTGCAGGGTATGCTATGTGATGTAATATGGCCAAAAGGATGTGATGAATGATATATGTGATGTATAAGATTGATCATGTTCTTGTCAAAGGAATCACAACTTACATGTCGATGAGTATGCCGGTGACAAGATGATCATGGAGCCCCAAGATGAAGATCAAAGGAGCTACATGATATTGGCCATATCATGTCACTATTTGATTACATATGATGTTTATCATGTTATGCATCTTGTTTACTTAGTACGACGGTAGTAAATAAGATGATCCCTCATTAAAATTTCAAGAAGTGTTCTCCCCTAACTGTGCACCGTTGCTACAGTTCGTCGCTTCGAAGCATCACGTGTTAATCGGGTGTGATAGATCCTTTCGTTCACATACAACGGGTGTAAGAAGTTTTACACATGCAAAAACACTTAGGGTTAACTTGACGAGCCTAGCATGTGAAGACATGGCCTCGGAACACAGAGACCGAAAGGTCGAGCATGAGTCGTATAGAAGATACGATCAACATGAAGATGTTCACCGACGTTGACTAGTCCGTCTCACGTGTTAATCGGACACGGCCTAGTTCACTCGGGTCATGTAATCACTTAGATGACTAGAGGGATGTCTATCTAAGTGGGAGTTCATAAGATGAACTTAATTATCCTGAACATAGTCAAAAAGGATTTTGCAAATTATGTCGTATCTCACGCTTTAGTTCTACTGTTTAGATATGTTCCTAGAGATAAATTAGTTGAAAGTTGATAGTAGCAATTATGCGGACTAGGTCCGTAAACTGAGGATTGTCCTCATTGCTTCATAGAAGGCTTATGTCCTTAATGCACCGCTCAGTGTGCTGAACCTCGAACGTTGTCTGTGGATGTTGCGAACATCTGACATACACATTTTGATAACTACGTGATAGTTCAGTTAAACGGTTTAGAGTTGAGGCACCAAAGACGTTTTGAAACGTCACAAAACATATGAGATGTTTTGAGGGCTGAAATTGGAATTTCAGGCTCGTGCTCACGTCAAGAGGTATAAGACCTCCGACGATTTTCTTAACCTGCAAACTAAGGAGAAAAGCTCAATTGTTGAGCTTGTGCTCGGATTGCCTGAGTACAACAATCACTTGAATCAAGTGGGAGTTGGTCTTCCAGATGAGATAGTGATGTTTCTCCGAAGTCATTACCACCAAGCTGCTAGAGCTTCGTGATGAACTATAATATATCGGGGACATGTATGATGATCCTTGAGATGTTCGTGATGTTTGACACCACAAAAGTAGAAATCAAGAAGGAGCATCAATTGTTGATGGTTGGTGAAACCACTAGTTTCAAGAAGGGCAAGGGCACGAAGGGATACTTCATAAAACGGCAATTCAGCTGCTGCTCTAGTGAAGAAACCCAAGGTTGAACCCAAACCCGAGACTAAGTGCTTCTGTAATAAAGGGAACAACCACTGGAGCAGAATTACCCTAGATACTTGGTAGATTAGAAGGCTGGCAAGGTCGATAGAAGTATATTGGATATACATTGTGTTAATGTGTACTTTACTAGTACTCCTAGTAGCACCAGGGTATTAGATACCGGTTCGGTTGCTAAGTGTTAGTAACTCGAAATAAAAGCTACGGAATAAACGGAGACTAGCTAAAGGTGAGCTGATGATATGTGTTGGAAGTGTTTCCAATGTTGATATAATCAAATATCGTACGCTCCTTCTACCATCGAGATTGGTGTTTGTGTTGAGCATAGACATGATTGGATTATGTCTATCGCAATACGGTTATTCATTTAAGGAGAATAATGGTTACTCTGTTTATTTGAATAATACCTTCAATGGTCTTACACCTAAAATGAATGGTTTATTGAATCTCGATCGTAGTGATACACATGTTCATGCCAAAAGATAGTAATGATAGTACCACCTACTTGTGGCACAGCCACGTAAGTCATATCGGTATAAAACGCATGAAGAAGCTTCATGTTGATGGATCTTTGGACTCACTCATTTTTGAAAAGTTTGAGACATGCGAACCATGTCTATTGGTGTGTATGCATGAAGAAACTCCATGCAAATGGACCATTTGAACTCACTTGATTTTGAATCACTTGAGACATGCAAATCATACCACATGGGCAAGATGACTGAAAGCCTCTTTTTCAGTAAAATGGAACTAGAAAGCAAATTATTGGAAGTAATACATTTTGATGTGTGCAGTCCAATGAGTGCTGAGGCATGTAGTGGATATCGTTATGTTCTTTCTTCACAGATGATTTGAGTAGATGTTGAGTACATTTACTTGATGAATCACGAGTCTGAATTATTGAAAGGTTCAAGTAATTTCAGGGTGAAGTTGAAAGATCGTCGTGATAAGAGGATAAAAATATCTATGATATGATCATAGAGATGAATATCTGAATTACGAGTTTGGCACAGAATTAAGACATTGTGGAAATTGTTTCACAACTGATACAGCCTAGAACACCATAGTGTGATGGTGTGTCCGAACATCATAACTGCACCCTATTGGATATGATGCATACCATGATGTCTCTTATCGAATTACCACAATAGTTTATGGGTTAAGCATTAGAGACAACCACATTCACTTTAAATAGGGCACCACGTAATTCCGATGATATGACACCGTATGAACTATGGTTTAGAGAAACCTAAGCTGTCATTTCTTAAAAGTTTGGGGCTGCGACGCTTATGTGAAAAAGTTTCAGGCTGATAAGCTCGAACCCAAAGCGGATAAATGCATCTTCATAGGGCACCCAAAACAGTTGGGTATACCTCCTGTCTCAGATCCAAAAGCAATAAGGGATTGTTTCTAGAATCGGGTCCTTTCTCGAGGAAAAGTTTCTCTCGAAAGAATTGAGTGGGAGGATGGTGGAGACTTGATGAGGTTATTGAACCGACACTTCAACTAGTGTATAGCAGGGCAAAAGAGTTGTTCCTGTGGCACCTACACCAATTGAAGTGGAAGCTTATGATAGTGATCATGAAACTTCAGATCAAGTCACTCCCAAACCTCGTGGGATGACAAGGATGCATACTACTTCAGAGTGGTACGTAATCCTGTCTTAGAAGTCATGTTGCTAGACAACAATGAACCTACGAGCTATGGAGAAGCGATGGTGGGCCTGGATTCCGATAAATGGCTCGAGGCCATATAATCCGAGAGAGGATCCATGTATGAAAACAAAGTGTAGACTTTGGCAGAACAGCTCGATGGTCGTAAGGCTATTGAGTACAGATGGGTTTAAAAGGAAGACGGACAATGATGGTAAGTATTACCATTAACAAAGCTCAACTTGTCATTAAGATGTTTTTCGACAAGTTCAAGGAGTTGACTATGATGAGACTTTCTCACTCGTAGCGATGCTAAGAGTCTGTTGGAATTATATTAGCGATTACTGCATTATTTATGAAATCTTGCAGATAGGATGTCAAAACATTGTTTCCTCGACGATTTTCTTGAGGAAAGGTTGTATGTGATACAACCGGAAGGTTTTGTCAATCCTGAAAAGATGCTAATAAGTATGCAAAGCTCCAGCAATCCTTCTGAGGACTGGAGTGAGCATCTCGGAGTTGGAATGTACACTTTGATGAGATGATCAAAGATTTTGGGTGTATACAAAGTTTATGAGAAACTTGTATTTCCAAAGAAGTGAGTGGGAGCACTATAGAATTTCTGATGAGTATATGTTGTTGACATATTATGGATCAGAAATGATGTAGAATTCCTGGAAAGCATATAGGGTTATTTGGAAAGTGTTTTTCAATGGAAAGCCTGGATTAAGCTACTTGAACATTGAGCATCAAGATCTATAAGGATAGATCAAAACGCTTAATGGTACTTTCAAATGAGCACATGCCTTGACGTGATCTTGAAGGTGTTCAAGATGGATCAGTCAAAGAAGGAGTTCTTGCCTGAGTTATAAGGTATGAAGTTAAGACTTAAAGCTCGACCATGGCAGAATAGAGAGAAAAGACGAAGGTCGTCCCCTATGCTTAAGACGTAGGCTCTACAGTATGCTATGCTGTGTACCGCACCTGAAGTGTGCCTTGCCATGAGTCAGTCAAGGGGTACAAGAGTGATCCATGAATGGATCACAGGACAGCGGTCAAAGTTATCCTTAGTAACTACTGGACTAAGGAAGTTTCTCGGTTATGGAGGTGGTAAAAGAGTTCGTCGTAAAGGGTTACGTCGATGCAAGCTTAACACCTATCCGGATAGCTCTGAGTAGAGATACCGGATGCATATAATGGAGCAACAATTTAGAATAGCTCCAAGTAGAACAGTTATTTGGATTAGCTCCAAATAGAACGTGGTAGCTGCATCTAGGAGATGACATAGAGGTTTGTAAAGCACACACGGATCTGAAAGGTTCAGACCCGTTGACTAAAACCTCTCTCACAAGCAACATGATCAAACCTAGAACTCATTGAGTGTTAATCACATAGTGATGTGAACTAGACTACTGACTCTAGTAAACTCTTGGGTGTTAGTCACATGGCGATGTGACCTGTGAGTGTTAATCACATGGCGATGTGAACTAGATTATTGACTCTAGTGCAAGTGGGAGACTGTTGGAAATATGCCCTAGAGGCAATAATAAATTGGTTATTATTATATTTCCTTGTTCATAATAATCGTTTATTATCCATGCTATAATTGTATTGATAGGAAACTCAGATACATGTGTGGATACATAGACAACACCATGTCCCTAGTAAGCCTCTAGTTGACTAGCTCGTTGATCAATAAATGGTTACAGTTTCCTAACCATGGACATTGGATGTCGTTGATAACGGGATCACATCATTAGGAGAATGATGTGATGGACAAGACCTAATCCTAAGCCTAGCACAAAGATCGTATAGTTCGTATGCTAAAGCTTTTCTAATGTCAAGTATCATTTCCTTAGACCATGAGATTGTGCAACTCCCGGATACCGTAGGAGTGCTTTGGGTGTATCAAACGTCACAACGTAACTGGGTGACTATAAAGGTGCATTACAGGTATCTCCGAAAGTGTCTGTTGGGTTGGCACGAATCGAGACTGGGATTTGTCACTCCGTGTAAGCGGAGAGGTATCTCTGGGCCCACTCGGTAGGACATCATCATATGCGCAATGTGATCAAAGAGTTGATCACGGGATGATGTGTTACGGAACGAGTAAAGAGACTTGCCGGTAACGAGATTGAACTAGGTATTGGATACCGACGATCGAATCTCGGGCAAGTAACATACCGATAGACAAAGGGAATTGTATACGGGATTGATTAAGTCCTTGACATCGTGGTTCATCCGATGAGAACATCATGGAACATGTGGGAGCCATCATGGGTATCCAGATCCCGCTGTTGGTTATTGACCGGAGAACGTCTCGGTCATGTCTGCATGTCTCCCGAACCCGTAGGGTCTACACACTTAAGGTTCGGTGACGCTAGGGTTATAGAGATATTAGTATGCGGTAACCCGAAAAGTTGTTCGGAGTCCCGGATGAGATCCCGGACGTCACGAGGAGTTCCGGAATGGTCCGGAGGTAAAGAATTATATATAGGAAGTGCTATTTCGGCCATCGGGACAAGTTTCGGGGTCATCGGTATTGTACCGGGACCACCGGAAGGGTCCCGGGGGTCCACCGGGTGGGGCCACCTGCCCCGGGGGGCCACATGGGCTGTAGGGGTTGTGCCTTGGCCTATATGGGCCAAGGGCACCAGCCCCAAGAGGCCCATGCGCCAAGAGAAGAGAAAAAGGGGAGAGTCCTAAAGGGGGAAGGCACCTCCGAGGTGCCTTGGGGAGGATGGACTCCTCCCCACCCTTGGCCGCACCCTTCCTTGGAGGAAGGGGCAAGGGCTGTGCCTCCCCCTCTCCCTTGGCCCTATATATAGTGGGGAAAAAGGAGGAGCAAACCAATCTAAGCCCCTGGCGCCTCCCTCTCTCCCTGTTACGTCTCTCTCTCTCGTAGTATAGGCGAAGCCCTGCTACTGTGACGCCCTGCATCCACCACCACGCCGTCGTGCTGCTGGATCTCCACCAACCTCTCCCTCCTCCTTGCTGGATCAAGGCATGGGAGACGTCTCCGTTCCGTACGTGTGTTGAACGCGGAGGTGCCGTGCGTTCGGCACTTGATCATCGGTGATTTGAATCACGACGAGTACGACTTCATCAACCCCGTTCACTTGAACGCTTCCGCTTAGCGATCTACAAGGGTATGTAGATGCACTCTCCTTCCCCTCGTTGCTAGTCTCTCCATAGATAGATCTTGGTGATACGTAGGAAAATTTTGAATTTCTGCTACGTTCCCCAACACGTGCCACCATGCCGCCGCGCCGCCGGGGTGCTTCGGGCTTTCGCGGCGTCCGCGAGCGCCCCAACGGCTGGTACTCCGCTGAGATACGGGCCGGCGACGTCCGGCTCGGCCTCGGGACGTTCCGGAGCGCGCGCGAGGCGGCCCGCGCGTACGACGCGGCGACGTGGCGCTTGGAGAGGCCCCGGGCGCAGATGAATTTCCGGGACGTCTTCACGCGCGAGGAGGTGCAGCGCCTCGCCCCTCCGCCGCGTCTCATCACGGACATGGACCATGCCGACCACTCTCGGCGGCAGCGCCGTCTCCTCGTCGCCGAGGAGGACGAGCGAGCCATGGCGGAGTGGCGCCGTCGCCACCCAGAGGACGTCGACGCCGAGTGTGCCTACTGGGCGGAGAGGACGGCAAGGCGCCGCTCGGAGCGGGCGGACCGGCGTCAGCGGAAGGCAGTGGCGAACGAGCAGTGTGACATCGTCTCCGCAGGTGGGAGGTCGTTCTTCACCTCGGGCGATGAACGTTGGGACGACATATGGATCTCAACCTCGGACGACACCGACAAGAGTGATGATGGTGATGGTAGCGACTTGAAGTAGTTTTCTATCTATGTATGCCGTAGTAGTTTCTATCTATCTATCTATGCCGTAGTAGTATCTATCTATCTATGTATGTCGAACTATCTATCTATCTATGCCGTAGTAGTTGCACCGATGTACAATATCTTTGTATCGTTTTTTATCTATGTAATTTTAATTTAAAAAATATTGTAGAATGAGCGCGCGCTGCATTTTACCGCGCCTGCTGGAGCTGCGCGCGCGCGGCTTTTCAGCGCGGCTGCTGGAGCAAACGCTGTGTGCCGCGCCAAACCAGGCGATGGGCGCGCACCAAATCCGTTTTTACCGCGCGGCGCGTTGGGCGCCTGTTGGAGATGCTCTAAGGAAGATTATGTTGGCACGATATTACAATCGGTCCCTTTAAATATTCAGTTTAGGCGGTCTTTGGTTGCGGAGAGATGGAATTCATGGATACATCTGGTACGGAGATTGATGGATGTTCAATTATCCGACCAACCTGATTCATTACATTGGAGATTGACCAAGAATGGTTTGTTCACGGTCAAATCATTTTATTTGGATCTAATTAACTCTGGCCCAATTCCGAGATCCATCCATATCTGGAAAGTTAAGGTCCCCTTGCGTATGAAAATCTTCATGTGGTTTGTACACAAGCAAGTGATTCTCACCAAAGACAATCTGTTAAAACGACATTGGGTAGGCAGCTCACGATGTTGTTTTTGTGATAATAATGAAACAATGCAACACCTTTTCATAGATTGTCCTTTGGCTAAATTATTGTGGCGAACAATTCATATAGCTTTCAACATTGTCCCTCCAGTTAACATTGAATCATTGTTTGGCATGTGGTTAGATGGGGTGGATCGTACTACTGCGGCTCATATTCGAGTTGGAATATGTGCATTATTGCGGGCTATATGGAACTGCAGGAATGACATGATCTTTAACAGAAAACAATTTTTACACTTCTTGCAGGTCATCTTTAGAGCTACCGCATGGATCCGTATGTGGTTCTTACTCACTCCTATGGAATCCAGGGAGCCGCTGGTTACTGGGTGTAACCAATGGGAGATGATAGCACGGGCTATATTCAAAGGGTTTGGATGGCGGTCGCTTAACAGGATAGGAGTCTAGGTCTCTAGTCCTGTTTCTATCACCGGCTATAATCTTGAGGTCCTTTATTTTTTGTCGTCTTGCTCCTTTTGCGAGCTGTAATACTTTAAGTACTGTTTTGTTTTTGAAACTTTTAATAATATGGCTGCATGCATCGTTCAGATGCAGAGGCCGGGGGCTCCTTTTCCAAAAGAAAATACTACCTCCCTCGTGGTTTATTATGAAATATATATTATTGAATTCGTATTTAAACATAGTTTGTAATGATGTTAATTTTGATGACATACTTTAACATTGTGTTAATTAAATTCATGGTCAAATTTTTGTGTAAAATATGAAGAGGACCAATAAATCAGGACGGATGTAGTACTAATTTCACTCACCATCGAACCTTCGGAAATGTCAAGCATACTTGCATGCATATAGTCCATTCAGTTTAATTTTGCATGCGGCAGACGCACACGTCTGGTTCTGATCAGATTATTAACTACGGAGTACTCTAGCTACAGTAGTCGGCATGGTAGTTCAGATCAAGTGGCCGCCGGCATTTCAGAGCTGGGCGAGGCGGCGGACGTTGACGGGGGAGACGACGTCGGAGGCGCCGTCGAAGGCCTGGCGCGCCATGATGACGTTGACCGCCGCCGTGGGGTGGTAGGCGTCCCAGAAGAGGTAGCGATCCCGGTCGGCGCACGGCGGCATGAAGGGCAGGCACGTCATCTGCCCGCCGTTCCGGCCGATCCCGCAGCAACCCCGGTCCACAACGTCGAACCCTGCACGCACGCATCCGTCGTCCATGAATGGCCATGCCATGCATGCTACAAGAAGCGCATTCTCAGTTCTGCTGGACCCTGGACTCCGGCCGTCGATCTTACCGTAGGAGGCAGGGTGGGCAAGCATGAGCTTGAACAGGCGGTGGTTGTCGAGGTACGTGAAGGTGGCCCCGGGGAGGCCGGCGTTGAGGCCGTCCAGCATCCCCCTCACCCCGGCGTTGAACGGCGCCACCAGCTGGTCCACCTCCTCCGAGCACCGCCCCTCTGCGCTCCTCGCCAGGATGGTCGGGATGCACCCCATCGACCCCACCCCGGCCACCACGAACCGCCTCGCCCCGGCCTTGTACAGCCTCTGCATGCAGCCATCAGTTGGAGAGACTTGGTCATTCAATTCGGTTCCAACTTCCAAGCAAGAACACACATGACGGCAGGGTTTTGATCGATATCGTACGGTGAGCTGGGAGGCGTATTGTGTGACGAGGAGGTCGGCGAACTGCTGCGGCGTGTAGTGCCTCCGGGTTTCGTAGTTGGGCATGATGTAGTTGTTCAGGTAGTCGTTGCTCCCCATTCCCACGAACACGATGGACCGAGCGACGATGCTGGCAGCCGCCGAGCCGGCGATCTGGCCGACGGTCGACTCGAAGTTCTGGATCTGCTGGTTGAACGGTATCCGTCCAACCTGCATTGATTACGACCGGCAGTCGATCATCGTCAGAAGCTGATCAAAATTAGATGCAATCATGGATGGATCATGGATGAGTTCGTACGAAGTTTCCACCGCTTTCGTCGAGGATCCCGGCGGCGGCGGAGGCGTAGTTGACGCCTTGGAGGAGCTGCTGGCCGGAGCCGGAGCCGGAGGCCTCGGAGTAGGCTGGAACCAGGGGCAGCCCAAGCAGTTCAGCTGAAAAATAATAAACCTGTTAGAAAAGAGAGGACGTGGAGTATCTGATCCCAAGCTCAAATGTTCCCTGATGAGCAGTAAAATAAAAAAATAGTTAAAAAAATCAGCATTTGGTTTATCATGCACAGAAGGATATTGGAGTACAGACTGTTAGAAAAAATGCAGTCTGCTGTTGCGTTTCAGATGATCGCCATTCTGTTCCATAAATGCAACTAGTCAACCTCATCTCACTGTGATGAGTGAATCCGGCTCCTGTCCGTCAGTGCTGTCCTGAATCAATGCTCTGTCCGGTAAAGGCCACACTAGATTGTGTTCTGCTCTAGTACTGCTGTATTACATTTTTTTTGAGGGAACTGCTGTACTACATGTTTACATTACTACTCCCTCCATTTCATAATGTAGGATGTTTTTTGACACTATTGTATTATAAGACGGAGGGAGTAGGAAACTTAAACATATATAACTACTACTTGCAGAAAAATTACTGATGCAGACATACCAGACATGCATTGTTCAAAATATTTTTCACAAATACTAAACTGTATTTTGTTTCTCTTTTGGTCGAGTTCTGGCAAAGAATGACCATGGCAGAAATAAACGCTAGCTTCTCACTGGAAATAATGATAAACAACCAACAAAATGAACATGTCTGAAGCTTGAACTCTGAAACTCTAGCAGCGTTGACGGTTCAGAAGATTCACGCTGGCATCCTCCGAGTTCAACTGCGTCGTGCAGGAGAAGGAATGAAGCAATTCTCTTTGCGCCGACGCATCTTACGTGCGTGCATGCGTACGTACCGAGCTCGTCGACGATGGTGTAGCCGTTGCAGAAGCGGCCGGTGGGGCCGGCGGCGAAGTCGATGCCGTAGGGGAGGTAGTTGGCCTTGGCCAGCGACGCCAGGTTGTTGTTGTTGCCGCTGTCCAGCAGCGAGTCCCCGAACACGAACAGCGCCGGCACCATCGGCGCTGCCCCTGTCTCCTGCGCCGCCGCCGTCGCCAGAAACGCGCTCACGGCAAGGAGCAGCCGCCACAGGCCGGCAGACATCGCAGCGCGCAGGCCCTGTCACTCCGGACTCCGGTGTTGTCTGGTCTACAGGTCTAAGCTCAGCTCAGCCAGCTCTAGCGATTGGCTCGCGACGGTGAAGCTGAAAGGAGCAGGACGAGGGTAAATACGGCGGGAGCTGGGTGCGATGCGTACGTGTCCGGCGGGTGCGGGCAGGCGGGAGGAGTAAATGCATGGCGCCTCCTGCACTCCACCGCCATGGCCTGTGCGAGGGGCACAGCCAGTGATGGTGGTGCAGTGCTGCCTGCAGGCGCAGGACATGGATCATCCTCGGGCCTCGATCGAAATGGAATGAGTCTTGCTTGCCAGACGGAGGCAACGTGCATGGCTCCGCTACCTCGGTGGTGCAGGTGCGCGGGTGTCAGCAGAAGTAATGAGGAGAAGGACATGATGTGATGTGTCACAGGGTTGAAACCTTTCCCAACCTTCAAGGATGGATGATGCATAGTCTATCCTTAGTTGTCCGGTTTTCTTTCATTTCTGAAATCTCACTCTCTTCTTTTAAGCCCACAGAGCCTGATT
This sequence comes from Triticum urartu, assembly GCF_056163025.1. Classification (NCBI taxonomy): domain Eukaryota; kingdom Viridiplantae; phylum Streptophyta; class Magnoliopsida; order Poales; family Poaceae; genus Triticum; species Triticum urartu. The sequence continues at coordinate 472,704,333 of NC_141879.1, forward strand.
CTTTAAATTTCGGTCTGAGATCTAAGAATATTTCAGACAACCAAGAACTACCCCATCGGTGTGACAATGTTGGATGTTGATATATGAAAAAAATTGTATCGACATTTAATCATCTTCTTCCCAAATCTCACCAACCGGCATAAACATTTTTAGGATCAACCGCAAAGGTATATTTTTGAACACGCGCACGTTTCACTCTCCAGATCATCCAAGTTACAGTATATTTGCCGGCGTTAGATAATTACTTTCATGAAACTGTGATTGAAGGGATGTGCCGCCCCAATAGAAGAAATTCTGGAGGTGTGGACTCGGTTGGCGGCAGGATTTTGCAGGCGACTTTGTTAGGGTTCGTGCTAAGATCAATATCAGAAAGAAACTGCATTAGATTCGTCTCGATCACAAAGGATAAGAAGAAGGTTTGGTATCAAGTCCAATATGAAAGAGGGTGTGTTTAGGGCACATCTAGATGTGCTCTAATTATTGCACATCTAAGTGAATGAATCAAGTATAAAGAGAAAAAGAAAAAAGACAAAGAAAAGGTTTGCATGAATCTTAGCGTAAAATCAATGACATATGATTTAGATGTGCAATATTTATGACACATCTAAATGTGCTTTAGCAAAACTGTATGAAAAACTCCCAAACGTTCTGTGGGAATTGTGGGCTTATTGGTCACTGGCATGAAAAATGTGGATTAGGAGAACATGATGTGACGAAGTTAGACTAGCCACCGTGGGAGTAACATAGGTGATAACATTACACTTATCTAGGCAAAATAGATGATGTGACATGTAATTAATAAAGAAAGAGAGGCATGTGGTAACATAGCTAGTTACTGTAACATCACACATATCAAGAAAAGATGAGTCTACAACCTAATAAATGAAGTGATGCATGACACAACATATATGTTACTACATATTATGGAGGTAGTTGTCGGTGTCAAAACCGGCGGATCTCGGGTAGGGGGTCCCGAACTGTGCGTCTAAGGCGGATGGTAACAGGAGGCGGGGGACACAATATTTACCCAGGTTCGGGCCCTCTCGATGGAGGTAATACCCTACTTCCTGCTTGATTGATCTTGATAATATAAGTATTACAAGAGTTGATCTACCACGAGATCGTAGAGACTAAACCCTAGAAGCTAGCCTATGATTATGATTGTTCTTATCCTACGGACTAAACCCTCCGGTTTATATAGACACCGGAGGGGGCTAGAGTTACACCGAGTCGGTTACAAGGGAGCACTAGTGCAGAACCGAGCAATAGCACCGGTTCGTAAGGCCCTTTAGTGCCGGTTTGGTAACCGGCGCTAAAGTGTAGGCACTAAAGCCCCCCTCCTTTAGTACCGGTTCAGCACGAATCGGTGCTAAAGGGCAACCACGTGGCATGAGCCAGCTTCGGGGGCAGGGAGCCCTTTAGTACCGGTTGGTGTTACCAACCGGTATTAAAAGGTTGGGGGGGTTTTGGGTTTATGATTTCTTTTTTATTTAATTTTGTATTTTCCATTTAATTCTTTTTCGTTTGCTGGTATTTTACGATACTACATATTGTACACGTTATGCATATATATATATATATATATATATACAATTTCTCCTAATTGGTGCCTTCGGAGCCAGTGGCATTAGCTTAATTGGTGCCTTCGGAGCACGATAACAATTGGAAGTGATTCATGGGGGCGGTAGCGGGTAATAGTATTCTCCTTTGGGATCTATGACCTTGTCGAGCAAAAATCCCGCTATTTCCTCTTGAATTGCTTCTATGCGGTCCTCTGCTAGGAGCTTGTCCCGCACCTCTTTGAATTGTTAAGAAGGAGATCAATATGCATGTGTATTAGTTGTGTGACTAGATATCGATAATGATGTAAAAATTGTGAATAGTGTTCTGATAATCGACATCGTACCCACTCCTGTCTTTGAGATCTGCACTTTTCGGACGCCATCATGCGAATGTTCTCGCAAACGTAGTATGCACATAGATCATTCCCCGGCGCCTGCTTCAGGGCCTTTACGAGAATGGAATTTGATCAGATAATAATTAATCAAGCATGATAATTAAAGAGATGGCAGCTAGGTAGTACTACTTAATTACTTACCTTGGGTCGATACCATTTCAGATTTTGTTTCCATGGGCCTGGAGTGGTCTTGATGAACTTTGCCCAAGCCCTGCCCGCCGACATAGAAAATGAATAAATGGGTTATTAAATAGTTGTTATCAGGAAATGACGAACTAATTAAATAGGCCGAGATATAGTTAATAATGATTGAAATTACCTGTTGACTATCCCCTTCACGATGGTGTAGTCACTTGCTTTCTTAAGTAGTGAGTCTAGTACTTCAACTGTTCCTTCATCAACTTTAATGATTAACAAGATCCAGTGAAATCTGCATGCACACACGTTTGCATGTCTTAATTAAGCGGGCATATGTAAGCAAAAACATGTAGCTAGCTAGTAGGAAAAAACAGAATTTGTAGTACAAGACAGTGTGACTCATTGTATTTGAGGCGCTTGAAGAACTTTAGCATGCTTTCCTCTACACTTTTTCATGATATGGATCTAATTTCCATGTGTATTCATTAATGGTATTTGGGTCAACGAACCCAATGCCATAGCGTCCACCTTTTTTCATTTCATAAATCTTCATCCTGCATAATACCACAGAAAAGAATATAGTGAGGATAATTACAGGTAATGATTGATCAAAATGATCACTACAGCTAGCTTGAGACTTAAATTACAGAAAGAAATCACTTACAGACAATAGCAACTGACGATAGATTTGTCGAGTGCGTCTTGATTGTATAGCTGAAATAGTTCTGAATACTCAGCGGTCACAACTTTCTCATGGTAGTAATGATCCTTCTTGACATTCACCATGAGGGACTCTCGATTGGAAATCTTGGTAATGTCCATGTACCATTGATGCAATTCGTACATTCTCGTTGGGAGCTTATTGGCCTCGTCTGGCTCGACCAAAGGTTGGCCCCGGGCATATTTCCGTTTTATTTCCTCCTCTCTAGTCGGAGACATGGGCTCGATATCAAGGAGTTGTCCAACAGTGATCCCGATCGTTTCAGCCTGCGCAATATGCTCCTCGGTTATTACCACATCACCCACCCCGAGAACGTTAATGGTTTGCCCACAATAATATTGGGCGTGCCTACTCTCATGTGTTGTTGGCACAACAAGCGGGGGGATTGATTGTGCCGCCTGTTCTCCCAGCTTGGGAACGGTTTTACCGCTCCTTTTGCTAGCTGATTTGCTCGAGCTCGAGCTCGCCTCTTTCTGTAGACGTGCTCGATTTAACTTCTTGATGTGGCGCTCATAGTCTGTGTCAACAGGCTTGGGAGCTGGTGCTCTAGCCATACGAATGAAGTGATCAATCTTTTCCACAGGCACTTTCTCCCTTGGCGGTGGTGGCGGTTTCGGTGCAAAATGGGCTTCCACCTCGGCCTTCGATATGGCTACGTTTTCCTCCTCGGACTTGTCGTAAGGCCTCTGCGGAAGAGGCGCGAGGCTTGGACCATATTGAAATCGCTTGCCTCCGCCTGTACCTCCAGTACTACCTCGACTTGTACCACTACGCACCATAGCTGAGGCGGCTCTCTTCCGTGATTGCTGAGGCAGCAAAGACGGCTGACGTGGCTGAGTTGGAGGAGGAGGAGTGGCCTGAAGCTGTGCCGGACTTGGAGGAGGAGTGGCCTAAAGCTGTGCCGGACTTGGAGGAGGAGTGGCCTGACGCTTTGCCGAACTTGGAGGAGGAGGAGTGGCCTGAAGCTATGCCGGACTTGGAGGAGGAGTGGCCTGACGCGTTGGTGGACTTGGAGGAGCGGGAGTCTGCTCACTCGGTGGCGGACTTCGATGAGGAGTCGGATGACGCGGTGTCGGTGGCCTTCGAAAGATGATGCAATCCTTTCTCCATAGGATGATATGATGGTTGGCCTCTCCCAGTGTGTGCTCGTCGTCACCTCCAGGAATGTTAAGCTCTAGCCCCGAATATTGGTCCACCACCTCATCAACCAAGACACGAGCATAGCCCGCTAGAATCGGGTTGCAATGGAAGGTTGCCTCGGGGGGATTTGTAAAAGCAAGGGCGTCCGCCACCTTCATGGATATGTTCTTCATTTTGAAGTGTAGCTCGCAGTTAGTGTTCTTCATGATGTCATCCACTGGGTAGCTATCCAGCAATGCGTCGCCCGGGACAGAACCCACGCTGCTTCTCGGCATGGATGGGACGGTGCTATCCAATGGTGGATCATCCGCTAGCTGCTGAGACCCCCTTTGCTGGCTAAGTGAGTCGATCTACTCCTGCTGCTGCTGGAATTTGACTGCCAAGTCCGCGTGCGCTGATTCTAGGCCTTGAAGGCGTTCATAGTCTAGCTTCCTCTGCTCCTCCTCCATCTTCCTCTTCTTCTCCTCCGCAATCTTCTTTCTCGCACGGGTTCTGTAGTCGGCGTTCCAGTCCGAAAACCCCTCATACCATGGAATAGCGCCCATGCCTCGTGTTCTTCCCGGGTGTTCAGGATTTCCCAGGGCACGCATAAGCTCGTCGTTCTCTCTGTTGGGCTCGAACAACCCCGATTGAGCCTCTTCTATTGCAACAAGTAGCTTATCTTCAGCTCCGTCTAGACATGCCTTCTTCGAAACTTTGCCTGTCTTCGGGTCCAACTCCCCCCGATGCGCATAGAACCAAGTCCTGCACCTGGGGGGGCAGCTCAATGTTTCTGGAGTGACACCTGCATCCAGCATCTCTTTCTCAGACTTATACCACTTAGGCATTCCCACCGCATAGCCACCTGGCCCCAACTTATGGAACTTATCCTTTTTTGCGGCATTGGCCTTATTTATTCTCGACCGTTCCTTAGATAATTTCGAATCCTTGAATTTCACGAAATCGTCCCAATGAGCACTTTGCTTCTCTAGTGTTCCCTCGAATACTAGAGTCTTCCTTCCTCCCTTGACGTACTTGGCCCATTCACGAATCTTGTGGTTCTTGAATGCAACCGCCATCTTCCTAAGAGCAGCGTCCTTGACTTTCTCCACGTCTGCATCTGTGAAATGATCTGGTAGGGTGAAATGTTCCATGAGCGTTTCCCAAAGCAGAAGTTTTTGTCTATCGTCAACAAAAGTAACTCCTGGACGTGGCTTTGCTGGCTCTCTCCATTCTTGAAGGGAGATCGGGAGTTGGTCCTTCACAAGAACTCCGCACTGACGAATGAACTTGTCCGCAATCTTCTTAGGCGCTAATGGTTCGCCATTAGGTTTGATGGCCTCGATATTGTACTTTACGCCCTCCTTCAACTTTTTGTTCGGGCCTCGTTTCCTGTTGCCTGAAGATTTGCTCGATCCGGATGGCTGAAAGAAGAAAGATCGATTCGTTAATATATCTTCAAGTCATTTAAAACATGTGATGATCACCGGATGCCTGCTTATATAAATATATATACCTCGCCGGTCTTTGTTGTTTCAAGATCAACATTTTCTTCGTCATGTTCATAGTTCATGACTTCATCAATTCGGTCGTCGCGATCGAATATCATATCACCCTCCCCGGTGTTGTTTAGATATTCGGAGTCGTCATAATCTTCTTCATTCTAATCATCATCTGGCCCGCGAGGATTGCGTATGATATTGAACAGGGCCTCTTCTCTTTCTCTGCCAGTATTGTCCGCCATAGGTTTTGTTTAACTAATCCAAAAGAAATATATTCAAATTACAATGCATGGATGCAATCAATTAATAAGGAAAAACTGAATCAACCATAGTACATAATAAGCATCATCGAATATAATCTCGAATACGTCGTCTCGAATAATAGATATAATCTCGAATACATCGTCTCGAATAATAGATATAATCTCGAATACATCGTCTCGAATAATAGATATAATATCGAATACATCACTAGCTAGCTAGCTAGCAAGCTAATAAAGATCGAATACTACAGAGTAATCTAGGCCACTCGCGGTTCCTGAGGTGCGGGCGGTGGACACCCAAAGAGAAGGAACCATCACTGGATCATAGCTCGGGTGATCTCCCAAAAGAACCTGCCAGGTATTGGAGAACCTGACGTCCATAGCAGCCATGTAGCGATGGACGTGCTCGTCCTCCTCCCTGACACGGCGAAGTACCACCTCCAGCGGGGCCGGCTCCCTCTGCACCGAAAGTGGCCCACGCGAACGCCACCAAAGGAGATGAGGGTCGACGACGGGACCCAGGGCCGGGTTCCTCACCAAGCGTCGCGCCCCTGAAGGTAGCACCTCCCAGTGCCAGCCCGGCGGAGCCCAGTCTTGGACATGGGTCCTCTGAAGCAGGACGTCGTCGCGAATAGGTCGACGGCAAGGATGCGGGCCGGGCATCGTCGACAACAAATACTATATGCCGCAAAAGTAAAGTAACATTTTTTAAATGATGGATTGTGATTTCATATATGCAAATTCTAAATTTTATAACTAAAACTAACATTTCTAATATTTCTATAACTAAAACTAACATTTCTAATATTTCTATAACTAAAAAACATTTCTATATATAACTAACATTTCTATATAACTAACATTTCTAATATAACTAACATTTCTATATAACTAACATTTTTAATATATCTATATAACTAACATTTCTATAACTAAAACTAACATTTCTAATAATTCTATAACTAAAAAACAGAAAGATTGCAAACAATTCTATAACAATGTGTGTGTGTGTGTGGTTGGCGGCCGGGGCAGGAGCTTACCGGCGAGGCGCGACGGCGGTGGGCGGCGACGGGGACGGGGACGGAGACGGCGACGGGGCGGCGACGATGGGGACGGGGACGGGCCGGGCGGGGACGACGGGAGGACGGGGCAGGGCACGGCAATGGGGCGCGGCGCGGCGACGGGGACAGGGACGGGGATGGCGACGGCGACGGGGGCGGCGACGAGGGGCGGCGGCGACGAGGCAGAGGAGAAAGAAGCAGGGAGAGATGAGAAACTGACAATTTTTTGAAGTGTTTTCTTATATAGAACCCACCTTTAGTACCGGTTGGAGCCACCAACCGGTACTAAAGGTCTGTTTTGGCCAGACGATGCGGCGGGAACCGCACCCTCTTTAGTACCGGGTCATGGCTCCAACCGGTACTAAAGGCCCCCAAAAGTTTAGTCCCACCTCGCTAGCCGAGGGGCACTCGCACCTGCTTATAATCCCCGCCCGCGCTGCTGTCTCGAGCTCCTCTCTTAAGCAGGCCTTCTGGGCCTACCTCTGCTGCGTTGCCCTGTTGGGCCTACTGGGCTAGCGGGCCTGCATCCTGGCCCAACTAGAATTTGGGTTTCTAGTCATATGCAGGCCGCTGTGGCCCAGTAGGTGGGCTTTTTTTTTCTTTTTTTTGCTTTATTTATTTTTGTTTTATTTATTTTGAGTTGTTTTTTGTTGTATTTAGAGTTTCTTTGTGAATATTTTTGCTTTAGGTACAAAAAATTACAAACTTTCTGTTAGTACCGGTAGTTTACAAATTTGAATAGTTTAAATTTTGAATTATTTGAAATTTGTGTGAATCACTAGCTTGTGAATAACTTAATTTTGAAAATAGATTTTTCAGTGATTCTTTTTTATTATGTTTAATATTAGTGTGTTTTATCATTATATTCAATTTGGTAAAGCTTAGGTTATTTAAAAAATGAAATGCCTTTGTAACGGATGAGTTTTCGTCCGAAACCCTGATACTTCGAAAGAGATTGTCCATTTTGTACACGAAGTGCATCCAGTTTTTGCGGTAACCCTCTCTACTTTTTTGCACATGGTATGTGGGTAAAATTATGATACCATGCCAACTTTCAACCTTTTCTGAGTTCATTTGAAATGCTTTTCAATTTCGGGGTCATTTAGCTGAAAAAATCAGTAAATGCATGAAAGAATTTGCTTGCACATAAAATTTCTTCGCGTTTCAAATGCCAAAACACATAACTAGCTACCCTAACTATTACAGAGATTCCCTCCTGGGTGTGAAACACAGAAGAAAGTGATGATAGTGAAGCCGATCACATCCCAGATCTTTGTATGTGAAACTTTTTCTTTGCGTGTGTCCCTTTGCGTCGTAGCCATGGAAAATCTTCATCATTTAACTGGATGCTCGGGTCAATATTCACTGTGAATGGAGCAATTTCATCAAACTTTTCATAATCTCCTGACATGTCTGTCTTGTCATCCACTCCACTCCCACGATGTTTCTCTTCCTAGAAAGAACCATGTGCCGCTTTGGCTCATCGTACGATGCATTCGCTTCCTTATCTTTTCTTTTTCTCGGCTTGGTAGACATGTCCTTCACATAGAAAACCTATGCCACATCATTGGCTAGGACGAATGGTTCGTCTGCATACGCAAGATTGTTGAGATCCACTGTTGTCATTCCGTACTGCGGGTCTTCCGTTACCCCGCCTCGTGTCATATTGACCCATTTGCACCGAAACAAAGGGACCTTCAAACCATGTCGATAGTCAAGTTCCATATGTCATGTATATAACCATAATATGTTTCCTTTCCCATCTTGGTTTCTGCATCAAAGCGGACACCACTGTTTTGGTTAGTGCTCTTCTTATCTTGGGCGATCGTGTAAAATGTATTACCATTTATCTCGTACCCTTTGAAAGTCATTATATTCAAAGATGGTAACTGGGACAGCAAGTACTGGTCATCTTTAATAGAGGCGTCATGCATGGTACGTGTTTGCAACCAGTTGGCGAAACTCCTGGTTTGTTCACGTGTAATCCAGTCATCAGACCGCTCCGGGTGTTTGGAGCGTAGCAAATTCTTGTGTTCATCCATATACGGAGCCACCAAGGCGGAATTCTGTAGAACTATGTAGTGTGCTTCAGTGAGAGAATGTCCATCCATACATATTATTTGTTCCCCTCCTAGCGTGCCTTTTCCATCCAGTCTGCCCTTATGCCGCGATTCAGGAACACCAATCGGCTTAAGGTCAGGAATAAAGTTAATACAAAACTCAATGACCTCCTCATTTTCATGGCCCTTGGAGATGCTTCCTTCTGGCCTAGCACGGTTATGAACATATTTCTTTAAGACTCCCATGAACCTCTCAAAGGGGAACATATTGTGTAGAAATACAGGACCCAAAACGTTAATCTCTTCACATAGGTGAACTAGGACGTGTGTCATGATGTTGAAGAAGGATGGTGGGAACACCAACTCGAAACTGACAAGACATTGCACCAAATCATTCTCTAACCTTGGTATGATTTCTGGATCGATTACCTTCTGAGAGATTGCATTGAGGAATGCACATAGCTTCACAATGGCTAATCGAACGTTTTCCGGTAGAATCCCCCTCAATGCAACCGGAAGCAGTTGTGTCATAATCACGTGGCAGTCATGAGACTTTAGGTTCTGGAACTTTTTCTCTGCCATGTTTATTATTCCCTTTATATTCGACGAGAAGCCAGACGGTACCTTAATACTGATCAGGCATTCAAAGAAGATTTCCTTCTCTTCTTTGGTAAGAGCGTAGATTGCATGACCCTGATGTATGCCGTATTTTCCGTGCATATGTTGCCGGTCCTCCCGTGCCTCAGGTGTATCTTTTGTCTTCCCATACACGCCCAAGAAGCCAAGCAGGGTCACACAAAGATTCTTCGTCACGTGCATCACGTCGATTGCGGAGCGGACCTCTAGGCCTTTCCAATAGGGCAGGTCCCAAAATATAGATTTCTTCTTCCACATGGGTGCGCGTCCGTCAGTGTCATTCGGAACAGGTTGTCCACCAGGACCCTTTCCAAAGACCACCTTCAAATCCTTGACCATATCATGTACATCAGCACCAGTACAGTGGCGAGGCTTCGTCTGGTGATCCGCCTCACCTTTGAAATGCTTGCCTTTCTTTCTTACGGGATGCCTGCTCAGAAGAAATCGACGATGTCCCAGGTACACATTCTTCTTACAATTAGCCAAATATATACTGTCGGTATCGTCCAAACAGTGCGTGCATGCGCGGTATCCCTTGTTTGTCTGTCCTGAAAGGTTACTGAGAGCAGGCCAATCATTGATGGTCACGAACAGCAACGCCTTTAGGTCAAATTCTTCCCCCATGTGCTCATACCACGCACGTACACCTGTTCCATTCCACAGTTGTAAGAGTTCTTCAACTAATGGCCTTAGGTACACATCAATGTCGTTGCCGGGTTGCTTAGGGCCTTGGATGAGCACTGGCATCATAATGAACTTCCACTTCATGCACAACCAAGGAGGAAGGTTATACAAACATAGAGTCACAGGCCAGGTGCTATGGTTGCTGCTCTGCTCCCCAAAAGGATTAATGCCATCTGCGCTTAGACCAAACCATACGTTCCTTGCGTCATCTGCAAACTCCTTCCCATACTTTCTTTCGATTTTTCTCCACTGCGACCCGTCAGCGGGTACTCTCAACTTTCCGTCTTTCTTACGGTCTTCTCTGTGCCATCGCATCGCCTTGGCATGCTCTTTGTTTTGGAACAAACGTTTCAACCGTGGTATTATAGGAGCATACCACATCACCTTGGCAGGAATCTTCTTCCTGGGGCGCTCGCCCTCGACATCACCAGGGTCATCGCGGCTGATCTTATAGCGCAATGCACCGCATACTGGGCAAGCGTTCAAATCCTCGTACTCACCGCGGTAGAGGATGCAATCATTAGGGCATGCATGTATCTTCTGCACCTCTAACCCTAGAGGGCAGACATCCTTCTTTGCTTTGTACGTACTCTCAGGCAATTCGTTGTCCTTTGGAAGCATATTCTTTATCATTACCAACAACTTTCCAAATCCCTTGTCAGATACACCATTCTCTGCCTTCCATTGTAGCAATTCCAGTGTGGTGCCCAGCTTTTTCTTGTCACCTACGCAATTCGGGTACAACAATTTTTTGTGATCCTCTAACATGCGCTGCAACTTCTTCTTCTCCAAATAACTTGCGCAGTTTCTCTTTGCATCGGCAATGGCCCGACCTAGATCATCAATGGGCTCATCCGATGCCTCTTCTTCAACTTCTTCCCGCATTACCGGCTCAGTTTCTTCCCTCATTATTGTATCATCGTATTTAGGGAACCCATGGCCAGGATAGCTGTCGTCGTCCTATTCTTCTTCATTGTCTTCCATCATAACCCCTCTTTCTCCATGCTTGGTCCAAACATTATAGTGGGGCATGAAACCGGATTCAAACAGGTGGACGTGAATGGTTCTTGACGTAGAGTAATTGTGACCATTCTTACAGCCAGCACATGGACACGGCATAAAACCATCCGCCCGCTTGTTTGCCTCAGCCGCAAGCAGAAAAGTATGCATGCCATTAATGAACTCGGGAGAGCATTGGTCATCGTACATCCATTGCCGGCTCATCTTCAATACACAGCACCGAAAACACCAAATTAATACAATACATAAAGTTCATACATAAAGATCATACAACACTTAAATGCAACAAACAAATAACTCTCTAGCTAAAGAATTTAAATGCAACAACAAATGCGATCAAGATCGCAACTAAGGTAACAATTGATCCAACAACATAATGATACCAAGCCTCACTATGAATGGCATATTTTCTAATCTTTCTAATCTTCAAGCGCATTTTCTCCATCTTAATCTTGTGATCATCGACGACATCGGCAACATGCAACTCCAATTCCATCTTCTCCCCCTCAATTCTTTTCAATTTTTCCTTCAAATCCTCGTTTTCTCTTTCAACTAAATATAACCTCTCGACAATAGGGTCGGTTGGAATTTCCGGTTCAACTACCTCCTACATACAAATATCTATGTCAACTTGATGGGCATAATTTGTCATAAACACGAAATGCAATGAATAGTTTTAAAAGAGAATATACCACATCCGAATCATAACCCGGACGAGGGCCGACGGGGATGGATATCAAAACCATGGCACTATGTATAACAAACAACGTACGGGTAAGATAATTATACGAGTAACTATATATCCAAATCACACAAACATCAATTTTTTATATAAAACTTCATGAACAAGAGGCTCACCACAAGTGGTGCCGGTGACGGGACGTTGCGAGCGATCGACGGTGGTTACGATGGAGATTTAGAAGGTACTAAGTAAACCGCACCTACATATGCAAACTAAGTGTTATTTTTGACCTCAAATTGCATATAAATCAAATACTAGCACATATATATAATTCCTCCCAAATTACTAAACTCAAAAATCAATCACTATATAAAGCATTGCACGAGCTAATCTAGCAATGAGAGATGAAAGGACAAAGTTGCTAACCTTTGTGATCATTTGAATGGATGGGGGCCTCCAAATCTTGACAAATTTTGGGCAAAATGTGTGATGAGCTTGAGAGGAAGAGGGAAAAGAACAAAGAGGAGAGGGGAAAGGGGAAGAACAGAGCGAGCTCGGGTGGACGAAGGGTCTATGTAGGACGACCTTTAGTACCGGTTCGTGATACGACCCGGTACTAAAGGTGCTGGAGGGGCCCCGGACTGACAACATCCTGCCACCACTCACTTTAGTACCGGTTCATGGCACGAACCGGTGCTAAAGGTTTGCCATGAACCGGTACTAATGAGAGTGGCCGGCTAGCCGTTGGAACCGGCACTAATGCACACATTAGTGTTGGCTCAAATTCAAACCGACACTAATGTGCTTCACGTTTGACCCTTTTTCTACTAGTGGAGAAGTTCTACATATCTGAATTGCCAAGCTTGCCTTCCACGCAAAGGAGAGTCCCACCCGGACACGGGACGAAATCTTCAATCTTGTATCTTCATAGTCCAACAGTCCGGCCAAAGGATATAGTCCGGCTGTCCGGGGACCCCCTAATCCAGGACTCCCTCAGTAGCCCCTGAACCAGGCTTCAATGACGATGAGTCCGGCACGCAGATTGTCTTCGGCATTGCAAGGTGGGTTCTTCTCCAAATTCCGAATACCTGTCGAGTAGTGTTCGGCTTCCCATGAATGTTGCACTCCTTGGCTTCTGCGCCTAATAATGGCTATCCTCCACGTGTTGAGCGAATACGAGAAGTCGGGGCATTTTACACTTGCCACCCTAAACATGTGAGTAAATCATCTATTTAAAGAGACGGGGATCCTCGGATCCAGATAACACCATCCTCCCACAGCGAGTATCCATCGGAGCGCGCCCGGGAAAAGTCCATCCCATCATGGCCGACCATCGCAGCTCCTCCTCTCGCTCCCGTAGCCCTAAGCCAAGCAATTGGAAGAAGTGTTCCGTCCCCCACAGCCAATTAGTGGAGTTACAGACCCAAGGGTTTCTCCCTCCAGCGTATATGGTCCCCGTTCGAGCCGGACGTGCCACTTACAACGGCGGGGAGCAAGCGGAGAGCTTTCCCAACCCATCCATGGGGGAGTGGGTATGCCTTGTCCCTTACTTATTAAGGGGGCTTGGATTTCCAATCCATGCGTTCCTCTGCGGGCTCCTGGAGTTCTACGGCCTCCAGCTGCATAACTTTACTCCTGCCTCCATATTACACATCGCTGGCTACGTCGCCCTTTGCGAGCTATTTTTGGGCTGCGAAGCTCATTTCGAGCTATGGAAGAGGCTATTCCGCCTCGTACCCCGTACACAGGAGGGGTCAATATATCAAGTGGGCGGAGCCGAGATATGGCGCATCGCCGAGACCGGATACCTGTCCGGTACTCCGAAGAAGACATCCGAAGACTGGCCTTCGGAGTGGTTTTATATGGACGACGTCTCCCTTCCGGACCCTATTCGGATGGGCCTTCCTGAGTTCAATAACGCCCTTTTGAAGAAACGCCACAGCTGGCGCCCTCGGAGCCCCCAGGAGGAAGATAACAGAGAGGTCCTTTACCTGATGGGCCAGATAAAAACGCTGGCCAAATCAGGATTGACAATAATCGAGGTTATGTCAATATGTATAATGCCGGGGGTGCAGCCACTTCAATATCGGGGACAACCCATGTGGCACTTTAATGGAGAAGACGATGCCACCCGCTGCGGTCGTAAGGGACCGGACTCCATCGCTGCTCTAGGGAAAATACTGTCCGATTTATATAAAGGAGAGGAAGAGGAGTTCATCTGCATTAAGCCACGGGATGGATTCTCCATGTACAACCCCCCAAACTGGGTGAGCTGCTACTTTCTACTCCAGACCTTCCCGCATTCTTTGTCATAAGTATTTACCTTGCTATTTCATAGCAGGAACTGCGAAAAGCTGTGAGGGAGGTCCACATCCCGTCTCCACATCGAGAGGACCCTGATCGGGCCCTCGACCCCGGACTCAAAGAAGATCTGGACACATTTTTGGAGCTCATCGACATGACGTTCTATCAGTTAAGCTGCAACGGTGCCTTGGTGGCCATCATAGCCGATTATCCTGGACTGCTCCCTGCATCGCATATAAGTAAAACCGGAGTCCCAACTTCCGAGAAGGATCCCCTTTTTTCGCACTTCACCTACCGCACACATATGGTGTCTTATAGGGAAGGCCCTTGGGACGTCATGCTGAACCCGCAGTGACTCACCAACAAGGGGCACCGAAGCCGGGTAGGCTTAAAAGGAAGGCGGTCAGGACTGAGACGCCGTCGCAGAGGTATGAAAAATAACCCCGCTCCGTGGTTGTCGTCTTTTAAAATATAATAATGTCCATGGTTCCTGGAAGGAAAAACGCTCACCGGACCATATCCGGAGAGCCTGCTGGCCAACCCTCCACCAGCCGGGCTGCAAAGCCGGACTTAGAGGTAGACGCTAACGTGGGGCCAACACCGGATGTTCCTCCTATAGAGGATGCGGATAGGCTGTCCGCTACGTATTCCAAAGTGGAGAGTGCCATGAATCACAGGCATCGCCGGGCCGTACTCCGCGACGCTTGTTTCTCTAAAGAGGCGTTTGATGCCTTCAACTCAGGAGACGCGTACATCCGAGCTGCTCAAAATGGTCTTGCCCGAGCCACGGACCAGTATGTAAAGAATATACGGGTAAGAAAATCTAATAATTATGTATATCAGTAGCCCTGAGACATGAAACAGTTGGCACAACTGATTTAAGGATCATTGTTTGCGTAGGTTCTTACGGAGAAGAATACCCAGTTGTCTCAAGAGCTGGAGGAGTGCAAAGCCCAGCTATGGGCCGCAGTTGCCGCAATGAAGGAGTCTGAGAAGGCCCCATCTGGTAACACTTGTTTCTATCTAAAAGAATGACATGTACCAGTTAGCATTCGGCATGCATGCAAATCTAACAATAGATTCTGCAGATGATCTCGGAGTGAATCCAGAGGTCGTGCAAGGGGATGAGCAACATGCTCAACGACAGCTAAAGGCTGGCGAGCGCGTGCTTACGCAGGTTAGGCGGGAGAAAAACGATCTCCAAGATGCCAATACCCGGCTGGGCATTGAACTAAAAGATGTTCGGGCCCAGCTTGCTGACTCCGTAAAGGAGAATAAGAGGCTTTGACGCGGCACTTTTAGTAAGTGCTTGAACGAACTTTTATAGAGTTCGGCGAAGAAACCGGCTAACAGAGTTATATCTGTAGGTATGCTGACGGGTTGTCCCATAGAGGAGATGCCCGGGTCTGCGGGTGATCTTCTGCCAGAGCTCTCACAACTGCACGAACAAGTTCGGCAGGTGATGTAGGGCATTGCCCAAGCCTTGTGGCCATCCGCCTCCCTGCCAGGACGCATGGGGGAGCTTGTAGAGATGCTCAAGGGAGCGCGGCGGCGCTTTCGATTATGGAAGATATTAGCCTGCCAACAAGGTGCAAGGGAAGCCTGGGCCGTGGTGAAGACGCGATATACCAAGGCTGACCCGAACCACATGGCCGAGGTCGGACCTGTGGGGTCTAATGGGAAAGAGATCCCCGTCAGTTTGGTGTATGACCAGGTGAAATTAGCTGTAAAGTATTCCCAACAGGATTGTAGGCTAGACAGCCTGTTGGATGGTATAGAAGAAGAATTTAGTCAGTCTAAGTGACTGTGTACTTCAAGTGACATATATTGTCCCTAGCCGGATTGTAAATCATTTGTCATGGCGGGCCTTTTCGATTCGCCCTCCGGACCCGACAGTCCGGAGTGTATCTAAATACCTGCTCAGTTATGTAAAAACCGGGGTACGCGTGGAAACCAGGCGTAGGGGTCATAAGTGCTTGAACAGACAAGTACCCAACTAGCTATGTTATATTACATGGATAGTAAGAAACATCTTCCAGGGAGAATAGGTCCGTTAAGGGTTCCTTTCCCTGGGTGCGCATGCATTAATGTGCATGTCTGAACTGCGAAAAGAGACGCGGGATATAAACATCTGGGGGCATGTATTACAATAAATAAAAGTCATCTTTTGTTCGCCGACCGAATATTCCCTTAAGAACGCTAGCTTTCGGCTTCACCCAGTCTGAGGTACACATCCGGCAAACCCGGCAGTAACAATCGCAGAGGTGCTCCCCTTATGCCCTAGCCGAATTAACGGGAACATAGGGCATAAACACAAGAGCCAGGCAACCCAGCTTGGCCAAAACTTAAGTCATATCGATGCATATAATGGCGAAGAAAAGGTACATGTGGAAAAGTAACACATGTGCGGGGGGTGATAGGTCTCCAACGTATCTATAATTTTTGATTGCTCCATACTATATTATCTACTGTTTTGGACATTATTGGGCTTTATTATCCACTTTTATATTATTTTTGGGACTAACCTATTAACCGAAGGACCGGCCCAGAATTGCTGTTTTTTGCCTGTTTTAGGGTTTCGAAGAAAAGGAATACCAAACGGAGTCCAAACGGAATGAAACCTTCGGGTGATTTTCTCAACGAACAAGACCCAGGAGACTTGGACCCTACGTCAAGACACAAAAGAGGAGGCCACGAGGTAGGGGGCGCCTACTCCCCCCCCCAGGCGCGCCCTCCACCCTCGTGGGCCCCCTTTTGCTCCACCGACGTACTCCTTCCTCCTATATATACCTACGTACCCCCAAACGATCAGATACGGAGCCAAAACCCTAATTACACCGCCGCAACTTTCTGTATCCACGAGATCCCATCTTGGGGCCTATTCCGGAGCTCCGCCGGAGGGGGCATCGATCACGGAGGGTTTCTACATCAACACCATAGCCCCTCCGATGAAGTGTGAGCAGTTCACCTCAGACCTACGGGTCCATAGTTATTAGCTAGATGCCTTCTTCTCTCTTTTTGGATCTCAATACAATGTTCTCCCCCTCTCTTGTGGAGAACTATTCGATGTAATCTTCTTTTTGCGGTGTGTTTGTTGAGACCGATGAATTGTGGGTTTATGATCAAGTCTATCTATGAACAAGATTTGAATCTTCTCTGAATTCTTTTATGTATGATTGGTTATCTTTGCAAGTCTCTTCGAATTATCAGTTTGGTTTGGCCTAATAGATTGATCTTTCTTGCAATGGGAGAAGTGCTTAGCTTTGGGTTCAATCTTGCGGTGTCCTTTCCCAGTGACAGTAGGGGCAGTAAGGCACGTATTGTATTGTTGCCATCGAGTATAACAAGATGGGGTTTTCATCATATTGCATGAGTTTATCCCTCTACATCATGTCATCTTGCTTAAGGCGTTACTCTGTTTTTAACTTATATTCTAGATGCATGCTGGATAGCGGTCGATGAGTGAAGTAATAGTAGTAGATGCAGGCAGGAGTCGGTCTACTTGTCTCGGGCGTGATGCCTATATACATGATCATGCCTAGATATTCTCATAACTATGCTCAATTCTGTCAGTTGCTCAACAGTAATTTGTTCACCCACCATAGAATACTTATGCTCTCGAGAGAAGCCACTAGTGAAACCTATGGCCCCCGGGTCTATCTTCATCATATTAATCTCCTACTACTTAGTTATTTCCTTTGCTTTTACTTTACTTTGCATCTTTATCACAAAAATACCAAAAATATTATCTTATCATATCTATCAGATCTCACTCTCGTCAGTGGCCGTGTAGGGATTGACAACCCCTTATCGCGTTGGTTGCGAGGATTTATTTGTTTTGTGCAGGTGCGAGGGACTAGCGCGTAGCCTCCTACTGGATTAATACCTTGGTTCTCAAAACTGAGGGAAATAATTACACTACTTTGCTGCATCATCCCTTTCTCTTCGGGGAAAACCAACGCAGTGCTCAAGAGGTAGCAAGAAGGATTTCTGGCACCGTTGCCGGGGAGGTCTACGTAGAAGTCAACATACCAAGTACCCATCACATACCCTTATCTCCCGCATTACATTATTTGCCATTTGCCTCTCATTTTCCTCTCCCCCACTTCACCCTTGTCGTTTTATTCGCCCTCTCTCTCTATCCTCCCTCTCTTTCTCTATTTACCTCTTTTTGCCCGCTTGCTTTTTGTTTGCTCATGTGTTAGTTTGCGTGCTTGTCACGATGGCTCAAGATAACACTAAATTGTGTGACTTCACCAATACCAACAACAATGATTTTATTAGCACTCCGATTGCTCCTCTTACCGATGCTGAATCTTGTGAAATTAATACTGCTTTGCTGAATCTTGTCATGAAAGATCCGTTTTCCGGCCTTCCTAGTGAAGATGACGCTACCCATCTAAATAGCTTCATTGATTTGTGTGATATGCAAAATAAGAAAGATGTGGATAATGATATTGTTAAATTGAAGCTATTTCCTTTTTTGCTTAGAGATGTGCTAAAGCTTGGTTTTCACTTTGCCTAAAAATAGTATTGATTCATGGAACAAGTGCAAAGATGCTTTTATCTCTAAGTATTTTCCTCCCGCTAAGATCATCTCTCTTAGAAACAATATTATGAATTTTAAGCAACTTGATCATGAACAAGTTGCACAAGCTTGGGAGAGAATGAAACTAATGATACGTAATTGCCCCACTCATGGTTTAAATATGTGGATGATTATACAAAAATTTTATGCCAGATTGAATTTTGCTTCTAGAAATCTTTTAGATTTGGCTCGGGAGGCACTTTTATGGAAATCACTTTAGGAGAAGCTACTAAACTCCTAGATAATATTATGGTTCATTATTCTCAATGGCATACTGAAAGATCTACTAATAAAAATGTGCATGCGATAGAAGAAATTAATGTTTTGAGTGGAAAGATGGATGAACTTATGAAATTATTAGCTAGTAAGAGTGTTTGTTCTGATCCTAATGATATGCCCTTGTCCACTTTGATTGAGAATAATAATGAATCTATGGATGTGAATTTTTTTGGTAGGAACAATTTTGGTAACAACGCATATAGAGGAAATTTCAATCCTAGGCCTTATCCTAGTAATCCCTCTAATAATTATGGTAATTCCTACAACAATTATTATGGAAATCAACAATTCTTATGGAAATTATAATAAGATGCCCTCTGATTTTGAATCAAATATTAAAGAATTTATTACTTTGCAAAAGAATTTTAATGCTTTGATTGAAGAAAAATTGCTTAAGATTGATGAGTTGGCTAGGAACGTTGATAGAATTTCTCTTGATGTTGATTTTTTGAAACTTAGATATATTCCTCCTAAGCATGATATCAATGAGTCTCTCAAATCCATGAGAATTTCCATTGATGAGTGCAACGAAAGAACCGCTAGGATGCGTGCTAAGAAAGATGCCTTTATAAGAGCGTGTTCTTCTAGTTCCTATGAAAATAAAGATGAAGATCTAAAAGTTATTGATGTGTCCCCTATTAAATCTTTGTTTTGCAATATGAATCTTGATAATGATGGGACTGAATATGATCCACCTTTACCTAGAAGTCGTTCCAAGAATTCGGAATTTTTTGATCTTGATGCTAAAATTGATAAAAGTGGTATGGAAGAAATTAAAATCCTTGATGTTGCTAAACCCACTATTATGGATTTAAAGGAATTTAACTATGAAAATTGCTCTTTCATTGATTGTATTTCCTTGTTACAATCCGTGCTCAATTCTCCTCATGCTTATAGTCAAAATAAGGCGTTTACTAAACATATCGTTGATGCCTTGATGCAATCTTATGAAGAAAAACTTGAATTGGAAGTTTCTATCCCTAGAAAACTTTATGATGAGTGGGAACCAACTATTAAAATTAAAATTAAAGATCATGAATGCTAAGCTTTATGTGATTTGGGTGCTAGTGTTTCCACGATTCCAAAGACTTTGTGTGATTTGTTAGGTTTCCGTGATTTTGATGATTGCTCTTTAGACTTGCACCTGGCGAATTCCACTATTAAGAAACATATGGGAAGAATTAATGATGTTCTTATTTTTGCAAATAGGAATTATGTGCCCATAGATTTTATTGTTCTTGACATAGATTGCAATCCTTCATGTCCTATTATTCTTGGTAGACCTTTCCTTAGAATGATTGGTGCAATTATTGATATGAAGGAAGGAAATATTAGTTTCCAATTTCCATTAAGGAAAGGCATGGAACACTTTCCTAGAAAGAAAATTAAATTGCCTTATGAATCTATTATGAGAGCCACTTATGGATTGCCTACCAAAGATGGCAATACCTAGACCTATCCTTGCTTGTTATGCCTAGCTAGGGGCATTAAACGATAGCGCTTGTTGGGAGGCAACCCAACTTTATTTTTATTCCTTGCTTTTTGCTCCTGTTTATTAATAAATAATTTATCTAGCCTCTGTTTTGGTTATGTTTTTTGTGTTTAATTAGTGTTTGTGCCAAGTAGGACCGTTGGGAAGACTTGGGGAAAGTCTTGTTACACTTGCTGTCAAAAACAGAAACTTTAGCGCTCACGAGAACTGCTTCCAATTTTTTTTTGGAAAGTGCTATTTAGTTAATTCTTTTGAAAGATGATTAATAGATAAATTACTCACGTCCAGAAATTTATTTTAGAATTTTTGGGGTTCCAGATCTTGCGCTAGCTACAGATTACTACAGACTGTTCTGTTTTTGACAGATTCTGTTTTTCGTGTGTTGTTTTCTTATTTTGATGAATCTATGGCTAGTAAAATAGTTTATAAACCATAAATAAGTTGGAATACAGTAGGTTTAACACCAATATAAATAAAGAATGAGTTCATTACAGTACCTTGAAGTGGTCTTTTGTTTTCTTTCGCTAACGGAGCTCACGAGATTTTCTACTTTGAGTTTTGTGTTGTGAAGTTTTCAAGTTTTGGGTAAAGATTTGATGGATTATGGAACAAGGAGTGGCAAGAGCCTAAGATTGGGGATGCCCATGGCACCCCCAAGATTATCTAAGGACACCTAAAAGCCAAAGCTTGGGGATGCCCCGGAAGGCATCCCCTCTTTCGTCTACTTCTATCCGTAACTTTACTTGGAGCTATATTTTTATTCGCCACATGATATGTGTTTTGCTTGGAGCGTCTTGTATGATTTGAGTCTTTATTTGTTAGTTTACCACAATCATCCTTGCTGTACACACCTTTTGAGAGAGCCATACATGATTTGGAATTTGTTAGAATACTCTATGTGCTTCGCTTATATCTTTTGAGTTATATAGTTTTGCTCTAGTACTTCACTTATATCTTTTAGAGCACGGTGGTGGATTTGTTTTATAGAAACTATTGATCTCTCATGATTCACTTAGATTATTTTTAGAGTCTTAAATAGCGTGGTAATTTGCTTAAAATCCTAATATGCTTGGTATACAAGATTAATAATAAAACTTTCTTATGAGTGTGTTCAATACTATGAGAAGTTTGATGCTTGATAATTGTTTTGAGATATGAAGATGGTGATATTAAAGTTGTGCTAGTTGAGTAGTTGTGAATTTGAATAATATTTGTGTTAAAGTTTGTGATTCCCGTAGCATGCACGTATGGTGAACCGTTATGTGATGAAGTCGGAGCATGATTTATGTATTGATTGTCTTCCTTATGAGTGGCGGTCGGGGACGAGCGATGGTCTTTTAATACCAATATATCCCCCTAGGAGCATGCACGTAATACTTTGCTTTGATAACTTGTAGATTTTTGCAATAAGTATATGAGTTCTTTATGACTAATGTTGAGTCCATGGATTATACGCACTCTCACCCATCCACCATTGCTAGCCTCTCTAATACTGCGCACCTTTCGCCGGTATCATACACCCACCATATACCTTCCTCAAAACAGCCACCATACCTACCTATTATGACATTTCCATAGCCATTCCGAGATATATTGCCATGCAACTTTCCACCGTTCCGTTTATTATGACACACTCCATCATTGTCATATTGCTTAGCATGATCATGTAGTTGACATCGTATTTGTGGCAAAGCCACCATTCATAATTCTTTCGTACATGTCACTCATGAGTCATTGCATATCCCGGTACACCGCCGGAGGCATTCATATAGAGTCATATTTTGTTCTAAGTATCGAGTTGTAATTGTTGAGTTGTAAGAAAATAAAAGTGTGATGATCATCATTATTAGAGCATTGTCCCAGTAAGGAAAGGATGATGGAGACTATGATTCCCCCACAAGTCGGGATGAGACTCCGGACGAAAAAAAAGAGGCCATAAAAAAGGGGAAAAGGCCCAAATAAAAAAAGAGAAAAAGAGAGAAGGGACAATGCTATTATCCTTTTACCACACTTGTGCTTCAAAGTAGCATCATGATATTCATAGTAGAGAGTCTCTCATTTCGTCACTTTCATATACTAGTGGGAATTTTTCATTATAGAACTTGGCTTGTATATTCCAATGATGGGCTTCCTCAAAATGCCCTAGGTCTTCATGAGCAAGCAAGTTGGATGCACACCCACTTAGTTTCTTTTTGAGCTTTCATATACTTATAGCTCTAGTGCATCTGTTGCATGGCAATCCCTACTCACTCGCATTGATATCTATTGATGGGAATCTCCATAGCCCGTTGATACGCCTAGTTGATGTGAGACTATCTTCTCCCTTTTTGTCTTCTCCACAACCACCATTCTATTCCACCTATAGTGCTATATCCATGGCTCACGCTCATGTATTGAGTGAAGATTGAAAAAGTTTTGAGAATGTCAAAAGTATGAAACAATTGCTTGGATTGTCATCGGGGTTGTGCATGATTTAAATACTTTGTGTGGTGAAGATAGAGCATAGCCAGACTATATGATTTTGTAGGGATAACTTTCTTTGGCCATGTTATTTTGAGAAGACATAATTGCTTTGTTAGTATGCTTGAAGTATTATTATTTTTATGTCAATATGAACTTTTGTCTTGAATCTTTTGGATCTGAATATTCATACCACAATTAAGAAGAATTACATTAAAATTATGCCAAGTAGAACTCCACATCAAAAATTCTGTTTTTATCATTTACGTACTCGAGGACGAGCAGGAATTAAGCTTGGGGATGCTTGATATGTCTCCAACGTATCTATAATTTTTGATTGCTCCATGCTATATTATCTACTTTGGACATTATTGGGCTTTATTATCCACTTTTATATTATTTTTGGGACTAATCTATTAACCAGAGGCCCAGCCCAGAATTTCTATTTTTTGCCTGTTTTAGGGTTTTGAAGAAAAGGAATATCAAACGGAGTCCAAACGGAATGAAACCTTCGGGGACGTGATTTTCTCAACAAACAAGACCCAGGAGACTTGGACCCTACGTCAAGACACAAAAGAGGAGGCCACGAGGTAGGGGGTCGCGCCTACCCCCCCCCCCCCCCCCCAGGTGCGCCCTCCACCCTCGTGGGCCCCCTGTTGCTCCACCGACGTACTCCTTCCTCCTATATATACCTATGTACCCCAAACGATCAGATACGGAGCCAAAACCCTAATTCCACCGCCGCAACTTTCTGTATCCACGAGATCCCATCTTGGGGCCTATTTCGGAGCTCCGCCGGAGGGGGCATCGATCACGGAGGGCTTCTACATCAACACCGTAGCCCCTCCGATGAAGTGTGAGTAGTTCACCTCAGACCTACGGGTCCATAGTTATTAGCTAGATGCCTTCTTCTCTCTTTTTGGATCTCAATACAATGTTCTCCCCCTCTCTTGTGGAGAACTATTCAATGTAATGTTCTTTTTGCGGTGTGTTTGTTCAGATCGATGAATTGTGGGTTTATGATCAAGTCTATCTATGAACAATATTTGAATATTCTCTGAATTCTTTTATGTATGATTGGTTATCTTTGCAAGTCTCTTCGAATTATCAGTTTGGTTTGGCCTACTAGATTGATCTTTCTTGCAACGGGAGAAGTGCTTAGCTTTGGCTTCAATCTTGTGGTGTCCTTTCCCAGTGACAGTAGGGGCAGCAAGGCACGTATTGTATTGTTGCCATCGAGGATGACAAGATGGGGTTTTCATCATATTGCATGAGTTTATCCCTCTACATCATGTCATCTTGCTTAAGGCGTTACTCTGTTTTTAACTTAATACTCTAGATGCATGCTGGATAGCGGTCGATGAGTGGAGTAATAGTAGTAGATGCAGGCAGGAGTCGGTCTACTTGTCTCGGACGTGATGCCTATATACATGATCATGCCTGGTTATTCTCATAACTATGCTCAATTCTGTCAATTGCTCAACAGTAATTTGTTCACCCACCATAGAATACTTATGCTCTCGAGAGAAGCCACTAGTGAAACCTATGGCCCCCGGGTCTATCTTCATCATATTAATCTCCTACTACTTAGTTATTTCCTTTGCTTTTACTTTACTTTGCATCTTTATCACAAAAATACCAAAAATATTATCTTATCATATCTATCAGATCTCACTCTCGTCAGTGGCCGTGTAGGGATTGACAACCCCTTATCGCGTTGGTTGCGAGGATTTATTTGTTTTATGCAGGTGCGAGGGACTAGCGCGTAGCCTCCTACTGGATTGATACCTTGGTTCTCAAAACTGAGGGAAATAATTACACTACTTTGCTGCATCATCCCTTTCTCTTCGGGGAAAACCAACGCAGTGCTCAAGAGGTAGCAGGGGGCATAGAGCCCGGTACATAGTTATATTAAGCTTCTGTATAGGAAGCCCCCAGGTATAATGAGCATGCCTAGCGTGTCAAGATTGTGTAGTCAAGACACATTTTAACCTTTTAAGGCCATGAAGAAAAAGGGAAGAAAGAAAGAAAGAAAAGATAGATAAAGGATATATAAAAAATTGACGGAGGTAAGGAGACGAACACAGAGTCCGGCACTAGGCGTAGAACCTTTGGAGTCTGGCTGCGTTCCATGGGTTTGGCTCGAGTCGATTGTCCGATGCATCCCATAGACGGTATGCTCCACCGGTCAGAACTTTGTCAATAACGAAGGGACCTTCCCATTTGGGCTTGAGCTTGTTCTTTTTCTTCTCCGGTAGGCGTAGAACAAGTTCGCCAACGTTATAAGTTTTGGCCCGTACTTCTCTGCTTTGATACCGCCGAGCCTGTTGCTGATAGAATGCAGAGCGGGCTTTTGCCACGTCACGCTCCTCCTCCACGGCGTCGAAACTGTCCTGCCAATCAAGCTCGGCTTCTTTCTCTTCATACATGCGCACTTGAGGTGAGTCATGAATGATGTCGCAGGGCAGTACCGCCTCTGTGCCGTACACCATAGAGAATGGTGTGTATCCGGCAGTGCGATTCGGCGTGGTTCGCAGCCCCCATAATACGGAGTCAAGCTCCTCCACGTAGTGCGTATCTGATTCCTTCAAGGATCGCACTAATCTGGGTTTAATGCCGCTCATGATAAGACCATTTGCTCGCTTGACTTGACCATTAGTTTGCGGGTGATGGACAGAGGCATAATCGAGCTTAATGCCCATGTTGCTGCACCAAGTTTTTACATCGTCGGCTGTAAAGTTCGAGCCATTATCGGTGATGATGCTGTGGGGGACGCCGTAACGGTGTACAACCCCGGATATGAAGTCTATCACTGGTCCGGACTCGGCCATTTTAACTGGTTTGGCTTCTATCCATTTGGTGAATTTATCCACCATGACCAATAGGTATTTTTTCTTATGGCTTCCCCCTTTAAGGGGTCCGACCATATCAAGCCCCCAGACCACAAAGGGCCAAGTAATGGGGATTGTTTGGAGAGCGGTAGGTAGCATATGGCTTTGGTTTGCAAAAAGCTGGCAACCGACCAATGTTGAACGAGGTCCTGTGCGTCTGCTCGGGACGTCGGCCAGTAAAAACCTGTAAGGAAGGCCTTGCTTACAAGGGCCCGAGCTGCGGCGTGGTGGCCGCCAAGTCCAGCATGAATTTCTGCCAAAAGTTGTCGTCCTTCCTCTTCGGAGATGCACCTTTGAAGTACTCCGGTAGCGCTTTTCTTATAAAGCTCTCCCTCGTGGACCTTGTAGGCTTTAGACCACCGCACAATTCAATGTGCCTCGTTTGGGTCATCAGGGAGTTCTTGCCTAGTTAGGTAAGCCAATAAGGGTTCTGTCCATGGGAGATGACAGCCATAATCACTTGGGTCGAAGGTGTTATTTTGGTGGCAGAGCCTCCGATTATGTCAGAGTGTTCGGGGTCTAGTGTTGTGGCCGGATCCGGACTGTTTTAGCCGGTCTCCCCTTCCCACACCACGGATGGCTTAAACAGCCTTTCCAAGAAGATATTAGGTG
This sequence comes from Triticum urartu, assembly GCF_056163025.1. Lineage (NCBI taxonomy): Eukaryota > Viridiplantae > Streptophyta > Magnoliopsida > Poales > Poaceae > Triticum > Triticum urartu. The sequence goes on from NC_141879.1 coordinate 472,730,802, forward strand.
GGATAGGGTCACGCTTAGCGCTGATGCGGGCGAGGATATCCGCCGCTTGATTGTTTTCTTGGACACATGGTGGAATTCGAGGCCCTCGAACCGAGCTGACATTTTGAGGACGGTGTTGCGGTAAGCCGCCATTTTTGGGTCCTTGGCGTCAAAGTCCCCATTTATTTGAGATATTGCGAGGTTCGAATCCCCCCACACCTATAGGCGTTGAATGCTCATGGAGACTGCGATCCGGAGACCATGCAACAGGGCCTCATATTCTGCTGCATTGTTGGAGTCTGCGTATAATATTTGGAGTACGTATTGGACTGTATCTCCGGTGGGGGATGTCAGGATGATGCCTGCCCCCAGACCAGCTACTACCTCTTGAGCACTGCGTTGGTTTTCCCCGAAGAGGAAGGGATGATGCAGCAAAGTAGCGTAAGTATTTCCCTCAGTTTTTGAGAACCAAGGTATCAATCCAGTAGGAGGCTCCGCGCGAGTCCCTCGTACCTGCACAAAACAAATAAATCGTCGCAACCAACGCGAATAGGGGTTGTCAATCCCTACACGGCCACTTACGAGAGTGAGATCTGATAGATATGATAAGATAATATTTTTGGTATTTTTGTGATAAAGATGCAAAGTAAAGTAAAAGCGAAGTAAAAAAGCAAAGGAAATAACTAAATAGTAGGAGATTAATATGATGAAGATAGACCCGGGGGCCATAGGTTTCACTAGTGGCTTCTCTCGAGAGCATAAGTATTGTACGGTGGGTGAACAAATTACTGTTGAGCAATTGACAGAATTGAGCATAGTTATGAGAATATCTAGGTATGATCATGTATATAGGCATCACGTTCGAGACAAGTAGACTGACTCCTGCCTGCATCTACTACTATTACTCCACTCATCGACCGCCATCCAGCATGCATCTAGAGTATTAAGTTAAAAACAGAGTAACGCCTTAAGCAAGATGACATGATGTAGAGGGATAAACTCATGCAATATGATGAAAACCCCATCTTGTTATCCTCGATGGCAACAATACAATACGTGCCTTGCTGCCTCTACTGTCACTAGGAAAGGACACCGCAACATTGAACCCAAAGCTAAGCACTTCTTCCATTGCAAGAAAGATCAATCTAGTAGGCCAAACCAAACTGATAATTCGAAGAGACTTGCAAAGGTAACCAATCATACATAAAAGGATTCAGAGAAGATTCAGATATTGTTCATAGATAGACTTGATCATAAACCCACAATTCATCGATCTCAACAAACACACCGCAAAAAGAAGATTACATCGAATAGTTCTCCACAAGAGAGGGGGAGAACATTGTATTGAGATCCAAAAAGAGAGAAGAAGCCATCTAGCTAATAACTATGGACCCGTAGGTCTGAGGTAAACTACTCACACTTCATCGGAGGGGCTATGGTGTTGATGTAGAAGCCCTCCGTGATCGATGCCCCCTCCGGCGGAGCTCCGAAACAGGCCCCAAGATGGGATCTCGTGGATACAAAAAGTTGCGGCGGTGGAATTAGGTTTTTGGCTCCATATCTGATCATTTGGGGGTACGTATGTATATATAGGAGGAAGGAGTACGTCGGTGGAGCAACAGGGCCCCACGAGGGTGGAGGCGCGCCTGGGGGGTAGGCGTGCCCCCCTACCTCGTGGCCTCCTCTTTTGTGTCTTGACGTAGGGTCCAAGTCTCCTGGGTCTTGTTCGTTGAGAAAATCACGTTCCCGAAGGTTTCATTCCGTTTGGACTCCATTTGATATTCCTTTCCTTCGAAACCCTAAAACAGGCAAAAAACAACAATTCTGGGTTGGGCCTTAGGTTAATAGGTTAGTCCCAAAAATAATATAAAAGTGGATAATAAAGCCCAATAATGTCCAAAATAGTAGCTAATATAGCACGGAGCAATCAAAAATTATAGATAAGTTGGAGACGTATCAAGCATCCCCAAACTTAATTCCTGCTCGTCCTCGAGTAGGTAAATGATAAAAATAGAATTTTTGATGTGGAGTGCTACTTGGCATAGTTTTAATGTACTTCTTCTTAATTGTGGTATGAATATTCAGATCCGAAAGATTCAAGACAAAAGTTCATATTGACATAAAAATAATAATACTTCAAGCATACTAACTAAGCGATTATGTCTTCTCAAAATAACATGGCCAAAGAAAGTTCATCCCTACAAAATCATATAGTTTAGTCATGCTCCATTTTCGTCACACAAGAATGCTCTCATCATGCACAACCCCGATGACAAGCTAAGCAATTGTTTCATACTTTAGTAATCTCAAACCTATAAACTTTCACGCAATATATGAGCACGAGCCATGGACATAGCATTATGGGTGGAATAAAATATAATGAGGGGGGTTATGTGGAGAAGACAAAAAGGAGAAAGTCTCACATCAAAGAGGCTAATCAATGGGCTATGGAGATGCCCACCGATTGATGTTAATGCCAGGAGTAGGGATTGCCATGCAACGGATGCACTAGAGCTATAAATGTATGAAAGCTCAACAAAAGAAACTAAGTGGGTGTGTATCCAACTTGCTTGGTCACGAAGACCTAGGGCACTTGAGGAGGCCCATTGTTGGAATATACAAGCCAAGTTCTATAATGAAAATTCCCACTAGTATATGAAAGTGACAAAACAAGAGACTCTCTATCATGAAGATTATGGTGCTAGTTTGAAGCACAAGTGTGGCAAAGGATAGTAACATTGTCCCTTCTATCTTTTTCTCTCTCTTTTTGGGCCTTCTCTTTTTTATGGCCTTTCTCTTTCTTTCTTTCTTTTTAATTCCTCACTTGGGACAATGCTCTAGAAAATGATGATCATCACACTTCTATTTATTTACAACTCAATGATTACAACTCGATACTAGAACAAAAGATGACTCTATATGAATGCCTCCGACGGTGTACGGGGATATGCAATGGACCAAGAGTGACATGTATGAAAGAATTATGAACGGTGGCTTTGCCACAAATACTATGTCAACTACATGATCATGCTAAGCAATATGACAATAATGAATGTGTCATGATAAACGGAATGGTGGAAAGTTGCATGGCAATATATCTCGGAATGGCTATGGAAATGCCATAATAGGTAGGTATGGTGGCTGTTTTGAGGAAGATATAAGAAGGTTTATGTGTGAAAGAGCGTATCATATCATGGGGTTTGGATGTACCGGCGAAGTTTGCGCCAACTCTCAATGTGAGAAAGGCAATGCACGGTACCGACGAGGCTAGCAAGGATGGAAGGGTGAGAGTGCGTATAATCCATGGACTCAACATTAGTCATAAAGAACTCACATACTTATTGCAAAAATCTACAAGTCATCAAAAACCTCGGCACTACGCGCATGCTCCTAGGGGTATAGATTGGTAGGAAAAGACCATCGCTCGTCCCCGACCACCACTCATAAGGAGGACAATCAAATAACACCTCATGTTTCAAATTTGTTACATAACGTTTACCATACGTGCATGCTACGGGACTTGCAAACTTCAACACAAGCATTTCTCAATTTCACAACTACTCAACTAGCTGGCTTTGATATTATTACCTCCATATCTCAAAACAATCATCAAGCATCAAACTTCTCTTAGTATTCAAAACACTCATAAGAAAATTTTAGTAATCTTGAATGCCTAGCATATTAGGATTTTTAAGAAAATTACCACGCTATTTAAGACTCTCAAAATAATCTAAGTGAAGCATGAGAGATCAATAGTTTCTATAAAACAAATCCACCACCGTGCTCTAAAAGATATAAGTGAAGTACTAGAGCAAAACTATATAACTCAAAATATATAAGCGAAGCACATAGAGTACTCTAGCAAATTCCAAATCATGTATGGCTCTCTCAAAAGGTGTGTACAGCAAGGATGATTGTGGTAATTTAAAAGGTAAAGACTCAAATCTTACAAGACGCTCCAAGAAAAACACATATCATGTGGCGAATAAAAATATAGCTCCAAGTAAAGTTACCAATAGAAGTAGACGAAAGAGGGGATGCCTTCCGGGGCATCCCCAAGATTTGGCTTTTAGGTGTCCTTAGATTATCTTGGGGGTGCCATGGGCATCCCCAAGCTTAGGCTCTTTTCACTCCTTGTTCCATAATCCATCAAATCTTTACCCAAAACTTGAAAACTTCACAATACAAAACTCAAAGTAGAAAATCTCGTGAGCTTCGTTAGCGAAAGAAAACAAAAGACCACTTCAAGGTACTATACTGAACTAATTATTTATTTATATTGGTGTTATACCTACTGTATTCCAACTTCTCTATAGTTTATAAACTATTTTACTAGCCATAGATTCATCAAAATAAGCAAACAACACACGAAAAACAGAATCTGTCAAAAACAGAACAGTCTGTAGTAATCTGTAGCTAGCGCAAGATCTGGAACCCCAAAAATTCTAAAATAAATTGATGGACGTGAGTAATTTATCTATTAATCATCTGCACACATAATTAACTAAATAGAACTTTCCAAATAAAAATGGCATCAGTTCTCGTGAGCGCTAAAGTTTCTGTTTTTTACAGCAAGATCAACAAGACTTTCCCCAAGTCTTCCCAACGGTTCTACTTGGCACAAACACTAATTAAACACAAAAAACACAATCAAAACAGAGGATAGATAAATTATTTATTACTAAACAGGAGCAAAAAGCAAGGAATAAAAATAAAATTGGGTTGCCTCCCAACAAGCGCTATCGTTTAACGCCCCTAGCTAGGCATAACAAGCAAGGATAGATCTAGGTATTGCCATCTTTGGTAGGCAATTCTTCAATGAGGCATCTACCATTTTTAGGAATTTCTTTATTTTTATTGATTAGCAAACTTTTAGGCACAAGATTGAAAAATTCATTTGTAACAAATGGCTCCTTAATGATAAAAGGATTGGGATGAATACTTATAGATTTTAGATCCGCAGTTTCCTTACTAGAGGATTCACCCTTATTTTTAGGAACATACATAAGCTTGGCAATTTTAGCGGGAGGACTTGGAGTGTTCTTTACGGAAGAAAAAGTGGTTCCCAGTGGTAATAATATCCTCAAGTTTATCAATTCTAGTGGAATCATGATTTATTTTCTCATTAACTATGGGTTCCTTCTCTTTAATATTTTTCAAAGTGACTCCTTCTTTAGATCCATATTGAGAGATTCGGTTGTGAATCTTTTTATCCAAATTTTCAATTAACTCTACGTTAGCAACCTTATTTTCAATAATTTCAAGCCTTTGCATTACATGCTCTAAAGTTAATACAGTTCCATTAACCAAAAGAGGGGGTGAGCCAAACAAATCTATCATAGCATTATAAGAATCAAAAGTGTGGCTACCCAAGAAATTCCCTCCGGTAATGGTATCAAGGACATATCTATACCAAGGAGAAACGCCTACATAAAAATTGCGAAGAAGAACAGAAGTAGATTGCTTCCTGGTAGATCTATTTTGAGCATTGCAAATTCTATACCAAGTGTCTTTAAGATTTTCTCCCTCCCTTTGCTTAAAATTTAGAACTTCATTCTCGGGAGACAACGGAGAAGATAAGGGACAAGCCATAACGACAAGCAAACGAACTAACGCACAAGCAAACAAAAAACAAGCGGGCAAAAAGAGGCAAATAGATAAAGAGATGGAGGATAGAGAGAGAGGGCGAACAAAATGGCAAGGGTGAACTGGGGGAGAGAAAAACAAGAGGCAAATGGTAAATAATGTAATGCGGGAGATAAGGGTATGTGATGGGTACTTGGTATGTTGACTTTTGCGTAGACCTCCCCAGCAACGGCGCCAGAAATCCTGCTTGCTACCTCTTGAGCACTGCGTTGGTTTTCCCCGAAGAGGAAGGGATGATGCAGCAAAGTAGCATAAGTATTTCCCTCAGTTTTTGAGAACCAAGGTATCAATCCAATAGGAGGCTATGCGCGAGCCCCTCGTACCTACACAAAACAAATAAATCCTCGCAACCAACGCGAATAGGGGTTGTCAATCCCTACACGGCCACTTACGAGAGTGAGATCTGATAGATATGATAAGATAATATTTTTGGTATTTTTGTAATAAAGATGCAAAGTAAAATACAGGAAAAGTAAAAAGCAAAGGAAATAACTAAGTAGTAGGAGATTAATATGATAAAGATAGACCCGGGGGCCATAGGTTTCACTAGTGGCTTCTCTCAAGAGCATAAGTATTCTACGGTGGGTGAACAAATTACTGTTGAGCAATTGACAGAATTGAGCATAGTTATGAGAATATCTAGGTATGATCATGTATATAGGCATCACGTCCAAGACGAGTAGACCGACTCCTGCCTGCATCTACTACTATTGCTCCATTCATCGACCGCTATCCAGCATGCATCTAGAGTATTAAGTTCATGAAAACAGAGTAACGCCTTAAGCAAGATGACATGACGTAGAGGGATAAACTCATGCAATATGATGAAAAGCCCATCTTGCTATCCTCGATGGCAACAATACAATACATGCCTTGCTGCCCCTACTGTCACTGGGAAAGGACACCGCAAGATTGAACCCAAAGCTAAGCACTTCTCCCATTGCAAGAAAGATCAATCTAGTAGGGCAAACCAAACTGATAATTCGAAGAGACTTGCAAAGATAACCAATCATACATAAAAGAATTCAGAGAAGATTCAATTATTGTTCATAGATAGACTTGATCATAAACCCACAATTCATCGGTCTCAACAAACACACTGCAAAAAGAAGATTACATCGAATAGTTCTCCACAAGAGAGGGGGGAGAACATTGTATAGAGATCTAAAAAGAGAGAAGAAGACATCTAGCTAATAACTATGGACCCGTAGGTCTGAGGTAAACTACTCACACTTCATCGGAGGGGCTATGGTGTTGATGTAGAAGCCCTCCGTGATCGATGCCCCCTCCGGCGGAGCTCCGGAACAGGCCCCAAGATGGGGTCTCATTGATACAGAAAGTTGCGGCGGTGGAATTAGGTTTTTGGATCCGTATCTGATCGTTTGGGGGTACGTAGGTATATATAGGAGGAAGGAGTACGTCGGTGGAGCAACAAGGGGCCCACAAGGGTGGAGCGCACGCCTGGGGGGGGGGGGGTAGGCGCGCCCCCCTACCTCGTGGCCTCCTCTTTTGTGTCTTGACGTACGGTCCAAGTCTCCTGGGTCTTGTTCATTGAGAAAATCACGTTCCCGAAGGTTTCATTCCGTTTGGACTCCGTTTGATATTCCTTTCCTTCGAAACCCTAAAACAGGCAAAAAACAACAATTCTGGGCTGGGCCTCCGGTTAATAGGTTAGTACCAAAAATAATATAAAAGTGGATAATAAAGCCCAATAATGTCCAAAATAGTAGATAATATAGCATGGAGCAATCAAAAATTATAGATACGTTGGAGACGTATCACCAGCCAACATCTTAGAGTCGTCAAAGTGCATGGTTCAATTGGAGTACGCGCCGTACTCTTTAGGGAGTTTGGCTTCCGTCCATTGGGCAACGAAATCAACCAGTACTTGCGATTTAATGGCTCGCCGTGGTTTATATGTTATGTCGAACGGGAGGTGCTCGATAGCCCATTTAGCAATCTGGCCCGTGGCATCGCGGTTATTTATTATGTCGTTGAGTGGTACTTCGGAGGCCACCGTAATTGAACACTCTTGAAAGTAGTGGCGTAGTTTCTAGGATGCCATGAAGACCGCGTATGCTATCTTTTGATAATGTGGGTGCCGTGATTTGCATGGAGTGAGGACGGTGGATACGTAGTATACCGGCTTTTGAAGCGGGAACTTATGTCTGTCCGTCTCCGTTCGACGACGAGCACTACGCTTACAACTTGATGTGTTGCCGCTATATATAACATTGGTTCGCCGACATTTGGCGCGACCAAGATTGGGTTGGTGGCCAATACGACTTTTATTTCTTCCAATCCGGCTATGGCCGCATCCGTCCACTCGAAGTATTCGTTACGTCGAAGAATGCGATAAAGAGGTAGTGCCTTTTCTCCTAATCGGGAGATAAAGCAGCTTAAGGCAGCCACGCATCCAGTTAACTTCTGGATTTGCTTGAGGTCTATTGGGATAGCCAACTTTGACAAAGCTCGGATTTTATCTAGATTTGCTTCAATTCCTCTATTGGAGATGATGAAGCCCAAGAGCTTTCCGGCGGGCACGCCGAAAACGCATTTTTCCGGATTGAGCTTGATGTCATATGTTTGGAGATTGTCAAACGTGAGCCTCAAGTCATCTATTAAGGATTCGACGTGTCTTGTTTTAATGACCACATCGTCTATGTATGCCTCCACTGTTTTTCCGATTTGTGTTTCCAGGCATGTCTGAATCATGCGTTGATAGGTTGCACCGGCGTTTTTTAGCCCGAAAGGCATGGTGTTAAAACAGAAGGGGCCGTATGGAGTGATGAATGCCGTTGCGGCTTGATCGAGCTCCACCATCTTAATTTGATGGTATCCGGAGTATGCGTCAAGGAAGCACAATGAGTCGTGTCCTGCGGTAGCGTCGATAATTTGATCGATGCGGGGGAGGGGGAAGGGATCCTTGGGGCAAGCCTTATTAAGGTCCTTGAAATCGACACATAGGCGCCAGGATTTGTCCTTCTTTGGTACCATCACCAGGTTTGCTAGCCAGTCTGGATGTTTTATTTCTCTAATGAATCCGGCCTCGAGTAACTTGGCTAGCTCTTCTCCCATGGCTTGTCGCTTAGGCTCAGAGAAGCGCCGAAGAGTCTGCTTGACCGGCTTGAACCCCTTTAGAATGTTAAGGCTATGCTCGGCCAGCAGATGCATCTCCGTCGTATCTACTTTTCCAAACACTTTTGCCCTTGTTTTGGACTCTAACTTGCATGATTTGAATGGAACTAACCCGGACTGACGCTATTTTCAGCAGAATTGCCATGGTGTTATTTATGTGCAGAAACAAAAGTTCTCGAAATGACCTAAAACTTCACGGAACGTCTTTTTGGAAATAATAAAAAAATCCTAGCAAAAGATGAAGACCAGGGGGCCCACACCCTAGCCACGAGGGTGGGGGCGCGCCTGCCCCCCTGGGCGTGCCCCCTACCTCGTGGGCCCCCTGGAGCTCCTCCGATCTCAACTCTAACTCTATATATTTGCTTTCGGGGAGAAAAAATAGGAGAGAAGGATTCATCGCGTTTTACGATACGGAGCCACCGCGAAGCCCTAAAACCTCTCGGGAGGGCTGATCTGGAGTCTGTTCGGGGCTCCGAAGAGGGGAATCCGTTGCCATCGTCATCATCAACCTTCCTCCATCACCAATTTCATGATGCTCACCACCGTGCATGAGTAATTCCATCGTAGGCTTGCTGGACGGTGATGAGTTGGATGAGATTTATCATGTAATTGAGTTAGTTTTGTTAGGGTCTGATCCCTAGTATCCACTATGTTCTGAGATTGATGTTGCTATGACTTTGCTATGCTTAATGCTTGTCACTAGGACCCGAGTGCCATGATTTCAGATCTGAACCTATTATGTTTTCATCAATATATGAGAGTTCTTGATCCTATCTTGCAAGTCTATAGTCACCTACTATGTGTTATGATCCGGCAACCCCGAAGTGACAATAATCGGGACCACTCCCGGTGATGACCGTAGTTTGAGGAGTTCATGTATTCACTATGTGTTAATGCTTTGGTCCGGTACTCTATTAAAAGGAGGCCTTATATCCCTTAGTTTCCGCTAGGACCCCACTGCCACGGGAGGGTAGGATAAAAGATGTCATGCAAGTTCTTTTCCATAAGCACATATGACTATATTCGGAATACATGCCTACATTACATTGATGAATTGGAGCTAGTTCTGTGTCACCCTAGGTTATGACTATTACATGATGAACCACATTCGGCATAATTCTCTATCACCGATCCATTGCCTATGAGATTTCCATATATTGTTCTTCGCTTATTTACTTTTCCGTTGCTACTATTACAATCACTACAAAATACCAAAAACATTACTTTTGCTACCGTTACTTTTGCTATCGTTACCACTGCTATCATACTACTTTGCTACTAAATACTTTGCTACAGATATTAAGTTTCCAGGTGTGGTTGAATTGACAACTCAGCTGCTAATACTTGAGAATATTCTTTGGCTCCCCTTGTGTCGAATCAATAAATTTGGGTTGAATACTCTACCCTCGAAAACTGTTGCGATCCCCTATACTTGTGGGTTATCAAGACTATTTTCTGGCGCCTTTGCCGGGGAGCACAACTCTATTCTTTGAGTCACTTGGGATTTATATCTGCTTATCATTATGAAGAACTTGAGAGATCCAAAAACCAAGATTTATCCCTCAACTACGAGGGGAGGTAAGGAACTGCCATCTAGCTCTCCACTTGATTCACCTTCTGTTTGGAGTAAGCTTGCGACACCTAAACCTTCTTCTGCTATTGATTCTGATATGTCGCATGTTATTGATGATGCAACTTCTGCTATGCATGATACTTATGATGAAACTGCTTCTATGCTTGATACTACTATGCCACTTGGTGAATTTCTTGATCAACAACTTGCTAGGGTTAGAGAGAATGAAATTATTGAAACTGATAATATTGATGAAAGTGATGATGAAGACTCTCCCCCTAATAAATATGAATTGCCTATTGTTCTTGAGGGTTATGTTCTGGATGAAGAATCTGCTGGAGCTATTTTAGCTTGCAATGATAGATATGATCTAAAGAGGTTATTAGCCAAATGGAAGCAGCAATCCCTTAATGCTAGAATGAAACCTGACCCTGCTTTTGCTACTTCACCTATCTGTGCTACTGATAAGGATTATGAATTCTCTGTTGATCCTGATATAATTACTTTGGTTGAATCCGATCCTTTTTATGGCTATGAATCTGAAACTGGTGTGGCACATCTTACTAAATTAAATGATATAGCCACCCTATTCACTAATGATGAGAGAACTCGTTACTTTTATATCCTTAAAATATTTTCATTCTCATTAAAGGGTGATGCTAAGATATGGTTTAATTCTCTTGATCCTGGTTGTGTGCGTAGTCCCCAGGATATGATTTATTACTTCTTTGCTATATATTTCCCTACTCATAAGAAACAAGCTGCCTTAAGGGATATATATAATTTTGTGCAACTTGAAGAAGAGAGTCTCCCACAAGCTTGGGGGAGGCTTCTCCAATTACTTAATGCTTTGCCTGATCATCCTCTTAAGAAAAATGAAATACTTGATATCTTTTATAATGGACTAACCGATCCTTCCAGAGATTACTTGGATAGTTGTGCTGGTTCTGTTTTCAGGGAAAGAACACCGGATGAAGCTGAAATTCTATTGAATAATATGTTGACAAATGAAAATAATTGGACACTTCCTGAGCCTATTCCTAAACCAACTCTGAAGAAGAGAGGTGTTCTATTTCTCAGTCCTGAAGATATGCAAGAGGCAAAGAAATCCATGAAAGAAAAGGGTATTAAAGCTGAAGATTTTAAGAATTTACCTCCTATTGAAGAAATACATGGTCTTAATTTACCGCCTGTCGAAGAAATGCATAATTTTAATCCATCTCCTATTGAAGAAATACATGTTCTTGATAACCCGACACGGGTAGTAAAGGTAAATTCTCTCTATAGATATGATAAAGCTGAAATCCCATTTACTAAGTTTGCTAGCCATGCTTAGATGAGTTTGATAAATTTATGGTTAAGCAAGAAGACTCCAATGCTTATTTTGGTAGAGAATTAAAACGTAGTGCTAATATGCTTGAACACTTGGGTGATTATATGGCTAATGTCAAAGGTGAACTTAAACTTATTAGTAAACATGCTTCTATGGTTACCACTCGAGTAGAACAAGTACTTAAAGCTCAAAATGATTTTCTCAATGAATTGAATAGTAAGAATATTGATTATGCTGTTAGAGTGGCTACTAGAACTGGTAGAATGACTCAGGAACCTTTGTATCCTGAAGGCCGCCCTAAGAGAATTGAGCAAGATTCTTAGAGAAATAATATGGATGCACCTAGTCCTTCTAAAAGGAAGAAAAAGAAAAATGATAGGACTTTGCATGCTTCTAGTGAACCTATTACTGAAACACCTGAGAATCCAAATGGTATTTCTATTTCTGATGCTGAAACACAATCTGGTAATGAACCTGAAACTAGTGATAATGTTAATGATAATATTCATGTTGATGCTCAACCTAGCAATGATAATGATATAGAAAATGAACCTGCTGAAATTAAGGAAGAATTTAACGCATATTTGCGTAACGCTGATCTTGTGAGCTTCGAGGAGGAAAAATGCCGCGAGTACCACTATCTCACTAGTTCCTTTGTGAGGAGGTTTGAATTTTCATCTTCACGTAATTCTCCAACTGTCCTGTTTGATCTTTATGAAAAATCGTATACGATGGACTTAGAGGATTTTACCACTGCTTGCAAACTTCCACAATGGGGTAGTGTTAGGGAACCTCGCAAATATGAATTTAGAGATTTTCTTGCTAGTATAACTGTGGGGGAATCTAGATATATAACACAAGCTACCATAGGGAGCATTCACTTTCCTGCTATACATTATTTTGCTCTCTTCATAGGTAGATGCATTAATGGTAAAGATGAGGCATGTCACATGTGTGTCCCTGATCTTAGTATTCTTAGGAGTGCTGTGTTAGGAGATAAATCTTATAATATGGGAGCCATTGTTGCACATAGGTTGCATCTTAATAGATTTAATGGAGATTTCTTTGGTGGAATTTATGCAACCCGCATAACTAATTTTCTTGGTATAACCATACGTGAAGATGATATTGAGTTGCCCCCTGCTTATTTGGATTATGAGGCTATGGTTCGTCATCAGTTTGTTGAGAGGAACGATCAGTTCCTCCAGTACCGACTAATCTTTAACAGACGACGCACCTATCACGTCGCTCTCCCTGCTTCTACTTTCTTTGACTTTCAGGCAAAAAGGAGATATTTTGTAACCAGAGAGGAGGCGGAAGAGTATAAGAGGAGAGCTGAGATAGCTCGCCTTCAAGCTACAGCCCACGATGCAATGACTGCTGCATCGCAGTACGACCCCAATTACAACTTTGGATATCCGCCAGGCCAGCCGTGGCCATAGACTAACTTAGGCCAAAAGCCTAAGCTTGGGGGAGTACGTATTTCTCACCGACATTACATTCATGTTCACACACTCATTGCTAGATGTCAGTGCTCATACTTTTTCATTGTATCATCCATGCTAGTTTATTTCCTTTTTATGCTTTCTTCTTGTGTGTTTAATAAACCTTAAGAAAAAAAGAAAAAAATAGTTGTAGCTTTTAGCTAGTTTTAATGTTCATGCTTGTAGTAGTAATTAAAAAGAAAACCCAAAAAGATTTCATATTCTTCTTTTTGCTTGTTGGGAGCTTTCCCATGTAAATAGTTTTATTTCTTTTCTTTTCTTTGGGGGTCGATAGGAGAAGACCATAATTAAATTGTTGAAGTGGCTCTTATATGCATTATTGTTGATCTGACAAAAGAGCCCATATTGCCTTGTCTTCTCCTGTTTATTGAATGCTTGCAGATTCCAGCTTAGTCCAATGCACGTGCACTATTATTATTATCCACATCATTCGGTTGTGCAAGTGAAAGGCAATTATGACGATATATGATGGACTGACTGAGATGAGAAAAGCTGGTATGAACTCGACCTCTCTTGTTTTTGTAAATATAATTAGTTCATCGTTCCTGATTCAGCCTATTATGAATAAACATGTTTGCAATGACAACTAGAGATCATAGTTTCTTGTGCCATGCTTAATTAGCTAGGAGCTTATAATGGTTTACCGTGCGTGCCAACATGCTATTAAAATGGTTGTGATGTGGTATGATAGGGTGGTATCCTCTTTTGAACGATTCGAGTGGCTTGACTTGGAACATGTTCACGCATGTAGTTGAAACAAAATCAACATAGCCTCTATGATATTTAAGTTAATGGTGCATTATATCCTACTCATGCTTGCATTCGGTGTTGATTAATTTTAATGCATGTCCATGACTGTTGTCGCTCTCTAGCTAGTCGCTTCCCAGTCTTTTGCTAGACTTCACTTGTACTAAGCGGGAATACTGCTTGTGCATCCAATTCCATAAACCCCAAAGTTGTTCCATATGAGTCCACCATACATACCTATATATGGTATCTACCTGTCGTTCCAAGTAAATTTGTATGTGCCAAACTCTAAACCTTCAAATAAATATCCTGTTTTGTATGCTCGAATAGCTCATGTATCAACTAGGGTTGTCTGTATCTTCCATGTTAGGCGGGTTATTCTCAAGAAGAGTGGACTCCGCTCCTCACTCACGAGATAAATGGGTGGTCACCGGGATGCCCAGTCCCATGCTTTATGCAAACTAAATCAAAATAATTGCAAACAAAACTCCCCCTGGGACTCTTGTTGGAGGCACTCGTTGTTTCGAGCAAGCCATGGATTGATGCTTGTTGGTGGAGGGGGAGTATAAACTTTACCATTCTGTTTGGGAACCGCCTATAATGTGTGTAGCATGGAAGATATCGCCATATCTTGGTTGTTATGTTAACAATGAAAGTATACCGCTCAAAATATTATTCATCTCTATTTCAAAACCGAGCTCTGGCACCTCTACAAATCCCTGCTTCCCTCTGCGAAGGGCATATCTATTTACTTTTATGTTGAGTCATCATCCTCTTATTAAAAAGCACCGGTTGGGGAGCACCGCTGTCATTTGCATTCATTACTTTTAGTTTACATTGAGTATGACTTGACTGGATCTCTTTTACCATGAATTACAATGTCTAGTCGGTCCTTGATCTTTAAAGGTGTTCTGAATTTATGTTTTGCGATCTCAGAAAGGGCTAGCGAGATACCATCTTGTTATATCATATTATGATTGTTTCGAGAAAGTGTTGTCATCTGAGATTTACTATTATTGCTCGCTAGTTGATTATGTTGGGGAACGTAGTAATTTCAAAAAAATTCCTATGCACACGCAAGATCATGGTGACGCATAGCAACGAGAGGGGAGAGTGTTGTCCACGTACCCTCATAGACCGAAAGCGGAAGCGTTAGCACAACACGGTTGATGTAGTCGTACGTCTTCACAATCCGACTAATCAAGTACTGAACGTACGGCACCTCCGAGTTCAGCACACGTTCAGCCCGATGACGTCCCTCGAACTCCAATCTAGCCGAGTGTTGAGGGAGAGTTTCGTCAGCACGACGGTGTGGTGACGACGTTGATGTTCTACCGACGCAGGGCTTCGCCTAAGCACCGCTACAGTATTATCGAGGTGGACTATGGTGGAGGGGAGCACCGCACACGGCTAAAAGATCAACTTGATCAATTGTTGTGTCTATGGGGTGCCCCCCTGCCCCCGTATATAAAGGAGCAAGGGGGGTGCGGCCGGCCAGGGAGAGGGCGCGCCAGGAGGAGTCCTACTCCCGCCGGGAGTAGGACTCCCCCCCTTTCCTAGTTGGAATAGGATTCGGGAGGGGGGAAGAGGAGGGAGAGAAGAAAGGGGGGCGCACCCCCCCTCTCCTTGTCCTATTCGGACTAGGGGGGAGGGGCGCGCGGCCCAGCCCTGTCCGCCTCTCCTCTTCTCCGTAAAGGCCCACTAAGGCCCATTTACCTCCCAGGTGGTTCCGGTAACCTCCCGGTACTCCGGTAAAATCCCGATTTCACCCGGAACACTTCCGATATCCAAACATAGGCTTCCAATATATAAATCTTCATGTCTCAACCATTTCGAGACTCCTCGTCATGTCCATGATCACATCCGGGACTCCGAACAACCTTCGGTACATCAAAACATATAAACTCATAATATAACTGTCATCGTAACGTTAAGCGTGCGGACCCTACGGGTTCGAGAACTATGTAGACATGACCGAGACACGTCTCCGTTCAATAACCAATAGCGGAACCTGGAATCTCATATTGGCTCCCACATATTCTACGAAGATCTTTATCGGTCAAACCGCATAACAACATACGTTGTTCCCTTTGTCATCGGTATGTTACTTGCCCGAGATTCGATCGTCGGTATCTCAATACCTAGTTCAATCTCGTTACCGGCAAGTCTCTTTACTCGTTCCGTAATACATCATCCCGCAACTAACTCATTAGTTGCAATGCTTGCAAGGCTTATAGTGATGTGCATTACCGAGTGGGCCCAGAGATACCTCTCCGACAATCGGATTAACAAATCCTAATCTCGAAATACGCCAACCCAACAAGTACCTTCGGAGACACATGTAGAGCACCTTTATAATCACCCAGTTACATTGTGACATTTGGTAGCACACAAAGTGTTCCTCCGGTAAACGGGAGTTGCATAATCTCATAGTCATAGGAACATGTATAAGTCATGAAGAAAGCAATAGCAACAAACTAAACGATCAAGTGCTAAGCTAACGGAATGGGTCAAGTCAATCACATCATTCACCTAATGATGTGATCCTGTTAATCAAATAACAACTCTTTGTCCATGGTTAGGAAACATAACCATCTTTGATTAACGAGCTAGTCAAGTAGAGGCATACTAGTGACACTCTGTTTGTCTATGTATTCACACATGTATTATGTTTCCGGTTAATACAATTCTAGCATGAATAATAAACATTTATCATGATATAAGGAAATAAATAATAACTTTATTATTGCCTCTAGGGCATATTTCCTTCACGGATCACTAGCCAGAGTGATGATTCCATTGGGCTCGGGCATTTTGAGCTTCATGTACCCATAATGGGGTATAGCTTGGAAGATCGTGAATGCTTCCCGCCCTAAAAGGGTGTGGTATCCGCTACTGAATGGGGCCACTTGGAATGTGATTTCTTCGGACCTATAATTCTCCGGCGTGCCGAATACCACATCTTGTGTGATTTTTCCCGCACATCGTGCCTCCCGACTAGGGATGATTCCTGTGAAGGTCGTGCTGCTTTGCTCAATGCGGCTCTTGTCTATTTCCATTTTGCTAAGAGTTTCCTCTTAGATGAGGTTTAATTCGCTGCCACCGTCCATGAGCACTTTAGTAAGCCAGAAGTCGTCCACAATTGGACTAAGGACCAAAGCGGCTGGTGCTCGGGCTGTTCGGAATTGAGGTTCGTCACTGGCATTGAAGGTTATGGCCGTGTCCTTCCATGAATTTATTGCTGCAACGTGGCAGACTTTGGCAAGGCTGCGGAGTGTTCGCTTGCGCCTATTATTTGAGGCGAAGGTCTCGAAGACTGTCAATACTGTATTGTTATTTTCCACGGGATGGTGCTCTGTTGTATTGTTGATGAGGATATCCTCGCCGCTCTTGGCCACCTGCCGGAGTATCCAACATGCTCTAAGGCTGTGTGTTGGCATGGTATCTATTGTACTGTGAATTTTGCATGGCCCATTGAGCCATCCCTCCAATACAGTTCTATGACCTGTAGTGGGCTTTTGTTTCTTTGTAATTGGATCGGGTGACTTACGAGAGTACACCCTTTTAGTTCGGCGGGGGGTTTAGTGAGAGCCGGAGGGTCCCAGAATTTTGTTTAGGTTTTCCAGGCGCTTTCCATCGCACAGTACTTCCGTACTATGGCCGCCAAGTCAGCAAAGTGTGCTATGTCATGGTGACTTATGGCGTTGAGGATTCCCTTGTCCGTGCAATTTTTGCAAAAGAATGAAATTGCGTCTTCCTTGTGACAGTCCTTGACCTTGCTCATTACAAGGAGGAATCTGGCCCAATAGTGATGTACTATCTCTTGGGGCTCTTATCTAATATGGGAAAGATCACTTGAGTCTGGGTGGGTGGGCAGATTTAGGTCCGAACCCTGACCCGATCTGAGACCCAGGGGCGGAGGAGTTTCCGAGTTTGGAAGTTCAGACTCCGGGATGTTGCCCAATAGTTCTGGGCCACTGTTTGATTCTAGGTTCGAAGCTTGGGCCATGTCCTCCCGTGGATGGGTATCCGGCTCGGAGAGCTCGGGAATCCATACATAGTTTGTCCTCAAAATAGAGGAAGAATTGCTACATTGCTCCTCCACCACCGCTATCTGATGGGTGACCGGCGGAGAGTTAATGTCCCTTTGGTCGGGTTTAAGCCCAATCCGATCATAGTCTGTTGCGACTCCCAGGGCGGCGATGCGATCCAAGAGCTCGTTCAAGGAAGAGAGCTCTATTGGATCCATCTGCTCGGCGAATCCCGAGCCGACGTGGAGGTTGTTTTTTATGACCCGAGAAGTCATCGTCGGCGCGATGGCTGAACGGGCGGTCATGATGAAGCCGCCTAGTCGGAGAGTTTGGCCTACAGCTAGGGCTCCCCCCGAGGTAATGTTGTCCTTGACAACAAGACGAGCCATCAAGCCTTATCGTGGTGGCACAGTGGAATGCTACCTCTTGAGAACTTGTGTTGGTTTTCCCTTGAAGAGGAAAGGGTGGTGCAGCAAAGTAGCGTAAGTATTTCCCTCGGTTTTTGAGAACCAAGGTATCAATCCAGTAGGAGGCCACGCACGAGTCCCTCGTACCTACACAAACAAATAAATCCTCACAACCAATGCGATCAGGGGTTGTCAATCCCTACATGGTCACTTACGAGAGTGAGATCTGATAGATATGATAAGATCATATTTTTGGTATTTTTATGATAAAGATGCAAAGTAAAATAAAAGGCAATAAAAATAACTAAGTATTGGAAGATTAATATGATGGAAGATAGACCCGGGGGCCATAGGTTTCACTAGTGGCTTCTCTCGAGAGCATAAGTATTCACGGCGGGTAAACAAATTATTGTTGAGAAATTGACAGAATTGAGCATAATTATGAGAATATCTAGGTATGATCATGTATATAGGCATCACGTCCGAGACAAGTAGCGACTCCTGCCTGCATCTACTACTATTACTCCACACATCGGCCGCTATCCAGCATGCATCTAGAGTATTAAGTTCAAGAGAACAGAGTAACGCTTTAAGCAAGATGACATGATGTAGAGGGATAAACTCATGCAATATGAAATAAACCCCATCTTGTTATCCTCGATGGAAACAATACAATACGTGCCTTGCTGCGCCTACTGTCACTGGGAAAGGACACCGCAAGATTGAACCCAAAGCTAAGCACTTCTACCATTGCAAGAAAGATCAATCTAGTAGGCCAAACCAAACTGATAATTCGAAGAGACTTGCAAAGATAACCAATCATACATAAAAGAATTCAGAGAAGATTCAAATATTGTTCATAGATAAACTTGATCATAAACCCACAATTCATCGATCTCAACAAACACACCGCAATAGAAGATTACATCGAATAGATCTCCACAAGAGAGGGGGAGAACTTTGTATTGAGATCCAAAAAGAGAGAAGAAGCCATCTAGCTAATAACTATGGACCCGTAGGTCTGAGGTAAACTACTCACACTTCATCGGAAGGGCTATGGTGTTGACGTAGAAGCCCTCCGTGATCGATGCCCCCTCCGGCGGAGCTCCGGAACAGGCCCAAAGATGGGATCTCATGGATACAGAAAGTTACGATGGTGGAATTAGGGTTTTGGCTCCGTATCTGGTAGTTTGGGGGTACGTAGGTATATATAGGAGGAAGGAGTACATCGGTGGAGCAACAGGGGGCCCACGAGGGTGGAGGGCGCGCCCAGGGGGTAGGCGCACCGCCCACCCTCGTGGCTTCCTCGTTGATGTCTTGACGTAGGGTCCAAGTCCTATGGATCATGTTCGTTCCGAAAATCACGTTCCCGAAGGTTTCATTTCGTTTGGACTCCGTTTGATATTCTTTTTCTACGAAACCCTAAAATAGGCAAAAAAAATAGCAATTCTGGGTTGGGCCTCCGGTTAATAGGTTAGTCCCAAAAATAATATAAAAGTGTATAATAAAGCCCAATAATGTCCAAAACAGAATATAATATAAGATGGAACAATAAAAAATTATAGATACGTTGGACACGTATCAAGCATCCCCAAGCTTAATTCCTGCTCGTCCTCGAGTAGGTAAACGATAAAAACAGAATTTTTGATGTGGAATGCTACTTGGCATAATTTCAATGTAATTCTCTTAATTGTGGTATGAATATTCAGATCTGAAAGATTCAAGACAAAAGTTTAATATTGACATAGAAATAATAATACTTCAAGCATACTAACTAAGAAATTATGTCTCTTCAAAATAACATGGCCAAAGAAAGTTATCCCTACAAAAACATATAGCCTGGCTATGCTCCATCTTCACCACACAAAGTATTCAAATCATGCACAACCCCAACGACAAGCCAAGCAATTGTTTAATACTTTTAATGTTCTCAAACTTTTACAATCTTCACGCAATACATGAGCGTGGGCCATGGACATAGCACTATAGGTGGAATAGAATGGTGGTTGTGGAGAAGACAAAAAGGGAGAAGATAGTCTCACATCAACTAGGCGTATCAACGGGCTATGGAGATGCCCATCAATATATATCAATGTGAGTGAGTAGGGATTGACATGCAACGGATGCACTAGAGCTATAAATATATGAAAGCTCAACAAAAAGAAACTAAGTGGGTGTGCATCCAACTTTCTTGCTCATGAAGACCTAGGGCACTTCGAGGAAGCCCATCATTGGAATATACAAGCCAAGTTCTATAATGAAAAATTCCCACTAGTATATGAAAGTGATAACATAGGAGACTCTCTATTATGAAGATCATGGTGCTACTTTGAAGCACAAGTGTGGAAAAAAAGGATAGTAGTATTGCCCCTTTTTATTTTTATATTTTTTTGGGCCTTCTCTTTTTTTTCTTTGGCCTTTCTCTCTCTTTTTTTGGGACAATACTCTATGAATGATGATCATCACACTTATATTTATTTACAACTCAATGATTACAACTCGATACTAGAACAAAGTATGACTATATGAATGCCTCCGGCGGTGTACCGGGACAGCAATGATGCATGAGTGACTTATATGAAAGAATTATGAACGGTGGCTTTGCCACCACTAAAATGTCAACTACATGATCATGCAAAGCAATATGACAATGATGGAGCGTGTCATGATAAACAGAACGGTGGAAAGTTGCATGGCAATATATCTCGGAATGGCTATGGAAATGCCATGATAGGTAGGTATGGTGGCTGTTTTGAGGAAGGTATATGGTGGGTGTATGATACCGGCGAAAGGTGCGCGGTATTAGAGAGGCTAGCAATGGTGGAAGGGTGAGAGTGTGTATAATCCATGGACTCAACATTAGTCATAAAGAACTCACATACTTATTGCCAAAATCTATTAGTTATCGAAGCAAAGTACTACGCATGCTCCTAGGGGGGTAGATTGGTAGGAAAAGACCATTGCTCGTCCCCGACCGCCACTCATCGGGAGGAAATCAATAAATGCATCATGCTCCGACTTCTTAACATTACGGTTCACCATACGTGCATGCTACGGGAATCACAAACTTCAACACAAGCATTTCTCAAATTCACAACTACTCAACTAGCATGACTCTAATATCACCATCTCCATATCTCAAAACAATTATCAAGTTTCAAACTTCTCATAGTATTCAACAAACTCATAAGAAAATTTTATTTATTTAGTCTTGAATGCCTCAAATAATTAAAGCAAATTACCATGCTGATTAGTAGGACTATCAAAATAATCTAAGTGAAGCATGAGAGAACAATGGTTTCTATAAAACAAATCCACCGACGTGCTCTAAAAGATATAAGTGAAGCATGATGACCCACAAGTACAGGGGATCTATCGTAGTCCTTTCGATAAGTAAGAGTGTCAAACCCAACGAGGAATAGAAGGAAATGATAAGCTGTTTCCAGCAAGGTATTCTCTGCAAGTACTGAAATAAGTGGTAACAGATAGTTTTGTGATAGGATAATTTGTAACGAGCAACAAGTAACAAAAGTAAATAAAGTGCAGCAAGGTGGACCAATCCTTTTTGTAGCAAAGGACAAGCCTGGACAAACTCTTATATAGAGAAAAGCGCTCCCGAGGACACATGGGAATATCGTCAAGCTAGTTTTCATCACGCTCATATGATTCGTGTTCGGTACTTTAATAATCTGATATGTGGGTGGACCGGTGCTTGGGTACTAGCAACCTAATTATGATTAAGCTATATTGCAAGCATTCGCAACTACAACAAAATTATTAAGGTAAACCTAACCATAGCATGAAACATATGGATCCAAATCATCCCCTTACGAAGCAATGCATAAACTAGGGTTTAAGCTTCTGTCACTCTAGCAACCCATCATCTACTTATTACTTCCCAATGCCTTCCTCTAGGCCCAAATAATGGTGAAGTGTCATGTAGTCGGCATTCACATAACACCACTAGAGGAGAGACAACATACATCTCATCAAAATATCGAACGAATACCAAATTCATATGACTACTAATAGCAAGACTTCTCCCATGTCCTCAGGAACAAACGTAACTACTCACTAAGCATAAACATGTTCATAATCAAAGGGGTATTAATATGCATATAGGATCTGAACATATGATCTTCCACCAAAAAACCAACTAGCATCAACTACAAGGAGTAATTAACACTACTAGCAACCTACTAGCACCAATCCCGGACTTGGAGACAAGAATTGGATACAAGAGATGAACTAGGGTTTTGAGAGGAGATGGTGCTGATGAAGATGTTGATGGAGATTGCCCTCTCCCAATGAGATGAGCGTTGGTGATGACGATGGCGATGATTTCCCCCTCCGGGAGGGAAGTTTCCCCGGCAGAACAGCTCCGCCAGAGCCCTAGATTGGTTCCGCCAAGGTTCCGCCTCGTGGCGGCGGAGTTTCGTCTGAGAAGATGGCTTATAATTTTTTTTTCCCATCGAAAGACTTCATATAGCAGAAGATGGCCACCGGAGGGCCACCAGGGGGCCCACAAGGTAGGGGGGCGCGCCCAGGGGGTAGGGCGCGCCCCCCACCCTCGTGGGCAGGGTGTGCCCCCTGGTGAATCTCTTCCGCTGAGTATTTTTTATATATTCTGAAAATGTCTTCCATGAAGTTTCAGGACTTCTGGAGCTGTGCAGAATAGGTCTCTAATATTTGCTCCTTTTCCAGCCCAGAATCCCAACTGCCGGCATTCTCCCTTTTTATGGAAACCTTGTAAAATAAGAGAGAATAGGCATAAGTATTATGACATAATGTGTAATAACAGCCCATAATGCAATGAACATCAATATAAAAGCATGATGCAAAATGGACGTATCAACTCCCCCAAGCTTAGACCTCGCTTGTTCTCAAGCGAAAGCCGAAATCGAAAAATATGTCCACATGTTTAGAGATAGAGGTGTCGATAAAAATAAAAATACGGACATGAGGGCATCATGATCATTCTTAGAACAGCAACTTATATAATTCTTGTCATATGATTTCTTATGCTAGATTGATAATTCAATCACAATTTCAAGTATGAATCGTAAACTTCATTAAAAACTAACAAACTATAATCTCAGTCATTGAAGCAATTGCAATTTATCATAACATAAGAAAGAGTCAATGTATAAGAGCTTTTCAGCAAGTCCACATACTCAACTATCATATAGTCCTTCACAATTGCTGACACTCACGCAATACTTATGGGTATGGAGTTTTGATCGGACACAAAGAAATATAGGGGCTTATAGTTTTGCCTCCCAATGTTTTACCTCAAGGGTAATGTCAACAATAATAGTTCATGAAAACTCACATCCAATTAGCCATATATACTAGGATCTTTCCAACATATTGTGCTTGCCAAAGGATAAAATGTAAAAAGGAAAGGTGAAGATCACCATGACTCTTATGCAGGGTAGGTGATAAAAGTAAAAGATAGGCCCTTCGCAGAGGGAAGCAGAGGTCGTCATGCGCTTTTATACTTGGATGCACAAAATCTTAATGCGAAAGAACGTCACTTTATATTGTCACTTGTAATATGGACCTTTATTATGCAGTCTGTCGCTTTTATTTCTTCCATATCACACAATCGTATAAAGCTTATTTCTCCCACACTAATAAGTCATACACATTTAGAGAGCAATTTTTATTGCTTGCACCGATGACAACTTACTTGGAGGATCTTACTCAATCCATAGGTAGGTATGGTGGACTCTCATGGCAAAACTGGTTTAAGGGTATTTGGAAGCATAGGTAGTATCTATACTTGGTGCGATGAATTTGGCTAGCATGAGAGGAAAAGGCAAGCTCAACCATGTTGGATGATCCATGACAATATAATTTATCTCAGATGTAAGAAAACATAACCCATTATGTTGTCTTCCTTGTCCAATGTCAACTCTTTAGCATGTCATATTTTAATGAGTGCTCACAATCATAAAGGATGCCCAAGATAGTATATCTATATGTGTAGACCTCTCTTTCTTTATTACTTCCTATTAATTGCAACGATGACCAAAACTATGCTTGTCATCTCTCAACAACTTTTATTCATCATACTTTTTCTATGTGAGCTCATTACTCTCCATGAGATCCATATGATCTCTTTGTTTCTTTTTATTTCTTTCTCTATTCTTTTATTCCCGTAGGATCATGGCAAAATAATCAAGCCCTTAACTCAACACTAATCTTTATTATATAGCTCATGGACTCGATTACATAGAAGGATTATAAAGCGAAACTCACAACTAGATCATACTAAAAACTTTTATTCTACTAGATCGAGATATTACCAAAAGGATCGAACTAAGAAAAATGGTAAAGGTAAAAGTGATGGTGATACGATACCGGGGCACTCCCCCAAGCTTGGCAGTTGCCAAGGAGAGTGCCCATACCAGATACTCAATTCTTCTTTGTGGGTGGAGATGGTGATGGTTTTGTTGATGGCATAGGCTTCTTCCTTAATTTACGCTTGAGGACAGAATTTTGGTCCCTTAGGTCCTCGATCTCCTGTTCCAGGCTCGGTATCTTTTTCATAGTTCCTACTTGTTTTCCTGTAAGAGGCAAAAAGGGATAAACTCGATCTTAGGTTTCTTTACTCTATCCAGGAGGCTTGACTTTTTGAACTCCACATGCATGTCCCCAGGTTGATGTAGTGGGACTTCATCTTCATCTGAGCTCGTCTCCTCCGTTCCCTTAGGTTCATAGTCCTCTTCTTCATCCGTAGTCCAACCATAGTGCTCCACATCCCCATAGACTTTAGGGTCTGCAAGGTAATCAGCCACATAGCTCTCTCCTTCCGAATCCTGGGATGACATGTTGCTCAAATCTGCAGCAGGACAGCTCGAAACAAAGACAGGAGATATTTGTGTGATACGGGAGTCAAAACCTTCGGGAGATTATATAATGAATTTTTACCGACCAAAATACGTAACATGTAAGAAAACGGAGTCCGGAGAGCGCACGAGGTGCCCATGAGGTAGGGGGCGCGCCTAGGGGGGTAGGGCGCACCCTCCACCCTCGTGGAGGCCTCGTGTCCTTTCCGGACTGCTACTTATTTTTCTATTTTTCTAAATATTCCAAAACAGAGAAATATTGCCTTAAAAACTGTTTTGGAGTCGGTTTACTTACCGTACCACATACCTATTCCTTTTCGGAGTCTGAAACATTCCGGAAAGTGTCCCTTATGTATTCCTCCGGGGTTACGGTTTCAATAAAATTGGTTTCAACATTTATGGGATTACCTGAGATATAATGTTTGATTCTTTGACCGTTCACCACCTTCGGATTTGTGCCTTCGAAGTTGTTGATTTTTATGGCACCGGAATGATAGATCTCCTCGATGACATAAGGACCTTCCCATTTAGAGAGAAGTTTTCCTGCAAAAAATCTTAAACGAGAGTTGTATAGCAATACATAATCACCTACATTAAACTCGCGCTTTTGTATCCTTTTATCATGCCATCTCTTAACTTTTTCTTTAAACAACTTGGCATTTTCGTAGGCTTGGGTTCTCCATTCATCGAGTGAGCTAATATCAAATAACCTCTTCTCACTGGCAAGTTTAAAATCATAATTGAGCTCTTTAATAGCCCAATATGCCTTGTGCTCTAGTTCGAGAGGTAAGTGACATGCTTTTCCATAAACCATTTTATACGGAGACATAGCCATAGGATTTTTATATGCAGTTCTATAGGCCCATAATGCATCATCAAGTTTCTTGGACCAATTCTTTCTAGATCTATTAACAGTCTTTTGCAAAATTAATTTGAGCTCTCTATTACTCAATTCTACTTGACCACTAGACTATGGGTGATAAGGAGATGCAATTCTATGATTAACATCATATTTAGCAAGCATTTTGCGGAAAGCACCATGAATAAAATGTGAACCACCATCAATCATTAAATATCTAGGGACTCCAAATCTTGGAAAAATAACTTTTTAAGCATTTTAATAGAAGTGTTATGATCAGCACTACTAGTTGGAATAGCTTCTACCCACTTAGTAATGTAATCAACAGCAACTAAAATATGTGTATATCCATTAGAGGAAGGAAAGGCCCCATATAGTCAAAACCCCAAACATCAAATGGTTCAATAACGAGTGAATAGTTCATAGGCATTTCTTGACGTCTACTAATATTACCAATTCTTTGACATTCATCACAAGATAAGACAAACTTACGTGCATCCTTGAAGAGAGTAGGCCAATAAAAACCAGATTGCAATACCTTATGTGCAGTTCTATCTCCAGCATGGTGTCCTCCATAAGCTTCAGAGTGACACTTGCGTAGGATCTGTTCCTGTTCATGCTCAGGTACACAACGTCAAATAACACCATCTACTCCTTCTTTATAAAGATGTGGGTCATCCCAAAAGTAATGCCTCAAACCATAGAAGAACTTTTTCTTTTGCTGGTATGTGAAACTAGGTGGTATAAACTTAGCAACAATGTAGTTAGCATAATCAGCATACCATGGAGCAGTATGAGAAGTATTTATGACATTTAATTGCTCATCAGGAAAGCTATCATCAATAGGTAGTGGGTCATCAAGCACATTTTCTAACCTAGACAAGTTGTCTGCAACGGGGTTCTCAGCTCCCTTTCTATCAACAATATGTAAGTCAAATTCTTGTAGCAAGAGAACCCATCTAATAAGTCTAGGTTTAGCATCTTTCTTTTCCATGAGATATTTAATAGTAGCATGATCAGTGTGAATAGTTACTTTAGAATCAACAATATAAGGTCTGAACTTATCACAAGCAAATACAACTGCTAAGAATTCTTTTTCAGTGGTAGCATAATTTCTTTGAGCATTGTCTAGGGTTTTACTAGCATATTGAATAACATTTAATTTCTTATCAACTCTTTGCCCTAGAACAGCACCTACATCATAATCACTAGCATCACACATAATTTCAAAGGGTAAATTCCAATCAGGTGGCTGAACAATAGGTGCAGAGATCAATGCTTTCTTAAGTATTTCAAGTGCTTCTACACAATCATCATCAAAAACAAATGGTATATCTTTTTGTAATAAACTAGTAAGGGGCCGAGAAATTTTGGAGAAGTCCTTAATGAACCTCCTATAAAATCTGGCGTGACCAAGAAAACTTCTTATACCTTTGATGTCCTTGGGACATGGCATCTTTTCAATAGCATCAACCTTGGCTTTATCAACCTCAGTACCTCTTTCAAAAACTTTATGCCCCAAGACAATACCTTCATTAACCATAAAGTGGCACTTTTCCCAATTCAAGACAAGATTAGTTTCTTCAAATCTCTGCAAAACTCGATCAAGGTTGCTCAAGCAATCATCAAAAGAAGATCCATAGATGGAGAAATCGTCCATGAAAACCTCACAAATCTTTTCACAAAAGTCAGAGAATATAGATGTCGGTGTCAAAACTGGAGGATCTCGGGTAGGGGGTCCCGAACTGTGCATCTAGGACGGATTGTAACAGGAGGCAGGGGACACGATGTTTTACCCAGGTTCGGGCCCACTTGATGGAGGTAAAACCCTACGTCCTGCTTGATTAATATTGATGATATGGGTAGTATAAGAGTAGATCTACCACGAGATCAGTGAGGCTAAACCCTAGAAGCTAGCCTATGGTATGATTGTATGTTGTGATTGTTGTCCTACGGACTAAAACCCTTCAGTTTATATAGACACCGGAGAGGGTTAGGGTTACACAAGGTCGGTTACAAAGGAGGAGATATCCATATCCGTATTGCCTAGCTTGCCTTCCACGCCAAGTAGAGTCCCATCCGGACACGAGACGAAGTCTTCAATCTTGTATCTTCATAGTCTAACAGTCTGGCCAAAGGATATAGTCCGGCTGTCCGGAGACCCCCTAATCCAGGACTCCCTCAGTAGCCCCTGAACCAGGCTTCAATGACGATGAGTCCGGCACGCAGTATTGTCTTCGGTATTGCAAGGCGGGTTCCTTCTCCAAATACATCACAGAAGAATTTGAATACGAGGATAGTGTCCGACCCTGCAAAATAAGTTCCACATTCCACCATAGATAGAATAGTATTTTCGCAGATCTAATTTGCTGGCTTGTTTTGGCACCATGACGTTATGTCATGGCCCGGTGATTATTCGAACCATTTCCTTTAACCAGCCCCGCACATAACGCGAGGCAGTTTTTTGACACGTCTTGTCAAAGCAGAGATCGTGTCCCCTTATTACGGGATTCTCATCAATACGGGCATGGGTAACCCAACCGCGCCACCAATTACGGCGCTTGGGGGATAAGCGAGTTTTACCAGGCAAGTGGGGACGCTTAGCTTCATCCGCCCATATAAAGGGATAAGGATTCACCTTTCTATCCACGCCTTCTTCCTCCTTTGCTCATCCGTTTTCGCACACTCGAGCTCTAGCACCCAAGTCCACACTTCCCACCTCAACCTTCTCCAACCATGTCCGGAGCGGGAGGCAGGTGGATGGTCTCCTCTGTCACAGAGGGAGACATCAAGAAACTCAGGAGAGTCGGATACCTACCCGACGACATCGCGCACCGGCTCCCAGATGTGGGGCAGCTCATCCCCACCCCCAGGCCCCATGAGAGGGTAGTATTCCTCACCCATTTCCTCCGCGAACTGGGATTCCCTCTCCATCCATTCGCCCGGGGGCTCATGTTCTATTACGGCCTGGATTTCCATGATCTGGCCCCGAACTTCGTCCTCAACATCTCGGCGTTTATAGTCATGTGCGAGGCCTTCCTCCGCATCAAGCCCCACTTCGGCTTATGGCTGAAGACCTTCAATGTCAAGCCGAAGGTGGTGGGCGGCCACCAGGCGGAGTGCGGAGGCACCATGGTGGGCAAGATGCCCAACGTAACATGGCTCGAGGGCTCCTTTGTGGAAACCATAAAGGGGTGGCAATCGGGGTGGTTCTACATCACCGAGCCGCGCGACCCTGTATGGGCAGCGGCCCCCGAGTTCCGATCTGGCATCCCCACGCGGCTCACCTCCTGGAAAGAGAAGGGCCTGTCCTGGGGTAGTTCAGAAGAGCTGACCGGACTCCAAACATGTATTCAAAACATGGTGAACAAGAAGCTCAAGCTTGTCAACATAGTCCAAGTTATGCTCATCCGCCGGATCCTCCCGTGCCAACAACGGGAGTCCAACTTGTGGGAGTTCGACCCGACGCAGCACCGAACTCTGAACAGGCTCTTCGACACGACTCATGAAGATGCCTGGAGGGTGCTGTTCAAAAGTGCCGAGGTCCCCCCTCCTATTAGTGAGGATCGCGGATTTAGCGCGAAGCGCCAAGCCAGTGCGGTAAGTTGTTTTACCTTTCACAGGATACTCATTTTTTTATAGATTGACTCTATGCGGGATTTAAACTCCCGTACCTTTGACAGGACTGGAAGAAGATGGCCGGACAGATCGACTGCCCGGCTCCTTTGCCCGAAGGCCCCGCAGACGCTCTTCTAGCGAAGATGTTGACTCTGGCCCCCTATACGGTGCCGGAGAAGACCAAGAAGGCCAAGGGAACCCGAAAGAGTTCCCGACGCCAGGCGTCGTCGGACTCACCATACGATGACTCTGCGGCGCACTCTTCCCCCGAAGACGAGGAGGAAGAAGAAGAAGAAGATGCTCCCCCACCGACTGTGGGAGACAGGAAAAGGAAGGCCGCCCCAACTGGGGAGGCCGGAGGGTCCAAGAAGGGAAGGACTCTCCTTCCGGACAGTTCCACCGCCGCCGATGAACGCGAAGATGAGTGGTTGCCCAGGGCCAAGCCCCCGGGGAGATCGTAAGTATTCGGATACCAGAGTAACTCATGGAATTCCTTTGTCGCACTGTTTTCCCTAATCGCCGAACATAATTATGCAGGCCGCCACGAGCCAATATCGAGGTATCATCGGATGGCTCCTTGGGCTTGTCGGACATGGATAGCGACCCAGTCCTGACCGCCACCTCCCCTCATCCTGCCGACGACGTCGAGGTGTTGTCTCAAGAGGCACCGGATCAAGGGGAGACAGTCCCGGAGGCGCCTCAAGGCGACCTTCCGGACTCCGGGAGCCGAGGGGACGGGGCCCCTGAGAGCTCCGAGTTCGGCCCTCAGCCGAACATCGCGCCGGATCCTCCAGCGGTTCTGGGCTCGGGCAGGCGGCCTCCTTCTAAGAGGGGCAAGACGCCTGTGTCGGTGACCTTTGTCCATGCAGAGGCGCCGGACAGTCTGCTGGAAGCGCTTCGCAGCGCTTCCATCGACGAGGAGCACCGCACTATCATGAGTGTGGTGATCCAGAAGGTTCAGTCCGCCAAGAGCGGATTGACTGAAGCCTGTGCCAGCCTTCTAACAGGCTTCGAGGTAAGTGTTTTTAAAATGTAGTAGAAATATTACTGCATAGACAGTAGCCCCTGATGCTTTGTTCGGTGTTCACAAAGAAAAGCCGAACAGAGGATCAAATAATATCGCAGGAGTCTAATATAAGTGTGTCAATATGCATATGCAGGCTTCGCTGCTGGCGTCCACCGCACTGACTACGGAGGTCGCCGTACTGAAGCAGGACCTCGAGGGGTCTAGGAAAGAGCTCGGCCTTGCCAAGAGGCAGCTCGAGGAGAACAAGGGTAAGTAATACCCTGTCTATAGATATGTATATATAAAAGAGGACGCGGTTGCAAAATGAAAGGATCATGGTATGTTTGCCAGGGGCCACAACCGAGGTGGCGACCCTGAAGCAAGCGCTAACCAAGGCCGAAGATAAAGCGGCCAAGGAGCGCACCGAGCGGGAAAAACAAGAGGCTCGGGTGGGCGAGGTGCAGCAAGAGCTCCAGGCTCTCATGACGAAGCACGAGGCATTGGAGCTTGACTCTAAGACGCGAGAGTCTGAGCTTGCCGCGGCCCTCGAGGGCGCAACAAGTGCCAAGGCCGAAGCCCAAAAGGCCCTCCAGGAGATCGACGCAATGAAGAAGATAGCGGCGGGTAAGGCATTCTATATGCAGAGCAAGCATGCAAAAGTAAATAACCGATTACTTACCCGAATTCGGAGCTCTCCAGGAGCATTCGCAGATTTTCCCCGCGGCGTGTCGGATGCCGCGCAGTTTTACCAGGCCGAGGAGGGAAGCTCAACGGAGAAGCTGTTCTGGTCTCAGTATACTAGGACCGAACACCCGATGCCTCTGAGCGACCATCTAAAGCAGCTGGTCGAGCTGCACAAGGCGGCCGAACAGGCCATGAAGGGCCTTATAGTCCGGATGTGGCCTGGCGACGCCCTTCCGAACAGCTACTTCAGCCTGGTGAGGCGGCTTGTGGATGCGTGCCCATGGCTGGAGGTCATCAAGCGGTCCGTCTGCATCGAAGGTGCACGCCGGGCTTTTGCCCGTGTGAAGGTGCAGTGGGCCAAGCTAGACGCCGTGAAGCTGATCAAGGAAGGGCCGCCGCAGGGCAAGGAGCAACGCACCCCCAAAATTTATTATGAGGGTGTCCTGAAGGGTGCCCGTCTTGTGGCGGACGAATGTTCAAAGGATGTAATATTTGAGTAAACTTGCTCGTGTGATCCTATATGATGAAAACTTGTTTCATATGCGCTATGCAACGCTTGTGTGGATTTAAAATATTACCTTATGTTTGGCCGTTTATCCAATCTGAGAGATGGCTAGTCCTCGGCTTCTGCCCCCATGCCACGAGTGCTGGGGTGTTCGGGATAAACCTGAGCACTCTTGTTCCCATATTTGGGTCCTTCGAGGGAGGTGCTCAGCACAACGAACAAGGCAACCGGACTAATAATGCTTTATCACTCTCACTTAGCCATAGAATTCTATAATTTTAAATTTCGGCAAAGCCCCTGGTATTCGGAAGGCCGAATTTGGGGCGCGATACACGCCTGTAAGCCGGACAGGGCCGGCCCCTCGCCCTAAGCGGCATAAGTCTTTAGGGACTCGAAAAACCTCGCCGAACAGCGACCAGTCTCTCGCCTTATCATGACAGTCAGTTTTAGCTTTCTCTACTGAGGTGCTAAGCCCAGCAGAACCGGGGCACAATTGCATTAGTTCTCCTAGCGCTACCTTAGCCGATAGAGCGGAACGTAAGGTACCAAAACATAGGAGCCGGGCAAACCCAACATTTGACCAAAGACATGATTCGGAGCTGATGCATATAATGCTATAAGTTCGGGGTGCCGCCATTGTGAAAGTGTTGGACTTTTCACACCATATTGTGGGGTATGTAAGCCCCTGGTGTATTGGCCGTACCAAAGTGTACGGTTGCAAGGCGTCGTTAATGAACACACATATATATATAATAAGAATGCAATAATAGTCGTGATGTTATGCATTGTTTATTCAAAAAGGTGTGTTAAGCAGAATGACACAGATAGTGCGATAAGCAAAGAGTAGGACTATGTCCCTTCCAAGGGCAAGCTGAGGAATGATATGAAATCGAATATTTCGCTTGTTACTGTAATCAACCTGGGAATTATGTGGTATGACGTAGCTGTCTGCCTCCTTGGTTGCTGCATCATGTGTTTGGCAATAGTGCTATCGTACCGTGTTTCCAGAGATTAAGGTCCTGAAAAAAAATAAAAAAATAACCAAACAGGAAGCCCCTAGTGCGGTTTAAGCCGCGTCTTGGGGGTGCCGCAGTTGTGCCCCCCTCCCCACCTGTGCCCATGGTATTTTTAATGCGTAATTATGTACTCGTGGCACAAGTTTCGCCGTTGGGCTGGGATTTGGGGGGGGGGCCATATTGCTACGCGAGCTCAGATTGCGCCAGGCGGTCTATTTGCCGATTGCCCCGAGCGCGCTTGAAGGTGTCCGGGCTTTGAAGCACCGAACTGGTTGATTGCCTTGAGAGGCGGCTTTGCACTTCTGCTGCGAGGGTCGCGGTGTGCTCCTCTGTTCAGAGAGAGCGCTCTGTGTTTCCATTGACTGTAATAACTCCGCGAGGTCCTGGCATCTTGAGCTTGAGGTATGCATAATGCGGTACCGCATTGAATCTAGCGAATGCGGTTCACCCGAGCAGCGCGTGATAACCACTGCGGAACGGGACTATATCGAAGATTAACTCTTCGCTTCGGAAATTATCCGGGGATCCGAAGACCACTTCCAGTGTAACTAAGCCTGTGCAATGGGCCTCCACACCTGGAATGACGCCTTTAAAGGTCGTTTTTGTGGGTTTGATCCTTGAGGGGTCTATACCCATTTTGCGCATTGTGTCCTGATAAAGCAGGTTCAGGCTGCTGCCGCCATCCATAAGGACTCGAGTGAGGTGGAATCCATCAATAATTGGGTCTAGGACCAGTGCGGCAAATCCGCCTTGACGGGTACTAGTGGGGTGGTCCCTGCGATCGAAGGTGATCGGACATGAGGACCAAGGATTGAACTTTGGGGCGACTGGCTCCAACGCATATACGTCCCTGAGCGCACGCTTCCGCTCCCTCTTGGGGATGTGGGTCGCGTATATCATGTTCACCGTCCGCACTTGCGGGGAAACCTCTTCTGCCCTCTGGTGTGCGGTTGCCGGGGCTCCTCTTCGTCATCGCTATGCGGCCCCTTGTCCTTGTTTTCGGCAATTAACTTGCCGGCCTGCTTGAACACCCAACAGTCCCTGTTGGTGTGATTGGCTAGCTTGTCTGGGGTGCCGTGTATTTGACACGAGCGATCGAGTATACGGTCCAAGCTGGACGGACCCGGCGTACTTTGTTTGAATGGCTTTTTCCGCTGACCGGGTTTAGAGCCTTTGAATCCGGCATTGACTGTCGTATCCTCAGTATTTTCGCTGTTAATGCGGTGCTTATGTTTGTTGCGACGTGACCTGCTATTGCCGTCCTTGGTATCTGAGGTACCATGGTTCTTTGATATATTATTACTGCGAGCCAGCCAACTATCTTCTCTCGCACAAAAGCGGGTCATGAGCGTCGTGAGAGCTGCCATAGATTTCGGCTTTTCCTGACCAAGGTGCCGGGCTAACCACTCGTCTCGGATGTTGTGTTTGAAAGCCGCTAAGGCCTCCGCATCCGGACAGTCGACGATTTGATTTTTTCTTTGTAAGGAACCGAGTCCAGAATTGCCTGGCCGACTCTTCTGGCTGCTGAATTATGTGGCTCAAGTCATCGGTGTCTGGTGGTCGCACATAAGTGCCCTGAAAGTTGTCGAGGAATGCGGCTTCCAGATCTTCCCAACAGCTAATGGAGTCCGCTGGCAAGCTGTTAAGCCAATGCCGCGCTAGTCCTTTGAGCTTTAGTGGGAGGTATTTGATGGCGTGTAAGTCATCACTGCGGGCCATGTGGATGTGGAGGAGGAAATCCTCAATCCATACTGCGGGATCTGTTGTGCCGTCGTATGATTCAATATTTACAGGTTTGAAACCTTCTGGGAATCGATGTTCCATTACTTCGTCTGTGAAGCATAGGGGGTGTGCGGCGCCTCTGTATTGGGCTATATCGCGACGCAGCTCGAATGGGTCTTGCCCGCTGTGCTCGGCCTGGCCGGATTTGCTTTTACTGTATCCGGCGTGACGTTTATCGTCTTGCAGAGTGGTGCGCTGTTGTGATCCGTAGATCGATCTTGCATGCTTTGCTTTGTCCTCCAATATGTCTCGCGGGTCTGGCATATCTCCCCATGACTTTTTATTTGAATGGCGTCGGGGTGGAGGTTGAGCTTTTGGCTGGAATGCCTCTCTATCGTGGCCACGAGGTGCCCGATCAGCCGTATCATACGCTTATTCCTCCAGTCGGGGTAGTAACCTGCACTTTGGGTAATTCTTGGAGGGGCGCTCGAGTTTATGTTCCTCGGCCGCGAGGACTTCAGTCCATCTGTCAGCTAGCAGATCTTGATCAGCTTGAAGTTGCTGCTGCTTTTTCTTCAGGCTATTTGTCATGGCCATAAGCCGGTGCTTGAAGCGCTCTTGTTTGATGGGATCCTCTGGTACGGCGAATTCACCGTCGCCGAGGCTTGCCTCGTCTTCGAAGGGGGGTATGTAATTGTCATCCTCCTCCTCTCCGTCTGCCGCTCTCTCAGGAGAGCTGGCTCCTTCATCCTCCTGCTCCAAATCTTGCTGGAGGGGATTGTTGTTGTCTTCGGCACTATCCGGAGTGTTATTATCTCATGTGCCGGTATCACCACTTTTGCTTTGGCGGGACTTAGAGCGGCGCCGCTGACGTCGGCGCTTGGGTTGCTTCTTGGAGGGGTCATCCTCCGCTATCTCGTCGCCATTGCCTTCGTTGGGTGTATCCACCATGTATATGTCATATGACGAGGTGGCTTTCCAATGCCCTATAGGCGCTGGTTCATGTTCGTCTCCTACATCGTCGTCCATACCGTCGATGTCTTCGGAGTCGAAATCGAGCATGTCGGTTAAATCATCGACAGTGGCTACTAAGTGGGTGGTGGGTGGGCGTCGAATTTCTTCGTCGTCCGTATCCCAATCCTGTTGGCCATAGTCCGGCCAGGGCTCTCCTGACAAAGAGAGAGACCTTAGTGAATTCAGAATGTCGCCGAAGGGCGAGTGCTGAAAGATATCCACGGCGGTGAATTCCATGATCGGCGCCCAATTGGATTCGATTGGCAGGGGCGCGGATGGTTCGGAGTCCGGAAAAGAGTCCGGCACCTTGGAGTCACGGGCTACGCAGAGGGTTAGGCTGGTGTTCGGCTCGATCACCGTTGAGACTGCAGCCCCTGAGGCGGTGTCTAAACACCCATCCTCGATTGGCGCAGTTGGCTCCGAGCTAAGGGTCGGAGCCGATGCGGGTGCGGCCTCTGGGGTACTGTTCGGCGGTAGAGCTAGGTCATACCCATCGTGACAGTGCGGCGCGCCCAGCTGTGGCTCGAATCCGTCGAAGATCAAGTCTCCGCGGATGTCGGTCGTGTAGTTCAAACTTCCAAATCTGACCTGACGGCTAGGGGCGTAGCTTTCAATCTGCTCCAGAAGGCCAAGCGAATTAGCCCACAGTGCAAAGCCGCCGAATACGAAGATCTGACCGGGGAGAAAAGTCTCACCCTGGACCGCATCGCTATCGATGATAGTAGGAGCCATCAAGCCTAACGGCGACGACACAGAGGAACTCTCAATGAAAGCACCAATGCCGGTGTCAAAACTGGCGGATCTCGGGTAGGGGGTCCCGAACTGTGTGTCTAGGCCGGATGGTAATAGGAGGCAGGGGACACAATGTTTTACCAAGGATTCGGGCCCTCTTGATGGAGGTAAAACCCTACGTCCTGCTTGATTAATATTGATGATATGGGTAGTACAAGAGTAGATCTACCACGAGATCAGAGAGGCTAAACCCTAGAAGCTAGCCTATGGTATGATTGTATCTTGTGATTGTTGTCCTACGGACTAAAACCCTTCAGTTTATATAGACACCGGAGAGGGTTAGGGTTACACAAGGTCGGTTACAAAGGAGGAGATATCCATATCCGTATTGCCTAGCTTGCCTTCCACGCCAAGTAGAGTCCCATCCGGACACGAGACGAAGTCTTCAATCTTGTATCTTCATAGTCTAACAGTCCGGCCAAAGGATATAGTCCGGCTGTCCAGAGACCCCCTAATCCAGGACTCCCTCAATAGCCATCATGCATCTTTGAAAGGTAGCAGGTGCATTACACAATCCAAAAGGCATATGTGTATAGGCAAAAGTACCAAAACGGCAAGTAAATGTAGTCTTTGATTGATCTTTGGCCGACATAGGTATTTGAGAGAAACCAGAATAACCATCTAGAAAGAAAAAATGTGTATGTTTGGATAATCTTTCTAGCATTTGATCGATAAAAGGTAAGGGGTAATGATCCTTTTTAGTGGCCTTATTTAATTTACGGAAATCAATTACCATCCTATAACCTGTAATAATTCTTTGAGGAATCAATTCATCTTTATCATTAGGAATGACAGTAATACCTCCCTTCTTAGGGACACAATGGACATGACTTACCCACTGACTATCAGCAACGGGATAAATTATACCTTCCTCAAGGAGCTTTAGTATTTCTTTTCTTACCACTTCTTTCATTTTAGGATTCAGCCATCGTTGATGATCACGAACTGGTTTAGCATCTTCTTCCAAATTAATTTTATGTTGACATAGAGTGGGACTAATGCCCTTAAGATCATCAAGAGTATACCCAATAGCAGCACGGTGCTTCTTCAGAGTTTTCAATAATCAATCTTCCTCATGCTCTGAAAGGTTAGCACTAATAATAACATGATATATGTTTTTCTCATCAAGATAAGCATATTTAAGAGTATCAGGCAATGGTTTAAGCTCAAACACGGGATCACCCTTGGGTGGAGGAGGATCCCCTAGGATTTCAACAGGTAAATTGTTTTTCAGAATAGGTTCCTGTTTAAAGAATACTTCATCTATTTCCCTTCTTTCATTCATAAACATATCATTCTCATGGTCTAGCAAATATTGTTCTAAAGGATCACTAGGAGTTACGACAATAGAAGCAAGACCAATAATTTCATCCTTACTAGGTAATTCTTCTTCACGGTGTCGTCTACTAAATTTAGAGAAATTAAATTCATGAGACATATCATCTAAACCGATAGTAACAACATCCCTTTTGCAATCTATGGTAGCATTAACAGTGTTCAGGAAGGGTCTACCAAATATAATGGGACAAAAGCTATCTTGTGGGGAACCAAAACAAGAAAATTAGCAGGATATTTAGTTTTCCTGCACAAGACTTCAACATCTCTAACAATTCCCATTGGTGAAACAGTATCTCTATTGGCAAGTTTAATTGTGACATCAATATCTTCTAACTCAACAGGTGCAATATCATGCATAATTTCTCTATAAAGGCTAATAGGTATTGCACTAGCACTGGCACCCATATCACATAAGCCATGATAACAATGATCTCCTATTTTAACAGAAATAACAGGCATGCCTACCATAGGTCTAGGTTTATCTTTAGCACACGGTTTAGCAATTCTAGCGGTTTCATCACAGAAATAAGTTTTAATATCAATATTATCAGACAAGAGATCTTTAAAAATAGCAATATTAGGTTCAACTTTAACTTGCTCAGGAGGTGTATAAGTTTTAATATTGATTTTACGAACCACAGTTGAAGCTTTAGCATGATCCTTTATCCTAACAGGGAAATGTGGTTTCTCAACATAAAAAGTAGGAACAATAGGATCATTATAAGTGACAATCTTTTCTTCAACTTTAATAGGTGCAGCTACTTTTACTTCTATGGGAGGATGACATTTAAACCACTTCTACTTGGGGAGATCAACATAAGTAGCAAAAGATTCACAGAAAGAAGCTACTATCTCAGAGTCAAGTCCATATTTAGTGCTAAACTTACAGAAAACATTGGTATCCATAAAAGATTTAACACAATCAGACCTAGGTTTCATACC
Organism: Triticum urartu; assembly: GCF_056163025.1. NCBI lineage: Eukaryota > Viridiplantae > Streptophyta > Magnoliopsida > Poales > Poaceae > Triticum > Triticum urartu. Next base: position 472,769,511 of record NC_141879.1, read on the forward strand.
TGACTCCTTACCTTTGTCGAGGTCCCAATCTTCAGAGTTGCGTTTAATTCTTTCCAATAAATCTCATTTGAATTCGATAGTCTTCATCATAAAAGAGCCAGCACAAGAAGTATCAAGCATGGTGCGATTGCTATCAGAAAGCCGAGCATACAAATTTTGAATAATCATTTCTCTTGAGAGCTCATGATTGGGGCATGAATATAACATTGATTTAAGCCTCCCCCAAGCTTGAGCGATGCTTTCTCCTTCGCAAGGCCAAAAATTATATATATAATTGCGATCACGATGAACAAGATGCATAGGATAAAACTTCTGATGAAATTACAATTTCAATCGTTTGTAATTCCAAGACCCCATATCATCACATAGCCTATACCATGTCGATGCATCTCCCTTCAAAGATAAAGGGAATACCTTCTTCTTAACAACATCTTCGGGTACACCTGCAAGCTTAAATAATCCACAAACTTCATCCACATATATTAGATGCTCATCAGGATGTTTTGTTCCATCTCCTAAAAAGGGATTAGCTAGCAGTTTTTCTATCATACCCGAAGAAATTTCAAAGCAAACATTTTTATTTTCAGTAGGTTCAGTAGGTTGAGGAGAAACTCTTTGCTCTACTGGTCGGGGTGAAGATACCCCGAACAAGCCCCTCAGAGGATTACTTTCCATAGTAACAAGTGACAGTAAATTTCAGCACACTGTATAAATTTTTCCTTACCAAATTCCACCTACCAAAGGCGCTCCACTCCCCGGCAACGGCGCCAGAAAAGAGTCTTGATGACCCACAAGTACAGGGGATCTATCGTAGTCCTTTCAATAAGTAAGAGTGTCGAACCCAACGAGGAACAGAAGGAAATGATAAGCGGTTTCCAGCAAGGTATTCTCTGCAAGTACTGAAATAAGTGGTAACAGATAGTTTTGTGATAGGATAATTTGTAACGAGCAACAAGTAAATGAAGTGCAGCAAGGTGGCCCAATCCTTTTTGTAGCAAAGGACAAGCCTGGACAAACTCTTATATAGAGAAAAGCGCTCCCGAGGACACATGGGAATATCGTCAAGCTAGTTTTCATCACGCTCATATGATTCGCGTTCGGTACTTTGATAATCTAATATGTGGGTGGACCGGTGCTTGGGTACTATCCTTACTTGGACAAGCATCCCACTTATGATTAAGCTCTATTGCAAGCATCCGCAACTACAACAAAATTATTAAGGTAAACCTAACTATAGCATGAAACATATGGATCCAAATCAGCCCCTTACGAAGCAACGCATAAACTAGGGTTTAAGCTTCTGTCACTCTAGCAACCCATCATCTCCTTATTACTTCAAAATGCCTTCCTCTAGGCCCAAATAATGGTGAAGTGTCATGTAGTCGGTGTTCACATAACACCACTAGAGGAGAGACAACATACATCTCATGAAAATATCGAACGAATACCAAATTCACATGACTACTAATAGCAAGACTTCTCCCATGTCCTCAGGAACAAACGTAACTACTCACAAAGCATAAACATGTTCATAATCAGAGGGGTATTAATATGCATATAGGATCTGAACATATGATCTTCCACCAAATAAACCAACTAGCATCAACTACAAGGAGTAATTAACACTACTAGCAACCTACTAGCACCAATCCCGGACTTGGAGACAAGAATTGGATACAAGAGATGAACTAGGGTTTTGAGAGGAGATGGTGCTGATGAAGATGTCGATGGAGATTGCCCTCTCCCGATGAGAGGAGCGTTGGTGATGACGATGGCGATGATTTCCCCCTCCGGGAGGGAAGTTTCCAAGGCAGAACAGCTCCGCCAGAGCCCTAGATTGGTTCCACCAAGGTTCCGCCTCGTGGCGGCGGAGTTTCGTCCGAGAAGATGGCTTATGATTTTTTTCCATCGAAAGACTTCATATAGCAGAAGATGGCCACCGGAGGGCCACCAGGGGGCCCACGAGGTAGGGGCGCGCCCCCCACCCTCGTGGGCAAGGTGTGGCCCCCCTGGTGAATCTCTTCCGCTGAGTATTTTTTATATATTCTGAAAACGTCTTCCGTGAAGTTTCAGGACTTCTGGAGCTGTGCAGAATAGGTCTCTAATATTTGCTCCTTTTCCAGCCCAGAATCCTAGCTGCCGGCATTCTCCCTCTTTCTGGAAACCTTGTAAAATAAGAGAGAATAGGCATAAGTATTATGACATAATGTGTAATAACAGCCCATAATGCAATGAACATCAATATAAAAGCTTGATGCAAAATGGACGTACCAAAGCACTAGAGCAAAAACTATATAACTCAAAAGATATAAGTAAAGCACATAGAGTATTCTAATAATTTCCGAATCATGTGTGTCTCTCTAAAAAAAGTGTGTGCAGAAAGGATGATTGTGGAAAACTAACAAATAAAGACTCAAATAATACAAGACGCTCCAAGCAAAACACATATCATGTGGTAAATAAAAATATAGCTCCAAGTAAAGTTACCGATAGAAGTAGACGAAATAGGGGATGCCTTCCGGGGCATCCCCAAGCTTTGGCTTTTAGGTGTCCTCCCAACAAGCGCTATCGTTTAACGCCCTTAGCTAGGCATAACAAGCAAGAATAGATCTAGGTATTGCCATCTTTGGTAGGCAATCCATAAGTGGCTCTCATAATAGATTCATAAGGTAATTTAATTTTATTTCTAGGAAAGTGTTCCATGCCTTTCCTTAATGGGAATTGGAATCTAATATTTCCTTCCTTCATATTAATAATTATACCAATCGTTCTCAGGAAAGGTCTACCAAGAATAATAGGACATGAAGGATTGCAATCTATGTCAAGAACAATAAAATCTACGGTCACATAATTCCTATTTGCAACAATAAGAACATCATTAATTCTTCCCATAGGTTTCTTAGTAGTGGAATCCGCAAGGTGCAAGTTTACAGAGCAATCATCAAAATCAAGGAAACCTAACAAATCACACAAAGTCTTTGGAATCGTGGAAACACTAGCACCCAAATCACATAAAGCATAGCATTTATAATCTTTAATTTTAATTTTAATAGTTGGTTCCCACTCATCATAAAGTTTTCTAGGGATAGAAACTTCCAATTCAAGTTTTTCTTCATAAGATTGCATCAAGGCATCAACGATATGTTCAGTAAATGCTTTATTTTGACTATAAATTGCTGGATGTGAGGAATTTATCTATTAACCATCTGAAAAATGAATTAACTAAATAGAACTTTCCAAATAAAAATGGCAGCAATTCTCGTGATCGCTAAAGTTTCTGTTTTTTTACAGCAAGTTCAACAAGACTTTCCCCAAGTCTTCCCAACGGTTCTACTTGGCACACACACTAATTAAACACAAAAAACACAACCAAAACAGAGGCTAGATAAATTATTTATTATTAAACAGGAGCAAAAAGCAAGGAATAAAAATAAAATTGGGTTGCCTCCCAACAAGCGTTATCGTTTAACGCCCCTAGCTAGGCATAAAAAGTAAGGATAGATCTAGGTGTTGCCATCATAGTAAGATAGACCATTAAAACTCATTTCATATTCTCTACGTTCAGCAGCAAGTTTTCTTTGAGGCAAGCAAAAGTAATCAAAAGGGCTAAATTTAATGGGACAAAAGTCCCCAAGATCAACTTTGGGAGGTATAGGATCCTCTTTTGGCCCTTCGTATTGCACAACCAATTCATCATTGTAAGCATTATTTTGACAGAACTTTGTGAGTCTATACTCAAAAGAATATCCTAGTTCATTATTTAGAATGGCCAAATCATCATTAAGTTCAGAAATTCTATCAACTAAAACATTGGTTGGAACCCTTTTTCTAAGATTTTCATTGAAAGCAACATAGTCTAGAGATTGAAAACGCATTATTTCTTCTTGATCAAAAAAGATAGCCTCTATGGGAGGACGGCAAGCGCCCACCCTATAATGCGCAAAGATTTCTTTGGCCTCTTTCATTATGAATCTAAACTCATGAGCCAAAAAGATAGTAGCGGCACGCTTAACAGAAGAATGCTCAATATTAGAAAATTCTAGGAAAATCCTTTGTATGCAAGGGTGCGTGTGCACGAATTGCCTTTCAAGTTCAACTACAAGCATGGCAATAGCGTATGCAAGACTACTAGTTCTATGAAGGATAGAACTACCTATAGAAGGTAAAGCACCGGCACAAGTAAGGAAATCTTGGATAACTCCTTTTCCAATAATATTACCACTACCAATACGGAATTTTTTGTATGTAAGATAGGGGGTTCTTCAGCAAGAGCATCAGAATTTTTCATGATATTATTATTGTCCATATCGACAATAATTTCCCCAATTTCAGACATAACGGCAGAAAGTGCAAAGGGCAAAAAAAGAGGCAAATCGAGAAAGAGAGGGAGGATAGAGAGAGAGACGGCGAATAAAACGGCAAGGGTGAAGTGGGGGAGAGGAAACGAGAGGCAAATGGCAAATAATGTAATGCGGGAGATATGGGTTGTGATGGGTACTTGGTATGTTGACTTTTGCGTAGACCTCCCCGGCAACGGCACCAGAAATCCTTCTTGGTACCTCTTGAGCACTTGTGTTGGTTTTCCCTTGAAGAGGAAAGGGTGGTGCAGCTAAGTAGCGTAAGTATTTCCCTCAGTTTTTGAGAACCAAGGTATCAATCCAGTAGGAGGCCATGCACGAGTCCCTCGTACCTACACAAACAAATAAATCCTCGCAACCAACGCGATAAGGGGTTGTCAATCCCTACATGGTCACTTACGAGAGTGAGATCTGATAGATATGATAAGATAAGATTTTTGGTATTTTTATGATAAAGATGCAAAGTAAAATAAAAGGCAATAAAAATAACTAAGTATTGGAAGATTGATATGATGGAAGATAGACTCGGGGGCCATAGGTTTCACTAGTGGCTTCTCTCGAGAGCATAAGTATTCACGGCGGGTAAACAAATTACTATTGAGCAATTGACAGGATTGAGCATAATTATTAGAATATCTAGGTATGATCATGTATATAGGCATCACGTCCGAGACAAGTAGACCGACTCCTGCCTGCATCTACTACTATTACTCCACACATCGACCGCTATCCAGCATGCATCTAGAGTATTAAGTTCAAGAGAACAGAGTAACGCTTTAAGCAAGATGACATGATGTAGAGGGATAAACTCATGCAATACGAAATAAACCCCATCTTGTTATCCTCGATGGCAAGAATACAATACGTGCCTTGCTGCCCCTACTGTCACTAGAAAAGGACACCGCAAGATTGAACCCAAAGCTAAGCACTTCTCCCATTGCAAGAAAGATCAATCTAGTAGGCCAAACCAAACTGATAATTTGAAGAGACTTGCAAAGATAACCAATCATACATAAAAGAATTCAGAGAAGATTCAAATATTGTTCATAGATAAACTTGATCATAAACCCACAATTCACCGATCTCAACAAACACACCGCAAAAGAAGATTACATCGAATAGATCTCCACAAGAGAGGGGGAGAACTTTGTATTGGTATCCAAAAAGAGAGAAGAAGCCATCTAGCTAATAACTATGGAACCGTAGGTCTAAGGTAAACTACTCACACTTCATCGCAAGGGCTATGGTGTTGATGTAGAAGCCCTCCGTGATCGATGCCCCCTCCGGCGGAGCTCCGGAACAGACTCCAAGATGGGATCTCGTGGATACAGGAAGTTACGGCGGTGGAATTAGGATTTTGGCTCCATATCTGGTAGTTTGGGGTACGTAGGTATATATAGGAGGAAGGAGTACGTCACTGGAGCAACAGGGGGCCCACGAGGGTGGAGGGCGCGCCCAGGGGGGTAGGCGTGCCCCTACCTCGTGGCTTCCTGGTTGATGTCTTTACGTAGGGTCCAAGTCCTCTGGATCACGTTCGTTCCAAAAATCACGTTCCCGAAGGTTTCATTCCGTTTGGACTCCGTTTGATATTCTTTTTCTGTGAAACCCTAAAATAGGCAAAAAAACAGCAATTCTGGGCTGGGCCTTCGGTTAATAGGTTAGTCCCAAAAATAATATAAAAGTGTATAATAAAGCCCAATAATGTCCAAAACAGAATATAATATAGCATGGAACAATCAAAAATTATAGATACGTTGGAGATGTATCATGGAACTCTCAATGAAAGCACCAATGTCGGTGTCAAAACAGGCGGATCTCGGGTAGGGGGTCCCGAAATGTGCATCTAAGGCAGATGGTAACAGGAGGTGGGGGACACGATGTTTACCCAGGTTCGGGCCCTCTCGATGGAGGTAATACCCTACTTCCTGCTTGATTGATCTTGATGATATAAGTATTACAAGAGTTGATCTACCACGAGATCGTAGAGGCTAAACCCTAGAAGCTAGCCTATGATTATGATTGTTCTTGTCCTACGGACTAAACCCTCCGGTTTATATAGACACCGGAGGGGGCTAGGGTTACACATAGTCGGTTACAAGGGAGGAGATCTACATATCAAAATTGCCAAGCTTGCCTTCCACGCAAAGGAGAGTCCCACCCGGACACGGGACGAAGTCTTCAATCTTGTATCTTCATAGTCCAACATTCCGGCCAAAGGATATAGTCCGGCTGTCCGGCGACCCCCTAATCCAGGACTCCCTCAGTAGTAACATAGACTAGTAACATATGCATGTTACTACTCTAAGTTACTCCCCACTATGACTAGTCTTGGAATGGGGCAACTTCATCCTTGCCGATGTTGTCCATAGCAACAGTCGGTGCACGAGGCGGCGGTGCGCCATATCTGGCATGGCAACAAGCAGGGTTGCGTGTGGAGCGTCGATTCATGGTTGCCGCCATTGCCGGGGAGTGTGCCTCCTCTTCCTGGCGGCAGATCACTGGTGCAGATGTTGTGGTGTGTCGTCCTTGGTCGTACAGATAGCAGGTCGGCAGTTGGAGGGGATCTTCCTTAGGTGGATCCCTTGTTGCCCCTTGTAGCTGATCTGAAGATGGTGGTCACCACCCTCGCTCTCCCCATTCCCCTCCAGACTGGGATGCCAATGACCTCCGTTTTTCCAGATCTGGTGGTTAGTGGAGCTTTTGGGGCTAGGGGTTCTAGATCAGGGAAATCCCTGGTCGGCGACGGCCACAATGAGGGCGATGCTCTGGATGCCATTCCTCTTCCTGTAGGTGGCATCAAGATCCAGGTCCAACCCTCTACCTAGCTACATGTCCCAGGTGAAAGCTCAAAATCTCCGGATTGTGTGGCAACGGTGCTCCAGTGTCGTTTCTCTTCTTGAAGGTGCCACCTTGGTTCTGTGGCGTGGTGATCGGGGATTTGGCATTGGAGGTGGGCCATTGAGATAACTTGAGTGGTCTTCCCACTCGGCGACTTGCAGCGACGTAGGTCCTTGTAGGAGACGCTAACAATGTATGGGGTGTCGCTTTTCGAGGTGAGGTCATCGTGTTTGCTGTCCTCTCCCCGGCAACCTATTGGTACATGTCATGCATGCTAGGAGGTGAGCGGCTGATAACCCACAAGTATAGGGGATCGCAACAGTTTTCGAGGGTAAAGTATTCAACCCAAATTTATTGATTCGACACAAGGGGAGTCAAAGAATACTCTCAAGTATTAGCAGCTGAGTTGTCAATTCAACCACACCTGGAAACTTAATATCTGTAGCAAAGTGTTTAGTAGCAAAGTAATATGATAGTAGTGATAACAGTAGCAAAAGGTAACAGTAGTAAAAGTAATGTTTTTGGTATTTTGTAGTGATGATAGCAATAGCAACGGGAAAGTAAATAAGCGAAGAACAATATATGGAAAGCTCGTAGGCAATGGATCAGTGATGGAGAATTATGCCGGATGCGGTTCATCATGTAACAGTCATAACCTAGGGTGACACAGAACTAGCTCCAGTTCATTGATATAATGTAGGCATGTATTCCGAACATAGTCATACGTGCTTATGGAAAAGAACTTTCATGACATCTTTTGTCCCACCCTCCCGTGACAGCAGGGTCCTTACGGAAACTAAGGGATATTAAGGCCTCCTTTTAATAGAGAACCGGAACAAAGCATTAACACATAGTGAATACATGAACTCCTCAAACTACGTTCATCACCGGTAAGTATCCCGATTATTGTCACTTCGGGGTTAACGAATCATAACACATAATAGGTGACTATAGACTTGCAAGATAGGATCAAGAACACTCATATATTGATGAAAACATAATAGGTTCAGATCTGAAATCATGGCACTCGGGCCCTAGTGACAAGCATTAAGCATAGCAAAGTCATAGCAACATCAATCTTAGAACATAGTGGACACTAGGGATCAAACCCTAACAAAACTAACTCGATTACATGATAGATCCCATCCAACCCATCACCGTCCAGCAAGCCTACGATGGAATTACTCACGCACAGCGGTGAGCATCATGAAATTGGTGATGGAGGATGGTTGATGATGAAGATGGCGATGGATTCCCCTCTCCGGAGCCCCGGACGGACTCCATATCAGCCCTCTCGAGAGGTTTTAGGGCTTGGTGGCGGCTCCGTATCGTAAAACGCGATGATTTCTTCTCTCTGATTTTTTTTCTCCCTGAAACACAATATATGGAGTTGGAGTTGGAGTCAGAGAGGCAACAGGGGGTCCAAGAGGTAGGGGGTGCGCCCCACCCTCGTGGAGAGGTGGTGGGCCCCCTTGCCTTCATCTTTTGCAGGTATTTTTCTTATTTTTTGAAAAGTCGCTCTGTGAAGTTTCAGGTCATTCCGAGAACGTTTGCTCCTACACATAAATAACACCATGGTAATTCTACTGAAAACAGCGTCAGTCCGGGTTAGTTCCATTCAAATCATGCAAGTTAGAGTCCAAAACAAGGGCAAAAGTGTTTGGAAAAGTAGACACGTTGGAGACGTATCAACTCCCCCAAGCTTAAACCTTTGCTTGTCCTCAAGCAATTCAGTTGACAAACTGAAAGTGATAAAGAAAAACTTTTACAAACTCTGTTTGCTCTTGTTGTTGTAAATATGTAAAGCCAGCATTCAAGTTTTCAGCAAAGATTATAACTAACCACATTCACAATAATGCATAGGTCTCAAGTTTACTCATATCAATAGCATAATCAACTAGCGAGCCATAATAATAAATCTCGGATGACAACACTTTATCAAAACAATCATAATATGATATAACAAGGTGGTGTCTTGCTAGCCCTTTCTGAGACCGCAAAACATAAATGCAGAGCACCTTTAAAGACCAAGGACTGACTAGACATTGTAATTCATGGTAAAAGAGATCCAGTCAAGTCATACTCAATGTAAATTAACAATAATGAATGTAAATGACAGCGATGCTCTCCAACCGGTGCTTTTTAATAAGAGGATGATGACTCAACATAAAAGTAAATAGATAGGCCCTTCGCAGAGGGAAGCAGGGATTTGTAGAGATGCCAGAGCTCGGTTTTGAAACAGAGGTGAATAATATTTTGAGCGGTATACTTTCATTGTCAACATAACAACCAAGAGATGGCGATATCTTCCATGCTACACACATTATAGGCGGTTCCCAAACAGAATGGTGAAGTTTATACTCCCCCTTCCACCAACAAGCATCAATCCATGGCTTGCTCGAAACAACGAGTGCCTCCAACTAACAAGAGTCCCAGGGGGAGTTTTGTTTGCAATTATTTTGATTTAGTTTGCATAAAGCATGGGACTGGGCATCCCGGTGACCAACCATTTATCTCGTGAGTGAGGAGCGGAGTCCACTCCTCTTGAGAATAACCCGCCTAACATGGAAGATATAGACAACCCTAGTTGATACATGAGCTATTCGAGCATACAAAACATGATATTTATTTGAAGGCTTAGAGTTTGGCACATACAAATTTACTTGGAACGGCAGGTAGATACCGTATATAGGTAGGTATAGTGGACTCATATGGAATAACTTTGGGGTTTATGGAGTTTGGATGCACAAGCAGTATTCCCGCTTAGTACAAGTGAAGGCTAGCAAAAGACTGGGAAGCGACCAGCTAGAGAGCGACAATAGTCATGAACATGCATTAAAATTAATCAACACCGAATGCAAGCATGAGTAGGATATAATCCACCATGAACGTAAATATCATGAAGGCTATGTTGATTTTGTTTCAACTACATACGTGAACATGCGCCAAGTCAAGTCACTTAAATCATTCAGAGGAGGATACCACCCTATCATACCACATCATAACCATCTCAATAGCATGTTGGCACGCAAGGTAAACCATTATAACTCAGCTAATCAAGCATGGCACAAGAAACTATGATCTCTAGTTGTCATTGCAAACATGTTTATTCATAATAGGCTGAATCAGGAACGATGAACTAATCATATTTACAAAAACAAAAGAGGTCGAGTTCATACCAGCTTTTCTCATCTCGGTCAGTCCATCATATATCGTCATAATTGCCTTTCACTTGCACGACCGAATAGTGTGAATAATAATAATAGTGCACGTGCATTGGACTAAGCTGGAATCTGCAGGCATTCAATAAATAGGAGAAGACAAGGCAATATGGGCTCTTTTGTCAGATAAACAATAATGCATATAAGAGCCACTTCAACAGTTTAATTATGGTCTTCTCCTGTTGACCCCCAAAGAAAAGAAATAAAACTATTTACACGGGAGAGCTCCCAACAAGTAAAAGAAGAACAGGAAATATTTTGGGGTTTTCTTTTTAATTACTACTACAAGCATGGAAAGTAAACTAATTAAAAGCTACAACTATTTTTTTGGTTTTTCTTAAGGTTTATTAAACACACAAGAAGAAAGCATAAAAAGGAATATAAACTAGCATGGATGATACAATGAAAAAGTATGAGCACCGACATCTAGCAATGAGTGTGTGAACATAAATGTAATGTCGGTGGGAAATACATACTCCCCAAGCTTAGGATTTTGGCCTAAGTTGGTCTATGGCCATGGTTGTCCTGGCGGATATCCATAATAGTAGTTGGGGTCGTACTGCGATGCAGCGGCTATCGCCTGCTGAGCTGCAGCGTGGCGACGAGCGGCCTCCGCTCTCATCTCGTACTCATCTGCCTCCTCTCTAGTAATAGTATATCTTCCTTTTGCCTGATAATCAAAGAAGGCAGGCGCAGGGAGAGTAATATGGACAGCATGGCGTCTGTCAAAGATTAGTCGATACTGGAGAGGTGATTCATTCCTCTCAACAAACTGGTGGTGAACCATAGCATTAAAGTCTAGGTAAGCAGGTGGTAATTCAATATCATCCTCGTGTATGGCTACACCAAGAAAATTAGCTATGCGGGTTGCATAAATTCCTCCAAAGAAATCTCCATTAAATCTATTAAGATGCAACCTACGTGCAACAATGACTCCCAAATTATAAGATTGGTCCCCTAACACAGCACTCCTAAGAATAATGAGATCGGGGACACACATGTGACATGCCTCACCTTTACCATTGATGCATCTACCTATGAAGAGAGCAAAATAATGTATAGCAGGAAAGTGAATGCTCCCTATGGTAGCTTGTGTAATATCTCTAGATTCTCCCACAGTTATGCTAGTAAGAAAATCTCTAAATTCATATTTGCGAGGATCCCTTATACTACCCATTGTGGAAGTTTGCATGCAGTGGTAAAATCCTCTAAGTCCATAGTGTAAGATTTATCATAAAGATCAAACAGGACAGTTGGAGAATTACGTGAAGTTGAAAATTCAAACCTCCTCACAAAGGTACTGGTGAGGTTGTGATACTGGCTACACTTCTCTTCCTCGAAGCTCACGAGATCAGCGTTACGCAAATATGCGTTGAATTCTTCCTTAATTCCCGCTCGATCCATAAAGTTCTCAGAGGGCCATTCACAAGGACACACTAGAGCGTTTCTTGGTGGCTCATCATCAGCATCACGCATTGCAAGCCTGGGTCCTTGCTTCCTTGAAGAACCACCTTGGAACATTTTCCTAAGTATATTCTTCCTCTGAAAAATTCTGAATTTTTTTAGTAACTTCAAAATAAAAGTAAACCAAACTCAATAATATTGATAGCAACTACTCCTACAAGTGCCTAGGGCCTATATCAGGCATCAAAACTACTTTTGACCATATAAATTTGACATGCAAGCTCAAGAACAGGGTCACCTAAGCAGCAAAAATTTGCAATGAATAAAGCACTAGAACAAAAACTAATTAGACCAATGGAGGAGTCACATACCAAGGAACAATCTCCCCAAGCAGTTTTGTGAGAGGTGCTTTGAGCAAGGAGATCGAAAATGGCAGCAAGATGAGCTAGAACTCGTGCTTGAGCTGGATATTCGTGTTTGTGGGAGGAAGATGAAGTGTGTGGGTGCAGGAATAAGTGGAGGATAGCCACCATGGGCCCACGAGGCAGGGGCGCGCCCTCCACCCTCGTGGGCAGGTGGTTGACCCCCTGATGTGTTCTCAGTGCCAAATATTCTCAAATATTCTAGAAAAATCATATTTAAATTTTAGGGCATTTGGAGAACTTTTATTTTCGAGGTATTTTTATATTGCATGGATAATCAGATAACAGACAGAAAAATATTTATTTTTATTTTCTTTAATATAAATAACAGAAAGTAAAAGTGGGGTACATAAGGTTGTGCCTTCTAGTTTCATCCATCTCATGGTCATCAAAAGGAATCCTCTAACAAGGTTGATCAAGTCTTGTTAACGAACTCATTCCGAATAACATGGAACCGGAGAAATTTCGAATAACACTATGTTACCTCAACGGGGATATGCACATCCCCAATAATAAGAATATCATATTTCTTCTTGACAGTAGGAAGAGGAAATTCAAAACCTCCAAATATAATCGATGGAATTTTTCCAATAGAGTTGATACTATGAACTTGAGGTTGTTTCCTCGGAAAGTGTACCGTATGCTCATTACCATTAACATGAAAAGTGACATTGCCTTTAGTGCAATCAATAACAGCCCCTGTAGTATTCAAATAGGGTCTTCCAAGAATAATAGGCATACTATCGTCCTCGGGAATATCAAGAATAACAAAGTGTTAAAATAGTAGCGTTTGCAACTACAACAGGCACATCCTCACAAATACCGACAGGTATAGCAGTTGATTTATCAGCCATTTGCAAAGATATTTCAGTAGGGGTCAACTTATTCAAATCAAGTCTACAATATAAAGAGAGAGGCATAACACTAACACCGGCTCCAAGATCACATAAAGCAGTTTTAACACAGTTTCTTTTAATGGAGCATGGTATAGTTGGTACACCGGGATCTCCAAGTTTCTTTGGTATTCCACCCTTAAAAGTATAATTAGCAAGCATGGTGGAAATTTCAGCTTCCGGTATCTTTCTTTTATTTGTAATAATATCTTTCATGTACTTAGCATAAGGATTTGTTTTGAGCATATCAGTTAATCGCATACGCAAAAAGATAGGTCTAATCATTTCAGCAAAGCGCTCAAAATCCTCATCATCCTTTTTCTTGGATGGTTTGGGAGGAAAAGGCATGGGTTTCTGAACCCAAGGCTCTCTTTCTTTACCATGTTTCCTAGCAACAAAGTCTTTCTTATCATAACGTTGATTCTTTGATTGTGGGTTATCAAGATCAATAGCAGGTTCAATTTCTATATCATTATCATTACTAGGTTGAGCATCATCTTGAACATTATTATTAGCATTATCACTAGTTTCAGGTTCATTACCAGATTGTGTTTCAGCATCAAAAATATAAATATCATTTGGATTCTCAGGTGTTTCAATAATAGGATCACTAGAAGCATGCAAAGTCCTATCATTTTTCTTTTTCTTCTTTTTAGGATGGCCTTCAGGATACAAAGGTTCATGAGTCATTCTACCAGTTCTAGTAGCCACTCTAACAGCATTATCATTATTCTTATTATTCAATTCATTGAGCAAGTCATTTTGAGCTTTAAGTACTTGTTCTACTTGAGTGGTAACCATAGAAGCATGTTTACTAATAAGTTTAAGTTCACCTTTAACATTAGCCATATAATCACCCAAGTGTTCAAGCATATTTGAATTGTATTTCAATTGTCTACCGAAATAAGCATTAAAATCTTCTTGCTTAGCCATAAATTTATCAAACTCATCTAAGCATGGGCTAGCAAACTTAGTAAACGGGATTTCAGCTTTATCATATCTATACAGAGAATTTACCTTTACTACCTATGTCGGGTTATCAAGACCATGAGTTTCTTCAATAGGAGAAGGATTTGGATTATATGTTTCTTCAACAGGCGGTAAATTAAGACCATGTATTTCTTCAATAGGAGGTAAATTCTTAACATCTTCAGCTTTAATACCTTTTTCTTTCATAGATTTCTTTGCCTCTTGCATATCTTCAGGACTGAGAAATAGAATACCCCTCTTCTTCAGAGTTGGTTTAGGAATAGGCTCAGGAATTGGCTCCGGAGGTGTCCAATTATTTTAATTTGTCAACATATTGTTCAATAGAATTTCAGCTTCATCTGGTGTTCTTTCCTTGAAAACAGAACCAGCACAACTATCCAGGTAATCTCTGGAAGCATCGGTTAGTCCATTATAAAAGATATCAAGTATTTCATTTTTCTTAAGAGGATGATCAGGCAAAGCATTAAGTAATTGGAGAAGCCTCCCCCAAGTTTGTGGGAGACTCTCTTCTTCAATTTGCACCAAATTATATATATCCCTTAAAGCAGCTTGTTTCTTATGAGCAGGGAAATATTTAGCAGAGAAGTAATAAATCATATCCTGGGGACTACACACACAACCAAGATCAAGAGAATTAAACCATATCTTAGCATCACCCTTTAATGAGAATGGAAATATTTTAAGGATGTAAAAGTAACGAGTTCTCTCATCTTTAGTAAACAGGGTGGCTATATCATTCAACTTAGATGTGCCACAACAGTTTCAGATTCATAACCATGAAAGATAGGTGAAGCAGCAAAAGCAGGGTCAGGTTTCATTCTAGTATTTAGAGATTGCTTACTCCATTTAGCTAATAACCTTTTGAGTTCATTTCTATTTTTGCAAGCTAAAATAGCGAAGGAAGCTTCTTGATCAAAAACATAACCCTTAGGAATAACAAGTGATTCTTCATCATCACTTTCATCAGTATCATCAGATTCAATATTTTCAATCTCTCTAGCCCTAGCAATTTGTTCATCAAGGAAATCACTAAGTGGCACGGTAGTATCAGGCATAGAGGTAGTTTCATCATAAGTATCATGCATAGCAGAAGTGGCATCATCAATAACATGCGACATATCAGAACGAATAGCAGAAGCAGGTGTAGGTGTCGCAAACTTACTCATAATAGAAGGTGAATCAAGTGTAGAGCTAGATGACAGTTCCTTACCTCCCGTCGTAGTTGAGGGATAGATCTTAGTTTTTGGATCTCTCAAGTTCTTCATAATGATAAGCAGATATATATCCCAAGTGACTCAAAGAATAGAGCTATGCTCCCGGGCAACGGCGCCAGAAAATAGTCTTGATAACCCACAAGTATAGGGGATCGCAACAGTTTTCGAGGGTAAAGTATTCAACCCAAATTTATTGATTAGATACAAGGGGAGTCAAAGAATACTCTCAAGTATTAGCAGTTGAGTTGTCAATTCAACCACACCTGGAAACTTAATATCTGCAGCAAAGTGTTTAGTAGCAAAGTAATATGATAGTAGTGATAACGGTAGCAAAAGGTAACAGTAGTAAAAGTAATGTTTTTGGTATTTTGTAGTGATGATAGCAATAGCAACGGGAAAGTAAATAAGCGAAGAACAATATATGGAAAGCTTGTAGGCAATGGATCAGTGATGGAGAATTATGCCGGATGCGGTTCATCATGTAACAGTCATAACCTAAGGTGACACAGAACTAGCTCCAGTTCATTGATATAATGTAGGCATGTATTCCGAACATAGTCATACGTGCTTATGGAAAAGAACTTTCATGACATCTTTTGTCCCACCCTCCCGTGACAGCAGGGTCCTTACGGAAACTAAGGGATATTAAGGCCTCCTTTTAATAGAGAACCGGAACAAAGCATTAACACATAGTGAATACATGAACTCCTCAAACTACGGTCATCACTGATAAGTATCCCGATTATTGTCACTTCGGGGTTAACGGATCATAACACATAATAGGTGGCTATAGACTTACAAGATAGGATCAAGAACACTCATATATTGATGAAAACATAATAGGTTCAGATCTGAAATCATGGCACTCGGGCCCTAGTGACAAGCATTAAGCATACCAAAGTCATAGCAACATCAATCTCAGAACATAGTGGACACTAGGGATCAAACCCTAACAAAACTAACTCGATTACATGATAGATCCCATCCAACCCATCACCGTCCAGCAAGCCTACGATGGAATTACTCACGCACGGCGGTGAGCATCATGAAATTGGTGATGGAGGATGGTTGATGATGACGATGGCGACGGATTCCCCTCTCCGGAGCCCCGAACGGACTCCAGATCAGCCCTCCCGAGAGGTTTTGGGGCTTGGCGGCAGCTCCGTATCGTAAAACGCGATGATTTCTTCTCTCTGATTTTTTCTCCCCGAAACACAATATATGGAGTTGGAGTTGGAGTCGGAGAGGCAACAGGGGGCCCACGAGGTAGGGGGCGCGCCCCCCACCCTCATGGAGAGGTGGTGGGCCCCCTGGCCTTCATCTTTTGCAAGTATTTTTCTTATTTTCTGAAAAGTCACTCCGTGAAGTTTCAGGTCATTCCGAGAACGTTTGCTCCTGCACATAAATAACACCATGGTAATTCTGCTGAAAACAGCGTCAGTCCGGGTTAGTTCCATTCAAATCATGCAAGTTAGAGTCCAAAACAAGGGCAAAAGTGTTTGGAAAAGTAGATATGTTGGAGACGTATCAGCGGCTCTGCCTGCTGACGGTGCGACATCCTCCGATCTAGGACGAGAGGGCAGGGGGTCCTCTTCGGAGGCAAAGGCGGATCATGGAACACCAATATAGTTGGCCTCATGGGAGTTGACGGAGCATGGTCCTCCTTTGGCGGCAAGCTGCTCCTTGTCCGCATCCATGGTAGGTTCTTGGTTTCATTGAGAGCTTCAATGCTCAAGCTTGCTGTTGGTACATTTGAAGTGTGTTAGCTGCTCTTGTAGTATCATGTATCGATATCATTTCTTTTTATATTTTGTTGTTTGTATGTTGGGTCGATGCTTTATCTATTAAGCAGGGCGAAAGCCTTTTTGGATAAAAAGTACTAAAAATTTTGATCACCAACCTTTACTAATGCTTTTCGGTGAAGCTTCGGCTCAGGATTGTAGCGCCCTTCAGTGCTTAGATTTGAGGCAAGATGACTCAAAGAAGCGAGCTTCAGAGATATTGTTGAAGAAGCTTGTGACGTATCTGCCCCCAAGCCCAAAGATTAAGCATGGCAGGCCGTTACTCCCTCTATCCATATATATAGGGTCTAATGCGTTTTTCGAGGCTAACTTTGACTAAATGATAGAGCAATAATATATGACATGCAAGTACACAAAGCATACCGTTAAATTTGTATGTGAAAAGAGCTTCCAATGATATCATTTTCACATTATACATCTCATATACTATTAATCTTATCAATAGTCAAAGACAGTCTCGAAAAACGCATTAGGCCCTATATAGATGGATGGAGGGAGTAGCTTTGATCCACTCTAGGTTGCATAGCTGGAAATGAAACACTTTGAAGAGAACAAAAAATATCCTAAGAAAGGCTCAAAAGGAGTTAGAGGAGGTTACAAGAGGTGAGCTGGCAGCGGAGGTTAATAAAAGAACACAAAGGTCTTGCTAGTGAAATTGAGAAGCTCCTGGAACCTGAAGAGATCCACTAGCCAAAGCGCGGAGCAATTGATTGGTTGAAGTATGGGTATAGTAACACTTCCTATTTCCAGAATTTTGCTTCTGACCTCCATAAAAAGAACCACATTGACCGGTTGAAAGATGGTCAAGGTTCTTGGAAGGAAGGTACAACGTATTTGCATCCTCTTATTAATGATTACTTTGCTAACCTTTAGAAATTCATGAATGGGACATCACCCTCATTGAAATGGTTGTCCATCGGATCTCTTCGAAAATGAATGAGGCCCTCTTGAAGCCATATATAACAGAAGATGTAGAGAACACATTGTTTTCCATTGGGCTTTTGAAATCCCCGGGTACATATGGTCTACATGTTGTTTCCTTTAGGACATGTTGGCATTGTGATGCCTTGACAATCAAAGTGCTAGAGGCAATAAAGAATAAATAAATCCCAAAGGGTGGAATGACATAGTAATTGTTCATATTCCAAAGATTGATAACCTGAATAGAATTTCCCAATGCGTTTATCTAATGTTTTATACAAAGTGATTTCCAAGATGATGCGCTCCGCCTAAAAGGTACCCTAAATGAGGTAATATCATCTGTCCAAAGTGCTTTTGTTCCCATAAGGTTAACCACAGACAATATTCTGTTAGCATACGAAAGTATGCACATGATAAATAATGATAAGAAAGATTTCAGGTACTATCTAGTAAAATTGGATATGCACAAGGCTTATGATTGTGCTGAGTGGATTTTCTTCGAAAGAATGATGCAAAGATTGGGTTTTGATAATAAATTTGTGCATTTGATAATGGTTTGTGTGAGAACAGTCAATTACAAAGTAAGATATAATGACAAACAAACGAATTCTTTTGTCCCTCCTAGGGGAATCCTTCAGGGAGACCCTTTACCACCATATTTATTATTGATTTGTGTGAAAGGTTAATCGAGTGTTCTGGCTCAAAAAGAGGAGGTTTGAGGCATCGAAGGTATTCGAGTGTGCAGAAATGCACCATCAATCTCTCATTAACTATTTGCTGATGACTCCCTATACTTTTGAAGGCGGATTTGACTAATGCAACCTCATTGAGATGGGCTCTTGATCACTATTATGAGAGATCGGGACAAATGGTGAGTGAAGCAAAGGGTAGTATCTTTTTCAACTCCAATGTGGATGGTGTTGTCAAAGCTCAAGTGTGTGTTGAACTAAATATTATGACTAAGGCTCTTTAAGATAAGTACATCGGTCTTTCATCTATCGTGGAACTTGATAGGACTACAAGCTTTGTCGGTTTGCTATAGAGAATTATTCAGCTTATTAAGGGTTGGAAGGAGAAACTTATGTTGATGAGAGCAAAGGAAATCCTATTCAAATATGTCATCCCGTCCATTTCTGTTTTTGCTATGTCTCTTTTCAAGATACCAAAAAAGCTTTTAGCGAGATGATGATGTCATGGCAGGATTTTGGTGGAGTGGTTCAAAGGACCAAAGAAAAATGCGTTGGGCTAAGTGGTGGATATTACGTATCCCAGAGAAAATGTGTGGAATGGGATTCCGTGATCTCCATGCTTTTAATCTTGTCAGGCTAGCAAAACAAAGTTGGAGATGAATCTAAAATCCTGAGACTTTGTGCGCTCATGTCCTTCGAGCAAAATGCTTTTTGGATGGGAACTTGTTGAAAGAGGGAATAAAGAAAGGTTTTTCTTTCACTTGGCAGAGCATTGTGGTTGTTCACAAACGTTTTGAATGTACGTGCACATATTTGGAGAGTGGGCTCAGGAAATAACATAAAACATTTGGGATGATAATTGGATTCCCAAACAACCCTTCGAGAACTCACCCTAAATTGTCAAAGTTTTGCTCAGAACGATGGATGAATTGATTCCCCCATTAAGTGGCCGCTGGAATGAAGCTTTGATTAGAGACATATTTCATTCAACTGATGCTGAAAGGATTCTAAAAAATTCATTGAATGAGCATGTATATGACAAATGATTCCATCACGTGGAACAAACACAAAATACTTCTCTTTCCTTGTTCGCTCGGCCTATTACCCTGAATGAGATCACCAATCCGGTAATAGAATGAGAAGGGAGAATGATCATGGCTCGGCAAAACCGAAACTAGTATGGGATATCTTATGGAAGCTAGATGTTCCCAGTAAAGTATTAACTTTTTGTGGAGGGCACGCCATGGAACAGTTCCTAGCATGACGATTCTAGTGGCGAGGCACATTCCGGTTATACTCAATGCCCAGTTTGTCATGCGGGGGCAAAAGATATTAGACACATGTCACATGCAATCGTGTGCATGAAGTATATACATCCCTTGGCATTTTTTATATAACTGAACAAGCGCTCACAGCTGACCAGTCGAGATCCATTGTCCCTGTGGAAATTCTGTGCAATCCTCTAAATAAATCTACTGTGCTTGGTCACATACGAGTTAAAGAATTAGTTTCAGTGGAAGCTTGGTACATATGGTGGCAAAGAACTGAGATGGTTAATGGAGAAACAAAGGCCTCCCCGGCGAGGTTTGCATCTGCTATACAAGCTTTCTCATCAAATTACTCATCAGTTCGAATCATGAAATACTATGGTCAAAACTTCCCCAAGAATCCTATAAAACTGAACAACGATGCTGCTTATTTTGAAGATGGTATGGGTGCTACGAGTGTTGTATTATGCAATGATCACGTTGAGGCTATTGTAGGTGTCATTGTTCAGCTATTTCAAACTGCTAATGCAGCTTCTGCAGAGGCCTTTGCAATGGAAAATGGTCTTGCCCTCCTGGAACAGTTAGGGTGCTCCCCAGTTATCATCGAATCCGACTCTTTGGATATTATTCAGCTATGCAAAGGTGATATGGAAGTCCTAACTATAGATGAGTTTTTGTGAGAGCTCAGATTAATTGGAACAGTCTCATTCCTACATTGTTCAAGGAGTGCTAATAAGGTGGCTCATTCTACCGCAAGGCATGCTTATGATTCAAAGTGTAGTCTATTTTTGGGACGGTGATCCACTCATGTTTGTCATGCCTCTTGTAATAACCAATGTAACGATATTGCAATAAACGAGCCACAAGACATTCTTTTCAAAAGAAAAAAGACTATGATTTGTATATTCTTTTGAGTGGCCAACTACATTTTGTAAGCTCTCACACACAAAAAAACTATTACCTCCATTCATTAATATAAGATGTTGGGGCGGTTTAATTTTAGGACCCTAATAAGTGTCACATGTGTGGCACGAACACATTGCAACTCCGAAAGTTTTTTATGACAAATTTAGTGACACGAGAATGTCAACTCTAATTGTCAAGCGTGGCAAATTTATTTTTCGGATGGCAAGTTTTAGTTTTTCGGGTTTGTTTTTTCTTTGTGGATGACAACTTTAGTTGTTAAAAATATCAGACGCAGAGTGCTTCATGCCACACGTGTGACACTTATCAATTGGGTAATTTTAAACTAACCCAACATCTTATATTAAGAAATGGAGGTAGTACAGGATGTATTTGGTTGCAACCCCGGAGAACAATTGCATGGCCTGAGACCTGCCTGAGATGTGCCTACATATTGTTTGGTTAGAGGCTTGGAATTTGGGATACCTCCCTGGCCTAGAACTGATAGCCTGGCTTGGGCCGATGAATTCGGACGCCTGGCTTCCAGGCTAATGCCACTCGGGACTAATTAGTGCACCTGCATGTGATTATTTATGGTTTGCATGCTAACTGCCGGTCAACTCAACCTGACATGCTGATTTCTTATTGTGTATACGTATGTGTGCCAGGCAAGGCGTTCAACCAAACAGCAGATACACAGGCAAGCCAGACATATTTTCCCATTTCTCCAGGCTACCAGGCATCTTTTTGCCTGGCATGAAGCCTAGGGCATCAACCAAACAGACCCACAATTTGTAAGCTCTTGTGAAAAAACTCATCCCCGTAGTTTCATGTAGGCCATTCTGGCCCATCTGGGTCGTAGCCAGCCCATTACTAACCTTCTCTAGCCATCTCATGTAGACCATTCTGGCCCATCTGGTGTCTTAGCCAGCCCATTTATTAGCCTTCCTTCTCTAACCTTTTCCCCAAGGAGAGAAACGAGAAAGGCTCACCGTGGAACCGATCGAATCGCAGCGAAGCAGCGGCGGCGGCGGCGATGGGGATCGGCGAGCACTTTGAGGGCGTGAAGCAGCACTGGGCGCGCAACTTCGCCTTCCTCGACTACTTCAAGAAGGTCTACGGCCGCGACCAGCCCCTCCCCAAGTGGTCCGACGCCGACGTCGAAGAGTTCATCGCCTCCGACCCCGTCTACGGCCCGCAGGTATCTCCCAACCCTACCCTGCACCCTCTCCGCAACCCGATCCCGATCCCTCTCTTCCTCCCCTTTCTAAATTACGGAGATCCGTTTCCAGCTCAAGGCCCTGAGGGAGTCCAGGAAGTTCGCGCTCGGCGGGGCCCTGGCCGGCGCCGCGCACCTCGGCGGCGTTGCCTTCAAGTACTCCAAGAGCCCGCACGGTACGAAAATCTCTCGATCGATCTTGATTCTTGGCCTGCCTACGTCGTCGTTGCTGCTGTGGCTGATCGAGATGCGGCGGGGAATTGATCCGTGTCTGACTGCCTTGCCTGCAGGTGTCGTGCTGGCGACCGGGTTCGGAGCGCTCACTGGCGCCGTGCTCGGGTCGGAGGTGGCCGAGCACTGGTACGAGCTCTACAAGATGGACAAGCAGGGGGCCAACCTCAGGTTCATCTACTGGTGGGAGGACAAGGTCTCAGGTGTGTTGCTTTCTTCTGGCTTCATTCCACATACTACTTCCTTCTGTTTATCCTCATTGTGTGATTCAATTCCAAAAGGCAGCATGTTGCATGTTAATACATGTATGCCATGCCACTTTGTAAGAGAACATTATGATAGTGATTCCATCGGTTCCTGGTCAGAAGTTTTGACTGGGAGGTCTTGATGCTATGCCACTTGAGTGAATTTGGATTTTGGGCTGTGATTATGTGGTATTGATGATATGCCGTTTGAGTGAATTGTGTTTTCGGACTGCAATTATATGGTGTTGGTGAAGTGTTGTCTGAGTGAACTAGGAACGCTAGAAGGATATGATGTGGTTGTATCAGTTTCAACATGATGATACTCATCAACTTGCACCTGATCATAGTCCAGTAAATGCATGACAGTGTTTCGTTTAGGTTGACATTTTTCTGTTTAGCTCTCACAAAACAATTATATTATATAAGAGTGAATCATGTAGTATGAATTGCCATGGTCAAGTGGCTGCGTACAGCTGCATGCCAATATCTCATTGAGCTTTGCGTATTTCTGTTTATTTTTCTTAGAACATTATATGATAGTGATTGGCATTGTGATTGTAATTGAGTGACAGTATGACACTGTTTCATTTAGTTTTGCATGTTTTTGTTTAGCTTTCTTAAAGCATTATATGATAGTGACTCTGGCAGTGTGATTGTTGAGTGACAGTATGACAATGTTCCATTTAGTTTTGTATGTTTCCGTTTAGCTCTACTAGAACATTATACTGATAGTATCTCCAGTAGTGTTGATGTGAAGGTCTTAGGGATTTATCATAAAGCTATTTATGTGAATTAGTAGTAGTAAGGTATAAGATGAAATATGATTGTTAATTTGATGATAGTACTTGCTAACGCACCATTGTTGATCAAATTGCCTGCATGAAAGTGTTTTGTTTACTTCCGCTGCCAAACATTTCCAAGATTATTCTAAACTTGCTGCAAATCTTCTTCTGTGAGCAGGCCAGAAGAATTGAAGAAGACTTCTGCATAAGCTTATGCCTGTTTCAGCATACTGGTTTGACAAGACAATGATGTCTCCAGTTTGGGATTTCTAGTTTTTACTTCCTAGTCTTTTTCCAATAAGGTGCATATTGGCAATCAACTGGACAATGTATTTTATTTTCTCTACTATGGGTTTGCTCTTAGTTTCTCTACGATGTTCATGTTTGCACCTGTGGAAAACTAAATGCCAGTACTTTTCAGTCTATCAGTTCGCACATGATCTGTAAGTATTCAATGACCGTAAAAATAATATCGGGGATGCCTACTTTCTTCAAAACCATTTCCACTCAGGTTTCCAGTTTGCACCTGTAGGTCTTGAGGCCTGGAATTATGATCTGGGGTTCAGAGACTGGTCTCTCCTACTGCAAGTGATTATGATTCCAATTGCATAGGAGAATTCTGGAACCAGCTTTCCTGACTTGATAACTGCGTGTTTATTTGGGTCATTATTTTGATGCTATGTCATGTTGTAAGCGTCACTGCATTTATTGCCTGAGAAACTATGTTGTATCAGCATTTCATAGGTATCAACACTTCTGTAAGTAGGCACATTCACCTACCCTGAGTTTAATTAGACTGTGTTTTCTAACTCAGCTGCCGCTGGATCTATCCTTGGTACTTGGTTTTAAATATGCCTCGTCAAATTATCTGATACTAGTGATTTTCCAGCATGGTTTCTCATGCCTAATGCTAACAGTTTTTGTTTGCATGTCACATTTGCTTAATGAACCAAGCTGATATCATGCATCAAATTCAAATAAACAATGTGCCCATGTAAAAACAAGTTACTCAAGGGATAATAAGTTTGCAACATCTCAACATTCGAAGCAACACACCAACAAAGGTCTTGATTATGTGAAATAGCAACATCAGAGCTCCTCAAGAGTTCTTTAGGTAATGTAAAAGCACAGTACAGTACACTACTTAAGGCCTTAAGGGCACTCCTGAGGGAATATGGCCTATATATAAATATTACAGAGTAGTACCAGAGCAAACCATACATAAAGCAAGCTTTGTTTAGTATTAACCACCATATTACACACTAATAATAGTCCCTCAGGGCGTTATTACCATCAGAAGGAATAGCCCATCTCTGAGCCCCTACAAGTAGAATAGCCACTCAGTATAGTCAGTGGGTTAGTGATCTCCTCTAACATTGGGACTGTACTAAAATGCCCATTCTGCTGATCTGCTATAGTCATGCCTACGTCGATCAGTCCATGCTGTTCTACTATCTGCAACCAGGAGCACATTTTTTGGTATCAGCAACCATGCTTGCACGGCGGTCTACAACACAAAATTCTAGTTTGCAGTTCCATGTGTCAATATACGTACAATTGGTACCTTTTCCTGGAGAATTTCGTTGGCAGCTTTCAACATGCCCTCCTGCATATAAAGAATCTAACTCTACTTTCAGCAAATTGTCAATGATATTTGGGTATTTATAGATTTGAACTGTTATTAATTGACTTGCCTTGCTCTTCAGTGCCTGGATCTCTTGAATCATTATCTGCATCTGTTAGATAAGAAAGTTTTAGTGGTGCCCAAAAGAGTTTCTCTTTCAATAATTTATAGGCTTTGTGTTGAATTACCTTTGCGGAGCGGATGTTGAACATCCATATCTCCAAGTACCTCTCCAGGGCATTCAGCTCGTCAACATTCATGTGCTCATTTGCCCTGTTTCCATAGATGTACCTGCCATGGTTTTCATTTTGCCAAGATTAAGTCTCAGAGTTCATCGAAGTATAGCTAGAAGACTTTGATGTTCACGTCACAGCCTTTTCCTTTCAATAAATAGTTTTGTTTGGTTGGTGGAGGGAGTTCAACTAAATGTAAGAGCAAAAGCAGGTTTCTAAGTTTGTGCTACTTACAAACAAGTTTGTGTTGCTTTGAGATGTTTTTGTGCAAGTAAACAAAATATTTCAGGGTTACCAGGGTGCAGTGGCGGACTTAGTGAGGGCCAAAGGGGGCCATGCCCCCCACCCCCCACCCCCCACCCCCAAAAAGAATCAAATTTATTTCTTTCCAAACATAAGTGACTTAACTTTATACTAATTTTGTACTCCCTCCGTCCCAATGTAAATGACTCAACTTTGTAGTACTAGTTAGTACATAGTCAGTTATTTTGGGAGTAATATTTAAAACTATTTGAGCCAAATTTAACGTAACACACTAGATTAGCCCTTTCAACTCTATTTAAAACTCATTTAGTCCCGTCTCAAATCGCGTTGAAGGTCCGCCACTACCAGGGCGGCTTTGAATATTAAACTATTTTTTTGCGGGGAAATAATAAACTATATTTGTGCTTATGAAATAAACTAGACATGCTGGAAACGTGTATCACTTCATCTCCATTTGTGAGCTAATGTAATCTTTACTTGGGCATAAATAATGTGACTTGTAGAGGCAAAGCGAAATGAGTAAGCAGGATGGAGTACCTCAGTCCCTTCTGCAAAAGGTCTATTTCTTGTTTCAGCACCATTGCCTCCTGCTTTGGGTCCTAGTGACAAACATGGTCAAGTTTTAGAATTTCACCAAGTTTTAGAACTGACATGCCCACTTAAAAGTCTCATGTGTGACTTAGACTTGTACATGAAGAGGAGAGGACATGTGAAGAAGCTTAATTACCACTCTCTGGTCGCCGCAGCCGTCGGCGGCCATGCCTTCTCCACTGGCACTCTTGTACCTCTCGATCAGCCCATCCATGGTTCTGCTCAAGACCAAGACAAAAAGAGATGAATGAGCTCGAGGTTGAAGGAGCAAATCAAGAGAGCCGAGAGGAAGTGCATGCACATCCTAGTCATACCCGGTGGTGGCGAGGTCGTAGAGCTTGCCGTGCGCAGAGAAGATGATGATGCCGATGTCGGCATCGCAGAGGACTGAGAGCTCCCTGGCCTTCTTGAGGAGCCCCGCGCGGCGCTTGCAGAAGGTGACCTGCCGGTGGACGGGGTTCTCGATGCGCCGGAGCTGGACCTTGCCTCTCGCCATGGATGATGATGGATGGGTGGATGGATGGATTGGTAAGGGATACAGACAGACAGAGACGAAGATGATGATAGATTGCACACAACCTTCCACTAGTTTGGACTAGCTTCGAGGTTGCTGCGGTTGCACCCTTGCAGCTCTCTCTATGTGAGACTACTGTCCTGCTTAAACCACAGGTGAGGATAGAGATGTCGTTTTTATAGTGGGAGCAGGAACCAATTCCCTCCCCCCTCCCCTGGCATCCCACACAATAATAATACTTGCCTCTCTAGGCCTACATCGTCCCCTACCAATCAGTGCTTGAGGCATTTGGGCGGTCAAGCTAACAGATGGGAGGGAAGAAAGTTGGTGTGGCACCTTGGAATCCATGTGTGGCGATGCACACATGTTGTACTCCACCCTTTATTACACTTGGCTTCTATTGAGTTCTTGAAGATGAGACATGTGGCGGTTCATGGAACGGTCATCGATCGTGACCGTCAATTGACATGACTGCTGGTTAGGATGAGCTTTCTGAAGTCAACCTGGCTGGGCACAAGAACAACAACAAAATAGGCACCAGCTAGTGAAATTTCAGATCAAAACAACAAAAAACAGGTGTTAAATAGTACTACCTCCGATCCACAATAAGTGTCGTAGTTTTGAACTAACCCCAGTTCAAAACGGCTACACTTATTTTGGATCGGAGGAAGTAGTAAATTTGGTCTGTGGGCTTAAGTATGATGAACTAAGGAAATAGACGAAGAAAAAGCATTGTAAAGAGATCAGATAAGTGCTAGATGTATTGTCATTTTTTCTGTTTTTTTAGAACAATTTGCTGACCTTCTTTGCCGCAACATTAGGTGGCTAATGTCTGTCTATGAATTCCTCCTCTGTTTGCTTTACGACTATATGTCTTGTTATAAAGATAGCTAGCTTTGCTAGCTTAATCAAAACAGGATGCTCATTTGGTGTCATGTCAATAACCCCTCTTTTCCATCTCTTTTGTTGGACAAAGCATCTGTACCCAACAATTTGCAGTTTTAAACACCTCACTTGATAGTGCTGCAAAAAATTCTTCATCCCTATCACCCTCTTAATATTTTCTTTTTGGCACACACAAAGCAAGGCTAAGCAAACACAGGGTAACTTGAGGACACATGAAAGTTGCTCTTTTTTCTTCCGAATGAGAATATATAGTACCTTGTTGGTGAAAACGATGTTTCCTCGTTAAAAATACACCCTGGCATAAACATAGAGTAATTCTTTTGATCTCTACATTATGCGCTGAAAATAAAAAAATATGAGTGGTTCTAGAAACTAAATGTATCTTCCCCGGTTTTGAAGGTGTGCATGAATCTGAATTCTGGAGATTTGTGAACCTCAAGAACCCCATTGTCTCTTGTTTGATTCAGATTGCAAGATCTTTAATTGCCTGGATCGCATGTAATTTGTTCTTTGGTTTTCAAGAGCTCACCTTCATTCACATCAATGGTAGACAAACAAAGTGCTGGAGAGTCAATCCCTAAAGACTTTGCATAAAGGGTGTATGGAGATCAGAACAAGAAAAACTACTTCTCCCAGATGTCAGTCTGGATTCATCAGTGAAATGGAGGAGTCATGGGAGGCTGCCACCTGTTGAGACATCTCCTTGTGGGATGCTTCATAGTAGATGCTAGTGGTTTAGGGCATAAAGCTTCAACAGATTCCAATTAATTTGCCTTTCGATTAATGAAAGGGAAAAGGAGGGTGAGTGCTCATTGGACATTCCCAAGAGAAAGATTGCTGTCATGTCATCTCCTCCCAGCTGCATGCTTGGCCTATGACACTTGAGACCTTTTAGATGCTAGCTCTTTCCAGTGTTCTCTAATCCACCAGCATAACATGCTGCTACTGTAGTTAAAGATGTATACTAGTACCATACTCCTAGCTAGTCATGGATATGTTATTATTTGTGGGCCACTTTCTGTTCATGGTTCTTTGGCCTTATTAGGTGGCTGCTGTAAGCCCAATTTTAAAATTACTCTATGTTGAGATAGCAATCTTGCCTATCATGGCCCTGTCTCTACAGATATACATAACTAACTAGTGTCATCAACAACAAGATTGTTTCAAGGAATATATTTGAAACTATACCAAAGTAAAGCGCATTTTGTCACAAATACGCAACGAGTTCAGCAATCTTAAATAATCAGGGAATATTAGCATTGGCTCTTGAAAAGTATAGCCCTCTCTTAAATCATCCAAATATTAAAATGAGTCTCATGGTAATGAACAACTTGGAGAATCAAGAATGAAGCCCGCCAATCATATTAGGTAACATCATCAGATTAAAAGCAGGCTGCAAATAATACTGCTTATATCCCCAAAGTTAAGCTCATGGCTTCACGGCTACAGATTGCTGTTATATTCTACCTAGGGTGAAAAAGTTACCTTTATCAGATATTATATTTATGTCTTAAACTATACAAGCGCATTAGCCCTCATTTCATAACCAAGGTGCGCAGCAGCTGCGCGAAGCAATCCATGATCGAATTCCTCCAAGATTCTTGTAGTTAGGGCTCTAGTTTAATGAAGCATCTTATTGAGCAATATCACACAAGAACTAGGCCACTTTTACTCCTTTCATATTTTGGCTCATGATATCTGGTCGGCTTAATCCGCTAACCGGCAATGGACAGAGAAGCTTGTCCACATCGTCTAAGATGGTTTGAGCATATACATCACAGGCCTACAGAAGCGCCAGTGCATAGCGAACGATTAAGGCGTGCTAATAATATCAAGAGAGGGCGGGGTAGACCAAACTTGACAAGGAAGGAGTCCGTAAAGAGAGATCTCAAGGACTAGAATATCATCAAAAGATCTAGCCATAGATAGGGGTGCATGGAAGTTAAACTATCCACGTGCCAAAACCATGACTTGGTTTAGACATCTTATGGATTTCAACTCTAGTCTACACCAACTTGTTTGGGATTGAAAGGCTTTGTTGTTGTTGTCGTCGTCTGCAACCACATTTATGCTAAGGGTGTGGCTAAGTCTCAGTCGACTGAGATTTAACGAAGCCTCAGTCAAGTGACATAATTTGCAAGAAAGAAAAAGAAAAAACTAAAAAGAAAATTTTGCACAGATCTCAATCGGATATAGCATCGACTGAGACATAACCAGTCTCAATAGACTGAGATTTAGCAAGATTGTAATGTTAATTTAACGACCATGTTCAACCTATCTAAGTTTTACATAGATTAAGGTAGAGATGATATGCAAACCTATACCTAGTCTATATGCCTAGGCACATAGAAAAGTTAACAGAAGGACTAGATATATGCTAGTGGCACAATGTGCAAGCACTTGCTCATGTCTGCCATGGTGCATTGAATTTTCTCTCCTCTTTGTCTTTGTTATTATGCTGCATGGTGGATGTACTAAGACATGACAACAAGTACTTAGTAATCATCAATTGGCTGCTACAGGTCGGTAGCCAATGGCGTCTGAAAAGCCCACTTTTGTATGATGCAAATGCCCAAGGCAGAGGAGAGCAAAACCATCCAGGACCACTGCCTGCCTGCCTGCCTTTGGCTCTGAATCTAGGAACACCAAAAGCAGCCAATGGAGAGCTTGGCAAGTTGCAGGGTCTGTTAGAACAAAGGAGAGAAATGCTTGGTTATGCATGCTGAAATAGATCCCTAGAGACGCATAGTTTATGGTTTCTAGTTAGGGAGCCTTGCTGGTCCAACAAATGTTGATTTGCTTTCTGCCATAGGAAGAGGTATATGAGGAAAAAGGAGCAAGATATGGTCCTATTTGTTTTGTTTGACTGAGAAAAACAAACCTGTTAAATAGTAGCCATTTCCCCTTATAAACAGGGATGTGTCCTTCGATTCCCGCCGGTTTCTATTCCTCTATTTTTTACCAAGAACATCAGTTCTATTTTCTCGATAGACAAATTAATCTCCAATGATTAGTGTAGCTAGGAGGACGTGGATGCAAACATGACATCCAATGAAGGACCATAATCTCTTTCAGAAATATGGGAATTTGGGCACAAACACTAACTTTTATCTTTTACAAATTTGGACGAAAACAAAAGACTTCTGAGAACAAAGATCTGCATATAATGCAACCATTTTTACTAGTGGAAAATGCATGAAACTTCAAAATTAGACAGACCACACCCGCCTTATAAAGCATAAACAAGTCCTGGAAACTAGCCAGACCACACCCGTATTCAGAATCATAAACAGGTCCTCCAGAGCCTAGCGCAGCAACTTGTTCCATGGTACGTCGGTGATCAGCGAAACCGCCGGGAGCTATCCTCACTTCCCAGTCCAAGGGATCTCTGTGCATTGGCAATTCCTTCTTCATCTGCAAGAGATGCAGTCAAAGCAGAAATAAGCAATTGTGTTGTAATTGAGAAAACAACGAGGGGCACGTTACATAAGTGAACTATTATAGATAAAGTTATCTTGGTATCTGGGCATCTGGCACATATTTTAGATTAACAACACAATTTATCTTGATGATATCTGGGCATCGAGCACATATTTTAGATTAACAACACAATTTATCTGGCACATATTCTATATAGATAAAGTTATCTTGATGTAGTGGCTTGAAATCAATAAGTGTTATTTTATAGGAGTAGTTAATTTATTCACTAGGAGGAAATGCTGAATTGCGTTCTACAGAACAACAAACGAATAGGATCAGAGTAAACCAGGTTAATACAATACTATCTTGCCATTGACTGAGCTCACCCCAGAACTGCGTGAAGATCTTGAAGAAAAAGTTCACATTACGGGAGACACTGTATGCCATCACAGGAGGAAGAGGCTTGACAAGTGTGTCCACCGTGAAAACTCTCCGCAGGAACTGCAAAACAAAGGGCTTCTTGTCAGACAATTAACCAACGACGAACAAAATAAGTACAAGATTCCTTTATTTCAAAATCAATTATCCTCGATAGGAGCAATTTGTTGATTTGCTTATTCGTCTAGACATCTACATAAACTTCGAAGTGAATGAAACATTAGGACCACACAAAGTGAATGAAGTATTAGGAATCACACACAATGAAAATATCTCTATCTTTTACCAAATAAGAAGTCAATATCTTCTGTCATAGTTCTTATGCACAATATCAGGATCGCCTGTTTGCAACCCCTCCTCTCCGGGTTAAGGTGCAACAAGGGGTATACCTCTTTGGGAGGATGGGTCGCAAACCAAACAATTCCGGGTCGACGGCCATGGTAGGACATAGTTTTTTTCACTGAGATTACTAGTACCATTTTTTTTCACTCACGCCAATTTTTAGAGGCTAAAAGTTTTGATATAGCAAACAATTATAGAAGATCAAATGTCTAAGTTGTGAAACAAATGGAAAAAGTTGGCATGTGACTTGCTGGGTTGGCCTAGCACAGCACACACATCTTTCTTATTTTCACGTACTCCAGCCCTAGCATCTTATTCTTACCCTCAACCACCAAGTCCTGAACACCATGTGTTAATTATATTCTAACCATCAGTCTCTCAGCTCCCACCAACACCCATCCTGCTGTCACTTCCGACCCCTCCATCCACCAGCGATAGATTGAAGCACCGCTGTGGTTGTCCGACAAAGAATCAAAGGCAACCACAGGTACGCTCAGCGCAGGAAAGGGGCGGGCAACATCCAAGCATGGTCATGGTGCCACCATGGTAATAGCAGGATGAGGAGCGCCAAGTGACACACAACAACGACTGCATAGTGCGAGTTCTCATTTGGGATCGAGAGCAACTGTTTTGCGCGGTGTTAAGTCCGCCAACCCACGGTGATCCCTACTTACTCGACACTAACCCTTGACTGGGGTGATCGATCACAGGTCAAGGGATGTGGCGCCGACCCATGATCCCTGTTTCTATGGGTAGGAATCATGAACAAGTTAGCACAGATTCAAGAAAAACTGTGATAAAAGCCATGTAGGGTAGAGGATACTCGGACATGGCCTTCCATTTACACAACTGTGCTTGTCAGCGGCAAATTATTTACTATTTTTTCTTGATAATCTTGAGTAAAATAATATGGTCACCTGAATTAAGATGGAAACCATGATATGAGAGAAACCAAGAGCTGGCAATTGTGGAGCTGTTTATTTCATCTAATACAATTTACAAATTTGTGTTGCTATTGACCGGACCCTTTGTCTTAATTATTGTGGTTAGGGGTATGACGGTAAAAGGTGAAGTGCGATCTTGTGAATTTTGGCCAGCAATGTTCAGATGGTTTTGAAGTGCCTCTATCCAAAAAACTAAATCTATTGTTTCAGTTTTACTACCATTAGGTCCATTACCAGTTGATTGAACCCTCAACTTGCTAATTAATCCAGAAGAAAATCCTTCTGTTACGACTGCAGCCTCCGCGAGTTCACAATCTGTCGAACACCTAGAGCGAATCGCCTAACAGCAATAAACAAGGAAGAAGCATAGGGGAAGGGGGAGGGAAGAGATTGGTGCGTGGCGCGGGCGGGGCATACCCTGCTGTTGCGCTGGAAGGAGTAGCGCAGCTCGGGGTCGATCTCGTCCTCCTCGAAGTCGTCGACGGCGAGGTCGAGGTCCGGGCGCTTGCTGCGTGGCATGTTCATGGTGGGCGTCTCCCCGGGGTTGCTGGTGACGGTGACCTTCCCCTCGCGGCTCATCCTGGACGCCTCGTCGTCCTCCTCCGCCTCCCCCGTCCGCCATGGCGCCGACGACAGCAGCTCCTTCCTCTTCCTCACCATCGTCCTCTCCTTTCTTCTCGCGTGTTGTCGTTTGCTTTCGGTTTGGTTTTGCGAGGAGGAAGGAAGGGGATGACGATGACGAGAGGATGAGGTAGGAAAGCTTTCCGTTGGGCTCTGTGGGTCGGATTGGAGAGGAAGTGGACTTTCGTGGGCTGAATCACGTGCTTTAGGATGGACGCGCTGAAGGATCTCAAAAAAAAAAAGGATGGACGCGCTGGATGTCGTATGGGCCTGCCCATTTTACGGTTTTTCTATCGTTTTTTCCCTCTTTTCTTTTTTCGTTTTCTACTTTTATTTTTATTTTTTTCGTTTAATTTTTATTTTTATTTTTAAAAAAATTCACGTGTTTTTGCGAATTTTATTTCCAAATTCGCGTACATTTTTTTCTTCATCGTATTCAAAAAATGTTCATCAATGTAAAAAAATATTTATCGAATTCATTTTTTGTTCATCGTATTTAAAAAACTTTTATCAAAATTCAAGATATGTCCATCGTATTCACAATTTGTTCATCATTCTCAAAAATATATTCATAAATTTCTATAATTGTTCATAAAATTCAAATTTTGATCATGGAATTCAAAATTTGTTCATCAATTTTTCAAAAAAAATCCACCTAACTCAAAAACATATTGATCTTATTCAAATTTTGTTCACCATAATTTTTAAAAATGTTCATCAATATCCAAATTCACTAGCATTTTTTGAAATGACGAACATTTTTAAAATTCGTGCATATTATTTGTATTCTGGGACATTTTTTGGCTCAACGAACTTTTCAAAATTCTCATTCTTTTTAAATTTGGAGCTATTCCGAAATCCTGAATTATTTAAATAATAAAAAATGAAAACAAAAAAATAGGGGGCGCCGCACCGCCACTCATGGGCCGGCTCAAATGGGCGCGCGAGGGGAGCAGGGTTGCGCGCTGTGTGACTCCCGCAGCGAGTGCGCCAAATAGGAGGACCCCTGTTGGATGTCGTAGGCCCTTTCGTGTCAAACTTGAATGGGCTGTCATTAATCAGCTTGCGGGCGTATACAAATCGAGTTGGATTTCATTGACTCAGAACGAAGCATCAAAAGAACACAGACACAACAACTCCACACCTGTGTCTAAAAAAACAAGTTCGCACCTGGCCTTTCCGAAGAAAATACAGTCCAGGATTCATTCCCACAGTTTTTTAATACAATAGATTTTTTTTACTTATCTCCTGAGAATACCATAGACGCCATTTCTTCACGAAACTTCATACGTGAATAAAATGGTCAACCAGGTTTGATACCCTAAAATTTCAGATTTTTATCATTTTTCCTGGTATTTTTTCATTACTATTCGTATAGGGTTCACGGGCACCCAAGAGCTCAAAGTCTGTGTCCCTACTATAATCTAATACTTCATCCATTTCTTTGCATATAAGTTTTGTCTTAAATCAAACTTCATAGAATTTCACCAAGATTGTGAGAAAAAGATCAACATTGACATCATCAAAACGATATCATTACATGCATCAAGGACTTAATTCATATCGTACACCTCAACTATTCTAGATGTTGATGCTTATATAGAAATTTGGTAAAATTTCACAAAGTTTGATTTAAGATAAATCTTATATGAAGAGTAAAAAGAAACGAAGGGAGTATTTCTCTAACGTGCATTGAGAATGCGCGCAATACATGATAGTGAAATGTAGGTCGCAACGGCTCAACGTGTTAGGAGAGAAACATAAATATGTTGAATTGTAATGCAGCGACGTAGGGACATTGACAAGTAGATAGCCGGCGGACGGAGAGAACTGCAGGCGTAGAGCGGCTGCGTTGGCACAACTTTCTTGTCATGATGGTGTCTTTTGTAGTTGGCAGCCCTGCTTCCGGTTGGAATTAGTCTCTGGTTTCATACCAGCGGCAGCTAAGCTGAAAGCCGGCCTCGCGTCCCTTTCGGATAGCTACCGTTCAACTGATGACGATCCATGCCTGCTTCACACGCTTAATCTTTCTTCTTGAGAAGAGGTGGTATCTGATGGTGGCTTCTTCCGGGCAAAATCACAACGAACCAGTTGTTTCCGAGCAGAAGCAAACGCCACAAACCGGAACTTTTCCTCGTATTTTTTTCCTCAGTGCATGCTTTTTTTTTTGAAGCATCGGTGCATGCTTTATTCTTGTTCTGGACGTAGGATCTGCTCCCCGTAAATTCCCGATATCTACTGGATTTTTTTCCTAGGGTGTTTTTTTTTCTTTTCATTTTGTCTGGATAACTGATTGTTACTTCAAGGAGAATGTGAAAATGTGAGGAAGGATTTTTAGATGTCACTGATTGTTAGGCCTATTTAAATATATCAAACTTTTTTTACAGCCGTATCAAACATTTTATGTTCTTGAGATTTCAACACCCTATCTATGCAAAGGACTGAAAGATGTGCGAGTGTGACACACATTCAGAGAAAGAGTGGGGCGGATATTTTCAACACATAGTAGACACTAGACACCATAGAGTTTACATATCAAGTTTGCGATGGGTATGTAACTTATATAACTAATCTATTCAGATATAATCGAACCTTTTTTTACAGTCATATCAAACATTTATGTTCTTGAGATTTCAATGCTCCTATGTAAACAAAGGACTGAATGATGTGCGAGTGTGAACAACATACGAAGTGAGAAAGAGTGGGGCAGATATTTTGAACACATAGGAGACACATAGATGTAACTTGTTGTCACGCCTGCTGATGATACATCCGCAGCGGACTGAAAGTGCAGTTCAGTTAACTGAACTAACTGAACTGCAACAGAGCTAGTGTGTGTGTGTTGGGCCAGAGGTAGTGTGTGGGTGTGAGAGGGCCCAGGTGGGCGGCTAGGCAGTGTGTGTTGGGCCTGAGGCCGTGTGTGGGTGTGAGAGGGCCCAGGTGGGCGGCTACATATTGTACCGTGGACGAGATGCTGGGTATGAATGGAAAAAGATCTCAATTCTCCTTTCCCCTTCTCCAAGCTCTCCTCTCACCCTCTGCATCTTGATCCCCTTTCTCATCCCGATCTCCCCTCTCCCCTGGGTCGTGACAAATCTGGTATTCAGAGCCAATTTTTTTGCCCACTACCTCGCCGCTGCCGCTGTCTCACACCCTCTCGATCGCCGGTAACATCCACCGGGTTAGGTGCGAGCCGCTCCGGCGAGTTCGCACAAAATCCTACCCGGGGTTCGGTTGATTTGGAGCGAGACCATGGCGCCGCCCTCCAAACCCTCGGCCCAGACTCGTCGGGTGCTCGACGCCATGTCGGAGACGACCGACAAGCTGCAGAACCTGCTCGAGTCGGTCATCCGCCGTCTCGACGCGAACCAGAAAACTGCCGACGAGCGCCACCAAGCACAGCTCTCCTACAACAACCAAGTCTCCGACGAACTCAAGCACCTCGCCAAGCAGATCGACCTCACCCAGGCCGACGTGGATGAGGCCCGCAAGACCCCGCCAGCGCCTGATCCAGTCACCACGCACGGCGCGGGCACCTCGTCTCCGTCAGCAACCGTGGACTCCTCCGCGCGTGCACCACCACCACCACCTCCACCACCGATCCGCCCCTCACCGACCCACCTCTACACGGACGGCGCGACGCAGCTCCCATTCGCGCGGCTCGTCAACC
Organism: Triticum urartu; assembly: GCF_056163025.1. Classification (NCBI taxonomy): domain Eukaryota; kingdom Viridiplantae; phylum Streptophyta; class Magnoliopsida; order Poales; family Poaceae; genus Triticum; species Triticum urartu. The sequence goes on from NC_141879.1 coordinate 472,806,478, forward strand.
ACGGCCCCCCGCTGCTGATTGCCGGGGCCCCGTCGCCCACCGAGCGCGAGCGCCAGGGTGACTACTACACGAAGCCGCCCAAGCATGATTTCCCTCGGTTCGACGGCACCACACCGCGCATCTGGATGGAGCGGTGCGTGTCCTACTTCAAGCTGTACCGTGTGCCGCCGCACAATTGGGTGACCACCGCCGCGTTGTACATGGAAGGCCTGGCGGCAATGTGGCTGCAAGCATACCGACAGAAGCATCCCGAGGTCAGTTGGGCGATTTTCAGAGCAGTAATCGAGGAGGAATTCGGGCCAGAAGAATTCGAAACACAGATGCATGAGTTGGTTCAGTTACGCCAGACAGGGAGTGTGCAGGATTATCGGCAGCAATTCGAGACCCGCATGTATCATCTCTTGTCCCTGGACCCGACCCTGAGCACACAGTTCTTCATATCACAGTTTCTGCTGGGACTTAAAGATGAGCTACGGCTTGGGGTGCGACTGCAGAGCCCCTCCAGCATCACACGAGCAGTCGTGTTTGCGCGCATCCAGGAAGAGGAATTGGAGAAACAGCGTCTGCCACGCCATCGCATTGTGCCAGTGGGTCGTCCTCCTCCCCCAGCAGCACCAGTTCCCGCACCGGCACGAGCAGCGGCACCTCCGCGACAGGGTGGGGACGAGTACGCCCGGGAACGTCAACTGCGCGAATTCAGGCATGCCAATGGCCTTTGTTTCCGCTGTGGTGACAAATACTCCCGCGAGCATCAGTGCAAACGCACTGGACAGATTTTGATGATAGAAGTGGGTGATTTCGGCGAGATTTTGTCTGATGACACGGTGCATGCATTGCAGCTGCTGGATGCACCAAGGGCGCAAGAGCCTGAATGTTGCTCTCTGTCTGAACATGCTGTATCTGGCGAGGAAGGCCCTGCTACAATTCGCTTGCGCGCACAAGTGGGTGATCAGGTTATGCTGCTGCTGATGGACTCGGGAAGCTCACACAGTTTCATCAGTGAAGCGTTCACCGCCCGGATCGCTACCCGAACAGAGAAGTTACCCGCGGTTACAGTTCGAGTGGCCAATGGTCAGAGATTGCATTGTGACAAAATTGTTCACTAGTTGGCATGGCAGGTCCCAGGGCACACTTTCCATACCGATCTCCGGGTTCTGCCGCTGAGTGCGTATGATGGAGTGCTTGGCATCGACTGGCTCTTAGCGCACAGCCCCATGCTCTGTCACTGGCAACTGAAGACGATCCAATTCGATGTCAATGGCAAAACTATCCACCTGCAGGGAGTAAAATCTTCAGACCCGCCTCGCATAGCGGAATTGGATGCCTATGAATTGCATCGCATGGAAGTGGCGAATGACATTTGGACAGCAGCCCTGATTACCATCAAGCGGACGGACAAAACCCAACCTGAACTTGTTCCCCCAAATATTCAGAAGGTGTTATCTGAATTTGAAGACGTGTTTGCTGAACCCACTACTTTGCCACCCCGTCGTCAATATGACCATGGCATTCATTTGGAGCCAGGCACTACGCCTATCAACACCAAACCTTACCGTTACTCGCCGGCACAAAAAGATGAAATTGAGCGGCAAGTACAGGACATGCTCAACTCCGGTGTTATCGCGCACAGCATGAGCCCTTACGCTGCCCCGGTCCTGCTGGTCAAGAAGAAGGACGGCAGTTGGCGTTTCTGTGTCGATTTTCGACGACTTAACTCTGCAACAGTGAAGAACAAATTTCCCCTCTCGGTAGTTGACGAGCTCCTGGACGAATTGGCCGGCGCCAAGTACTTCTCCAAGATTGATTTACGTGCTGGATACCATCAATTTGAATGCGGGAAGAGGACGAGGAAAAGACTGCCTTCAAGACACACCACGGCCACTACCACTTCCGGGTGATGCCATTCGGCCTTTGCAATGCGCCGGCAACCTTCCAGTGCTTGATGAATACAGTGTTCGGCCGTTATGTGCGTAAGTTCATCATCATATTTTTGGACGACATCTTGGTATTCAGCACTGACCTGCAGGAACACGAGGAACATCTTCGCCTCACTCTGCAACTCCTCCGCGAGCATCAACTATTCGCCAAGGCCAGCAAGTGTTCGTTCGCACAAACAAGCATTGAATACCTCGGGCATGTGATCTCACAAGAGGGAGTTGCTACGGACAATAGCAAGACCAGCGCCATGCAGTCCTGGCCCGTGCCCACCACGCCCACGGAGCTGCGCGGCTTCTTGGGGCTGACAGGCTACTACCGTAAATTCGTCCCCCATTACGGCATCATCGCCAAGCCTCTGACGCAACTGTTGACGAAGAAAGGGTTTCTCTGGGACGACAAAGCGCAGCAAGCATTTGACATGCTCAAGCGCGCCATGGTGAGCACGCCAGTGTTGGCACTGCCCAATTTCAATCGCCCGTTCGCCATCGAAACGGATGCGTGCGATACCAGCGTGGGCGCGGTGCTTATGCAAGATGGCCATCCAGTGGCCTACCTCAGCAAGGCTCTGGGAGTATGCAATCAGAAGCTATCCACATATGAGAAGGAATTTCTCGCCGTCATGATGGCCATCGACAAATGGCGGCCGTACCTGCAGCGTGCTCCATTTGAGATCGTCACGGACCACAAGAGTCTTTGTGCACTTGACGATCAACAACTGGTAACCGATCTCCAGCGCAAAGCCATGTCTAAGATGGTGGGGCTGCAGTTCTCCTTCCGTTACAAGAAGGGCGTCGACAACAGTGCTGCCGATGCGCTGTCCCGCGTCGGTCATCTCCTGGAGCTCGACGCACTGTCCATGTGCCAACCACAATGGCTACAAGAAGTTGCCAATTCCTATGAGACCGACCCCGACTCTCAAGAGCTGCTCACCAAGCTGGCTGTCATCAACACTGACGATCAAGGGTGCACCCTGCAGCAAGGCGTAATCCGGCAACGCGGTCGACTCTGGATCGGCGCCAACTCAGCTCTTCAGACCAAACTCATCGCTGCTCTCCACCATAGCGTCGTGGGAGGTCACTCAGGCGCCACAGCAACATATCACAGAGTGTGCAAACTTTTTGCCTGGCCAGGTCTGAAGCGTGCCGTTGAGGATTTTGTTCGCCAATGCACTGTCTGCCAGCATGCCAAGCATGAGAACACGCACCAGGCGGGCAAGCTCCAACCCCTTCCAATACCTACAGCGCCATGGCAAGACCTCACCATGGACTTCGTCGAGGGATTACCCAAATCTAAAGGGTACGATTCCATCATGGTCGTCGTCGATCGCCTGACTAAGTTCGCGCACTTTGTGCCGCTCCGGCACCCCTTCACCGCGGTCCACGTCGCCCACGCGTTTTGGGACAACGTCATCAAGCTGCACGGCGTGCCTCTCTCCATCGTCTCTGATCGGGACAAGATCTTCACTAGTGCCATGTGGCGCGAACTGCTCACCGCGGCAGGCACCAAGCTGCTGTACTCCACCGCCTATCACCCGCAGACGGACGGGCAGACGGAGCGCGTCAACCAGTGCCTGGAGATGTATCTCCGGTGCGCCGTCCACGACACCCCGCATCGATGGCGCAAGTGGCTGCCGGCAGCTGAGTTTTGGTACAACTCTTCCCACCACTCATCTCTGAAGTGCTCCCCGTTCAAGGCGCTCTACGGCACAGAACCCAACCTGGGCGGCCTTCCTCAACTCAGCTCCGCGCTGCCCGTCGACGCGTCCTCTGGTGACCTGGACTGGGCCGCGCACACCGACCTGTTGCGCGCGCAGCTCTCGCACGCCCAGGCGCGTTTCAAGAAGCAGGCGGATCAACACCGTGCGGAGCGCGCTTTCGATGTGGGAGAGCAGGTCCTGCTCAAGCTCCAACCGTACGCTCAATCTTCCGTCGTCAACCGCCCCTGCCGCATGCATGGACTTCACTCCATTATCGGCTCTACTATAAAAGAAATTCCTCTTGACATGTTTTTTTTGAAACGGAGGCAAAAGCTTTGCTTCATCTCATTCATAAAGAAGGAACTACTAACAAAGTTCGACGAGATCCATTACACCTCCACAAATGGAAGCGAAAAGCCTAGTCTCGCTGTATCAAATAACTCAAATGTTCTACCCCCGCAGTAACCATCGCTGATAAACAGGCTGCTAGTGTGTGCGTGAGAGGAGCGGCTGAGTAGGCCAGTTATACGTCTCCAACATATCTATAATTTTTGATTGCTCCATGCTATATTATCTACTGTTTTGGATGTTTATGGGCTTTATTATACACTTTTATATCATTTTTGGGACTAACCTATTAACCCAGAGCCCAGTGAGAGTTTCTGTTTTTACCTTGTTTTAGAATATCGCAGAAAAGGAAAACCAAATGGAGTCCAATTGACCTGAAACTTCACGGAACTTATTTTTGGATCAAAGAAGCCCAAAAAAGACTTGGAGTGCACGTCAGGGGATCTACGAGGAGGCCACAAGGCAAGGGGGCACGCCCACCCCCTGGGCGCGCCCTCCACCCTCGTGGGCCCCTCGTGGCCCCCTGGCGTACTTCTTCCGCCTATATATCTCCATATACCCTAAAAACATCGGGGAGCATAATAGATCGGGAGTTCCGCCGCCAGAAGTCTCCGTAGCCACCGAAAACCAATCTAGACCCATTCTGGTACCCTACCGGAGGGGGAATCCCTCTTCGGTGGCCATCTTCATCATCCCGGTGCTCTCCATGACGAGGAGGGAGTAGTTCTCCCTCGAGGCTGAGGGTATGTACCAGTAGCTATGTGTTTGATCTCTCTCTCTCTCTCTCTCTCTCGTGTTCTTGAGGTGATACGATCTTGATGTATCGCGAGATTTGCTATTATAGTTGGATCCTATGATGTTTCTTCCCCCCTCTACTCTCTTGTAATGAATTGAGTTTCCCCTTTGAAGTTATCTTATAGGATTGAGTCTTTAAAGATTTGAGAACACTTGATGTATGTCTTGCCGTGCGTATCTGTGGTGACAATGGGATATCACGTGATTCACTTGATGTATGTTTTGGTGACAATGGGATATGCATAATTATTCAACTACTCATTGATCTTCACTTATATCTCTCGGAGTAGTTTGTCATTTGCTCTAGTGCTTCACTTATATCTTTTAGAGCATGGTGGTAGTTTTATTTTGAAGAAATAGATGAACTCTCATGCTTCACTTAGATTATTTTTAGAGTCTTAATAGCATGGTAATTTGCTTAAAATCCTAATATGCTAGGTATTCAAGAATAATAAAACTTTCTTATGAGTGTGTTGAATACTAAGAGAAGTTTGATGCTTGATGATTGTTTTGAGATATGGGGGTAATAATATCAAAGTCGTGCTAGTTGAGTAGTTGTGAAATTGAGAAATACTTGTGTTGAAGTTTGCAAGTCCCGTAGCATGCACGTATGGTAAACGTTATGCAACAAATTTGAAACATGAGGTGTTATTTGATTGTCTTCCTTATGAGTGGCGGTCAGGGACGAGCGATGGTCTTTTCCTACCAATCTATCCCCCTAGGAGCATGCGCGTAGTACCGAGGTTTTTGATGACTTGTAGATTTTTGCAATAAGTATGTGAGTTCTTTATGACTAATGTTGAGTCCATGGATTATACGCACTCTCACCCTTCCATCCTTGCTAGCCTCTTCGGTACCGTGCATTGCCCTTTCTCACATTGAGAGTTGGCGCAAACTTCGCCGGTGCATCCAAATCCCGTGATATGATACACTCTTTCACACATAAACCTCCTTATATCTTCCTCAAAACAACCACCATACCTACCTATTATGGCATTTCCATAGCCACTCCGAGATATATTGCCATGCAACTTTCCATCATTCCGTTCATCATGACACATTCATCATTGTCATATTGCTTAGCATGATCATGTAGTTGACATAGTATTTGTGGCAAAGCCACCGTTCATAATTCTTTCATACATGTCACTCTTGGTTCATTGCATATCTCGGTACACCGCCGGAGGCATTCATATAGAGTCATCTTTGTTCTAGTATCGAGTTGTAATCATTGAGTTGTAAATAAATAAAAGTGTGATGATCATCATTATTAGAGCATTGTCCCAAGTGAGGAATAAAGAAAAGAGAAAGGCCATAAAATAAGAGAAGGCCTAAAAAAAGAGAAAGGCCATAAAAGAAAAGAGAAGGCCCAAAAAAATGAGAGAAAAAGAGAGAAGGGACAATGTTACTATCCTTTGCCACACTTGTGCTTCAAAGTAGCACCATGATCTTCATAGTAGAGAGTCTCTCATGTTATCACTTTCATATACTAGTGGGAATTTTTCATTATAAAACTTGGCTTGTATATTCCAACAATGGGCCTCCTCAAGTTCCCTAGGTCTTCGTGAGCAAGCAAGTTGGATGCACACCCACTTAGTTTCTTTTGTTGAGCTTTCATACATTTATAGCTCTAGTGCATCCATTGCATGGCGATCCCTACTCCTTGCATTAACATCAATCGGTGGGCATCTCCATAGCCCATTGATTAGCCTTGTTGATGTGAGACTTTCTCCTTTTTGTCTTCTCCACATAACCCCCCTCATTATATTCTATTCCACCCATAGTGCTATATCCATGGCTCGCGCTCATATATTGCGTGAAAGTTTATAGGTTTGAGATTACTAAAGTATGAAACAATTGCTTGGCTTGTCATCGGGGTTGTGCATGATGAGAGCATTCTTGTGTGACGAAAATGGAGCATGACTAAACTATATGGTTTTGTAGGGATGAACTTTCTTTGGCCATGTTATTTTGAGAAGACATAATTGCTTAGTTGGTATGCTTGAAGTATTATCATTTTTATGTCAATATGAACTTTTGTCTTGAATCTTTCGGATCTGAATATTCATACCACAATTTAGAAGAATTACATTGAAATTATGCCAAGTAGCACTCCGCATCAAAAATTCTGTTTTTATCATTTACCTACTCGAGGACGAGCAGGAATTAAGCTTGGGGATGCAGATACGTCTCCAAGGTATCTATAATTTTTGATTGCTCCATGCTATATTATCTACTGTTTTGGATGTTTATGGGCTTTATTATACACTTTTATATCATTTTTGGGACTAACCTATTAACCCAGAGCCCAGTGCCAGTTTCTGTTTTTACCTTGTTTTAGAATATGACAGAAAAGGAAAACCAAACAGAGTCCAATTGACCTGAAACTTCACGGAACTTATTTTTGGATCAGAAGAAGCCCAGAAGACTTGGAGTGCACATCAGGGGATCTACGACGAGGCCACGAGGCAGGGGGATGCGCCCACCCCCTGGGTGCGCCCTCCACCCTCGTGGGCCCCTCGTGCCCCCCTGACGTACTTCTTCCGCCTATATATCTCCATATACCCTAAAAACATCGGGGAGCACAATAGATCAGGAGTTTCACCGCCAGAAGTCTCTGTAGCCACCAAAAACCAATCTAGACCCGTTCCGGCACCCTGCCGGAGGGGTAATCCCTCTCCGGTGGCCATCTTCATAATCCCGGTGCTCTCCATGACGAGGAGGGAGTAGTTCTCCCTCGGGGCTGAGGGTATGTACCAGTAGCTATGTGTTTGATCTCTCTCTCTCTCTCATGTTCTTGAGGTGATACGATCTTGATGTATCGCGAGCTTTGCTATTATAGTTGGATCCTATGATGTTTCTTCCCGCCTCTACTCTCTTGTAATGAATTGAGTTTCCCCTTTGAAGTTATCGTATCGGATTGAGTCTTTAAAGATTTGAAAACACTTGATGTATGTCTTGCCGTGCGTATCTGTGGTGACAATGGGATATCACGTGATTCACTTGATGTATGTTTTGGTGATCAACTTGCGGGTTCCGCCCATGAACCTATGCATAGGAGTTGACACACGTTTTCGTCGTGATTCTCCGGTAGAAACTTTGGGGCACTCTTTGAGGTTCTATGTGTTGGTTGAATAGATGAATCCGAGATTGTGTGACGCATATCGTATAATCATACCCACAGATACTTGAGGTGACATTGAAGTATCTAGGTGACATTAGGGTTTTGGTTGATTTGTGTCTTAAGGTGTTATTCTAGTACGAACTCTAGGGCTGTTTGTGACACTTATAGGAATAGCCCAACGGATTGATTGGAAAGAATAACTTTGAGGTGGTTTCGTACCCTACCATAATCTCTTCGTTCGTTCTCCGCTATTAGTGACTTTGGAGTGACTCTTTGTTGCATGTTGAGGGATAGTTATGTGATCCAATTATGTTATTATTGTTGAGAGGACTTGCACTAGTGAAAGTATGAACCCTAGGCCTTGTTTCCTAGCATTGCAATACCGTTTACGCTCACTTTTATCATTAGTTACCTTGCTGTTTTTATAATTTCAGATTACAAAAACCTTTATCTACCATCCATATACCACTTGTATCACCATCTCTTCGCCGAACTAGTGCACCCATACAATTTACCATTGTATTGAGTCTGTTGGGGACACAAGAGACTCTTTGTTATTTGGTTGCAGGGTTGCTTGAGAGAGACCATCTTCATCCTACGCCTCCTACGGATTGATAAACCTTAGGTCATCCACTTGAGGGAAATTTGCTACTGTCCTACAAACCTCTGCACTTGGAGGCCCAAGAACGTCTACAAGAAGAAGGTTGTGTAGTAGACATCAGCCAGCTACGTGAGAGGAGCGGCTGAATAGAGCACCGAGAGTACCCACTAGGCCACTACGCAGGTGTACTTCCCCTGCATTGACAGTGCAGCGATGGTTCTAGAGAACAGTAGTACCCTCCACTTCCAACTGTAGCTCCTTGGCCTTGAGATTCAAGAGTTCAAAACTGGTGCACTATACTAGAATAGACTAGAAGTACAGTACATCGCACTACTAGTTGAGAAAAGTAGTACTAGTACTGCTATAGTACGAGTACGTACTCCTCCGTCACATAATGTAAGACGTTTTTTGACACTAGTTGGCGTGTACAAAAAATGGCAAAAACATACCCAAAATTTCTTAATCCACGCCAAAAACTACTACCTAGTGCGAAAAATTTCTTACTAGTGCTATTATTTACAGTATAATGCAATCCCATAACGTTCCATAATGCTAGTACTCCCTCTGTCCAGGTGCATAAGGCACCTAAGAGAATTTAGGATTTTCAAGTATATTAGTCGCTGGACCTAAAGAATTGTGTGAAACAATCCGTTAGCCTATGCATGGTTAGTCCTACCATCATTACACTTAATGCGAGATTAACTAGAGGGAGAGAAAAACGTGATGAGCGTCCAAGCAACATATGCCTAGTTCACGATGCCATTTCTTAGGTGCCCTATGCACCTGGACGGAGGGAGTACTAGTAGTAAATAATAGTCTCACCCCTTCGCTGAGGAACGATCTACAGTTGGAAGGGATGAGGCCCTGCGGTTACTATGCTCTTATGTCCTCCTCGCTAGTTCCCCTCCCCCCGAAGAGAAGGCAGTTCGTCGCTGCTCCCATGGATTCGCTAGGCGGTTCTCCTCCTCGTCGGGGCTGGGAGACCTTGGACGACGATCCTGTGGGAGAAATCGCACCCCGCTCCGACGTCCTCACCGCCGCAAGACTCGGTGCTTCCTGCACCAACTTTTTCAAGACGCTGCTTAAACAGGCCATGCTTGTTGGTCTTCCATGCGTCCTCGAGGAGAAGGTTCTTCTATGGGACAATCCTTCGAACAGTCCACCGCTCCCTAGCCATGGTTGCACATTGACTCCGCTAGAGTTGCCGATGTTGAGAGGTAGTCGGGATTTTGTCCGATGAGCAGGTCAGTAATGGAGTTTGATCGTGTAGTACTTAGTTATTCCATTTCCATCCCGTAATTTCTCCGCTGCCCACCATCTTATATATAGGTCTGGGTCGGTGCCAATGAAGATTGGCTTGCATACCTCCGGCCGGATACCACCATCATTTTGCACAACATCCACAGCAGTGCGGCCATTCCGGTAGACCCCTTCTCCACCATTGAGATCGGCCTTCCGGACTGGCTGGGCTTGAATACGTATGATGATGCCTACATGAGATTGAAGAAGATAGCAATTGCAGACCCACCGACAAAGCGACGCGGCTACGACAATTACTATCTCATCGCGGTGTTCGACATAAGGATTGCCATCAATACAAGAGGCAGTAATGGCAGAGGCTGGCGCATGTTGGCGGCGGCAGATTTGTACCCCTACACGTTCGAAGACGCCGTGCGCCATCTAGGCCGCATCTTCGCGGTGACAAGCCAGGGGAGTTGTTTCATCTGGTTGCCATCCTACGGTACGGGAGATTACAAACGGAATGCACAAACCATCATTTGTATCCCTAATGGTACTCCATTATTTCGCAGGGACCAGTCATCCCCCGATCAAAATAAGATCGCCGATCCTGGATGTGCATTTGCATCCGCGATTCGGTCTAACCTGGAACCATGTAGCTGACTTTGGCATATTGGGATCAACTATCTTAGTAGTCGTTACCCATGGTACCACCGATGTGCAACATGGTCACACAATCTACCACGATCGGACTGTCACCATCTACCCAGGTATTCCATTTTTTAACCCGCTCGCCTTCTCTTTCATTGTTGTACTAGTAGTATACTTTGTAGTACTAGTAGGAGTACTTTTTACCTTGGAGGACGCGTATAGTGAGCTAGGCCCTTGAAGACTTGAACCCACTAGCTGCCACCATTTTTGTTTTTCCATGTCTTACTATCTCATCCATGTAGCCAAGAGTGGCTATATATAATAAGCTGGTTATTTTACTTCCTCTATACCGGAGTAGTACTATTTGTTGCACAGTATTACTGACCGCCATATTTGAGCACAACATTATTATGCATGGACCTTGACTATGTACGTCACTATGTGTCCAGATCTGGGATGCCGCGTGTACCAGATGAACGGCGTCGAGTTCGACCCCCGTGATGCTATGTGGGTGCCGAGGAACACTCTTGGAGAGTACTCGCTTTTCATCGGGGACAGCTACCCCATTGTGAAGCGGATGCCACCTTCTGTGCACGACACGGAAGGCCTGCCATTCATGAAGCATGATGTATCTTCAGTGTGCACCGCCGGATGAACGACATGCTGGGACACGCTATCCCTGATTTATGCCGCTTCAGCTTGGATGAGTCTCCATCGTGTGGAACCAGACTAGAAAGCTGCGACAATGATTCCCGTTGCCCACCGCTATGGATCGTGCCATCCATGAAGAACACCTGGGACTGGAACCTGGAGGAGGACATGTAGCCCATCTATAACATGTAAGTGGAGTACGGTAATTGTGAACGGTAGGCTGTGAATATATGTAGACTAGTCGTGCACAAATTTATCACATGAATTGGAGATGAACTTGTGTGCCATACTGGCATTTGTCCTTTAGAATTTATTACTAGTAAATGTGTTATGTGTACGTGCAACTTGTGTGGTTGTTGCACGGGCTCCAACACGCTCTTTGAGAAAAAAAGGTGGCACAGCTTTGGATATACGTGACGTGGCGGCATCATACAGTAGCATCGTTCGCTATAGTTGTAGTACACTCCTACTAGGACGACAACTCCTATAAAACCTTGCGCTTGGCTCTTTGCCTCTTCGGGAGGTTCAACAGTTCGTACTCGTGTGAACCTTGCACTTGGCTCTTCGCCTCTTCGGAAGGTCCAACAATGATGATGCTACAGTACAATATGCTTTTGGCAATCTGACACCGATTGAACTGCTGCACGTCCACCGCGAGGGCGAGGGCGAGGGTGAGGGAGAGGGAGAGGGAGAGGGAGAGGGAGAGGGCGCTGTAGTCAAAACCCTCTCCTCGTCCTGCGAACCACCGCGCACGTGGGCGAGGGAGAGGCGTAGTAAGCAAGCTTCTCCTTGTTCGGCGAGTTGACGGGACACATCAAAGCAGTACTAGTACTAGTAGTAGTAGTCCATACTGCGTCCTTTCCGATTAATATGGCTTAATTTGAAACGAGAAAAATACACTAGTGGTCAACGTATGTAACAATACGCTCTTTACAGTCACTATATATAGTTTTGCGGCGATTATACGATCACTAGCTCATCGTAGAGCACCGTATTGCACCCTAATGACCGGCCACATAGTCGATGTGGCACTTTGTTGACTGGTTAAATTGTCACCTGGTTTCTGGGTCCCACCTATCAGTTGGCAGAGCAAAGAAATTAGTTAAACAAAACTTTACAGAGGCGCGACATGAGTCCAACCCTTGCGTGCGAACCGCCCTGGCTGTGTATGTGAGTGCATGCACGTGTCCTCCCTCGGTCTTCCAACAAAGAGTGTACATCGGCTATAAACCAAAGAGTGTAGTACATGATGTACATCTACACTTCCAATGCATTTAGCCTTTAATCTAAATCGATATTGATTGACTAATGCACCAACTTGTGCTGTAGGTATAGGCTACATGTCTATCTGTCGGCGTTCTGGGAACGGGGGTCCCCAGACTTGCCTGCCTGCGGCCTGCGGCGTGGCTCAAAGAGGGGCCCAGCACGGCCCATCTTCACCAACTCAAACTCAAGACCCTCGCGAGGGGCCAAGCCTCGCGGGGCGGACGACACAGAGCTTCCTCAGGCATGGCCTCGTCAGGCTGGCTCGCGAGGAGGCGGAGAGATCAAGGCGGGGTACCTCGTGAGGTGCCCATGACGCAAGCCATGACGACTCAGGGCGCCAGGCGGGTGCCAGCCCATGCAGCGTCCTCCTTTCCTCTTTGGTGCAAAGGGGGCAAGCGCAGCCGCGGAGTACCGAGGCATCAGGCAAAGGTGGCCATTCCGGTGCAACGAGACCAAGACCAGGAGGACTACGAGACGGAGGTCACCGTGGAGCCCAAGACTGCGTCATCACCAGAGCTTTGCGCAGGCGAAGACTACTTTTGTCAGGATAGCTGATGCTTGCTGTCCCCCTTCAAATTAGCCCGCCATTGTTGGCTCCCTTCCCGCTCAATATTTGGGAAGAGGACCAGGGCCTCTATAAATAGGACCAGCCACCCACACAGCAAAGGGGGGGAAGTCGTCCGGTTGGAAGCAGAGAGAGAGAGAGAGAGAGAAAGGTGACTGAACTCCTCCCAGCAGTTCATCCCCCCAGCCAAGAATAGACCCTCGCGAGGCTGTTCTTCCTTGTATTGTTCATCATCATCAGCCCAAGAGGCAATCCACACACCACACACTGGAGTAGGGTATTACACCACAACGGTGGCCCGAACCAGTATAAACCCTGTGTCTCTTGTGCTGTTCTTCCCATAGCTTTGATCCTAGCGTGGCAGAGGGGTGCAGGTAGGTAGGAGGCGAAAACTCCACGCGCACCCCAGTGTTCGAACCTTAAGGGTCTGCCGGAACCCGAAATCTGACATTTGGCGCGCCAGGTAGGGGTGCGCCGGAATTCGTCTTCCACCGCCCCGTTCTCCTCCGACCATCGCGCTCATGTCTGACGCTCGTCGGGCCCGCGCGGAGCGCCGGGCCGCCCTCGCTTCCCGCGTCGCCCAGACGGCCCCTGTCGGCGGGCGTCCTCGCCGTTCCCCGTCACCTGCCGTCAACGCCGCCACCGGCCCGGCGGGGGACGAGCAGCAAGCATCATCTCAGCATCCGTCCGTGCGGCAAGACGGCCGCACTGCAACTCCCTCACTCGCCCCAGCTGGATCTTTGTCTCGCGCGCTCCGCGCGCCCATGGAGGCTCGGGCTGCACTCATCGCGGTGAACGAGCTCCTGCGCTACCGTCCCGTCGACGATGTCTATGAAGAATGGCTCGACCGCGTCGCCGAGCTCGTCCGCGCCGCAGGGGGCTCTTCCGCGCCATCCGTTCCGCTGCACCGTACTCCGCCCCGCGCGGGCGAAGAGGCTCCGGCGGCGCCCCGGCCGCCTCCTTCTCAAGAAGACGCCATGGCTCCAAGGCGCATGGCCCCTAGGCGGAACCCGCTCCGTCAGGTGCCAACGCGGCAAGAACAGAGCTGCCAAGAAGTCCCTCGCCCGCCAGAAGCTGCCCGGGCGCTCCCTGCGCCAGCACGTTGCGACCATCCTCCTGCTCCAGCGCGTGGGGACATGCAAGACCAGGCTCTCCATCACCCAAGGCCTCCCCTGGCCACAGCAGGCTGCCGCGCCTACACCACCGAACTGCGCAGCGTCGCGTGGCCAGGCAAGTTCAAGCCGGACCTGCCTCCTCGCTACGACGGCATGACCGACCCTGCGGAGTTCCTCCAGCTCTACGAGCTGGGCACCGAAGCTGCCAACGGAGACGAGAAGGTCATGGCGAACTGGTTTCCCATGGCGCTCAAGGACGGGGCCCGCACCTGGCTCCTGAACCTGGCTCCAGGCACAATCTCCTCCTGGGAAGAGATGCGCACCCGCTTCATCGCCAACTTCCAAGGTACTCGCGACCGGCCACTCGCCGTGAGCGACATGCGCCGCATCAAGCAACAACCCGGGGAGACCCTGCAGAAGTATATCCAGCGCTTCAACAACGCACGCCTCAAGATCCCCAAGGTGACTGAAGAGGCCATCATCTCAGCCTTCTCCGACGGCGTGCGCGACCTCAAGATGAAGGAGGAGCTGGTGATGCATGAAGACCTGTGCACTTCCTTGGAGCTGTTCAACTTGGCGAACAAGTGCACCAGGGCTGAGGAAGGGCGTCTCTCCCTCCTCGAGCTGCCTGCCGCAGACCCAGAAGAGAAGAAGCTCAAGGCCAAGGAAGTGAAGTGCAAGGGGGCTGCCGTGCTCGCGGCAGAACCGGACACCAAGCGGGGCAGAGATCAGCCCGAACCTCCCAAGGGAAGCCGGTACTGCGTGTACCACAACCTCCACACCCACAACACCAGCGAATGCCAAGAACTCCGAGCCGTGCGAGAAGGAAGGATCGGCCGTCGCCCTGACCGCGGTGACCGGGGCTACGACCGAGAAGGAGGAAGGAACTCATGGCGCTGGGAAGACCATGGCCCGCTCCAAGGGTGGCGCGACCAACCTCGCGAGGATCGCTGGCAAGACCCACCTCACGAGGGAGGCTGGAGGGATCAGCCTCGCGAGGATCGCCTGTAGGGCAACACAGGCCTCCCGCCGCTGCCGTCGCAGCCAAGGAGAAACGAGGACCGCCACCAGGACGAGGAGGCTGGGGGCTTCTAGGAGCCGCGCGCGATCGCCTGCATCCTGGGCGGAGCTCAAGCCCCAGCCTCTCAACACATCTTTAAGCAGTTCGCCCGCGAAGTGAATGCTGCCCTCCCCAGGCTCGAAGCCACGCGCCCTCTCAGGTGGTCGGCATGCGCCATCACGTTCAGCTCAGCGGACCAACTCAAGTGTGCAGCTACAGCCGGAGTCCTCCCGATGCTTTGTTCCCCAATCATCAGCAACGTGGTGGTCACCAAGACCCTCATCGATGGTGGGGCAGGGCTCAACGTCCTGTCCGTAGAGACATTCAACAACCTCCAAGTGCCCTACAGCCAACTCCAGCCAACCAAGCCTTTCTCCGGCATCACCGACGGCTCCACGGTCCCGATCGGGCAGGTCCGCCTCCCTGTCACCTTCGGGGCACGCGACAACTACCGCACCGAGCTCATCGACTTCGACGTCGCTCACATCCGCCTACCGTACAACGCCATCCTTGGGTACCCAGCGCTGGCCAAGTTCATGGCCGTGACTCACCACGGCTACAACGTCCTCAAGATGCCAGGAAGCGGCGGAGTCATCACGGTGCCCTGTGAAGAGAAGGACGCGGTGTGTTCCCTGGAGCGAGCCTTTCAGGCTGCGTCACTGGAAGACCCGGATCGCGGAAGCAGGAGGCTTCCCAAGGCCGCCCCCAAGAAGAAGAAGACATCGTCCGGCCTGGCCCCTCAGGAGGCAGGCCCCTCTGGGCCCGTGCCTGCCTAGGGGGAACCTCCTTCCATCGCATAGGAAAGCGCGCCCGGTGCCCTCCTCAGGCAGGGCTCGGGGGCTCTCCCCTGGAGGGCCACCGACCTAGCTAGGGTCACGAGGGAGGCGCTTGGGCACCACATGGAGGCGTGTTTCGAAGCATGTTTCCCTCAAGAAGGAGCAAGGCAAGGAGATCCAGACCCACAGGAGTTCGTCAGCAAGGCCATTCAGGAGTTACAGGAGTCAAGAGTCATGAGAGGCGCCCGCTGCCTACCAGCAGTGGCCCCCCATCCAGGCGAGGATGGCGAGCTGCGCGTCTGCGTCGACGTACCAGGGCTCAACCAAGTCGCCTCCCTGGAGCGCCTCTGGCCCTCGCGAGTGGGGCGCTGCGGAGGTCCACCCCACAGCTACGTTCGCATGCCTCGCGGCTTGCCGAGCGCGGCTGACACGCACCAGCGCCTCATGAGGGGCATCACGGAGGCACAAGAGGTCAGGCGCTCCGCAGCCCTGGCGGAGATGAAGATGGCCCGCGAGGAACCGCCAGCGCCTCCGGAACCTCCCGAGGCCCCTGGGCCTGGGGGCTCATGAGGATCGGCCTCCGCACCCCACCGAGCCGGCTACACCAACACCCCTTCGTCCTCAGCATCATCAGGTGACATCTTTCAAGTTTCACTTCCAGCTGGGAGCGCCCCCAGGGCTGCATTATTCCCAGGCCGCGTGGGTCCGTCCCTGCGGCGTGTATCCCTTTACATTCCATGTTGTTAGCTTACCTTGTTGGGGGCGCCCCTCGGGCAGCATGACCCCCAAGTAGCTCGCGCCTGACCCAGTGATCTCCGCATTCCCAGCATCTATTTGAACGAATCCACTCCTTCGCGGCTAATGTGCTTTACCTAGTTGCCTGCTCAGCTGACGCCAACTAACGGAGCTACTCCCAAACGGCACGACGCTTGCGCATGGGTCCGTCCCAGCAACGCCGACAAACCTGGATGGCTGAGCTCTGGCCACGGCATCCCCGCATAGTGTCACCTCGTCAAGCCTTCAGTGCCTCACTACCCTTCGGAAGCAACCAACGGCTGACCATCAATTGTTATGGCAACCCCTTGCTTTTTCTATGATGGACATGCAGGACCTCCTGAAGGAGCTGCGTCAGGCGAGGCTCTTGCTGTGTCTCCTTCGCTCTCGTCCGCGTGAACCGCTTGCACGTTAAAGGGGGGGGGTGCCTGAGCATCGCGACTTAGGGCTCCTACTGGCTCTCCAGCCCTCACCCTCTGGCCTTGACCACGGCATCGCGACCTGGCATACCAGCGATGGCTGAGACTCGCTCGAGGGCCGGGACCCGAGGACGTAGAGCAGAAAGGGGAGCAAAGGCGAGAGGGGAGAGACACACGAGGACCTCGCCGAGCAACCTCGCGCCTGTCGATGCACGGACCCGGCCACACACTAGAGAGCGGCCCCTGATCCTCGAGATAAGTTATCGCCCTGAAGCGCCAGCTACCGTGGCACCATCCCTGCACCTAATGCTATCCCATGTTAGTGACGTCGCTCCCCTTTCTCACCGAACGACGGCTGCTTGGGCGCCAAAGGGGACCTCCTGAGCATCGCGACTCAGGGGCTCTTACCGGACTCCGGGTCGCTCACCTCCTGGCCTTGACCACAGCATCGCGACCTGGCATACCAGCGACGGCTGAAGCCGCCTTGGGACAGGGACCTATCGGCGCAGAGCACCAAGCCCTCGTGAGGTTCGAAAGGGGGGACCGAGCTAAGACGGGATGAGCAACTCGCACAAATCTACGACAAGGGTTATATTAACAAAACAGGATCACAGGCACCTTACAAGCCCCCACGGGGCGCGTTTTTGGTTCCTCGCAGGGAACAGATCCTAAAGAGACGCAAACTGCGCGCATCGCTACAAAAGACGCCATCATCAACAGTGGGCCGTCAAGCACCGACGCCAACCCCATCCAGATCAGAGTCGGCGGCGGCCTGACGAGCCTGCCCTGCTCCGGGAGCGGTGCTGGCGGGGGCTCGTAGCTGTCGTCGCTCGTCTCCGGAGTCGCGAAGGGCTCGCCGGAGTCGCTGGAGCCTCCGACGTCCCCACCGCCCGAGGAGCCGCCAAGGGAGCGATTGGCGAGCCTAGTCCTCATCGCAGCAGGGCCCTGGCCGCCTTCACCGGGGCAGCACTCCACCCGGTGCCCGTTCGCGTCGAAGACCTTGAGGAGCATCACGGAAGCACCATCGTAGTCCAAGTGGGCCACGAAGACGCCCCTTGTCCTGCAAACCCGGGCAATCTCTCTCCAGCCTCGGGTCATGTAGACCTCGCCCGGGGCGATGACCGCGACCTCTGCCTCGGTCGCGAGGGTGCTGCAGCCGGCGTGCTGCAGCCAGAGCTCCAGGGGCTCCCCCTGCGGGATGACGAAGGCGAAGAAGGGAGGAAGGCGGATCCAAGACTGAAGAGGAATGGCGAGGTGGAGCACGAACTCTTGGGAGGAGCCCTCGGTGTGGGCCCCAGGGGGACGACCCACACCTTCGTGACCCATCGGCGCCGACGGTGGCGCCGCCCGTGGCGGTCGGCATTAGCTCCTTCGGGGCCCTCGACGTGGGCGTACAATGGAAGCGGGAACCCCGGTGGCGCCCGCTCGCCCCAAGGCCTCGACACCACCTGAAGGGCCCCCTCGTCCGGGCCACGGTGGACATGCCGTTTCTTCGACGGAAGTGGGTCTGGTCCCTCTCGGGGAGCCTTTCCCTTCTCTGCCGTCGAGAACCGGCGGATCGGAGCCATCGTGGCAAGACGGAGCAAGGATCGGGAAGAAGGAGAAGCGAGGAGGAGTGGACTGGAAGGGCGCGCGCCGTCCCGTACTTATGTACAGCGGCCAGGGTGTAAGAAAGAAAATACGACCACGTATGTGTACATACGGGCGGGGTCTCGAACGCCTACTCGTGCATACGTACGGCCAGGGCTCGTGTACATGGCTGGGTCAGAACAGAGAAACAGCGTCGTCGTTGTGTTCATGGGGAGGCAACGGAATGCGTCGTGTTCATGGGGAGGCAACGGAATGCGTCGTGTTCATCGGGAGGCAACGGAAGGCGTGGGAGCCAACCGGCTGGGTCGGAACGGAATGCGTGGTCGTGTTCATCGGGAGGGCTTGGACGGAACAGGCGATGGAAACGAGGCCTGGCGTACCGCACAACAGAGGAAGCAGACCTCCTACGTTCGGAACGGGGTCCTATTGATCGGGAGGGGTCTGGCGTACTGTAAAACGGAGGAAACGGACATCCTGCGGTCGAAACGGGGGTCCTGTTCATCAGGAGGGGTGTGGCGTACCGCAAAATGGAGGAAACGGACCTCCTACGGTCGAGACGGGGGTCCTGTTGATCGGGAGGGGTGTGGCGTACCGCAAAACGGACGAAACAGACCTCCTACGGTCGAAACGGGGGTCCTGTTCATTAGGAGGGGTGTGGCGTACCGCAAAACGGGACTCCACGGGATACTGTTCATCTCCACCCTCGACCTCCTCCAGCCTCCATGGTGTAGGATCTAGAAGTAGATGTGTCTAGAGGGGGGTGATTAGACACTTCGTGCTAAAGTTGCAATTTTTAAGCCTTTTTGGTTAAGTGGAGTTTAGGCACAATTTCAGCACACACAATACATATCAAGCAAGCAAGCAAAGAGTATATGAGCAGCGGAATGTAAAGCATGTAACTTGCAAGAATGTAAAGGGAAGGGTTTGGATATTTCAAACGCAATAGGAGACACAGATGTTTTTCCCGTGGTTCGGATAGGTGGTGCTATCCTACATCCACGTTGATGGAGACTTCAACCCACGAAGGGTAACGGTTGCGCGAGTCCACACAGGGCTCCACCCAAGGGCAACGGTTGCGCGAGTCCACGAAGGGCTCCACCCACGAAGGGTCCACGAAGAAGCAACCACCCACAAAGGGTCCACGAAGAAGCAACCTTGTCTATCCCACCATGGCCAACGCCCACGAAGGACTTTCCTCACTAGCGGTAGATCTTCACGAAGTAGGCGATCTCCTTGCCCTTACAAACTCCTTGGTTCAACTCCACAATCTTGTCGGAGGCTCCCAAGTGACACCTAGCCAATCTAGGAGACACCACTCTCCAAGAAGTAACAAATGGTGTGTAGGTAATGAACTCCTTGCTCTTGTGCTTCAAATGATAGTCTCCCCAACACTCAACTCTCTCTCATAGGATTTGGATTTGGTGGAAAGAAGATTTGAGTGGAAAGCAACTTGGGAAGGCTAGAAATCAAGATTCATATGGTAGGAATGGAATGTCTTGATCTCAACACATGAGTAGGTGGTTTTCTCTCAGAACATATGAGTAGGAATGGTGTGTGTGTTCTGATGGCTCTCTCATCGAATGAGAAGGAGGTGGAGGGGTATATATAGCCTCCACTCAAAATCCAACCGTTACACACAATTTACCAATCTCGGTGGGACCGAATCAGAAAACTCGGTCGGACAGAAATGGTAAACCTAGTGACCGTTAGGAATTTCGGTGGGACTGACATGCAACTCGGTAGGACCGATTCGGTTAGGGTTTGGGCATAACGTAATCTCGGTGAGACCGATTACACAAACTCGGTGGGACCGAGTTTGGTAATTAGCTAACCAGAGAGTTGGTCAGGCAAACTCGGTGGGACCGATTTGCTCTTTCGGTGGGACCGAGTGGAACTCGGTGAGACCGAAAAGTTACAAAGGGGAAACACTGAGTTTACATTGCAATCTCGGTGGGACCGATTACACAAACTCGGTGGGACCGAGAATAGTGCAATGGGTAACAGAGAGTTTGCAACCCCATCTCGGTGGGACCGAGATCCTTATCGGTAGAACCGAATTGCTAGGGTTTGGCAGTGGCTGATGACAAGTGAAACTCGGTGGCGCCGGATAGGAAAAATCGGTAGGACCGAGTTTGGCTTAGAGTTTAGGTCATATGTGGATATGGGAAAGTAGTTGAGGGTTTTGGAGCATATCATTAAGCACATGGAGCAATAGGCTCATTAAGCAACACCTCATCCCTCCTTGATAGTATTGGCTTTTCCTATGGACTCAATGTGATCTTGGATCACTAAAATATAAAATGAAGAGTCTTGAGCTTTTGAGCTTGAGCCAATCCTTTGTCCTTAGCATTTTGAGGGTTCCTCTTTCACATGCATGCCATGCCATTGTTGAACTTATCTGAAACATGCTAGATAGAAGTGTTAGTCCAACACGAGATATGTTGTCATCAATTATCAAAACCACCTAGGGAGCACTTGTGCTTTCAATCTCCCCCTTTTTGGTAATTGATGGCAACATACATCAAAGCTTTTAGATAAAGATATAAAGAACAACGAGTAAAGCTTTGGAAGAACATGTAGCAAGCATAGGCTCCCCCTACATGTATGCACTCATGTAAATATGAAATATAGAGGCATGTGAGAGCACAAACATGACAGAGTAGGCAATGTGTTACATGTATCTTGGCCATATGCATCAGAGCCAAAGATTATCAAGAAAAATACCTTCATGCTCATGAGTCCTTCTTGCAAACAGTATGTACATAAGCAAGAACTCCTCATACTCATGATCTTGATGCATATACTTACCTTGTGGTCTCGAGTTGGCTTAGGATGGAATGGACCTGCAAACAAGGTTAGATAACATAGGTACGTCCACTAGCCAGAGCAAACAAAAGAAACCACAAGAATGCCAAGACTGGGATGACATGTAGAGAGTGAGTACAAGGTACCACATTGGATTCAACATGTCCCCACGAATAAAGATATGCAATGAATTTGGCTGATTTCTTCTCCTTTAGGTGTCTTGCTCCCCCTGAATCTTACATGGGATATTGGGAGAAGATAGGAGACAGAAAATCAGAGCTGAATAGAAATTAATTCAAATGAGTTCATATGAACATGTCTTTCCCCCAAAAGGACATGTGGCATCTCTCCTCTTGAACATCTAGCATCTGGGATCCTTGAGTATTTTTCTCTCCCCCTTAACAACATCTGGGATCCTTGAGACTTTCTCTCCCCCTTAACACTTTTTCTCTCTTGGTGTGATCTCTCTTTCCTACAGGCTTTGATGTGATCTCTCTCTCCCCCTTTGACATCAATTTCCAAGAAGGTTTTTCCTGGAATCCGTCGAAATAGGTTTGGTCCTTGAGATTCAGCACAAAGCAAAGGATAAAATTGTGATGCTTGTAGAGGACAAGATTCATTGAGTGGAGCTGGATCCGAAGAGATGTAGAATAAGTGGCAAATTGGTTTTCTGATTGCAAAGTCGGTGGCACCGAGTGGCATATTTCGGTGGTACCGAAAATATTCGGTTGGACCGAAATTTGCAAGTCGGTGGTACCGAGTTTACACATAGAAACACACTTGTCACCTCAGCTCACTAGACAAGTAAGATCTCACAAAGATTTGCAATGAATTACCTGAAGGATTTGCAAGGAATTAAATGCAGAAAATGCAGAACAAACACAAAGAGAAAAGAAGAAACTGAAAGATCTAGATGAAGTTTTTTTGTTTGTTAAATGACAGAAACTAAACATGCATGAGACAAATGCAATAACACAGAAAAGAACACAAGAGAACTTCATCTAGAGTTGGGTGGTGACACAATCACCTATGTTAGAGTATATTGACTTAGGAGTCAAGTGAGAACACTTGATCATAGGTCATACTCATCGTTTTAAGCTCAAAATGGGGTTACCATTTTTCGTTTAAGCATCTTGATGTATTCACATCTTGTTGAGTTGCTTTGACTCATGTCTTGGAGTAAAGCTTCTCTAAGATGGAATAACATACCTTGGGTGGTGGTGTGATTCTTGCTCATGTAGTTGAACTTGTGTGGGTGCTCAAGGTTGATGTAGCTCATCAAGAGTTGGGAGCACCACTTGGAGTTTGAGTTCATCTACCTACATGGGTTAGTTCTTGCAAGGAAGAGCACTTGTGTATCCAAAAATGACACTCATGAAGCTCATCATAGAATTTGTCAAAGGATATGTTTGAATGGTTTTGTGCTTCCTTGTCTTCAACCACCATTGTGTAGAGTCTTGGTGATGTAGAGATTGCTCAAGATGTGAGTGAGTCGCAATCTCATGGAATTAGATTCAACCAAGCACCTACATGGGTTAGACAACATGCAAGGTACAAATATATCCAAGACATAAGATAGTCATCATAAGAGATATATCATGGATTAGTCATAAGCTCATGTCTTGCATGTATACAATGGAGTTTCTACTCCAAGTTCGGAGCATCAATGATGTTCAATTCTCCTCTCAACCTGCAAAACACTTTCTCATCAAGCGGTTTAGTGAATATATCCGCTAATTGTTTATCGATGCGAACATGCTTAAGATTGATGTCACCCTTAGCAACATGATCTCGAATGAAATGATGACGAACTTCAATATGCTTAGTTCGAGAATGTTGTATAGGATTATGACCAATTTTGATAGCACTTTCATTGTCACAAAGCAGTGGAACATGTTTCACATAAATCCCATAATCTTTAAGAGTTTGGGTCATCCAAAGTAATTGAGCACAACATGAACCAGCGGCAATGTATTCCGCTTCGGCGGTGGATAAGGATACCGAGTTTTGTTTCTTGGAAGACCAAGACACAAGAGATCTACCAAGAAATTGACAAGTACCCGAAGTGGACTTTCTATCAACCTTGTCTCCGGCATAATCTAAGTCGGAATAGCCAACAAGATCAAAAGAAGACCTCTTAGGATACCAAATGCCAAAATTTGGTGTATGGATTAAATATATCACTATCCTTTTCACAGCCTTAAGATGACAATCTTTAGGAGCAGCTTGATATCGAGCACACATACACACACTTAGCATAATATCGGGACGTGAAGCACATAGGTATAACAATGAACCAATCATAGCGCGATAAACCTTTTGATCAACGGGTTCACCATCTTTGGTCAAATCATTATGTCCACTAGTAGGCATGGGTGTAGACATACCTTTGCATTCTTGCATGTTGAACTTCTTGAATAAGTCCTTGGTGTACTTTGTTTGAGAGACAAATGTTCCTTCCTTAGTTTGCTTGATTTGCAACCCAAGAAAGAATTTGAGTTCACTCATCATAGACATCTCAAACTTCTCTGACATTAGCTTTCCAAACTTTTCACTAAAGAGAGGGTTAGTTGAACCAAATATGATGTCATCAACATAAATTTGGCATACAAAAAGTTCTCCATTAACCTTTTTAGTGAAAAGAGTAGAGTCAATTTTACCAATTTCAAAACCACTTGTAGTAAGGAACTTGGTCAAGCATTTATACCATGCTCTAGGAGCTTGTTTAAGACCATAAAGAGCTTTGTGAAGTTTGTAAACATGATTTGGTTTCTTAGGATTGACAAAGCCGGGAGGTTGTTTGACATAAACTTCCTCCTCTATTTCTCAATTTAGAAAAGCACTTTTAATGTCCATTTGGTACAAGGTGATATTATGGTGATTAGCATAGGCAAGTAAGATGTGAATGGACTCAAGTCTAGCAACGGGAGCATATGTCTCACCATAGTCCATACCTTCGACTTGTGTGTATCCTTGGGCGACGAGACGTGCTTTGTTGCGAACCACTTGTCCATCTTCATCTTGCTTGTTGCGAAACACCCATTTGGTACCAATGATGTTGTGTTTGTTGTCGGGCTTCTCAACCAATGTCCAAACTTGGTTTCTCTCAAAATTGTGTAGCTCTTCATGCATAGCGTTTATCCAATCCGGATCTTCCAATGCTTCTTCAACCTTCATTGGTTCAATGCTCGAGATGAATGAATAGTTTTCACAAAAGTTAGCTAAACGAGTTTTTGAGCGAGTGATTCTCCCGGTTTGTATATCATTGAGAATTTGCTCGACGGGATGATCTTTGGCAATTCTTGCTCGAATTCGTGAGAGCTTTTGCTTGGGTCTTTGTTGAGCATCTTCTTCATCTTGTTCTTCTTCTTGGCCTTCTTCATTGTTGACGTCGTCGTTCTCTTGTCGTGGTGGAGAGGGAGGTTGTTGATGTTCATCTTGACGTACTTCCTCGTTTTCTTCATCTTGGTGTGTCCCACTTGTGGATGCTTCCGTGTCGATCCTTGGTTCACCTTGTTGTGAAGTAGAAGCTTCCACTTGGACGGATGAAGTACTCTCCTTCACCTCCGTTGGACGAATTTTGCCAATGGACAAATCTCGAATTGCTTCTGAAGGGTCTTTGTCTCCTACATCAATTGGCAATTGCTCTACTTGCGAGCCATTAGATTCATCAAACTTCACATCTACCGTCTCTTCAACCTTTCGGGTGAAATTGTTGTAGACATGGTAAGTGTGAGAGTTTGAGCCATAACCAAGTAGAAAACCTTCATGAGATTTGGGAGCAAACTTTGAACGACGATGCTTATCAAGAATGTAGCACCTTGAGCCGAATACTCGAAAGTATCCAACTTGAGGCTTGTTACCGGTGAGGAGCTCGTATGCCGTCTTGCCGAGTAGCTTGTGAAGATATAAGCGATTTGTTGCGTGACAAGCTGTCTCAACTGCTTCTGCCCAAAAGTGCTTTGGCGTCTTGTATTCATCAAGCATTGTCCTTGCCATTTCAATGAGCGTCCAGTTCTTCCTCTCAACAACCCCGTTTTGTTGAGGTGTGTATGTAGCCGAGAACTCGTGTGAAATCCCTTCTTCGTCAAGAAAGGTGTCCACATTTGCGTTCTTGAACTCTATTCCATTGTCACTCCGAACCTTCTTGATCTTCACATCAAACTGATTTTGGGCTTTCCTAGCGAAGTTTTTGAAGATCTTCTGGACCTGTGATTTTTCATTGAGGAAAAATACCCATGTAAATCTTGAAAAATCATCAACTATAATTAGACCAAAGGAATTTCCACCGAGACTCTTGTAGGCATTGGGACCAAAAAGATCCATGTGAAGCAGCTCAAGTGGCCTCCTTGTGGTCATGATGTTCTTCACTTGATGTCTTCCTCCAACCTATTTACCTTCTTGACAAGCATTGCAAAGTCTATCCTTATCAAATATGACATCGTTAATTCCAAGGATATGATTTCCTTTAATAAGCTCGTCAAGGTTTCTCATGCCAACGTGACCTAGTCGTCTATGCCACAACCAACCTTTTGAGGATTTAGCAACAAAGCAAGTTTTAGGTTGTGCCTTTTTAGAGAAATCGACGATGTAAAGATCACCTCTACGCATGCCGGTAAAGACCATTTTATGATTGTCCCGACGAAATACTTGGCAATCTACCTCAGTAAATAGGACATTCAAACCGAAATCAGCAAGTCTAGATACTGAAAGTAAGTTGTAGCCAAGAGATTCAACGAGCATGACATTTTGAATGGAGCTATCATGTGAGATGGCCACCTTACCAAGGCCAACCACTTTACCCTTTGAATTATCACCAAAGGTGACATATTTTCGAGGACCGTTGTTTTAAGCAAGCTCACGAAACATCTCTTCATCTCCGGTCATAGGATCAGTACATCCACTATCAAGAACCCATTCCTTTCCTCCTGATTCATATCCCCGAAGATTTGCCATAAGACCAAAATGTCTCATTGCATCGTCGAGATCGAAGTCACTATCATCATCATCATAATATTCATGTTCATCATGATCTTGTGACTCGTCATTTCCTAGAGAGGGCAATTCATTAGATAAATGATCAAAGTGGTTACTTTTGTGAATTCTCAAGGCTTTGAGTATGATATCATTAATGATTCCAACATCCCCTTTAGCATGCTTAAGATTGGCAAGTTCAAGAAGACATTTACCAAAACTAGGATCACTAGAGTTCATCTTACTCAAGGCAATGGATTTATGGAGAATTTCATCCAAAGTTTTCAAGGAATGATTGGGAAATCGATCCTCAAGAAATTTCCATATAGTATAGGCACAATCTTGAGTAGGCAAACTAGCAATCAAATTTTTGGGCAATCCTCTAATGATGAGCTCAATAGTTCTAAGATTGCGAATCATGTCAATATCTTCATCTAGGGTAGGATGCAAGGGATCAATATGGGGTGCACAAGGGCTAGCAATATACTTGTTCAAATGATATTGATTGAAGATTACAAGCATCTCATTTTTCCACTCATGAAAATACTTTCCATCAAGAATAGGCACTCTATGTCTAAGACTCCCTAGAGTAGACACATCCATCTTCCTCCAATGGTGATTAGACCAAGGCAATGGAGACCAATGCTCTGATACCACTTGTAGGATCTAGAAGTAGATGTGTCTAGAGGGGGGTGATTAGACACTTCGTGCTAAAGTTGCAATTTTTAAGCCTTTTTGGTTAAGTGGAGTTTAGGCACAATTTCAGCACACACAATACATATCAAGCAAGCAAGCAAAGAGTATATGAGCAGCGGAATGTAAAGCATGTAACTTGCAAGAATGTAAAGGGAAGGGTTTGGATATTTCAAACGCATAGGAGACACAGATGTTTTTCCCGTGGTTCGGATAGGTGGTGCTATCCTACATCCACGTTGATGGAGACTTCAACCCACGAAGGGTAACGGTTGCGCGAGTCCACACAGGGCTCCACCCAAGGGCAACGGTTGCGCGAGTCCACGAAGGGCTCCACCCACGAAGGGTCCACGAAGAAGCAACCACCCACAAAGGGTCCACGAAGAAGCAACCTTGTCTATCCCACCATGGCCAACGCCCACGAAGGACTTTCCTCACTAGCGGTAGATCTTCACGAAGTAGGCGATCTCCTTGCCCTTACAAACTCCTTGGTTCAACTCCACAATCTTGTCGGAGGCTCCCAAGTGACACCTAGCCAATCTAGGAGACACCACTCTCCAAGAAGTAACAAATGGTGTGTAGGTAATGAACTCCTTGCTCTTGTGCTTCAAATGATAGTCTCCCCAACACTCAACTCTCTCTCATAGGATTTGGATTTGGTGGAAAGAAGATTTGAGTGGAAAGCAACTTGGGAAGGCTAGAAATCAAGATTCATATGGTAGGAATGGAATGTCTTGATCTCAACACATGAGTAGGTGGTTTTCTCTCAGAACATATGAGTAGGAATGGTGTGTGTGTTCTGATGGCTCTCTCATCGAATGAGAAGGAGGTGGAGGGGTATATATAGCCTCCACTCAAAATCCAACCGTTACACACAATTTACCAATCTCGGTGGGACCGAATCAGAAAACTCGGTCGGACAGAAATGGTAAACCTAGTGACCGTTAGGAATTTCGGTGGGACTGACATGCAACTCGGTAGGACCGATTCGGTTAGGGTTTGGGCATAACGTAATCTCGGTGAGACCGATTACACAAACTCGGTGGGACCGAGTTTGGTAATTAGCTAACCAGAGAGTTGGTCAGGCAAACTCGGTGGGACCGATTTGCTCTTTCGGTGGGACCGAGTGGAACTCGGTGAGACCGAAAAGTTACAAAGGGGAAACACTGAGTTTACATTGCAATCTCGGTGGGACCGATTACACAAACTCGGTGGGACCGAGAATAGTGCAATGGGTAACAGAGAGTTTGCAACCCCATCTCGGTGGGACCGAGATCCTTATCGGTAGAACCGAATTGCTAGGGTTTGGCAGTGGCTGATGACAAGTGAAACTCGGTGGCGCCGGATAGGAAAAATCGGTAGGACCGAGTTTGGCTTAGAGTTTAGGTCATATGTGGATATGGGAAAGTAGTTGAGGGTTTTGGAGCATATCATTAAGCACATGGAGCAATAGGCTCATTAAGCAACACCTCATCCCTCCTTGATAGTATTGGCTTTTCCTATGGACTCAATGTGATCTTGGATCACTAAAATATAAAATGAAGAGTCTTGAGCTTTTGAGCTTGAGCCAATCCTTTGTCCTTAGCATTTTGAGGGTTCCTCTTTCACATGCATGCCATGCCATTGTTGAACTTATCTGAAACATGCTAGATAGAAGTGTTAGTCCAACACGAGATATGTTGTCATCAATTATCAAAACCACCTAGGGAGCACTTGTGCTTTCAATCTCCCCCTTTTTGGTAATTGATGGCAACATACATCAAAGCTTTTAGATAAAGATATAAAGAACAACGAGTAAAGCTTTGGAAGAACATGTAGCAAGCATAGGCTCCCCCTACATGTATGCACTCATGTAAATATGAAATATAGAGGCATGTGAGAGCACAAACATGACAGAGTAGGCAATGTGTTACATGTATCTTGGCCATATGCATCAGAGCCAAAGATTATCAAGAAAAATACCTTCATGCTCATGAGTCCTTCTTGCAAACAGTATGTACATAAGCAAGAACTCCTCATACTCATGATCTTGATGCATATACTTACCTTGTGGTCTCGAGTTGGCTTAGGATGGAATGGACCTGCAAACAAGGTTAGATAACATAGGTACGTCCACTAGCCAGAGCAAACAAAAGAAACCACAAGAATGCCAAGACTGGGATGACATGTAGAGAGTGAGTACAAGGTACCACATTGGATTCAACATGTCCCCACGAATAAAGATATGCAATGAATTTGGCTGATTTCTTCTCCTTTAGGTGTCTTGCTCCCCCTGAATCTTACATGGGATATTGGGAGAAGACAGGAGACAGAAAATCAGAGCTGAATAGAAATTAATTCAAATGAGTTCATATGAACATGTCTTTCCCCCAAAAGGACATGTGGCATCTCTCCTCTTGAACATCTAGCATCTGGGATCCTTGAGTATTTTTCTCTCCCCCTTAACAACATCTGGGATCCTTGAGACTTTCTCTCCCCCTTAACACTTTTTCTCTCTTGGTGTGATCTCTCTTTCCTACAGGCTTTGATGTGATCTCTCTCTCCCCCTTTGACATCAATTTCCAAGAAGGTTTTTCCTGGAATCCGTCGAAATAGGTTTGGTCCTTGAGATTCAGCACAAAGCAAAGGATAAAATTGTGATGCTTGTAGAGGACAAGATTCATTGAGTGGAGCTGGATCCGAAGAGATGTAGAATAAGTGGCAAATTGGTTTTCTGATTGCAAAGTCGGTGGCACCGAGTGGCATATTTCGGTGGTACCGAAAATATTCGGTTGGACCGAAATTTGCAAGTCGGTGGTACCGAGTTTACACATAGAAACACACTTGTCACCTCAGCTCACTAGACAAGTAAGATCTCACAAAGATTTGCAATGAATTACCTGAAGGATTTGCAAGGAATTAAATGCAGAAAATGCAGAACAAACACAAAGAGAAAAGAAGAAACTGAAAGATCTAGATGAAGTTTTTTTGTTTGTTAAATGACAGAAACTAAACATGCATGAGACAAATGCAATAACACAGAAAAGAACACAAGAGAACTTCATCTAGAGTTGGGTGGTGACACAATCACCTATGTTAGAGTATATTGACTTAGGAGTCAAGTGAGAACACTTGATCATAGGTCATACTCATCGTTTTAAGCTCAAAATGGGGTTACCATTTTTCGTTTAAGCATCTTGATGTATTCACATCTTGTTGAGTTGCTTTGACTCATGTCTTGGAGTAAAGCTTCTCTAAGATGGAATAACATACCTTGGGTGGTGGTGTGATTCTTGCTCATGTAGTTGAACTTGTGTGGGTGCTCAAGGTTGATGTAGCTCATCAAGAGTTGGGAGCACCACTTGGAGTTTGAGTTCATCTACCTACATGGGTTAGTTCTTGCAAGGAAGAGCACTTGTGTATCCAAAAATGACACTCATGAAGCTCATCATAGAATTTGTCAAAGGATATGTTTGAATGGTTTTGTGCTTCCTTGTCTTCAACCACCATTGTGTAGAGTCTTGGTGATGTAGAGATTGCTCAAGATGTGAGTGAGTCGCAATCTCATGGAATTAGATTCAACCAAGCACCTACATGGGTTAGACAACATGCAAGGTACAAATATATCCAAGACATAAGATAGTCATCATAAGAGATATATCATGGATTAGTCATAAGCTCATGTCTTGCATGTATACAATGGAGTTTCTACTCCAAGTTCGGAGCATCAATGATGTTCAATTCTCCTCTCAACCTGCAAAACACTTTCTCATCAAGCGGTTTAGTGAATATATCCGCTAATTGTTTATCGATGCGAACATGCTTAAGATTGATGTCACCCTTAGCAACATGATCTCGAATGAAATGATGACGAACTTCAATATGCTTAGTTCGAGAATGTTGTATAGGATTATGACCAATTTTGATAGCACTTTCATTGTCACAAAGCAGTGGAACATGTTTCACATAAATCCCATAATCTTTAAGAGTTTGGGTCATCCAAAGTAATTGAGCACAACATGAACCAGCGGCAATGTATTCCGCTTCGGCGGTGGATAAGGATACCGAGTTTTGTTTCTTGCAAGACCAAGACACAAGAGATCTACCAAGAAATTGACAAGTACCCGAAGTGGACTTTCTATCAACCTTGTCTCCGGCATAATCTAAGTCGGAATAGCCAACAAGATCAAAAGAAGACCTCTTAGGATACCAAATGCCAAAATTTGGTGTATGGATTAAATATATCACTATCCTTTTCACAGCCTTAAGATGACAATCTTTAGGAGCAGCTTGATATCGAGCACACATACACACACTTAGCATAATATCGGGACGTGAAGCACATAGGTATAACAATGAACCAATCATAGAGCGATAAACCTTTTGATCAACGGGTTCACCATCTTTGGTCAAATCATTATGTCCACTAGTAGGCATGGGTGTAGACATACCTTTGCATTCTTGCATGTTGAACTTCTTGAATAAGTCCTTGGTGTACTTTGTTTGAGAGACAAATGTTCCTTCCTTAGTTTGCTTGATTCGCAACCCAAGAAAGAATTTGAGTTCACTCATCATAGACATCTCAAACTTCTCTGACATTAGCTTTCCAAACTTTTCACTAAAGAGAGGGTTAGTTGAACCAAATATGATGTCATCAACATAAATTCGGCATACAAAAAGTTCTCCATTAACCTTTTTAGTGAAAAGAGTAGAGTCAATTTTACCAATTTCAAAACCACTTGTAGTAAGGAACTTGGTCAAGCATTTATACCATGCTCTAGGAGCTTGTTTAAGACCATAAAGAGCTTTGTGAAGTTTGTAAACATGATTTGGTTTCTTAGGATTGACAAAGCCGGGAGGTTGTTTGACATAAACTTCCTCCTCTATTTCTCCATTTAGAAAAGCACCTTTAATGTCCATTTGGTACAAGGTGATATTATGGTGATTAGCATAGGCAAGTAAGATGTGAATGGACTCAAGTCTAGCAACGGGAGCATATGTCTCACCATAGTCCATACCTTCGACTTGTGTGTATCCTTGGGCGACGAGACGTGCTTTGTTGCGAACCACTTGTCCATCTTCATCTTGCTTGTTGCGAAACACCCATTTGGTACCAATGATGTTGTGTTTGTTGTCGGGCTTCTCAACCAATGTCCAAACTTGGTTTCTCTCAAAATTGTGTAGCTCTTCATGCATAGCGTTTATCCAATCCGGATCTTCCAATGCTTCTTCAACCTTCATTGGTTCAATGCTCGAGATGAATGAATAGTTTTCACAAAAGTTAGCTAAACGAGTTTTTGAGCGAGTGATTCTCCCGGTTTGTATATCATTGAGAATTTGCTCGACGGGATGATCTTTGGCAATTCTTGCTCGAATTCGTGAGAGCTTTTGCTTGGGTCTTTGTTGAGCATCTTCTTCATCTTGTTCTTCTTCTTGGCCTTCTTCATTGTTGACGTCGTCGTTCTCTTGTCGTGGTGGAGAGGGAGGTTGTTGATGTTCATCTTGACGTACTTCCTCGTTTTCTTCATCTTGGTGTGTCCCACTTGTGGATGCTTCCGTGTCGATCCTTGGTTCACCTTGTTGTGAAGTAGAAGCTTCCACTTGGACGGATGAAGTACTCTCCTTCACCTCCGTTGGACGAATTTTGCCAATGGACAAATCTCGAATTGCTTCTGAAGGGTCTTTGTCTCCTACATCAATTGGCAATTGCTCTACTTGCGAGCCATTAGATTCATCAAACTTCACATCTACCGTCTCTTCAACCTTTCGGGTGAAATTGTTGTAGACATGGTAAGTGTGAGAGTTTGAGCCATAACCAAGTAGAAAACCTTCATGAGATTTGGGAGCAAACTTTGAACGACGATGCTTATCAAGAATGTAGCACCTTGAGCCGAATACTCGAAAGTATCCAACTTGAGGCTTGTTACCGGTGAGGAGCTCGTATGCCGTCTTGCCGAGTAGCTTGTGAAGATATAAGCGATTTGTTGCGTGACAAGCTGTCTCAACTGCTTCTGCCCAAAAGTGCTTTGGCGTCTTGTATTCATCAAGCATTGTCCTTGCCATTTCAATGAGCGTCCGGTTCTTCCTCTCAACAACCCCGTTTTGTTGAGGTGTGTATGTAGCCGAGAACTCGTGTGAAATCCCTTCTTCGTCAAGAAAGGTGTCCACATTTGCGTTCTTGAACTCTATTCCATTGTCACTCCAAACCTTCTTGATCTTCACATCAAACTGATTTTGGGCTTTCCTAGCGAAGTTTCTGAAGATCTTCTGGACCTGTGATTTTTCATTGAGGAAAAATACCCATGTAAATCTTGAAAAATCATCAACTATAACTAGACCAAAGGAATTTCCACCGAGACTCTTGTAGGCATTGGGACCAAAAAGATCCATGTGAAGCAGCTCAAGTGGCCTCCTTGTGGTCATGATGTTCTTCACTTGATGTCTTCCTCCAACCTGTTTACCTTCTTGACAAGCATTGCAAAGTCTATCCTTATCAAATATGACATCGTTAATTCCAAGGATATGATTTCCTTTAATAAGCTCGTCAAGGTTTCTCATGCCAACGTGACCTAGTCGTCTATGCCACAACCAACCTTTTGAGGATTTAGCAACAAAGCAAGTTTTAGGTTGTGCCTTTTTAGAGAAATCGACGATGTAAAGATCACCTCTACGCATGCCGGTAAAGACCATTTTATGATTGTCCCGACGAAATACTTGGCAATCTACCTCAATAAATAGGACATTCAAACCGAAATCAGCAAGTCTAGATACTGAAAGTAAGTTGTAGCCAAGAGATTCAACGAGCATGACATTTTGAATGGAGCTATCATGTGAGATGGCCACCTTACCAAGGCCAACCACTTTACCCTTTGAATTATCACCAAAGGTGACATATTTTCGAGGACCGTTGTTTTAAGCAAGCTCACGAAACATCTCTTCATCTCCGGTCATAGGATCAGTACATCCACTATCAAGAACCCATTCCTTTCCTCCTGATTCATATCCCCGAAGATTTGCCATAAGACCAAAATGTCTCATTGCATCGTCGAGATCGAAGTCACTATCATCATCATCATAATATTCATGTTCATCATGATCTTGTGACTCGTCATTTCCTAGAGAGGGCAATTCATTAGATAAATGATCAAAGTGGTTACTTTTGTGAATTCTCAAGGCTTTGAGTATGATATCATTAATGATTCCAACATCCCCTTTAGCATGCTTAAGATTGGCAAGTTCAAGAAGACATTTACCAAAACTAGGATCACTAGAGTTCATCTTACTCAAGGCAATGGATTTATGGAGAATTTCATCCAAAGTTTTCAAGGAATGATTGGGAAATCGATCCTCAAGAAATTTCCATATAGTATAGGCACAATCTTGAGTAGGCAAACTAGCAATCAAATTTTTGGGCAATCCTCTAATGATGAGCTCAATAGTTCTAAGATTGCGAATCATGTCAATATCTTCATCTAGGGTAGGATGCAAGGGATCAATATGGGGTGCACAAGGGCTAGCAATATACTTGTTCAAATGATATTGATTGAAGATTACAAGCATCTCATTTTTCCACTCATGAAAATACTTTCCATCAAGAATAGGCACTCTATGTCTAAGACTCCCTAGAGTAGACACATCCATCTTCCTCCAATGGTGATTAGACCAAGGCAATGGAGACCAATGCTCTGATACCACTTGTAGGATCTAGAAGTAGATGTGTCTAGAGGGGGGTGATTAGACACTTCGTGCTAAAGTTGCAATTTTTAAGCCTTTTTGGTTAAGTGGAGTTTAGGCACAATTTCAGCACACACAATACATATCAAGCAAGCAAGCAAAGAGTATATGAGCAGCGGAATGTAAAGCATGTAACTTGCAAGAATGTAAAGGGAAGGGTTTGGATATTTCAAACGCATAGGAGACACAGATGTTTTTCCCGTGGTTCGGATAGGTGGTGCTATCCTACATCCACGTTGATGGAGACTTCAACCCACGAAGGGTAACGGTTGCGCGAGTCCACACAGGGCTCCACCCAAGGGCAACGGTTGCGCGAGTCCACGAAGGGCTCCACCCACGAAGGGTCCACGAAGAAGCAACCACCCACAAAGGGTCCACGAAGAAGCAACCTTGTCTATCCCACCATGGCCAACGCCCACGAAGGACTTTCCTCACTAGCGGTAGATCTTCACGAAGTAGGCGATCTCCTTGCCCTTACAAACTCCTTGGTTCAACTCCACAATCTTGTCGGAGGCTCCCAAGTGACACCTAGCCAATCTAGGAGACACCACTCTCCAAGAAGTAACAAATGGTGTGTAGGTAATGAACTCCTTGCTCTTGTGCTTCAAATGATAGTCTCCCCAACACTCAACTCTCTCTCATAGGATTTGGATTTGGTGGAAAGAAGATTTGAGTGGAAAGCAACTTGGGAAGGCTAGAAATCAAGATTCATATGGTAGGAATGGAATGTCTTGATCTCAACACATGAGTAGGTGGTTTTCTCTCAGAACATATGAGTAGGAATGGTGTGTGTGTTCTGATGGCTCTCTCATCGAATGAGAAGGAGGTGGAGGGGTATATATAGCCTCCACTCAAAATCCAACCGTTACACACAATTTACCAATCTCGGTGGGACCGAATCAGAAAACTCGGTCGGACAGAAATGGTAAACCTAGTGACCGTTAGGAATTTCGGTGGGACTGACATGCAACTCGGTAGGACCGATTCGGTTAGGGTTTGGGCATAACGTAATCTCGGTGAGACCGATTACACAAACTCGGTGGGACCGAGTTTGGTAATTAGCTAACCAGAGAGTTGGTCAGGCAAACTCGGTGGGACCGATTTGCTCTTTCGGTGGGACCGAGTGGAACTCGGTGAGACCGAAAAGTTACAAAGGGGAAACACTGAGTTTACATTGCAATCTCGGTGGGACCGATTACACAAACTCGGTGGGACCGAGAATAGTGCAATGGGTAACAGAGAGTTTGCAACCCCATCTCGGTGGGACCGAGATCCTTATCGGTAGAACCGAATTGCTAGGGTTTGGCAGTGGCTGATGACAAGTGAAACTCGGTGGCGCCGGATAGGAAAAATCGGTAGGACCGAGTTTGGCTTAGAGTTTAGGTCATATGTGGATATGGGAAAGTAGTTGAGGGTTTTGGAGCATATCATTAAGCACATGGATCAAGAGGCTCATTAAGCAACACCTCATCCCTCCTTGATAGTATTGGCTTTTCCTATGGACTCAATGTGATCTTGGATCACTAAAATATAAAATGAAGAGTCTTGAGCTTTTGAGCTTGAGCCAATCCTTTGTCCTTAGCATTTTGAGGGTTCCTCTTTCACATGCATGCCATGCCATTGTTGAACTTATCTGAAACATGCTAGATAGAAGTGTTAGTCCAACACGAGATATGTTGTCATCAATTATCAAAACCACCTAGGGAGCACTTGTGCTTTCACATGGGCTACCGTCGACCTCCTCCAGCCTCCATGGGCTCGTGTTCATCCAGCCTCCACCGCGCGCTACTCCACCGGCTACTGTTCAACCACCCCTCCACGGGCACCCCTCCACCATCTACTATTCATCTAGCCCTCCACACCACGGGGTCCTGTTCAACCACCCCTCCACGGGCACCCCTCCACCGTCTACTGTTCATCCAACCCTCCACCACACCATGGGGTCCTGTTCATCCAGAGGCAACGCCACCGCTCACTGTTCATCCAACCCCCCTCCCCCGCAACGCTCACTGTTCGTCCAATCGACCGGCTTCAGTTAGCAGCAGTAGCGAAGGAATCGCTCGATCGGGTTCAGTTAACAGCCATCGCTCGACCGCTCGGGTTCAGTAACGCGTAGCCTGCAGTGCAATCGCTCGGGTTCAGTTAGAGCCAACGCCTCGCACACACGCGCGTACGTGTACAAGAGAAACGCGCATCGCTCGGCCCCTGACCTCCCACCGTAACCGGGAAATCCCCGAAATTTTCCTCCCCCTCGCTTCTACCACAGTTTTTTCCGTCATGGACGACCCAAAGAATGTCATGCAGCTGCGTCTCTGGCCTGTCCAGGAAGAAAAGCCCATTTTCTGTCATGGAAGTAGGAGCCCACCACATCTATGATGATACCAGGTTTTGTCACAATTATCGTCATAGAAGTGTCATATGTATGATAGAAATTTTTTTCGTTCGGCCCAAAATGTCATGGATGTGTATTTTTTTGTAGTGAATGTAGCTGTCTCTAAAGCGTAACCCCAAAACGATAGCGATAAATCAGTGATAGACATCATAGATCGCACCATATCTAGTAAAGTGCGATTACAATGTTCGGACACACCATTATGCCAGGTGGCCTGAGTTGTGAAACTATTCCGCATTGTTTCAAATGAAGTCCAAACTCATAACTCAAATATTCGCCTCCACGATCAGATCATAGAAACTTGATTTTCTTGTTACGTTGATTTTCCACTTCATTCTGAAATTCTTTGAACTTTTCAAATGTTTCAGACTTATGTTTCATTAAGTAGATATACCCATATATGCTCAAATCATCTGTTAAGGTGAGATAATAACGATATCCGCCGCGAGATTCAATGTTCATTGGACCACATACATCAGTATGTATTATTTCCAATAACTCTGTTGCTTGCTCCATTGTTCCAGAGAACAGAGTTTTAGTCATCTTGCCCATGAGGCATGGTTCGCAAGTACCAAGTGATTCATAATCAAGTGATTCCAGAAGTCCATCAAAATGGAGTTTCTTCATGCGCTTTAAAACAATATGACCTAAACGGCAGTGCCACAAATAAGTTGCACTATCATTATCAACTCTGCATCTTTTGCCTTCAATACTATGAACATGTGTATCACTACTATCAAGATTTAGTAAAAATAGACCACTCATCAGGGGTGCATGACCATAAAAGATATTACTCATATAAATAGAACAACCATTATTCTCTGATTTAAATGAATAACCGTCTTGCATCAAACAAGATCCAGATATAATGTTCATGCTCAACGCTGGAACCAAATAACAATTATTTAGGTCCAACGCTAATCCCGAAGGTAGATGTAGAGGTAGCGTGCCGACGGCGATCACATCGACTTTGGAACCATTTCCCACGCGCATCGTCACCTCGTCCTTAGCCAATCTTCACTTAATCCATAGCCCCTGTTTCGAGTTGCAAATGTTAGCAACTGAACCAGTATCAAATACCCAGGCACTACTGTGAGCATTAGTAAGGTACACATCAATAACATGTATATCAAATATACCTTTCACTTTGCCATCCTTCTTCTCCGCCAAATACTTGGGGCAGTTCCGCTTCCAGTGACCAGTTCCTTTGCAGTAGAAGCACTCAGTCTCAGGCTTAGGTCCAGACTTGGGTTTCTTCACCTGAGCAATAACTGGCTTGCTGTTCTTCTTGAAGCCCCCCTTCTTCCCTTTACCCTTTTTCTTGAAACTGGTGGTCTTGTTGACCATCAACACTTGATGCTCCTTCTTGATTTCTACCTCCGCAGCCTTTAGCATTGCGAAGAGCTCGGGAATCGTCTTATCCATCCCTTGCATATTATAGTTCATCAAGAAGCTCTTGTAGCTTGGTGGCAGTGATTGAAGAACTCTGTCAATGACACTATCATCAGGAAGATTAACTCCCAGTTGAGTCAAGTGGTTGTGGTACCCAGGCATTCTGAGTATATGTTCACTGACAGAACTATTCTCCTCCATCTTGCAGCTGTAGAACTTATTGGAGACTTCATATCTCTCAATCCGGGCATTTGCTTGAAATATTAACTTCAACTCCTGAAACATCTCATATGCTCCATTACGTTCAAAACGTCGTTGAAGTCCCGGTTCTAAGCCGTAAAGCATGGAACACTGAACTATCGAGTAGTCATCAGCTTTGCTCTGCCAGGTGTTCATAACATCTGGCGTTGCTCCTGCAACAGGTTTGTCACCTAGCGGTTCTTCC
This sequence comes from Triticum urartu, assembly GCF_056163025.1. Taxonomy (NCBI): domain Eukaryota; kingdom Viridiplantae; phylum Streptophyta; class Magnoliopsida; order Poales; family Poaceae; genus Triticum; species Triticum urartu. The sequence continues at coordinate 472,845,500 of NC_141879.1, forward strand.
AGCACGTAATTCTTCTATGCAGCAATGAGGATAATCCTCAAGTTACGGACCCAGTCCGTGTAGTTGCTTCCATCATCTTTCAACTTAGCTTTCTCTAGGAACACATTAAAATTCAACGGAACAACAACACGGGCCATCTATCTATAATAACATAGACATGCAAAATACTATCAAGTACTAAGTTCATGATAAATTAAAGTTCAATTAATCAAATTACTTAAGAAATCCCACTTAGATAGACATCTCTCTAATCATCTAAGTGCTTACGTGATCCATATCAACTAAACCATGTCCGATCATCACGTGAGATGGAGTAGTTTTCAATGGCGAACATCACTATGTTGATCATATCTACTATACGATTCACGCTCGACCTTTCGGTCTCCAGTGTTCCAAGGCCATATCTGCATATGCTAGGCTCGTCAAGTTTAACCCGAGTATTTCGCGTGTGCAAAACTGGCTTGTGATACGTCTCCAATGTATCTATAATTTATGAAGTATTCATGCTATTATATTATCAAGCCTGGATGTTTTATATGCATCTATATGCTATTTTATATGATTTTTTGACTAACCTATTAACCTAGTGCCAGTGCCAGTTTCTGTTTTTTCCTTGTTTTTGAGTTTTACAAAAAAGGAATATCAAACGAGTCCAATTGATGTGCCAATTTTTGATGATTTTTTATGGACCAAAAGAAGACCCCGGAGTAAAAGAGTTGGGCCAGGAGAGTCCCGGGGTGTCCACAAGGGTGGGGGGCATGCCCACCCCCCAGGCGTGTGGTCCTGCCTCCTGGACGCCTCGGGAACCTCCTTGACGTGAGACCGACGCCAAAAATTCCTATAAATACAGAAACCTCGGAAAATTAACCTAGATCGGGAGTTCCGCCGCCAGAAGCCTCCGTAGCCAGCGAAAACCAATCTAGGCCCTCTCTGGCACCCTGCCGGAGGGGGCCATCATCACCGGAGGGCATGGAGGAGGATCCCGGAGGGGCCATCATCACCATGAAGGCCAAGGACCAGAGGGAGAACCTCTTCCCATCTAGGGGGGAGGCCATGGAGGAGGAAGCACAAGGGGGAGAACCTCTCCTCCTCTCTCTCGGTGGCACCGGAGTGCCATCGGGAGGGGAATCATCGCCGCGGTGATCGTCTTCATCAACATCACCATCATCATCATCACCCTCATCTCTTTTACGCGGTCCACTCTCCCGCACCCTGCTGTAATCCCTACTTGAACATGGTGCTTTATGCCACATATTATGATCCAATGATGTGTTGCCATCCTATGATGTTTTGAGTAGATATCTTTTGTCTTTGGGTTGATTGATGATCTAGATTGGTATGAGTTGTATGTTTTACTTTGATGCTGTCCTATGGTGCCCTCTGTGTCGCGCAAGCGTGAGGGGTTCCCGCTGTAGGGTGTTGCAATACGTTCATGATTCACTCATAGTGGGTTGGTGAGTGACTGAAACACAAACCCGAGTAAGGGGGTTGTTGCGTATGGGAATAAAGAGGACTTGATGCTTTAATGCTATGGTTGGGTTTTACCTTAATGGTCTTTAGTAGTTGCGGATGCTTGCTAGAGTTCCAATCATAAGTGCATATGATCCAAGTAGAGAAAGTATGTTAGCTTATGCCTCTCCCTCATATGAAACTGCAATAGTGATTACCGGTCTTGTTAACGATTGCCTAGGACAATTCCGCACACTGATCCACCATTATTCCACACTCGCTATTTATAATATTTAGTAATATATTCTAACTTCATGATAACAGCACGTACTTTTATATTTTAGCTCTATGATATCATACAAAGTTATCCTCTTCATACCCACAACCTAGTTTTATTTCTCGTTGCTAGTTGGAAGCAAACGTTCGGTGTACGTAGAGTCGTATCAGTGGCAGATAGGGCTTGAGAGAATATCGATCTTACCTTTAGCTCCTTGTGGGTTCGACACTCCATACTTATCACTTCCACCTTTGGAAATTGCTACGATGATTCCTTGCACTTGGGGATTATCAAGCTCTTTTCTGGCGCCGTTGCCAGGGAGCAATAGCGTGGGGTTGATATTCTCGTGTGTGCTTGTTTGCTTTCTTCACTAAGTAGATTTTGATTTTCCTTTTTGTTTCTGTTTAGTTTTGGGTGAAACATACAAAAAAATATTTAAAGAATGAAAATACCAAAAAAAAATTTACTTGCCTCTCATGCCTAAAAAGTTTTTCAAAAAGAGAAGTGATTGGGAAGTTATGCATTGAAGAAGTGAGGGTCGACCTTGAGCACTCGTGTTCATGCTCACGGAAACAATGTAGAATTTTTCATGGAAGTTTCTCTGTAAATAATTATCCCCTTATATATATCCATTGTATTATAAAAATAATGTGCCAAGCTTTGCTTTTAGGATGATTAGATTGCTTGTTTACTATGTGCAGAACAAAAACAGAAACTTTGGCTGTAGCGCGTGATTTTAATTTTTTTACTGGAAAGTCAAATGGGTCTGAAACTTTTTGCACATTACTTCTGTATAAATTTTTCAAATTTTCAAATTTATTTCATAATTTTTGGAGATAAAGAAGTTTACTAAACCTTCAGATTACTACAGACTGTCCTGTTTTAGACAGATTCTGTTTTTCGTGTGTTGTTTGCTTATTTTGATGAATCTATGGGTAGTATCGGGGGGTATGAACCATGGTGAAGTTGGAATACAGTAGATATAGTTATAATATGAAATTGGAATGAGTTTGCTACAGTACCTAAAGGCAGTGATTTGCTTTATTATACTAACGGATCTCACAAAGTTTTTGTTAAGTTCTTTGTGGATGAAGTGTTCGAAGAACGAGGAGTTACCAATGTGAGAAGAATAAAGAGAGGAAAGAGCTCAATCTTGGGGATGCCCAAGGCAACCCAAGTAAATATTCTAAGGGTACTCAAGCATCTAAGCTTGGGGATGCCCCGGTTGGCATCCCATCTTTCTTCTTCAACAATTATCGGTATACCTCGGTTTTTGTTTCGTTCACATGATTTGTGTCCTTTGTTTTTTTGTTCTTCCTTTATGAACCATGCTAGTATGAGGTATCCCTTCATTGATTTATAGAATTCTTCATGCGCTTCACTTATATCTTTTAAGTATGATCTTATAGAATTGCTCTTTGTGCTTCACTTAAATCTTTTGAGTATGGTTTTATAGTATGCTTCGTGTGCTTCACTTACACATTTTGAGCTTGGACATTGGTTAGTTTATATTAATTGTAGAAAGCTCCATGAACTTCACTTATATATTTTGGAGTATGAATAATACTATCATCTAAAGCGGGTTTGGAAGAGTGTCAACTCTAGGAACTAGTGATCCCGCTATTCCGAATGAGAAGAATTTTGCTTATGTGGAGAGTAGAAAAATTTCTATGCTTGTAGATCATGAAAAGAATGCTTTATGTGATGTTTATATTTTTTAAATCATTCATGATGCTACTGAAAATTATTATGAGGGAGGAATACATGCTTGTAGGAGTGCAATAATATCAAGTTTTTCTCTCTATGTGCTTAAAGTTTTGAAGTTATACTTGTTTTTCATTCCTATGCTAGTCGATTCTTGTCCCCATAAATTGTGTTCTCACAAATCCCTAGGCATAGGAAGTGGGTTAGGTTTAAATGTACTAGTCATATTCTTCATGATGCTCTCTTTATGTTCAAGTCTTATCTTTCATGTGAGCATCATTGAAATCATCATGCCTAGCTAAAAGGCATTAAAGAAAAGTGCTTGTTGGGAGAAAACCCAATATTTACCCTTACTGTTTTTATGTGTTTACATGATTAAGATACTGTAGTAATCATGTTTTATAGCTTTTGTTTCAATAAAGTGCCAAGTAAGACCTTTGGGAAGACTTGGGTGAAAGTTAATGTGATCTTGCTGTAAAAAACAGAAACTTTGCGCTCACGAGATTAGCTGCCTTTTTTTTACAGAAGAGTGATTTGGTGCTGATTCTTTTTGCAGAAGATTAATAGACAAATTCCTCATGTCCACCAATTTATTTCATAATTTTTTGAGTAGCATAAGTATGGTTAGTGTTCAGATCATTACAAACTGTTCTGTTTCTGACAGATTCTGTTTTCATTGCATAGTTTGCTTGTTTTCTAGTTTCTATGACTTATATTCCTAAATATAAATTATAGAAATGATATGGTACAGTAGGAATTGTGTGAGAACAATTACGATCTTTGTCTTTGACAGTACCAAGGTGAATGGTTTACTCTTTATCATACTAACCTATCTCACGAAGTTCCGTTAAGTTTTGTGTGATTGAAGTTTTCAAGCTTTGGGTGAGATATCGATATGAGGAGAATAAGGAGTGGAAAGACCCTAAGCTTGGGGATGCCCCGGAAGGCATCCCCTCTTTCGTCTTCAAAACTATCGGTATGCCTTACTCGGAGCTATATTTTTTCGTCACACGATATGTGTTTTTCTTGGAGCGTATTTTCAATTTTACTTGCTGTTTGAATAAAATCATTGGATCTGAAATCTTAAATGAAAAAGAATCCTCCCATGTCTAGTTAATTATTTGACTACTTAGTGTCCTTCACTCATATATTTTGGAGTAGTTTGTCATTACTCACGTGCTTCACATAAATCCTATGAGTAAATGGTTGAATGAATTGAATATCATAATTCTCAATTTATATATGTTTCATATGCTTATACCATGGGGAGTAATGACTTCACATAGAATAAGTATAGTTAGTAAACTTATTGAAAGTTAGCAAACGTAGAAATGGTCACTTGAACAATTCATGAAAGAATATTGAAGGAAGAGAGATTTCACATATAAATATACTAGCTTGGACATCTTTTGTAATTGTGAGCACTCATTAAAATATGACATGCTAAAAGGTTGATGTCGGACAAGGAAGACAACGTAATGGGTTATGTTTTCTTATATCCGAAATAAAGTATATTGTCTTGGATCATCCAACATGTTGAGCTTGCTTTTCCCCCTCATGCTAGCCAAATTCTTTGCACAAAGTAGAGATACTACTTGTGCTTCAAAACATTCCTTTAACCAGTTTTGCCATGAGAGTCCACCATACCTACCTATGGATTGAGTAAGATCCTTCAAGTAAGTTGTCATCGGTGCATGCAATAAAAATTGCCCTCTAAATATGTATGATCTATTAATGTGGAGAAAATAAGCTTTATACGATCTTGTGATGTGGAAGAAATAAAAGCGACAGACTGCATAATAAAGGTCCATATCACAAGTGGCAATATAAAGTGACATTCTTTTGCATTAAGATTTTGTGCATCCAACCATAAAAGCGCATGACAACCTCTGCTTCCCTCTGCGAAGGGCCTATCTTTTATGTAGCCTGCCACATACTCAAGTGATTGGAACTATCATTGATGAAACTTATGCACTTGCTAGCATTCACACTTCATAAATTATTTCTTTTATCATTTACCTACTCGAGGACGAGCAGGAATTAAGCTTGGGGATGCTGATACGTCTCCAATGTATCTATAATTTATGAAGTATTCATGCTATTATATTATCAACCTTGGATGTTTTATATGCATTTATATGCTATTTTATATAATTTTTGGGACTAACCTATTAACCTAGTGCCCAGTGCCAGTTTCTGTTTTTTTCCTTGTTTTTGAGTTTTACAGAAAATGAATATCAAACGGACTCCAATTGACGTGCCAATTTTTGACGATTTTTTATGGACCAAAAGAAGACCCTAGAGTAAAAGAGTTGGGCCAGGAGAGTCCCGGGGCGTCCACGAGGGTGGGGGGCGCGCCCACCCCCCAGGCGTGTGGTCCTACCTCATGGACGCCTCGGGCACCTCCTTGACGTGAGACCGACGCCAAAAATTCCTATAAATACAGAAACCTCGGAAAATTAACCTAGATCGGGAGTTCCGCCGGCAGAAGCCTCCGTAGCCACCGAAAACCAATCTAGGCCCTCTCTAGTACCCTGCCGGAGGGGGCTATTGTCGGTGTCAAAACCAGCGGATCTCGGGTAGGGGGTCCCGAACTGTGCGTTTAAGGCGGATGGTAACAGGAGGCAGGGGACATGATGTTTACCCAGGTTCAGGCCCTCTTGATAGAGGTAATACCCTACGTCCTGCTTGATTGTTCTTGATAATATGAGTGTTACAAGAGTTGATCTACCAGGAGATCAGAGAGGCTAAACCCTAGAAGCTAGCCTATGGTATGATTGTCTGTTGTCCTACGGACTAAAACCGTCCGGTTTATATAGACACTGGAGGGGGCTAGGGTTATACAAGGTCGGTTACAAAGGAGGAGATATACATATCCGTATTGCCTAGCTTGCCTTCCATGCCAAGTAGAGTCCCATCCGGACACGGGACGAAGTCTTCAATCTTGTATCTTCATAGTCCAACAGTCCGTCCAAAGGATATAGTCCGACTGTCCGGAGACCCCCTAATCCAGGACTTCCTCAGTAGCCCCTGAACCAGGCTTCAATGACGATGAGTCCGGCATGCAGTATTGTGTTCGGCATTGCAAGGCGGGTTCCTCCTCCGCATACACCATGGAAGAGTTTTGAATACAAGGATAGTGTCCGTCCCTGCAAAATAAGTTCCACATACTACTGTAGAGATAATAATATTTCCACAAATCTAATCTGCTGACACGTTTTGACAGCATGACATCACGCCATGGCCCAGTCATTATTCGAACCATTTTTCTCAACCATCTCCGCACATAACGCGAGGCGGTTTTCTTGACGCGTCTTGTCAAAGCAGAGATCGTGTCCCCCTTATCACGGGATTCTCATCAATATAGACGTGGGTAACCCAACCGTGCCTGTTGGTATGACTCCTAGATCTTAGGCAAGTCCCAAACGGCCACGAGGAGGACGCTTGATATTCACCCTCTTTATAAAGGGGACGAGGCTTTTTCTTTTTTCCCTCCCATGCTCAATCGAATCCTTCCCCCGCCTCGAGTTCTAACACCCAAAGCTCAGGTCAGGTGCTTTGGACCTTCAACTATGTCCGGATCCAACCTTCAAGGTCGGTGGATGCCTTCCTCTGTCATAGAGGAGGACATCAAGAAGTTGAGAGAGGCCAGATATCTGACCGCCGAAATTTCGCATAGGCTGCCTGCCCGAGGGCAGGTCGTCCCTACTCCCGAACCCAACGAGAGCGTCGTGTTCATCTCCCACTTCCTCCGAGGACTAGGCCTCGCTCTGGATCCCTTTGTTAGGGGTCTTATGTTCTATTACGGGCTGGATTTTCACGATCTGGCCCCGGATTCCCTTCTTCACATCTCGTCATTTATTGTCGTATGTGAGGCCTTCCTCCGCATTACCCCCCACTTCGGCCTGTGGCTCAAGACCTTCGATGTGAAGCCGAAGATGATCGAGGGGCGGCACGCAGCGTGCGGAGGTGCTTTAATAAGAAAAATCGCTGACGCTCCATGGCCAGAGGGTTCCTTCCCAGAGGTGTCTGGATTGTGGCAGCGGGAGTGGTTTTACATCACAGCTCCCCGAAGTGGCAAGTGGGTAGCTGCCCCCACCTTTCGCTCGGGCCCCCCACCGCAACTGATCTCATGGATCAGCAGGGGCTGAGCTGGGGTCCAGCAAAGGACGTGCCAATACTGCAGAGCCGTATCCGAGATCTCTTTGAGAGATATTTCAGTCTGGTTATGGTAATGCAAGTTATGCTAGTTCGTCGAGTCCAGCCTTGCAAACGCCGGCCCCTCCACATGTGGGAATTCAACCCGGAAGGACCGCGAGCTATTCAGGATTTCCTCGGCATGACGCTTAAAGAGATGTACAAATCGTTCTTCGGACCCCGAATAGGGTGTCTGGACACCACCGAGGACGTGGTTCTGAGCTGCAACCGCCCTGCTGCCCAAGTAAGTAATCCCATGCCGAACCTGCTGTCCTTTTATTTATCATGGCATCATTCTAAAGAACCGCACTTTGACCAGGACTGGATAACAAAGGCGATGATGATCAGGTGTTCGGCCCCCCTTCCTGAGGGCTTGGACAATCCGGTACTGGACAAGATGCTCGAGCCGGCGCCTTATCTAGTGCCCTCAAAGGAAGATGATGGGAGGAATAGAGAGGGCGAAAGCGGACCTCACTCGCTACTTATTCCAACCAGGGGAATGAGCACCTCCGCGAGGGAGGACAACCAAAGGGAAGAATCTGACATTCTCTCTCCCCGGGGAAGGAAGAGGACTACCTCTGAAGATCCGGAAACTAAGGTTTCCAAACGGGAGAAGAAATCTTCATCAGAGGGTCCTTCCTCGGAGGGTATTCTTGCCGCACAATGTCCGCGCGGGGATCAGCCCTCTACCGAGCTGTAAGTAATCGAAAAGTACTTAATAGTGGAAACATCCTACCTTACTTCCAAAGACAATAACCGATGTTTATAAATTGTAGTCCAGATCATAGCCCTTCTCGACAGAGTTCGTCTTCGGGGGATCTTCTTCCAGAGATGATGGAGAGCGAAACGCCTCCTCCTGACACCCCGCCTCATGAAGCGGGCGACCTTGAAGTGTCGTCGCGAAGGGTATCTCTGGATCCACTAAGGCCAGAGGATAACCCTTTGGCTACCCGGAATCCCCAGTATCCGGCTCCTAAGGAGAGCGATAGCAAGGGTCCGGAACCATACAGTGTGCGGTCGGACGCGCTGAAGGATCTTCTAGGGCAAGCGGCCATCTTGGAAGCGCATCGTACGCTAATGGGTACGGTAGTTGAAAGGATTTCATCTGCTGAAAGCGGTTTGCATGAAGCCTTTATGAGTCTGCTAAAAGGCTTTGAGGTACGTGAAATAGTGTATGTTTTTGATAGTACCACATACGTTAGGTGTGCCCTATGCAGATAGTAGCCCCTGAGACTCAGGTTGTCATCGAGAACGGCAGCAACCCGAGGATCATATACCCAGGTAATAACTCGACTGCCTTTATGTGCAGGTGGCTGAGGCTACGGTGGCTAGCCGAACTGATGGGTTTACCGAGCTAAAGCGACAACTTGATGCGGCCGATGCTGATATCGTGCTTGTCAACCAGCGGCTTGACGAGGCACAGGGTGAGTGATTTCTCTGGTGATCGTCACATAATAAGAGTAGCATGATGCCAGTATCTTTAATATGTTGTGACTGCAGATGGAGCTGCCACCATGGAGACCCTTCGAGCGGAGCTTGCCCGAGCCAAGAAGCAAGCAAGGAGTAGCAATGCGGCCGCTCTAAAGGTGACCGAAGAGTTAAGGGACGAACATGCCGCACATTGTGAGAGCAAGGAAAAAATAGCCAAGATGGCTATAGAGTTAAAAGATGCCGCTGACCGTTACCAGCTTCTTGAAGAAGAAAACCGGGCGAAGGCGACAGACTTGGAGAAGGCCCTGGTGGCTGCCAAGGAAGCCCGCTCCAAAATTAGAGCGGCGAAGGAGGAGCTGAATCAAGCTACAGATATTGTGTCTGGGAAGCCCTTCTTGTTGCAGACTAAGTTCGGAAATCCGAAGTATGCTCCTCTGGACTGGCTATGGAGTTCTGCGGATGCCTACGTGGATTTGGCTGCAAGTGTTGCTGATGCGGCCGAGTACTTCAAGGATCAAAAAGGTCCCGAAGTGGAAAAGCTATTCTGGTCACAGTTTCATGCTCCAGTCCGTCCGCTGCTGTTGAATGAGCGAATGGCCGAGCGGGCCGAGCTCCATAGGTTGTCCGGACTTGCCATGAGGTCCGCTGTGGATCACCTATGGCCGGGAGGGCCAAGGCCGAATAGCTACTTTAGTTTAGTGCAACAATTCCTTGGTGCTGTGCCACGCATCGATGCTGTAAAGAGATCGGCATGCATAGAGGGTGCGCGGATGGCCTTTGCCCATGTCAATACATACTGGGCGGAGATGGAGGCCACCACTGTTGCGACACAGGGTTCGGCTGTAGGCCGAGTGGCTGCCGAGCACTACTTTAAAGAAGTTCTTGAAGGTGCTCGTTTGATAGAGGCTCAGTGCTCGAAGAATATTATGTTCTATTGACATGTATTCCCATTGTAAAAACAATGTTTTATTGAATTATCAAGGCTGTATTTATACTTTTGCCTGAAAGTACTATGATGCCTCCTGTGCGGCCGTTTATGTATGTATATAACCTGAAAGTTTGTAGTCGTCGGCTTCCGCCCCCACACATATAATGTGGAGGTGTTTGCAGAAAATGCATATCCACACTTGATCCAATGTCTTGGTCCGTTTAGGAGGTGATAGCACAGCGAACGAGGCAATCAGACTATATTGCTTTAACACTTTCACTTAGCCATAGGAGTTTGACGGTGGGGCTACTATATAGCCCCTGGTACTTCTGCGCTCGTTTGAATACGGGGCGCGTACGTACATGACCGGGAAATGGCCCTTCATTAATGCGGAGGAATCCCAAAGATTCCGATGAGTCATCGAGTGGTTGACCAGTCTCTCGCTATATCATGACAGTCAGTTTTCGGCTTTCTCTACTGAGGTGCTCATCCAGATGAACCAGGGCACAATCGCAGTAGTTCTCCCAGTGCTACCTTAGCCGATATAACGGAATGTAAGGTACCAAAACGTGGGAGCCAGGCAAACCCAACATTTGACCAAAGACATGATTCGGAGCTGATGCATATAGGGCTAAACTCGTGACGCCGAACACTCCCTAAGGTGTTCGGTCTTTATAACATATACCGGGCTAAAAATGCCCTTAATAAGAAACCCCATGTGTCTAGGTACGTGCAAAATCCTGACGTGGCCACATGCCAATAACTCCAGCATCCTTCTCGGTTGTGTGGAGTATCCGGAGGATGTGAGCAACAAGAGACAGTAAAAAAGGTTTACGCAGGGTCTTAATCTAAAAAGAAATCTTTGGGCGGGTCCCTGCTGCACGTCTGCGCCTGTGTCTCCGTTGTGCCGTGTCCTAGACGGGTGTAGCACAATCATCATCTGTAAAAGGAAAGAACTTAGGTGAAAGTTGCCATGCCAAAAAGAAGAATTGGTTATTATCTATGAACTATCAAAATTCAAGAGAAGCCAAGTTGAGCCGGGTTGGCCCTGATTACATGCGGGAAGCCCCTGGTATCGTTTATGAGGGTTTGATCATCAAACCAATCTCATGTATATATGATGGAACGCCGGATTCGTTTAACCGTGTCCGTGGTCTTGACGACCTGCCATTTTTTCTGGTTGGTGAGGCCGTCTAGTTTGCGGCTGTTAGAGCCGCCGCATCCTCTTCCGTACATAAGAAACGTTCGGTATTTCCGCTAACTGAGATGATGCCACATGGACTGGGCATCTTAAGCTTAAGAAAAGCATAATGTGGTATTGCGTTAAAACAAGCGAAATCCGTTCTTCCGAGTAGTGCTTGATAACCACTTCGGAATGGGGCGATGTGGAAAGTTAACCTTTCGCTTCGGAAGTTATCGGGAGAACCGAATACCACCTCTAGTAGTAGAGAGCCTGTACAGCGGGCTTCTTGGCTTGGTATTACTCCCTTGAAGGTAGTATTACTGTGGCTTATTTGTGTCGGGTCTATCCCCATTTTGCGGACTGTGTCCTGATATATCAGATTTGGATCACTGCCGCCGTCCATGAGGAATCGTGTGAAATGGTACCCATTTATTATTGGGTCTAACACCAAGGCCGTCAGTCCTTCATGCCAGATATTTGTCTCGTGATCCGTACGATCAAAAGTGATCGGGCAGGACAACCAGGGGTTGAACCTAGGGGTGACGGGCTCTATGGCGCTTGTGTCTCGGAGTGCATGCTTGCTTCTCCTCCTTGTCACATGGATCACGTTTACTGTTTTAATCTCTGGTGGGAACTTTTTCTGTCCTCCGGCGCTTTGCTGGCGAGGTTCATCCTCGTCTTCACTTGGTGTCTCTTCCCCTTTATGTTCGACGTTTAGCTTACCGGCCTGCTTGAAGACCCAACATTCTCTGTGGGTATGATTTGCAGGTTTGTCTGGGGTGCCGTGAATCTGACAGAGTTTGTCAAGAATTTTGTTTAGGCCAAATTGTCCTTCTCTGCTGCCTTTGAAAGGCCTTTTCCGTTGACCTGGTCGGGAGCCCCTGAATCCGGCGTTTACGGCCGTGTTATCTGGGCTACCTTCTTTATTTCGACGCTTGTTTTTGTTGCCTCGTGGTTTACCATTGCCATCCCTGACTTCGGATGTGCTTGGGTCGCTGGTGCTGCTATAGGCCAACCAGCTATCCTCGCCCGCACAAAAGCGGGCCATGAGGCTTGTTAGGGCTGCCATTGTTCTCGGTTTTTCTTGGCCGAGGTGTCTGGCGAGCCATTCGTCTCGGACGCTGTGTTTAAAAGCTGCTAAGGCTTCGGCGTCCGGACAGTCGACGATTTGGTTCTTCTTGGTGAGGAACCTGTTCCAAAGCTTTCGGGCGGACTCTCCGTACTGTTGGATTATATGACTTAAATCGTCTGCATCCGGAGGTCAGACATAAGTCCCTTGAAAATTAGCCCGAAAAGCATCCTCGAGCTCCTCCCAACTTCCAATTGAGTTTTCGGGGAGGCTTTTCAGCCAGTGCTGAGCTAGCCCTTTGAGCTTGAGGGGCAAGTGTTTAATGGCATGGAGATCGTCTCCACGAGCCATATGAATATGGAGGATAAAGTCCTCTATCCAGACTCCAGGGTCTATGGTCCCGTCGTACGCCTCTATGTTCACCGGTTTGAATCCCTCTGGGAATTCGTGATCCAGCACCTCATTAGTGAAACATAAGGGGTGTGCGGCACCCCTGTATTGGGATGTGCCATGGTGTTCGGACGGTTATAGTATTCGGTGTTGGTTTTGTACTGGAGCGTGCTTCCTAGATCCATAGATGGATCTGGTCACGGCGGATTTTTGGCGCAAGTTCTCATGTAGATCGTGTGTTGACTTATGCGTGACTTTGTTAGCCGCTCTATCACCTTCACAAGGTGGTGGATCCGGCCGGTTGGCCGTATCATTCTTCGGCTTTATGGGCTCTAATGCCTCATCGTCGAATTCCGGTAATAGCTTGCGCTTTGGATAGCTATTTTTGTGGTAACTTCCCCCATACTTTGTTACTTCGTTCCACCTGCTGTTGAGCGTATCTTGTGCGACCTTAAGCCTTTGCTTCTGTTTCTTCAGGCTCCTCGCTATGGCAATAAGCCTTCTGCGGAGGTTCTCTTGCTCCAAGCGCGTTTCCGGGATGATGTGTGCATCTTCGTCCGGACTGTTTTCTTCCCCAGACGGGGTTTGATGAGGCTTATCCTTGGCGTCGTCGTGTTCGGACGTCGGATCCGTACTATGTTTGCAGTTTGCATCTTTATCGTGCTCTGCCACCGGGGTGGTGCAGTCATCGTTTCTTCTAGAGTCGATTGGACTGTTATTTCCTCTTGCGTTGTTATCGCTGTTTTTGCTATGGCGGGACTTAGAGCGGCGCCGCTGACATCGGCGCTTGGGTTGCTTGGAGGGGGAATCCTCCGCTGTCTCCTTGCCATTGCCCTCTCTGGGTGTATCCACCATGTATACGTCATGTGATGAAGTGGTGGTCCGGCGCCCTGTGGGCGGTGGTTCCTGTTCGTCTCCTGCATCGTCGTCCATACCATCGATGTCTTCGGAGTCGAAGTCGAGCATGTCGGTTAAGTCGTCGACAGTGGATACTAAGTGGGTGGTGGGTGGGCAGCGAATTTCTTCATCGTCCGCATCCCATTCTAGCCGGACATAGTTCGGCCAAGGTTCTCCTGACAGGGAGAGAGACCTTAATGAATTTAGCACATCTCCAAAAGGTGAGTGCTGAAAGATATCCACGGAGGTGAACTCCAGGATCGGCGCCCCGTCGGATTTGACAGGCACGGATGTAGGTGGCTCTAAGTCCGTGGCCGGAGGTAAATCCAGTGATTCGGCGACGCAGCTCTCGAAAGGGGTGAAGTCAGTATCTGGCTCTATCGCCACTGAGAGTGCGGCCTCCATGGCGGGGTCTATCCCTCCGCTCTCGGATGGCGCGATTTTCTCCGGATTAACGGCCGGAGTGGTTGCGAATGCGATCTCCCAAACACTGTCTGATGGCAGAGTTACGTCATGCTCGTCATGACTGTGCGGCGTACCTGACATGGGCTCGAATACGTCGAAGTTCAAGTCTCCAAGGATGTCGGCGGTGTAGTTTAAGTTTCCGAACCTGGCCTGTTGGCCAGGGGCGTAGCTCTCGATCTGCTCCAGATGGCCAAGCGAATTGGCCCGCAGTGCGAAGCCGCCGAATACGAAGATCTGTCCCGGGGGGGGGGGACCTCACTCTGGACCACATCGCTAGCGATGATCGAAGGAGCCATCCAGCCTTATGGTGACGACACAGTGGAACTCTCAATGAAAGCACCAATGTCGGTGTCAAAACTGGCAGATCTCGAGTAGGGGGTCCCGAACTGTGCGTCTAAGGCGCATGGTAATAGGAGGCAGGGGACACGATGTTTACCCAGGTTCGGGCCCTCTTGATGGAGGTAATACCCTACGTCCTGCTTGATTGTTCTTGATAATATGAGTGTTACAAGAGTTGATCTACCACGAGATCAGAGAGGCTAAACCCTAGAAGCTAGCCTATGGTATGGTTGTCTGTTGTCCTACGTACTAAAACTCTCCGGTTTATATAGACACTGGAGGGGGCTAGGGTTATACAAGGTCGGTTACAAAGGAGGAGATATACATATCCGTATTGCCTAGCTTGCCTTCCACGCCAAGTAGAGTCCCATCCAGACACATGACGAAGTCTTCAATCTTGTATCTTTATAGTCCAATAGTCCGGCCAAAGGATATAGTCCGGCTGTCCGGAGACCCCCTAATCGAGGACTCCCACAGCCGTCATCAACGGAGGGCATGGAGGAGGATCCCGGAGGGGCCATCATCACCATGAAGGCCAAGGACCAGAGGGAGAACCTCTCCCCATCTAGGGGGAGGCCATGGAGGAGGAAACACAAGGGGGAGAACCTATCCTCCTCTCTCTCGGTGGCACCAGAGTGCCATCGGAGGGGAATCATCGCCGCGGTGATCATCTTCATCAACATCACCATCATCATAATCACCCTCATCTCTTTTACGCGGTCCACTCTCTTGCACCCCGCTGTAATCCCTACATGAACATGGTGCTTTATGCCACATATTATGATCCAATGATGTGTTGCCATCCTATGATGTTTTGAGTAGATATCTTTTGTCTTTGGGTTGATTGATGATCTAGATTGGTATGAGTTGTATGTTTTACTTTGATGTTGTCCTATGGTGCCCTCCATGTCGCGCAAGCGTGAGGGGTTCCCGCTGTAGGGTGTTGCAATACGTTCATGATTCGCTCATAGTGGGTTGGTGAGTGACTGAAACACAAACCCGGGTAAGGGGGTTGTTGCGTATGGGAATAAAGAGGACTTGATGCTTTAATGCTATGGTTGGGTTTTACCTTAATGATCTTTAGTAGTTGCGGATTCTTGCTAGAGTTCCAATCATAAGTGCATATGATCCAAGTAGAGAAAGTATGTTAGCTTATGCCTCTCCCTAATATGAAACCGCAATAGTGATTACCGGTCTTGTTAACGATTGCCTAGGACAATTCCGCACACCGATCCACCATTATTCCACACTCACTATTTATAATATTTAATAATATATTCTAACTTCATGATAACAACACCTACTTTTATATTTTAGCTCTCCGATATCATATAAAGTTATCCTCTTCATACCCACAACCTAGTTTTATTTCTCGTTGCTAGTTGGAAGCAAACGTTCGGTGTACGTAGAGTCGTATCAGTGGCAGATAGGGCTTGAGAGAATATTGATCTTACCTTTAGCTCCTTGTGGGTTCGACACACCATACTTATCACCTCCACCTTTGGAAATTTCTACGATGATTCCTTGCACTTGGGGATTATCAGCTTGCACCCGTTGTATGTGAACGTAGAGCTTATCACACCCGATCATCACGTGGTGTCTCAGCACGACGAACTGTAGCAATGGTGCATACTCAGGGAGAACACTTATACCTTGAAATTTAGTGAGAGATCATATTATAATGCTACCGCCGAACTAAGCAAAATAAGATGCATAAAGGATAAACATCACATGCAATCAATATAAGTGATATGATATGGCCAGCATAATCTTGTGCCTTTGATCTCCATCTCCAAAGCACCATCATGATCACCATCGTCACCGGCCTGACACCTTGATCTCCATCGAAGCATCGTTGTCATCTCGCCAACTATTGCTTCTACGACTATCGCTACCACTTAGTGATAAAGTAAAGCAATTACATGGCGATTGCATTTCATACAATAAAGCGACAACCATATGGCTACTGCCAGTTGCAAATAACTATGTTACAAAACATGATCATCTCATACAATAAAATTTAGCATCATGTCTTGACCATATCACATCACAACATGCCCTTCAAAAACAAGTTAGACGTCCTCTACTTTGTTGTTGCAAGTTTACGTGGCTGCTATGGGCTGAGCAAGAACCGTTCTTACCTACGCATCAAAAACCACAACGCGGTGTAGTGATTGCTTTTTGATCTTAAGAAAGAACCCTGTTCATTGAATCTGATTCAACTAAAGCTGGAGAAACAGACACCCACTAGCCACCTATGTGCAAAGCATGTCGGTAGAACCAGTCTCGCGTAAGCGTACGCGTAAAGTCTGCCTGGGCCGCTTCATCCAACGATGCCGCTAAATAAAGAATAACCTAGTGACGGCAAGCAATATGTATATACCCACGCCCACAACTCCTTTGTGTTCTACTCGTGCATATACCATCTACGCATAAAACTGGCTCGGATGCCACTATTAGGGAATGCAGTAATTTCAAAAAAATTCCTACGCACACGCAAGATCATGGTGATGCATAGCAACGAGAGGGAAGAGTACCGTCTACGTACCCTCGTAGACCGTAAGTGGAAGTGTTATGACAACGCGGTTGATGTAGTCGTACGTCTTCACGATCGACCGGAAACTTAGTACATGTGTGAATACATAGACAAAACAGAGTGTCCCTAATATGCCTCTAATTGACTAGATCGTTAATCAAACATGGTTAAGTTTCCCGACCATAGACATGTGTTATCATTTGATGAATGGGATCACATCATTAGAGAATGATGTGATGGACAAGACCCACCTGTTAGCTCAGCATAAATGATCGTTTAGTTTTATTGCTATTGCTTTCATCATGACTTATACATGTTCCTCTAACTATGAGATTGTGCAACTCCCGAATACCGGAGGAACACCTTGTGTGCTATCAAACGTCACAATGTAACTGGGTGATTATAAAGATGCTCTACAGGTGTCTCCGATGGTGTTTGTTGAGTTGGCATAGATCGAGATTAGGATTTGTCACTCCGATTGTCAGAGAGGTATCTCTGGGCCCTCTCGGTAATGCACATCACTATAAGCCTTGCAAGCAATGTGACTAATGAGTTAGTTGCGGGATGTTGCATTACAGAACGAGTAAAGAGACTTGCCGGTAATGAGATTGAACTAGGTATGATGATACTGACGATTGAATCTCAGGCAAGTAACATACCGATGACAAAGGGAACAACGTATGTTGTTATGCGGTTTGACCTATAAAGATTTGCGTAGAATATGTAGGAACCAATATGAGCATCCAGGTTCCGCTATTGGTTATTGACCGGAGATGAGTATCGGTCATGTCTACATAGTTCTTGAACCCGTAGGGTCCGCACGCTTAACGTTCGATGACGATTGGTATTATGAGTTATGTGATTTGATGTACCGAAGGTTGTTCGGAGTCTCAGATGAGATCACGGACATGACGAGGAGTCTCGAAATGGTCGAGACATAAAGATCGATATATTGGAAGGCTATTCAGACATCAGAAAGGTTCCGAGTGACTCAGGTATTTTTCGGAGTACCGGGGAGTTACGTGAATTCACCGAGAGAAGTAATGGGCCTTATTGGGCTTTAGTGGAGAGAAGGGAGAAGGGCCAAGAGGTGGCACGTGCCTCCCCCCTGCCCAAACTGAATTGGACAAGGGGTGGGGGCGTGGCCCCCCTTTCCTTCTCCCTCTCCCTCTCTTTCCTTCTCTCCTACTCCGAATAGGAAAGAGGAGGGGAATCCTACTTGGACTGGGGAGTCCTAGTAGGATTCCCCACACCTGGCTTGCCCCCTTAGGGCCGGCCACTTCTTCCCTCCCCTCCTTTATATACGTGGCTAGGGGCACCCCATAGACACACAAGTTGATTTCTTAGCCGTGTGCGGTGGCCCCCTCCATAGATTTCCACCTCGGTCATATTGTCGTAGTGCTTAGGCGAAGCCCTGCGGCGGTAACTTCATCATCACCGTCACCACGCTGTCGTGCTGACGAAACTCTCCCTCGGCCTCAGCTGGATCTAGAGTTCGAGGGACGTCACCGAGCTGAACGTGTGCAGATCGCGGAGGTGCCGTGCGTTTGGTACTTGATCGGTTGGATCGCGAAGACGTTCGACTACATCAACCGCGTTAGTAAACGCTTCTGCTTTCGGTCTACGAGGGTACATAGACACACTCTCCCCTCTCTTTGCTATGCATCTCCTAGATAGATCTTGCGTGATCATAGGTAAATTTTTTGAAATATTGCGTTCCCCATTAGTAGGTCTATGTTGAAACCAATGAACTCGTACATAACAGTTCATCGTCTTTATCAGTGACAGGGAAATATCTTGAATGTTGTGCAAATAAAAAAGATAGACAACACAATAAGTTCTACTAGCACATTAATTTGACGTACAACCCTTTCTAAAAAAAGTTCATGTACAAAAATAGAACAGGTCACAATCAAATGTACAGGCACATCAGTGCTTCACAACGATAGCTCGAATTTAACTAGTATCTGACAAGATTCAATTGTTATCTCAAATTAGAGCACATCCAGGCAGCCAGCCATGCCTCTTCTCCCAAAGAAGCAGTGGCCTCCGTCGCACGATGGAGTAGGCCTTGTGGCATCCATCGTTCTGAGCAACACGGGAAAAGTCTGAAGTTGACTCCTGTAATGGACGTTGTCGACGGACCCTGGCACTAGCGGCGGCGGCAGGACTTCGAATGATGGATTGACCACTTCTTCGACGTGCACGAATACTCGATACAGGTACATCCCTAACGTGGTCCACGACGGCCTTGGTGGCGACGAATAGTACAACCCCCGTTCCTGCACCGGTATCTCAACACCAATCACCTTCGGTATGGTGGACGACTTCTTCATCCATGCCATAACCGTCAGGGCCCAGCTGTCAGGAGGAACAAACATACTTACGAGCTCACCTCCAAGGTCGTTGATAAGCTCATTTATGGACTCGCTGTTCCAAGCACGTCGAGGCATGCCGTGTAAGGTATGATTTGTTAAAAACTCAAGCTCAGAGGTAACCGAGCCCCATCCTGGGTGCCACCGATCAAAGCTCACCAGCGCGCCATTGCAGAACAAACACCGGGAAGATTCGAATGAAGGAAATATGCCCTAGAGGCAATAATAAAGTTGTTATTTTATATTTCCTTATTCATGATAAATGTTTATTATGCATGCTAGAATTGTATTGATCGGAAACCTTAATACATGTGTGAATACATAGAGAAAACCGTGTCCCTAGTAAGCCTCTACTTGACTAGCTCGTTGATCAAAGATGGTTAAGGTTTCCTAACCATGTACATGAGTTATCATTTGATAACGGGATCACATCATTAGGAGAATGATGTGATGGACATGACCCATCCATTAGCTTAGCATATTGACCGTTCAGTTTTATTGCTATTGCTTTCTTCATGTCAAATACATATTCCTTCGACTATGAGATTATGCAACTCCCGAATACCGTAGGAATACCTTTTGTGCTATCAAACGTCACAACGTAACTGGGTGATTATAAAGATGCTCAAAAGGTATCTCCGAAGGTGTTTGTTAGGTTGGCAACTTGGCATTGATTGAAATTAGGATTTGTCACTCCGAGTATCGGAGAGGTATCTCTGGGACCTCTTGGTAATGCACATCATAAGAAGCCTTGCAAGGAAAGTGACTAATGAGTTAGTTACAACATGATGTATTACGGAACGAGTAAAGAGACTTGCCGGTAACGATACTGAACTAGGTATGAAGATACCGACAATCAAATCTCGGGCAAATAACATACCGATGACAAAGGGAATTACGTATGTTGTCATAACGGTTCGCCCGATAAAGATCTTCCATAGAATATGTAGGAGCAAATATGAGCATCCAGGTTCCGCTATTGGTTATTGACCTGAGAGGTGTCTCGGTCATGTCTACATAGTTCTCGAACTCGTAGGGTCCGCACGCTTAACGTTCGATGACGATTTAGTATTATATGAGTTATGTGATTTGGTGACCGAATGTTGTTCGGAGTCCCGGATGAGATCACGGACATGATGAGGAGTCTCAAAATCATCAAGAGGTAAATATTGATATATATGATGATAGTATTCGGACACCGGAAGTGTTCCAGATACTATAGGGTATTTACCGGAGTACCGGCGGGGTTTACGGGAACTCCCGGGGGAAAGATATGGGCCATATGGGCCATAGGAGGGGAGCACACCAGCCCACAAGGGGTGGCGCACCCCCCAAGGAAGGAGTCCGAGTAGGAGAAGGGAAAGAGGGGATTCAGCCCCCCTTTCCTTCTCTCCTTCCTCTTCGCTTTTCCCTCTCCAGCAAAAAAAGGAAGGGGGGGCAAATTGGGGAGGACCCCAAGTAGGATTCCTCCTACTTGGGGATCACCCTTCTCTCTCTCTCTGTGTGTGTGTGTGTATATGGGGAGGGGGCGCCTAGAACACACAACATCAATTGTTAGCCGTGTGCGGCGCCCCCCTCCACAGTTTACACCCCCAGTCATTGTTTTGTGGTGCTTAAGCGAAGCCCTGCGAGAATCACTTCACCATCACCGTCACCACACCGTTGTGCTATTGGAACTCATCTACTCCCTCGACACCTTGCTGGATCAAGAAGGCAAGGAATGTCAATGTGTGCAGAACTTGGAGGTGTCGTACGTTCGGTGCTTGATCGGTCCGAGCTAGAAGAAGTTTGACTACATCAACCGCGTTGTCAAATGCTTCCGCTTTCAGTCTAGGAGGGTAAGTAGGTACACTCTCCCCCTCTCGTTGCTATGCCTCCTAGATAGATCTTTAGTGAGCGTAGGATTTTTTTGAAAGTGCATGCTACGTTTACCAACAGTGACATCCGAGCCAGGTCTATGCGTAGATGATATGCACGAGTAGAACACAAAGAGTTGTGGGCAGTGATCGTCATACTTCTTACCACCAATGTCTTATTTTAATTCAGCAGTATTTTTGGATGAAGCAGCCCGGACCAACCTCACATGATCACGTTCATGAGACCGGTTCCACCGACAGACAAGCAACTAGTTTTGCATATAGGTGGCTGGCGGGTGTCTGTTTCTCGTACTTTGGTTGAATCGAATTTGACTGTGGCCGGTCCTTGTTGAAGGTTAAAACAACAAACTTGATAAATCACCATTGTGATTTTGATGCGTTAGTAAGAATGGTTCTTGCTAGAAGCTTGTAGCAGCCACCTAAAACTTGCTACAACAAAGTAGAGGACGTCTAACTTGTTTTTGCGGGGCATGTTGTGATTTTATATGGTCAAGACATGATGCGATATACGTTACTATATGAGATGATCATGTTTTGTAGAAGTTATCGGCAACCGGCGGGAGCCTTATGGTTGTCTCTTTATTGTATGAAATGCAAACGCCATGTAATTGCTTTACTTTATCACTATGTGTTAGTGATAGTTGTACAAGCAATAGTTGGCGAGATGACCACGACACTATGGTGGAGATCAAGGTGTTGAGCCGGTGACAATGGACATCATGACGATGCTTTGGAGATGGAGATGAAAAGCACAAGATGATGACGCCCATATCATGGCACATATTTTGATTGCATGTGATGTTTATCTTTTGTGCATCTTATTTTTCTTAGTACGGCGGTAGCATTATAAGATGATCCCTTAACTAAATGTCAAGGTATAAGTGTTCTCCCTGAGTATGCACCGTTGCGACAGTTTGTCGTGTTGAGACACCATGTGATTATCGGATGTGATAGACTCTACGTTCACATACAACGGGTGCAAGACAATTTTGCACATGCAGAATACTCGGGTTAAACTTGACGAGCCTGGCATGTACAGACATGGCGTCGGAACACCGGAGACCGAAAGGTCGAACGTGAATCATATAGTAGATATGATCAACATAGAGATGTTCACCATTGATGACTACTCCATCTCACGTGATGATCAGACATGGTTTAGTTGATTTGGATCACGTATCAGTTAGATGACTTGAGGGATGTCTATCTAAGTGGGATTTCTTAAGTAATTTGATTAATTGAACTTAATTTATCATGAACTTAGTCCTGATAGTTTTTGCATATCTATGTTGTAGATCAATGGCCCGTGCTACCGTTCCCTTGAATTTTAATGTGTTCCTAGAGAAAGCTAAGTTGAAATATGATGGTAGCAACTACATGTACTGGGT
This sequence comes from Triticum urartu, assembly GCF_056163025.1. Classification (NCBI taxonomy): domain Eukaryota; kingdom Viridiplantae; phylum Streptophyta; class Magnoliopsida; order Poales; family Poaceae; genus Triticum; species Triticum urartu. The sequence goes on from NC_141879.1 coordinate 472,868,005, forward strand.
CCGTAACTTGAGGATTATCTTCATTGTTGCACAGAAGAATTATGTCCTTGATGCACCGCTAGGTGAAAGGCCTGTTGCAGGAGCAGACGCTGATGTTATGAACGTCTAGCAAGCTCGATCTGATGACTACTCGATAGTTTAGTGTGCCATGATTTACGGCTTAGAATCGGGACTTCAAAGACGTTTTGAACGTCATGGACCATATGGGATGTTCTAGGAGTTGAAGTTAATATTTCAAGCAAATGCCCGAGTTGAGAGATATGGAGTCTCCAACAAGTTATATAGCTGCAAGATGGAGGAGAACAATTCTGTCAGTGAACACTACATACTCAAAATGTCTGGGTATCATAATCACCTGACTCCGTCGGGAGTTAATCTTCCAGATGATAGTGTTACTGATAGAGTTCTTCAATCACTTCCACCAAGCTACGAAGGCTTCATGATGAACTGTAATATGCAAGGGATGGATAAGACAATTCCCGAGCTCTTCGCTATGCTCAAAGCTGTGGAGGTAGAAATCAAGAAGGAGCATCAAGTCTTGATGGTTAACAAGACCACTAATTTCAAGAAAAAGGGCAAGGGAAAGAAGGGGAACTTCAAGAAGAATGGCAAGCAAGTTTCCACTCCTGGGAAGAAGCCCAAAGCTGAACCCAAGCCTGAAACTGAGTGCTTCTACTTCAAAGGGACTGGTCACCGGAAGCGGAACCGCCCCAAGTATTTGGCGGATAAGAAGGACGGCAAAGTGAACTAAGGTATATTTGATATACATGTTATTGATGTGTACCTTACTAATGCTCGTAGTAGCGCCTGTGTATTTGATACTAGTTCGGTTGCTCATATTTGTAACTCGAAATAGGGGCTACGGATTAAACGAAGATTGGCTAAGGACGAGGTGACAATGCGCATCGGGAATTGTCCCAAGGTTGATGTGATCGCCGTTGGCACGATACCTCTACATCTGCCTTCAGGATTAGTTTTAGACCTCAATAATTGTTATTTGGTGCCAGTGTTGAGCTTGAACATTATATCTGGATCTTGTTTAGTGTGAGACGGTTATTCATTTAAATCAAAGAATAATGGTTATTCTATTTATATGAGTAATATCTTTTATGGTCATGCACCCTTGAAGAGTGGTCTATTTTTGTTGACTCTCGATTGTGGTGATACACATATTCATAATATCCATGCCAAATAATGCAAAGTTGATAATGATAGTGCAACATATTTGTGGCACTGCCATTTAGGTCATATTGGTGTAAAGCACATGAAGAAACTCCATGCAGATGGGCTTTTGGAATCACTTGATTATGAATAATTTGATACTTGCGAACCATGGCTCATGGGCAAGATGACTAAAACTCCGTTCTCCAGAACAATGGAGCGAGCCAGTGACTTATTGGAAATAATACATACCGATGTATGCGGTCCGATGAGTGTTGAGGCACGCGGTGGGTATCGTTATTTTCCGACCTTCACAGATGATTTGAGCAGATATGAGTATATCTACTTAATGAAACACAAGTCTGAAACATTTGAGAAGTTCAAAAAATTTCAGAGTGAAGTGGAGAATCATCGCAACAAGAAAATAAAGTTTCTACCATTGTTAAGGAAATCGGTAACTAGTAGCTGCTCGGCCGGCTTGGGAGTAGAGATTAATCGGTGAATCAGCCTACTAACTAGATTAATCGGTCGACCATTAATCGGTAAATTAAATAGGAATCTGCCAACATATATCTAATTTTTGAAGGTATTATAGCATACTCTCATGCTCTCAACTATGTAATATACTAAATATGTTATGATTTGGTCGAACCCTAGCTATTGAGGAGCAAGAGGGGAATGGGAGAGGTTATGAGCCAAAATTTTGGGCTTAGTTTGCCCCTAAGTTAATGGGCCAGTAGCTTTTAATAGGCGTCACAACCTATTAATCAGTCTCATAGGCAAGTTAATTGGTCTGACAAGTTAACACGATGAATAGGTGCTTGATACGTCTCCAACATATCTACTTTTACAAACTCTTTTGCCCTTGTTTTGGACTCTAACTTGCATGATTTGAATGGAACTAACCCGGACTGATACTGTTTTCAGCAGAATTGCCATGGTGTTATTTTTATGCAGAATAAAAAGTTCTCGGAATGACCTCAAACTTCATGGAGCCATGTTTTGGAATTAATAAAACTATTGGCGAAAGAATCAGCATCATGGGGCCCACACCCTAGCCACAAGGTGGGGGGCGCGCCCTCCGACCTTGTAGCCCCCCTGGACCTCCACCGATCTCAACTCCAACTCCATATATTCACTTTTGGGGAGAAAAAAATCAGAGAGAAGGAGTCATCATGTTTTACGATACGGAGCCGCCGCCAAGCCTTGTTCTTCCTCGGGAGAGCAGATCTGGAGTCCTTTTTGGGCTCCGGAGAGGGGAATCCGTCACCATCGTCATCATCAACCATCCTCCATCACCAATTTCATGATGCTCACCGCCGTGCGTGAGTAATCCCATCATAGGCTTGCTGCACCATGATGGGTTGGATGAGATTTACCATGTAATCGAGTTAGTTTTGTTAGGGTTTGATCCCTAGTATCCACTATGTTCTAAGATTGATGTTCCTGTGACTTTGCTATGCTTAATGCTTGTCGCTAGGGCCCGAGTGCCATGATTTCAGATCTGAATCTATTATGTTTTCATCAATATATTTGTGTTCTTGATCCTATCTTGCAAGATATAGTCACCTACTACGTGTTATGATCCGGCAACCCCGGAGTGACAATAGTCGGGCCACTCCCAGTGATGACCGTAGTTTGAGGAGTTCATGTATTCACTAAGTACTAATGCTTTGGTCCGGTACTCTATTAAAAGGAGGCCTTAATATCCCTTAGTTTCCAGTAGGACCCTGCTGCCACGGGAGGGTAGGACAAAAGATGTCATGCAAGTTCTTTTCCATAAGCACGTATGACTATATTCGGAATACGTGCCTACATTATATTGATGAACTGGAGCTAGTTCTATGTCATCCTATGTTATAACCGTTGCATGATGAATGCCATCTGACATAATTATCCATCATTGATCCATTGCCTATGAGCTTTTCACATATTGATCTTTGTTAAGTTACTTTGCCGTTGCCACTGTTACGGTTGCTACAAAACTGCTACTATTACTTTTGCCACCGTTACCGTTACTTCCATACTACTTTGCTACTAAATATTTTGCTGCAGATATTAAGTCTTTTAGGTGTGGTCGAATTAACAAATCAGATGCTAATACTCAAGAATATTCTTTGGCTCCCCTTGTGTCGAATCAATAAATTTGGGTTGAATACTCTACCCTCGAAAACTGTTGCGATCCCCTATACTTGTGGGTTATCAAGACCTTTTTCTGGCGCCGTTGCCGGGGAGCATAGCTCTATTCTCTGATTCACTTGGGATTTATATCTATTGATCACTATGTGGAACTTGAAAGATCAAAGAACTAAGATTTTTCCCTCAACCACAAGGGGAGGTAAGGAACTGCCATCTAGCTCCGCACTTGATTCTCCTTCTGTTTTGAGTAAACTTGCGACGCCTACACCTGCTATTAATTCCAATATGTCGCATGTTATTGATGATGCCACTTCTGCTATGCATGATGCTTATGATGAAACTACTTCTATGCTTGATAATATTGTGCCACTAGGTGAATTTCTTGATGAACAACTTGCTAGGGTTAGAGAGAATGAAATTACTGAAACTAATGATATTATTGAAAATGATGATTATGATTCTCCCCCTAGATATGAATTGCCTGTTGTTCTTGAGGGTTATGTTATGGATGAAGAAACTGCTAGAGACTTCTTTGCTTGTAACGATAGAGAAGATCTTAAGAAATTATTAGCTAAGCTAAAAGAAAAATCCTTGAATGCTAGAATGAAATATGATCCCGCTTTTGCTACTTCACCTATCTTTGTTACTGATATGGATTATGAATTCTCCGTCGATCCCGAGTTAATTACTTTGGTTGAATCCGATCCTTTCTGTGGTTATGAATCTGGAACTATTGTGGCACATCTTACTAAATTGAATGATATAGCCACCCTATTTGCTCATGAGGAAAAAATCACTATTACTATATTCTCAAGTTGTTTCCTTTCTCATTAAAGGGTGATGCTAAGTAATGGTTGTGTGCATAGTCCCCAGGATATGATTTATTACTTCTCTGCAAAATATTTCCCTGCTCATAAGAAACAAGCTGCCTTAAAGGAAATATTTAATTTTGTGCAAATTGAAGAAGAGAGTCTCCCTCAAGCTTGGGGAGGCTTCTCTGATTACTTAATGCTTTGCCTAATCATTCTCTCAAGAAAAATGAAATACTTGATATATTTTATAATGGACTAACCGATGCTTCCAGAGACCACCTGGATAGTTGTGCTGGTTGTGTTTTCAGGGAAAGAACTATTGAGCAAGCTGAATTGCTATAATATATTGAGTAATGAAAATGATTGGACAATTCATGTACCAACTCTGAAGCCAACTCCGAAGAAAAGGGGTATTCTATTTCTTAGTCCTGAAGATATGAAAGAGGCAAAGAAATCTATGAAAGAAAAAGGTATTAAAGCGGAAGATGTTAAGAATCTACCACATATTGAAGAAATACATGGTCTTGATAACCCGACATAGGTAGTAGAGGTAAACTCTCTCCGTAGATTTTCTGAAGGTGATATTCCTCATAACAAGTCTGCTAGATAATGCTTAGATGAGTTTGATAATTTTATTGTTAAACAAGAGAACTTCAATGCTTATGTTAGTAGACAATTGAAACATAATGCTTACATGCTTGACCACTTGGGTGATTATATGAGTAGAACTGTTAATGATCTTAAGCTTATTAGTAAACATTCTTCCATGGTTACAACTCAAGTAGAACACGTACTTAAGGCACAAGATGGGTTGCTTAATGAGTTGAATAGTAAGAATAATGATAATGTTGTTAGGGTTATGACTAGAGGTGGTAAGATGACCCAGGAACCTTTGTATCCTAAGGGCCATCCTAAGAGAATTGAGCAGGATTCTCAGAGAATTAATACTGTTGCACCTAGTCCTCGTACAAAGAAGAAAAAGAAAACTGATAGAACTTTGCATGCTAGTGAATCTGCTATAGACACACCTGAGAATCCCAATAACATTTCCATTTCTGATGCTGAGACACAATCCAGTAATGAACATGAACCTAGTGATAATGTTAATAATGATGTTCATGTTGATGCTCAACCTAGTAATGATAATGATGTAGAGATTGAACCTGCTGTTGATCTTGATAACCCACAATCAAAGAATCAACGTTATGATAAGAGAGATTTTGTTGCTAGAAAACATGGTAAAGAAAGAGAACCATGGGTTCAGAAACCCATGCCCTTTCCTTCGAAGCCATCGACGAAAAAGGATGATGAGGATTTTGAGCGCTTTGCTGAAATGATCAGACCTATCTTTTTGCATATGCGTTTGACTGATATGCTTAAAATGCCTCCTTATGCTAAGTATATGAAAGAAATTGTTACCAATAAGTGAAAGATACCGGAAGCTGAGATTTCCACCATGCTTGCTAATTATACTTTTAAGGGTGGAATACCAAAGAAACTTGGAGATCCAGGAGTACTGACTATACCATGCTCCATTAAAAGAAACTATGTTAAAACTGCTTTATGTGATCTTGGAGCTGGTGTTAGTGTTATGACTTTCTCTTTGTATCGTAGACTTGATTTGAATAACTTGACACCTACTGAAATTTCTTTGCAAATGGCTGATAAATCAACTGCTATACCCATCGGTATTTGTGAGGATGTGCCTGTTGTGGTTGCAAACGTTACTATCTTAATGGACTTTGTCATTCTTGATATTCCCGAGGACGATAGTATGTCGATTATCCTTGGTAGACCCTTTTTGAATACTGCAGGGGCTGTTATTGATTGCAACAAAGGCAATGTCACTGTTCATGTTAATGGTAATGAGCATACGGTACACTTTCCGAAGGAACAACGTCAAGTTCATAGTATCAATTCTATCGGAAAAATTTCAACTATTACTATTGGAGGGTTTTGAATTTCCTCTTCCTACTATCGAAAAGAAATATGATATTCTTATTATTGGGGAAATGCATATCCCCGTTGAGGTAACCTAGTGTTATTCGAAAGTTCTCCGGTTTCATGACACTTAGAAGAAGTTTGTTAATAAGGCTTGATCAACCTTGTTAATGGATTCCTTTTGATGAGCATGAGATGGATGAATTTAGAAGGCACAACTCCCTGTACCCATCATTTTACTTTTTGTTATTTAGTTTAAATAAAGAACAAATAGTATTTTATGTCTGTTTTATAAATTATCTATGCAAAAAAAAATGTCCCAAAAATATAAGTTCTCCAAATGCCCTGAAAATTTGATATGATTTTTATATACTATATAAAAATTTCTGGTGCAAAGAGCACACCAGGGGGCCTCACTAGTTGGCCACAAGGGTGGAGGGCGCGTCCCCTAACCTTGTGGGCCCCACGTGGCCCCCTGCACTTATTCCAGCACCCGTCCTCTTCCTCTTACTCCAAAAAAAATCACTCCATAGCTCAAACTCGTGTTCTTGCTCATCTTGCTGCCATTTTCGATCTCCTTGCTCAAAGCTCCATTCACAAAGCTGCTCTAGGGGATTGATCTTCGGTATGTGACTCCTCCAATGGGCCAATTAGTTTTTGTTCTAGTGTTTTATTTATTGCAAATTGTTGCTACTTTGGTGACCCTGTTCTTGAGCTTGCATGTCAAATTTATATGGTCCAAAGTAGTTTTGGTGCATGATATATCTTCTAGGCACTTGTAGGAGTATTTGATATCAATCTTGTTGAGTTTGGTTCATTTTTATTTTGAGTCACTAAAAAATTCAGAGGAAGAAAATGTTGAGGAGATTGTTGAGAGGTTCCTCGAGCCATGGCTCGAAGGAAAAATAAAATGAGGAGAAGGAAAAGCCCAACTATAATCTTCCTCGCGCCGCGGAAATTTGGCCGTGTGAATGGCCATGTGATGCATTCTTACAAGAAATCGTGATTTATGATGATTTCTATTATTTGGTTGGGAATGCCGGCATCACCGACTTCCTCCTCGGCCGGTGTAATCAGTATCTCCTACTCACCAATACTTCCGTGCAAAATTTTCATTTTCATGCTAGGAGATCGCTACCCATGGTAGATTTTCACTTATATGATGAGTACAAAGAAATCACGCTTTATGACTTTTGTGAGGTTTGTAAATTACCTTATGAAGGTAGCATCGAGGAACCACATCCTAGTGATGTGGAAGTCCTTATTCATGAAATTACCGTAGTGGAAGGCAGAGGAGTGTCGGGGGCGAGAGTGGCTAGTATTCATTTCCCTGTTTTACGCTATTACTCATTATTTGTTGGGAGATGTTTAATTGATCGTGGAGAGAGTGGAGGCCTTAGTGCCCCTGACCTCGCCATTTTGCGCCACGCTTTACATAGAGATAGAACTTACAGTTTGGGCGCTATGGTTGCTAGACGGTTGAGTATGAACCGTGCAAAGGGTCCCATTTTCGGAGGTATCTTCGCCTCCCGCCTTGCTAAATACTTTGAGATACCCATTAGGCACCATGAAAAAGAGGAAAAGTCGCTACCCACTATACATTTAGATTATGACAGCATGGTAGCACATAAGTTTATTCACCATGATGAGGAAAAGAGACTTATTTATAACTTGGTATTTAGCGAGAATACCTTTCAGATTATTACCTTGCCTGCACCTGTTTTGCTCGATATTCATTCCAGCAGGTACTTCGTTTTCCCTGCGGACATTCATGCATACTAGTAGGGGACACTGTGGCACCCAAGATCCGATTCTATCCCAATCACGTGATGAATTCATGATTGGGGCACAACCGCATTTTGAGCGCATAACAAGGTGGATATCATTACAACATACCATGTACTGAATAGATGAGAATACAAGATAAAGCCTTACACTCGCCACAAGCTACAACATGAATACAACAGTTCATCAATACATATCAATCATCATATAGAAGAGCAAGATCCGACTATGGATGAAATCAACGAAAAAGAAGAACGACATCCACCCTGCTAATCCCAGGCTCCCCGACCCGGAACCTATCCCTTGATTGAGGAAGAAGAAGCAGAAGAACTCCAAAACAAGCAAGCATCACACTCGCATCAGACCATCGCATTACCTGTACCTACAACTGTTGTTGTAATAATCTGTGAGCCACGAGGACTCAGCAATCCCATTACCATGGGTATTGATACGTCTCCAACGTATCTATAATTTTTTATTGCTCCATGCTATTATATTATCTGTTTTGGATGTTTAATGGGCTTTTGCACTTTTCTATTATTTTTGGGACTAACCTATTAACCGAAGGCCCAGTGCAAATTGCTGTTTTTTTTGCCTATTTCAGTGTTTCGCAGAAAAGGAATATCAAACGGAATGAAACCTTCGTGAGGATCGTTTTTGGAACAAACATGATTCAGGAGACTTGGAGTGGACGTCAAGGAAGCAGCGAGGCGGCCACAAGGTAGGAGGGAGCGCCCGGGGGGGGGGCAGGCACGCCCCCACCCTCGTGGGCCCCTCGCAGCTCCACCGACCTACTTCTTTCGCCTATATATACCCATATACCCTGAAAACATCCAGGAGCACCACGAAACCCTATTTCCACCGCCGCAACCTTCTGTACCCGTGAGATCCCATCTTGGGGCCTTTTCCGGTGCTCCACCGGAGGGGGAATCGATCACGGAGGGCTTCTACATCAACACCATAGCCTCTCCGATGATGTGTGAGTAGTTTACCACAGACCTTCGGGTCCATAGTTATTAGCTAGATGGCTTCTTCTCTCTCTTTGGATCTCAATACAAAGTTCTGCTCGATTCTCTTGGAGATCTATTCTATGTAATTCTTTTTGTGGTGTGTTTGTGGAGATCCGATGATTTGTGGGTTTATGATCAAGATTATCTATGAACAATATTTGGTTCTTCTCTGAATTCTTTTATGCATGATTTAAATATCTTTGCAAGTCTCTTCAAATTATCAATTTGGTTTGGCATACTAGATTGATCTTTCTTGCAATTGGAGAAGTGCTTAGCTTTGGGTTCAATCTTGCGGTGTCCTTTCCCAGTGACAGCAGGGGCAGCAAGGCACGTATTGTATTGTTTCCATCGAGGATAAAAGGATGGGGTTTATATCATATTGCTTGAGTTTATCCCTCTACATCATGTCATCTTGCCTAATGCATTACTTTGCTCTTATGAACTTAATACTCTAGATGCATGCTGGATAGCGGTCGATGTGTGGAGTAATAGTAGTAGATGCAGAATCGTTTCGGTCTACATGTCACAGACGTGATTCCTATATACATGATCATGCCTAGATATTCTCATAACTATTCGCTTTTCTATCAATTGCTCGAGAGTAATTTGTTCACCCACCGTAGATTATGCTATCTTGAGAGAAGCCACTAGTGAATCCTATGGCCCCCGGGTCTATTCTCCATTATATTATTTTCCCATCAACTAGTTATTTCTGTCGCCGTTTATTTTGCAATCTTTACTTTTCAATCTATACAACAAAAATACCAAAAATATTTATCTTATCATCTTTATCAGATCTCACTTTTGCAAGTGGCCGTGAAGGGACTGACAACCCCTTTATTGCGTTGGTTGCAAGGTTCTTGATTGTTTGTGCAGGTACGAGGGACTTGCGTGTAGTCTCCTACTGGATTGATACCTTGGTTCTCAAAAACCGAGGGAAATACTTACACTACTTTGCTGCATCACCCTTTCCTCTTCAAGGGAAAACCAAAGCATGCTCAAGAGGTAGCAGGTATCAAGACTAGCAAAGCTTAATGGGTATGGAATGGATAAGTGGTGAGGTTGTAGCAGCACTAAGCATTGTATGGTGGCTAACTTACGAGTACAAGAATAAGATGAGAAACTACACAAATGGTCGCAAACTAGTAATGATCAAGAAGTGATCCTAAACTACTTACGAGTCAAACATAACCCCACTGTGTTCTCTTTTCGAACTCACTAGAAAAGAGACGGTCACGGTTACACACGCGGTTGGTGTATTTTACTTCGAATCTGGTGTCAAGTTCTCTACTACCAGATATTAAAAATTCCCATCTGACACATAACCGCGGGCACGGCTCTCGAAAGCTTAAACCATGCAAGGGTGTCCCAACTTAGCCCATGACAAGCTCGCGATCCGCGGAGACAATCCTCCATCCCGGGACCCTCCGATCAGACTCGGAATCCCGGTGCACAAGACATTTTGACAATGGTAAAACAAAACCAGCAAGACCTCCTAACGTGCCGACACCCTGATAGTAGCCGCGCGTATCTCATCTCAGGCCACAATCGGATAAGCTAATCATACATGAGCCAAATACCCCAAGTTGCCTAGGGGCGGTCCCGCACGGTGCTCTAGTTTGGACCAACACTCATGAGGAGCACTGGCCCGAGGCTGTTAATTAAGTCCTGGGGGCCCGGGAAGTCCCTATGCAAGTTTTAGTTGTTATTAGGCAAATGGTAAAACCAATGTTGGGCCTTGCTGGAAGAGTTTTATTCAAAGCGAACTGTCAAGAGGGTCCCATAAACCCTCATCATGTTAGAGACGCAAAATCAAGGAACATAACACCTGTATGACGGAAACTAAGGAGGCAAGAGTGGAACAAAACACTAGGCAAAAGGCCGAGCTTTCCACCCTTTACCAAGTATATAGATGCATTAATTAAATAAGAGATATTGTGATATCCCATGATATCCATGTCCCAACATGGAACAACCTGCAACTAGCAACGCTATAAGAGGGGCTGAGCAAAGCGGTAACATAGCCAAACAACAGTTTGCTAGGATGGTGGAAAAGGTTAGAGGCTATCATGGCAATTTGGGAGGCTTGATAAACAAGTGGTAGGTAGCGCGACATAGCGATAACATCGAGACAACTAACAAGCAAAGATAGTAGTGAGATCCAAGGTGACGGTCATCTTGCATGAAATCCCGCTAGGAAGAACACCGAGTCCATGAAGTAGACGAACCATCAAAGTCAAACGAATCCTCACAATCTCAACAAAACCGGGAACTATCGAGTAGAAGCACAACCAGAAAGGAGCAAACAACATGGTAAACACACAAGCATAATCATGGCATGATGCACAAGCAAGTATGATGCATGTCCATTTGAATGAGGCATGGCATGGCAAAGTGCAACAAACAATACTACAAATTAAGTGGAGCTCAATATGCAACAAGTTGCATATTGGCGAAACTTCACAACAATTACTTAGTTCGCTCCCGTTTATGTACCCAAAAATATTAAATGTTATTAAACATGGCAAGAAGTGAAACATGTGCAAACTACCTATTTAGGCAAGTTTAAATGAGGTTGGAAGCAACAAACAACAATTCTGGAAAATCCCCATATGCATATTACGAATTTGGTACTGTTCTACCCTAAACACATTTTTAGAGTTGTTAAACATGTAAAGTAATGCCACCATGTTAATCTATGCATTTTTAGACCATTTACATACAAAGTTTATTTAATTCGGAGCTAGGGTTAATTAGTTATGAAATAAATCATTTTAGCATGTTATTTGAGCAAATTTAATCAAACAACATTTTAAACATAGATGAAAGTGGCATATTATGAAACTCGATGAAATTCTAAGCATTTTACATATGTAAAACATTTTAATCCGATGCACGGTTATCAAGTTATTATATGCATGATCATGGAGGGGTTTTCTGTAAAACAACAATTCCTAGAGATAATAGGAAAATCGCAGAAGGGAAAAAACACGACACGGGCCGAAACTGGCTGACCCAACAGTGCATAAGGGGTTTGCGCGACTGCTCACATCGACCCAGAGGCCGGCTGGCTTGTTGGAGGCCCACGCGGATGGGTCAGCGCGGGTGCTGACTCGATCTCGAGCATCAACTCGATGGAGGGGGCTGGGAGGATGCGCGCTCGAACTCGAGCAGCAGGGGTCGACGGCTGCTGCCGGGCTTGGCGATGGGGACGGCAGGGAAAGGCGTATGGCTGGATCAGGCCAGAGCTCGATGTGGATGCCGAGGGGAACCGAATCCGACGGGCGGCGCCTTGATCTGAAGAAGAGGATGACCATGGCATCCCTGCTCGAAGGACAGAGAGCAGAGAGAGACGTGAGCTTAGAAAAACAGAGGACTAGAGGCACAAGAGGGAGGGTTGGCCGGAGATGGTGGCCGGACCTGGAGTCAAGGCAGCGAAGCATGTGCAAGGCGGGGCAACAGCCATCTGCTCGACGTGGTCTCGTGGGCGCTCAGGCCTTGGGGCTTCGGGGTGCCATGTCGTCGGGTTCCTGTAAGAGACAGAGGGAGCGCTGAGAGACAGAGAGAGAGAGATAAGAGAGGGGGAGAGGAAGAAGGTCAGAGAAAGGAAGGAAGGGGCGGCGCGGGGCTCATCTGCTGGTGGTGCTCGTCGGCGGAGGGAGCTCGGGTAGCACGGCGTTGGAGGAGAAGGCAGGGCCTTGGGCGCGGATCGGGTGGTCGGGCTAGTTGAAGACGAGGTGCAGATGGACAGGGTCCATGCGGGGCTGACGCAGGGAGCGGTGGCGCGAGGTGGTAGAGGAGGGCGGTTGATGTCCTCGGGGTTCTCGTTGGAGGTGGCTGGGGATCGAGGTCGAGGACGGGAGGCTGGCACTGGGTTACTGCAGGAGCTCCTGGACAGGGGCTCGATTGGCGCGAGCAGAGGGATCGAGCAAGGTGGTGGTTGGTTTGGCTCTTGGCTGCTGAGATTTTGGCGCAGCGAAAAACAAGGAACATGGTCGGAGGATGCAGTCGGTGGGGATGGATCCCGAGGGGAAGAAAGAGTGTGGCGGCGGCGCGGATGGTACTGGTTAGAATAGGGTTTGGGTAGGTTGGTTTATATAGGAGTGGAATTAGGGTAAGGCTTATCTTGCCCCTACAATCATAATCGAATGGTTGAGAAAAATAGACTAGGGAGGTCCAATAGAGAAACCGAAGATGTTTTAGAGATGTTAGGAGATGATCCGGACCCATCGTAACGACAGCCTGGTTCAGGTCCGGGGAAATTTTGGACGCGCACTCAAGGGGGGTTTGAGAGAGGTCGTCAAAGACAAGGGGGCCTGACAAAAGGTCAATGGAGAAAGAGAGGGAAGCGGCACTATGAACGACTACGAGTTTTTATTATAACATGCGGATGCAATATGCATAATGACATGATGAAATGCAACAACAACAAAATAAAACACAAGACGGCAACGAAGAACATGGAAGGCTTCTGGAGCGTCGGTCTCAGGTCATCACAGACACGATCCCCGCCTCCTTAGCCGGAGCCATCACCTGATCCATACTAGGAGTCTCTTTATCAGTGGGAGCCAGAGGAGCTCGCTAACCAGTGGGACCCCCAGGATCCTCCTCAGTACATCGGAGAGTGCTACTTTGACCCATGGGCATAGACCAACTTAGGCCAAAAGCCTAAGCTTGGGGGTGTATGTATTTGTCACCAGCATTATATTCATGTTCGCACACTCATTCTAGTTGTCGGTGCTCATACTTTTTAATTGTAATATCCATGTTAGTTTATTTTCTTTTTCTTGCTTTCCTCTTGTGTGTTTGATAAACCTTAGGAAAAGCCCAAAAAATAAATAAATTAGTTGTAGTTAGTTTACTTTCTATGCATGCTTAGTAGTATTATTAAAAGAAAACCCAAAAAGATTTCCTGTTCTTCTTTTGCTTGTTGGGAGCTTTCCCGTATAAATATTTTTTCTCGTTCTTGTTTTCTCCTTCCTTCAGAATAACAAAAACTCCAAAAATATTTCAGTGTGTTTCTTTGAAATTCCTTTCTTTCCTTTGGGGGTCGAGAGGAGAAGACCACGATGAAAATGTTGAGTGGCTCTCATATGCATTATTGTTGATCTAACAAAGAGCCCATATTACCTTGTCTTCTCCTTTGAATAAATGCTTGCAGATTCCAGCTTAGTCCAATGCACGTGCACTCTTATTATTATCCACACCGTTCGGTCGTGTAAGTGAAAGGCAATAATGACGATATATGATGAAATGATTGAGATGAGGAAAAGTTGGTATGAACTCGACCTATCTTGTTTTCGTAAATATGATTAGTTCATCGTTCCTGATTCAACCCATTATGAATGAAACATGTTTGCAATGACAATTAGAGATTATAGTTACTCATGCCATGCTTAATTAGCTAGGAGTTTATAATGGCTTACCTTGCATGCCAACATGGAAATTAAAATGGTTGTGATGTGGTATGATAGGATGGTATCCTCCTTTGAATTATTCGAGTGGCTTGACTTGGCACATGTTCACGCATGTAGTTGAAACAAAATCAACATAGCCTCTATGATATTTATGTTCATGGTGATTTATATCCTACTCATGCTTGCACTCAATGTTGGTTAATCTCATTGCATGTTTATGACTGTTGTCGCTCTCTAGTTGGTCGCTTCCCAGTCTCTTTCTATCCTTCACTTGTACTAAGCGGGAATACTGCTTGTGCATCCACTTCCATAAACCCCAAAGTTGTTCCATATGAGTCCACCATACCTACCAATATACTATATCTACCTACCATTCCAAGTAAATTTTCATGTGCCAACCTCTAAACCTTCAAATAATAATCTGTTTTGTATGCTCGAATAGCTCATGTATCAACTAGAGTTGTCAATATCTTCCATGCTAGGTGGGTTATTCTCACGATGAGTGGACTCCGCTCATCATTCACAAGAAAATGGCTGATAACCGGGATGCCCAGTCCCATGCTCAAAGGAAATCAAATCAAAATAATTGCAAACAAAACTCCCCCAGGATTGTTTTTAGTTGGACAGTACCCGTTGTTTCGGACCAGCCGTGGAATATGCTTGTTGGTGGTGGGGGAGTATAAAACTTTACCATTCTGTTTGGGAACCGCCTATAATGTATGTAGCATGGAAGATACCGAGATCTCTTAGTTGTTATGTTGACAATGAAAGCATACCGCTCAAAATATTATTCAATCTCTATTTCAAAACTCGAGCTCTGGCACCTCTGCAAATCCCTGCTTCCCTCTACGAAGGGCCTATCTATTTACTTTTATTGCCGAGTCATCGTCTTCTTATAAAAAGCACCAGTTAGAGAGCACCACTATCATTTGTATGCATTGTTATTAATTTATATTGAGTATGACTGTGACTGGATCTCTTTTACCATGAATTACAATGTCTAGTCAGTCCTTGATCTTTAGGGGTGCTCATTTATATTTTACGGTCTCAGAAAGGGCTAGTGAGATACCATCTTGTTATATTATATCATTGTTGTTTTGAGAAAAGTGTTATCATTCGAGATTTATTATTATTGCTCGCCAGTTGATTATGCCATTGATATGAGTAAATGTGATACCTGAATGTTGTTGTGATTTTGCGGAAAAATTGAATGCTGGCTTTACATATTTGCAACAACAAGATCAAATAGTGTTTGTAAAAGTTTTTCTTTATCACTTTCAGTTTGTCAACTGAATTGCTTGAGGACAAGCAAAGGTTTAAGCTTGGGGGAGTTGATCAGTTGATACGTCTCCAACGTATCTAATTTTGCAAATTCTTTTGACCTTGTTTTGGACTCTAACTTGCATGATTTGAATGGAACTAACCCGGACTGACGCTGTTTTCAGCAGAATTGCCATGGTGTTATTTTTGTGCAGAATAAAAAGTCCTCGGAATGACCTGAAACTTCACGGAGCCAAGTCTTGGAATTAATAAAAATATTGGCGAAAGATCAACACTAGGGGCCCACACCCTTAGACATAAGGGTGGGGGGGACGCCCACCCCCCTGGGCCGCGCCCTCCGACCTTGTGGGCCCCCTAGACCTCCATCAACCTCAATTCCAATTCCGTAGCTTCACTTTTGGGGAGAAAAAATTAGAGAGAAGGATTCATCACGTTTTATGATATGGAGCCACCACCAAGTGCTGTTCTTCCTTGGGAGGGTAGATCTAGAGTCCGTTTTGGGCTCTGGAGAGGGGAATCCGTCGCCATCATCATCATCAACCATCCTCCATCACCAATTTCATGATGCTCATCGCCGTGCGTGAGTAATTCCATTGTAGGCTTGCTGGACCGT
The DNA here is from genome assembly GCF_056163025.1 of Triticum urartu. NCBI lineage: Eukaryota > Viridiplantae > Streptophyta > Magnoliopsida > Poales > Poaceae > Triticum > Triticum urartu. The sequence goes on from NC_141879.1 coordinate 472,884,164, forward strand.
GATGGGTTGGATGAGATTTACCATGTAATCGAGTTACTTTTGTTAGGGTCTGATCCCTAGTATCCACTATGTTCTAAGATTGATGTTGCTATGACTTTGCTATGCTTAATGCTTGTCACTAGGGCCCGAGTGCCATGATTTCAGATCTGAATCTATTATGTTTTCATCAATATATTTGTGTTCTTGATCCTATCTTGCAAGATATAGTCACCTACTACGTGTTATGATCCGGCAACCCCGGAGTGACAATAGTCGGGCCACTCCCAGTGATGACCGTAGTTTGAGGAGTTCATGTATTCACTAAGTACTAATGCTTTGGTCCGGTACTCTATTAAAAGGAGGCCTTAATATCCCTTAGTTTCCAGTAGGACCCTGCTGCCACGGGAGGGTAGGACAAAAGATGTCATGCAAGTTCTTTTCCATAAGCACGTATGACTATATTCGGAATACGTGCCTACATTATATTAATGAACTGGAGCTAGTTCTATGTCACCCTATGTTATAACCGTTGCATGATGAATGCCATCTGACATAATTATCCATCATTTATCCATTGCCTACGAGCTTTTCACATATTGATCTTTGTTAAGTTACTTTGCCATTGCCACTGTTACGGTTGCTACAAAACTGCTACTATTACTTTTGCCACCGTTACCGTTACTTCCATACTACTTTGCTACTAAATATTTTGCTGCAGATATTAAGTCTTTCAGGTGTGGTCGAATTAACAAATCAGCTGCTAATACTCAAGAATATTCTTTGGCTCCCCTTGTGTCGAATCAATAAATTTGGGTTGAATACTCTACCCTCGAAAACTGTTGCGATCCCCTATACTTGTGGGTTATCAAGACCTTTATCTGGCGCCGTTGCCGGGGAGCATAGCTCTATTCTCTGATTCACTTGGGATTTATATCTATTGATCACTATGTGGAACTTGAAAGATCAAAGAACTAAGATTTTTCCCTCAACCACAAGGGGAGGTAAGGAACTGCCATCTAGCTCCGCACTTGATTCTCCTTCTGTTTTGAGTAAACTTGCGACGCCTACACCTGCTATTAATTCCAATATGTCGCATGTTGTTGCGATCCCCTATACTTGTGGGTTATCAGTGCTATTCGATTAGGCCATCCTAAGAGTAGAGATTAATTGGTCCGTTAACTGATTAACCAGATGAATTCTTGACCAATGGTTTCTAAGATCTAATTACGGAGGCGAATATTTGAGTTACGAGTTTGACCTTCATTTAAAACAATGTGGAATAGTTTCACAACTCACGCCACCTGGAACACCACAATGTAATGGTGTGTCCGAACATCGCAGCCGTACTTTATTAAATATGGTGCAATCTATGATGTCTCTTACCGATTTACCACTATCATTTTGGGGTTATGCATAAGAGACAGCTGTATTCACATTAAATAGGGCACCATCTAAATCCCTTGAGACGACATCATATGAACTATGGTTTGGCAAGAAACCTAAGCTGTCGTTTCTTAAAGTTTGGGGTTGCGACACTTTTGTCAAAAGGCTTCGACCTGATAAGCTCGAACCCAAATCGGAGAAGTGAGTCTTCATAGGATACCCTAAGGGAACAATTGGGTACACCTTCTACCACAAGTCCGAAGGCAAGATATTTGTTGCCAAGAATGGAAACTTTCTAGAGAAGGAGTTTCTCTCAAAAAAAGTGAGTGGGAGGAAAGTAGAACTTGATGAGGTAATTGTACCTTCTCTCGAATTGGAAAGTAGCTCATCATATAAAACCATTCCCATGATGCCTACACCAACTAGAGAGGAAGCTAATGATATTGATCATGAAACTTCAGATCAAGTTACTACTGAACCTCATAGGTCAACCAAAATATGATCCGCACCAGAGTGGTACGGTAATCTTGTTCTAGAAGTCACATTACTAGACCATGACGAACCTATGAATTATGAAGAAGCTATGATGAGCCCAGATTCTGATAAATGGCTTGAGGCCATGAAATCTGAGATAGGATCCATGCATGAGAACAAAGTATGGAATTTGGTGGATTTGCCCGTTGATTGGCGAGCCATAGAGAATAAATGGATCTTCAAGAAGAAGACTAATGCTGATGGTAATGTTACTCTCTACAAAGCTCGACTTGTCGTAGAAGGTTTTTGACAAGTTCAAGGTGTTGAGTACGATGAGACTTTCTCACCCGCAGTGATGCTTAAGTCTGTCCGAATCATGTTAGCGATTGGAGCATTTTATGATTATGAAATCTGGCAAATGGATGTCAAAATTGCATTCCTTAATGGATTTCTTAAATAAGAGTTGTATATGATGCAACCAGAAGGTTTCGTCGACCCTAAAGGTGCTAACAAAGTGTGCAAGCTCCAGCGATCCATCTATGGACTGGTGCAAGCATCTCGGAGTTGGAATATACACTTTGATGAGATGATCAAAGTATATGGTTTCATACAGACTTTCAGAGAAGTCTGTATTTACAAGAAAGTGAGTGGGAGCTCTGTAGCATTTCTAATATTATATGTGGATGACATATTGTTGATTGGAAATGATATACAATTTCTGGATAGCATAAAAGGATACTTGAATAAGACTTTTTCGATAAAGACCTTAGTGAAGATGCTTATATATTGGGCATCAAGATCTATAGAGATAGATCAAGACGCTTAACTAGACTTTCGCAAAGCACATACCTTGATAAAGTCTAGAAGAAGTTCAAAATGGACCAGTCAAAGAAATTGTTCTTGCATGTGTTACAAGGTATGAAATTGAGTCAGACTCAACGCCCGACCAATGCAGAAGATAGAGAGAAAATGAAAGTCATTCCCTATGCCTCAACCATAGGTTCTATCATGTATGCTATGTTGTGTACTAGACCTGATGTGTTCCTTTCTATAAGCTTAGCAGGGAGGTACAAAGTAATCCAGGAGTGGATCACTGGACAACGATCAAGAACATCCTGAAGTACCTGAAAAGGCCTAAGGATATGTTTCTCATTTATGGAGGTGACAAAGAGCTCGTCATAAATGGTTACGTTGATGCTAGCTTTGACACTGATTCAGATGACTCTAAGTCATAAACCGGATACATATTTATTGTGAATGGTGGAGCTGTCAATTCGTGCAGTTCCAAGCAGAGCGTCATGGCAGGATCTACATGTGAAGCGGAGTACATAGCTGCTTCGGAAGCATCAAATGAAGGAGTCTGGATGAAGGAGTTCATATCTGATCTAGGTGTAATACCTAGTGCATCGGGTCCAATGAAAATCTTTTGTGACAACTGGAGCAATTGCCTTAGCGAAGGAATCCAGATTTTACAAAAGAACCAAACACATCAAGAGACGCTTCAACTCCATCCGTGATCAAGTCAAGGAGGGAGACATATAGATTTGCAAAATACATACGCATCTGAATGTAGCAGACCCATTGACTAAGCCTCTTCCACGAGCAAAACATGATCAGCACCAAGAATCCATGGGTGTTAAAATCATTACAATGTAATCTTGATTATTGACTCTAGTGCAAGTGGGAGACTGAAGGAAATAAACCCTAGAGGCAATAATAAAGTTGTTATTTTATATTTCCTTATTGATGATTTTATTATTCATGCTAGAATTGTATTGATCGGAAACCTTAATGCATTTGTGAATACCTATACAAAACTGTGTCCCTAGTAAGTCTCTACCTGACTAGCTCTTTGATCAAAGATGGTTAAGGTTTCCTAACCATGGACATGAGTTGTCATTTGATAACGGGATCACATCATTAGGAGAATTATGTGATGGACATGACCCTTCCGTTAGCTTAGCCTATTGATCGTTCAGTTTCATTGCTATTGCTTTCTTCATGTCAAATACATATTCCTTCAACTATGAGATTATGCAACTCCCGGATACCAGAGGAATACCTTGTGTGCTATCAAACGTCACAACGTAATTGGGTGGTTATAAACATGCTCAACAGGTATCTCTGAAGGTGTTTGTTGGGTTGGCGTAGATCGAGATTAGGATTTGTCACTCCAATTATCGGAGAGGTATCTTTGGGCCCTCTCGGTAATGCACATCATAAGAAGCCTTGCAAGCAAAGTGACTAATGAGTTAGTAATAAGATGATGTATTATAGAATGAGTAAAGTGACTTGCCGGTAACGAGATTGAACTAGGCATGAAGATATCGATGATCGAATCTCGGGCAAGTAACATACCAATGACAAAGGGAATTACGTATGTTGTCATAACAGTTTGACCGATAAAGATCTTCGTAGAATATGTAGGGGCCAATATGAGCATCTAGGTTCCGCTATTGGTTATTGACCTGAGAGGTGTCTCGGTCATGTCTACATAGTTCTCGAACCCATAGGGTCCACACGCTTAACGTTCGATGACGATTTAGTATTATATGAGTTATATGATTTGGTGACCGAATGTTGTTCGGAGTCCCATATGAGATCACGGACATGACGAGGAGTGTCGAAATGGCCGAGAGGTAAAGATTGATATATAGGATGATAGTATCTGGACACCAGAAGTGTTCCAGATAGTATCAGGTATTTATCGGAGTACCGGGGGGGGGGGGGTTACGGGAACCCCCGAGGGAAAGATATGGGCCATAGGAGGGGAGCACACCAGCCCACAAGGGGTGGCGCCCCCCAAGGAAGGTGGCCGAGTAGGATTAGGGAAAGAGGGGATTTGGGGCCCCCTTTCCTTCTCTCCTTCCTATTCCCTTTTCCCTCTCCAACAAAAAAGGAAGGGGAGGCCGAATTGGGGAGGAACCCAAGTAGGATTCCTCCTACTTGTGGCCCACCCTTGCTGCTCCCCTCCCCCTCCCATCTATATATATGTGGGGAGGGGGCGCCTATAACACACAACATCAATTGTTAGCCATGTGCGACGCCCCCCTCCACAGTTTACACCCCCGGTCATAGTTTTGCGGTGCTTGGGCGAAGCCCTGCGACAATCACTTTACCATCACCGTCACCATGTCGTCATGCTGACGGAACTCATATACTTCCTCTACACCTTTCTGGATCAAGAAGGCGAGGAACGTCATCACACTGAACGTGTGCAGAACTCGGAGGTGCCGTACGTTCAGTGCTTGATCGGTCGGAGCTAGAAGAAGTTCGACTACATCAACCGCGTTGTCAAACGCTTCCGCTTTCGGTCTACGAGGGTACATAGATACACTCTCCCCCTCTCGTTGCTATGCATCTCCTAGATAGATCTTGTGTGAGCGTAGGAATTTTTTTGAAATTGCATGCTACGTTTCCCAACATCGAACACACGACTGCAACCAAAAGTTGTCCCGAACCTGACGAAGAAATCAGCTGGTGGCAGACAGACTTCGACGAGCAAGTCACTTATTTGGATGCCATGCGCAATGCCAAGAGATTTGACAAGGTCATCTGGCAAGATGGGAGGCCGGTCACCGTTGATGGTTACCATCAGCACTTTGCCGGCAAACTGGCCATCAAGCATCGCCATACCACTGTTGAGCGACAGCACGCAGCGCCCGAAGGCAGCACGGACCTCAGAATCTCCGGCTCAGAGATCCGCGTTGACCGGCGCCATGATAGTGCGCTTGAGTACATGGAGTACGGGAGGGGGATTTTGAAGGAAATATGCCCCAGAGGCAATAATGAATTTGTTATTTTATATTTCCTTATTCATGATAAATGTTTATTATTCATGCTAGAATTGTATTCGTCGAAAACCTAAATACATGTGTGAATACATAGAAAAACAATGTGTCTCTAGTGAGCCTCTACTTGACTAGCTCGTTGATCAAACATGGTTAAGGTTTCCAAACCATGGACACGAGTTGTCATTTGATAACGGGATCACATAATTAGGAGAATGATGTGATGGACACGACCCATCCGTTAGCTTAGCATATTGATATTTCAGTTTTATTGCTATTGCTTTCTTCATGTCAAATACATATTCCTTCGGCTATGAGATTATGCAACTCCCGGATACCGAAGGAATACCTTGTGTGCTATCAAACTTCACAACGTAACTAGGTGATTATAAAGATGCTCAACAGGTATCTCCAAAGCTCTTTGTTGGGTTGGCATAGATCGAGATTAGGATTTGTCACTCCGAGTATCAGAGAGGTATCTCTGGGCCCTCTCAGTAATACACTTCATAAGAAGCCGTGCAAGCAAAGTAACTAATGAGTTAGTTGCAGGATGATGTATTACAAAACAAGTAAAGAGACTTGACGACAATGATATTGAATTAGGTATGAAGATACAGACGATCGAATCTCGGGCAAGTAACATACCGATGGACAAAGGGAATAACGTAGGTTGTCATAACGGTTTGACCGATAAAGATCTTCATAGAATGTGTAGGAACCAATATGAGCATCCAGGTTCCGCTATTGGTTATTGAACGGAGAGGTGTCTCGGTCATGTCTACATAGTTCTCGAACCCGTAGGGTCTGCACGCTTAACGTTCGATGACGATTTTGTATTATATGAGTTATGTGATTTGGTGACCGAATGTTGTTCGGAGTACCAGATGAGATCGCGGACATGAGGAGGAGTCTCAAAATGGCCGAGAGGTAAAGATTGATATATAGGACGATAATATTCGAACACCGGAAGTGTTCCGCAGGGTATCAGGTACATATCGGGTCACCGGAAGGGGTTCCAGGCACCCTCGACAAAGATATGGGCCTTATGGGCCAAGAGAGGGATAGACCAGTGCACGAGGGTCTGGTGCGCCCCCATATAGGACAAAATAGGAGGATAGGAAAGAGGGGAAGGGAAAAGGGAACGGGAGGATTCGGACTCCCCCTTCCTTCCATCCCCCTCTCTTTCCTTTCCCCTCCAGTTAATAAGGAAGGGGGGCGAATTGGGGAGGACCCCAAGTAGGATTCCTCCTACTTGGCGTGCCCCTTGGCTGCCTCTCCTCCCCTCCAACCTATATATGTGGGGGGGGGGCACCGCTAAAAGAACCAACATCAATTGTTAGCCGTGTGCGACGCCCCCCTCCACAGTTTACACCCCCGGTCATAGTTTTGCGGTGCTTAGGCGAAGCCCTGCGAGAATCACTTCACCATCACCATCACCACGCCACCGTGCTGAGTAACTCATCTACTTTCTCGACACCTTGCTGGATCAAGAAGGTGACGGACGTCATCGCGCTGAACGTGTGCAGAACTCGGAGGTGCCGTATGTTCGGTGCTTAATCGGTCGGAGCTAGAAGAAGTTCGACTACATCAACTGCGTTGTCAAACGCTTCCACTTTTGGTCTAAGAGGGTACGTGGACACACTCTCCCCCTCTCGTTGCTATGCATCTCCTAGATAGATCTTGCATGAGCGTAGGAAAATTCTTGAAATTGCATGCAACGTTTCCCAACAGTGGCATCCGAGCCAGGTCTATGCGTAGATGATATGCACCAGTAGAACACAAAGAGTTGTGGGCGGTGATCGATATACTGCTTACCACCAATGTCTTATTTTCATTCGGCGGTATTGTTGGATGAAGCGGCCCGGACCAACCTTACATGACCACGTTCATGAGACCTGTTCAACCGACGGACATACAACTAGTTTTGCATAAAGGTGGCTGGCAGGTGTCTGTTTCTCCAACTTCAGTTGAATCGAATTTGACTGCGGCCGATCATTGTTGAAGGTTAAAACAGTAAACTTGATAAATCACCGTTGTGGTTTTGATGCGTCGGTAAGAATGGTTTTTGCTAGAAGCCCGTAGCAGCCATGTAAAACTTGCAACAACAAAGTAGAGGACGTCTAACTTGTTTTTGTAGGGCATGTTGTGATGTGATATGGTCAAGACATGATGTGATATACATTATTGTATGAGGTGATCATGTTTTGTAAAAGTTACTGGCAACCGGCAAGAGCCTTATGGTTGTCTCTTTATTGTATGAAATGCAAACGCCATGTAATTGCTTTTACTTTATCACTATGAGTTAGCGATAGTTGTAGAAGAAATAGTTGGCGAGACAACCATGACGCTACGATGAAGATCAAGGTATCAAGCCAGTGACGATGGAGATCATGACGATGCTTTGGAGAAGGAGATCAAAGGCACAAGATGATGATGGCCATATCATGTCACATATTTTGATTGCATGTGATGTTTATCTTTTATGCATCTTATTTTGCTTAGTACGGCGGTAGCATTAATTATAAGATGATCCCTTAACAAAATTTCAAGGTATAAGTGTTCTCCCTGAGTATGCACCATTGCTATAGTTTTTCATTTCGGGACACCACGTGATGATTGGGTGTGATAGACTCTATGTTCACATACAACGGGTGCAAGACAGTTTTGCACATGCGGAATACTCGGGTTAATAACTTGACGAGCATGGCATGTACAGACATGGCCTCGGAACACTGGAGACCGAAAGGTCGAACGTGCATCATATAGTAGATATGATCAACATAGAGTTGTTCGCCATTGATTACTACTCCATCTCACATGATGATTGGTGATACGTATCCAACGTATCTACTTTTTCGCATGCTTTTCCTCTTGTTTTGGACTCTAATTTGCATGATTTGAATGAAACTAACCCCGGACTGACGCTGTTGTCAGCAGAACTACCATGGTGTTGTTTTTGTGCAGAAATAAAAGTTCTCGGAATGGAACGAAACTTTGCAAGGAATTTTTATATAATATATAAGAATTTATGGAGCCAAGACCTAATGGAGAGGGGCCCCTGGGTGGGCACACCCCACCAGGGCGCGCCCCCCTCTCCTGGCGCGCCCAAGTGGGTTGTACCCACCTGGTGGCCCCGCAGACCTCAACCCTGACACTATAAATTCCTATTTTCTGAGAAAAATCAGGGAGAAAGAATTATCATGATCCACGAGACGGATGATGAAGCTACGTACCTAGGGTTGGGTCATAGACCTGACCTAGACATCCTCCCCTAGGACAGCACCCTAAAGCCAGGATCATCCAAAAGGTACCATCATCCACTCGACCAGAAACGTTCCACTCGGAAGAATCGATGTCACTCGACCGCCGCAGAAGTCACTCGACGGGCAGAAGAGCTAAAGCCACTCTGCATATGCAACGGTCGAGCATTTACTTATAGACTTAATTGACATTTACAGCACTTTAATGTGGGTGTTACTGAAAGTGCGTTATATCCACTAGAGGGGGGGGGGGGTGAATAGGCCATTTTTATGAAAGTCTTCAAAACGTGGGAGTTATGAAGACAAACAGCGAAGATATGCCTATTACTATGCAGCGGAAGTTAGATTACACTAGGCAAGCCATGGTCAAGTATTCAATAGAGTGAAAGCACAATGACAAATAGCTGCAGTGTAATAAGGATCGGGTAGGAAGAAGTTATGAAGCCAAACAGATCATACATTCACGTTGTGAAGACAAAAGATAGAGCAAGCATGCAATGGCTTCACAATGAGTAACAGTAAGAAAAGGGAAGTGAAGATGAAACCAGTGACTCGTTGAAGACAATGATGTGTTGGACCAGTTCCAGTTGCTGTGACAACTATACATCTGGTTGGAGCGGCTAGGTATTTAAACCTTAGGACACATAGTCCCGGACACCCAGTCCTGAACACGCAGCTCAGGACACCAAGTCCTCACCGTATTCTCCTTGAGCTAAGGTCACATAGTCCTCGCCCAATCACTCCGGTAAGTCTTCAAGGTAGACTCCCAAACCTTCACAGACTTCGTTCACTGGCAATCCACAATGTCTCTTGGATGCTCTGAACGCGACGCCTAACCATCTGGAGGATTCACAGTCCTCAAGTGTAATAAGTCTTCAGATCACACAGACAAGAAGACTTAAGTGATGCCCAATGTTCTCTGGCTCTGGGTGGTTAGGGCTTTTTTTCTCGCTAGGAATTTTCTCTCAAAGGTTTCGAGGTGGGTTGCTCTCAAACGACAAAAGCCGTGCACTGAAATCTGAGCAGCCAACCGTTTATGGTTGTAGGGGGTGGGCTATTTATAGCCACTTGGCAACCCGACCTGATTTGTCCGAAATGACCCTGGGTCACTAAGGAACTGACATGTGTCTCAACGGTCAGATTTCAAACTCTCATGGCAACTTTACTTGGGCTACAAGCAAAGCTGACTTATCCGGCTCTGGACAAGATTCGCTCTCATTGTCTTCACTCGAATACATAGGTTTTTGGTTTAGGCATCACTTCAGTCATTCTGACTGGTTCTCCTGGACCCCACTTAACAGTATGGTGGTTCCTATGACTCAACGCAAAAGAAAAAGAACTACGAAAGATCTACGTCTTCGAGCTCCATAGGCTTCATAACGTGTCTTCTTTTGTCATAGTCTTCAATATGAATATCTTCATATACCACCTTTGACTTCAATGTCTTCATACATCTTTAGGGGTCATCTCTGGTAGTAAAACCGAATCAATGAGGGACTTCTACCTGTGTTATCCTACAATTCTCACAAACACATTAGTCCCTCAACTAGGTTTGTCGTCAATACTCCAAAACCAACTAGGGGTGGCACTAGATGCACTTACAATCTCCCCCTTTTTGGTGATTGATGACAAACTAGTTGAAGTTTTCAACGGGGAATATAATCTGTGAAATTTGTAAAGGATAGGGAATTGTCTTCATAAGTTGCAAGGGCTCCCCCTGAAGATGTGCATATAAGTAATTTGCCTTTGGAATGCAAATGCACATGGCAGGTTGTACTTGTGGAGATCCACTTCAACTTATGATGACAATCCACTATGCATGTGAAGGTATATGAAGATAATGACATGCATAATGGAAAATGGACGTCTGCAGAATGAGATAAGTGCGGAATTTATCGTCGCACATGCGGAATTTATCTTCGCAAAACAGGGTGGCAAACAAGTAGCAGACGACCATCTGGTTTAAGTGTTGTAAAACGAGAGTTGTAAGCACAAAGCAAAATATAACAAAACATAAAGCACCCGCCCATATGGACCCTCTTGAAGACTATCAACCCATATGCTTCTCCCCCTTTTGTCAGCAAGGACCAAAAAGGTTTGAAGACATAGAGTGTCTACTCGTTCCCAGGAGCAGCAGGGTCGTTGGAGGTGTTTGGCGGTGCAGAAGAGGGTGGTGGTGAAGTTGCATCGTCTTCATCCTCGATGACTCATGCAGTTACTGTCGCAGCAAATGAAGAGAACTCAGAGTCTTCAAGTATGGTGTGCTTCGCATCACAGCCCTTCTAGGAGGTGTGGTGTCAAATTTGAATCGCTCAGTGAAGCCATCCTCTTCAAGTTCAGCTTCAGTACACATCATTGATAGCCCTTTCCATGTACGACGACAGGTTTCATGGGTAACGAAAGCATTCTTGGTGGCAAGATTTCGAAGACGATTAACATCCACCAAGAGGCTTTTCATCTGACGCTTTAGCCAGTCATGATGCCTATCTTGTTTTTGATGAAGGGCCACAAGAAGCTCTCGGTCATTGAGAACACGAGCGCGCTTCTTGGGTCTTGAAGCAGTTGCACTGTCAGTGGCTTCAGTTGAAGCATGGTGTGGTGCACGTGTAGTGCCAGCCAAAGGATACACTCTGGAGATGGCTTCAACACTTTCAACATTTTGAGTGAAGCTCTGGTGTTCTGCATTCTGAAGACTCAAAGGTTGCTTGGCAGGCTCAGGATATATAGCTTCAGCAGAGGTATCCACATCTGGCAAGAAGATCCGATGGTTGCGGGCTGAGGGCTGATATGAGATCGCAGAGTGAAGCTTGATCAGTCTCATTACCCAAGGAGCATAGAACTTTAAACCAAACAGATCTGAGCCTGATGCAGCTAGTTGGCGTATGAAGAAATCTTGTGCGTTGAAGCATTTGCCATGAAGGATACAAAATATCAGAGTCTTCATTGCACCCTCGATCTTGGCATTTGGAGAGTGCCCTTTGATAGGCCAGAGAGTCCGCCGGATAATGTGATAGATGGTTCTGGGCAGGTACTCAAAGTCTTCAACGAAGAACTCTGTTGGATAAGGAGCATCGTGGGGCAATGGCTTCAGCATGGAGAGCATCTGACTCATATTCGGTTCAGGCCTCTGGAATATGCTCTCAAGAGCTTCAGTGTGTAGTGGACAGCCTTCCTCGAAGAATTCGCCAGGAGTGGGCAGGCCAGTGAGCTCAATGATATCAAATGCATTGGCTTCTTGATGGACATTGCCGGTCATCCACTCCAGGGCCCAAGTCTTCGGATCTCTGTTGTATCCTTTGATGTGGAGGGTGGCATAGAATTGCAGCAGAAGCTCTTCATTCCAGTGCTCTTCATCAGTTACAAACTGCAGCAGACCCACTTGCTTGAAGCAATCCAACGCTTCCTCTAAACAGGGCAGACCAGCAATGGCTTCAACATCAAGGCGCTTGTGCGGGAAGATGCGACCTTGGTTGTATAGGATGCATGAATAGTAGCTGCACTAAGGATAGCTCCAGAACCTATCTGATGAAATCCTTTCCCTTGAATAGGGGTTCTTGGAGCTGTTGAAGAACGTATTATCTGCCTTGAAGCTATTGATGTTAAAGGATCCAGGTGCTGATGCAGGACCTGGGCACCTCGGCAGCCGTGGGACTGGCTTCTGGACATGAGGCCTGTGCTCAACATGGTAATCAAATTGAGGACCTGCAGCAGACTCAGGAACAGAAGTGTCTGGATCAGTAGCTTTGCTGTCTTCTGAAGCTTTTGGTGGGGAGGGCTCCACATTGGCTTCAGTGTTGGTTGTGGCAGCCTCAATATTTTCAGCCTCCGCTTGACTAGCTGGAGGGTCGGTCACAAGCACGTTCTCCTGGAGAACTGCTTCTTGGTGGAGCATAGGAGTGGGCTCTTGTGGTGCTTCTTCTGCGGCTGATGCAGGCGGAATGGCTTCAGCATAGACTTGAGGCCTTGGACCTTTGCGAAGCCTGCAGAATGCAGACGACGCCTGTGGGGTTGGAGTGGGCTGGGCCTCATTGTCTTCTTCCTCTTGAGGGCGATCCGCCCATGACGCATCTTGTGCAATTGGCGTCAGAGGACGACCAATGCTGATGTGTTCGCAGTGTTCATACTGAGGAAGGGCTACATCATCTTGTACATTGTCCTGATGACCAATGTCTTCAGCAGCGATGGGGTCGGCTGCTGGTATGTCTTCAGCTTCAGGAGCCTCTGTGGGAGCAGGCTCATGAACTGTCAGTTGTCGTTCTGCGTTAGGGTGAACCATAGAAATAGGTTCAACTATCAAGGGCTCTGTGGGAGCAGCCCGAGATTTCTTGGTCTTTCTCTTTTTCTTGCTGGGGGCAGTAGGAGAGGCTTCAGAGCTTTTCCTCTTCCTGGCTTCAGCCTCTGCAGTTCGCGTCTTCTTGAGCTCTGAAGCGGTTGACCGGCTCTTTGGCTTCGAGCCAGTCGTTGCAGTTGGGAAGACAATTGGAACTGCTTCTTGCCTTGGTGCCTCTGGTTCAGCCATAGCAGGCTTCTTCTTCTTCTTCGCGGCCATCTTGGGGTCGATGCCAGGATGCCCAAGTGCCTTGCGCTTCTCGGCCTCATTGTAGGCCTGCACACATCTGTCTGCAAGAGTCTTCATTCGCTCCCGCGAACCTTGAGCTTCTGCACGCTTCTTCAGAAAGTTTTCCTTTAGTTCGTGCAACATGATCTTGAAGCTCTTCACTTCTTGTACGCTGAGCTTGGCCATATGCTTCTTGAACTGAGCCTTTTCATGATCAATTTTCTGCTTCAGTTCAACAATGCGCTGGGCAATTGCAAGTTCTGAAGCAATAGCGCCTTGGAAGGCGATGCTGAGTCCAACGGGCAGCTGCAGATCTTCGAAGCTGATGTTTGGTGTGGCAAACCATTCGTCGATGAAGTTGTGGATGATGGCGACATCAAAGAGAAGCAAATTGTTGAAGATTTCAGCTTCTTCTTTGCTCTTGATGAGCTGCTCGAGAGCGTCATCTCCAAGATCTTCATCACTTGACAGATCAATGGCTTCGCTGCAGAATGTCAGCAGCTGTGAGCTCTTTGCCGGTGTGTGGCTGAGGCATCTTGGCCTTCTGGGGCTTGGAGACGCGGGATACGTCTTCAGACTGCACACTGTCTTCAGGAGGTGCAGTTGCCAATGGCTTCGCCCTTGAGATTTTTGGTGAAGGGGCCGGCTTTGAAGCTTTTGGCTTCTTCGACTGCTTTGGCTTCGGTACAGTAGGAGCTTCATCAGACTCAGAGTCAGCTGGAGGGTCATTCACGGCAGTCCCTTGGACTAAGATGCGGGTGATGAGGCCCTCAAGGTTGGCATACGGACCGATGATATTGGGTTCTGCGTCGCGTGTGCCATCTGCCCTTGGTGCAGAGGGACCAGGGTTGAAGTCTAACCCAAATTTCTTCTTGTTCTGCTTCGCTGATTGTTGGGCAAACTGGAAGTTGCGCTTGAACAGATTGTCGTCACGACACCAGAGTAGTGACGACGGATGTGCATCATCAGGCTGTGGCCCACGAACCATGCATGGATAGAAGCTTTGGGCAATAGCTTCATCTCTGGACCTGGGTACAAGTTTCTTGTATAAGATGTCTCCCCACGGTCTTTTGATGGCACTTTTCTCAGCATACTCTTGGGTTGTGAAGCGGTATTTGAACCATTGCTCTGCCCAATAGCGTCGAATCCATTGGATTCGGGTCTTGCGCTGCCCATAATTCTCTTCAGGATCTGTTTTATACATTTCTGCCAGGTCTTCAGGCAGATCTTTGGAAGTTCCTCCACGTCGCTGTCTGCCCCCCTTCCTTGCTGCTGCTTCTGAAGCCATAAACTTTAACTTGAAAGGCTTCAAAACTTTCAAAGGCTTCAAAGGCTTTCTTTTGCTGGACCAACAGGAACTGGCTTCAGGAGAATTTATGTGATGCTGTAAGAATTCTGCAAATGAATGCAGACTATGAGAACCAAAGGATTCTCCCACAGACATGTACCTGTGACAGCATTAAGGTGCGAGGGAAGGGGAAGAGGTCATATGCATTCTCAGAAGGTTTTGAAGATTAATCAGTTTAGAAGACATTGACCTCATCGTGCGAAGACATTCACTCATATAAGAAGTTGGTTCCAGATTTGTACGAACCCACAGATCAGTACAAGTGAGGAATCTAACTACTTCATGAAGCACAAGTGAATATACTAGGCATGTTATGAGATGCAGATTGAGAGATTTAACTTGTGTGAAGAGAAACTTCTTATGGAAGAAAGTGACAGAACCATGAGATCAAAAGGGGCTGTAAAAAGAAGTTTTATTTACCACACTTGGAACTGCTAGATGGAGTGGGAGATGATGCCGAGAAGTTCAATCCTCCGTGCCCTAACTTGGCGACGGAAGACACCTATGGCGACGACGGAGAGGAAGATGTCCGCGATCGGCGTGAAGACGGCGTCGGAGAGGTTGCGGCAGCGAAGCGCTTCGTCGCCGGCGTCGTCGAGAGCTAGCGGTGGCGCTAGAGTTCGTGCGAGGGTGGAAGAAGGAGATAATGACCGCGGTAAGTGTGAATTTATAGGCATAGGGGCGGCACTGTGCTATTACACAGGTGCTCCTGGTGATTCGCATCTGAGGAACGCGTGGCCAGTTTGCGGAAGTTTGGGGTTTGTTCCACGTCCCACGCATGCCTGGATTGTCGGGTGGTCGTTCCTGCTTCTCCGGATTTTATGTGGAGGAATGAGCATTGAAAACGGACTTTATGGTTGTCTCTATATCTTCTGCTGACAAGGACGCAGTGAAGACATTCGACAGTTTCAATAGAATGCATATGACTTAGAGAGATAGAGTTTGAGATAGAAAGCATAGAGAAGTTTGGGGTCCGATCACATTCACTTAGTTCAAAAGATTCAACACGAAGACATAGCTATAAGTGAATGCTGTAGAGGACAGAACACTAGCATATATATATATATATAGTCAACATAGTGAAGATAATCATGAAAATATGTTGAGTTCGAAGCCAAATCAAATGTGAATACATTGCAAGGTAACGCCATGAGTGAAACACTTCAAAATGGAACGTTTGGTTGTGGCGTTACCCACCGTATAGGAAGTATTAGACCCAGACACGGCGCACAATTATCGTGGCGCTCCGAAGTCAAATTCCACATTAATGTATTCACACTTAGAATGTATGTCTTCATTGATTGAAGATATACTTCACTTCGTGTGTTGCACATCTAAGTCATCAATATGCATAAGGGTTAGGATGTGTGCCTGATCACAGGACATTTGAGGATTCCAGGATATTTAGCTCACACCGTAACTTGCAAAACCTCTTCTCATCCAAGGGCTTGGTGAAGATATCTGCCAATTGCTCTTCAGTGTTGACGTGTATGATATCAATGTCTTCCTTCACAACATGATCTCTGAGAAAGTGATGACGAATTTCAATGTGCTTTGTCTTCGAGTGCTGAACTGGGTTGTTGGCAATCTTGATGGCGCTTTCGTTGTCACAGTAAAGTGGCACTTGCTTCAGATGAATGCCATAGTCCTTGAGTGTTTGCTTCATCCACAGAAGCTGAGCGCAGCAAGATCCAGCATCAATGTATTCAGATTCAGTAGTGGAGAGAGATACACAATTCTGCTTCTTTGAAGACCAACATACAAGTGATCGCCCCAGAAAGTGACATGTGCCTGATGTAGACTTGCGATCAACTTTGTCACCAGCATAATTAGCATCCGAGAATCCAACCAAATCAAACTCTGAGCCCTTTGGATACCATAATCCTAGAGTTGGGGTGTGAGCCAAATATCGAAGAATTCACTTCACAGCTAAGTGATGCGACTCCTTTGGTGCCGCTTGAAATCGAGCACACATGCAAACACTAAGCATAATATCTGGCCTAGATGCACATAGATAAAGCAAAGAACCAATCATGGAGCGGTATACCTTTTGATCAAACTCTTTACCATTGTCATCGGGACCTAGATGATGTTTGGCTGGCATTGGTGTTGTGAAGCCTTTGCGGTCTTGCATACCGAACTTCTTCAGGCAATCTTTGAGATACTTCTCTTGAGATATGAAGATGCCATTGCGTTGTTGTCGTATTTGAAGACCAAGGAAGAACTTCAGCTCCCCCATCATGGACATCTGATATTGCTCTTGCATCATATATCCAAACTCTTCACTGTACTTCTGATTTGTGCAGCCGAAGATAATGTCATCCACATATATTTGGCACACAAACAGTTCACCATCATATGTCTTCGTGAAAAGAGTGGGATCTAGGGAACCAGGTATGAAGCCTTTGCTCTTCAGGAAATATTTGAGTGTGTTATACCAGGCCCTAGGGGCTTGTTTGAGGCCATACAGTGCCTTGTTGAGCTTGTATACCATGTCAGGATGTTTTGGATTTTCAAAGCCAGGCGGTTGTGCAACATACACTTCTTCTTCAATCTTGCCATTGAGAAAGGCACTTTTCACATCCATTTGATATAGAAGTATGTTATGATGATTTGCATAGGCCAGCAGTATGCGTATGGCTTCAAGCCTAGCCACAGGAGCAAATGTTTCATCGAAGTCAATGCCCTCCACTTGAGTATATCCTTGAGCAACGAGACGAGCTTTGTTTCTGACAACTTGACCATGCTCATATTGCTTGTTGCGGTATATCCATTTGGTGCCTATTATGTTGTGCTTCCGTGGATCAGGACGCTTAACCAGTTCCCATACATTATTCAGCTCAAACTGTTGAAGCTCTTCTTGCATAGCTTGAATCCATTCAGGTTCCATGAAGGCTTCTTCAACTTTCTTGGGTTCTGATATTGAGACGAATGCGAAGTGCCCACAGAAATTTGCTAGCTGAGTTGCCCTTGAACGAGTGAGTGGACCAGGTGCATTGATGCTATCAATTATTCTTTCAATCTGCACTTCATTGGCAACGCGAGGATGTACAGGGCGAAGACTTTGCTCTTGCTGATCTGTGTTGTTGTTGGGAGGAATGTCTTCAGGCTGAACATTGTCTTCATGTTGATCAGGTGCTGAGATGATAAGTTCTTCTTCAGGATGAGCTTCAGAAGGTATAATCTCTCCAGTTCCCATTAGCTTGATTGATTCACTAGCTGGAATCTCATCTAGCACATTTGGCAGTTGCTCTCTTTGTGAACCATTTGTCTCATCGAACCGCACATCCACTGTTTCAACCACTTTGTAATGAGAGAGATTGAAGACTCTGTAGGAGTGCGGATCCTTTCCATATCCAAGCATAAAACCTTCATGTCCTTTTGGTGCAAATTTTGAGGTGTGATGTGGGTCCTTGATCCAGCACCTTGCGCCAAATACTCTGAAGTAACTGACATTTGGCTTTTTGCCAGTAAGGAGCTCATAAGATGTCTTGTTCAGAAGCTTGTGAAGATAAACACGATTGATTGTATGGCATGCAGTGTCAATGGCTCCAGTCTAGAATTTTCTTGGAGTCTTGTATTCATCTAGCATCGTTCTGGCCATTTCAATGAGTGTTCTGTTCTTGCGTTCGACGACGCCATTCTGCTGTGGTGTGTACGGAGCTGAGAATTCATGTGTGATGCCCAAGGTATCAAGATATGTATCAAGGCCAGTGTTCTTGAATTCAGTGCCATTGTCACTTCTGATGTGCTTTATCTTGACGCCAAAATTGTTCATAGCACGATTGGCGAAGCGTCTGAAGACATCCTGCACTTCAGTCTTGTAAAGGATTATGTGCATCCAAGTATATCTAGAGTAATCATCAACAATGACGAAGCCATAGAGGCAAGCAGTAGTAGTAAAAGTTGAGTAGTGAGTGGGACCGAAAAGATCCATGTGGAGCAGTTCGAAGGGTTGAGTAGTAGTCATGATTGTCTTCGAAGGATGTTTTTCCCTCGTCATCTTCCCTGCTTCACAGGCACCACACAAGTGATCTTTCTTGAACTTGACGCCCTCGATGCCTATGACATGCTTCTTCTTCGCAAGGGTGTGGAGGTTCCTCATGCCAGCATGCCCAAGCCTCCGATGCCAAAGCCAGCATTCTGAAGCTTTTGCAAGAAGACATACTGCAAGTTGTGGCCCTGCTGAGAAATCTACCACGTACAGATCATCTTTTCGATACCCTTCAAACACTAGAGACTTGTCAGATTCCATTAGTACTAGGCAACGATATTTTCCAAACATTACGATCATGTTCAAATCGCAAAGCATTGAGACAGACATTAAGTTGAAGCCAAGGGATTCAACAAGCATGACTTTATCCATGTGTTGATCCTTTGAGATTGCAACTCTACCTAGACCCAATACCTTACTTTTACCAGTGTCAGCAAATGTGATGTGGCTCTTGTCGGATGGACGTAAGGTTGAGTCCATAAGAAGGCTTCTTTTGCCAGTCATGTGATTTGTACACCCACTGTCAATAATCCATTCTGAAGACTTTGAAGACGCTGGTGTCGTACCCTACAGTGCAGTTAGGGGGATAGGCTTCACGAAGAGAATTGTGAAGCAAAAACATTTGACGAACCAGTGGGTTATGAAAACTTAGATCCAGATTAGGACTAATAGGGAGAGTAGCATGCGATTCAGGAACGAAGTACATAATGATGCCACTCGGGCATTTTATCTTGCGCCCTACAAGATTTTTAAGGTCCCCAGCAATAGCGTCAGAAGATTTTGGTTTTCTGCTGGAGGCCTTTCCCTGCAAAAGAGAGTTAAGCCTTCTTAACCACCCACATCTTCAAGGGTGGCTTAGAAGCAATAAGTCTAAGTGCAGCATCTGAGAATTTTGGCAAACAGTCTTGCAGGTGGACAATAGTACTCATAAGAATAAGCAGAATAATTTTTGGTCATATGAACATGACGGTTTGATGAACCGCTCTCATATTCATATGCCTGAGTATGGTTCCCCTACAAAACATTTGCGTTAGTGCCACTCAGGTGAGTCCTTTGTCTGTATGAAGCCTTTGGACCGTATGATGCCTTTGGTCTGAGGTTTGTCTTGTTCATGTGAGGTGTCATGAAGACATTCACAGGAAGATTTACCAGACACGTTTTCGGAACCCAGATCTTCTTCATAGGCGGTCCATTCCTGCAGTTAGTACCAATGTACCTGGCAAACACTTCTCCATTCTAATTCTTAAACAGTTTATAGTTTGCATCAAAGGATTCATCAATGATAATGGGGTTAGCACAAGTGAAGCCAGATAAATTGGATGGATCTGCTGAAGGTTCCTTTGCAGCAACCCATGTGGTTTTGGGGTACTGCTCAGGTTTCCAGTAAGAGCCATCTGCATTTATTTTCCTTACGAACCCAACACCCTCTTTCCTAGGGTTTCGGTTCAGAATCTGCTTCTTGAGGACATCACATAATGTCTGATGTCCTTTAAGACTTTTGTACATCCCTGTTTCAAGCAATGTCTTCAACCTAGCATTCTCATCAGCAATAGCAGAGGTATCCTCAGCAGAGGGGTTAGTTACCACATCAACAGTTGAAGATATTGCAACAGCAGTAGCAGTGGAACATTCAGCAACAGAAGTAGCATTATCACGCTCAATGCATGTAAGACATGGTGGTTCAAATCCTTCCTGAGCGGAACTGATCTGTTCGGCGTGAAGTGACTCGTTTTCCTTTTGAAGATCTTCATGAGCCGCTCTCAATTTCTCAAGTTCTTGCTTCCTTTGAAGATAATCATAGGAAAGCTTTTCATGAGTTGTTGAGAGAGTATCAAGACGACATTCAAGTTCCTGATACTTAATGTGAAGATTTTTTATGTCTTCAATTAAGGATTCAGATCGAGTCATTTCAGCACCCAACAGATCATCGCTTCTGTCTAACAGTTTTTGAATATGTTCCATGGCCTTTTGTTGTTCAGTTGCAATTTTAGCAAGTGTTTTGTAGCTGGGTTTTGAATCACAATCAGAGTCATCGTCACTAGATGTTTGATAGCGAGTAGTGCGTGTGTTTACCTTGGCACCGTGTGCCATGAAGCAGTAGGTAGGAGTGGAGTCGTTCTTGTCATTTGCATCGGTGTCGGTGATGAAGTCATTGTCTTCAGTGTTGAAGATGGACTTGGCGACGTATGCTGTAGCCAGACTCGCAATGCCAGAATCAGACTCCTCCTCAGACTCCACCTCTGCCTCCTCAGAAGCGGACTCCTCCTCTGAATCCATTTCCTTGCCAACAAATGCACGTGCCTTGCCAGATGAGCTCTTCTTGTGTGATGAAGACTTTGAGGAAGACTTGGAAGAAGACTTTGAGTATTTCTTCTTCTTCTTGTCGTCAGAATCATATTCCTTGCTCTTCTTCTTCCTTCTGTTCTCATTGTCCCACTGTGGACACTCAGAGATGAAGTGTCTAGTTTTCTTGCACTTGTGACATGTTTTCTTCTTGTAGTCATGAGCAGAAGCTTCATCATTCCTTGAGCTTGATCATGAAGATTTTCTGAAGCCTTTCTTCTTGGTGAATTTTTGGAACTTCTTCACTAGCATTGCAAGTTCCCTTACAATGTCTTCAGGATCATCAGAACTGCTGTCAGATTCTTCTTCAGATGAGGAAACAGCTTTTTCCTTCAAGGCACGAGTTCGCCCATAGTTTGGACCGTAGATATCTCTTTTCTCAAAAAGCTGAAACTCATGTGTGTTGAGCCTCTCAAGTATGTCAGACGGATCGAGTGTCTTGAAATCAGGACGTTCTTGAATCATCAGGGCTAGGATGTCAAACGAACTATCAAGTGATCTCAGCAGCGTCTTGACGATTTCATGTTTGGTGATCTCAGTGGCACCGAGGGCTTGAAGCTCATTTGTGATGTCAGCGAGCTGGTCAAATGTGTGCTGGACATTCTCATTGTCATTTCACTTGAAGCGGTTCAAGAGGTTGCGAAGAACACTGATTCTCTGATCTCTCTGGGTTGAGATGCCTTCATTGACCTTGGAGAGCCAGTCCCAGACCAGCTTGGTTTCAAGGCACTCACACGGCCATACTGTCCTTTTGTCAGATGACCACAGATGATATTTTTGGCAGTAGAGTCCAATTGAGTGAACTTCTTGACATCAGCAGCAGTGACACCTTCTCCAGCCTTGGGAACGCCGTTCTCGACGACATACCATAGGTCGACGTCAATGGCTTCAAGATGCATGCGCATCTTATTCTTCCAGTAGGGATATTCAGTTCCATCGAAGACGGGGCACGCAGCGGAGACTTTGATTATCCCTGCAGTCGACATAGCTAAAACTCCAGGTGGTTAAACCGAATCACACAGAACAAGGGAGCACCTTGCTCTGATACCA
Organism: Triticum urartu; assembly: GCF_056163025.1. Lineage (NCBI taxonomy): Eukaryota > Viridiplantae > Streptophyta > Magnoliopsida > Poales > Poaceae > Triticum > Triticum urartu. Next base: position 472,906,344 of record NC_141879.1, read on the forward strand.
ATTGAAAGTGTGTTATATCGACTAGAGGGGGGGTGAATAGGCGATTTTTATGAAAGTCTTCAAAACGTGGGAGTTATGAAGACAAACAGCGAACATATGCCTATTACTATGCAGCGGAAGTTAGATTACACTAGGCAAGCCATGGTCAAGTATTCAATAGAGTGAAAGCACAATGACAAATAGCTGCAGTGTAATAAGGATCGGGTAGGAAGAAGTTATGAAGCCAAACAGATCATACATTCACATTGTGAAGACAAAAGATAGAGCAAGCATGCAATGGCTTCACAATGAGTAACAGTAAGAAAAAGGAAGTGAAGATGAAACCAGTGACTCGTTGAAGACAATGATGTGTTGGACCAGTTCCAGTTGCTGTGACAACTGTACGTCTGGTTGGAGCGGCTAGGTATTTAAACCTTAGGACACACAGTCCCGGACACCCAGTCCTGAACACGCAGCTCAGGACACCAAGTCCTCACCGTATTCACTTTGAGCTAAGGTCACATAGTCCTCGCCCAATCACTCTGGTAAGTCTTCAAGGTAGACTCCCAAACCTTCACAGACTTCGTTCACTGGCAATCCACAATGTCTCTTGGATGCTCTGAACGCGACGCCTAACCGTCTGGAGGATTCACAGTCCTCAAATGTAATAAGTCTTCAGATCACACAGACAAGAAGACTTAAGTGATGCCCAATGTTCTCTGGCTCTGGATGGTTAGGGCTTTTTTTCTCGCTAGGAATTTTCTCTCAAAGGCTTCGAGGTGGGTTGCTCTCAAACGACAAAAGCCGTGCACTGAAATCTGAGCAGCCAACCGTTTATGGTTGTAGGGGGTGGGCTATTTATAGCCACTTGGCAACCCGACCTGATTTGTCCGAAATGACCCTGGGTCACTAAGGAACTGACACGTGTCTCAACGGTCAGATTTCAAACTCTCATGGCAACTTTACTTGGGCTACAAGCAAAGCTGACTTGTCCGGCTCTAGACAAGATTCGCTCTCATTGTCTTCACTCGAAGACATAGGTTTTTGGTTTAGGCATCACTTCAGTCATTCTGACTGGTTCTCCTGGACCCCACTTAACAGTACGGTGGTTCCTATGACTCAACACAAAAGAAAAAGAACTACGAAAGATCTACGTCTTCGAGCTCCATAGGCTTCATAACGTGTCTTCTTTTGTCATAGTCTTCAATATGAATATCTTCATATACCACCTTTGACTTCAATGTCTTCATACATTTTTAGGGGTCATCTCTGGTAGTAAAACCGAATCAATGAGGGACTTCTACCTGTGTTATCCTACAATTCTCACAATCACATTAGTCCCTCAACTAGATTTGTCGTCAATACTCCAAAACCAACTAGGGGTGGCACTAGATGCACTTACAGTTACCAGTAACGTTCTCTCTTAATGTACCTTAAACCCTCTGTGTCGTGAGCTGGATGGGGTCTTGGCGCACTCTATATAAGCCACCCCCCTCCACAGGCACAAGGGTTCACACCCCCTGTAACACACACGCATATAATCCAGTCGACCGCCTCCGGGCTCCGAGACGTAGGGCTGTTACTTCCTCTGAGAAGGGCCTGAACTCGTAAAACTCACGTGTACAACTCCTCCATAGCTAGGATCTTGCCTCTACATCCCTACCCCCATTCTACTGTCAGACTTAGAACTACGACAACGGAGCCGCCGCCAAGCCCTGTTCTTCCTCGGGAGGGCAGCTCTGGAGTCCGTTTGGGGCTCCGGAGAGGGGGATCTTCGTTCCTCATCATCAACAACCCTTCTCCATTGCCAATTCAATGATGCTCCCCACCGGGATTGAGTTATTCCTTCGTAGGCTCGCTAGTCGGTGAGGAGTTGGATGAGATTCATCATGTAATTGAGTTAGTTTTGTTAGGGCATGATCCCTAGTATCCACTATGTTCTTAGATTGATGTTGCTACGACTTTGCCATGCTTAATGCTTGTCACTTTGGGCCCGGGCGCTATGATTTCAGATCTGAACCATTATGTTATCATCATTATATCCATGTTCTAGATCCGATCTTGCAAGTTATAGTCACCGACTACGTGTTAGGATCTGGCAACCCCGGAGTGACAACATCCGGGCCCACTCCCGGTGATGACCGTAGTTTGAGGAGTTCATGTATTCACTATGTGTTAATGCTTTGTTCCGGTTCTCTATTAAAAGGAGGCCTTAATATCCCTTAGTTTCCAATATGGACCCCGCTGCCATGGGAGGGTAGGACAAAAGATGTCATGCAAGTTCTTTTAATAAAGCACGCATGACTATTTACGGAATACATGCCTACATTATATGGATGAACTGGAGCTAGTGCTGTATCACCCTACGTTATAACTGTCTCATGATGAATATCATCCAACAAGTCACCGATCCAATGCCTACGAACATTTCCATATTATTTTTGCTAAGTTACTACTGCTATCATCACTGTTACACTTGCTACAAAATTACTGCTATCATTGTTGCTGTTACTATTGCTATTGTCACTACTATCAAAACTATCAAACTACTTTGCTACCGATCACTTTGCTGCATATAATTAATCTCCAGGTGTGGTTGAATTGATAACTCAGCTGCTAATACCTTCAAATATTCTTTGGCTCCCCTTGTGTCGAATCTATAAATATGGGTTGAATACTCTACCCTCGAAAACTGTTGCGATCCCCTATACTTGTGGGTTATCAAGACCTTTTTCTGGCACCGTTGCCAGGGAGGATATCTATATTTGTTGAGTCACTTGGGATTATTATCATATTATCACTATGAAGAATCTGAAGGATCCAAAGACTAAGATATTTCCCTCAAAGAACGAGGGGAGGTAAGGAATTGCTATCTAGTTCTGCTTTAGATTCACCTTCTGTTATGAATAAATTTGCAAGACCACCACATGCTATAAATTCTGATATGTTGCAAGTTATTGATGATGCTACTTCTACTATGAATGATGCTTATGATGATGCTAGTACCTTGTTTGATAATGATGATGTGCCATTGGGTGAATTTCTTGATAAACAAATTACTAGAGTTATACAACATGATGTTGTTGAATCATATGATGAGCTTGAAACTGAATCTCCTGAAACACTTGCTAGAACTAGCCTCGCTAGATATGAATTGCCTAAGGTACCGGAAGGTTATGTTATGAGTGAAGAAACAATTAGAGATATCCTTGCTTGCAATGATAGAGATGATCTAGAGAAATTACTACAAAGGTATAAAGAAAAATCTCTGAACGCTAGAATGAAATGTGATCCTAAGTTTTCTACTTCACCTATCTTTATTGATGATAAGGATTATGAATTCTCTGTCAAACCAGATTTAATAACTTTGGTTGAATCTGATCCTTTCCATGGTTATGAAACTGAAACTGTTGTGGTACATCTTACTAAGTTGAATGATATAGCCACCCTTTTTACTCATGATGAGAAAACTCGCTATTACTTTATTCTCAAATTATTTCCTTTCTCATTAAAGGGTGATGCTAAAGCTTGGTACAATACTCTTGCTCCTAGTTGTGTGCGTAGCCCCCAGGATATGATTTATTACTTCTTTGAAAAATATTTTCCTGCTCATATGAAACAAGCTGCCTTATAGGAAATATTTAACTTTGTGGAAACTAAATAAGAGAGTCTCCCACAAGCTTGGGGGAGGCTTTGCCAGTTACTTAATGCTTTGCCTGATCATCCTCTTCATAAAAATGAAATACTTGATATCTTCTAGAATGGACTAATCAATGCTTCTAGGGACTTCCTAGACAGTTGTGCTGGTTGTGTTTTCAGGGAACGAACTGTTGGACAAGCTGAAGAATTATTGAATAACATATTGAAAAACTACGATGATTGGACTATTCCTAAACCACCACCTGAACCCACTCCGAAGAATATGGGTATATTATATCTCGGTCCCGAAGATATGCAAGAGGCAAAGAAATCTATGAAGGAAAAATGTATTAAAATTGAGGATGTTAAAACTTTACCTCCTATTGAAGAAATACATGGGCTTAATACACCACCACTGCCTATGGTGGTAGAGGTAAATTCTCTTATGAAGTTCAATGATGATGATAATCCTCACAATATGCATCCTAGCCAATGCCTTTATGAGTTTGAAAACTACATTAGGAAACATGATCACTTCAATTCAAATATTATGAAACAATTGAAACATAATTCTGATATGATTGCTCGCTTGAGTGACTTCTTATTTAGAATATCAAATGATGTTAGAGGTGTTGGAAAACATGCTTCTATGGTTCAAACTCAATTAGAACAAGTTGCTAAATCTCAAAGAGAATTACTTGATAAAATGAATCATAATATGCATGACTTTGCTATTAGAGTTGCAACTAGAGGAGGTAAAATGACTTAGGAATCACTTTATCATGAGGGACACCCTAAAAGAATTGAACAAGATTCACAAAGAGCTAACACTAGTGCACCTAGTCCTTCTAAAAAGAAGAAGAAAAAGAAAAATGATAGGACTTTGCACACTTCTAGTGAACCTGAAATAGAAAAACCTCCTGATAATGACAATGAAATTTCTATATCTAATGCTGAAACTCAATCTGGTAATGAACACTCACATACTGATAATGAAAAAGTTAATGATGAGGTTCATGAAGACTCTCAACCAAACAATGAAAAAGAACCAGATAATGATGTTGATATATAACCACCTATTGATCTTGATAACCCACAACCTAAGAATAAAAGATCTGACAAAAGAGACTTCATTGCAAGAAAAAAACAGTAAAGAAAGAGAACCGTGGGTTCAAAAACCTATGCCTTTTCCACCCAAGTTAACTAAAAAGAATGATGATGAAGAAGAATTTGAACGCTTTGCTGAAATGCTGAGGCCAGTCTTTATGCATACTCGCTTGACTGATATCTTGAAAATGCCTCCTTATGCAAAATATATGAAAGACATCATCACAAATAAGATAAAAATACCGGAAGCTGAAATCTCCACTATGATTTCTAATTACACTTTTAAAGATGGAGTACCCAAAAAACTTGGAGATCCGGGAATACCAACTATACCTTTCTCTATCAAAAAGAATTATGTTAAAATTGCTTTGTGTGATTTAGGAGCTCGTGTTAGTGTTATGCCTTTCTCTTTATATAAAAGACTTGACTTGAATAAAATCACACCTAAATATCTTTGCAAATGGCTGACAAATCCACTGTCATACCCATCTGTATCTGTGAGGATGTGCACGTTGTTGTTGCCAATGTTACTATTTTGACTGACTTTGTTATACTTGAGATGCCCGAGGACGACAACATGTCGATCATCCTTGGTAGACCCTTCTTGAATACTGCAGGGGTTGTTATTGATTGCAATAAGAGCAAGGTTAAATTTGATATTAATGGTAATGAGCATACGGTGCACTTTCCGAAGAAACAATTCCAAGTGAATGGTATTAATGTTATTGAAAAATCTCCGATAATCACTATTGGAAGTTTTCAAATACCTCTACCCACTGTCAAAAAGAAATATGAAATGCTTATTGTTGGGGAAATGCATATCCCCCTTCAGGTAACCTAGTGATTTATGAAAGTTCTTCGGTTTCTTGCTAATCGAAAGTGATTGTTAATAAGACTTGATCAACCTTATTAATGGATCATTTTTGAATGGTATGAAGTTGATGAATTTAGTAAGCGCTACTTTCTGTCCTTACTTTTTATTCTTTGTTTTTATCAGTTAAATAAAATAAAATGCCATGTTTTGTCTGTTTTCTGAATTTCCCGTGCAATAAAAAATGACGCAAAAATAAAAGTTCTCAGAATGTCTTGAAAATTTAATACTATTTTTTCTGAATATTTGAGAATTTTTGGTGCAATAAACATCAGAGGGAGGTGCACTAGGTGGGCACAACCCACCTGGGCGTGCCCGTACCCCCAGGCATGCCCTGGTGGGTTGTGGTCCCCACGCGGGCCCCCTCACTTATCTCTTTAGCCCACATCATCACTTACCTCCAGAAAAAATCCCCATTGCTCTCTCTCCCGTGTTCTTGAGCTCAAACCCGCGGATTTCGATCTCTTTGCTCGAAGCTCCATTTCTGAAACTGTTTCGTGCAATTGTTGCTTGGTATGTGACTCCACCATTTGTCCAATTAGTTTTAGTTTTATTGGCTTATACTTTGAATAATTAGCTACTCTTGCTGCTGCTGTAGATGTGCTTGCATGTTGAACTCTTAGTGTTTTAAGTAGTTTGAATGCTTGCTATGGTCTCTATGTATCCCTATGAGTAGTTTCTATCAATCTTACAAAGTTTTGTTGACAAATTTTTGTCACTCCAAAATTTTTATTTTCAAAAAATTGTATGCTGACATGAATATCTTCAGGAAGTTTGGCTCTAAGAAGAACTCCAAGGGTCTTATTGGGGAGTCTTCTGACAATGATCTCCACCCTCGGAGGTTGGCGGAAGTACGGCCGTGCGAATGGCCGCACACCCCGTTCCGGTAAGAGGCTGGAATTCTTGAGGAGTTCATGCAATATATTGCTAATGTCGGCCTCACCGACTTCATCACAGATGAGTGTGTCCAACACCACATCCTCACAAACATATTTGTTCAGGGATTTACTTTGTTGCCTAGAAATAATCCTCCTGAAGTGAGCTTTGATTTATATGTTGAAAACCATCAGATACTACTTACTGAGTTTTGTGACATTTGCATGATCCCGTCTGATGGGAGATTGGCTGAAGCTAGGCCGGCCGAGTTTGAGGCCTTTTATCGCACTCTGACAGTGGGTGATGAGAGAGGAGTGTCAGCCATCACTGCCGCTGGCTTACATTTTCCTGTTGTTCGTTACTTTGCACTTCTCATTAACAAATGCTTGCTTGCTAGGGAGAAGGTGGGTGCACTTAGTTCACCTGGCCTTGCTGTTTTACGTCGTGCATTGGAGGGCGACAACACGCATAGCTTGGAAGCCATCGTGGCTCGTCACCTCCATCCTAATAAATTTAAGAGAAAAGTACATAGTGGGATTTTTGCCACTCGTTTGGCAGCTCATTTCGAGGTAGCGATATGCCCTCATGATTACCCTCTGACTAAGGTTTACCTAGATCGTGCAGCCATGGATCACCATCACTTTCTTGCACATGATCGTCCTGACATTGCCATTCCCTACAACTTGGACTATAGTGTTGAAACTCATGATGTTATTCCATTGCCTGCTCCTGCTTTGTTTGATCCTGTTGCCAGGGCCAGATACCGGATTATGCATGTAGACATCATCGCCTACTGGAATGCTCACGCTGCTGCAGAGGCGGCGGAGGCACCTCAGCAGTGGGATGAGTGGATGCCCGCTCCTCGGCAGTGGGATGAGTGGATGCCTGCTCCTCAGGATCCATACTACCCTCCGGGCTACTGACCAATTACCAAGTTAGGCCAAAAGCCTAATATTGGGGGAGTACGTGTCTCTCACCGACATTATATTCATGCCCACTTATTCCATTTGTCGGTGTTCACACTTTTTCATTGTATCATGCATGCTTAGATTTATTTTCTTTCTTTCTTCTTGTGTGTTTGAAAAAAACATTAAAAAAACCAAAAAAAATTAGTTGTAGTTAATTTACTTTCTGTGCATGCTTAGTAGTAGTACTAAAAAGAAAATCCAAAAAGATTTCCTTGTTCTTCTTTTGCTTGTTGGGAGCTTTCCCGTGTAAATAGTTTTTGTCATTTTTGCTTTTACCTTATTTGCTTGCTAAAGAAAAACCAAAAACTCCAAAAATATTTTAGTGTGTTTCTCTGAATTTCTTTTATTTTTATTCGAGTTGTACCGAGGAGAAGACCACGATGAAAATGTTGAGTGGCTCTCATATGAATAATTGTTGAGCTAATAAAGAGCCCATTTTACCTTGTCTTCTCCTATTGAATAAAATGTCTTATCCTGTTGAATAAAGAGCCCATTTTACCTTGCTTTCTGTTTTAAAATTGAGCTCTAGCACCTCTGCATATCACTAATTCCCTCTGTGAAGGGACTATCTATTTACTTTTATGTTGTGTCATCACCTTCTAAAACAAGCGCCAGAAACTGGGTAGAGCACAATTGTCATGATTTATGCATTGTGTGTAGCTAATGTTGGGTGCATCATGACTGGATCTTTTCTACCATGAATTACAATGTTTAGTCGCTGCTTGAACTTTGGAGGTGCTCTGCATTTATGTTTTGCGGTCTCAGAAAGGGCTAGCGAGATACCATTATTGTCATATTATATCATGGTTGTTTTGACAACGTGTTGCCATTTGAGATATCTTATTATTGCTCGCTAGCTGATTATGTCATTGATATGAGTCATTATAATCTTTAAGAGTCATTGTCTACATGGTTAGTTATAATGTTGGCTGAAAGCCTGGGTGCTCTTTAAGCTTATTTATGCAAAAAAGAGCAAAAGAGTTCGTAAAAGTTTTTCTTTCTTACTTTCAGTTTAGCAACTGAATTGCTTGAGGACAAGAAAAGGTTTAAGCTTGGGGGAGTTACTTTTTCTCGCGCTTTTCCTCTTGCTTTGGACTCTAATTTGCATGATTTGAATGAAACTAACCCCGGACTAATGCTGTTTTCAGCAGAACTACCATGGTGTTGTTTTTGTGCAGAAATAAAATTTCTCGGAATGGAACAAAACTTTGCGAGGAATTTATATATAATATATAAGACTTTCTGGAGCCAAGACCTACCGGAGAGGGCCCCCTGGGTGGGCACAACCCACTAGGGCGCGCCCCCTCTCCTGGCGCGCCCCCTCTCCTGGTGCGCCCAGGTGTGTTGTACCCACCTGGTGGGCCCGCAGACCTCAACCTTGACACTATAAATTCCTATTTCTAGAGAAAAAAATCAGGGTGAAAGAATTATCGTGATCCATGAGATGGAGCCGCCGCCAATCCTTGTTCTTCCTTGAAAGGGCAGATCTAGAGTCTGTTTGGGGCTCTGGAGAGGGGGATCTTCGTTCTTTGTCATCACCAACCCTTCTCCATTGCCTATTCCATGATGCTCCCCACCGGGAGTGAGTAATTCCTTCATAGGCTCGTTGGTCGGTGAGGAGTTGGATGAGATTCATCATGTAATCGAGTTAGTTTTGTTCGGGCCTGATCCCTAGTATCCACTACGTTCTTAGATTGATATTGCTATGACTTTGCCATGCTTAATGCTTGTCACTTTGGGCCCGGGTGCCATGATTTCAGATCTGAACCGTTTATGTTATCATCATTATATCCATGTTCTAGATCCGATCTTGCAAGTTATAGTCACCTACTACTTGTTATGACCCGGCAACCCCGGAGTGACAATATCCGGGCCCACTCCCGGTGATGACCGTAGTTTGAGGAGTTCATGTATTCACTATGTGTTAATGCTTTGTTCCGGTTCTCTATTAAAAGGAGGCCTTAGTATCCCTTAGTTTCCAATATGGACCCCGCTGCCACGGGAGGGTAGGACAAAAGATGTCATGGAAGTTCTTTTAATAAAGCACGTATGACTACTTACGGAATACATGCCTACATTATATCGATGAACTGGAGCTAGTGCTGTATCGCCCTAGGTTATAACTGTCTCATGATGAATATCATCCAACAAGTCACTGGTCCAATGCCTACGAACTTTTCCATATTGTTTCTGCTAAGTTACTACTGCTATCATCACTATTACACTTGCTACAAAATTACTGCTATTACTATTACTGTTACTATTGCTGCTGTCACTACTATCAAAACTATCAAACTACTTTGCTACTGATCACTTTGCTGCAGATAATTAATCTCTAGGTGTGGTTGCATTGATAACTCAGATGCTAATACCTTCAAATATTCTTTGGCTCCCCTTGTGTCGAATCTATAAATTTGGGTTGAATACTCTACCCTCGAAAACTGTTGCGATTCCCTATACTTGTGGGTTATCAATCAGACATGGTTTAGTTGATTTCGATCAAGTACCATTTATATGAATTGAGGGATGTCTATCTAAGTGGGAGTTCTTAAGTAATTTTTTGAACTTAATTTATCATGAACTTAGTCCAGATAGTATTTGCATATCTATGTTGTAGATCAATAGCTCACGAAATAGCTCCTATATATTTATTTTTTAATATGTTCCTAGAGAAAACTAAGTTGAAAGATGATAGTAGCAATGATGCAGACTGGGTCCGTGATCTACGGATTATCCTCATTGCTGCACAGAAGAATTATGTCCTTGATGCACCACTAGGTGACAAACCTATTGCAGGAGCAGATACAGACGTTATGAATGTTTTGCAAGCTCGATATGATGACTACTTGATAGTTTAGTGCACCATGATTTACGGCTTAGAACCGGGACTTCAAAAATGTTTTGAACGCCCCGGAGCATATGAGATGTTCCAATAGCTGAAATTGATATTTTAGACTCATGCCCGTGTCGAGAGGTATGAGACATCTGAGAAGTACTTTGCCTACAAGATGGAGGAGAATAGCTCAACCAGTGAGCATGTGCTCAGAATGTCTGGGTACTACAATCACTTGAATCAAGTGGGATTTAATCTTCCAAATAAGATAGTGATTGACAGAGTTCTCTATTCACTATCACCAAGCTACTAGAACTTCGTGATGAACTATAATATGCAAGGGATAACGGAAAAGATTCCCGAGCTCTTCGCGATGCTGAAATCATCGAAGGTAGAAATCAAGAAAGAGCATCAAGTGTTGATGGTTAATATGAACATTAGTTCCAAGAAAAAGGGAAAAGGAAAAGAAAAGGGAACTTCAAGAAGAATGACAAGCAAGTTGCCACTCCCGTGAAGAAGCCCAAAGCTAGACCTAAGCCTGAAACTGAGTGCTTCTACTGCAAAGGGAATGGTCACTGGAAGCGGAACTACCCCCAAATACTTGGCGGATAAGAAGGATGGCAAAGTGAACAAAGGTATATTTGATATACATGTTATTGATATGTACTTTACTAGTGTTCATAGTAACCCCAGGGTATTTGATACCAGTTCAGTTGCTAAGATTAGTAACTCAAAACAGTAGTTGCAAAATGTGCAGAGACTAATTAAGGGCGAGGTGACGATTTGTGTTGGAAGTGATTCCAAGGTTGATGAGATCACCATCGCACACTCCCTTCACCTTCGGGATTAGTATTGAACCTAATATAAATGTTATTTGGTGTTTGCGTTGAGCATGAATATGATTGAATCAGTTTTATTGCAATACGGCTATTCATTTAAGTCAAAGAATAATTGTTGTTCTGTTTACATGAATAAAACCTTATGTGGTCATACACCCAATGTAAATGGTTTATTGAATCTCGACCGTAGTGATACACATATTCATAATATTGATGCCAAAAGATGCAAAGTTGATAATGATAGTGCAACATATTTGTGGCACTGCCGTTTAGGTCATATTGGTGTAAAGCGCATGAAGAAACTCCATGCAGATGGACTTTTGGAATCACTTGATTATGAATCATTTGATACGTGCGAACCATGACTCATGGGCAAGATGACTAAAACTCCGTTCTCCGGAACAATTGAGCGAGCTAATGACTTATTGGAAATAATACATACCGATGTATGCGGTTTGATGAGTGTTGAAGCTCGCAGCGGGTATCGTTATTTTCTTACCTTCACAGATGATTTGAGCAGATATGGGTATATCTACTTGATGAAACACAAGTCTGAAACATTTGAAAAGTTCTAAGAATTTCAGAGTGAAGTGGAGAATCATCATAACAAGAAAATAAAGTTTCTATGATCTGACCGCGGAACCGAATATTTGAGTTACGAGTTTGGACTTCATTTAAAACAATATGGAATAGTTTCACAACTCACGCCACCTGGAACACCACAAAGTAATGGTGTGTCCGAACGTCGTAACCATACTTTATTAGATATGGTGCGATCTATGATGTCTCTTACCCGCATTCACGTTAAATAGGGCACTGTCTAAATCCGTTGAGACGACACCCGTATGAACTGTGGTTTGGCATGAAACCTAAGCTGGCGTTTCTTAAAGTTTGGGGTTGCGACACTTACGTCAAAAGGCTTCAGCCTGATAAGCTCAAACCCAAATCGGAGAAGTGCGTCTTCATAGGATACCCTGTGGAAACAATTGGGTACACATTCTACCACAGATCCAAAGGCAAGATCTTTGTTGCCAAGAATGGAAACTTTCTAGAGAAGGATTTTCTCTCGAAAGAAGTGAGTGGGAGGAAAGTAGAACTTGATGAGGTAATTGTACCTTCTCTCGAATTGGAAAGTAGTTCATCACAGAAAACCGTTCCCGTGATGCCTACACCAACTAGAGAGGAAGATAATGATGATGATCGTGAAACTTCATATAAAGTTACTACTGAACCTCGTAGGTTAATCAGAGCACATTCCGCACCAGAGTGGTATGGTAACCCTGTTCTGGAAGTCATGTTACTAGACCATGACGAACCTACGAACTATGAAGAAGCTATGATGGACCTAGATTCCAATAAATGGCTTGAGGCCATGACATTTGAGATAGGATCCATGTATGAGAACAAAGTGTGGACATTGATGGACTTGCCCAATGATCGGCAAGCCATTGAAAATAAATGGATCTTCAATAGGAAGACGAACACCGATGGTAGTGTTACTATGTACAAAGTTCGACTTGTCGCAAAATGGTTTTCGACAATTTCAAGGTGTTGACTACGATGAGATTTTCTCACTCGTAGCGATGCTTAAGTCTGTCCGAATCATGTTAGCAATTGCCGCATTTTATGAAATCTGGCAAATGGATGTCAAAACTGCATTCCTTAATGGATTTCCTAAAGAAGAGTTGTATATGATGTAACCAGAAGGTTTTGTCGATCCTAAAGATGGTAACAAAGTGTGCAAACTCCTGCGATCCATCTATGGACTAGTGCAAGCATCTCAGAGTTTGAATATACGCTTTGATGAGGTGACCAAAGCATATGGTTTTATACAGACTTATGGTGAAGCCTATATTTACAAGAAAGTGAGTGGGGGCTCTGTAACATTTCTGATATTATATGTGGATGACATATTGTTGATCGGGAATGATATAGAATTTCTGGATAGCATAAAAGGATATTTGAATAAAATTTTTTCACTGAAAGACCTCGGTGAAGCTGCTTATGTATTGGGCATCAAGATCTATAGAGATGGATCGAGACGCTTAATTGGACTTTTCACAAAGCACATACCATGATTTTTTTTGAAGTTCAAAATTGATTAGTCAAAGAAAGGGTTCTTCCCTGCATTGCAAGGTATGAAGTTGAGTAAGACTCAAAACCTGACCACGACAGAAGATATAAAGAGAATGAAAGTCATTCCCTATGCGTTAGCCATAGGTTCTATGAAGTATGCCATGCTATGTACCAAACCTATTGTGTGCCTTGCCATGAGTTTAGAAAGGGGGGTACAATGGTGATCCAGGAGTAGATCACTCGACAATGCTCAAAAATTATCCTTAGATATCTTAAAGAGGACTAAGAAATTTTTTCTCGGATATGGAGGTAATGAAGAGTTCGTCGTAAAGGGTTACATCGATGCAAGCTTTGACACCGATCCAGATGACTCTAAGTCTTAATATGGATACATATTGAAGGTGGGAGCAATTAGCTAGAGTAGCACAATGCAGAGCATTGTAGAGAAATTTGCAAATATACATACAGATCTGAATGTGACATTCCCGTTGACTAAATTTCTCTCACAAGCAAAACATGATCACACCTTAGTACTCTTTGGGTGTTAATCACATGGCGATATGAACTAGATTATTGGTTCTAGTAAATCCTTTGGATATTAATCACATGGCGATGTGAACTATAGGTGTTAATCACATGACGATGTGAACTAGATTATTGACTCTAGTGCAAGTGGGACACTGAAGGAAATAGGCCCTAGAGGCAAAAATAAAGTTGTTATTTTATATTTCCTTATTCATGATAAATGTTTATTATTCATGCTAGAATTGTATTGATCGGAAACCTAAATACATGTGTGAATACATAGACAAACAATGTGTCCCTAGTGAGCCTCTACTTGACTAGCTCGTTGATCAAAGATGGTTAAGGTTTCCTAACCATGGACATGAGTTGTCATTTGATAACGGGATCACATCATTAGGATAATGATGTGATGGACAAGACCCATCCATTAGCTTAGCATATTGAACGTTCAGTTTTGTTGCTATTGCTTTCTTCATGTCAAACACATATTCCTTCGACTATGAGATTATGCAACTCCCGGATAACGGAGGAATACCTTGTGTGCTATCAAACATCACAACGTAACTTGGTGATTATAAAGATGCTCTACAAGTATCTCCAAAGGTCTTTGTTGGGTTGGCATAGATCGAGATTAGGATTTTTCACTCCAAGTATCGAACATGTATCTTTGGGCCCTCTCGGTAATGCACATCATAAGAAGCCTTGCAAGCAATGTAACTAATGAGTTAGTTGCAGGATGATGTATTACAGAATGAGTAAACACTGGTGCACATTGGTGCTAAACAAACGGTTTTTAACCCCTTTTTGCGATGGCATTTGGAATCGTCGCCAAGTGAGTGTGGGCAATAGGGGGGTCCTTCCCACACGACCTAGAAATTGTCGGGGAAAGGCCCTCGTGGGATAGCGGCTGGGGCCGTGTGCGATCGGGCGAGGCATCGAAACCCAATCATTTCCGTAGGTATGTACATCCCACACGGTAATCCAAGAAAATCATTTCCGTAGGTATGTACATCCCACACAGCGAATCCCAGAAAAAAATTCCATTCGTATGTATTTCACACACAGTCAATCCAAGGAATATGTTTCCGTTCTTATGTACATCCCACACAGTCAATCCAGGGAAAATGTTTCCGTTCGTACGTACATCCCACACAGTCCCAGTTGTAGGCTCGTGTGTGAAAGGTGTAACTATCACACACGGACTGCCTTGGTTAACTATTTGCTTTTATCAACTATATCACGCATGATTTGATGAAGAAAAATGTGTGGCATTGGGCTATCTATCACAAGCGCTTTACTGCTAGAACCATTTTTAAAGGTCCATGGCACATTTAGCAAGTTTATTAGTTTAAAATTAATAATTCCAGTATTACACAAATTCACATTACATATCGAACAGCTGTTTGCCAATTTCATATCAGACACATAAATATATTATAACATCACAGTACGATAGCTACATGAAAACAGCACGGTACAACATATAGCTAGTTCAACTTCATAAGAACAATATATTCATTTCCCTAATTGAGATCATCCAGGCTCATCTTATCCACCTCTGCTTTCAGTTCAGTAAGAACCTATTTTGCACGGGCCAACTGGGAAAGTGCCTCCTCCTTCGCCAACACCATCTTAGCAAAGTCTGACTTAAAAAACCTGAGCTCATTCTCCACCTTCAACTTTTTATCCCACATCTTCAAATATTCTTCAGTGTGGACAACAGTTTCTCTAAGCCTACGTCTGTTCTCTTCCTCATACATGCTCTAGAGCTTCGCTAGGCACATCTTAAAAGACTATGGCCACTCTTGATCAACTGTAACATCCCAAATTTTCAATTTGGAATGTTATACATTAGGTCATCATGCATATCATATTTTATTTTGCTTTGGTTTTGATCCTAGAAAATCCTAAGCAACTCAAGGACCTACGGAGAGAGTTGGGGATTTCGTTATTTACATATTTGAGTTTTCTCAAATTTTGTAAACAGGATTATTTGATTTTATTTATTTTATCATCAATTATTTTTATTACAAAAATATGAGAGAGGGAATAAAATGACTTTCCCAAAATATAGAAATATTGAGGATTTAATAAAAAAAATCAAATAAGATTTATTTCGGAGTTTTTCGGTATTTTTATTTGAATTTAGGAAAAATGCGCGTTTTTCAAAGTTGTAGTTTGGGCCCAGATAAATGTTCACTTTATCGGGCTTGATTTTAGGAACCCGGCAAAATTTATTTCGTGATTTTTGGAGTCCGTTTAGTATTTCTTTTTATTTTTCTTCCGAGCGGAATTATTTAAAAAAAACGTGAACCGACTACGGGCCGTATTCGGCCTGGACTCCGCCGGCCTAGGCTATATAAGCCGCCGCCCCGGCCCGAGGAGAGCCCTGCCGTCAGCGCCGACCTAACCCTAGCCTCCAGCCCCGCCGCGCCGCCCGCCGCCGCCGTCGTCGGAGCGCGCGTCTTTCGAAGTTCGCCGCCGCCTCGTTTTCCATGCAGTTTTTTTTTTAAAAAAATTCTGTTCGTCGTTTTTCTTTTTCGTCGGATTTTCCGCAGTTATTTTCTGATCGCGATTTCTGATCCGATTTTCGTTTTAGTATAACTTTTCGCTCGTTTATCGGAATCAGGCGATTCAAGCGCCTGGAGTTTCGTCTCGAAACCCTCTTTCCGAATAATCAACTTAAATAAGTTTTTGCTACTGTAAAATTTGCCCTAGATCCAGATTACTAGAACGAAGTTGTTTTCTTTTGCCATTTGATTTCTTTCGCTTCATTCGATTTGATTCTTTTTGCAAACCAGGGTTCTTACGTTGAACTTTCTGGTTAGATCTTCTATTTGAGTTTTACCTGTGCACTAGATGAGTACTTATTGTATGCTTGTTGTTTGTCTGCGATAGAATACCCGGAGTGCGCCGCTTGTTAGTTCGAATCTCTAGGTTCTGCGGATCATCAGCAAGGCAAGTAACACTTTGATCATACCTTTTCTACAACCCAGTTTTATTGCATTAGATCAATCCTCACACATTGCATGACTAGGATCTAATTAAATTGTGGGATGGGATGTAGATGAGGTAGTACCTATTACCTGTTTATTGTCAAACCTTTGGGAGTTACTTCTACGTTTGCTTATTATGCCATGCTATGCTAGTAGACGTGGATTGGGTGAGTGATATTCATGATAGATGTGAGATTGATAATTAAGGGTTTATCTAAGGTGGCAACCTAACACACATCTGGGTGGATTGAGGCACCTGGGGTTACCAGGACTTGCCTGTTTTCTTGGACCGCCACCCAGGCTTAAAGGGATCATGAGATTTTTCATACTAGAAACTTCCGTGTGCAGCCACAAGCCATTATGGGCTCTGGCATAGTTGACTAAGTTGTGCGAACTCTTACAGTGGTGGACTAGCAGATGTAGGGGATGTAGGTTGGTACAGTCTATCACGTCGTAAGGTGCTAGCGCTTCTGAAAGACTATGTCTCAGTCATCCGTCTTCTCAAACACCCTGTAGTGCGAGAAACCAAACGGAGGCGATCGAGTCTTGTGGGGAAAAGTGCGCAAACCTCTGCAGAGTGTAACAAACTAATCATGGTTAGCCGTGTCCCTGGTTATGGACATCTTGAGTATCTGGTAGCTGGATTTTCATGTGAATCTCAACATGTTACTCTAAATTAATTTTGTGGGATTTTAATGATGCTACTTAATTGGGATTGAGGATGCTGTCAACCATTCTCAATGTTTAACAACCACCTTGATAGTAATTAATTTATTCCTTTGCAGTAGGGAAAAATTGGCTTTACGCAAAAAAACCCTGTAACCATAGAGCTTTCCACCAGCCAAATATGCATATAGTATAGCTGTTGCATTCCATTACTCTCTATGTGTTATCTTGCCAGCATATTCCATGTGCTGACCCATTTTCGGGCTGCAACGTTAATGTTGCAGACTTTTCAGACGACGATTGAGGACTTTTAGGTCGTGGTTCTATACTCAGTGATACCGTTGGAGTTGATGGACTCACTTATCTTCCAAGCCTTCCGCTGTTATCGTTATTAGATGGCCTTAAGCCATACTTATTGTTTTAAGTTCTCTTTTGAGACACTCGATGTAATAAGTGTGTGATTGCTACTCTGCTATAAATCCTCCGAGTACTGTGTGGTGTCAGCATTACTGATCCAGGGATGACACCGGAGCACAGAGATCAGACTGTTTGAGGTCTGGTCGCTACAGAGATGGTATCAGAGCACACGCTGACTGTAGGACACGACCACTAAGCTAAAGACCTAGATCACTACTCACTCTCTTCTCTTCTGACTTCTCATCTTTTCTACTCTTTAGGATGGCGGATGCAAGGAACAAGTTCACACAACCAGATGAAGATACACCCTTTGGACGCCACTTGAAGGAAGTCACTAGATACCTGAACATAGGAATACCAAGCTTCACGGGAACCTACAACGCCACTTTACCTGAAGAAGAGCGCTGGATGATTCAAGTTCAAGTTCCAGGAAGGACGTTCATGCCAGTCACTGAGCCCATAGAGTTTTCTTTTGATGCCCCAACTTGGAGTCTAGGAAAGAGCATGGCAGCTCACATCGCCATGGGACGCACTGGAGAAGTCTACCGCAAGGATCTCAAAGATACTATCT
Source organism: Triticum urartu (assembly GCF_056163025.1). Classification (NCBI taxonomy): domain Eukaryota; kingdom Viridiplantae; phylum Streptophyta; class Magnoliopsida; order Poales; family Poaceae; genus Triticum; species Triticum urartu. The sequence goes on from NC_141879.1 coordinate 472,924,707, forward strand.
ACCAGATTTGCGGACGCCGAGATGAACACTGGGAGATGATCAGCACCAGGGAGGATAGATCAATTGCAGCTTTTATTCAGGAGTTAAATCAGCACATTCGGCGACAGGAGAATCAGATGTGCGCCGACATGATAGATCTGAAGAAGGCTAAGACTAGAATTAAGGAACTGGAGGAAGAACTCAAGGCTACACGCGAAGGTTATGAAGAATAAATTGAAGTATTGGTGGAGAAGAATGACGATCTGATCAAGAAGATTGGAGTATTTATGGGAGGCCCGACACCAGTAGATGAAGACGAGGAACCCAAGGAGATTAGCCCGGAAGATTACATCATCATTGACGCCACCGACTCGGAACAAGATAGTAGTGATGATGACTATGTGGATGAAGCAGGAGCAGATATCATGGAGTCTACAACCGTAGAATATTTCTAGTAGACCACCTCATCAGTAGTAGCAGTCCACCATGTAAATATAGTAGTCCGAGCACTTTTGCGATAGTTAGATCGATTGTATGTATTTGTTTGATTGATTGAAGTAAATTGTGTGCTTTTGCCTCATGTGCATATGGGTAGTGTTTTCCCTTTAGACCCCCTCTATTCTTATATCTCATCTTTTCCTAAACCTTCAGATGCCTCCGAGACGTGACCCCGGATTTGCCTTTCCACCGGAGCTCACCCAGTTGATCCAGCAGCAGAACCCCTTGATGCAGTTGCTAGATCAGAATCAGAATCAAGGGAACAACAACAACAACCCACCACCACTACCACCACCTGTTGACCACTTAGCCCGTTTTCTTAGGCTGAATCCGCCGGTGATTTCCAGTAGCACCGAGCCGATAGTAGCAGATGATTGGCTTCGCAAGATAGCTAGGGAGTTGACCACAGCAGGATGCACAGATGTGGAGAAGGTTAAGTTTGCCGCACATCAGTTAGAAGGACCCGTAGCATCTTCATGGGAGAATTTCACAGCCACCTTCCCAATCGACACTATCACATGGGACCAGTTTCAGCAAGCTTTTTGTACCGCCCATGTTTCAGCAGGAGCAATGGCCATGAAGAAGCGTGAGTTTCATAACTTGCGCCAAGGAGGACGGACAGTTGGCCAGTATGTGGAGGAGTTTAGTAAGTTAGCACGTTATGCCCCAGATGATGTTGCTACGGATGCAGCTAAGCAGGAGAAATTCCTGGAAGGATTGAATGATGAGTTGAGTATGCAGTTGATGGTAGCCACTTTCAACAACTACCAGGAGTTGGTAGATCGTGCTCTTATGATTGAAGGGAAGCAGCAGCAAATTGAGAACCGCAAGAGGAAGTATGGACAAGGGAAGTATAATTCAGGAGCTCAGCAGAAGCCTCGTTTTACCCCTAGACCGGGAGGACATTTTCAGCATACACATGGAGTAGGTAGCTCGCACAATCACAATGGCACCAAAAATGGTAATGGGAATGGAGGAAGCAATGGACAGAACCGCAGCACCCCATCAACCCCAGCCAAGAAGGATTTGAGCCACGTCACTTTCTATAAGTGTTCGAAGCCAGGACATTATGCAAATGACTGTCCTGAAGGACAAAATGGCAATGGAAGTTCTGGGAAGAAGCCGAACCCTTTCAACAGGGGATAGGTGAACCACGTTAGCGTGGAGGAGGTTGAAGCTCAGCCCGATGCAGTAATAGGTAAGTTTTTGGTTAAGTCATGTACTGCACTCGTTCTTTTGATACTGGTGCATCGCATTCATACATATCAAGGGGATTTGTGGATAAGTATAACCTACCAACCCAAGCCCTTAGGTCACCCATGTTAGTAACCTCGCCAGGAGCAGAGTATGTGGCAAGACTATGGTGTGATCGGTTACCATTAAGGATTGGTAACTATGTTTTTCCCTCAGACCTAATAGTATTGGAATCACAAGGATTGGATGTGATATTACGCATGGATTGGTTATCAAAGTATGAAGGGAATATTGAGTGTGCTAGTAAGTCAATTTTGCTTACCACACCAGAAGGGAGAAGGATCAAGTATGTATCCCGGCATGTACCAAAGAGGACCCAAGTAAATTGCCTAACAGGAGTTGTGCAGGAGGAAGTACCAGTGGTAAAGGATTTTCCTGATGTATTTCCCGAAGAGTTGCCAGGCATGCCACCGGATAGAGACATTGAGTTTTTGATTGAGCTTTTACCAGGCACTGGGCCAATATCAAAGAGACCTTATAGGATGCCAGCAAAGGATCTGGTGGAAATTAAGAAGCAGATTAAGGAGTTACTGGATAAAGGTTACATTCGCCCAAGTTCTTCGCCTTGGGGATCACCAGTACTTTTAGTGGAGAAGAAGGATGGATCGTTAAGGATGGTTGTTGATTATCGAGGATTGAACGAAGTAACGATCAAGAACAAGTACCCACTGCCAATGATCAACAATCTGTTTGATCGATTGCAAGGAACTAAGGTATTTTCCAAGATCGACTTGCGATCAGGATACCACCAGTTGAAGATTCGAGAATAGGATATTCCTAAGACAGCTTTTACCACCAGGTATGGGCTATATGAGTATACCGTTATGTCATTTGGACTGACTAACGCACCTGCCTATTTTATGAACATGATGAACAAAGTGTTTATGGAGTTTTTGGATAAGTTCGTCGTAGTGTTCATTGATGATATCCTGGTATATTCGAAGAATGAAGAGGAGCATAAGGAGCATTTGCGTTTGGTACTTGGAAAGCTCAGAGAACACCAATTATATGCCAAGTTCAGCAAATGTGAATTTTGGTTGAAGGAAGTAGGATTCCTCGGACACGTTATATCTGGAGAAGGTATAGCAGTAGATCCCGCTAAAGTTGAAACCGTGACCAAGTGGGAAGCACCAACAACAGTTGGGGAGATCTGGAGTTTTCTTGGACTCGCAGGATACTGCCGGAGATTTATTGAGAACTTCTCAATGATTGCAAAACCTATGACGGAGTTGTTGAAGAAGGATACTAAGTTCAAATGGACTGAGGAGTGTGAGGCAAGTTTCCAGGAGTTGAAGAAACGTTTGGTTACCTCACCAGTGTTGATTTTGCCAGATCAAACCAAGGATTATGAGGTGTATTGCGACGCTTCATGTCAAGGACTTGGAGCAGTGCTTATGCAGGAAGGAAGAGTTTTTTCGTATGCTTCACGACAACTGAAGCCTCACGAATTGAATTATGCCACGCATGATTTGGAGTTAGCAGCCGTAGTGCATGCGTTGAAGACATGGAGACATTTCCTCATTGGAAACCATTGTGAGGTATACACGGATCATAAGAGTTTGAAGTACAATTTCACGCAGAAGGAGTTGAATCTCAGACAAAGGAGATGGTTGGAGCTCATCAAGGATTATGATATGAGATTGCATTATCATCTCGGGAAGGCTAATGTAGTAGCTGATGCATTGAGCCGTAAGAGTCATGTCAATACACTAATGACGGGAGAAATACCCAAGGAGTTAGCAGGAAATCTTCGTGAACTATGTATGGAAATAGTTCCGAGAGGCTATGTAGCAGCATTGGAAATTCAGTCAACTTTGATGGATAGAATCAGAGAAGCTCAGAAAACTGACAAAGAGATTGCCGCTATAAAGGAGAAACTGAGCAAAGGAAAAGCTAAAGGATTTCGTGAGGATGAGCACGACACCCTATGGTTTGAAGACCGTGTTTACGTGCCCAACAACCCAGAGATCAGGAAGTTGATTTTGCAAGAGGCCCATGATTCACCGTATTCGATTCACCCAGGAAATACCAAGATGTATTTGGATTTGAAGGATATTTTCTGGTGGACCGGAATGAAGAAGGATATTGCGGAGTATGTAGCAGTTTGTGATGTATGTCAGAGAGTAAAGGCAGAACATCAAAAGCTAGCAGGATTGTTGCAACCATTGCCGATACCCGAATGGAAGTGGGATAAGCTAGGCATGGATTTTATCACGGGATTACCAAGGACTCGTTCAGGCTATGACTCGATTTGGGTTGTAGTTAATCGATTGACGAAGGTAGCACATTTCATCCCAGTAAAGACCACTTACACAAGTGCTAAGTTGGCAAAGATATACATGACCAGGATCATATGTTTGCATGGAGTTCCGAGGAGCATCATATCAGATAGAGGAACCCAGTTTACCTCAAAGTTCTGGAAGCAGTTGCATGAGACTTTGGGTACTAGGGTGGAATTTAGTACAGCTTTTCACCCACAGACAGATGGACAGACTGAGAGAGTCAATCAGATTTTGGAAGATATGCTGAGAGCTTGTGCGCTAGATTATGGATCTAGTTGGGACGATAATTTGCCATATGCGGAGTTTTCTTACAATAACAGCTACCAGACCAGTTGAAGATGGCCCCTTTCGAAGCTTTGTACGGAAGGAGGTGCAGGACACCGTTGTCATGGGACGAAGTTGGAGACCTTCAATTGTTTGGACTAGATCTGATTAAGGAGTCTGAACAGAAGGTGAAGTTGATTCGCGATAGGCTCAAGGTAGCCCAGTCCAGGCAGAAGAGCTACGCAGATTCTAAACGCAAGGAGACAATTTACGAAGTCGGAGACAGAGCTTATCTTCGAGTATCCCCACTTCGAGGGATTAAGCGATTTGGAGTTAAGGGGAAGTTAGCACCACAATTTGTAGGACCATATCGAGTTCTGGAGCGTATGGGAGAAGTGGCCTACAAGTTGGAATTGCCAGAAGGATTGGCCGGAGTGCATGATGTGTTTCATGTTTCTCAGTTGAAGAAGTGTCACGCGGAGATGGCTGACATACCATTGAGAGACACAGTGCCATTAGAAGCAATTCAGTTGGATAACAATTTGACCTATGAGGAGAAACCAGTCAAGATCCTCGAGTTTGCCAGCCGAGTTACTCGCCGCAAGGTTATCAAGTTTTGCAAAGTTCAGTGGAGCCACCACACGGAGGATGAAGCCACCTGGGAGCGAGAGGAAGATTTGCTCAAAGACCACCCTCACCTATTTTCTAGCCAACCCGAATCTCGAGGGCGAGATTCATCTTAAGGGGGGTAGGTTTGTAACATCCCAAATTTTCAATTTGGAATGTTATACATTAGGTCATCATGCATATCATATTTTATTTTGCTTTGGTTTTGATCCTAGAAAATCCTAAGCAACTCAAGGACCTACGGAGAGAGTTGGGGATTTCGTTATTTACATATTTGAGTTTTCTCAAATTACGTAAACAGGATCATTTGATTTTATTTATTTTATCATCAATTATTTCTATTACAAAAATATGAGAGAGGGAATAAAATGACTTTCCCAAAATATAGAAATATTGAGGATTTAATAAAAAATCAAATAAGATTTATTTCGGAGTTTTTCAGTATTTTTATTTGAATTTAGGAAAAATGCGCGTTTTTCAAAGTTGTAGTTTGGGCCCAGATAAATGTTCACTTTATCGGGCTTGATTTTAGGAACCCGGCAAAATTTATTTCGTGATTTTTGGAGTCCGTTTAGTATTTCTTTTTATTTTTCTTCCGCGCGGAATTATTTAAAAAAAACGCGAACCGACTACGGGCCGTATTCGGCCTGGACTCCGCTGGCCTAGGCTATATAAGCCGCCGCCCCGGCCCGAGGAGAGCCCAGCCGTCAGCGCCGACCTAACCCTAGCCTCCAGCCCCGCCGCCGCTGCCGCCGTCGTCGGAGCGCACGCCTTTCGAGGTTCGCCCCGCCTCGTTTTCCGTGCAGTTTTTTTTAAAAAAATCTGTTTGTCGTTTTTCTTTTTCATCGGATTTTCCGCGGTTATTTTCTGATCGCGATTTCTGATCCGATTTTCGTTTTAGTATAACTTTTCGCTCGTTTATCGGAATCAGGCGATTCAAGCGCCTGGAGTTTCATCTCGAAACCCTCTTTCCGAATAATCAACTTAAATAAGTTTTTGCTACTGTAAAATTTTCCCTAGATCCAGATTACTAGAACGAAGTTGTTTTCTTTCGCCGTTTGATTTCTTTCGCTTCGTTCGATTTGATTCTTTTTGCAAACCAGGGTTCTTACGTTGAACTTTCTGGTTAGATCTTCTATTTGAGTTTTACCTGTGCACTAGATGAGTACTTATTGTATGCTTGTTGTTTGTCTGCGATAGAATACCCGGAGTGCGCCGCTTGTTAGTTCGAATCTCTAGGTTTTGCGGATCATCAGCAAGGCAAGTAACACTTTGATCATACCTTTTCTACAACCCAGTTTTATTGCATTAGATCAATCCTCACACATTGCATGACTAGGATCTAATTAAATTGTGGGATGGGATGTAGATGAGGTAGTACCTATTACCTGTTTATTATCAAACCTTTGGGAGTTACTTCTACGTTTGCTTATTATGCCATGCTATGCTAGTAGACGTGGATTGGGTGAGTGATATCCTTGACAGATGTGAGATTGATAATTAAGGGTTTATCTAAGGTGGCAACCTAACACACATCTGGGTGGATTGAGGCACCTGGGGTTACCAGGACTTGCCTGTTTTCTTGGACCTCCACCCAGGCTCAAAGGGATCATGAGATTTTTCATACTAGAAACTTCCGTGTGCAGCCACAAGCCATTATGGGCTCTGGCATAGTTGACTAAGTTGTGTGAACTCTTACAGTGGTGGACTAGCAGATGTAGGGGATGTAGGTTGGTACGGTCTATCACGTCGTAAGGTGCTAGCGCTTCTGAAAGACTATGTCTCGGTCATCCGTCTTCTCAAACACCCTGTAGTGCGAGAAACCAAATGGAGGCGATCGAGTCTTGTGGGGAAAAGTGCGCAAACCTCTGCAGAGTGTAACAAACTAATCATGGTTAGCCGTGTCCCCGGTTATGGACATCTTGAGTATCTGGTACCTGGATTTTCATGTGAATCTCAACATGTTACTCTAAATTAATTTTGTGGAATTTTAATGATGTTACTTAATTGGGATTGAGGATGCTGTCAACCATTCTCAATGTTTAACAACCACCTTGATAGTAATTAATTTTATTCCTTTGCAGTAGGGAAAAATTGGCTTTACGCAAAAAAGAACTGTAACCATAGAGCTTTCCACCAGCCAAATATGCATATAGTATAGCTGTTGCATTCCATTACTCTCTATGTGTTATCTTGCCAACATATTCCATGTGCTGACCCGTTTTCGGGCTGCAACGTTAATGTTGCAGACTTTTCAGAGGACGATTGAGGACTTTTAGGTCGTGGTTCTATACTCAGTGATGCTGTTGGAGTTGATGGACTCACTTATCTTCCAAGCCTTCCGCTGTTATCGTTATTAGATGGCCTTAAGCCATACTTATTGTTTTAAGTTCTCTTTTGAGACACTCGATGTAATAAGTGTGTGATTGCTACTCTGCTATAAATCCTCCGAGTACTGTGTGGTGTCAGCATTACTGATCCAGGGATGACACCGGAGCACAGAGATCAGACTGTTTGAGGTCTGGTCGCTACATCAACCCACTCCAAGTAAGAACACTTCCGTTCATCTATAATATTTAAAACTAGATCAGTAACAATTGTAGGGGAAATGGGTTTATAGCAACATAGAAAATCACCAATGCTTATTTTGAAAAACTGAAGAAACATGTTAATTATGACATATCTTCTCAAAAAGATCAATGTGCAAATGAAAAAATTGGTACTGAGACAACAACCAAATTCTAGAACATCAGAAGCTATAATTAACTACAATGACGCTACAAGTTCTTACTCATGTACGATAAATAACAAATTGAACATTTTATGAGGAAGGTAAATATAACTACAACAACATAGCGACAGTGTTTGGATGACAGCAAATTGATACTAACAGGTGTGTACATGCACAAATTTAGTAACATATAACTAATAGCACTAAGGTTGTCCACTCTGTATGCCAAAACTAGGGTGAAGACAACTGTTGCTACATCTCGCACCGATGCCCTGCACTGGCGAGCCGATGCAGCAGAAAACAAATCGAGGACCCGGACTCTGGAGCACATAGTTCCTCCGATGCCCAGTTCCTTCGTGCCATAAATATTTAGTGTTTTACTGCTTGGCTGCTCGGATGTGTGGACCAAAGTTGGTTGCACAAACAGCTGAAGCGGTGCCAAATAATTTTCTAATGGCACCGCTGATGAGATGGCAACAATTTAAGATACTAGGTACAAACTATGACACTGTCTTAGGATGCGTTTGGTTGAAGGTGTGGTATGAATGGGTTGGGACCGTGACAGTGTCTGAATCACATCTAACAAATGAATTGTAACAAAAAAGAGGGTCTAACCTTCTCTTCACATGCCAGAAACTTCCTCCCACTGTCCAAAGAATCAAACGCAACTAGCTTCACGCATGGAGATTGATGGTGACAATGAGCAGATAGAGCTTCAGCCACCCCGCTCCACTCGTTGCCACTGATGGTCCTAGGGAGCTACAAGAGGAAGAAATGACTCAAATCGACCGCCGGGTAAAAATCCTTCATTCCAAGTCATAGCCCGAGAGAGAGAGAGAAGAGAGGCATACCCGGGTGGTGAAGGAGTCATCGCCGAAGGAGGAACCATTGGAGAGGTCTTTGAAGAAGACCATGGCGACCCCAGCGGTAGGATGCGAGACGGCGAGAGCAAGGAAGCGGCTATAGCTTAGCAAGGAAGGAAGGAAGGAAGGAGGAAACAGGGGAAATGTGACTTGTGGTCGGGGAGAAAAGTCAGTGGGGAAGGGGGGAAGGGGGTGGGGTAGATATTTTGGTGGTGGGCCAAAATTTCGGAAATGTGGAGGGAAACTTTGCGCGGAGTGCCGCCGGACCTTTCACTTTGAACGATTGTGTGCACCGCAAACGATTCTTTTGCTTTGCGCGCATGGGATGAGTTTGATAATTCAAATTTTGGTGGAAATTTCCCTTGGTACGTCATTGCATAATTTGACATCGTTTGCTAATTTGGGCACACAAAAGAGCGTACAACAGACATATCACACTTACTGAATCGAGCAATTTTAGTAATTAAACAGAGCCAGTTGACCTAAACATTGCTATAACAAAAGACCAGCATTAAAAACAAAGCCTAAGTATGCATAATTTTAACAAATCTGCTGCCGCGCCGGCCTATGCATCGCCGATGTGAGATGAGACGTCGATGACTTGTCCTGGCGACATGCCACCGTTGGTGGACTCCACGTCCCCTCTGTTGAAGTCGACCGCGTCCTCGTCCTCGGCACCGCCCTCAAGGTTGTAGTACTCGTAGTAGTGGCTGCTCTAGAGCTCGCGTTGGTACTCCACCGCCAATTCCTCGTCGGACAGACTCTTCTCTACCTCGACCTCGGCCACGCACAACTCCTCCTCCCTGCGCTCCTCGATCTTCGCCGCCCCTGCATCTCCAGCTCCCGCTCGGCGACCTCATGAGGAAGCAGGTGCTCCATGGCCACCGCCGCCTTTTTAGACGTGGGTTGCATGCTGGAGTCTGAGGTGGCCTGGAATATCTTGGCGTGTGCATCCTCGATCTTGGCGTGGATGGCCTCGCCTTGGGATAGGGCGACATCGGCGGCATGGACGACAGCTCGAGTGCTCTCGGCGTTTGCAGCCGCCGTCGCAATAGCAGCAGCCATCTTGGCTGCTGCAGCTGCCCTGTCGGCTGCCCCAGACGCCCTCACTGCGGAAGCGTCCGCGCTCAAGGCGGATGTGGTGGCACTCTCAGCGTAGGCGGCCGCACTCTCGGTGCAGGTGGCGGCGCTCGGGGGGACGCGACCATCGTACGGGCATTCACGAAGCGTTTCCACGGTGTCATCTTTGCAAGAAGGGGGTGCAGGAATGGGGATCGGGATTCATGGATTCGGGGATTGCTGGCACTGGAGCACATGAGCCGGCGAAGCTTAAGGAGGGAGGCTTAAATAGACCCAGATATTTTCATCGCAAACGGTTCCTAGAAAACAACTGTGTGTGATGTTGTAGATATTTTTTATTAGCCGTGAAAGACGAATTTGGAGTAAAGTGGCAACGGATGGTGTTTTAAATGGACGATAAATTTTGTAGTACTAATACAACTATCATGTCAAATTTTGGAAAATTTCAGGGGTCATTTGACCTTTTAAGACATTTAAGTGATTTTCTAGCCATTTAATGACCGTAATTGAAATTTGAACTACATGTACATGCAACAGCTAACCATAACGGTTTGAAAACTCATATTTCGTGTACTTGTGTGCCATTTAATTCCATGTGCAGTAAATTAGAAGGAATTTTCAAACATATTGGTCTAACGGCTATGACACAATTAAGCATGGAGTGACATGGCATTTAATTCCAAAAAATAAAAAAAAAATCAGAAGCACATGAAACCTTGGTTGATGTAATGTCATGCCACCAAAAGATGATGTGGTATATAAATTGACATGTTTGACGAAAGTTTGGACACACACCCCTCACAAATCGGAGCAACTCACTAGACGGCTCGTGGTTCCGAGAGGGAACAATGCATGTTTGATGACGAACTGGAGATAGCTTCCTCTTATGGCCTTCAATTTTTTTCTATGTCTAATGTGCACTACTACAACTGTAATGTGAAATTTTTGAAAATTCTAGGGGTCATTTGACCTTTTAAAGACATTTAAGTGATTTTCTAGCCATTTAATGACCGTAATACAAATTTGAACTACATCTACATGCAACGCCTTACTAAAACGGTTTGAAAAATCATATTTGTGTACTTATGCGCGAGTTAATTCCATGTGTAGTAAACTTGAAGGAATTTTCAAACATATTTGTCTCACGACATGGACACATACATACGTATGCATGAAGTGACAAGGCATTTTAATTCAAAAAAATCAGAAACACATGAAACCTTGGTTGATGTAATGTCATGCCACCAAGATGATGTGGTAAATAAATTGGCATGTTTGACGAAAGTTTGGAGACACACCCCTCACAAACCAGAGCAACTCACTAGAAGGCTCGTGGTTCCAAGAGGGAACAATGCATGTTTGATGACGAATGGGAGATAGCTTGCTCTTACGGCCTTCAATTTTTTTTCTACGTCTAACGTGCACTACTACAACTGCAATGTGAAATTTTTGAAAATTCTAGGGGTCATTTGACCTTTTAAAGACATTTAAGTGGTTTTCTAGCCATTTAATGACCGTAATTCAAATTTGAACTACATCTACATGCAACGCCTAACCAAAACGGTTTAAAAAATCATACATGTGTACTTGTGCGCGTTAATTCCATGTGCAGTAAATTAGAAGGAATTTTCAAACATGTTGGTCTCACGGCATGGACACATGCATACGCATGCATGGAGTGACATGACATTTTAATTCCAAAAAATAAAAAAATGATCAGAAAAACATGAAACCTTGGTTGATGTAATGTCTTGCACCAAGATGATGTGGTAAAGAAATTGGCATGTTTGATGAAAGTTTGGACACACACCCCTCACAAACCGGAGCAACCCACTAGAAGGTTCGTGGCTCCGAGAGGGAACAATGCATGTTTGATGACGAACGGGAGATAGCTTCCTCTTACGGCCTTCAATTTTTTTTCTACGTCTAACATGCACTAATACAACTGTCATGTGAAATTTTTGAAAATTTCAGGGGTCATTTGACCTTTTAAAGACATTTAAGTGATTTTCTATCCATTTAATGACCGTAATTCAAATTTGAACTACATCTACATGCAATGCCTAACCATAACAATTTGAAAAATCATATTTTTGTGTACTTGTATGCGAGTTAATTCCATATGCAGTAAATTAGAAGGAATTTTCAAACATATTGGTCTCAAGGCATGGGCTCATGCATGGAGTGCCATGGCATTTTAATTCCAAAAAATTAAAAAATGATCAGAAAAACATGAACCTTGCTTGATTTAATGTCATGCCACCAAGATGATGTGGTAAAAAAATTGGCCTATTTGACAAAAGTTTGGACACACACCCCTCACAAACCGGAGCAACTCACTAGAAGGTTCGTGGTTCCGAGAGGGAACAATGCATGTTTGATGTCGAACGGGAGATAGCTTCCTCTTACGACCTTCAATTTTTTTTCTACGTTTAATGTGCACTAATACAACTGTCATGTGAAAATTTGGAAAATTTCAGGGGTCATCTGACCTTTTAAAGACATTTAAGTGATTTTCTAACCATTTAATGACCGTAATTCAAATTTGAAATACATCTACATGCAATGCCTAGCCATAACGGTTTCAAAAATCATATTTTTGTGTACTTGTGTGCGAGTTAAAAAATCATCAGACAATGTAAATATCTGCAGTTCAAAAAAGAAAATGTAAAGATCTGGCAAGACAACCGGCCCCCACACGATTGGCACTCTATCTCGCGGCTCGAGGTTTGGTAGGTGAGTGGCGGGGATCATTAATCAGACACGGTTCTGCATTGGAAACCATAAGCTATTATGTTCACACACGGATTTTGGCTATTATGTTCACATACGGATTTTGCTACGGGAATCGTGTGTAATTCAAACTACAGTACTCGTAAATTCCGGCGACTGTCGTGTGTACTGTCCCCGTCGATCTAGATTCTGGCCGCCAATAAATACTACCTTGCTCATGTCGTCCCACCTGCATTCTCATCTACATCCTCCCCTCGCTCGCCCTCTCTCTCTCTCTCAAATCTCTGCCATGGCGCCGCCGGTCTGCCCACGCACCGACGAGGAGTCGCCGCCCCCCGAGGACGCTCACTCGATTAGCAACGACGAGGACCCCTACGCGCCGCCTGATGAGGTTGCACCGGACCCCCCAACTTTGGATTGGTTTTGGGGCCTGAGGGAGTCCTGGATTAGGGGGTATCCAGACAGCCGAATTATATTCTTTGGCCGGACTGTTGGACTATGAAGATACAAGATTGAAGACTTCGTCCCATGTCCGGATGGGACTCTCCTTGGCGTGGAAGGCAAGCTTGGCAATACGGATATGTAGATCTCCTTCCTTGTAACCGACTTTGTGAAACCCTAGCCCCATCCGGTGTCTATATAAACCGGAGGGTTTAGTCCGTAGGACCAACAACAACAATCATACCATAGGCTAGCTTCTAGGGTTTAGCCTCTTCGCTCTCGTGGTAGATCAACTCTTGTACTACTCATATTATCAAGAACAATCAAGCAGGACGTAGGGTATTACCTCCATCAAGAGGGCCTGAACCTGGGTAAACATCGTGTCCCCCGCCTCCTGTTACCATCCGCCTAGACGCACAGTTTGGGACCCCCTACCCGAGATCCGCCGGTTTTGACACCGACATTGGTGCTTTCATTGAGAGTTCCTCTGTGTCGTCATCGTCAGGCTTGATGGCTCCTTTGATCATTGATAGCGATGCAGTCCAGGGTGAGACTTTTCTCCCCGGACAGATCTTCATATTCGGCGGCTTCGCACTACGGGCCAACTCACTTGGCCATCTGGAGCAGTTCGAGAGTTATGCCCCTGGCCACCAGGTTAGGTTTGGAAGCTTAAACAACACGGCCTACATCCGCGGAGACTTGATCTTCGACGGATTCGAGCCCCTGCCGAGTGCGCCGCATGGTCACGATGAGCATGATTTAGCTCTACCATCGGACAATGTTCAGGAGACCGCACCGGCAACCGCTCCGAGCCTCAATTCGGAGCCAATTGCGCCATCCATGGACAGGTGGATAGACCCCGCCACGGAGGCCGCATTCTCAGCGGCGATCGAGCCGAGTATCGACCTTACCCTTCACGAGAGCCGTGACGCCAAACTGCCGGATTCTTCCCCGGCCATGGACTACGAACCGCCTGCGCCCGTGCCTATCGAATCCGACTGGGCACCGATCATGGAGTTCACCTCCGCGGATATCTTTCAGCACTCGCCCTTCGGCGACATACTGAACTCATTAAGGTCTCTCTCCTTGTGAGGAGAGTCCTGGCCGAACTATGTCCGGCAGGATTGGGATGCGAATGACGAAGAAATTCGCCGCCCACCTACCACCCACTTTGTAGCCACTATCGACAATTTGACCGACATGCTCGACTTCGACTCCGAAGACATTGACGGTATGGACGACGATGCAGGAGACGAACAAGAACCACTGCCCAAAGATGGTATGGACACACCCAAAGAAGGCAATGGCGACGGGACAGCGGAGGATGACCCCTCCAAGAAGCAACCCAAGCGCCAACGTCAGTGGCGCTGCTCTAAGTCTCGCCAAGGCAAAAGCGGTGATACCGGCACAGGAGATAATAGCACTCTGGACAGTGCCGAAGATGACGACAATCCCCTCCAGCAAGATTTAGAGCAGGAGGGTGGAGAAGCCAGCCCTCCCGAGAGAGCGGCAGATGGAGAGGCGGAGGATGATAATTACATGCCTCCCTCCGAAGGCGAGGCAAGCCTCGACGATGATGAATTTGTCGTGCCTGAGGATCCCTTTGAGCAAGAGCGCTTCAAGCGCCAGCTTATAGCCACAGCAAATAGCCTTAAGAAAAAGCAACAACAGCTTCGAGCTAATCAAGATTTGCTAGCTGACAGATGGACTGAAGTCCTTGCGGCCGAGGAATATGAACTCGAATGCCCCTCCAAGAGTTACCCAAAGCGCAGGTTGCTACCCCGACTGGAGGAGGAAGCATTAAAACCAACATCTCCAGTGTATGACGCGGCTGATCGGCCACCTCGTGGCCACGATAGAGAGGCATTTCAGCCAAAAGCTCAGCCCGCACCCCGACGCCACTCAAATAAAAATGTCAAGGCACGGGGAAACATGCTAGACATGCGAGACGTATTGGAGGACAAAGCAAAACACGCAAGATCGATCTACGGATCACGAGGGCGCGCCACTATGCGAGATGATAACCGTCACGCCGGATACAGTAAAAGTAAATCCGGCTGGGCCGAACACAGCGGACAAGACTCATTTGAGCTGCGTCACGATATAGCCTAGTACAAAGGCGCCGCACACCCCCTATGCTTCACAGATGAAGTAATGGATCACCAAATCCCAGAGGGTTTCAAACCTGTAAATATCGAATCATACGATGGTACAACAGATGCTGCGGTATGGATCGAGGACTTCCTCCTGCACATCCACATGGCCCGCGGTGACGATCTACACGCCATCAAATACCTCCCACTCAAACTCAAAGGACCATCTCGGCATTGGCTCAACAGCCTGCCAGCAGGATCCATTGGCTGTTGGGAAGATCTGGAAGCCGCATTCCTCGACAACTTCCAGGACACTTATGTGCGACCACCAGATGCT
The DNA here is from genome assembly GCF_056163025.1 of Triticum urartu. NCBI lineage: Eukaryota > Viridiplantae > Streptophyta > Magnoliopsida > Poales > Poaceae > Triticum > Triticum urartu. Next base: position 472,939,889 of record NC_141879.1, read on the forward strand.
GATGACTTGAGCCACATAATTCAGCAGCCAGAGGAATCGGCCAGGCAATTCTGGACACGGTTCCTGACAAAGAAAAATCAAATCATCGACTGTCCGGATGCAGAGGCCCTAGCAGCTTTTAAGCACAACATCCGCGACGAGTGGCTCGCCCGACACCTTGGCCAGGAAAAGCTGAAATCTATGGCAGCCCTCACGACACTCATGACCCGCTTTTGCGCGGGAGAGGACAGCTGGCTGGCTCGAAGCAATAACATATCAAAGAACCATGGTACTTCGGATACCAAGGATAGCAATGGCAGGTCACGTCGTAACAAACACAAGCGCCGCATCAACAGCGACAATACCGAGGATACAACAGTCAATGCCGGATTCAGAGGCTCTAAACCCGGTTTGCGGAAAAAGCCATTCAAAAGAAGCACTCCGGGCCCGTCCAGTTTGGACCGTATACTCGATTGCTCGTGTCAAATACACGGCACCCCCGACAAGCCAGCCAACCACACCAACAGGGAATGTTGGGTGTTCAAGCAGGCCGGCAAGTTAAATGCTGAAAACAAAGATAAGGGGTTACATAGCGATGACGAGGAGGAGCCCCGGCCGCCGAACACCGGAGGACAGAAGAGGTTTCCCCCACAAGTGCGGACGGTGAACATGATATACGCAACCCACATCCCCAAGAGGGAGCGGAAGTGTGCGCTAAGGGACGTATACGCATTGGAGCCAGTCGCCCCAAAGTTCAACCCATGGTCCTCCTGTCTGATCACTTTCGATCGCAGGGACCACCCCACTAGTATCCGTCATGGCGGATTCTCCGCACTGGTCCTAGAACCAATCATCGACGGATTTCACCTCACTCGAGTCCTTATGGACGGCGGTAGCAGCCTGAACCTGCTTTATCAGGACACAGTGCGCAAAATGGGTATAGAGCCCTCAAGGATCAAACCCACAAAAATGACCTTTAAAGGCATCATACCAGGTGCAGAGGCCCATTGCACAGGCTCAGTCACACTGGAAGTGGTCTTCGGATCCCTGGATAACTTCCGAAGCGAGGAGTTAATCTTCGATATAGTCTCGTTCCGCAGTGGCTATCATGCACTGCTCGAGCGAACCACATTTGCGAGATTTAATGCGGTACCGCATTATGCATACCTCAAGCTCAAGATGCCAGGACCTCGGGGGGGGGGGGGGGGGGGGGTTATCACAGTCAATGGAAACACAGAGTGCTCTCTCCGCACGGATGAGCACACTGCGGCCCTCGTAGCAGAAGCACAAAGCAGCCTCTTGAGGCAATCCACCAGTTCGGTGATTAAACACCCGGACACCGTCAAGCGCGCCCGAAGTAATCTGCAACAAGACCGCCTGGCATGTTCCGAGCTCGCATAGCAATGCGCCCCCACCCCAGTCCCAGCCAAAAGGCGAAATCCGTGCCACGCATACATAATTACGCATTGAAAATACCATGGGCATAGGTGGGGGGCATGACTACGGCACGCCCCAAAACGCGGCTCAACCGCACTAGGGGCTTCCCGCTTTGTTATTTTTTCTCTCTTTCAGGACTTTACTCTCTGGAAACCCCGTCCGGCAATATGATTGCCGGACACATGATACAACAACCAAGGAGGCATAAAGCTACGTCACACCATGGAACTCCCAGGTGGTCTCTGATAACGAGTGAAATACCTGCTTTAAATACCATTCCTCAGCTTGCCCTTGGAGGGGACATGTCAAATAGTCCTACTTTTTGCTTATCACACTACCTGTATCATTCTGCTTCGACACACCTTTTTTGAATAAACAATGCATAGCACTAGATTATTACCGCATTCTCTATTCTTTCTTATATATATATATGTTCATTCATGACATTCAGCACCCGTACACTCTGGTACAGCCAATACGCCAGGGGCTTAAGCGCACCCCATAATATGGCATGAGAAGTCCGAACACTTTTGATAGTGCGGCACCCCGGACTTATAGCATTATATGCATCAGCTCCGAATCATGTCTTGGGGCAATAGATGGGTTTGCCCGGCTCCCATGTTTTGGTACCTTACGTTCCGCTTTATCGGCTAAGGTAGCATTGGGAGAACTACTGCTATTGTGCCCCGGTTCATTTGGGCAAGCACCTCAATAGAGAAAGCTAAAACTGACTCTCATGATAAGGCGAGAGCTGGTCGCTGTTCGAGAGGTCTTGAGTCCCTAAAGACTTATGCCGCTTAGGATGAGGAGTCGGCTTTGTCCGGCTTAGGCGTGTATAGCGCCCCGAATTCGGCCTTCCGAATACTAGGGGCTTCGCCAAAATTTAAAATTGTAGACTTCTATGGCTAAGTGAGAGTGATAAAGCATTATAGTCTGATTGCCTCGTTCGTTGTGCTGAGCACCTCCCTCGAAGGACCCAACAATGGGAAAAAGAGTGCTCAGATTTATCCCGAACACCCCACCACTCATGGCATGGGGGCAGAAGCCGACGACTGGCCATCTCTCAGATTTGATAAACAGCCACACAGAAGGTAATATTTTAAATTCAACCAAGCGTTGCATAGCGCATATGAACAAGTTTTCATAATACAGGATCACACGAGCAAGTTCATTCAAAAATTGCATCCTTTGCACACTCGTCCGCCACAAGACGGGCACCCTTCAAGACACCCTCATAATACATTTCAGGGTGGCGATGCTCCTTGCCCTACGGTGGCCCCTCCTTCACCAACTTCTCGGCGTCCATCTTGGCCCAGTGCACCTTCTCACGGGCAAAAGCCCGGTGTGCACCTTCGATGCAGACGGACTGCTTTATGACTTCCAGCCGTGGGCTGGCATCCACAAGCCGCCTCACCAGGCCAAAGTAGCAGTTGGGAAGGGAGTCGCCAGGCCACATCCGGACTATAAGGCCCCTCATGGCCTATTCGGCCGCCTTGTGCAGCTCGACCAGTTGCTTCAGCTGGTCGCTCACAGGCATCGGGTGTTCGGTCCCAGTATACTGAGACTAGAACAACTTCTCCATTGAGCTTCCCTCCTCGGCCTGGTAGTACTTTGCGGCATCTGACACGCTGCGGGGCAAATCTGTGAATGCTCCTGGAGAGCTCCGGACTCGGGTAAGTAACAAGTAATTTACTTTCACATGCTTGCTTTGCATAATGAATGCCTTACCCGCCGCTATCTTCCTCATCGCCTCAATTTCGTGGAGGGCCTTTTGGGCTTGAGCCTTGGCATGCTTTGTGCTCTCGAGGGCCGCAGCAAGCTCAGACTCTCGCGTCTTCGATTCAAGCTCCAAAGTCTCGTGCTTCTTCACGAGAGCATGGGGCTCTTGCTGCACCTCGCCCACCCGTGCCTCTTGTTTCTCCCGCTCGGTGCGCTCCTCGACCGCTTTGTTTTCTGCCTCGGACAGCGCTCGCTTCAGGGTCGCCACTTCGGTCGTGGCCCCTGGCACATCCATGATGATCCTATCATTTTGCAACCACATCTTATATATATATATATATATGTATATATAGACAAGGTATTGCTTACCTTTGTTCTCCTCGAGCTGCCTCTTGGCAAGGCCGAGTTCTTTCTCGGACCGCTCGAGGTTCTGCTTCAGTGCGGCGACCTCCGCAGTCAGTGCGGCAGAGGTCAGCAGCGAAGCCTGCATACGCATATAGACATACTTGTATTAGACTCCAGCGGATATTATTTAATCCTCTATTTGGCTTTTCTTTGTGAACGCCAAACAGAGCATCAGGGGCTACTGTCTATGCGATAATATTTTCCTATATTTTAAATACTTACCTCAAAGCCTGTTAGAAGGCTGGCACAGGCTTCAGTCAGTCCGCTCTTGGCGGACTGAACCTTCTTGATTACCGCACTCATAATAGTGCAGTGCTCTTCGTCGATGGAAGCGCCGCGAAGCGCTCCCAGCAGGTTGTCCGGTGCCTCTGGATAGACAGAGGTCACCAGCACAGGCGGCTTGCCCCTCTTGGCAGGGGGCCGCCTGCCGGAGTCCGGAACCACTGGAGGTTCCAGCACGGTGTTCGGCTGAGGGCCGAACTTGGAGCCCTTGGGAGTCTTACTCCCTTTGCGCCTGGAGTCCGGAAGGTCACCTTGAGGCGCCTCCAGGACTACCTCCCCTCGGTTCGGTGCCCCTTGAGACAATGCCTCGACATTGTCTATAGGGCGAGGAGAGGAGGCGGTTGGAAGTGACTCACTATTCATGTCCGACGAGTCCAAGGAACCGTCCGACGAGGATACGTCGATGCGGGGTCGAGGCGGACTGCATGATCATATTCGACGTTAGGAGAAGCAGTGCAATAAAAGTATGCTATGAGTTACTCTAGTATCCGAATACTTATGACTTCGCCAAGGGCTTGGCCCTGAGTAACCATTCATCTTCGTTGTCGGCGGCGGTGGTGGAACAGTCCGGAAGGAGAGTCCTTCTCTTCTTGGACCCTCCGGCCTCCCCGGTTGGGGCGGCGTTCCTTTTCCTGTCTCCCCCGGCTGGAGGGGGAGAACCGTCATCTTCCTCCTCCTCGTTTTCACAGAGGAGTTCGTCTCGGAGTTATCGGACGATGAGTCCGATACCACCTGGCGCCGGGAACTCTTTCAGGTTCCCGTGGCCTTCTTCTTGATCTTCTTCTCCGGCACCTCATAAGGAGCCGGAGTCCGCATCTCTGTTAGGAGAGGGTCTGCAGGTCTTCGGACAGAGGGGCCGGACAGTCAATCTGCTCTGATGTCTCCACCCAGTCCTGTCAAAGGCATGGGAGCTCAGACCCCGCACATGGTTAAACTATGGAAAATAAATACCCTACGAGGTGCACGGAACTTACCGGATTCACAGGGCGCGTCGCACTTAGCCCGCGGTCTTCGGTAAGGGGAGGGGGGACCTCGGCTCCCTTGAACAGCACCTTCCAGACGTCCTTATGCGTCGTGTCGAAGAGCTCGCGTAGAGTCTGGTGCTGGGCCGAGTCGAACTCCCATAAGTTGAAAGCCTGTCGTTGACATGGGAGAATCCGGTGGAAGAGCATGACCTGGACTATGTTGACAAGCTTGAGTTTCTTGCTTAGCATGTTCCGGATACACTTCTGGAGTCCGTCCAGCTCCACCGATGAACCCCAGGACAGGCCCTTCTCCTTCCAGGAAGTGAGGCGCGCGGGGATTCCGGATCGAAACTCGGGGGCCGCCACCCAGTTGGTGTCACGCGGCTCGGTAATGTAGAACCACCCCAATTGCCACCCCTTTATGGTCTCCACGAAGGAGCCCTCGAGCCATGTAACGTTGGGCATTTTTCCCACCATGGCTCTGCCACATTCCGCTTGTTGGCCGCCCACTACCTTCGGTTTGACATTGAAGGTCTTCAGCCACAGGCCGAAGTGGGGCCGGGCGCAGAGGAAAGCCTCGCACACGACGATGAAAGCCGAGATGTTGAGGATGAAATTCGGAGCTAGATCATGGAAGTCCAGCCCATAATAGAACATAAGGCCGTGAACGAATGGATGGTGGGGAAACCCCAGTCCACAGACGAAGTGTGTGAGGAAAACCACCCTTTCGTAAGGTTCCGGGTACGGACGATCTGCCCCGCGGCTGGCAGCCGATGCGTAATATCCGCGGCTAAGTATCCAGCCCCACGCAGCTTTTTGATGTCTCCCTCCATAACGGAGGAGACCATCCACTTGCCTCCCGCTCCGGACATGTTTGGAGAGGGTTGAGGAGAAGGATGTGGACTTGGGCACTGGATCTCGAGTGCTGAGAATGGATGAGCAAGGAGGAAGAAGGCGTGGGTAAAAAAAGGTGAACCCTTATCCCTTTATAAGGGCGGACGAAACTATGTGCCCCCACCAGCCTGGTAAAACTCACTTATCCCCTAAGCGCCGTAATTGATGGCGCGGTTGGGTTACCCACGTCCGTATTGATGGGAATCCGGTAATAAGGGGCCACGATCTCTGCTTCGACAAGACGTACCAAGAAAACCGCCTCGCGAAACACCCTGAGGTTGGTTGTGAAAAACGATTCGAATGGTGACCTGGCTGTGGTGTGATGTCACACTGCAGAATGCGTCGGCAGATTAGATTTGTGAAAATATTATTCTCTCTACAATTGTATGTGGAACTTGTTTTGCAGAGCCGGACACGATCCTCGTGTTCAAAATCTTCTATGAAGTATTCAGAGGAGGAACCCGCCTTGCAATACTGAAGACAATCTGCGCGCAGGACTCATCGTCATTGAAGCCTGGTTCAGGGGCTACTGGGGGGGTCCTGGATTAGGGGGTATCCAGACAGCCGGATTATATCCTTTGGCTGGACTGTTGGACTATGAAGATACATGATTGAAGACTTCGTCCCGTGTCCCGATGGGACTCTCCTTGGCATGGAAGGCAAGCTTGGCAATACGGATATGTAGATCTCCTTCCTTGTAACCGACTCTGTGTAACCCTAGCCCCCTCCGGTATCTATATAAACCGGAGGGTTTAGTCCGTAGGACCAACAACAACAATCATACCATAGGCTAGCTTCTAGGGTTTAGCCTCTTCGATCTCGTGGTAGATCAACTCTTGTACTACTCATATTATCAAGAACAATCAAGCAGGACGTAGGGTATTACCTCCATCAAGAGGGCCCGAACCTGGGTAAACATCGTGTCCCCCGCCTCCTGTTACCATCCGCCTAGACGCACAGTTCAAGACCCCCTACCCGAGATCCACCGATTTTGACACTGATAGGGCCAGTACAATCTTTGTTTGTGGAAGTCGCTGCCGCCGGCTGAGAAAGCCAGGCAAGTGGCATTCAAGAAGGAGATGGCAGAGGAGGAAGCCAGGTACCAGGCGGCCTGTGAAGCTCATGATGACGCCTGGAAAAGGAGGCGGCAGAGTTTTGGGGGCGGGCGCGTCGTCGTGTCGAGGAGGTGTATGAAGACGGATACTTTGCGAGGAAGGTCATAGGCGCTAGGCGCCTCATCGCTGCCTGGAGGTGGGCCGATAAGCTCCAGCGTGCCACCGCCAAGGAGCTCCGGTGGGAACCCAATGAAATGGCAAGATCGGCCGCACGTGTCCACCAGCAAGAGGCAGATTGGTACGTCAAGCGCTGCGAGGTGGAGGAGGCAGAGTACTGCCTCCGCACTGGGAAGACGCCGCGCACCAGGGAGCTGCTGGCGAGGGGCTGCCGGAATACTAGCCCCAGGAGGGATTATTAGTTTTAGTATTGTTCGTTTTCAATTGTATGCATTGTACCTAGTAGTTAAGTATCATCAGGTATATGTGATGATATTATATATATATATATTCTACGATGAACTAATGAACAATTTATATATATATATATATATTATGAATTCCATTTTCTATCAGTTTTTATATACTAATTTGAATCTAGCTGTTATCATCCACATATACAGAATGGAAAGCGTATATACACACATTGAAACAGAACATATAAGAATGGAAAACAGAGGACACACATTGAAATAGAGCAATAAACAGAGCAATACTATGATTCCTGTGAATACATAGCTATCCACGTCGAAATGACTTTTCAAAATAAAATGCGTCCATGAGACCATGACCAGCAGCCCTTGCCTACGGTAGCTCTTGGCTGTGCCTGAACTCCTGCACGCGTTCGTCCAAGCGGTTGACACGCTCGCGGTACATCTGGAGCATGATCTCGAGCTCCAAGTTGGCTATTCATCGGAGATCACCAGCTCGAGGATGCGACGACCATGTTCCTCTACTACGCCCAGGTGGACACCTGGCCAAGGAGGCAGTCGAGCCTAATGACCAGTGCCTTGGCATCCAGCGGGCCGCGAAAAGGGCGAACGGCATGGCGGGCTTCTGGTGCAAGTACGGTGCGGCTGGCCTCTGGTGCAAGTACGGCGCTAAGGGCCTCTGCCACTCCTGGCGAGGAATGGGGGTACTGACGGGGCGTGTACCCAGCTGCGACGCCGTGTCGATAGCAGGCAAGCGCCGATGGATCCGCTCTTGTTGTGCAGCGCGCCGTGCCTCTCGCTCTGCGGCGCTCCAATGGTCTCGCCATGCGGCGAGCCGCAGCCTATCGGCGCGGACGCGCCTAGCTTGCTCTGCGGCGCGCCATCGATCATGTTGTGTGACGAGCTGCAGCATGTCGGTGCTGACATGCCTATCTTGATCCGCGGCGCTCAAGCGCCATGCGCCAAAGGTCTGCTCAACCCTAGCGATGACGCGCATTACGGCATCGTCCATCGTGTTGCCAGGGAGCGCCTCGGCCTCGACGGGTCGTGAAGCCTGCTCGTTTTCCTCGTCGACAAGGTTGATGGTAGAGGCAGCGCTTTGGTGGGTTGGCATGCTTGGAAAACGTGGATGAGGTACAGGTTGCGCTTGTCGCCTCCGTGCGTCGCGCACCACCTATGCGTAATATCAGTGGGTGGCGGGAAACAGGTGAGGAAATGGCGGGAAACGGTGGCGTGTTCATAATACACCATCAATTAATGGAAACTTAGCATAGAAGGAACATCGAGCTAGCACAAGAAGTAGATGATGATCAGATGAACACGGACCACACTAGGGAACCCGTCGATGATGAATTCATCAATCCCAAACAGATGAATTAGAAGCAATCGTCTGTGTTAATATCGGTCTTCGCACACATTCCTGATTACAGACCTGTTTGCCGCGTATCACACACATCTTGTTATATTGAACCATTTCTGTTCTCTTGTCTCAACGCAAACAGTTCATCTGAGTGAACCACATGTCGTATATCGCACACACCTTCATCTAGCCGCCCGTTTCTTTTGTGTTGCCTAATCACAAACAGTTCATCCGAGTGAACCGTATGTTGTATATCGCACACACCTTCTTCTGGCTGCCCGTTTCTTTTGTTCCTCCTCATCACAAACAGTTAATTGAGCTGAACCATATGCCCTGCATCGCACACACAACTAAAATCTGAACCGTGTTTGATGCATCCTCCATCGGAAACGTTTTGCACCCTTTTGATGGTTATTTTACACCACCGTTTGCGATTATGGCATCGCACACAGTTTTGTCGAACGGTCTCTGGTCGTAGTGTCGCATTAGCAGCAACCTGCAGTAGTGAAAGAGACTTGCCAGCAACGGGATTGAACTAGGTATGAAGATACCGACGATCGAATCTCGGGCAAATAACATACCGATGGACAAAGGGAATAACGTATGTTGCCATAACGGTTCGACCGATAAAGATCTTCGTAGAATGTTTAGGAACCAATATGAGCATCCAGGTTCCCCTATTGGTTATTGACCGGAGAGGTGTCTCAGTCTTGTCTACATAGTTCTTGAACCCATAGGGGCCGCACGCTTAACGTTCGATGACGATTTAGTATTATACGAGTTATGTGATTTGGTGACTGAATGTTGTTCGGAGTACCAGATGAGATCATGGACATGACAAGGAGTCTCGAAATGGTCGAGAGGTAAAGATGATAGTATTCGGACACCGGAAGTGTTGCGAAGGGTATCGGGTACACATCGGGTCACTGGAAGGGGTTCCGGGCACCCCCGGCAAAGATATGGGCCTTATGGGCCAAGAGAGGGACAGACCAGCCCACAAGGGGATGGTGCGCCCCCATATAGGCCGAAATAGGAGGATAAGGAAAGAGGGGAAGGGAAAAGGGAAGGGGAAGATTCGGCCTCCCCTTCCTTCCCACCCCCTCTCTTTCCTTTCCCCTCCGGTTAATAAGGAAGGGGGGCTAATTGAGGGGGACCCCAAGTAGGATTCCTACTACTTGTGGCGCCCCCTTGGCTGCCTCTGCTCCCCTCCAACCTATATATATGTGGGGGGCACCGCTATAATACACAACATCAATTGTTAGCCGTGTGCGGCGCCCCCTCCATAGTTTACACCCCCGGTCATACTCTCGCAGTGCTTAGGCGAAGCCCTGCGCGGATCACTTCACCATCACCGTCACCACGCCATCGTGTTGATGGAACTCATCTACTTCCTTGACACCTTGCTGGATCAAGAAGGCGAGGGATGTCATCACAATAAATGTGTGCAGAACTCGGAGGTGCCATACGTTCGGTGCTTGATCGGTTGGAGCTAGAAGAAGTTCGACTACATCAACCGTGTTGTCAAATGCTTCCACTTTCGGTCTACGAGGGTACGTGCACACACTCTCCCCCTCTCGTTGCTATGCATCTCCTAGATAGATCTTGCGTGAGCGTAGGATTTTTTGAAATTGCATGCTACATTTCCCAAAAGATTTGGGGAACTGGAGTAGGAATTGAGATTCCAAAGGTGGGGGAGGGGCGGGAGATTGGGGATGAAAAGGTAGCATGAATTTTGAACACGCGCCAATATGCTCTCGGCCGCAAGCGCACGAAAACACCAGTGGCGCCCACATGTTAGCCTAAGAGTCCTTTTTCTTACTTTTTTTGAGAGCCCACCCTTTTTTGAGGATCTTTTGAGAGCCCGGCCTGAGAGTCATAGTTGACATGTTTGGCATTGCATTACTACTTGGCCCATATTCAACGACACCTCACTGTCCCAAACAAGTGTACATCATCGAAAAGAAACTGTCGGGGGTTTGGTGCGACATATGCCAAAGAATGGCTTATCATGGTGGGGGCGAGTAGAACATCGCCGGTGCCTGGAAACAGGATGAGGCAAAGGCATGCACGCCGGCGAATCTTACCCAGCTTCAGGGCTCTTCGGGGAGATAATACCCCTACTGCTGCTCTCGGGTTCTCCGCATGATCACTATGGCAAAGTGTTTACACGGTTGCTCCTTGAGCTGTTTCTTGGAGGTAGGAGAGGGCAAGGCTAGCTCTCTCCCTTCTATATGATCTGGCCTAGAGCTAATGGGTTCCAACCCTTTGCATGGGTGCCCTGGGGGGGTTTATATAGGCCTACCCCCCCAGGGGTACAATGGTAATCCGGCGGGACGCGGGCCCAGCCGTCGGCGCCTCTGGCCTTCGTCTGTCCCGGCTCACCGCTGGGGCCCGCCAACTGGCGGGCCCCGCCGACTGGCCTGGTACGGAGCCGACAGGCCGCGTCCGCCGCGGGCGGGTCTTGCCGGCCGCTGATTACTGTGCCGTGCTTTCGATGACGCGGGCTTGATCATGGGGTCGTGGCAACAGCCCCGCTGCCTGGCGGGCGATCACTATTGCCACTCCCCCGGGCCGACTCCCGACGGGTCCGACTGGTGGTCCTCTTGCCGTCTCCTGGGGTCTCACCGACTGGTGGGACCCGCTGCCTCTGAGCCGTACAGACAAGCCGTCGTGGGTGCAGGATTCGGTCCTGTGGCGCTGATGTCAGGGCCGGCATGGCAACAGTGCCACGGCGCACAGAGATCTACCGGGGTACGGCGTGCTGTGGCCATGCCCGCCCTTGGTAAGGGGCGGGAGTGGGCTTCACTGTAGCCACTCTCCCGCCCCGTCCCCCTTGATGAGGTCACGGGATTTGTTGGAGTCGCAGGCCGACTCCCCAAAGCCGGCCTCTCTGGAAGTCGCTAGTCAGGAGTCGGCTTACCCTGCGGTCGTCCCTGGGACTCGGCCGCGAGTGGTCAGTCGGTCGTCTTGCCATTGACTTCTTGAAGGCGGCTCTTCATCCTGGGGCCTTGAGGGGCGCAGCCTGCCCCGATGTCTTGAAAGGTTCTGGGGCTCGGGTTGGCCTACCCGTGGCCCATTACTCCGACAGTAGTCCCCGAAGCTGATGAGGCGCCGCGGACGATCGGCCGAGAAGCCTCAGCAGTTTCTCCTTCCGAGTGCTCAACACATGGTCTTGGATGGACTTCTGCCGGGCCGACTAGAAGGAGTCGGACTTGCTCAACTCAGATTCTCTCAATTCCGACTCGCACAATATTTCGAACGTCGCGGCGGGATCCAAGTAGCGTGCTAGCTAAGCCTCCAGGCCGCCGCCCGTTCTAGGGCTGTCATGCGATGACACGTGGTTGGGCCATTCTGCCAACCTACGCGTGCGACGGGACACGCCCATAGGCGGGGCCCGCCACTACCGCGCCTCGGCGCCCGAGCGGATCCGCCGCGGCCCCGGCGGACGGTTGGGATTCTCGTGGAGTTACTGCGCGCAGTAACTTTGTCGTGGAACGTGGGGGTCGTGGGGCCGTGGGCGTAGTAAATCCCACGACCGCCCCCTCGGCTTCGCAGCCCACGAGGCTATAAGTAGGGGAAAGAGGGGGGCACGCGCGCTCCTCCTTCCCACCACCCCTTGCTCTCTTCCTTCTCACTGCTCCTCGCTCTCCTCCTTCTCACTGCTCCTCGCTCTCCTCCTTCTTCTTCTTCCTTGCTCCGCCGCGCGCCCAAGCTCCGACGAACGCCGCGGCGATCAGCTCGCGATGAGCTCTTCCTCTGCCGCCGCGCCTCCTCCGATGCGCTCCGGCACCTGGGACGGCTCCGAAGTTCACGACGACCATGTCGAGTTCCTCCGCCGGACTCGTCGGCTCCCCGGCGAGGATCACGTGCGGGTGCGTCTTGCGCCGAAGGGGGAGATTTCCCCCGCGCCACAGGAGGGCGAGCGGGTCATCTTTCGCTCGCACTGCTTGCGCGGGTTGGGGCTGCCGGCGAGCAGTTTCTTCCGATCCTTCCTGGAGTTCTATGGCCTCCAGCCGCACCACCTTACCCCCAACACAGTGGTGCTGTTGTCCACCTTCGTGACCTTGTGCGAAGGCTTCCTCGGAGTCCTCCCCACCCTCGACCTCTCGGACAACAAGCTCCTGGAGGATTGGCAGTTCAGCAAGGAGCCGTACTCCCACGCCAACCCCCCGCCTGTGGTGAGTTACCTTTCCTTTCTTTCTTTGGATTCTCTTTTTTCTTGCCGAGTTTGTTTTGACCAGTCGGCTTTGGTCAGAATCCCCTCCTCCACCCGCCAGCCGGCACCTCGGGGCCGGCCCGCGAGTTCCTCGCCGACCGGGCGGAGAGCGACGTCGACGACCCTGATCTGGGGGTGGCGGCTCTGGAGGACGACGCCGAGGGAGGAGGAGGAGTAGCAGGCGACTTCAGGCCTTCGGCCACTTTCGCCGACTGGCCTGACGATGATGCCGAGGGAGAAGTCACCCCCCGCCATCGGCCAGGAGCCGGCCAGCCTAGCGCGGGCTCTTCTGCTGCGCCGGGGGCTCCAGGCGGCGGGAAGAAGCGCAGGGCCGTGCCGACCTTGTTCGGTAGTCGGCCGAAGAAGCCCAAGGGTCCGGCTGCGGCAACCCGGCGGGACGAGGCGGCTGCGAAGGCCATCCGCTTCCGTAAGGAAGTGAAGAAGCCTCCATTGGTCTCCGCGTGAGTATTCTGTCTTAATGCTTTATTCTTCTTTGTGGCTTTGTCTGAGTCTTTGCTTGCTCCCCTTGCTTCAGGGCTCCCCGCACTCTTGAGAGGGTCACCGCCACCTCCGTCATGGGGTCAGCGGAGACGTCCGCCACCACTCGGGGGATTGACCCCGCTGCTGACCTTCGCGAGGCAACAGAGCGGAATGCGCAGGAGAAGCACAATGAAGAAGAGGCCGTTCGCCTGGAGAAGACGGAGGCCTCCGCCAAGAAAAAATTGGCGGAGGCCGAAGCCACCGCCGCGACGAAGCGGCAGGCTGAGGAGGCTGCACGCCGCCAATCGGCGGTGTTCGTCACCCTGTTGAACTCTGTGTCGCCGCCTCCAGAGTTCACGGGGCAGACTGGGGAAGCCGGCGGCGAGAACCCCGCCGTGGAGAGGGAAGGCGGCGACCCTTCTACGCCGGACGTGATCGTTCCGCCGCCGCCTCCGCCGCCGTCTGAGAGACCGCAAGGCAAGCAGCCAGCGGACCCTCTGGTGCCGCCGACCGAAGACGAAGCCGTGGCGAGGTTACTCCTCCAAGTCGGCTCGCTGACGCGCCGCCGTCTGGAGAAGGCGACTTCAGCACCCCGCCCCCTGGAGGCCGGCACCGCTAGCTCGGCGATCCCAGACACCGAAGCGACGAGCGCCACGCCCATTGGGTGGGTGCAAGGAGGCGGCACAGGGCTGCTGAACCAGGCGCTTCTGGACGTCCAGGCGAAGCTTCGTGCCGAGGGCGACGCTCTCTAGAATTGCACCAAGGCGTACCTGGCGTCGCGGGCAGCCGTCCGGGTATGTTTTTTCCTTTGGTCCTTGTTTCCTTGTTCCTCTCTGTGGGGGCGCGCCAGCGCACCCACTGGGTGTAGTCCCCGAGTTTCGGGCTGGCTGCTCAGCAGGCGGCCCGGAACTCCAATTGATGAACTCTGGGTATTAATTTTTTGTCTGAAATGCTTGACGCAGGATTACCACAACCTCCGCGTCACTGCCTTCAACCGTAACGTTGAAGAGCTGGGCAAGCGGACCGCCGATCTGTTGGAGAGCCGGAGTAAGTCTTTTTCCTTCTTTGCGGGGGCGCGCTGGCGCACCCGCGGGCTGTAGTCCCCGAGATTCAGGCCGACTACTGAGCAATCGGGCCGGATCTCCCCGGTGATCTTCTTTATTGATGACTTAGCGCCTTCTTTCTTTCTTCTTTTCAGGAGTCAATGCTGCTCTTCAACAGCAGCTGGGCGAAGCCAACTCCGCATTGCGCGGCAAAGGGGAGGAGTGCAACAAGCTTGCCACGGAGCACGATCTATTGGCCACTCAATTGGCAGAGCAGAAGGAGCTGCTTGTGAAGACGCAGAGGGAGGCGGAAGAGACGGAGACCGCCCTCCTGGCCGAGTTCGCGAGCGAGTGCTCCTCCTGGTCTGACAAGGAGGCGATGTTGGCCTCCGGCTTCCATGAGATTGAAGACATCGTTGATGGTGAGTTTCTTTACTTTCTTTCTTCGAGCTACCTATTATAAGTTGTGCCGACTCCTGGTTTTTGACTTGCTTCTTCGTTTCTTCCATCTTGGCAGACTTCTTTCCTGGGCACTCGCAGGCCGCCATCCAAGCCATCGAGGCTGATCGTGAAGGTCGGAGGGCGGAGGGCACAGAGATCGCCGCCGACGCCCCCTGAACCCTTGACGAGCACATCCTGAGCATCGAGGCTCGCCTTCGGCCGACTCACCGGATGTTGCGCCAGCTTCAGCGTGTCGGTGCCTAGGCAATTGCCGCCCTGCGGCCGGACATGCAGGCTCCGCGCACCCCCAGCCTGATGGCCGACTGGCTAGAGGTCGCGGCTGGTCGTCTTGAGGGCTAGAAGGGCTCTTCGGCCCGAGCTGGAGCGTGCCGGGCCTTGGAGTTCGTCAAGGCGTGGTATCCGAGGCTAGATCTAGACCGGCTGGCCACGCTTCAGTCGGAGGCCCAGCCGGAGCTGGCAGCTACGGAAGACGCCCTCGTCAAGTGTGCTGCAGCGATCGCCGAGTACACCGACACCAGCATCTTCGTCCCGGAGCGGTCTGAAGACGGCGAGGAAGTACCGCCGGAGTGGTTTGGGATGAACCCAGACTACGGCGAGGACTCGGCGGAGGTGATTGGCTCCAGCGTCGAGGAGGAAGGCGAGGCGGAGGACGGAGGCGAGACGGAGGCACCGGAAGACGGAGCAGACGGCCAGCCTCAGCTCGACCGCGCCTCCAGCAACAAGCCACGTGCGACCGACCCGACTGCCGCCGGAGGCGATCAAGCCGAGACTAGCCAGCCGTCTGCCCCGACGCCTGACGCTGCCGCCTCGTCCGACCCTCCGAATCCATCAACTGCTTCCTAAGCTGCCGCTTTACCTTTATTTTATCTGCTTCAGTAGTCTTTTAAGAACTTGTTAATTCGCACAATTCCACCCGCGGGGTGTATTTTGAACTTCTGCTCGAAGATTCAGCCAAGGGCCTATGCTATGTAAATATATTTATCTGAGTTCTATCTTTTCTTGCTCATTGCTCTTTTGGCTTTTTTCCTTTGCTGCTTTCTCTTAGTTGCCTGCCTTGCCAATCGGACAGCCGCTCTACGGACTGCCGCTGGATCAAATGCTTGGCTACTTTGGGAAGGCAAGTACTTAGCTATTTTTAAGAGTTTTTGAGCAAGTTGAATAGGAGGCGGCAATCCGACTACTCGAGAGTTGGTTTGCAAAAAAGGCTGGAATCCGTCTTGAGCTATGTTTTATGCTTTGAGTCCTTAGCCATTTTTCATGCGAATGCCCATTCTACCTTACTTCTACCCACCGTACAGTCGCTCTACGAGCTGCGGCTTCTGACAGGAGACGGTTTAGGCGTTTACACACTACTTGTCCGACTGCAGGAAGCATTTTATAGTGCAAGGCGGCAAGTCCCCGGGCCGACTTGTCGAGCCCGGTGCCAAACGGCATGAAAAGGAGTAACATACTTGCAGGCATAATTTTTATCATACAGACAAAAGAGGGCAGTCCCCGAGCTCGTCTCGGGGGGGCCTGAAGTCTTGGTACTTTAATACAAAAGGTAGCGTGGTACATACTGCATCAACTGTAAAATCTTCGGAGGAGATTTGCATTCCATGGCCGCTCTGTCTCCTTGCCGGAGTCGTCCCGCTTGCGTGCTCGGGGCTTCTGAGCGTCAATCAGGTAGTAGGAGTCGTTGCCCAGTACTTTGCTAATGATGAAAGGGCCTTCCCAAGGCGCCGACAGCTTGTGCTGGCCGGCTGTTCGCTGGATCAGCGGGAGCACAAGGTCGCCTTCTTGGAAAGATCTTGGCCTGACCTTCCTGTTGTGGTATCGGCGCAGGCTCTGCTGGTAGATGCTGGACCGACTGAGTGCCAACACCCGGCCCTCTTCGAGCAGATCGACGCCGTCTTGTCGTGCTTCTTCTGCTTCCTCCTCGGTGTACATGGTGACTCGTGGGGAGTCAAACTCTATGTCCGCTGGGATGACGGCTTCGGCACCGTAGACGAGGAAGAAAGGCGTGAAGCCGGTTGACTTGTTTGGAGTCGTGCGCAGACTCCAGAGGACAGCTGGTAGCTCGTCGAGCCAGCAGCCAGCCGAGAGCTCTAGAGGCTCGATCAGCCGGGGTTTGATGCCGGACAGGATGAAGCCGTTTGCTCGCTCCAGCTGGCCGTTTGAGTGTGGATGGGCGACGGATGCTAGGTCCAGTCGGATGCCCTGTGTTGCGCAAAAACGGGCCAAGGCGCCTTTGGCGAAATTTGTGCCGTTGTCAGTGATGATGCTGTGTGGTATGCCGTACCGAATTGTGATATCGGTGATGAAAGTCACGGCAGTCGGGCCGTTCAGCTTCTTGATTGGCTTCGCTTCTATCCACTTGGTGAACTTGTCCACTGCGACAAGTAAGTGAGTTAAGCCACCTCGTGCTGTCTTGAATGGTCCCACCATGTCTAGACCCCAAACTGCGAAAGGCCAGGCAATGGGGATGGTCTTGAGTGCAGAAGCAGGCTGGTGCGGCTTGGAGCTGAACTTCTGGCACCCTTTGCATTTTTGGACTAACTGCTTGGCCTCTTCTAGGGTAGTCGGTCGGAAGAAACCGTGTCGAAAGGCTTTTGCGATGAACGCTCTTGAAGCCGCATGGTGGCCGCACTCGCCTTGATGGATGTCTTTGAGAATTGCTTGGCCTTGCTCTGGCTCTACGCAGCGCTGGTAGACACCAGTGATGTTGGGCCTGACCAGCTCTCTGTTGACTATGGTGTAGGCTGCCGCCCGACGTTGTACTTGCCGAGCTGAGGTCTCATCAGTTGGCAGCTCTTTGCTCACCAGGAATTTGAGGATGGGCTGGGCCCATGAGGGTGCTGCTACTTCTTCGACTACCGGAACTGCGACTTGGACGAGGGCGGTTGGGCTGGGAGGCGGCGGGTTGGAGTCAACAACCGCTTGCTGGGTTAATGAAGTCCCCAGGCCGATTGGCGCGACCCTTGGGTCGAGTTCTGGAGTCTTCGAGTTTGCTACCGCAGTCCCCAGGCCGGGTTTGACTGTGGCGGCTTTGGAGCCATCTGCCGAAATCCCCATACCGACTGTCGGGGCTCTGGAGTCGGTTCCGACGTCTTCGGGGGGAGTCGGCACAAAAATGGAGTCTAATTCTGGTGAAGGCTTGACAGATGGCTTGAGGAGGCATTGCAGGGCGACGCCGGATGGTATTGCTTGGCGGGTAGAGCCGATTCGTGCCAAGGCGTCTGCTTGGTCGTTGTCGTTTCTTGGCACATGGAGGAACTCCCACCCTTCGAAATACCCACTGAGTTGCTGCACGAGGAAACGGTAACTCGCCATGTTTGCATCTTTCGCGTCCCAGTCGCCAGATGACTGCTGGACCACTAAGTCCGAGTCGCCATAACACAAGATCCGGCGGATGCTAAGTTGTTTGGCAAGCCGGAGCCCGTGAATGAGCGCCTCGTACTCGGCGACGTTATTGGAGGTGGCAAAGTGGATTTGCAGCGCGTATTTGAGCTTGTCTCCTTTGGGAGAGGTGAGGACGACGCCGGCTCCCAAGCCGGTGCGCATCTTGGAGCCGTCGAAATGCATCCGCCAATGGGTGGAATCAGGCGCTAGAGGTAGGTACTGGGTCTCGGCCCAGTCGACGAGAAAGTCGGCCAATGCTTGTGACTTGATGGCAGTGTGGGGCTGGTTGTGGATGGTGTAGGGAGCCAGCTCTATGGCCCACTTGGCCACTCGGCCAGAAGCATCTCGGCTGCCAATGATCTCGGCAAGCGAGGCCATGCAGACCACCGTGATTGGATGCTGTTGAAAGTAAGGCTTCAATTTCTTGGCAGTAAAGTGTACACCATAGCACATCTTCTGGTAGTGGGGGTAGTTCTGCTTGGAGGTCGACAGTACTTCGCTTAGGTAATATACCGGTCTCTGGATAGGTAATTCCTCGCTTTACTCCTTGCGTTCTACTACAATGATCGTGCTGACCACCCGGCTGGTGGCGGTGATGTACAGGAGCATAGGTTCCTTGGGGGTCAGAGCCGCCAGGACGGGTGGAGTAGTCAGCATCTTCTTCAACTGGAGAAAAGCTTCGTCTGCTTTATGGTTCCACTCGAAAAAAGTGGTCTTCTTCATGAGTTGGTATAAGGGGAGAGCTTTCTCGCCCAGCCGACTGATGAATCGGCTGATGGACGCCAAGCAGCCGGTGAACCTTTGCACATCCAGCAGTAGGCTGGGTACCTCCATTCTCTCAATGGCCTTGATCTTTACTGGGTTGCATTCTATGCCGCGTTCAGAGACCAGGAAGCCAAGGAGCTGGCCGGCTAGTACTCCGAAGACACACTTCTCGGGATTGAGCTTGATCTGGAATCAGCGTAGGTTCTCAAAGGTCTCCTTGAGGTCTTCCAGCAGCGTTCCACGCTTTTCCGTATTCACCACCACGTCGTCTACGTAGACGTGGGCGTTTCTGCCGAGCTGCTTGAGGAGGCACTTCTGCATGCAACGCTGAAAGGTGGCGCCGGCATTCCTTAAGCTGAACGTCATGGTGAGGTAGCAGAAGGCTCCAAACGGTGTGATGAAGGCGGTCTTCAGTCTGTCAACCGGGTTCAGCTTGATCTGGTGATATCCTGAGTATGCATCCAAAAACTCAACAGCTCGCATCCGGATGTGGAGTCTATCACCTGATCGATTCTTGGTAGAGCAAATGGGTCCTTGGGGCAGGCCTTGTTGAGGCTCGTGTAGTCAATACACATTCGCCACTGCTTGTTTTTCTTCAGTACCAGGACCGGATTTGCTAGCCATTCTGGAAAGAACACTTCCATAATGAAGCCGGCTGCTAGGAGTCGGGCTATCTCTTCTCCGATAACTCTTCTCTTCTCTTCTGATAGGCGGCGCAGGGGCTGCCTGACCGGCTTTGCATCAGATCAGACATGTAACTTGTGCTCGGCGAATTCCGTCGGTACACCTGGCATGTCTTTGGGGGACCATGCGAAGATGTCCCGATTCTCACGAAGGAAATCGACGAGCTCGCCTTCCTATTTGCTGTCGAGGTTTGCACCTACGACAGCGAACCTCTTTGGGTGCTCCGGATCCAAGGGTATCTTCTTTGTCTCTTTGGCCGGTTTGAACGAACCCTCAGCCTCCGACTCTTTTGGGTTGGGCGATACCTCAGGCTGCTTGCCGGCCATCGCCACAACTCACTCAAGGAGCCGCTTCTCGGCCGCAATTACCAGGGACTCGGCCAGCCGACTGCTCTCAGCCACGCAAGCAGATGACTTCCGGTAGTCGCCAGCCACAGTCAGAATTCCTCTGGAACTGGGCATCTTCATCTTGAGGTAGGCGTAGTGGGGGACCGCCATGAACTTGGCCAAGGCGGGTCGGCCGAGTAGCGCATGGTATGGGCTCTCAAGGTCCACCACCTCAAACCAAACAGACTCCCGGCGGAAGTGATCTTTGTCTCCAAAGAGGACGTCCATCAGGATCTTGCCGATTGGTGAGCAGGAAAGCCCAGGAACGATG
The DNA here is from genome assembly GCF_056163025.1 of Triticum urartu. Taxonomy (NCBI): domain Eukaryota; kingdom Viridiplantae; phylum Streptophyta; class Magnoliopsida; order Poales; family Poaceae; genus Triticum; species Triticum urartu. The sequence continues at coordinate 472,960,101 of NC_141879.1, forward strand.
CCGTGGAACACAGTTCGGCTGTTCTGAAGCTGTCTTTGCTTGATTCCTAACTTCTCCATGGTGTCCTTGTATAGGATATTGATGTTGCTGCCTCCATCTATCAGAACTAGCGAGAAACGCGCGGCTCGTCTGTCCGTAGCAAAGGTGGCATCCAGGACCAAGGCATAGGAGCCCGGACTCGGCATCACTTCTGGGTGGTCAGCCCTGCTCCAGCTGATGGGCTTCTCGGACCAGTGCATGAACTTTGGCGTCTCCAATGCTACTGCATTCACCTCTTGTCGCTGCAGCCGCCTGCTGCGTCGATCATCAGCCATACTGGTAAACACCACGTAGGCTCCGTGCTCTTCAGGGTATTCGTCTTATACTGCACCGACTGACCTGACAGCTGGCTGCTGGGGCGGAGGCGGAGGCGGCTGCCCAGCAGGCGGGGGAGGCAGGAGGCCGTCTCCCTTAGCGATCCTGGTGAGCCAGTGGCACTTCCGGGTGGTGTGATTCGACGGCTTCGCGCCGCTATGGAACTTGCAAGGTCCATCCAGGGTCTACTCATAGGAGAAGGCCGGCAACCAGTTTGGCTTGCTGCCTTTCTGTTGCTTGGGTGGAGGTTGCTCATCTGGCTACTGGGCTTCAACGGTCGCGACCTGCCGGCTGTTGGAAGCCGGCTGCGGGGCCTTGCGCTTGTGGTCGCCCTGCTGTTGTCGCCGGTTGGCGTCTGCCGCCGGAGTTCTTGGAGCTTGAGGGGCCACTTTGCCAGTTGTGCTGATTTGAATCTCCGCCTTCATGGAGGAGTCGGCCGTGGCGTACTTGTCCGCTATGATCAGCAGCTCGTCGAGGGTTTCTGACTCATCGCAGAGGAGCTTGTGCTTGAGGAGGGTGCCTTCTCTTCACCCGGCTGTGAAGTACTCGATGGCCTGCACCTCGTGCACGCCCTCACAGGAGTTCTGAAGCTCGGCCCAACGTGTGAGGTAATCGCGAGTCGACTCGTCGGGGCCTTGCATGCACAAGGAGAGCTGACGAGGCTTGGGAGGACGCTTGTACGTGCTGGTGAAGTTGCGGACGAATGCTTCAGCAAAGTCGACCCAGCTGTTCATGCTGCGGGGCTTGAGGCTGTTCAGCCATGTCCGGGCTGTGCCCTGGGGCATGAGCGGAACGTACTTTACGGCGACACGCTTGTTGCCGTTTGCTATGCTTCAAGGAGCCGGTATACTTGGGCGTGTCTCTTGGGAGCGTGAACCCTCTGGGAAAGGGCTCGTCCCGAATGCGGGGCCTGAAACAAGGCGGACCCAGCTCGTCTTCTTCTTCCAGCGCCAAGGATCGGTGAAGTCGGTCGATCCGGTGGCGGGCGTCATTCTCTCCAACTCCCTCTCGGCGGCCAAGGCGGTCGCCGAGAGTCGGATGGTCAACAGGCGGCAGGGAGGCTCGCCTCTCCTTGCGGGGAGGGGGAGGTGGACAGTCGTCCCATCGTTCCACTGCTCTCGGGCGGCCGTCTCGGTCGCGCTCTATGGTAATGCGAGTCCGACTGTGGCTGACAGCCCGCTCCTTGTCTCTTCTTCCTCGGGCGCCGCTAGTCGGCATCTGAGACGTCGCGTCTTGATCTCGGTGAAGGTCGTCGTTTGGCCGCTACGGCGCCTCCGTGTCGCAGCCGACCTCGTTTTGCGCGGCGGCCGCGTCGAGGAGCCGCTGGACTCGCTCCATCATGAGGCGGCGTTCTTCGCCCTCGAAATTGTCCAGCTCATCTGCCGCTGCCTGGGCGGCCCAGATGTTCTCCGCTGGTGTAGTGTACACAGGGCGGCTTGCCCCAAACAGGTTGGCGATGGCTACGCCGCGCTGTTGGACCGCGCCAAGGTGGCTGGGCCCCGCCGGGGCCGGCGAGCCGCCGGCGGCGCGATCCATCTCCCGCTGGTAGGCTTCTGACAAGCGCCTCATGCTGGCCAGCTTCTTCGCGCCTTCAACGAGCTGAAGGCGGCGCGCCTCCAACGTCTCTGCATCAGCGTCTTCCGGAATGGGCGCAGTTAGGTCTTGTAGCGCCACGCCGAGTGAGTCGCACGCTCCTCCACCGGGGAGCTCGTCATGACTGATGACGAGCACCTCAGTGACGGTGCTTCTATTGCTCTCCGCGCGAGGGAGAGGTTCATCGTAGACCACCACATTGGTGGGGAACGCGTCGAGCGACGCGGTGTCGGAGTCGACCAGCATCGGGTCGGTGGAGCCTACGGACTCTAAGTCTACGGCAGGCTCGCCGGAAACGTGGAGCTGATCAAGGAGGCCCGCGAGGAGGCTCTCGGGGCCGCCCGTGCCTGCGTTGGATGCAGGTTCGTCGGAGAGGTGAACCTCGCCGACAAGTTCGGCCAGGCAGCTGGCTGCGCAGGCGATCTCAACGCCACTTAGCGCGCCGGCGCAAACTCCGTCTGGCATGCCTGGCTGACTGCGCTCGCCAGGGAGAAAAAGGGTTCCCGTCCAGAACAGGTCTCTGGACGGTGGTGCACCAGGCCCCACTGTGGGCGCCAAATGTCGGGGGTTTGGTGCGACATATGCCAAAGGATGGCTTATCATGGTGGGGGCGAGTAGAACGTCACCGGTGCCTGGAAACGGGATGAGGCAAAGGCATGCACGCCGGCGAATCTTACCCAGCTTCAGGGCTCTCCGGGGAGATAATACCCCTACTGCTGCTCTGCGGGGTCTCCGCATGATCACTATGGCAAAGTGTTTACACGGTTGCTCCTTGAGCTATTTCTTGGAGGTAGGAGAGGGCAAGGCTAGCTCTCTCCCTTCTATATGATCTGGCCTAGAGCTAATGGGTTCCAACCCTTTGCATGGGTGCCCTGGGGGGTTTATATAGGCCTACCCCCCCCAGGGGTACAATGGTAATCCGGCGGGACGCGGGCCCAGCCGTCGGTGCCTCTGGCCTCCGTCTTCCCCGCCGACCGCTGGGGCCCGCCGACTGGCTTGGTATGGAGCCGACAGGTCGCGTCTGCCGCAGGCGGGTCTTGCCGGTTGCTGATTACTATGTCGTGCTTCCGATGACGCGGGCTTGATCATGGGGTCGTGGCAACAGCCCCGCTGCCTGGCGGGCGATCACTATTGCCACTCTCCATCACATCTTGATTAATGGTGCGTGGGCCCCGGGAGAGGGCTCGGCCGACTCCGCCGGGCCGACTCCCGACGGGTCCGACTAGTGGTCCTCTTGCCGTCTCCTGGGGTCTCACCGACTGGTGGGACCCACTGCCTCTGAGCCGTACAGACAAGCCGTTGTGGGTGCAGGATTCGGTCCTACAGCGCTGATGTCAGGGCCGGCATGGCAACAGTGCCACGCCGCACGGAGATCTTCCGGGGTACGGCGTGCTGTGGCCATGCCCGCCCTTGGTAAGGGGCGGGAGTGGGCTTCACTGTAGCCACTCTCCCGCCCCGTCCCCCTTGATGAGGTCACGGGGTTTGTTGGAATCGCAGGCGACTCCCCAAAGCCGGCCTCTCCGGAAGTCGCCAGTCAGGAGTCGGCTTACCCTGCGGTCGTCCCTGGGACTCGGCCGCGAGTGGTCAGTCGGCCGTCTTGCCATTGACTTCTTGAAGGCGGCTCTTCGTCCTGGGGCCTTGAGGGGCGCAGCCTGCCCTGATGTCTTTAAAGGTTCTGGGGCTCAGGTTGGCCTACCCGTGGCCCATTACTCCGACAGACACTGAGCTCAAATTATAACTTAAAAAAGGAGATATACTCTGAACACTAGAGAATGGTGATGCCCTCATTTAGCCCACCAACAGTTCAAGACAATAAACAGTTCGAAACAACGATATATACAACATTCAAACACTGACTAGTGACTACTACTGACATAAACAACAAGACATGATAGTTCATAAGAAGTCTTGCTACATGACTAAAACACACCCATATATAGCGCTCAGACTCTCGTGATCCAGACGAGAATGACATTCTAAATAGAGGCAACCATTACATAGTAAGAGTGGCATAGACAAGGATGACCAAATGACAAGGAATATGCATAACAAAAGAGAGAACTACCCATCCAGAACAAGCAGCAAAGACAACAAGTCATTCGAAGAGGGATTATCCAACACCATCATAATTTGCAGCCCCGCTTCAGCCACCAGAGATCCGGAGGCACCAGTACTCCACCCTTTCGACGCAATAGCCCAATTACCTATCAACCTGAAGGCTTGAACCACATCACTGCCTCTCGGACTTGAGAGATCCATGGATCAAAGTTAATCGATATGCATTTGTCATTCTCACCTTCTTTTGGCTGTAGGATGTATCGTTGACAATCAGGGGAGTTTGCTCCTGAAGTCCTAGGGCTCGCTGTGCAGACACAATTTTCCATAGCAAACAGAGCCTCTCTGCCATCAAGGTCCTTGCGAACGGTGATCTCCTAGTTAATCGGATAATTGAGTCTGATAAACAAAGAGTGTGAACCAAGGCTGTTTACCCGCCTCCAACTGAAAAATCCTGAAGGCCCTAACAAGCTGGTATCCTGCTCATAGATGTAACAGCCACTGTCCGGATACTCACGTATTTCACGGTGCTTGTACGTAGTGGGTTTTTTGCAATATAACTTTTCTGGCTCATGTGTGCGAGTGATCATCAGTCTTTTGCCGTCATCTGATCGAGCGAGGAACCAGTTGTGCTTCCTTGTTTTTGGCAAACGTGGTGTGATTACAAAGGAAAGTAACTGTAGGGACACTGCATCATATCAAAAAGGACATGCATTGTTAATGTAAGATCATCATTGTTTAGAGTATGAGTAGGATAATGCAAGAAATAGCATTGATATGTCCCTGTTGGAACTTAGAGGAAAATACCGGGAAATGTATACTGGGTTCGAAAAATATAGAAGTGCCATGCATGGTTATACTCATGTTATCTCGCAATCGATTCTTCACAGGAAACTACCATGTCATGCATGTTATGTAATCATGTTATGTCCTCACAAACAAATTCTTCAAGGAAACTAACATACCATGCATTGTTATATACTGATGTTTTGTGGGTAAAATATTTGTAATGATATTATTCTAGCCATTGATTCCTGAAGGGTGAATATAGGTATGTACACATGGTAAGCATTACATGATTTCACTACTTCCAAATATGGAGTTCTCCATATGCACATTTACTTCCCTAATGTATGGTTAGGTGAAACCAACAATGTGATGCATGTTTCTACATCATGAAAATGAGGAAACTAACATGGCTATTGATACACACTCATATTTAGTAGTATATAGATTACTATAAAATAAGGAGAATATCCATATCTTCCTAACCGTTTGATTATTCAAGGGTGCAAATTGGCTGTAATGACATGGTCACAAAAGCATGAATTAACTCATTACAAATATGACTGATTTATGGCATCTCTAATACATTGCCATAGCTTTACTCAAATTTTGCTCAAACAGGGATATGCCAATCATCACAAAAAGTTCAAATAGTGTCATGGCATTATCATTAACATCAGATGAAAACAACTTACACGCGCTGTCCTAGCAATATGTGGTGCCATCTGCTTTGTCGATCGCGTAGATGATGCAATTGTGTTCAATAGCATCACAGAAGTGTGTATCAACTTTGACTATCCACTGTGAGCTGAGTTGTCTTCAGCTAAAGAAGGCACCAGCGTAAAGATAGGCGAGTCCATGGTCGAACAAGGCAATTAGCTTGAAGTATGTGTAATCCACATGTCGTGTGGGAACTTGACAGATTACAATCTTCTGCAAAACAAGGTTTGGCCAACTGACATGGTAATCTAGATGACTTGGACCGCGACGGTAAAACCCTATATAATCCAATGGAGGAAGGATAATCACATGGGAGGTCTGGAAGTTCATGAGCACCAACTTTCTCCCATCTCCTTTGACAGCAGCCATCCAGTGGGAATTCATGCCGACCCAGTACATACCTGCCAAGAAGTTTCGGGCGATGGTGATCGGATCGAAGTTGAGGGAAATGATGTACGGCGAACCACGACATACCCGCAAACAAGTTTCGGCTAATGGAGGCCGGATTGAAGTCGAGGGGTATCATGTACACCTCTATATCATGGTGCACAAATCTCGCAAGACCAGATAGCAGCAAGCAGGGTATCTTGAAAAGCTTAGGCCTTGCTTCGACGATGGTCGTGTGCATGTCCCTCGAGCATGGAGCCAGCCGCATGACGCTCAATATATCCATACACGAACAACAGAGGTCGAGGATGTCACTGGGGAGATTGCTCCAATCGCAGATCATATGGATGTTGCACGGTTCGCGTTTGGACATGGTGGAGTTTGGAAGGTGGGGTTTGGGGGGGCTTGATTTATGGGGGAGAAGGCTCTCGGTGCTAGAGCGACTAGCGAGGGAATAGTGGTACTGGGGGAGGTGAGCGAGGTGAGGGTACGCGGGGGCATAGTGAGATGGTGAAGAGTGACCTCAGGATCTCCGGCGAAACAGAGATGGAGATGGAGTGGTGCTAGGGGAGAGGGAGACAAGGCGAGGCATGCTATACAGCGGCGGTGACAGTGACTGCATAGTGCACAAGGTGAGGCTGACTTTGGTAACCCAAACACGCCGCCTGGACTAGTGTCACCTCAGGCGCAGGGTCTTGTCACTTCACTGTGAGGATCGGATGAATAATATTTTGACCATCAAGTGTACCATAGTTGTACTACTACTAGTAGGAACATACGAGCAGTACAATATAGCGGAAATAGGTCTCCCGTGCTAGCATGCCTCTAGGTTCACTTCATCCTCCAGGTATCATCCATATTGCGAGCAGCACCAAATTCTCGTGCATGCGGAAGCGCGAAGAAGGGCTTTTTTTAGGATAACGACATATTCCTTATCCAGAGAATGTTGTGTCTCCCATGCACGCACCAATATCCACCTGAACCAGCTACGACACATTCTTTATATCTGTTTGCATAGGTCCCACCTGTCAGGAGGGGTGCAGAAATAAAAAGGAATCATAAAATGTCTCGCCACGGTGATTCGAAAGAGTGTCACAACTAGCCAGTGCCACATGTAGCGCTAGAATGATGGGCACATACACGGACATGTACCACTCCTCAGTATACCCGCATAGCCTTTTCGTTTAGTCTACCTAGCTGTCTAATCAACTGCCTATAGGCCAGTTCTCCCATTTACTTCTCCATCGGGAACCGATTTTCCTCGACTTCTTCACCTCTCCTTCATCTTCATTTGCATCCAGACCCCACTGCATTCACATTGTTTTAACCTCTTCACATACTCCTAGAGTAATTCCGAAGCCCCTTTAGATAATCATCTTCTTCAGTTAGACTAGCCATCTAATCCTAATTCTCCAAACCATAGCCCTCCGGTCCAACGGTTCTAAATGGCGAAGGAGATCCAGACGCAGGTTTTTAGCATCCAACATGTCCTCGTCGAAGGCTCGTTGAGCATAGTTGTGAAAGCACAAGTGCTCCCTGGGTGATTTTGGTAATTAATGTCAACATATCTCCTGCTGGACTAATACTTTTATCTAGTATATTTTAGGTAAGTTCAAAAATGGCGTGGCATGGACAAGAGGATGTGGAATCCCTTCAAAATGCAAAGGACAAAGATTGGCTAAAGCTCAAGACTCTTCATTTTCATTTTAGTGATCCAAGATCACATTGAGTCCATACGAAAGCCAATACTATTAAAAGGGGATGAGCTATTGCTTAATGGTCTACTTGCTCAAAGTTCTTAGTGATATGCTCCAAAGCCCTCAACCACTTTCTCATTTCCAAATTTGTCCAAAACCTAAAGTCAAACTCGGCCCCACCGATTTGATCTATTCGGCACCACCGAGTTCTTTTGACATAGCCGCTACCAGAAACCCTAGACAATTTGGTCTCACCGACACGGATCTTGGTCTCACCGAGATGGCCTTGCAAACTCTCTGTTGCCTGTTATAATTATTCCGGTCTCACTGTAATATGCAATAGGTCCTACTGAGTTTGCCTGACCAACTCTCTGTTTGCTCGTTGCTGAAATCGGCCTCACCGAGTTCATGCAATCGGTCACACCGAGATGAGGTTTCACCCTAACCCTAGCACATCGGTCCCACCGAGTTGATCATGTCAGTCCCACCGAGATTCCTAACATTCACATTTTGAACTGAGTCGGTCTCACCGAGTTCTTCTATTCAGTCTGACCGAGTTGGGTAAAATGTGTGTAACGGTTGGATTTTGTGTGGATGCTATATATGAAGGAAATATGCCCTAAAGGCAATAATAAAGTTGTTATTTATATTTATTTATATCATGATAAATGTTTATTATTCATGCTAGAGTTGTATTAACTGGAAACCTAGTACATGTGTGAATACATAGACAAAACTAAATGCCCCTAGTATGCCTCTACTTGACTAGCTCGTTAATCAAAGATGGTTAAGTTTCCTAACCATAGACATGTGTTGTCATTTGATGAATGGGATCACATCATTAGAGAATGATGTGATGGACAAGACCCATTCGTTAGCTTAGCATTATGATCGTTTAGTTTTATTGCTATTGCTTTCTTCATGACTTATACATATTCCTCTGACTATGAGATTATGCAACTCCCGAATACCGGAGGAACACTTTATGTGCTATCAAACGTCACAACGTAATGGGGTGATTACAAAGATGCTCTACAGGTTTCTCCGAAGGTGTTTTTTGAGTTGGCATAGATCAAGATTAGGATTTGTCACTCCATGTATCGGAGAGGTATCTCTAGGCCCTCTCGGTAATGCACATCACTATAAGCCTTGCAAGCAATGTGACTAATGAGTTAGTTGCGGGATGATGCATTATGGAACGAGTAAAAGAGACTTGCCGGTAACGAGATTGAACTAGGTATGATGATACCGATGATCGGATCTCGGGCAAGTAACATACCGATGACAAAGGGAATGAAGTATGTTGTTATGTGGTTTGACCGATAAAGATCTTCGTAGAATATGTAGGAGCCAATATGAGCATGCAGGTTCCGCTATTGGTTATTTACCGGAGATGTGTCTCGGTCATGTCTACATAGTTCTCGAACCCGCAGGGTCCGCACGCTTAACGTTCGATGACGATTTGTATTATGAGTTATGTGTTTTGGTTACCGAAGTTTGTTCGGAGTCCCGGATGAGATCACAGACATGACGAGGAGTCTCGAAATGGTCGAGAGGTAAATATTCATATATTGGAAGGTAGTATTCGGACATCGGAATGGTTCCGAGTGATTCGGGTATTTTTCCAGAGTACCGAGGGGTTACCAGAACCCCCCGGGGAAGTGTTGGGCCAACATGGGCCTAAGGGAGTGCGAGGGAAGCCCGCGGGGGGTGGCCACGCACCCACCTCCTTGGGAGTCCGAATAGGACAAGGAGGAGGGGGTGGCGCCCCCTTGCCTTTCCCTCTCCCTCTCCTTCGTATTCCCTCTGGTGGAAGAAAGGAAAGGGGGGGTGAATCCTACTTGGACTAGGAGTCCAAGTAGGACTCCCCCATGGCGCGCCCCTCCTGGCCGCCGGCCTCTCTCCACCCCCTCCTTTATATACATGGCCAGGGGGCACCCCCAAAGGCACAATAATTGTTTCTTAGCCGTGTGAGGTGCCCCCCTCCACAGTTTACTCCTCCAGTCATAGCGTCGTAGTGCTTAGGCGAAGCCCTGTGCGGATCACATCACCATCACCTTCACCACGCCGTCGTGCTAATGGAACTCTCCCTCGACCCTCTACTGGATCAAGAGTTCGAGGGACGTCATCAAGCTGAATGTGTGCTAAACACGGAGGTGTCGTACGTTCGGTACTTGGATCGGTTGGATCGTGAATACGTTCAACTACATCAACCACGTTAACATAACGCTTCCGCTTTCAGTCTATGAGGGTACGTAGACACACTCTCCCCATCTCATTGCTATGCATCTCCTAGATAAATCTTGTGTAATTGTAGGAAATTTTTGAAATTGCATGCTACGTTCCCCTATGATATATACACCTCCACCCCTTCTCTATTCAAGAGAGAGCCATCAGAATGTGCCTTCACTTCCAGCTTACATTTTCTGAGACAGAACCACCTACTCATGTGTTGAGATCAAGATATACCAATCCTACCACAAGAATATTGATATCTAGCCTTTACCAAGTTGCTTTCCACTCAAATCATCTTTCCACCATAGCCAAATTTGTGAGAGAAAGTAGAGTGTTGGGGAGACTATCATTTGAAGCACAAGAGCAAGAGTTCATCATCAACACACCATCTATTACCTTTCAGGGAGTGGTGTCTCCTAGATTGGTTAGGTGTCACTTGGGAGCCTCTGACAAGATTGTGGATTTGAACCAAGGAGTTTGTAAGGGTAAGGAGATCGCCTACTTCATGAAGATCTACTCGAGTGAGGCAAGTCCTTCGTGGGCGATGGCCATGGTGGGATAGACAAGGTTGCTTCTTCGTGGACCCTTCATGGGTGGAGCCTTCCGTGGACTCGCGCAACCATTACCCTTCGTGGGTTGAAGTCTCCACCAATGTGGACGGACGATAGCACCTCCTATCGGAACCACACCAAAAATCTCTATGTCTTCAGTGCGTTTGCACACTCCAATCCCATCCCTTTACTTTCTTGCAAATAGCATGTTTTACTCTTTCCGCTGCTCATACTCTTGCCATGCTTGCTTGGAATGTATTGTGAATTCTTAAACTTATGCTAAAACTCCACCTCAACTTGAAGAACTTAAAAACTGCTACTTTTGCTTGTTGAGGGTCTAATCACCCCCCTCTAGACTCTTCTTCTCGATCCTTTCAATTGGTATCAGAGCATTGGTCTCCATTGCTTTGGTTTAATCACCATTGGAGGAAGATGGATGAGTCTACGATTAGGAGTATTAGACGTAGAGTGCCTATGCTTGATGGAAAGTTCTATAGTGCTTGGAAAAATGAGATGCTTGAGATTTTCAATGAATATCAGTTGAACACGTATGTTACTAGCCCTTGTGAGCCTCCTATTGATCCCTTGCATCCTACCCCCGATGAGTATCTTGACATGTCCCACAATCTTAGAGCTATTGAACTTATAATAAGAGGGTTGCCTAGAAATTTACTTGTATGCTTGTCTACATTTGAATGTGCTTATACCATATGGAGATATCTTGAGGAGTGCTTTCCAAACTATTCCTTGAGAAATATAGACGAGATCCTTCAAAACTCCATAGCTTTTCATAAAATGCATCCTAGTGATCCAAAATTTGGTGATTGTCTATTTGAGCTTCGTGACCTTATGTGTGCCAAAGGAGATATTGGACTCATTAGTAGCATCATTTCTCAAGTCATTAGAATTCATAAAGATGTGAATTTCATGGTCATAAATCTAATGAATCACTCTCTCTAGGTGATGATCAATCACAAGACGATGTTGAACATGGATATTATGGTAAGGATGATTAAAGTGACTTTGATCTTGATGAATCAATGAGCCACTTTGGACTTATGGCTAACCTTCATGGTTACATGACCAAAGGAATGGAATGGGTTCTTGATAGTGGATGTACCGATCACATGAACAGAGACAAGGACATGTTTCATGAGCTTGCTGAAAACGACAGCCCCCGAAAGTATGTCACTTTTGGTGATAACTCAAAGGGTAAGGTGGTTGGCCTTGGTAATGTGGCCATCTCACATGACAGCTCCATCCAAAATGTTATGCTCGTTGAATCTCTTGGCTATAATTTACTTTCCATATCTAGACTAGCCGATTTCGGTTTCAATGTCCTATTCACTGAAGTAGATTGCCAAGTGTTTCGAAGAGATAATCATAATATGGTCTTTACCGGTATACGTAGAGGTGACCTATACATTGCTGACTTCACTAAAAAGGCTCAACCTAGAACTTGTTTAATTGCTAAATCTTCTAAAGGTTGGTTGTGGCATAGAAGGTTAGGTCATGTGGGCATGCAAAAACTTGATAAGCTTATTAAAGGTGATCATATCCTTGGTGTTAAAGATGTTATACTTGACAAGGATAGACTTTGCAGTGCTTGTCAAGCAGGAAAACAAGTTAGAGGAAGTCATCCCGTGAAGAACATCATGGCCACGAGAAGACCACTCGAGCTACTTCACATGGATCTTTTTGGTCCCAACGCCTACAAGAGTCTCGGTGGTAACTTGTTCGAATTGGTCATTGTTGATGATTTTTCAAGATTTACGCGGGTGTTCTTTCTTGATGATAAATCGCAGGTCCAAAAGATCTTCAACAACTTCGCTAGGAAGGCCCAAAATCAATTTGAAGTGAAGATCAAGAAGGTTCAGAGCGACAATGGAACAGAGTTCAAGAACGCCAACGTGGATACTTTTGTTGATGAAGGAGGGATTTCACATGAGTTCTCGGCTACGTACACACCTCACCAAAATGGAGTTATTGAGAGGAAGAACCCGACACTTATTGAGATGGCGAGAATGACGCTTGATGAATACAAGATGCCAAAACACTTTTGGGAAGAAGCGGCTGAGACCGCCTGTCATGCAACAAATCGACTATATCTTCACAAGCTTCTCGGCAAGATGACATATGAGCTTCTCACTGGTAACGAACCCCAGGTTTGATACTTTCGAGTATTTGGCTCAAATTGTTACATTCTTGATAAGCATCATCGTTCGAAATTTTCCCCTAAATCTCATGAAGGTTTCCTACTCGGTTATGGCTCAAACTCTCACACTTACTATGTCTACAACAATTTCACCCGAAAGGTTGAAGAGACGGTAGATGTGAAGTTTGATGAATCTAACGGCTCGCAAGTAGATCAATTGCCAATTGATGTAGGAGATAAAGATCCCTCGGAAGCAATTCAAGACTTGTCTATTGGCAATATTCATCCAACACGGGTGAAGGAGAGTACCTCTTCCATTCAAGTGGAAGCCTCAACTTCACGACAATGTGAACCACAAGTTGACTTGGAGGCATCCACAAGTGGAACACGTCAAGACGAAGGAAACGAGGAATTACAACAAGATGAACCTCATTGAACAACTTCTCCACCTCCACAAGAGAACAACAACGGAAACAAGAATGAAGAAGGATAATAGGAAGAACAAGACAATGAAGAGGATGTTCCACCCCGACCCAAACAAAAGCTCTCACGAGTTAGAGCAAGAGTCACAGAGATCATACAGTCAAACAAATCTTTGATGATATTCAAACCGGGAGAATTACTTGCTCTAAAACTTGTTTGGATAACTTTTGTGAACATTACTCATTCATTTCTAGTATTGAACCTATGAAGGTTGAAGAGGCTCTTGATGATCCGGATTGGGTGAACGCTATGCATGAAGATCTACACAATTTCGAAAGGAATCAAGTGTGGGCATTGGTAGAAAATTCAGAGAACAACCAAAATGTCATTCGAACCAAGTGGGTGTTTAGGAATAAGCAAGATAAGGATGGACAAGTTGTATGCAACAAGGCCCATCTCGTCACCCAAGGCTACACTCAAGTCGAAGGTATGGACTATGGTGAGACATATGCCCCCGTTGCTAGACTTGATTCGATACACATCTTACTTGCTTATGCCAATCACCATGATATCACTTTATACCAAATGGACATTAAAAGTGCTTTTCTAAATTGTGAAATTGAGGAGGAAGTCTATGTTAAACAACCTCCCAGCTTTGTTAATCCCAAGAAACCTGATCATGTTTACAAACTTCACAAAGCTCTTTATGGTCTTAAACAAGCTCCTGGAGCATGGTATAAACACTTGACCAAGTTCCTTATTGAAAAAGGCTTTGAAATTGGAAATTTTGATTCTACACTTTTTACTAAAAGGGTTAATGGTGAATTATTTGTGTGCCAAATTAATGTGGATGATATCATATTTGGTTCAACTAACCCTCATTTTCGTGAAAAGTTTGGAAGGCTAATGTCAGAGAAGTTTGAGATGTCTATGATGATTGAACTCAAATTCTTTCTTGGTTTGCAAATCAAGCAAACTATGGAGGGTACCTTTTTTTCCGAAACAAAGTATACCAAGGACTTATTCAATAAGTTCAACATGCAAGAAAGCAAAGGTATGAAAACACCCATGCCTACTAGTGGACATCTTGACTTGACCAAGGATGGCAAATCGGTTGACCAAAAGGTTTACCGCTCTATGACTGGTTCATTGTTATATCTAGGTGCCTCCTGTCCCGATATTATGCTAAGTGTATGCATGTGTGCACGATATCAGGCGGCCCCTAAAGAGTGTCATCTTAAGGTTGTGAAAAGGATAGTGAGATACTTAATTCATACACCAAATTTTGGCATTTGGTATCCTAAGAGGTCTTTTTTTGATCTTGTTGGCTACTCCGATTCAGACTATGCCGGTGACAAGGTTGATAGAAAGTCCACTTTGGGTACTTGTCAATTTCTTGGTAGATCTCTCGTGTCTTGGTCCTCCAAGAAACAGAACTTGATATCCTTATCCACTGCCGAAGCGGAATACATTGCCGCCGGATCATGTTGTGCTCAATTACTTTGGATGACCCAAACCCTTAAGGATTATGGGATATATGTGAAACATTTTCCATTGCTTTGTGATAATGAAAGTGCTATTAAGATTGCTCACAATCCCATGCAACATTCTCGAACTAAGCATATTGAAGTTCGTCATCATTTCATTCGAGATCATGTTGCTAAAGGAGACATCAATCTTAAGAATGTTTGAACCGATAAGCAATTGGCGGATATATTCACCAAACCACTTGATGAGAAAGTATTATGCCATTCGAGAGGTGAATTAAACATCATTGATGCCCCAAACTTGGAGTAGAAACTCCATTTGGATACATGCAAGGCATGAGCTTCTTGACTAATCCTTGATATTTCTCTTATGATGATGACCATATGTCTTGGATCTATACTTGTACCCTTGCATGTTATCTAACCCTTGTAGGTACTTGGATGAGCCCAAATCTATGAGATTGCAAAGTCACTCACATATAGAGCAATCTCTACATCACCAAGTTTCTACTATATGGTTGTTGACTACAAGGAAGCATGAATCCACTCATCATATCCTTTGACAATCTCTATATATCAAATTTCACTTAGTATCAAGTTTCATGATTGTCATTTTGGATACACAAGTGCTCTTCCTTGCAATACTAACCCATGTAGGAAGATGAACTCAAACTATTAGTGGTGCTCCCAACTCTTGATGAACTACATCAACCTTGAGCATCCAACACAAGTCCGACTACATGATCAAGATCAACACCACCACCCAAGGTATGTTATTCCATCTTAGAGAAGCTTTACCCCAAGTCATGGGTCAAAGCAACTCAACAAGATGTGAATACATCAAAGTGCTTAAACGAAAAATGGTAACCCCATTTTGAGCTTAAACAATGAGTATGACCTACGATCAAGTGTTATCACTTGACTCCTCAATCAATATACTCTAACATAGGTGACTTTGTCACCGACCCCTTCTAGATGAAGTTCTCTAGTGTTTCTTTGTTTTATGTCTTGCATGCGTTTCTTGCTTGTTTGTTCCCCTTTTCAAAACAAAACCTCATCTAGATTTCTTTTCCTTTTGTATGCTTTTCTCTGTATTTTCAGCATCTGATTCATTGAAAATTCTTTAGTTAATTCCTTGCAGATCCTTGTGAGATTTTTATTGCCAAGTGAGCTAAGTTGACAAGATTTTCCCTCTGCATTGAACTCGGCCTCACCGATTCATGCCTATTGGCTAGACCTAACTACAAGAATACCTTGTAGACAGTTCATCGGTACAACTAACGTGGACTAAACCGGTCTGACCGATATGCATCATCTATGACACTGCAAACTCGGTGTCACTGGTGAAAACGGATCGGCGTTACCAATTTCACTACTGAGAAAACTTTTTGCCATCACAAATGTCATTTCTTCTCTAGCTCAACTCGATGATTCTTATCTTCTACTCGCATCTTAAGCTACATGCTGCTTTGTAGTGTGTCTCAAGGACCAGACCTGTTTGACTCATGCTCCAGAAGATTCCATCTTGCAAATTGATGTCAAAGGGGGAGAGAGAGAGCACATCAAAGCTTACCACATGGGAGAGAGAGCACATCTTAGCTTCTCCATATGCTTATTAACAATGGAGGAGAGAAGTCACATGTCTTTAAGAGTGGAAAGACATGTTAATGTATGGTTGTTTGCACCATTTCTTTCTCTGATTTTCTCTTACCCTACCTTCTCTCATTATCCAATATCAGATTCAGGGGAAGAAAGAGTCCATATCTAGGGAATAAAACCTTTGGAATTCATTGCATATCTTTAATCTTTGGGGACATGTCCATATCCAAATAGAGTACTAAGTACTCACTCATTACATGTCATCCCAGTCTTCGTACTCTTGTGGTTCCCTGAACTTTCTTTTATTAGAAGTGTTCGTGTGTTATCTAACCCTGTTTTCTCAAGTTCATCTCTTCCAAAGCCAGCTCAAGACCACAAGGTAAGTATATGCATCACCCTCATGTGCATGATGATCTCCTGCTGTTGTGCATATTGTTTGCAAGAAGGACTCATGAATATGAAGGTACACTTCCTGTATCTACATCATTTGCTCTGATGCATATAGCCAAGATACATGTAACTCATTGCTAGCTCCGACATGCTTATGCATTCACATGCTCTTACATGCTATCTTTACATGATTGCATACATGTAGGGCGAGCCTATGCATGTTACATGTCTTTCCAAATATTTACTTGTTACTCTTCATATCTTTATCTAAATCTTTGATGTATGTTGTCATCAATTACCAAAAAGGGGGAGATTGAAAGCACAAGTGCTCCCTGGGTGATTTTGGTAATTAATGTCAACATATCTCTTGTTGGACGAATACTTTTATCTATTATATTTCAGGTAAGTTAAAAAATGGCATGGCATGGACAAGAGAATGTGGAACCCCTTCAAAATGCTAAGGACAAAGATTGGCTAAAGCTCAAGACTCTTCATTTTCATTTTAGTGATCCAAGATCACATTGAGTCCATAGGAAAGCCAATACTATTAAAAGGGGATGAGGTGTTGCTTAATGGTCTACTTGCTCAACTAGTGATATGCTCCAAAGCCCTCAACCACTTTCTCATTTCCAAATTTGTCAAAAACCTAAAGTCAAACTCGGCCCCATCGATTTGATCTATCCGGCGCCACCAAGTTCTTTTGACATAGCCACTGCCAAAAACCCTAGACAATTCGGTCACACCAATACGGATCTCGGTCTCACCGAGATGGCCTTGCAAACTCTCTGTTGCATGTTGTAATTATTTCGGTCTCACCGAAATATGCAACCGGTCCCGCTGAGTTTGCCTGGCCAACTCTCTGTTCGCTCATTGCTGAAATCGGTCTCACCAAGTTCGTGCAATCGTTCACACCGAGATGAGGTTTCGCCCTAACCCTAGCACATCGGTCCCGCCGAGTTGATTATGTCGGTACCACCGAGATTCCTAACGTTCACATTTTGAACTGAATCGGTCTCACCGAGTTCTTCTATTCGGTCTGACCAAGATGGGTCAAATGTGTGTAACGGTTGGATTTTGTGTGGAGGCTATACATGCCCCTCCACCCCATTCTCTATTCAAGAGATAGCCATCAGAATGTTCCTACACTTCCAGCTTACATTTTCTGAGAGAGAACCACCTACTCATGTGTTGAGATCAAGATATACAAATCCTACCACAAAAATCTTGATCTCTAGCCTTCCCCAAGTTGCTTTCCACTCAAATCATCTTTACACCATAGCCAAATCTGTATGAGAGAGAGTTGAGTGTTGGGGAGACTATCATTTGAAGCACAAGAGCAAGGTGTTCATCATCAACATACCATCTATTACCTTTTGGAGAGTGGTGTCTCCTAGATTGGTTAGGTTCCACTTGGGAGCCTCTGACAAGATTGTGGAATTGAACCAAGGAATTTGTAAGGGCAAGGAGATCGCCTACTTCATGAAGATCTACCCGAGTGTGGCAAGTCCCTCGTAGGCGATGGCCATGGTGGGATAGACAAGGTTGCTTCTTCGTGGACCCTTCGTGGGTGGAGCCCTTCATGGACTCGCGCAACCGTTACCCTTCGTGGGTTGAAGTCTCCACCAATGTGGACGTATGATAGCACCACCTATCGGAACCACGCCAAAAATCTATGTGTCTTCATTGCATTTGCACACTCCAATCCCATCCCTTTACTTTCTTGCAGATAGCATGCTTTACTCTTTCCGCTGCTCATACTCTTGCCATGCTTGCTTGAAATGTATTGTGAATGCTTAAACTTGTGCTAAAACTCCACCTCAACTTGAAGAACTTAAAAACTGCTACTTTTGCTTGTTGAGGGTCTAATCACCCCCCCTCTAGACACCTCTTCTCGATCCTTTCAAGTTCCACCGTCACCGACCACCCAAGGGTTCTTCGGAAGTGGATCAACAATGTATACAACTCCCTCCAAAAGGTAGAGATGAAGGTCATCTATTTCGATGCAAAGTACACGGAGCGTGCCACTGGGAAGATCCAACATGCCATCGTCCTTCAGCTGTGCCTCGAAGATGATGTTTTGGTGTACCACATCATACACGCGCCCTCCATACCAGGTGAGCTCCACAATTTCTTGTCTCGGGAGGACATATACTTCTGTGGGGGAGCCATCGAAGGGGACAAATAGAAGTTGGCGTTGCACAACCTTGATTTGAAAAGCATCGCTGACGTACAAACTAGAATCAAAATTCCTGTAGAAGATTGTGATAAACTGACACCATCCCTATTGGACGTAGCAAATTTTGTGCTCGGAACAAATCTTCAGAAGGGTGACGAGATGCTGGCATTAAGGTCGTATGGATAGGAGAATTATCCCTTGACGTACGAGCGGATAAAATATGCTGCCCTCGATGCCCGTGTGAGTTTCGAGATAGCTGCAACGTCCAAAGAGCTTGTTGCGGAGCCGTCTCCCATAGAAAATGAGAAGAAGAAGAAGTTGCACCAGCTGCAGGGCGTTATGGATGGATGAACTATTTCCTCTCTTGTAAAAAAATATTTCCTCTCTGTGTATATTGATATAGATGAACTATTTCGATGTTGTGCATGTCTTTGGAACAAGTAGCAGCGTAGGTCCACTTGATTATAAGGAACTATTTATCCGCCTAACTTTCTCTACTACTCCTTCCAGTGATCAGTATGCAATGCATGTGTCAGTAGACATGACAACTTTTCCATGGAAGTTGAACACGGCGACCATCACCTTTCATACACTGCCACTTGCGATTCTCACGACACCGCTCCAACCCACGGCACCACATCTCCCGACGTGCGCCCCACCCCTCTCGACCGCACCGCCCATCTGCCTTTGTGTGCATGACATGTGGGCCAGCTGAAATGCGGCGAGCATAAAGTTTCTATCACAGCCACACACGATTCCCATGACATTGCTTGAACCCATGACACCACACATCCCCCGACCTGCGGCTCAACCCTCTTGGCCCCACCGCCCCTCTGCCTTCGGGAGCATGACATGGACCAGCCACCTATCGGGTCCACATGTTACTAACTCAAGGCAGGTGTAGTAAGGCGCTGAAGCTCAGTCCCGTGGGCCCTGAGAGGGAAATGTAACTCCCACGCTAGGCCTTGTGGTGCTACCGCTGCATGAACACATGCCAAACTCGAGATTTGTTTCTTACTAGCAAGATGCCCGTGCGTTACATGAAACATCAAGATGCATTTGTATGGGTAGTTTATCTTGTGGGAGAAAAGGATGAATGAGGGAAGGCCTTATTTGCAAATGTGGAGAGGGGTGTGGGTATCATTTTGCAAAATTGTCATAGTTTCCTTCCATGGACATCTAGGGGCTGTTTGGATTGTGACTATTTTTGCCATATATTGCCACATTATTTTTGCCACACTTGCCTAACTTAAGTTGCTCAAATTGTTAGCCACACTTTTCGTGTTTATGACATGTGGGGTTCACTTCTCATAAAAAAATTATTTCCTTAGGTGTGGCTAGAACCAAACACCCACCTAACTTGATCAAACTTGTCTAAGGTGAGGTGTGGCAAAGTGTGGCAAGATGTGGCTAGAAACCAAACAACCCCTACGCCTCATAACGCCCCGACGTCCAGCTATGGCACCCTTGACACGACCAGTCCACCACCGGTCGGTTCAACTCGAACGAGTGAGTTGCGAACGCCGCCGCGATAACGACCAGCTAGGCATCTCGAACCACACCAATGCCGCTTCCTCATAGACGACCTACGCTGGCACGTGGCCGCACGCCGTTGAGCCGCACGTCAATGTACGATGGCAGGAATGCCTCCAGGCTCACTGTCTCAACTACGTCGAGTACATCACGTTCGCAAACTGGTATCCATTGAGCAGGCTGCTCCTGCCCACGAGCACACGCCTATACGTATCCAGCATTCCAGCCTCGTCGCTGAGTGGTACATCCTCGGGACGGTGCAAGCAGTCGGAATCTTGAGCCCAAGTCAAGCTATGTGTCTCGGGTAGATCACTGGCTCCCGGGAGCCCGAGCTCCCACCCGACCATCGTTTCCATTGCACCACTGACGATCGGGAGCAGCACACTGCCGCTCATTTGGAGCGTGAGCTAGTAAACGTCGTGCGGCACGTCACAACAGTCAAGCACCTCGACATGCGTCGACCGGGTAGAGACTTTCCTTGGCCACAAGCTCCATGGCCTCGTCCAAGATCGGTGTGGTACTGCAGTCGAACATGCGGGTAAAATACTACGGGAGCAGCTGCATGTGCATGGCCCAGACATGATGTTGGCATGGAGGAGGTGGTACTCGCTGGCCCTGCAGCATGCTACATGGCTTAGGCAGGCACCTGTTGCGACGCTCTGGCGTTGGCACCGGCATTGTCGACGCATCTGATGATCCAGAGGAGGACGAGCAGGAAAGGAAAGGGTCTTGCATGCATGTACACATTCATGCAAGAAATTATTTCCTAGAAATACGACCTTTGTTTACCTTTCTTTGAGGCTATAGGTGACCCACACGAGGAAATCTATTATAACCGTTGGATGAAAATTAGTGGTGCGGGGGTACGGATCGGAGCATGGGAGGGGAACAGGCAAGCCTCGTCCACCGACCTATGCCTCACCCCTCGCGGTCCCCACCGCCACTCTGCTTTCATGAGAATGACATGTGGGCCAGCCGCATTTAAGGTCCACATGTCTTTGACTCATAGGCCGGTGCACTAAGCCACTAAAGCTCAGTCCCATGGGCCTCGAGAGGGAAATCTAACTCCTACACCAGGCCTTGTGGTGCTCCCGGCAATATGAACTCGTGCCAAACCCATAATTTGTTTCTTACTACAACCAATGTGTCGGCCCATGTGTTGCAATGGATCCAAAGTATCTATTTAGTGGAGTGCACTCTAAACACATTATCTATTTATTTTTTTGTCTAGCTTTTCCTAGCCATGCAACCGAGCCACATAAGCTTCATGGGTGCCCCCCACATCATATTATTCATACTACGTTGACTGAGAAAAGATAAATCACCCAAAACAAGATCTTCCCATTTTTTGTTGCTACGATGTTGTGCCGTGCACGTACCTAGTTGTATAGTGGTAGTTGTTGTAGTACAAACTTTGTAGTAGGAGTAGTAGTACGGAATGCTCCTACTCTATCAATGAGCCCCATCTGAAACCAAATTTCTTGGCTTTTGTGCTACAACTAGATCTTCCCCTCCTCGTTTCTATTTTCTAACGCGGCGGGCGGGGTGCGGTTTGCCGATAGTTGGTTTGGTCAACTGCGGTCCCACATGAAAGTGAAAATGCTAGGCAACACACCTTCCCTAGCTATCTGGCGTGCCAGACAGGTCGTGGAGTACTCCCAATTCCCGGGCGTGTGGGGGTGCGACGCGAACGCGGCAGTCCTTTTTCTTTTACTGGCAATGTGCCCGTGCATTGCGACGGAGCCAAACTAAAATAGTACTTCTTCACAAACTTGAAAGAAAACACTCTTGTTTTGATATACATATATACCACTAAAAATATATTACTTTTCACTCAAAATATATTTCTCAGGCTGTTTTGATGAGGTGAGGGAGGGATGTGGTTTGTTTCACGATAATAAGGGGTTTTTTGCAAATTGGAGCAGAGAAGTGGGCTATTGTTGCAAAACTGCCAGAACTTACCTCACAATCGTTACATACAGATCTAATGGTCAGAAATGATGGATGGCAGACACACCACCATCACCAACTGAGTCTTTTATAGGAGTAGAGAAACATGTATAAATTGTAACATTTGGTCTGCTCCTTGGCACGATCGATAGATAGAAATAACGATTGGAAATGCTAGGGCGGGGCTTTTTCCACCAGATAAGCAGGGTAGTAGCTAGGTTGGCGCATCGTCGGTTTGGTCACATGTAGTCCGACATGTTGTAGTGTTTCTAGCAAGATGCCCGTGCGTTGCATGAAGTTGATGGAAAAGGTATGCACAACTTATAAATTGAAGGATGGAGTACTAGTTACAGTGACGCATATAATTGCCTCCAAATGTGAGCAAAGGGATCACACATGTCTGTATTGACTGGAATGAGAATGCAATAGCGCAATGATACGTCTCCAACGTATCTATAATTTTTGATTGTTCCATGCTATTATATTATCCATCTTGGATGTTTTATGTGCATTTATATGCTATTTTATATGACTTTTAGGACTAACCTATTAACCTAGAGCCCAGTGTCAGTTTCTGTTTTTTTCCTTGTTTATGAGTTTCGCAGAAAAGGAATATCAAACGGAGTCCAATTCACCTGAAAATTTACGGAGAATATTTTTGGAAAATATAAAAATGCTAGAACGAAAAGATATTGGAGAAGAGTCCCGAGGCCACCACAAGGGTGGAGGGCGCACCCCCCTAGGGCGCCCCCCGTCCTTGTCGTTGCCTCATGGTCCCCTTGACTTTTCCCCGACGCCAACACCTCCTATAAATACCAAAACCTCCAGAACAGAACCTAGATCAGGAATTCCGCCGCCACAAGTCTCTGTAGCCACCAAAAACCAATCAGGGCCCTATTACGGCACCCTGCCCGAGGGGGGGAATCATCACTAGTGGCCATCTTCAGCATCCCGGTGCTCTCCATGATGAGGAGTGAGTAGTTCACCCTTGGGGCTGAGGGTATGTACCAGTAGCTATATGTTTGATCTCTCTCTCTATCTCTCTCTCTCTCTCGTGTTCTTGATTTGGCACGATCTTGATGTACCGCAAGCTTTGCTATTATAGTTAGATCTTATGGTGTTTTCCCCCTCTACCTTCTTGTAATGGGTTGAGTTTTTCCTTTGAAGTTATCTTATCGGATTGAGTCTTTAAGGATTTGAGAACACTTGATGTATGTCTTGCATGTGCTTATCTATGGTGACAATGGGATATTCACGTGATCTACTTGATGTATGTTTTGGTGATCAACTTGCGGGTTCTGTGACCTTGTGAACTTATGCATAGGGGTTGGCACACGTTTCCGTCTTGACTCTCCAGTAGAAACTTAGGGGCACCTTTTGAAGTTCTTTGTGTTGGTTTGAATAGATGAATCTGAGATTGTGTGATGCATATCGTATAATCAAACCCGCGGATACTTGTGGTGACATTGGAGTATCTAGGTGACATTAGGGTTTTGGTTGATGTGTATCTTAAGGTGTTATTTTAGTACGAACTCTAGGGCTATTTGTGACAATTATAGGAATAGCCCAATAGATCGATCAAAAAGAATAACTTTGAGGTGGTTTCGTACCCTACAATAATCTCTTCGTTTATTCTCCGCCATTAGTGAATTTGGAGTGACTCTTCGTTGCATGTTGAGGGATTGTTATATGATCTAATTGTGTTATCATTGTTGAGAGAACTTGCACTAGTGAAAGTATGAACCCTAGGCCTTGTTTCCAAGCATTGCAATACCGTTTCCACTCACTTTTGTTACTAGTTACCTCGTTGTTTTTATATTTTCATATTACAAAAACCTATATCTACCATCCATATTGCACTTGTATCACCATCTCTTCGCCGAACTAGTGCACCTATACAATTTACCATTGTATTGGGTGTGTTGGGACACAAGAGACTCTTTGTTATTTGGTTGCAGGGTTGTTTGAGAGAGACCATCTTCATCCTACGCCCCCCACGGATTGATAAACCTTTGGTCATCCACTTGAGGGAAATTCGCTACTGTCCTACAAAACTCTGCACTTGGAGGCCCAACAACGTCTACCAGGATAAAGTTGCATAGTAGACATCATGCAATAAGAATTAAGGCCACGATGATGCGATCATAGTGGTGGTTACAGGAGGCAAGAAGAAAGATGCATCCATCAAGGTATGACCTCCTCCTCCTCAACTCAGTGCACCGGGCCACCGACCGGTAGCTTAGGAGCGACGGCTTTTGTGGCGAGGTCAAGGTGCTTCTCGACAAAGGCGTCCAATGCTTCCAGCCGGTTGACGAAGGCCAACGTCGCAACATCCTCACTAGCCTTGTAGATACCTATGTACACGACTTCCTCGTACACGTGGATGTGTAGGTCGATGAATTCTTGCAGGGCGAGGCGCCTCGCGGCCAGCGTGACCTCCAGATGGATATTCTTCGTTGCGTTGGCAGACACTCGCAGGGCTACCAGTGCACGAAAGAGGTTCTCGCCATGGAGGCTGATTAGGGTGGTAGGCAATGAGGAGCCCGGGCGCGTGGGCTGGAGGAGTATGGCGATGTCGTCCGCAAGCTTCTTGACGACGGTAAACTTGTTGATGGTGGCAACGATCATCTACTCCAACTAAGAGTCGTAGCTAGCGTCGACGATGGCCATGAACCAACCGGTCGCCAACACCGTCTAGAGACGTTACTCGGTGCCATGCCGCAGGCTGGCGTCATGGACCATCTGGCACAGCTGCTGGCTGCTCGCGCGCATCGCTGCCATGGGTCTGGAGTGAGCACCTTTGTGCTTAGTGTAGGTGCTTAGGTGCGTACAATGTGGTAGATGCATTGGAATGGAGGGGTGCCTTTATATGAGTGCAAACTGTGTTGCATTCACATCGTGCTGCCCCTTTTCCGCGTCCTCCTCGCATTACTTCCCTCATGCATTCAGGATGCTAATCGAAGGAGGATGCATCATTGGTCGTTCAACATTTCGGGAACTGCTACCATCTCCCTCATCTGCATTAAAGTTGTATTGGGAACTGTCCTGGGTTTACTAGTAGCTATCAAATCGAATAGTACTACGCCGCCTGTTGGGGATTTTATTACTGGACATAAACCGGCCAAGACAGGCCGGGTTATCTTTATGATGATTATTATTTGAAGCCCAGGAAGACAAAGGATGGTGGCGCTTCATGAAGGCCCAAGGCCCAAAGGCGGGTTAAGGCTTGTAGACATAAACCGACATTATTACGTAACTTGTATTGTAAGATAGAAGGAATAGAGACCGAGCTGGACACGTTGATGATCCGCTCTCGGGACTTTGTAAACCGGCGGGCGTCGACCTATGCATAAAGGGGTGACCCGACGGTGGTTTAGGGACAACAGACAATAACTCGAGAGCCAGGCAAAGCGGATTCGCTCCCTGGTCATCGAAACCCAGTCAATACCATCACAACTGGATGTAGGCTTTACCTTCATCGAAAGGGGCCGAACCAGTATGACTCTTGCATCCCTTGTCCGCTTTAACCCCTTTAAGCTAACCTGTCGTGATGGCTCCACAACTAAGTCCTTTCACGAGGACATCTGCCATGACAAAACCACGACAGTTGGTGCCCACCGTGGGGCTATCGCACGATGGTTTCGAGCTCTTGAAGGGCAACTTCGAAGGACTCAAGGGATACGCTGTGGGCCGGATGACTAAAAGTCGTGGCGGCAAGCTCTACATCGACGATGCAGGATGGGGTCCCAAGGCTGGCTCAATCGAGTATGGGTACCGGGTCCCCTTTGGTGTAATTCACGTCTTCATCGGCAAGATCGGCGAACCGGGCCCTGAGCCGGACATCTGCACCGACATCATCGAGACGGCTCAGCGTGCAAGATCCACCAAGGTTCAGCCCGCCGTCAAGCATGCCTTCGTAGGTGTCATCCATGGAGCGGAATATGAGGATAGATCGGCATCTGGCGGCGAAACCGTTGTCTATTCTGATGACGAGTCTTCAACCGGAGAGACTGAGTCACTATATCAGCTGCAGGATGGCCGGGTTAGTGGAGGTTCTGATGGCGACAGTACTCCGGACCCCATTGATCCGCCGAGTTGGGTCGCGGTCTTCATGGGCAGTACACAATCAGCACATCACTCTTCTACCGCTGCGGCGATGATCTCCGGTTCAGCAACAGCGACGCCAGCAGGAGCAGGGGGCTCAGCGCCGCCTCCGGCTCAGGTTTTGTCCGATTTGTTCGACGCTTTAGCAACATTGCTGGCAGCAGAGGTGGACGCAGCAAACCGGGATCAGCACAACCCAGAGATTGCAAAGGTGAAGGATCAGATAACTCAAGCTAAAGCGGACCTGGAGGTAGAGAATGCAAGGATGGCTACAGAGCGGGCCGAGTTAGAGGCTCAGGCCAACCGGCTTATGCTCGATCAGAGTGCGTCAGACGATGTCATGAGAAGAAGATACCGGTCGCACCTCCCGACGGTTTTTGAGGCAAGAAATCTCTTTAACACGCCAGGAGCAGGCACCAGCAACCAGCCAGTAGTAAACCGGGCGGAGGCACCTGGGACCGGGGCACCGGTTCAGCCTCGTGCGATGGATCCACCGCTTCAGCCTCGTCAGAACGATATCCCATCACGGCACGTATCAACGCCTCCGGGACATTAATCTAACCCGTTGGACAACATCGTTGTCGCCGCTTCACGATTGGCAGCTCTCCAGATTGATGGCGAGTCCCCAGTAGCGGTTGAAACACGACGGGCTAGGGAGATCCTTCAGACGGCCTTGACTCAGCAGCAGGCTTATTCATATAGCCGCGAAAGGATTCATTCTACTCCCCGCCCAAGCCGAAGCTACAGCAGGCATATCGATGAACCGGCCGTATCAAGCAGCGCGTGGAATCGTAATCCGCCCCATGGCCATAACCCGACGGGTGGCGGTGGCAATGCCCAGGATGTAGTGGATTGTGCTAGGGCACGTCGGGAAGCCGAGTTAGCGGCACAACATGAAGCTCCGGTTTGACAACTCACTCCGGTTCGTCAGTTCATTCCGGTTCGTCCAACAACGTCGGTGGAACCGGGGGTTACCTCCAGTTCTTTGGGAGTACCATGTCTTGCCCCCGCATTGCGCAACGTATGGTTAACCAAGGATTTCAAAGGCCCGTGCAAGGTGCCGAATTACGCCACCGATTTATCCCCCGAGTCATGGGTGGAAAGCTATGAGATGGCAATGGAGATGCTGGATGTGGACGAAGCGGCGTGTGCCAAATACTTTACCATGATGTTGGAGGGAACAACTCGCACATGGTTGAAAAATCTACCAGCCAACTCTATTGGATCGTGGGCCGAGTTAAGGGCCTGGTTTATCCAGAACTTCAAGGATACATGCAAGCATCCCATGTCAATCGTGGATTTAACTACCTGTGTCCAGGAGGAAGAAGAATCAACAACCCGCTGGGTGCATCGGGTTTCGGAGATTTTGCATTCATCAGACCGCAACAACGCTGACACAGCCGTTTTGACGTTGGAAGGCAATTGCCGGTTTGCACCCTTGAAAGTGAAGTTGGGACGGCTCAAACGCCATTGTAATGACATGGGAACACTTATGGCGGCTCTGGTGAAATATGCCGACTCTGATAGTACCAAGGACCCTGAGTCTGATGATGACAAGACAGGGAAGGGAAAGAAGAGCGGCAACACCAAAGGGCAGCAGCATAACCCGGCAGGTCATGGGAACAACGGTAAACGCAAGGTGGATAATATCTTGGACTTTGTGGCTAACGCCAACACCCAGGATAACGGTCAGCGGCGTAAGGGTAAACCGCCCCAACGGGGTGGAGGGTCAGGCCCCAATCTGGAGCGCTTGCTAAATCAGCCTTTCCCAAAGCACGGATCAAAGGAGAGGCCAACCACACATCTTTGGAAGGATTGCTTCATTATGCGGGAGTTCAAAAATTCAAATCTCTTTCAGTACGACAATGGACCGCCCGGCAGTTCAGGAGGCGGTTTTCATGGGCCGAGTTATGGAGGTGGCAGTTCTGATTCAGGATTCCAAGGCAACCAAACCAGACATGGCAATCAAGGCAATCAGAGCAACCAAGGAGGTTACAACCATCAGGGTAATTAATAGCAGTAACAATCGGGTTATCAGAGCAATCCGAAGCAATTGCATAGTGGGCAGTATCATGTCTTCACCACTAGCTTATGTAAGCACGATCAGAAGATTCATAAAAGAGCCATGAATTCTGTTGAACTGGCGGTACCTCGTTACCTACGCTGGTCTGAACAGCCCATCCTGTGGAGTAGAGAGGATCATCATCCCCGGGTTGACAATCCGGGTCATCTGGCCTTGGTGGTGGCACCTCAGGTTGGGGGGTATAAGTTTACCAAGGTGCTTATGGATGGAGGAAGCAGTATCAATATCCTTTACTATGAAACCTTTCATCGCATGGGGTTAACAGATAAGAATCTCAAACCATCAAACACCATGTTTCATGGTGTGGTGCCTGGTAAATCGGCATACCCAGTCGGCAAGATAGCTCTGGAAGTTTCTTTTGGAGACAATCATGATTCAAGATCAGAGGTGTTGACTTTTGAAGTGGTGAAAATCAAGAGTCCATATCATGCCCTGTTTGGATGGCTGGCTTATGCTAAGTTCATGGCAAGGCCTTGTTATGTTTATCTGCAGCTTAAAATGCCGGGTCATAAGGGGACCATCACAGTACACGAGAGCCCAAAGATTGCTTTGGAATGTGAAGAAGGTGATGCAGCTTATGCAGAGTCGGTTTGTGCCATAGAGGAGTTAAATTTTTATAAGGACAATGTTGATCCGACAGATATGATTTCTCTGAAAAAGCCAACTACCGAGCATGATCCAGCGCTGAAATTTAAATCGGCTGAGGAGACTAAGCTGGTTGACTTTGTTCGCGGTGATTCATCCAAGCAGTTTAGCATCAGCGCTAACCTGGATCCGAAATAGGAAAGCGCGCTCATCGAGTTCATCCGTGAGAACCGGGACATCTTTGCATGGAAGCCTTCTGACATGCCAGGTGTACCGAGGGAACTCGCTGAGCACACCCTTAATATAGATCCTAAGTTTAAACCGGTTAGGCAGTTTCTTTGCCGCTTCAACGAAGAGAGGTGTAAAGCTATTGGTGAGGAGGTAGCCCTGCTTTTGGCATCAGGGTTTATTGTGGAGGTCTTTCACCCTGAGTGGCTAGCTAATTCGGTGCTGGTACTTAAGAAAAACGGCACTTGGTGTATGTGTGTGGATTACACAGACTTAAATAGAGCTTGTCCAGCTGACCCCTTTGCTCTCCCTCGTATCGATCAAATTCTTGATGCTATAGCAGGTTGTGACCATTTGTGTTTTCTGGATGCTTATTCTGGTTATCATCAGATCAAAATGGCAGTTAAGGACCAGGAGAAGACAACTTTCATAACTCCCTTTGGAGCCTTCTGCTATGTATCGATGCCTTTCGGGCTCAAGAGTGCCCAAGAGACTTATCAGCGTTGCGTCCATAATTGTCTGCATAAACAGATTGGGCACAATGTTCATGCATATGTGGATGATATTGTGGTGAAATCCAGAAAGGAGGAGACATTGATAGGTGACTTGAAGGAAACTTTTGATAACCTCCGGGTTTATAAAATGATGCTTAATCCGGCCAAATGTCTCTTTGGTGTACCGGCAGGCAAGCTTTTAGGTTTTATGATGTCCAACAGGGGCATTGAAGCTAATCCGGAGAAGATCACGGTTATCACATCTCTGGCTAAACTGGCGTGTATCAACGATGTTCAACGTTTGGCGGGCCGGATTGCAGCCTTAAGCCGGTTTATCAGTCGCCTTGGAGAGAAGGCTATCCCTTTGTATCAGATGCTAAAGAAAACGGATCACTTCGTCTGGAGTGATGCTGCTAAAAAAGTGCTTGAGGATTTGAAGAGGCAGTTAGCCAAGCCACCTGTCCTTGCGGCTCCGATTGATAAAGAGCCCTTATTACTATATGTGGCTGCTAATGCCCGGGCTGTTAGTGTGGCTATTGTTGTGAAGCGCAAGGAGGCTGGAAAAGAGTATCCGGTTCAACGGATGGTTTATTATATCAGCAGGGTGCTTATTGAGTCCAAAGAGAGATACCCACATTGGCAGAAGCTGGTGTATGGGGTTTTTATGGCAAGCCGGAAGCTCAAGCATTATTTTCAGGGTCATCCTATCACAGTGGTCAGTTCAGCCCCCTTGGGAGATATCATCCAAAACAGAGAAGCAACTGGACGGATTGCTAAATGGGCTATTGAGCTTGGACCTCACGGGCTCAATTATACGCCTCGCACAACAATCAAATCCCAAGCACTTGTGGACTTCATCAATGATTGGACAGAGTTGCAAGCACCGGAGGAAAAGCCAGACAACATTTATTGGACTATTGATTTTGATGGGTCCAGGCAATTGGAGGGCTCGGGGGCTGGAGTCATATTAACTTCCCCACGAGGTGATAAGTTTTGTTATGTTCTCCATTTAATGTTCCCTTGTACTAAGAATGCAGCTAGGTATGAGGCCTTGCTCCATGGTCTTTGGATGGCTAAGGAAATGAATTTAAGCCGGGTTAAGTGCTTTGGTGACTCGGACCTGGTGGCTCAACGGGTATCTGGCACTTGGGATTCCAAGGATCCACTCATGGCGGCATATAGACGAGAGGTGGACATAGTGGCTGGTCATTTCAAGGGTTATCATGTTGACCATATAGACCAGCGAAAGAATGAAGCAGCTGACGCTTTAAGTCGCTTAGGCTCTCAACGTAAACCGGTGCCATCCAATACCTTTCTAGATGTGCTGCATAATCCCTCAGTCAATATACCTAAGGAGGAGGATTTGGTTGTCCCTGACCCCGAGGCTCAATTGGTGGCGGCTCTTCATGTTATTCCGGATTGGATGGTCCCATACCTGGCATACATGAACCGCGGCGAGTTACCAGACGATGAAACCTTGGCCCGGAAGATAGTCTGGTGGTCCAAGTCTATGACCATTGTCAATGGGGAGCTACATCATTGCAGCGTCACAGGAGCGTTTCAGCGTTGTGTGTCTCCTCAAGAAGGTTGTGAGATTTTGCGTGAGATCCACGAAGGAGATTGTGGTCACCACGCCGGTTCAAAATCGTTGGTGGCTAAAGCCTTTCGTCGCGGCTTCTATTGGTTGACGGCTCATGCTGATGCTGAGGATTTGGTAAGGAGGTGTGACGGTTGTCAGAAGTTTACACGTCGTGCTCATGTTCTGGCTCAAGAATTAAGAATGATTCCAATAACTTGGCCGTTTGCAACTTGGGGGCTCGATATGGTTGGACCTTTTAAGAGGTCCAAGGACAAGAAGACCCACCTGCTGGTGGCGGTTGATAAGTTTACCAAGTGGGTAGAGGCAAAGCCAGTTAGTAAGTGTGATGCGGCCACGGCAATTCAATTCATCAAAAAGGTGATATTCCGGTTTGGTTTTCCACACAACATTATAACTGATAATGGTACTAATCTGTCCAAGGGTGTTATGGAAGAATTTTGTCAATGTGAGCACATCCGGCTTGACGTGTCATCAGTGGCTCACCCCCAATCTAAAGGTCAAGCAGAGAGGGCCAATCAAGAAATTTTGAGAGGCATCAAACCCCGGCTTATGGTTCCTTTAAAGCGGACACCGGGTTGTTGTGTGGAGGAGTTACCTTCTGTGTTATGGAGTATCAACACCACACCAAACAGATCTACGGGTTACACACCTTTCTTCATGGTTTACGGAGCAGAGGCAGTTCTCCCTAGTGACATACGTCATGACTCGCCCCGTGTGGCGGCTTATGTTGAAGCTGATAATGAGAAAGCACGTCAGGATTCACTGGACCTGTTAGATGAGGAGCGTGATCTTGCGGCGGCATGTTCGGCAATTTATCAACAAGATCTGCGATGTATCACAGCCGCCGGGTTAAAACCAGAACCTTTCAAGAAGGCAATCTGGTGCTCCGGCTCATCCAGGATCAGACTGATATGCACAAGTTATCCCCACCTTGGGAAGGGCCTTTTGTGGTTAGCAAAAATTTGCACAATGGATCATACTATCTTATCGATGTTCGAGAGCACAAAGACTCACGTAAATCAGAGGAGGAGACCCAGAGGCCGTGGAATATAGCTCATCTTGGGCCTTACTATACTTGAGCCATAGGCTCTTTTATGTACATAATTATGACAATGTATATATTATGATCAATATAATAAACCGGAGCCTCAGCTAAAGCGGGGTCTCTGTTGTTTTTACATCATGTGTGTTTACATGGAGGATTTTGTTTACAAAGTGGAGTTTTGCTGATCCGGATTGTAAAGCCACACATATAAAAGAAAATCACTAGGGGGCTTGGTCGTATCTGAACCTTAGCTACACCTCTTGATCGGCTTAAGGCCAAAGGGAAATCACTAGGGGGCTTGGTTGTATTCACACCATAGCTACACCTCTTGATAGGCTTAAGGCCAAAACGAAATTATGTGGGGCCAAAGAGAGTGTTGCACCAGCACAACTCAAACATAGGCACCCACCGAGCACAGCTCAAAAATTGCCTGGGGGCTCTTTGCTTCTCAAAGAACAAAGAGTCTGCACCCTTGCAATAGGCTATCAAGCCAGGCTTGCAAGCTAGGTGTATTCACCTAAAACCCCGAGTTATCCTGCCTCTTTAAGTAAGCCACTCCGTCCAGGTAAACCTGGTATGACCCATCGAACGTTTGACAAGTCAACCTCATAGACCCTGAACTTGTCAAAGTTAAAACGATGATTGGTTAAAGATTGAGGTCCATCTTAAAAGGCTTTGAAAAATGGTTTAACTCAGTGGCCTAGTAGCCCATGAAAAGTCTCGATTTAGGGCCTGGCAGCCCATGAAAAGCCTTGCATATTCTTCTTGTATTTTTTGCAAAGATTTTTCTCTTTTTAAGATTCATCTATATTTTCTGATCCACCGGCGTTTATTACAACCCGACATAGCTTACAATGCTAAGTTGTCAGTACATGATCAATTATAATCCAGCGTTTGTTTCTCCGGTCTGGTTTTGACTACAAGTCCCAGTATTCTATGGTTAAAACCGGTGTTTATCATAACCCGGTACGGTTTCATCGTAAACCGGCAAACCTGACAGGAATCATCGATATTCCAGATTGGTGTTGTCACCCTTCTATAATAACCATGGGTCGAACAACGAGGTAACAGGTACTATCTACTTTATATCTGGTTGTTTTTAAGTAGCCGTGGCTCTACAACTAGGCTATATATTTGGGCATCATGACTCGTCCAGCGGTAAACCGCTAGGACCCTTTCAATCTCTTGTATGCAGGAACAAGTTAAAATACAGCCACTGCGGATTATGCATATAATAAAAATCCCAAAAGCATGGCGAGTTATCAGTATCAAGTAAAATAAGTATGCTCGATGGCATAACAGACAAGTGTTTAAACTAGCCTATTACAAGGTGTTTTAATGCCCACACAGGATAATTGTTTCAGTAAGAATGGTAGGCTGCGACAGACTAAACCGGCCTCCGGTTCAGGATTCATCACTAGGACGACTTGAAGATTGAGGCTCAACTTGAGTCGGTGCATCCTCCTCCTCTCTACCCAGTGGCTGGAAATCAATCATTGCCCAATCGATTCTAGTTAAAGCTTGGAACATGACTTCTGCACTTATAAGGGTGGAAGGATCAACGTCAGGGGCATAAGTGTGCTTACGAATTGGCGGAACAAGATCTTCTACATCATGTGTTGGCGCAGGATATCTTTTCTGATCAGCATCATAAACCGGTTGATAATGAGACAGATCTGTTTCATCCGCCAATTTGCTCGCTATAGGTCGCATTTCCCTTGCCAGCCTTCGAAGATCATCATTGTTAAATTCTGAACCGTCTTCCTTCTCGCAGGGATAGCCTTGGCCAATATCTGCTAGTTCAAGATCTGGAATCCATGCCTTGGCCCGGATTAGCACAGTCAGCGCGGCTGACCTTGCAGCTGATTTTTTAAGTTCATCCAACCGGGCAGGAAACATTGACAGCTTCTCGATGGTTTCTTTTATCAACGTTGGAGGAGGCCTGTTATAAGCAGCACTGCAAATAGCCCGCTGGGATCCGGAATATAGCTGCTCTATCAAAGTATAGGTAGCCTTCATCTTCATCTGCATGTCAGAGCCCGGATGGGTAATGCGGGTCCCTGTGACATTGCAAGCATCAGTAAACCGGTAATTGATAAGGTAAACTAACTTGAAAAACATCAGATGAAGATACTTACCAAATACAGCAGAGGTCATAGCGTTTATTTGCCACTTTAAACCGGTCAGTTCTTCGACCACCGGTTTAAGGGCTGCTTCTACGTCTTCGGCCTTCTTTACTAAAGCGGCCTTCTCTGTGTCCCAATCTGCACGTTCCTTCGTAAAGGTTTCCTTCAGCTTCTCCATGGTTGTTAAGACATTGGTCAGTTCCTCCTTGGCTTTAGAAGCCTCCACTTGCCGAGATTTGATGTTCTCTTGAAGATCAGCGGTTTGGGCATCCTTTTTGCTCAGCTCAGCCTATAAAGAAAAGACATATCATCAATGGGCTGTATATATTTGAAGTACCAAGCGTATAACAAGTTATGCACTTTGCACTTGGGGGCTAATGCCTACTCGCTTCGTTCTAGAAAATTATTTCAAGTCCCAAGTGTAATGCAAGCATTATTCTTGGCACTTGGGGGCTAATGTACATCTGCTCCAAGTAACAGTGGTTAAAGTCTCGGTTCACCTTGGAAAGATAAACCGGCCCTTGGGGACTACACATGCGAAAGTTACAAGATTACAATGCTAAAGTACCGGTTCATTTTTAAAGGATAAACCGACCCTTGGAGGATAAGTATGCAAAGGTGCGGTATTATGAAGTCCCGGTTTTCGATTACTATCATAAATCGGCCCTTGGGAGCTACTGGAATTATTACCTACATTGGGCTTAAGAGACAAAAGGATTTGTAATTACCTCATAACGTTCCTTCATCAAGTTCACTAAACCGGCTTCGTAGTCGCGGTTTGTGTACAGGCGGTTTAAAAAACCAGAATGGAGCTCCTAGGCATTAAGGTGGGCATACCTTGATAAATCGGTGCTCCATTTGCCTTTCTCCATGGCAGAACATTCTTCTTTGGCGCTATGTTGTGCTAATACAATAGGATGGCCAGGGGAGGTGTGGGCAACGCCAGTAATGATAACCTCATCTTCCTTATCACCAGCAGCCTTTACTGGAGTTGGTGGAATATCAGTAGCCTTAACCGGACTAGACGATCCATCATCAGTACGGACTGGACTTGCTGGTTTATCAGCCTGAACTGCGGTATCAACTTCGACTTGTTCAGTAAAGACATGATCTGGGGGTGGCAGGTCATCAAGCGTGGCGTCAACATTTGCTCTCTCCGGTTCTGAAATTGTCTCCGGTTCAACAATCACATGGTCATCAGACGGTTTATCTACATGACCCTTCTTACCGGGTCTGGCCTTGGCTATGAAAGATAAAGATATACATATCAGTATAGCACATAAGTATAAAGCGTCAAAAAGAGAAAGCTTAAGGCATTTACCCAGGGACGGTCTTGAGGGGTGGAAGCTGTGTGGCAGTTGATTCGCCGGATGATGAAGGTGGTGTTCCCTGATAATTCGAAACGGGTGGATTAAGAGGATGTCGGAAATAACCCGCCTTGGGGTAAGAAGTATTGGAAGTATTTGAGACCTCAGATTGGTGCTTCTGAACCGGAGTATTTGGCAGATCAGTTGAAGTGATTACTTGGCCTCTATGTTGGGTTGCGCGGCGAGCTTCGTGTTGCTGCTTCTTCAAAAGAATGTTTGGGTCCAAGTAGGCTAGGGGGTGAGAAAATCTTACTTTTAGGATTGCTTGACGTGTTTTTGTGTTGGTAGAGGGTCTGAACTGGAGGAAAGGATAATTACCTCTGCGTCGTCAGCTTGGCTGCCCTCGGCGTCATCCTGATAAATATCATTGTCAATGAGGTGTATGAAAAATGAACCAAGAGAATCAAGTTCTACCTCTACGTCCGGTTCATCAGGGTCGTCATCAAGATCTAAACTGATTGGTTCAGTTGCCTTCCTCTTGGAAGGCCTCTTGACAGCCTTCGTTTTAAGATGAGGAGCCTTAACCATTTTCTCCTGTGGTTTCTTTTTCCAAAACGGGTCATCCCCCTGTTTAAAATATGGGCAGAGGGTATTAAAAGTTGCACACTTCAAAAATGTCAGAAATAAAGCGGAAGCAAAACAATTCTTACAGCGGGCGGTTTGTTCCCTGTGTAGAAGGGACTTAGCCCGGTCTTACTACAGACAGCTTCCGATTCATTAAGCATTTTCTTGACAGACTCAGTAACTTCATCATCTATTAGCTGAATGTCAATATGATGTTGAGAGTCTTTTAAGTCACTAGTATACTCGCACATTAAACTGAGGCGGCGACTTAACGGGAAGATACTCCAGGGTAGCCAGCAACGAACAAAGTCCACACGTGTCAAACCGTTGCCCATGAAAGCTCTAAGCTTGGCGAGTTGTGGTGCATATGAGGCCCGTTCCTTGGCAGTTTGTGGTTGCAAAAGTGGATGTGTGTTGGTAAGCCGGTGAGCATGGTAACCCGGCAGAGGGTTCTCATCTTCAGGAGAAGTATCCTTACAATGGAACCAAGTCTAATTCCAATCCTTTGGGTGACTGTGAAGTTTGGCGTGAGGAAAGCTAACATCCTTCCTTTTCTGAATGGAGACACCACCAAGTTCAGTATTGGGCCTGTCTACGAATTCAGTGCGACGGTTTAAGTGGAAGAAATCTCGGAACAGCTCGACAGTTGGTTCTTCTTGAAGATAGGCTTCAAAAAACACCTGAAAGTTGCAGATATTGGATACAGAGTTGGGTCCAATATCTTGAGGGTGGATCTGAAAGTTGGCAAGTACATCACGAAAAAACTTGGATCCAGGCGGTTTAAAACCACGGTCCATGTGATCAGCAAACACTACTACTTCGCCATCTCTGGGGGTAGGAGGGTTTTCTAGAACGGGAACTCGCCACTAGATTTCACTCTTCTTCGGTAAGGTGCCAATTTTGACACATCCATCTAGTTGCTCCTCGGTAACCCGGGAAGGGACCCAGTTACAGGAATAGAATTGTTTGGCCATTGCAAGTGAAGAGCTGGAAAAGATTAGTGCCAGTCTACGATTCATGAATGACAACGCATAAAACACAACAGGTTAAGAAAAAGGAATTCAAGCATGACAAATTGTTAAACCGGAGGATCATGCAGTTATAAATGGTAAAGCGACGGGCGATTTAAAAGGGGCCTAATGGCATATGACAGATTATTTTCTACAAGGATAAACCGCCTACACAGATAAAGAAGGTGCAGATCTGAGGCAAAAATGGCTAAGTAAAGAAAAACAGGTTTCACAAGATCACATTCGCGTTTTGGATCTACCACAAGTCAGGAAAAGAAAAAGATTTAGACCTAAAAAGGTTGGTCCTGGAGCAGTTCATAAAGGTCCATATCAAGTTCTTATAAAGTTTGGTTTGATAGCCAAAATAAGGACTACTATAGCTACCACAAGGAACGCGTTAAGTTTGAGGTCTGCTGTCTATGAACTGACAAAGAACAAGAGAAGAAGGCTATGAACCCATATGAACCCTAAGTGGATCTACAGAGGAAGGAGGGAAAGACTTACTGCAGTTGTTACAGCAGCGGAGGTGCGCCGCGTTTCTCTGGTTCAATCAGGTTGATGCTGTGGCAGACGATGAGGCAGAGGCGAAGCTCGATGACGGCGGCGGAGCTCGGGTGCAGAGGCGTCGCAAGGAGGAAGAAGAGATGAAGAGGAAACGGAAAGAAAAGGAAAGGGATCCTCAGCCCTATTTATAAGGACAAAGAGATAAGCGACAGGCACGGGAATCGAGGAGCCCAAAAAATGGATATATAATGAGGTTGTCGCCTCGATTATTGGATTCTCATTAATAAAGGGTATCTTTGGATTTAATGAACAGATGACGTCACAGCGGTTTACTACAAATCTGGAGGATGACGTCACGACGGTTTACAAGATCCATGCGAAGGTGCAAAGGGAGGAATTTTTCTAAGCGGTGAAGATTGACATGAACAAGTTCAAATCAATCTAGGGCCTAATGTTGGGGATATTATTACTGGACATAAACCGGCCAGGAGAGGCCGGGTTATCTTTATGATGATTATTATTTGAAGCCCAGGAAGACAAAGGATGGTGGTGCTTCATGAAGGCCCAAGGCCCAAAGGCGGGTTAAGGCCTGTAGACATAAACCGACATTATTATGTAACTTGTATTGTAAGATAGAAGGAATAGAGACCGAGTTGGACACGTTGATGATCCGGCCTCGGGACTCTGTAAACCGGCGAGCGTCGACCTATGTATAAAGGGGCAACCCGGCGGCGGTTTAGGGACAACACACAATAACTCGAGAGCCAGGAAAAGCGGATTCGCTCCCTGGTCATAGAAACCCAGTCAATACCATCACAACTGGACGTAGGCTTTACCTTCACGAAAGGGGCCGAACCAGTATAACTCTTGTGTCCCTTGTCCGCTTTAACCCCTTTAAGCTAACCCATCGCGATGGCTCCACAACTAAGTCCTTTCACGAGGACATCTGCCATGACAAAACCACGACACCGCCGGCTACACGCCCGGCTAAACATGCCTCCTTGCCTCCATCAAACACCTCCATTAAACTTGCATGCAAACTGAGAAACCTACTCCGGCCACACGTCCATTCATGAGCAGGCCGGAATTAAACGCAATGCCGGCCGAGCTCCTCCCGTCCGCCCTTAGTTTAAATGAGGCCAGACGCCGGTGAAGCTCCTACCGTCTGCCCTCTATTTAAACGAGGCCAGACAGACAACGGCCAAGAATTGCACCCCTCTGCCGCTCCCCCATCTCCTCCTTCACCATTTTCTCACTCTTTCGATGGCTTTCGAGGAGCCGTTCTCCGGCATACTACCTGGCTGGGTGGTCCGCCGAGCCCTTCGGATACAAGCGAGGCTACTCGGTGCTTCACCATCCTCGCTTGGCCCAAGGGAGCCAGTTGCCGCCCCAAGTCGACACGTGGTTCAACAACTCGCCGCTCCAGTTCAGCTCGATGAGGAGTGGCGAGTTGCTCCAGGCCGCATGGCGGCAAGCACGGCGGCACGGGCGTCTTCGCTGCCGCATCGTACCGCGCCACCAGTGTCTGCAGTGGCCGCCCCTCCCGTGTCCGTGGGTGCGCCTTCCGTGCCTACAGCAGTGCCATGCAGGCAGAGACAGAAGCCAGGTGCATCGAGAGCGATGAGTCAGTGGCCAGCTTCTCCATGTCCGCCGCCATCATCAAGGAGAAGTGACGGTGTCCTGGACTAGGGGGTACTCACCACGTCGTCTCCCGATCAGTTAGATTGGGCTGAGGACCCCCATGTCCGTATACTCATGGGCCAGTTCGCACAGCTGCCGCATACAAGGAAGATTCCACAAGACTTGGTGGTCAAGACAAGGACTCCTCCCCCACCGGCGTATTCGTCTAGGACTCTTGTTATCCTAGGCCTCTGGTGCATTATATAAACCAGGGCCAGACTAGTCGATAGAGAGACAACAATCATAATCATAGGCTAGCTTCTAGGGTTTAGCCTCTACGATCTCGTGGTAGATCAACTCTTCTAATACTCATATCATCAAGAACAATCGAGCAGGACGTAGGGTTTTACCTCCATCAAGAGGGCCCGAACCTGGGTAAAACATCGTGTCCCCTGCCTCCTGTTACCATCCGCCTTAGACGCACAGTTTGGGACCCCCTACCCGAGATCCGCCTGTTTTGACACCGACATTGGTGCTTTCATTGAGAGTTCCATTGTGTGATCGGCAAAAGGATCGATGGCTCGTCTGCAGGTCAACTGCGATGCCGGCATCTTCGTCGCCGGCTTGACTGGTCACCTTGTCTCGATCGAGGACCGTGATCCATCTCTGATCGTCATGTTCGGAAGAGGTCCTTCATCAACATCAACTCCGATCTCTATCAAGGTCATGGAGGAATCATCCATGGAGCTCGGGGGCTCAACGTCAACATTACCCTCGGGCGACCGTGATGTTTTTCCGAACAACGAACTTGTATCCGCTGCCACCACCCCTTAGAGCATCTCTTTGATGATCCCTTTGGTGTAATTGTGTGGAATTGACTCTACAACAACCACGCAAAATTTCGTCGAGTTCTGATAGAGGAATCTCCGGAAATCTATGATATA
This sequence comes from Triticum urartu, assembly GCF_056163025.1. NCBI lineage: Eukaryota > Viridiplantae > Streptophyta > Magnoliopsida > Poales > Poaceae > Triticum > Triticum urartu. The sequence continues at coordinate 473,000,466 of NC_141879.1, forward strand.
CTGGAGCCCTGTCAAATCTGGACGGGAATCTGGACGAGTTTAGGGCGAGTTTTCCAGCACCTAGCTCGGACGTCCTTTGGAAGATCCAACCATTGATCGGCTGCGGAATTCCTATATCTAACATCCCTCAAAATTTCAGCTCGTTCTGACCGTCCAAACTCCGGGAACCTTCCGATCAGTGCATCACTTTTCCGGTCTGTTTTCTGCGCGAATACGGATCCGACCCGAATTCATGTTTCTTTATAAACGTGATATGGGACAACCTTCTTAAAGGAATTTTCTCTCAAGGTTATTGTGCGTTGTTTTTAAACACGTGCCCATAAAATTTTAAGCCTCCTCTTAAGTAATCTCCACTATCATGCTGGTGTCAAACCAGTCTGGCAATACTGCTCCACGGCTACCGACCTGCGCTAGACACGTCGTCGCCTTTTGAGCCGAGCTCAACTTCTTCGGATCATCATCCCGGCGAGCGAACAAGAGTTTGGAAACACCAAGGATAAATCATCACCAACATCACCGCCCCACGGAATACACGGAGCGGGAACACAGGCATCGCCGCATGGTCACTTCATCAAACCGGCATTGACCGCGTCACACGTTACGACCTGCGTCGGCATGGCCGCACTGTTGCTTCTTCAAGCCGATGTCTATCACGCCGAACTGCTTCAACACCTCGGCTGACATGGCAGCTGCAACATCTCCTTACCGACCTGCTCCGTCTCCTCGGCTAGACCGAGGGCTTCACCATCTCTTCATCAACTTACTCCGGAGACTTCGGCGTCACCAGCCGACCGGCTTCATCACATTAGCTGGACCACGGGGTTTTCCTCGGCGAGCTAACATTTACTAGCATCGCCATGCCACCGCTTCATCACCCATCAGGCAATGGGTGTGCGGATCGAGCCCCAATTTTAGGAGTAACCTTTCTCCAGATTGCTACAACAGATAAACCAGGTGCTATTAATCCTAGTATTTTTTCTTGTTTGGGTTTATTTTTCCCAAGGAATTATTACTCTGGTTTGTTTCATCATCTATACATAGGTCTATCAAATGGTGGCCGCATTAACAACGGCCGCGTGATGGTTCGGCCAGTTTTCATATACAGTTCAGCGAATGCCACATCTAGAACTCAGACGGGCCTGCGGATTCGAGATTGGCTACGCCTTCACCGCATCACGCCGACGCCCTGCATCGACATGACTTCGGCGCCAGGCCACATGTCTTCCAATAAATTATTTTTGCGAAAAGCAATTATCCTTTTTGGACTACACTATTTTATGTGTGTAGGTGATCGACTTCGACTGTGTCACGTGGCCTCTTCGGCAAGCCGACGCCGTCGTCCCAATCGGTGTAAATCGGCTCGCGTGATCACCTTGTTGGTCGTGTTGCCATACCGACGTGTTTGGTTTCCTCGGGGACTTCGGCATCGCCGAGACAGCTCTACCTCATCGAGTGTTTAGCGCACATGCCATTTCTTTTATTACTCACTTTGCATAAATTATTGATTCTACAACAATATATATTTTTTTATTCCTATTATCTCCGGCTTGCACTATTTTCTATGCACAGGTAGATAATCCGGGCAGCGTTGTCACCGCGACGTACCGACGTACCACGTCACCTCGGCTGACCAGGGGCTTCGTCATCACCTCATTAACACACGCTAGGGGCTTCGGCGTCACATTGCCGGCCTGCTCCGTCGTCGCGGTCGGACTGGGGTTTTCACCTCGTCCATCGACTATGCTGCGTCACCACTTCATCAAGCCGAGTTCTTTACTTGGACATCTCGGGACCGGCTTGGGGGCTGGTATCTCGTCCCGCCACAATCTCGGCCTGCGTCATCAACATCGAGCACATTAACCAGCTAAGTCGCTTTCATGCTCAAAAACTTCCAGTTTTAAATTTTGTTCGGTTCAACCAAGCATTATACTTTTCGGCACGAAGTAGTTTGTGACAAAGTTCCTTGTCAAAACTTTGTTTGTGACTTGCATATCTCGGGACCGGCTCGGGGGTTGGTATCTCGTGCTGCCACAATCTCGGCCTACGTCATCAACATCGAGCACATTAACCAGCTAAGTCGCTTTCATGCTCAAAAACTTCCAGTTTTAAATTTTGTTCGGTTCAACCAAGCATTATACTTTTCGGCACGAAGTAGTTTGTGACAAAGTTCCTTGTCAAAACTTTGTTTGTGACTTGCATATTCAAATACCCTATTTATTTGGGGGCTCCCTTGATGGAGCTTTTCCTCTTGCATATGATTATATTTGTACGGCTTCGTTCCTTGTTCGTATATTACACCACAATATGCATCATATTGACCTAAGCGATTTGCAAGCTGGGTTGGCTCGCTCCTATGTTTACCCCTACGTTCCCGATTGTTCGGCTAGGGAGTAAAGGGAGAACCTCTGTGATTGTCACGACTGGGTCATCTGAGCTCTGACCTCAGACTGGGTGAAGCCGAAAGCTACCGCTCTTATTGTTTTCAATCATGGTCGGCACACAACGTAACTCATGAGTACAAAAAATCTATTGCACAAGTCTCATGGTAATAATGAGCACCGAAGAAAGGTATCGGTGGGGGTACTATTTTCTTCGAAGATGCTTCTTACACTTTGTTAGTAATATAGCATAAGTTCCCTGAGCACGCTTTGTCTGTTACAGCCTTATGGCCTGATTGCCTGGTCATCAGAAACACCGTCGATACTCTCGACAGGTGGAGTACATGACACTTTTCGGCCCTTGGCCGAAGAGGGAGAAGCCGACAGTCGGTTAAGACGCGTTTAAAGTTCGGGTGAACACATATATGATAAAAGTACTTCGGTACATACAATCATTATACATAAAATTCTTTTACCCAAGTCACTTGGGGGCTCTTAAAATTTATATATGAGCTGTAAATGTGTTTTCTTCTTGGTCATTGTCAAAACATGATAGAAGCACCATTTTTTTCTTCCAATTTTTGGATTGGCACCAAACACTTGATCTTGTTCGGACGTCATGTTCTTACTAATGTTTTTTGGTTTTCCAAGCTTTTGGCACTTTTAAACTATTTGTGTGTTTTCAGCACAAGTCTCGCAGTGCAACGCCGGACACCTTTAGAGATTCGGAAAAAACATTCTCGGATATTGCTATATATGCATCGGTTTCGAATTGTGTCTTCGGTCAATAGTTGGGTTGCCCGGCTCCTGCGCTTGCCTCCTACGTTCCGCTTTGTTCGGCTATGTGTGCAAAGGGAGAACCACTGCGACTGTGCTTCCAGCTCACATGGTTAAGCACCTCAGAGGAGAAAGCCAAAAACCGACTATCACAATAAGCGTAAACTGGTCGGCGATCCGATGACCGTGTTAAATGATGGGCCATTCATAACATTGGCCGAAGTGTTTACGGCTTGACCTCGACTGTCGCCGAACACTACCGGGGGCTAGTAACTGGCCTCCCAAACTAAATCCTCAATATTTTGCTCTTACATTAGAGCTGAGGTTTCATGATCATGCTTAGCATGACAACCCAAAGAAAGGAACCGATAGCGGGACTATTTTCTTTGGAAGACATTTCTTATGTTAAACAGTAATATAACATATCTCTCTGCGTACCTTTGTTTATAAAACCGTATGGCCAGATTGCCTTGTTTGTCGTAAATCTTTGCCCTCATAAAGGCTTTATAAAGTAGGACAAACACTCCTCGGCTACTGGCCGAGGAGGTTGAACCGATGGCCGGTCACCAAAGTTTTGTACAATGCGGATCCGAGCATTAATGACGTAAAGTACTTGGATACATAGAGTCATTACACATAATTTGTGATTTTACTATGGATATCGATCCTTAATTCGGCCACCCGTGCCCGCATTAAGGCTCGGGGGCTACTAGGCTTTGGGCTTATTATTTACAAATATTAAAGGGGCACATCGATCCCCTGATTTGGTGTTGCCACCCGACCAGTGCCTCTGGGGCTACTGCATTACCTATCCAATGCAGAAAATTTTAAGTGCAATACAGTTTCCGAGGAGATTATGATCCTTAGTTTGGTCGGCCGCACCCAACCTAAGTCTCGAGGACTGAGCATGCCGCTTTTTGTGTCCCGAAGTATTCTGCCGAGCTAGGACTTGATCCTTAGGCCAATTTTGCGAATCAACCTGAGTCTCAGCGGCTACTGGGATCAGCGGTCTTACGTCATCCTTCAAGTGCATCTCGGGTTTTAAACCTTGAGGGCTACTGGCTATATATCTCGGTAGAGAATAAATTTCACCAATCAAAAATATTGACAAAAACTCGGCCCACAGTCGGGGTGGTGCACCACCTCGGAAGCAGTCCGGCATAAAGCTCGGGCGCTAGTGGCTGGCTCCATAGAGGGCATTTCCGGCATTAAGCTCGGCTAAACTCCTTCGACCTTTTTGAACCAAGGTGATTTATGACACCTCAGATATAGTCCGGCGTTGGAGCTCGGATACAGTCTGGCGTTGGAGCTTGGACATAGTCTGGCATTGGAGCTCGGATACATTCTGGTGTTGGAGCTCGGAAGCGGTCTGGCGTTGGTGCTCGTCTGCAAAAGATACCTCGAATGCAGTCCGACATTGGAGCTCGGATGCAAGAGGGCGCTGCCGCCCGGGAACAACTTCAAACCCGATGTGTGGCATAAAAATAACAAGGCATTGATAAAGGCCGAACACTTAAAGGGCTCCTCGGATACCCGACGTGTGAGATCTTCAGATTTACCTCGGCAATCATCAAGATAGAAGATGGGAAGATTTGTTGAACCAGTTTTCAAGACCGACGACCGAAGACAAAGGACAGTTTGGAAGAATCGAGGAGCGTCCCCAACTTGAAGACCGGTTCAGGGGGCTACTGATGGTGTCCTGGAGTAGGGGGTACTCACCATGTCGTCTCCTGTTCAGTTAGATTGGGCCGAGGACCCCCATGGCCGTATACTCATGGGCCAGTTCGGACAGCTGTCGCATACAAGGAAGATTCCACAAGACTTGGTGGTCAAGACAAGGACTCCTCCCCCACCGGCGTATTCAGCTAGGACTCTTGTTATCCTAGGCCTCTGGTGCATTATATAAACTAGGGCCAGACTAGTTGATAGAGAGACAACAATCATAATCATAGGCTAGCTTCTAGGGTTTAGCCTCTACGATCTCGTCGTAGATCAACTCTTGTAATACTCATATCATCAAGAACAATCAAGCAGGACGTAGGGTTTTACCTCCATCAAGAGGGCCCGAACCTGGGTAAAACATCGTGTCCCATGCCTCCTGTTACCATCCGCCTTAGACGCACAGTTCGGGACCCCCTACCCGAGATCCGCCGGTTTTGACACCGACAAGAAGTAGAACACAGGAGGCCACCGCCAAGGCGACGACTGCGTATACAGGTGGTTTCTTTGTTGCTTCGTCTCTTCCGAGGACCTTCGTCGACCCCGCAAGTGTCTGCCGGACATGAGGAAGACAAAGGGATCCGTGGGCGGCCATTTAGATTAGGTATTAATTATACCACAAGAGCCGGATTAGCACCCCCTAGTTCATGTAAATGTAATGAAATTCGTCATGTTTATATGAAGATCTGGCTTTTTTATATGAAATCCTTCATGCTTATATGAAATCAGTCCGTGTTTGCACGAATTTCCTCTAGTTGGTTAGAGTTGTGAAAATGTATACCACTTACATTGGATGTTGTCCTCCGCGGAAGGAAGCGGGAGGAAATTTGTTGGCTGCCGTTGGATATGCTCTTATGCGGGAAATAATAGAGTCACATCCAATCTATTTGAGTTAATTGCGTGTATGATTCTCCCTCTATAAAAAGTTAATTGCATGTATAGTGTACATGACTTGCAGGGTGGCTATAGCTTCATATAGAAAGTTAAAAAGAAACAAATATATCCTTAATGTTGTATTCTAAGTACTCTGTGGGTTCCACTGTCATTACAGTAGTGACAGAAGTATATATTAAATAATATATAATATAAAAATCTACAGTTAAAGACAGAATTCGAACTCAGGTCATCACGTTGCAAGCATCCGGCGCTAACCAGTCCAACACATGTTTGTCATTGACGATGCTGGAGATATATCTCTATGTCTACTCTTATACTCCCTCTGTTCCAAAATAATTGTCTTTTTCAGATTTCAAATGGACTACCAGATACAGATGTGTATGTAGACATATTTTAGACTGTAGATTCACTCATTTTGCTCTGTTTGTTGTCACTTGTTGAAATCTCTAAAAGGACAAATATTTAGGAACGAAGGGAGTAGAAAACAGAGTTGGTGATGATGATGTGCCTGCCATCCTGCAATATAGGCCGTCGGATAGGCAGGAAACTATGGAAATTTTGCAAAAAGATACCCACACCCCTCTCTACATTTGCAAATAAGGCCTTCCCTCACTCATCCTTTTCTCTCACAAGATCAATTACTCATACAAATGCATCTTGATGTTCCATGCAACGCACGGGCATCTAGCTAGTTTCTTTTAAAATAGTTACTACGATAATTGGGTTGAAGTGATATATTTTATGTCTGCCCCGAATGATCTCAGATTCACTAGTAGTAACAAAGAAAAGGTTGCCTTGTTAGTTAGCAGAAAACAGGGTGAAAACTATCACATGAGGCTGGTAAAAACAAGGCACACTGGGTTCAGCGTCATCGTCACTACAGCTGTGCGCGCGCGAGAAGTCTACATATTGAGGAGGCTATGGAGAGAAAGACGTATCGAGTGTGTGTGAGCAGGGCACATAGACACAAATAGCGTGTGTATGTGTTTGATAGAGAAGCCAATTGATAGCTTGAAAGATCGAGGATGTCGCCTAGAGGGGGGTGAATAGGCGCTTTAAAATAATTACGGTTTAGGCTTGAACAAATGCGGAATAAACCTAGCGGTTAATTTGCCAAGCACAAAACCTAAAACAACTAGGCTCATCTATGTGCACCAATAACTTATGCTAAGTAAGATAAGCAACTATGTGATAGCAAGAAATATGACAAAGAACAATATGGCTATCACAAAGTATAGTGCATAAGAAAAAGGCTCGGGTAAGAGATAAACGAGGCACGTGGAGACGACGATGTATCCCGAAGTTCACACCCTTGCGGATGCTAATCTCCGTTTGGAGCGGTGTGGAGGCACAATGCTCCCCAAGAAGCCACTAGGGCCACCATAATCTCCTCACGCCCTCGCACAATGCAAGATGCCGTGATTCCACTAAGGGACCCTTGAGGGCGGTCACCGAACCCGTACAAATGGAAACCCTTGGGGCGGTCACCGAACCCGTACACTTTGGCAACCCTTGGGAGCAATCACCGAAACCCGTCAAATTGCTCAGGGCGATCTCCACAACCTAATTGGAGACCCCGATGCTTTCCCGGAGCTTTACACCACAATGATTGAGCTCCGAACACCACCAACCGTTTAGGGTGCCCAAGCACCCAACAGGAACAAGCTCAAGGGCACCAAGCACCTAAGAGTAATAAGCTTCTTAACTTGTAACTTCCACGTATCACCATGGAGAACTCAAACCGATGCACGAAATGCAATGGCAAGGGCACACGGAGTGCCAAGTCCTTCTCTCCCAAATCCCACCAAAGCAACTAATGCTAGGGAGGAAAGCGGAAGAACAAGAAGGAAAACACCAAGAACTCCAAGATCTAGATCCAAGGGGTTCCCCTCACATAGAGGAGAAAGTGATTGGTGGAAATGTGGATCTAGATCTCCTCCCTCTTTTCCCTCGAAAACTAGCAAGAATCCATGGAGGGATTGAGAGTTAGGAAGATCGAAGAAGGTCAACAATGGGGGAAGAACATGAGATCAAGAGATGAGGTTGAATGGGGAAGAAGACCCCCTTTTATAGGAGCTCTCGAATCCAACCCTTATGTGCTCAGTCCGTGCACGAGCGGTACTACCACTCAGGGGAGCGGTACTACCGCCCGGGCGGTAGAGCACAGAGAGCGGAGCAAAACAGAGGGTGAGGCAGAGCCGTATGAGCGGCACGACCGCTGGGGCCAGCGGTACTGCCGCTTGGCCCAGTGGTACTGCCACACACGAGCTACACTACCGCACCTACTGCCGCTACTCCTGCCGCTGAACCCGACATGAGAAAACCACGTCTCGAGTCAAGGCGGTACTAGCATGGAACCAGAGCCGTACTGCCGCTTATGGCCATGGGCGGTACTACCGTTGTGAGACAGCGGTACTACCGCTTGTGGCGATACGCGTGCCGCTCTGGCCCCGCGGTACTACCGCTGGCACCAAACATAAGCCACTTCCATGAAGACAAGAATACTCCAAGGAAAACCAGAACTGCCATAACTTCTACAAAAGAGCTTTGAATTGAGCAAACTCAAGCTTGTTGGATACAAGACGATGAGTAGCAACAAAACAGCGAAGAACGGGCATAACCTCCAACATCGAAAACATCATAGAAGATGCAAGTGAACTCCGTTTTCGATGAACTCGAGCTTGTCATCAAGATGACCATAAGCTCCAAAACTCTCAAAGAGAACCAAACAAGAACCAAGAACGATGATGCAAGGATGTAATGGTTTGAGCTCTCTACGAACGATATGATCAAGCTACTCATCGGGAGCCCCCATTGATAGTACGGCAATCGATACTATAACCCGGTCTCCCAACTACCACTATGAGACCGGTAAAATAGAAAACCTATCAGGGGCAAACCTTTGTCTTGCACATAGTCCACTTGAGCTAGATGATAACGATCTTGACTCCCTCAAGTTGGACCACCTTTCTTGATTGTGTTGGCTCGATGAAGACTAGTTGATTGCTCCCCCATACTCCACCATGGGTGAGCCACTCTTCGGCACATCTTCATAAATCCATTGTTACCATAATGGACGGCAAGCTTCAAGCATTTGATATCTTCATGATGCTCCACTTGAACTTGCACATCGCAACCTAACCCCACAAAGAACTCTCACGAAAACCATGGGTTAGCAAACAAAGCGTAATGGACAATGCTTACCATACCATGGGATCACTTGATCCCTCAGTACATCTTGTATGCTTTGTGTGTTGATCAACTTGACTCATTCTTGACTTAATCTTTATCAACCTTGAATCTTTCCAATTCTCTTCATTTTGATGATGTTTGGAAGGTAGACATGAATGATCACACAATCTTCTTATTCAAGACATGCTTGCAATAAGCTCAACACTCACATGACACCTTGGTCGACACAAACTCTCTTTGAAACCAACACATGTACTCCAAGAAAAGCCTATGGACAAAACCTTCAAATATAACTCAAGGCAACCATTAGTCCATCGAGATTGTCATCAATTACCAAAACCAAACATGGGGGCACCGCATGTTCTTTCATAGATTAAGATCAAGATCGAGTTGTCACCCTTCTGCTGTCATTGTTGGGGGTGGGGAGGGGGGAAGGAGAGAAAGACGTATCGAGAGAGTGCGCGCGGTAGGCACAGGGGCACAACTAGCGAGTGTGTGTGTGTGCGTGTGTTTGAGAGAGAAGCCAGTAGATAGATTACTATCAAGATCGAGGCGCCACCCTACTCCTTCGGTGTCGGGTAGTGTGTGTGTGTGTGTGTGTGTGTGTTTGAGAAAGAAGCCAGTAGATAGATTAGTATCAAGATTGAGGTGTTATCCTACTCCTTCGGTGTCGGGAAGTGTGTGTGTGGGGGGGGGGCAGTGACACTTAGATATAGGGAGAAGGAGTTTGTGTGATACATATCTATATTAAGGGATAGGTAGATAGCATGTGTGCGAGTCATACTTAAAGCATCACGGATATAAACAAGCGGTGTGCATGCAACTGCCGGAAAAAATGAAGAGAAAACCAATGTCTACGCGCGCGCGCGTGTGTGTGTGAGAGAGAGGGCGAAATCTCAAAACAAAAGGTGCTCTGCTGGAATCCATTGTATGCATTCAATGGTTCTGGGACTCGAGTTAACCTTAGGCATATATGTGTGCGAGACATAATTATACTTTGAGACATTAGTGGCGGTGGGTGGGCGGAATTAATGGGGTGGGCGTGTTCGATAGAGAGAGCGTGTGTGTTTCTGTGTGAGAGACTTGTAGGACGGGGTAGAAAGATGAATTCTAGCCTTGATGGAGGGAGAGAAATACACGAAGAGCGTGTGTGTGATTCTGATGCCCACGGAGAAATGAGATATGTATGCGTGTGAGAGATATTGCACAATTCAATCACGTATGACTATCTAGCGATCGTGGACGTGCATCGCTTGAACATAAATCAATATCTACTTCGTATCATGGCCAAATATACAATAACGATTCAACGCTATAAAGATTGGACACTCACATATCACATTTCCCCCCAAATAATCCTTTTCAATTGTGCATGCCAAAGTTACAGTGATGTTTCTTCAAACAACCACTGTAGCTATCATGTACATGCACCATTGTTAGTCTTGCATTCAAATTCAATAGTCTTGGATGATTTAAGGTTCTATTATGAAGTAATATATGTAATATTCATATATGAAATCAATGGGTATGCAATTTATGAAATGGAGGCTATGTAATCATATGAGGTAACACTTTTAAGTAGCGGACTACAATATCCATTTCTTTTGTGGGGCTATGATGACCCACAAGTATATGGTATCAATTGTAGCTCTTTTCAATAAGTAAGAGTGTCAAACCCAACGAGGAGCAGAAGGAAATGACAAGTGGTTTTCAGCAAGGTAATGTCTGCAAGTGCTAAAATTGTAAGTAACAGAGTAGTTTGATAGCAAGATAATTTGTAACGAGCAAGTAATGATGATAGTAGAAAAATTACAGCAAAGTAGCCCAATCCTTTTGAGGCAAAGGACAGGCCAAAACGGTCTCTTATGATAAGCAAAGCGTTCTTGAGCGTACACGGGAATTTCATCTGGTCACTTTCACCATGTTGGTTCGATTTGTGTTTGCTACTTTGATAATTTGATATGTGGGTGGACCGGTGCTTAGGTGCTGTTCTTACTTGAACAAACATATTGCTTATGATTAACCCTCCCGCAAACATCCGCAACTACGAGAAAAGTTTTAAGAATAAATTCTAACCATATCATTAAACTTTTGGATCCGATCGGTCCCTTATGGAATAGAGCATAAACTAGGGTTTAAGCTTCTGTCACTCCCACAACCCATCATCTAATTGCTACTCCACAATGAATTCCCTTAGTCCCAAATATGGTGAAGTTTCATGTAGTCGACGTTCACATGACACCACTAAGGGAATCACAACATACATACTATCAAAATATCGAACACATATCAAGTTTACATGATTACTTGCAACATGATTTCTCCCATGACCTCAAGAACAAAAGTAACTACTCACAAATGATAATCATGCTCAAGATCAGAGGGGTATTAAATAGTATATTGGATCTTAACATATAATCTTCCACCAAATAAACCATATAGTAATCAACTACAAGATGTAATCAACACTACTAGTCACCCACAAGCACCAATCTGTAATTCTGGTAACAAGATTGAACACAAGAGATGAACTAGGGTTTGATATGAGATGGTGTTGTTGAATATGTTGATGGAGATTGCCATCCCCAAGATGGGAGATTTGTTGGTGGTGATGATGACGATGATTTCCCCCTCCGGGAGGGAAGTTCCCCCGGCGAATCGCTCCGCCTAAGGGAAAAAGTGCTCCTGCCCAAGTTCTGCCTCGAGACGGAGGCGCTCCATCCCGAAAGTCTTCTTCTTACTTTTTTCTAGGTCAAAATGACTTATATACCGGAAGATGGGCACCAGAGGTGGGCCTGGGTGAGCACAACCCACCAGGGCGCGCCTGGGCTCCCTGGCGCGCCCAGGTGGGTTGTGCCAAGTAGTACTTATTTGCTCCAATATTCATCATACATTCCATAAAAATTCTCTATTAAGTTTCAGCCTGTTTGGAGTTGTGCAGAATAGGTGGCCTGGCGTAGCTTTTCGAGGACCAGATTTCCAGGTGCCGGAATTCTCCCTCTTTGTGTGTACCTTGCAAATTATGAGAGAAAAGGCATTAGAATTACTCCAAAAAGCATTATTATGTATAAAAAAACATCATAAATAACAGTAGGAAAATGTGATGCAAATGGACGTATCAACTCCCCCAAGCTTAGACCTCGCTTGTCCTCAAGCGAAAACCGAAATTGAAAAACATGTCCACATGCTGAGAGAGAGAGGTGTCGATAAAAACAAAATACGGACATAGAAGCATCATGTTCATTATTATAACAGAAAAAACTTAAACATAGGACGCTTATCATAGAACTTTTATCATAGACTTCTCATGAATAAGTGACAATTCATCACACTATTAAAGTATAAAGAAAAAACTCTATTAGAAACCAACAAACTATGTTCTCAGTCAACTTTGCAACTACAATTCATCATCTTTTCAGGAAGGGTCATGTATCGGAGCCTTTAGGAAAGTCCACAATACTCAACCATTATATAGTCTTCTATGATTTCTAACACTCACCGCATACACATGAACAAAATGTTTCAACTGGACACTTAGAAAGATAGGGGCTTCTAGTTTAGCCTCCCAATGTATTCACCTCAAGGGTGATGTCAACAATAATAACTCATGCTACCCATATTCAACTAGGCATATGTGCCTAGATCTTTCCTCACCACATTATGCTTGCCAAAGGAGAAAATAAAAAGGAATAGAGAGAAAACTTTGTCTCTTTGCATAAAAGTAAATACATAAAAGTAAAAGATAGGCCCTACACAGAGGGAAGCAGAGGTTGTCATGCGCTTATTTGTTTGTATGCTCAACCCCTTAGTGCATAAGAACGTCACGTTGTATTGCCCCTTGTGATAGCGACCTTTATTATGTAGTCTGTCGCTTTTACTCTTCATCATCACAAGTTCGTACAATGCTCAATTTTCTCTTACACTAAATGATCTCACACTTTTAGAAGCATTTTTTATTGCCTTATTGCATCGATGACAACTTACTTGAGGGATCTTGCTCAATCCCTAGGTAGGTATGGTGGACTCTTGGAAATAAGATTTGGGTTTAAGGGTTTTTGGATGCACAAGTAGTATCTCTACTTAGTGCAGAATTTTTGGCTAGCAAAGATAGGGGGAAAGCACCACATGTTAAAGGATCTATGACAATATGACTTCTGTGTGAATATGAACAAACATAAATCATTAAGTTGTCTTCCTTGTCCAACGTCAACAATTTTGGCATACAACATATTGATGGGGGCTCACAATCACAAAAGATTTCTAGGATAGTATATTTATATGTGAATCTTCTCATCCCTTATTAATTCTTTCATGAGTTGCATCATTGAATAATGCAATGTTTGTCAATCTCTAATAAAATTTCCTACTTATACTTTTCCTTATGTGGTGTCATCACCTACCATAAGATTAGCATAGGATCCTTTTGATTTATTTTCCTTTCTTCTTATTTATTTCCTTTCTTTTTATTGCAACTTGAAAGTAAAGAAAGAAAAAACTCATACTAAATTTTATTATATATCTCGCACACGATTACAAAGATAGATCATTAACCAAACTCTCGAAAAGAAAGGATCGAACTAAACTTTTATTCATCTAAAGCAAAAGATAACTATGGATCGAACTAAGATAAGTAAAGGCAAAAGATAGTGGGGATGATACGATACCCGGGCACCTCCCCCAAGCTTGGCGGAAGCCAAGGGGAGTGCCCATACCCGATACTCAATTTTCTTTTGGTGATGAAGAAGAAGGTGGCGATGAAGTGAATCTGTCCTTAAGGATTAAGAGATTCTCCAATCGACAAATGACGCTCCGGAGGTGGATGATGTGCTCTTGATGCAGAATATTTTCACGGGTGAGATACTTATTTTGCACATGAACTGTTTCAATGATGTGAAAGGCATAAATTTTAGTAGGAGTAAGAATAGCATAGTCAGGTTTAAGGATATCTTCTTCTTCCTCCTCGGCTGGCAGTGCTTGCTCAAACACCAGGGGTTGAACTACGGTAGCCTCCTTGCTCTCGTCTCCCTTGACGGCTTCTACGGGTTGTTCTCTCTTCAGCTTGATTTTCATCAAGCAAGCATCCTCTTCTACGTTGTTGGAGGAGGAAGAAGACATGATGCCTGGCTTAACAGATCTGACCAAAAACAGCAAGAAAAGAGAACAGAAGATTTCTCCATGATACGGTGGTCAACAGGTTCGGGGGGTATATAAAGATTTTTTATCTTGAGAAGCAAGCAAACTGTATAAAGATGGAGTCCGAAAGGTACCCCATATGGGCACAACCCACCTGGGCACCCCTGGCTAGGGGCGCCCTGTGTCTTGTGCCCGCCAGGGTACGCTTCCTGGAAGTTACTTATTTCCCTAATTTTCTAAATACGCCAAAACTGACAAAAATATTTTTGCAGATTTTTCGGAGTCTGTTTACTTACTGTATCATGTACCTCCTTATTTTCACGATTCTAGAGTGTTTCGGAAGGACTCTTTTATGTGTTCTTCCGGTGTCAAAGTTTGGCTAATATTACTTTCAACATTAATCGGCATACCTGAGATATAATGTTTTATTCGTTGCCCATTAACAACCTTTGGGTTAGTACCTTCGGCATTATTTATTTTGATGGCTCCAGACCGATAAACCTACTCGATAACATACGGCCCTTCCCAGTTTGAGAGGAGTTTTCCCGCAAAAAATCTGAAACGGGAGTTGTACAAAAGAACATATTCTCCAACTTTAAACTCACACTTTTGAATTCTTTTATCATGCCATCTTTTAATGTTTTCTTTAAATAACTTGGCATTTTCATAAGCTTGGGTTCTCCATTCATCTAATGAGCTAATATCAAATAATCTATTTTCACCGGCAAGTTTGAAATCATAGTTGAGTTCTTTGATTTGCCAATATGCTTTATGTTCTAACTCAAGAGGCAAATGACAAGCTTTTCCATAAACCATTTTATAAGGAGACATACCCATAGGATTTTTATACGTTGTTCTATAAGCCCAAAGTGCATCATCTAATTTCTTAGACCAATTCTTCCGGGACCTATTGACAGTCTTTTGCAAAATTAATTTTATTTCTCTACTACTAAGTTCAACTTGACCACTAGACTGAGGATGATAAGGTGATGGAATTCTATGGTTAACATCATACTTGGAAAGCATTTTACAGAAGGCACCATGAATAAAGTGTGAACCACCATCAGTCATTAAATATCTAGGGACTCCAAACCTTGGGAAAAGAACTTCCTTAAGCATTTTAATAGAGGTGTTGTGATCAACACTACTGGTTGGAATAGCTTCTACCCATTTAGTAACATAATCAACATCAACCAAAATATGTGTATACCCATTAGAGGAAGGAAAAGGTCCCATGTAATCAAATCCCCAACCATCAAATGGTTCAACAACAAGCTAATAATTCATAGGCATTTCTTGACGCTTACCGATATTACCTATTCTTTGACATTCATCACAAGATAAGACGAAATTACGGGCATCCTTGAAGAGAGTAGGCCAATAAAATCCAGATTGCAATACCTTGTGAGTAGTTCTATCTCTAGCATGATGTCCTCCATATGCTTCGGAGTGACATTTCCGTAGGATTTGTCCCTGTTCATGCTCAGGTACACAACATCTAATAATACCATCTACTCCTTCTTTATAAAGATGTGGGTCATCCCAAAAGTAGTGTCTTAAATCATTGAAGAATTTTTTCTTTTTGATGGTATGTGAAACTAGGTGGCAAATATTTAGCAATGATGTAATTAGCACAGTCAGCATACCAAGGATTATTATGAGCAACATTTATTGCAGCTAACTGCTCATCAGGAAAACTATCTTCAATAGGTAGTGGGTCATCAAGCACATTTTCAAGCCTAGACAAATTATCAGCTATGGGGTTCTCAGCTCCTTTTCTATCAGTGATATGTAAATCAAATTCTTGTAGTAAGAGAACCCATCGAATAAGTCTAGGTTTAGCATCTTTCTTTTCCATAAGATATTTAATAGCAGCATGGTCGGTGTGAACAATTACTTTTGAATCAACAATGTAAGATCTAAATTTATCACCAGCAAACACCACTGCTAAGAATTCTTTTTCAGTAGTTGCATAATTTCGTTGAGCACTATCTAGAGTTTTACTAGAATAATGAATAACATTCAGTTTCTTATCAACTCTTTGTCCTAGAACAGCACCAACAGCATAATCACTGGCATCACACATAATTTCAAAAGGCAAGTTCCAATCAGGTGGTTGAACAATAGGTGCAGAAATTAAGGCTTTCTTGAGCACTTCGAAGGCTTATAAACAATCATCATCAAAAACAAAAGGAACATCCTTTTGCAAAAGATTTGTAAGAGGCCTAGAAATTTTAGAGAAGTCTTTGATAAATATCCTATATAAACCAGCGTGACCTAGGAAACTACAAATAACATTGATATCTTTAGGACATGGCATTTTCTCAATTGCATCAACCTTAGCTTTTTCCACTTCAATACCTCTTTCAGAAATTTTATGACCGAACACAATACCTTCATTAACCATAAAGTGGCACTTCTGCCAATTCAAAACAACATTTTTTTGTTCACATCTCTACAAAACTCGATCAAGATTTCTTAAACAATATCATCAAAAGACTTCCCATAAACAGAGAAGTCATCCATGAAAACCTCAACAATCTTTTCACAAAAGTCAGAGAATATAGCAGTCATACAACTTTGAAAGGTAGCAGGTGCATTGCATTAACCAAAAGGAATACGTCTATAAGCATAAGTTCCAAAGGGAAAACTAAAAGTGGTCTTTTCTTGATCAGGTTGGGAAACATGTATTTACGAAAAACCAGAATATCCATCAAGGAAGCAAAAATGTATGTGCTTGGATAATCTTTCTAGCATTTGATCAATAAAAGGCAGAGGGTAATGATCTTTTCTAGTTGTTTTGTTTAATTTTCTAAAATCAATTACCATTCTATAACCTGTAACAATTCTTTGTGGAATAAGTTCATTCTTATCATTAGCAACAACAGTAATACCTCCTTTCTTAGGGACACAATGAGCAGGACTTACCCATCTACTATCAACTATAGGATAGATTATACCTGCTTCCAGAAGTTTTAAGATTTCTGTTCATACCACTTGTCGGGTTTCGTAGTAATTTCAAAAAATTTCCTACGCACACGCAAGATCATGTGTTGCATAGAAACGATAGGGGAGAGTGTTGTCTATGTACCCACGCAGACCGACTGCGGAAGCGTTGACGCAATGTAGAGGAAGTAGTCGTACGTCTTCACGATCCAACCGATCAAGCACCAAAACTATGGCATCTCCGAGTTCGAGCACACGTTCAGCTCGATGACGATCCCCGGGCTCCGATCCAGCAAAGTGTCGGGGAAGAGTTCCGTCAGCACGACGGCGTGGTGACGATCTTGATGTACTACAGCAGCAGGGCTTCGCCTAAACTCTGCTACAGTATTATCAAGGACTATGGTGGCAGGGGGCACCGCACACGGCTAAGGAATAGATCACGTGGATCAACTTGTGTCTAGAGGTGCTCGCTGCCTCAGTATATAAAGGAGCCAAGGGGGAGGGGGGCGCCGGCCAGGAGGAGGGCGCAGGAGGAGTCCTACTCCTACCAGGAGTAGGACTCCCCCCCAATCCTATTTGGACTAGGATTCCCCGAGGGGGAAAGAGAGAGAAGGGGGCCGGCCACCTCTCCTAGTCCTAATAGGACTAGGGGAGGGGGGAGCCGCGCATCCACCTTGGGCTGCCCCTTTCTCCTTTCCACTAAAGCCCATTAAGGCCCATATGGCTCCCGGGGGGTTCCGGTAACCTCCCGGTACTCCGGTAAAATCCCGATTTCACCCGGAACACTTTCGATATCCAAATATAGGCTTCCAATATATCAATCTTTATGTCTCGACCATTTCGAGACTCCTCGTCATGTCCGTGATCACATCCGGGACTCCGAACTAACTTCGGTACATCAAAATGCATAAACTCATAATATAACTGTCATCGTAACCTTAAGCGTGCGGACCCTACGGGTTCGAGAACAATGTAGACATGACCGAGACATGTCTCCGGTCAATAACCAATAGCGGGACCTGGATGCCCATATTGGCTCCTACATATTCTACGAAGATCTTTATCGGTCAGACCGCATAACAACATACGTTGTTCCCTTTGTCATCGGTATGTTACTTGCCCGAGATTCGATCGTTGGTATCCAATACCTAGTTCAATCTCGTTACCGGCAAGTCTCTTTACTCGTTCCGTAATACATCATCCTGCAACTAACTCATTTAGTTTCAATGCTTGCAATGCTTAAGTGATGTGCATTACCGAGAGGGCCCAGAGATACCTCTCCGACAATCGGAGTGACAAAACCTAATCTCGAAATACGCCAACCCAACATGCACCTTTGGAGACACCTGTAGTAATCCTTTATAATCACCCAGTTACGTTGTGATGTTTGGTAGTACCCAAAGTGTTCCTCCGGTAAACGGGAGTTGCATAATCTCATAGTTATAGGAACATGTATAAGTCATGAAGAAAGCAATAGCAACATACTAAACGATCGGGTGCTAAGCTAATGGAATGGGTCATGTCAATCAGATCATTCAACTAATGATGTGACCTCGTTAATCAAATAACAACTCTTTGTTCATGGTTAGGAAACATAACCATCTTTGATTAACGAGCTAGTCAAGTAGAGGCATACTAGTGACACTCTGTTTGTCTATGTATTCACACATGTATTATGTTTCCGGTTAATACAATTCTAGCATGAATAATAAACATTTATCATGATATAAGGAAATAAATAATAACTTTATTATTGCCTCTAGGGCATCTTTCCTTCACCACTTCCTTCATTTTTGGATTTAGCCGACATTGATGATCAACAACAGGTTTAGCATCAGGTTCCATATTAATCTTGTGCTGACATAGAGTGGGACTAATGCCCTTTATATCATCAAGAGTATATCCAATAGCAGCTCGGTGCTTCCTTAGAACTTTCAATAATCTTTCATCTTCATGTTCTAAAAGGTTAGCACTGATAATGACATGATATATCTTATTTTCATCAAGATAAGCATATTTCAGAGTGTCTGGAAATTGTTTTAATTCAAACACGGGATCACCTTTAGGTGGAGGAGGACCTCCTAGAGTTTCAATAGGCAAATTGTGTTTAAGCAGAGGACGTTGTTCAAAGAAAATTTTATCTATTTCATTTCTTTCATGCATATGTAAATCATTTTTGTGGTCTAGCAAATATTGTTCTAAAGGATTAGTAGGTGGTGCAGCAATAGAGGAAAGACCAATTATTTCATCCTCACTAGGCAATTCTTTTTCATGAAGCTTTCTACTAAACTTGGAAAAATTAAACTCATGAGATTCATCACCAAAACTAACACCGACAGTTTGTTTCTTACAATCTATCTTAGCATTAAAAGTGTACAAGAAAGGTCTAACAAAGATAATGGGACAAAAGTTATCTTGTGGGGAACCAAGAACAAGAAAATCAGTAGGGTATTTTATCTTCCCACATAAGACTTCAACATCTCTAACAATCCCAAGTGGTGTGATGGTATCTCTATTAGCACGTTTAATAGTGGCATCTATTTCAGTGGGTGCTATGTCATCCATAATTTCTTGATAAAGGGTAAATGGGGTGGCACTTACGCTAGCACCTATGTCACATAAACCATGATAATAGTGATTTCCTATTTTAACTGAGATAACAGGCATGCCAACAACAGGTCTATGTTTATCTTCTTTATCAGACTTAGCAATTCTAGTAGCTTCATTACAAAAGTAAATAACATGTCCATCTATTTTTTCTTCTATGAGATCCTTAACCATAGCAACGTAGGCTCTACTTTAATTTATTCATCAGATTTAGGTGTTCTAATATAGCTTTTGTTAACCACAGTTGAAACTTTAGCATGTTCCTTTATCCTAACAGGGAAAGGTGGTTTCTCAATATAAGCAATAGGAACAACTGGATCAACATTATAAAGTATAGCTTCTTCTTTTGCTAGTACCGGTTCTTTAATTTCTTCTTTGATAGGTGGGTGATATTTAAACCACTTCTCTTTAGGGAGATCGACATGAGTAGCAAATGATTCACAAAAGGAGGCTACTATCTCAGAGTCAAGTCCATATTTAGTGCTAAACTTTTGAAAAGCATCGGTATTTATAAAAGATTTAACACAATCATACTTAAGCTTAATACCTGACTCTTTACCTTTGCCGAGTTCCCAATGTTCATAGTTGCGTTTAATTCTTTCCAAAAGATCCCATTAGAATTCAATAGTCTTTTTTGTAAAAGAACCAGCACAAGAAGTATCGAGCATGGATCGATCATTATGAGAAATCCGAGCATAAAAGTTATGAATAATAATTTCTCTTGAGGGCTCATGATTGGGGCATGAATATAACATTGACTTAAGCCTCCACCAAGCTAGAGCGATAATTTCTCCTTCACAAGGCCAAAAATTATATACATAATTCCGATCATGATGAACTAGATGCATAGGATAATTTTTTGGTGGAACTCCAATTTCAATCGATTCCAATTCCAAGATCCAATATCATCGCATAGCCTATACCATGCCAATGCTTTTCCCTTCAAAGATAAAGGGAAAACCTTCTTCATAACTTCATCTCCGGGTAAGCATGCAAGCTTGAACAATCCACAAATTTGTTCCACATATATCAAGTGCATATCAAGATGTTTGGTTCCATCTCCTGCATAAGGATTAGCTAGCAGTTGTTCTATCTTACCCAAAGGAATTTCATATTCAATATTTTCAGTAGGTGCAGTGGGTTGAGGGGTAGCTAATTGTGGTTCCGGTCGAGGTGAAGATACCCCAAACAAACCCCTCAAAGGATTGTTTCCCATAGTAACAAGTCACAGTAAATTTCAGCACACTAGATAAATGTTTCCTTACCAAATTCCACTTACCAAAGGAGCTTCACTCCCCGGCAACGACGCCATAAAATAGCCTTGATGACCCAAAAGTATATGGGATCAATTGTAGCTCTTTTTGATAAGTAAGAGTATTGAACCCAACGAGGAGCGGAAGGAAATGACAAGTGGTTTTCAGCAAGGTAATGTCTGCAGGTGTTGAAATTGTAAGTAACATAGTAGTTTGATAGCAAGATAATTTGTAACGAGCAAGTAATGATGATAGTATAAAAGTGCAACAAGGTAGCCCAATCCTTTTGAGGCAAAGGACAGGCCAAAATGGTCTCTTATGATAAGAAAAGCGTTCTTGAGGGTACATGGGAATTTCATCTAGTCACTTTCACCATGTTGGTTCATTTGTGTTTGCTACTTTGATAATTTGATATGTGGGTGGACCGGTGCTTAGGTGCTGTTCTTACTTGAACAAACATATTGCTTATGATTAACCCTCCCGCAAACATCCGCAACTACGAGAAAAGTTTTAAGAATAAATTCTAACCATATCATTAAACTTTTGGATCCAATCGGTCCCTTACGGAATAGCGCATAAACTGGGGTTTAAGCTTCTATCACTCTCGCAACCCATCATCTAATTGCTACTCCACAATGAATTCCCTTAGGCCCAAATATGGTGAAGTGTCATGTAGTCGACGTTCACATGACACCACTAAGGGAATCACAACAAACAAACTATCAAAAGATCGAACACACATATCAAGTTCACATGATTACTTGCAACATGATTTCTCCCGTGACCTCAAGAACAAAAGTAACTACTCAAAATGATAACCATGCTCAAGATCAGAGGGGTACTAAATAGCATATTGGATCTGAACATATAATCTTTCAACAAATAAACCATATAGTAATCAACTACAAGATGTAATCAACACTACTAGTCACCCACAAGCACCAATCAATAATTCTGGTAACGAGATTGAACACAAGAGATGAAATAGGGCTTGAGATGAGATGGTGTTGTTGAAGATGTTGATGGAGATTTCCCTCCCCAAGATGGGAGAGTTGTTGGTGGTTATGATGACCATGATTTCCCCCTCCGGGAGGGAAGTTCCCCTGGCGGAATCACTCCGCCGGAGGGCAAAAGTGCTCCTGCCCAAGTTCCGCCTCGAGATGGCGGCACTCTGTCCCGAAAGTCGTCTCCTTTTTTTCTAGGTCAAAATGACTTATATACCAGAAGATGGGCACTGGAGGTGGGCCTGGGTGAGCACAACCCACCAGGGCGCGCCTGGGCTCCACGGCGCGCCCAGGTGGGTTGTGCCCACCTGGTGGGCCTCCTCTGGTACTTATTTGCTCCAATATTCATTGTATATTCCATAAAAATTCTCTGTGAAGTTTCGGCGTGTTTGGAGTTGTGCAGAATAGGTAGCCTGACGTAGCTTTTCTAGGTCCAAATTTCCAGGTGCCGGAATTCTCCCTCTTTGTGTGTATCTTGCAAATTATGAGAGAAAAGGCACTAGAATTACTCCAAAATGAATTATTATGTACAAAAACATCATGAATAACAGTAGGAAAACATGATGCAAAATGGACATATCAGACTACGATATCCATTTCTTTTTGTGTGCCTCTACAATAACACGTCAATGCATTATGTTTAAAGTAAATAACCAATGTCACTAAATTATATATTTACACAAGAGATACATAGGCTGAGCGTTTGATCCCTTTTTATGAACGCGCCTCTACACCCGTACGATTGGTCGTGCCCGTGTGAACGTCCAAGTTATCAATGCATCATCCCGAGTTATTGTATTTTTCTGGGGTGGACTTCACACCAGTTATTAACTGCTGACGTGTGTCCTATGTACACAGTCTCGCATGACCTTCCCGCTAGCACTATCCAAAATTAGTTGAAACTGTATATGAACGATCCCGCGGGTGGAAAAATCTCCCGTCTCCTTCTAAAATTTCCACCACCTAGTCTTTAGCATGTGAAATTCCCCTTTTGTCCTTGGTGCACGGAGAACAATAGTTACAATACGGCCCTCATTTACATCATAGGTCGGGGCTGCTTTGGTAACTTCTCGTTCCCCCCACCACACGGCACCCCCATTTCCTCTCCCCTCCCACAAAAATGACTAACTCGACAGCACCAGAGCATCTTACATCATGCCATTCGCACTTCATCGGCCTTTCAACCCCTCCCCTCTCGAAACCCTAGACTTCTCATCCACTGGCGTACCAGAGCCCATTCACTACTAGCGGTGTCCACCTCACCGGATCTACTTCTGCGGCCGCATCTACACCTCCCACCTCCCCTAGAAACAAGTAGACTGCTCATCCACCACTGTACCATAGCCCATCCAGTGTCGGCCTTGTCCACGGCTCCGGATCTACTTCGTCGGTACTCTCGTCAACCGCAGCGCATCTGCAGCGGCTCCTTTGTACTCCCCACCGGAGATGCTTCGTCCACACCCCCGGAGCCGCCCCACCGACGCCCCCGTCGACGGCCTTTGATCCTCTTCGCTGACACCTTCCTCAACCCTACCAGAGCCGCTTCGCCGACACCATCCTCAACCCTATCGGAGTAGCTTCGCCTATACCATTCTCAACCCTATCGGGACCACTTTGCCAATGCACAAGTCCATGGCCTCAGATCTGCTTCGTCGCACCCTCGTCCAACCTACCGGAGCAGCTTCTAACGCCCCGTCCACGGCCGCAGATCCACATCATCGACACCATCCTGAACCCAACCACCGGAGCAGCTTCACCGACGCACTCGTCCACGACCTCAGATCTGCTTCGCCTACACCGTAGTCCACCCTACCGGAGCCGCTCCACAAACACCCTACTCGACGGTTCTAGATCTCCTTATCGGACCCCGACAGCCAGCGCAGCATCATCATCCTTGATGTTTCTATCCTGATTCTCACCGTCTGGAAAGATGCCAAGCACCCGCCACGGCCTGGGTACTTGTCACCTTTATACCCGTCCAGCATCACCTTCCCAATGTACTTCAAATATACTAACAGGTCATTGTTGCATGTTATGCAACACAACGGATGGCGCTCCCACCCCCCACCACGGTGCTGTCCCCATCTCCGGCGATCTCCCTACTCCTCCACTAATTTGTGGACTCTCTCCGATCATCTACTCCGGCGTCTTCTCTGGATCAGGGAGATACCCATCTCTTATCGGTTCTTCTGGTGGATCTACCCTTGGCTTGGACTTCTCCAAGGGTAGGGTTTTAGCGGATGAGATCTTCAGATCTACTGGGCACACGGTTCATCCGTCGGGACACAGGAGGTCTTTCATCTTAGTGGTTTCATTCAGCCGTCATGCCTTCCGTCTCTCAGAGGATTCTGTGGCAGCGGCTCTGGAAGCAGCAATTGGAGGTTCGGCAATTGATCTTAATATTCATCACATCAAAGACAAGGTTTATTCTTTCCATGTTTCTTACAAGCAAGTTAGTTTTATTATTATGGATCTTTGTTCCTTTGCCTGTGATCTGTTCAAGTGCTATTTTCATTTGTGGGGTAATGGGGGCCCTAATTGGATTAGAGAGCTCCGGATATGGAGGAAGGAATGTGATGCTGAATGGATTTTGGTTAGTCCTACTAAGCGTCGATCATCGTTAGGTCTCTTGGCCATGCATAAACCTCCAGTTAAATCAGCTATCAAGTCTGAGGAACTTTCCCCCGTGCATGATGGGATCTCGCCCGCATGTTTCGCTGAGGCGGGATTACCACCCATTCAAATCAATTGTCAGGTTTCCGACTCAGTTGCTTTGGAGGCCCGACAAGTCTCGAGCACATCTTTGCTGCCTAGCCCAACTGCTTCTGGGCCTTCCACGCCTCAGGGTCTGAACCCTATGGGCCATTGTCAGGATATCCCCTCATCTCAAGAGGCTGCGAGGCAGTTTGAAGCTATGGTCGATGACATGGTGGACCGTGTGGTTACATGCACTATTTGTTCGTAGAGGGGCCACTTGTCAGCGGCATGTGGAATGCGAGCGGTCTGTTCGGCTTGCTCTCGCCCAGGTCACTCTAGCCGCGACTGTAATGATTTCGCGCGCTCCAATGGATTGGTTTGGAGGCCAATTTCGGTGCAACAAAAAACGATTTTATCGGAACTGCTGCTTCTCATGGGAACAGAGCCGGAGTTATTGGGATAGACTACCCAGTCCCATCGACGCTGCCCCCATTGCATCTTCCCTCTCCTCAATCCAAAGAAAACCCCCGACAAGCTTCTGGCTCTTCCATGGTGAACTATGAGCTCGATCCTCAGTGCTTTGTGCCTCCTGGCCATCACATCATCGACGGTGGCGATCGTCGGCTTCCGCGCACCTTCTTCACGCCTGCTGCTCGTCCGCCCCGTCGTCATGAGGACTTCATGGTTGCTGAGGTGATGCTGGCGCCGGAGGGGCCACTTGGCCCGGTGCAGGAACAGGTGGTGCAGTTTCTGCAAAACAGAGGTATTATGGTCCGATCTACTCAGCCATGGTTCCATGGGGTGGGTTTGTTTCAAGTCAGAAATCCATCGGTTAGATACACCTTGATTCAGCATGCACCTTTTCCGTTGGGCAACGATCATTTTGTTAGATTTGTGAAGGATGATGAGGGAGAAAATTTCAAGGGAGCACATGGTTTTCGCAAGGTCTGGTTAATGTTCATTGGGATTCCCCTGGATTACCGCACTATAGAGTACATCTCGCAGGCTATAGGCACTTTTGGAAAGTTTATTTCTTGGGATAGTGAGGTTCCTTACCTCGTCCGGACTTTGGTTGAGGCTAGCTTTCCAGATATGCCGCTGGTCCCAAGGGATGTTATTTTTGGTCATTATGCAGAATATGGAGGTGCTCAAGTGTCTTGGACTGCTGCATGTTATGTTCTAGGTGCAGACTTTGCAGATGAGATGCCGAAAGATGAGGACCCAATGCCTCTGGATGGAAACCCTCACCCTTTGCCCGGTAATTTGGTTCAGGATAATTTGATGTTTGTCTTGCCACCATACCCAATGTTGGGATGGAATGATGCGCCTGTTGTTGCTCCTCCTCCTCCACATGTGAATGACGAAGCGCTCGGTTGGGGTAATGGTGTGTGGGGCGAGGAAGCAGCGAACAAGCAAGCCCTCCAGCCTACTGCTCCCAAACAGGATCAAGTTTCAATTGTGATTGATCAACTAGAGGGATCAATTTCTGTGGACCAACCAGAGCAAGGCTTTGATGATTTGCCTCTCCCAGATCCTCCTCAATAGCCTCTCCCAGATCTTCAGCAGCCTGTCTATGAGGAGAACCAGCTTGCAATTGTGCCTTACCAACCACCTGTGATTCAGCAGCATCAGATCTTTATTGGAATGGCACGCATTGTGGCTGGACCTCCTCTCCCTCCTGAGATGATTTGGAAGAGGTCTTTCCAAAATCTCATGTTCGATTTTTCAGTTAAGGAAGTGCCAAGGTCAATCTTCTTCCAACCGATGGGCACAATCATATATTCCAAGAGGTCCTGGTCCATTGCTTTTGATGAATCAAGAAAGATGTCTTGTTTGACGGCCTCTTTGCCCATGGTGACTACTGTCAGAAAGCCTGCCATGGTGAAGCGTCCTGTGGTCAGAGCTTTATTTGAGGAACTGCCGGCTGATACAGTTTCTATTTCTCAAGAGGTCGCATCTGCTAATTCTGCTGTTTCTGTCTCTGCTCAGTCGCCACCTCTGGTTTTCTCTGTGGAACAATCTACTGCGAGAAAGAGGAGAGAGAAGAAGAAGGCTCTTGTTGTTGATACATCATTAAGACGTTGCACTCGGAGCGCGGCAAAGCTGGATGGATTCAAAAATGTGGTTTTCGAGCAGCTCTCACTTCAGCCATCAAAGAAGTGCCCCCGCGCAAAGCCCATGGAGGACAAGGCCCAGCCCACTTCTACGGCTAACTCTGAAGATGCACAGACTACTGCACCACCACATACTCTGATTCGAGTTCTTCAGGCCGTGGGCGCGGAGTTGGAGATTGATCATTCTCTTCTATCAGTGGACAAACTTATGGCTAATCCACAGGAGGATTCTTTTGCATCTTCAGCTTAATGTTTATGATATCTTTTATGTCGAGGCTGGGAGTGCCTGTTATGTTTGTTTTCTTTATGGTTGAACTGATACCAATCTGGGATGTGGCACTTTGTGGTTCTGAACTTTGTTATCTTTTGGATGGCATGGCATTGTGTGTCATGCTCTATTTTCTGTTCTACGCATCGGTCATTAATGAATCGTGTTACAACGCGTAGTTGGAAAATTTTATGTTGGAATGTTCGTGGTCTGAATTCTGAGGCTAGGCAGCGTTCTGTCAGGGAGAAAGTGATTGATAGTCAGTGTTCGGTGGTTTGTCTGCAATAAACTAAATTATCCGCATGCTCGCGTACAACTATGAAAAGCATATGTCCCTATGGTTTGATCAATTTGTTGAGTCTCCATCTAGGGGAGCCTCTGGGGGTCTTTTACTTGTCTGGCGATCCGATGTATTTCATGGCACTATGCTAGAAGTTAAACCCTACGCCATCGTTATGCAATTTACCTCTGTCCATAATAACGAACAGTGGTTTCTGGTTAATATGTATGGCCCCTGTCAGGGTCAATTGCGTGATAAGTTTGTTTCCTGGATCTATAATTTAGACATTGACCCAGACAAGAAGTGGATGTTGATGGGGGATTTCAACTTTATTCGTTCCACTGAAAATAGGAATCTCCCAGGTGGTGATATCAATGATATGTTTATTTTCAATGAAATTATTGGCCATTTGGGACTGCTGGAACTTCCTTTAAAAGGAAGAAAGTTCACTTGGTCTAACATGTAGGATATGCCTCTTCTGGAACAATTGGACTGGGTTTTTACCTCTGCTAGTTGGATTAACATTTATCCCATGACACAAGTGACTCCTTTGGCTAAGACTGCGTCTGATCATGTACCTTGTCTGGTTACCATCAGTACAACAATTCCAAAAGCTCATATCTTCAGGTTTGAAAAAATTTGGGTCCATCAGGCTGGTTTTATGGATTGTGTGCAGGAGGTCTAGACTCGTCCCTCTCGTAAGACCCATATCTCAGCAATTATTGTGGATAAACTAAAGGCTTTGTGTTTTTCTTTGAAGAAATTGCAAAAGGGTTTGTCACATATTAAAAAGTTAATTGAGAAGTGTAACTGGGTAATTCTTTGGTTGGACAATCTTGAGGACATGAGATCTCTTTCAAGACCTGAGTTTAATTTCAGGAAAATCACTAAATTGCATCATGAGCATCTGTTGCACATGCAATATCTTTACTGGAGGAAGAGATGTACCATCAGGTATATCAAAGTGGGAGAGGAAAATTCCAAGTTCTTTCAGGCCATGGCAACTGAAAGATATAGAAAAAATTCCATCGCTAGCCTTTCACTGTCTGATGGCACAGTCACATCAAACCATGAGGAAATGGCCAAAGAGTTCTTGTTATCTTTCAAAAGCAGAATGGGGACAGTACGACCAATATCTTTGGATGAAAACATATTGTCTTTAATACCTAGGGTTCAGGGCTTGGAGCTGCTCACAAAACCGTTTGATCTAAAATAAATTGAATAGGTTATTAAAGACTTGCCTATTGATAAGGCCCCTGGGCTTTATGGTTTTAATGCCCTTTTTAAAAAAAAGTGTTGGCGCATAATCTCTGCTGATTTTATTCAATTGGTTCATGAGTTCCATGCTGGAATAGTTCAGTTAGAAAATCTCAATGATGCATATATTACTTTGATCCCAAAGAAGCAGACACTTGAGAGTGTGGGAGACTTTAGGCCTATTTCACTCACCAGTGTTGGCCTAAAATTTCTTACAAAGCTTGCTGCTAATAGATTTCAACAGGAGATCACCAAATGTGTGCATAAAAACCAATATGGCTTCATAAAATCAAGAACAATCCAGGATTGTCTTGCTTGGACCTTTGAATATATCCATCAGTGCAATCAGTCTAAAAGGCCCATCCTTTTGCTAAAGTAAGACTTTGAAAAGGCTTTTGATTCTATCCAGCATGAGGCTATCATAAGGATTCTTGTTGCAAAAGGTTTTGATGACAGATGGATTATTTGGATTAAGCAGTTGTTGTCATCAGGCACTTCTTCTGTCCTACTGAATGGAGTTCCTGGTAAACATTTTAAATGCAAATGTGGAGTTAAGCAATGGGACCCAATCTCTCCCTTGCTTTTTGTTATAGCGGCCAATCTCTTGCAGACATTGATCAATGATCTTCTTCAGCAAGGTTTAATAAGCAGGCGTCTGCCAACCCATGATCCCGATTTTCCTGTAGTCCAATATGCTGACGACACACTGCTTTTCTTAAATGCTGAAAAAGGTCAATTGGGGGCACTGAAATCAGTATTATATTCTTTCTCAGAGGCAACTGGACTTCAGATTAACTTTCATAAGTCCTCCATGTACCCTATTAATGTGATTGACCAGGATGCTACTGATCTTGCTGCCTATTTTGGATGTAAGTTAGGAAAAATGCCTTTCACATACCTGGGTCTGCCAGTGGGGACTACCAGGCCAAAAATTGTGGATCTTCTTCCCCTTGTGGATTGTTCGGAGGGAAGATTGACAGCAAGCTCTTGGTTTTTGCCTCAAGGGAGTAGATTGCAAATAGTAAACTCTGTCATTTCCTCTTTGCCTATCTTCTTCCTTTGCAGCTTGTCAATTCCTCAGGGTATTTTGAAGCAGTTGGAAAGGATTCAGAGGCAGTGTTTGTGGAGGAAATATGGGCAGGAAAGGGGCCATTCGTTGGCTGTTTGGCCACTTGTCTGCAGGCCTAAGTCGAAGGGTGGGCTTGGAATCTTAAACCTTGGTTTGCAAAATGATGCTCTCCTTCTGAAACATCTGAACAAATTTTATAATAAGATGGATGTGCCTTGGGTTCAGTTAGTTTGGGAGTCTTACTATTATCAAAGGATTCCACATGATACCATTCTTTGTGGCTCTTTTTGGTGGAAGGATGTCTTCAAATTGATGGAGAATTTCAGAGCAGTTACTTCGGTAGAGGTGCATAGTGGAGATATTGTGTTGTTCTGGTCTGATTATTGGCAACTTGGAAACAGTGATGTCCCTCTTCAAGATCGATTTCCTAGACTATATTCATTTTGTCTCCACAAAAACCTCTCAGTCCGGGAAGTCTTTCAGGCTAGCAGTTTCCAAGAACTTTTTTACTTGCCTCTTTCCAAACAAGCCTTTCAGGAACTACAGCAGCTTTCCTCCTTAATGGGGTCCTTCCATTTGGACAATACCTCTCATGACTCTTGGGGGTGGAGGCATCGAAAGAAGTCTGAATATACTGCAAAAAAGTTTTATGACTTTGTCTATCAGCCAATGGTAGCTATCCCCATCCTGGGGTGGATATGGAAAAGCTGTTGTACAATGTCGATTAAAATGTTTGCTTAGCTTGTAATAATGGACATGGTTAACACTAAAGACATGATCCAGAGGAGGCATTGGAGGATTAATGAGGGACCAGAATGTGTTCTTTGTCCTACTGGGATTTTGGAGGACAGAAATCACCTCTTTTTCCAGTGCAATTTCAGTGTACGCGTGTGGAATTACCTGCAAATTCTATGGAAAGACAGTGATGACATGGTGGAGATTGCTTGCCATGCTAGAAAGGACTTCAACAAACCTTTCTTTGGGGAGGTGGTTTTCACGGCATGGTGGAATATTTGGAAGGTTAGGAATGACAGAGCTTTCAGGAACATCAAGCCATCTTTCAGGATGTGGAAAAATGGCTTCATTCATGACCTCACTCTACTTTCTCACAGAATCAAACAAAAGTATAGAGAATCCTTACTTAAGTGGATTGATTTTCTTCCTCCTTGAGGAGAGTTGCTTCTATGTATCACTGTAATTATTAGATTTAGTGCACCCCTCCTTTGTATAGCCTTCTTTTGTTTCTTCTTTTCTTTGTTCTTGTTTCTTTTCCTCACCTTGAGGAAACACTGTATGGTTTCTGCTTTATTTTAATAAAATGTTGTGGGGTGTAAGCCCTGCAGTCTTCATGGTCAAAAAAAACTATAAGGACGATGTTTCGTCTGGATCTAACAGCTTGGCCAACCAATATCCTAGACTGAGGCATTGCTATGATCTTGTAAGTGCGCGTCTCTCTCTTGTATTGTTGTGTGCCTACCAGCGTGATTTCACTACAAAAAAAGACACATATGTGACATTTTGGGTCGAACATTTTTTTTCTGTCATGCTTATGACACTTCTATGATGATAATTGTGACAAAACCCGGTATCATCATAGATGTGGTGGGCTCCTACTTCTATGACAAAAAATCATGACAAAAAATGGACTTTTCATCCTGGGTGGGCCGGAGACGCAGCTCCATGACATTCTTTGGGCCGTCCATGACGGAAAAAAACATGGTAGAAGCATGGGCAAGGAAAATATCGGGAAGTTCCCGGTTACGATGGGTGGTCGGGGCCAAGCGATGCACGGAGGTTTGCACATTTCTCTCATACACGTACGCGCATGTGTGTGAGGCGTTGCACTCTAACTGAACCCGAGCGAGGCGTTGGGCTCTAACTGAACTCGAGCGATTGCACTAGCTACGTTACTAAACCCCGATCGATCCCTTGCTGTTAACTGAACCCAAGTGATTCCTTCGCTACTGCTGCTAACTGAAGCCGATCGAACCCTGCTGCCTCCTTCCCTTGATGAACAGTGAGCGTTGTTGGGGGGTGGATGAACAGTTCCCGGTGGGGGTGGATGAACAGGACCCCGTGGTAGTAGAAGCCATTGTCGCTAGATGAACAGGACCCCGATCGAGCCGGTTGGGGGTGGATGAACAGGACCCCGTGGAGAGCTGGATGAACAGGACCCCGTGGAGGGCTGGTTGAACAGTAGCCGGTGGAGGGCTGGATGAACAGTAGCCCGTGGAGGGGTGGTTGAACAGGACCCCGTGGAGGGGTGGTTGAACAGGACCCCGTGGACAGGGCTGGTTGAACAGTAGCCGGTGGAGGAGCGGTGGAGGCTGGATGAACATGAGCCCATGGATGAACAGTCATAGGTGGAGGCTGGAGGAGGTCGATGATGGATGAACAGTAGCCCATGGTGGAGGTCGACGGTGGAGATGACCAGTATCCCGTGGAGTCCCGTTTTGCGGTATGCCACACCCCTCCTGATGAAGAGGACCCCTGTTTCGACCGTAGCGCTCCAACACAAGTCCGTTTCCTCCATTTTGCGGTATGCCACACCACTCCTGATCAACAGGACCCCGTTTCGACCGTAGGAGGTCCAAGAGAAGTCTGTTTCCTCTGTTTTGCAGTACGCCAGACACCTTCCGATGAACAGGATCCCGTTTCGACCGTGGCCGATCGAACACAAGGCCGTCTCCTCCGTTCTGCGGTACGCCAGGCTTCATTTTGATCGGTTGTTCTGTCGAAGCCGATTGGCTCCCGATGAACACGATGACGACGCAGTTTCTCCATTCTGACCCGGCTATGTACACGAGCCCTGGTCGTACGTATGCGCGAGTAGGTGTTCGAGACCTCGCCTATATGTACGTACGTAGTCGTATCTACTTCTTGCACCCCGGTTGTACGTACGTGTACATGATATTAACGGAGCTGCGTGACATGCTACGTGCGTGCCTCTACTATGACACGTGCGCGCCTATACTACAACACGTGCCCTTCCTTACATGGCCACGGTTCATCGTTGCGGCCTGTAGACATACCGATCGTATGTACGTACACGTCCGCGACCAGAATGACAACACTATGTACGCTTCGACCAGGTGGGTCTCGACTGTCATGCACTCCCTTGCATGCGAAGATGTTGCTGGTGGGTCCCAGCAGTCAGGGGAAAATATTTTTTCGCAAAATACGGTGGCCCGTCCGATAGGTCCCTAATGTCAGGTGGAGGAATCATTATATTTTCTGCATAATAAGGAGGCACTTCCTTGTTGCGGCCGTGGACCCAGCTGTCAGCCTCTCCACGTACAGTACTCTTCCGATGGAAGTCATTCCTTGACCATGTTGACCACGCTGCGACGAGAGCACCAAGGCGGTGGATGATGGCGAGGCCTAGGAAGGGGACGATGCGGAGTCAGGAAGACACGGCAATGGATGCCCACATGGAGAGGAGTACGAGGGTTCACTGGTTCAACTGCGGTGTGAGGCTGCCGTCGCCGCAGGGCCTGGCCAGCGGTGGGAGTAGTAGGGGGTGGTGAGGCCTCCGCGGCAGTACAGCCGGCCATGGGAGGCAAGAGCACGTAGTGGTTTGGACGGCTGGAGCAAGAAAATCAGAGGTTGAAGAAGCAGGACGACCATTGGTTAACAATCCAGCAGTCACTGGTGATAGAATCGTTTGTTGACTAAGTTGACAAAGCCCTCCGTTCGTGTCAACTTAGTAGTCCCACAAGTAAGCCTCCCATATGGTGGGTCCCAGCTAGCATGGGGAGGATTCATTTTTTTTGCGTAATAAGGAGGCACTTCCTTGCGTGCAAAGATATAGCTGGTGGGTCCGAGCTGTCAGCAGGGCAATGTTTTTTTCGCGAAATACAGAGGCCCTTCCGGTGGGTCCCAGATGTCAGGTGGAGGAATCATTATTTTGTGCGTAATAAGGAGGCATTTCCTTGTGTGCGGCTATGGACCCAGCTGTCAGCCTCTCCACGTACAGTCCACTTCCGATGGATGTCGTTCGTTGACCACGTTGGCCACACTGCGCCGAGAGCACCAGGGCGGTGGACGGCAGCGAGCCCTACGAAGGGAACGACATGGAGCCAGGGAAGACACGGCAGTGGCTTCCCACGTGGTGGGGAGTACGAGGGTTGACTAGTTCAATTGTCGTCATCAGAAAATAACAGGAGGTGTGGGTGAGTAGAGGGATAGCCAGGCCAGGGACGCGAGTATGGTGGGGCCGTGAGGCCTTCCCGGCAGCATAGCCGCCCACGGGAGCTAGGAGCAGGCGGCTCCGGCGGCGCTGGTTTGGGCGGCTGGAGCAGGAAGATCAAAGACTGAAGAAGCATGATTGTCGTTAGATTGACATCTAACGGTCTAACGCTGGTAGAGTCGATTGTTGACTAAGTTTCTTTTTTTGAGAAACCTTGTGTATGCATGAACTTAGTAGGCGCACAAGTCAGCCTCCAAATCTATGGCAGACAACATAGAGTCCATTTGCTATTTTTTCAATAATTTGCACCCCATTTGTTAATTCTTAAGTAATTTATTACAGCCCATTTTCTGCCCAGGACCATGGCCAAAAAGTTCAACCTTATTTTGCATATTTCGGTAGAGTTCGAAGTGTTGTAATCCCAAAATGATAAACATTTATTTTTTAAGAACTTATTGATTTGCCAAAAAAATCGTTTTGTTTTTGTAAGCAAATAAGACGTGGGATAATTGAGTTGGTTTAAGGGAAAACTAGTGGTAAAAAAATCAGCGGTGGGAGGGAAAACAACAACAAAAATAAGGTTGTAAATATGAAAAGGGAACTTTATGTATTTTCAATATAATGATATGTGTATATGAACTAGTAAAATTATAGATAGAGGTTAGAAAACGGAAGTAGGACATGGCGTTTCAAGAGGAAAATAGAACTGGGCTGTGTGTTTGATTTAGTAAAAAAACTGCCTGCGGATGTTCTAAGACAAAATATAACTAACGCTGGCAGGCCAGAGGCCAATAGATACCTACTGGATCTTTGTGCCCCGTTGTCGTCATGGGCTGGGCCTGTTAAAAACAAAACCAAGCCTGGACAGTCTATAGCCTAGTTGAAACTTGCTTGACCTGAAAAAACAATATACCTACTCAATAAACAAGAGAATTCTGCAAGTACAGACTGATAACTGGGATCCAACAGGTATATTGTTCTTTCATCATGATAATAAGTGCATGCACTTGTTTCGAAAAATTTGAAGAACTGGGAATTCGAATGACATGTGCTTATGCTACCCATCAAATAAAAATCAGGTGCCTGAAAATTTGTTTCGAAACAAATGATTCAGCTTTATATCCATGTCGACCATCGGCATGATGGTTGGAAGCAAATGCCAAGTTCATACCAAAAGATTGTTAACAACAATACCAACTTGCAGACGACAAGGTAGTACAAGTACCAATACCAAACTAACTTATATTCTTTTTAGTCCTGGCCCTAGTGTTCGTCTGGTAGAAAATCTTGCAGAGGACCAACTCCCGCTCCTTCTCTTGCTCCAGGTCCCTGAGGTGGTACTGGTGCATCATCCAGTTGGTCCTCCGCTGGTCAAAGTTCTTGTTGGTGTGCAGCACCAGAACCTTTTTGCTGCACGTCTGCCAGCCGTTGACCATCACCGGCAAGGTATTGTCGGTCTTGTGCCACATTGCATGCATGCAGCACTCCAACTGTATCTTGCGATGTGTCCACGTGCCCCTTCTGAACGCCATGGAGTTGCGTTGGAAGAAATGCTTGCTTAGGCCACTCAGTGTGATACCTGCAGTATTGTCGAATACAGGTTTTAGTGTACATAGTTGGCATTTTTATAACATCTTTGGCATGTTGCAGTCACTTGTTTCACTTTTTATTAACTGTCAAATTGTAATTGCTTCACTAGGTCTGTGTCTAAAAAGAAAAATAGAGCTATAAACAAAGGAATATGTTTGTGCAAGTAGACGGCCGATCGGTGTCTTACCTGGAAGTTTCTCAGGATGGGTGTAGCATATGCCGTGCTCACTGTCGATGGTTGGTATGAAAAAATCGATGAGAGGGTGAGATCTCACGCTGTTAGCACTCACTTTGGCCTCAAGGTGCTCGATCAGCTCTTGATCAATGGGATCGAACTTGAAGCCAGCCGGCAGCACTGACCAATCCTTCTTGGACTTGCATCGGTTAATTCCAGTTATATGGTACTCAATGTATGATCAATCGACTGTTTTAAGTGAATGATGAAAGATTTCGACAAATAAGTGGTACTCCAAATCTGAAGTCCACAATACCCGAACACGTCGTCGGGACTCTTGTGTCACCTCACGCGTAGCGTGTTGTCACGTCAATTCAATGTGAGGACATGATGAATAATTTGACCGACGTATACTAGTACTGCTACTGTACTACTTACTAGTTGTATTTAGTGTCACATTTGAACCATAAGTTTAACTAAAAAAATGTCAATGCATGTCACCAAAAATTATCCCATTGGAAACTATGTTCAAATATGAATGAAAGATATAATTTTTTGTGACATGCATTAACATTTAGTTTGTGAAATTTATGGTCAAAATTTGACACAAATTACGAAGGGGCCAATAAACTAGGAGGGAGGTAGTAGTACGAGTAGCGCAATATACGGTATAGAGGACTAGTACAAATTTAGAAATGGACTAAGAAGTTACAAGGCTGTGCGACAGACTTTGTAGGCTACATGAGTAATACAAAATATAATTCCCATTGGACAACACTTTCACCAACAAGTACGCACTTGAAGCCTAATTATTATATATATATATGGCTTCTGCACGGCATCTCCATCATCATTATCAGTACATCCTACGCAAGTGAGTTAGGATGCACTTGATCCCAGAAAGGTATCTATCCTTCAAACTAGAGGAGTGCTTCAAACTAACAACAGTACATAATATCCAACAAAAGAGGGTGATGCTACAGTAGCAGGATACATGGCTCAGTCTAGAAATCAGTACGAGTAAAGTTGTGCATATTTGTTGTTGTCATGAACTACATCTTCGTATGTCGGGTTTGCAAAAGTCATCCATCACATGGAATCTTGATGCCTTTCACACACTGAAGATTATCTGGCAACAAGCTGTGTCGACGAATCTCTGGATATGGTGATTCATGAAACCCGTGGTATGATGTGTAAACACAGTTCCCCCCGGCGAATGGAAGTTGCATAGCACGATAATCATCGCTGGTGATATGATCGATGATTGGTTGGATGATCAGATAATTGAGCCCGAGGAACATGGAGTGGTTGCCAATGCTATAAACCCGCCTCTAGTTGAATACACCTAGCCCAACAGAGATGGGATCTTTCTTGAACACGAAGCGGCCATAGCCATCAATGTCACGAACGCCCCAGGCATTGTACTGCATGTGGTTTGATGTAATGGTTTGGTCAATTTGGTACGTGCGAATGAGAATACCGCCGTCAGCTGAACGGGCGATAAACCACCACCCATCGGCTGGTATGATTCCAGTTCCTGGAATCATGAAGGCCAACGCATTTGTGTCTGCTACAAAAATTCAAATTGGAGACCAAAAGGACAAAAATAAACAATCATGTTCAGGGTATGTGTGGAATTAAGATTATTATAACAGTGACACATATCATAGACAGAGAATTGCAATGCTGTGGTCATAATCATACCCGAAGTTAAAAAAATAGGCCAATGGCTTTCATATTCTAGAAATATGTCATGGTTCAAACATCATGTAAGAATGAGAGGAAAATAGCTATGATAGGGCCTACTCATATTCTACCATAGCACTTACTACTGTTCTCATATAAACTCTAAGAAATAACATGCGTTGTTATAAAAATCTTGGAAATGAGAGTAACATATAGAAATCATGAGGTTATACTCATAATATCTATTCTAGCAATCATTAGATGCCAATTGTTCTCATATAAACTCTAACAATAACATGTGTGGTCATAAAAATCTAGGAAATGAGAGGAACATATAGCAATGATGTGGTTATAGACATACTATCTATTCTAAATCTGTAACAATGAACAGGCAGTCATATTCATAAGGTAAAGATCAGATGAGATAGAACAATTACAGGACGATAGATTGCACCAGTATAGGCAGCCAATCCGTGCGTCAACTGCGTAAACGATGCCATCGTGCACTATAGCATCAGACAAAAATGTTGCCGCAATAGGATTGACGATGAGCCATAACCATGTATGGCGATCAGATTCCAGATAGACTAATCCCATGTTGAACAAGGCAACGAGCTTGTAATCCATGTAGTCTTCTGATGGTGTGGGCACTTCGCAAATTACAACCTTCAGCAAACAGAGGTCGAGCCAAAAGCTCGACGCGTCTCGTGCGTAGTAGGCAGGAGTGTTCGGCGGGCCGCGAGGCTCGATGGCGGCGGTATCCAACGATGGAAGGGTGATCTCTCACTGGGTGTAGATATCCACGAGACTCCACGGACTACCGGATTGGTGTATGAGGACGATCCAGTTGGCCTTCATGCCCGCCCAGTAGTGGCCGCGCATGAAGGACAGGTGGACAGGTAGTGGTAGCATGTCGAGGGGCACCACAACAACCTCCATAGGATCGTCAAGTCAGTTTCTGGGCCACCTACAAGGATCGAGCATCAGCAAGCAGGGTGTCTTGAAAAGTGTCAGTCGGTTGCAGACGAGTAGACAGTACAAAGACACCGAGCATGCGGCCAGACGGGCGGTGCTGAGTAGGTCCATACGATTACATATCTTCTCCAAGAAAACATCGAGGATGGAATTCCAATCGCGGCTCTGCGTGTCAGTCGGTTCCGCCATAGGGTTTTTTAGGGCGCTAAGTGATTGGGGTTTTCGGTGCCTGTGAGCCAGCGGGGAACTAGATTCGGGCGGGCGAGCGAAGAAGATGCACTGGTATGCGTCGGTGCTATTCAAACGGTTTTTGACCCCTTTCCGCGATGGCATTTGGAACCGTCGCCTAGTGAGTGACGGTGATAGGGGGTCCTTCCCACACGACCCAGAAACCGTCGGGGATATGCCCTCCTAGCACACACACTCAGCAAAATGAGGTCGTGTGCAACCGGTGAGCGCTCAAATATGGAAATACATACAGTAGAGCTAAAAAATACAATTATACAGGCGAAATTGTTTCCGGTCACAAGTACATCCCACAGAGTCAGTCCCCGCTAAACGTTTCCGTTCATATGTACATCCCACACAGTCGCTCCAAGGAAAACGTTTCCGTGCAGAGGTACATCACACACATTTTTCCCTGTTAAATCGTTTGTGATAGTGTTGCCATTGCAGACGATATTAAAAAAATTATCGTTTGTGTTATTGGATGCATCACACACGGTGCGTAGAAAAAACTGTGTGGCAAAGGTTGTCCATCACACACAGTTTTTATGTGGTAAACGTTTGCGCAAGGTGGCCTAACACAAATAGTTTTCAAGAGAAGGTCGTGTGTAATTGTTCATTGATCTAACACGGTTTATTCCTAGAAACTGTGTGCGTTGCCTGAGGTCATCGCCCACGGTATTTTCTGAATAACCGTTTGCAATAGCAAAACCCAATTAGCAGGCTAATTGCCCTATTATTAATAATACATTTATTAATCTAATTGACATTCATATTAAGCACATAATATATTTCATTTCCATATTAAGCAAGCAGGATTTCATAATTGAAATACATCAGAGTACAACATGATATAGCTTCAGCACTCAGCTACCCCATTACACAACTGCACCAGCACCAAGTTTAACATGCAACATGTAGAACCTTTCGAAATTAGCATCATAGACGGTATATAGACAAATGCATCTCATCTGGAAAACTACTAAAGCGGAAGGCGAATATTGAGCCTTCATTCATGTTGAAGGTCTTTCCAACTTTAGGCCAATGCATGTGGATGATTGACCATCCATCCTTCGTCCTCTTCAGGAACACTTCAATATTGAATCGTGGGTGTTGTATGAAAACCTTCCTCGCCTCCTGACCATAGAGGTGGTTTGAGAGGTAATCATCAGTGAACTGTTTTGGAAAGGTCTGAAAACAAGGATGCGTATAAATATCTTCTCTATATTGGAAATGGGGCAAAGGAATAAAAAAGGCCAGGTATAATAGTTAGTACCATCTTGTAGTGAACTGATGTCTTCTTCATTGTGCAGACAAAGATCTTGTTGTTTTTTGTCGCTAATTTCTTTATCCTAACAATC
The DNA here is from genome assembly GCF_056163025.1 of Triticum urartu. Lineage (NCBI taxonomy): Eukaryota > Viridiplantae > Streptophyta > Magnoliopsida > Poales > Poaceae > Triticum > Triticum urartu. The sequence continues at coordinate 473,040,258 of NC_141879.1, forward strand.
TTTCTGAGTTTCTTGACTTGATTGATATTCATGGACAACTCATTTTCCCATATGAAAAAGGGTCGAACAGTGGGTCAAAACCTCTGACAACATGACCTACATGTGCAAGAAAAAATTGTTAAAAACCTAAATATTAGAATGGTTCCTACAATGGCACAATAATGTGCTATTAGACAACGGACCATGCACATGCTAAGCTCGATTGTAAACCTCGGTGCTTCCCATTATTTCCCTACAACACATATAAGGTAGTTAGTCATCAGGTTAAGTAAGGGTTCACATGATATCAGTAAAATATGTTGATGAAAAATAAGCAGATTGCAGATTCATCTGATTAATTCAAGCCACATGGAAAACCCATTTATCCAAACCAAGCATGATTAAGAACTAGGAAATATAGCACTTGTATATATTTCTCATGTATTAAGTGCAGCCAAATTCAATTTATTTCTCACATGCACAACAATACAAAATTCTACCAATGACAATTGGACATCGCATTGCAGAATTGAACCAAACAGTTAACTAAACACCACAACAAATGAACCAAACATTAACTGAGCACCACATTGCACAATATAACATACTCCTAATAGAAGATCGGACAGTTAACCAAACCAAGCATGCTTAACAACTTGGAAATGTAGCAATTGTATTTGTTTCTCATGTATTTACTATAGCCAAATTCAATTTATTCCTCACATGGTATACAATAACATAATGCACCCACAACTATTGAACATCGCATTGCAGAATTGAACCAAACAGTTAACTAAACACCACAACGCAAATGAACCAAATGTTAACTGAGCACCACATTGCACAATGTATAATCAAACCAAGCATGCTTGACAACTTGGAAATATAGAAATTATATTCGTTTCTCATGTATTTTGTAAAGATAAATTCGATTTATTTATCACATGGAAGACAATACAAAATTGCAGACTGAAGAATTGAACATCACATTTGCAGAATTGAACCAAACAGTTAACTGAAGACGACAACTAATTAACAAAATAGTTAATAAGTGAGCACCACACTACACGACATATAGAACATATACACTAGAGCAACAGATTGCATGGTAAAATTAGATAGCACAATTCACTAGAATTTGTGAAGGAAAGGCAGGAGCAGCACATGCAACGGATAACCGAGCATGCTTAACCGGCGTAGCTAGCAAATGGCAAGGTGCTCCTCCAAGATCTGGGGGTCGGTACGAATGGCAGCCATCGCGACCTCATCCACGCGTGCGGCCGCGATTTGCTTCTCCGTTGCCAAATGCTCCTTAAGATCCTAGCTATACTGCATGCACCATGGCTTAGGGAGGCACTTATTTCATGGAGGGGTCGGTGATTTGGGTCGAAGGTGTCGCACCGGCGGTCGGGGCATGTGGGATGCAGATGAAGGAGAAGGATGGGGGTCGGGTGTGGATTACCTGCCTGGATAGACGAGGCCGAGCAGCATGAAGGAGGGTCGCCGGCGAGGAGGCGACGTTGCAAGCAAGGAGTGAAGATTTCAACTTGGAAAGGAAGGCGGAAATAGGGGAAATGTGGCTTTTGGTAAGGGGAGGGGCGTGGAGGTAGATATTTCCGCGGAAGCCAAAAATTTGGAATCGCTTCAGCCAAAAAACTGGCACGCAAAGTGTCATCAGACATGGTCCCTTATTCAGAACTGTGTACGATAAATGAACATCACAAACGATATGGCTGAACCCGTGTGTTATGAGTTTGAACATCAAAAAATTTGGTTTGAATTTCCCAGGTTACAGTGGTCATCCACGTCATTGCATAATTTGGGTACACAAAGGAGACTATAGCACACCCACACTTCTTAATCGAGCAAGTTCAGCAATTAAACAGAGCTAGCTGACCTAAAAATTACTCTAAAAAATTAAAGTTTGGTGCTCTTAATGAAATGAAACAAAGAGTTATACTATGGCTGGTGCTGGTCGATCTCCGTCGCTGCCTCCATGCCCAGCTCACGCTCGACGGTCTCCTGGGGAAGGGGCTCCATGGCATCCATTGCACCATACTCGGCAAGCATCTTGCCATCCACATCCGCCATCTCTTTGGAAAAGGGAGCCAAGAGCTGGGCATGGGCGGCTGTGATCTGGGCTTGGACGGGCTCCGTCGTCGCAAGGTATGCGGCGCAGGAACGGATGGCTACTCGAACGCTCTCGGCAATTGCCAACTCTTTGGCCATGGGTTGTCGACCGTTGTCGTAGAAGCTTCGTTCGATTTGTGCGGTGACCACCATGAGCTTGGCGTGGGAGGCCTCGACATGGTCGTGGGCAGCCTCCAGCAGGGCTAAGGCCACCTGAGGGAGTCCTGGATTAGGGGGTCTCCAGACAGCCGAACTATATCCTTTGGTTGGACTGTTGGACTATGAAGATACAAGATTAAAGACTTCGTCCCGTGTCCGGATGGGACTCTACTTGGCGTGGAAGGCAAGCTAGGCGATACGGATATGTATATCTCCTCCTTTGTAACCGACCTTGTGTAACCCTAGCCCCCTCTGGTGTCTATATAAACCGGAGGGTTTTAGTCCATAGGACAACATACAATCATACGATAGGCTAGCTTTTAGGGTTTAGCCTCTCCGATCTCGTGGTAGATCAACTCTTGTACTACTCATATTATCAATAATAATCAAGCAGGACCTAGGGTTTTACCTCCTTTAAGAGGGCCCGAACCTGGGTAAAACATCGTGTCCCCTGCCTCCTATTACCATCTGCCTTAGACGCACAGTTCAGGACCCCCTACCCGAGATCCACCGGTTTTGACACCGACATTGGTGCTTTCATTGAGAGATCCTCTGTGTCATCGCCATTAGGCTTGATGGCTCCTTCGATCATCGATAGCGATGCAGTCCAGGGTGAGACTTTTCTCCTCGGACAGATCTTTGTGTTCGGTGGCTTCACACTGCGGGCCAACTCGCTTGGCCATCTGGAGCAGATCGAGAGTTACGCCCCTGGACACCAAGTCAGGTTTGGAAGCTTAAACTACATGGCCGATGTCCGCGGAGACTTGATCTTCGACGAATTCGAGCCCTGCCTTATGCGCCACACGGTCACGATGAGTATGATTTAGCTCTACCATCAGACAGTGTTCAGGAGATCGCATCGGCAACCGCTCCGACCCTCAATTCGGAACCAGCTGCGCCATCCATGGACGGGTGGATAGACCCTGATACGTCTCCAACGTATCTATAATTTTTGATTGCTCCATGCTATATTATCTACTGTTTTGGACTATATTGGGCTTTATTTTCCACTTTTATATTATTTTTGGGACTAACCTATTAACCGGAGGCCCAGCCCAGAATTGCTGTTTTTTTGCCTATTTCAGTGTTTCGAAGAAACGAAATATCAAACGGAGTCCAAACGGAATGAAACCTTCGGGAACGTGATTTTCTCACCGAACGTGATCCAGGAGACTTGGACCCTATGCCAAGGCATCAGAGAGGCGGTCACGAGGGTGGGGGGCGCCCCCCCTAGGGCGCTCCCCCTGCCTCGTGGGCCCCTCGGTGCTCCACCGACGTACTTCTTCCTCCTATATATACATACGTACCCCTAAACGATCAGAACGGGAGCCAAAAACCTAATTCCACCACCGCAACTTTCTGTATCCACGAGATCCCATCTTGGGGCCTGTTCCGGAGCTCCGCCGGAGAGGGCCGTCATCACGGAGGGCTTCTATATCATCATAGCCCCTCCGATGAAGTGTGAGTAGTTTACCTCAGACCTTCGGGTCCATAGTTAGTAGCTAGATGGCTTCTTCTCTCTTTTTGAATCTCAATACAAAGTTCTCCCCCTCTCTTGTGGAGATCTATTCGATGTAATCTTCTTCTTTTTGCGGTGTGTTTGTTGAGACCGATGAATTGTGGGTTTATGATCAAGTCTATCTATGAATAATATTTGAATCTTCTCTGAATTCTTTTATGCATGATTGGTTATCTTTGCAAGTCTCTTCGAATTATCCGTTTGGTTTGGCCAACTAGATTGGTAGTTCTTGCCATGGGAGAAGTGCTTAGCTTTGGGTTCAATCTTGCGGTGTCCTTTCCCAGTGACAGAAGGGGCAGCAAGGCACGTATTGCATCATTGCCATCGAGGATAACAAGATGGGGTTTATATCATATTGCATGAATTTATCTCTCTACATCATGTCATCTTGCTTAAAGCGTTACTCTGTTTTTAACTTAATACTCTAGATGCATGCTGGATAGTGGTCGATGAGTGGAGTAATAGTAGTAGATGCAGAATCGTTTCGGTCTACTTGTCACGGACGTGATGCCCATATACATGATCATGCCTAGATATTCTCATAACTATGCTCAATTCTATCAATTGCTCAACAGTAATTTGTTCACCCACCGTAGAATACTTATGCTCTTGAGAGAAGCCACTAGTGAAACTTATGGCCCCCGGGTCTATTCTCATCATATTAATCTCCATCACTTTAATCTTGTTTTGCTTTTTACTTCGCCTTTACTTTTTACTTTGCATCTCTATACCAAAAATACAAAAAATATTATATCTATCAGATCTCACTCTCGTAAGTGACCGTGAAGGGATTGACAACCCCTAATCGCGTTGGTTGCGAGTAGCTATCGTTTTGTGCAGGTACGAGGGACTTGAGCATGGCCTCCTACTGGATTGATACCTTGGTTCTCAAAAACTGATGGAAATACTTATGCTACTCTGTTGCGTCATCCCTTCCTCGTCGGGGAAAACCAATGCAAGCTCAAGAGTAGCAAGAAGGATTTCTGGTGCCGTTGCCGGGGAGTCTACACAAAAAGTCAACATACCAAGTACCCATCACAATCCCTATCTCTCGCATTACATTATTTGCCATTTGCCTCTCGTTTTCCTCTCTCTCTATCCCCCCTCTCTATTTGCCTCTTTTTGCCCGCTTGCCTTTTGTTTGCTCATGTGTTGGATTGCTTGTTTGTCGCGATGGCTCAAGATACTACCAAATTGTGTGACTTCACCAATACCAATAATAATGATTTCCTTAGCACTCCGATTGCTCCTCTTGCAAATACTGAATCTTGTGAAATCAATACTGCTTTGTTGAATCTTGTTATGAAAGATCAATTCGCCAGCCTTTCTAGTGAAGATGCCGCTACTCATCTGAATAGCTTCATTGATTTATGTGATATGCAAAAGAAAAAAGATGTCGATAATGATGTTGTTAAATTGAATCTATTTCCTTTTTCGCTTAGAGATCGTGCTAAAGCTTGGTTTTCGTCTTTGCCTAAAAATAGTATTGATTCTTGGAACAAGTGCAAAGATGCTTTTATCTCTAAGTATTTCCCTCCCGCTAAGATCATCTCTCTTAGAAACGATATTATGAACTTTAAGCAACTTGATCATGAACATGTTGCACAAGCTTGGGAGAGAATGAAATTAATGATACATAATTGCCCTACTCATGGTTTGAATTTGTGGATGATTATACAAAAAATTTATGCCAGATTGAATTTTGCTTCTAGAAATCTTTTAGATTCGGCCGCGGGAGGCACTTTTATGGAAATCACTTTAGGAGATGCTACTAAACTCCTAGATAATGTTATGGTTAATTATTCTCAATGGCATACTGAAAGATCTTCTAATAAAAAAAGTGCATGCGATAGAAGAAATTAATGTTTTGAGTGGAAAGATGGATGAACTTATGAAATTATTTGCTACTAAGAGTGTTTCTTCTGATCCTAATGATATGCCTTTGTCTACTTTGATTGAGAATAACAATGAATCTATGGATGTGAATTTTGTTGGTAGGAATAATTTTGGTAACAACGCTTATAGAGGGAACTATAATCCTAGGCCATATCCTAGTAATCCTTCTAATAATTATGGGAATTCCTACAACAACTCTTATGGAAATTATAATAAGATGCCCTCTGAATTCGAGAATATTGTTAAAGAGTTTATGAATTCACAAAAGAATTTTAATGCTTTGCTTGAGGAGAAATTGCTTAAAGTTGATGATTTGGCTAGGAACGTTGATAGAATTTCTCTCGAGATTGATTCTTTAAAGCTTAGATCTATTCCTCCTAAGCATGATATCAATGAGTCTCTCAAATCCATGAGAATTTCCATTGATGAGTGCAAGGAAAGAACCGCTAGGATGCGTGCTTCCAAAGATGCCTTTATTAAAGCGTGTTCTTCCAATTCCTATGAAAATCAAGATGAAGATCTAAAAGTTATTGATGTGTCACCTATTAAATATTTGTTTTGCAATATTAATCTTGATGAAACTAAATATGATCTTCCTTTACCTAGAAGGCGTCCTAAAAATCCGGAGTATTTAGATCTTTATGATGAATTTGATGAAAGTGGGATTGAAAGAAATAAAAATCTAGATGTTGCTAAACCCACTATATTGGATTTCAAGGAATTTAATTATGAAAGTTGCTCTTTAATTGATTGTATTTCCTTGTTACAATCCGTGCTAAATTCTCCACATGCTTATAGTCAACATAAAGCCATCACCGAACATATTGTTGATGCCTTGATGCAATCTTATGAAGAAAAACTTGAGTTGAAAGTTTCTATCCCGAGAAAACTCTATGTTGAGTGGGAACCAATAAAATTAAAATTAAAGATCATGAGTTTTATGCTTTGTGTGATTTGGGTGCTAGTGTCTCCACTATTCCCAAGACTTTGTGTGATTTGCAAGATTTCCGTAATTTTGATGATTGCTCTCTAAACTTGCATCTTGCGGATTCTACTATTAAGAAACCTATGGGAAGGATTAATGATGTTCTTATTTTTGCAAATAGAAATTATGTGCCCATAGATTTCATTGTTCTTGATATAGATTGTAATCCTTCTTGCCCTATTATTCTTGGTAGACCTTTCCTTAGAACGGTTGGTGCGATTATTGATATGAAGGAAGGGAATATTAGATTTCAATTTCCATTAAAAAAGGGCATGGAACACTTTCCTAGAAAGAAAATAAAATTGCCATATGAAACTATCATGAGAGCCACTTATGGATTGCCTACCAAAGATGGCAATACCTAGATCTATCCTCGCTTTTATGCCTAGCTAGGGGCGTTAAACGATAGCGCTTGTTGGGAGGCAACCCAATTTTATTTTTATTCCTTGATTTTTGATCCTGTTTAGTAATAAATAAATTATTTAGCCTCTGTTTTGGTTATGTTTTTTGTGTTTAATTAGTGTTTGTGCCAAGTAGAACCGTTGGGAAGACTTGGGGAAAGTCTTGTTGAACTTGCTGTAAAAAACAGAAACTTTAGCGCTCACGAGAACTGCTGTAATTTTTATTTGGAGAGTGATATTTAGTTAATTCTTTTTTCAGATGATTAATAGATAAATTCATCACGTCCATAAATTTATTTTAGAATTTTTTGGGTTCCATATATTGCGCTAGCTACAGATTACTACAGACTGTTCTGTTTTTTGACAGATTCTGTTTTTCGTGTGTTGTTTGCTTATTTTGATGAATCTATGGTTAGTAAAATAGTTTATAAACCATAGAGAAGTTGGAATACAGTAGGTTTAACACCAATATAAATAAATAATTAGTTCATTACAGTACCTTGAAGTGGTCTTTTGTTTTGTTTCGCTAACGGAGCTCGCGAGTTTTCTATTTTGAGTTTTGTGTTGTGAAGTTTTCAAGTTTTGGGTGAATTCTTTTGATGGATCATGGAACAAGGAGTGGAAAGAGCCTAAGCTTGGGGATGCCCATGGCACCCCCAATATAATCCAAGGACACCAAAAAGTCAAAGCTTGGGGATGCCCCGGAAGGCATCCCCTCTTTCGTCCACTTCCATCGGTAATTTACTTGGAGCTATATTTTTATTCACCAACATGATATGTGTTTTGCTTGGAGCGTCTTTTATTATTTGTGTCTTTGTGTCTTAGTATGCCACAATCATCCTTGCTGTACACACCTTTTGAGAGAGCCATACATGAATTAAAATTTCATAGAATACTCTATGTGCTTCACTTATATCTTTTTGAGCTAAGTAGTTTTGCTCTATGTGCTTCACTTATATCTTTTTGAGCGTTATAATTTTGCTCTATGTGATTCACTTAGATCTTTTAGAGCACGGTGGTGGATTTGTTTTAAAGAAACTATTGATCTCTCATGCTTCATTTAAATTATTTTGAGAGTCTCTTAATAGCATGGTAATTTGCTTAATAATAATATGCTTGGTATTCAAGATTTGTGAAACTTTCTTTTGAGTGTGTTGAATACTAAGAAAAGATTGAAACATGATAATTGTTTTGAGATATGGAGGTGATAATATTAGAGTCATGCTAGTTGAGTAGTTCTGAATTTAAAGAATACTTGTGTTAAAGCTTGTGATTCCCGCAGCATGCACGTATGGTGAACCGTTATGTGATGAAGTCGGAGCATGATTTATATATTGATTGTCTTCCTTATGAGTGGCGGTCGGGGACGAGCGATGGTCTTTTCCTACCAATCTATCCCCCTAGGAGAATGCGCGTAATACTTTGCTTTGATAACTTCTAGATTTTTGCAATAAGTATATGAGTTCTCTATGACTAATGTTGAGTCCATGGATTATACGCACTCTCACCCTTCCACCTTTGCTAGCCTCTAATACAGCGCACTTTTCGCCGGTATCATACACCTACCATATACCTTCCTCAAAACAGCCACCATACCTACCTATCATGGCATTTCCATAGCCATTTCGAGATATATTGCCATGCAACTTTCCACCGTTCCGTTTATCATGACACATTCATCATTGTCATATTGCATATCCCGGTACACCGCCGGATGCATTCATATAGAGTCATATTTTGTTCTAAGTATCGAGTTGTAATTGTTGAGTTGTAAGAAAAATAAAAGTGTGATGATCATCATTATTAGAGCATTGTCCCAGTGAGGAAAGGATGATGGAGACTATGATTCCCCCATAAGTCGAGATGAGACTCCGGACGAAAAATAAATAAAAAAAAGAGGCCAAAGAAGCCCAAATGAAAAGAGGCCATAAAAAAAGAGAAAAGGCCCAAATAAAAAAATGAGAGAAAACGAGAGAAGGGACAATGTTACTATCCTTTTACCACACTTGTGCTTCAAAGTAGCACCATGATCTTCATAATAGAGAGTCTCTTATGTTATCACTTTCATATACTAGTGGGAATTTTACATTATAGAACTTGGCTTGTATATTCCAATGATGGGCTTCCTCAAATTGCCCTAGGTCTTCATGATCAAGCAAGTTGGATGCACACCCACTTAGTTTCTTTTGATGAGCTTTCATATACTTATAGCTCTAGTGCATCCGTTGCATGGCAATCCCTACTCACTCACATTGATATCTATTGATGGGCATCTCCATAGCCCGTTGATACGCCTAGTTGATGTGGGACTATCTTCTCCTTTTTGTCTTCTCCACAACCACCATTCTATTCCACCTATAGTGCTATATCCATGGCGAACACTCATGTATTGCGTGAAGATTGAAAAAGTTTTGAAAAAGTTAGAGTATGAAACAATTGCTTGGCTTGTCATCAGGGTTGTGCATGATTTAAATACTTTGTGTGGTGAAGATAGAGCATAGCCAGACTATATGATTTTGTAGGGATAACTTTCTTTGGCCATGTTATTTTGAGAAGACATAATTGCTTTGTTAGTATGCTTGAAGTATTATTATTATTATTATGTCAATATAAACTTTTGTCTTGAATCTTTCGAATCTAAATATTCATATCACAATTAAGAAGATTTGCATTGAAATTATGCCAAGTAGCACTCCGCATCAAAAAAAATCTTTTTATCATTTACCTACTTGAGGACGAGCAGGAATTAAGCTTGGGGATGCCTGATACGTCTCCAACGTATCTATAATTTTTGATTGCTCCATGCTATATTATCTACTGTTTTGGACTATATTGGGCTTTATTTTCCACTTTTATATTATTTTTGGGACTAACCTATTAACCGGAAGCCTAGCCCAGAATTGCTGTTTTTTTTGCCTATTTTAGTGTTTCGAAGAAACGGAATATCAAACGGAGTCCAAATGGAATGAAACCTTCGGGAACGTGATTTTCTCACCGAACGTGATCCAGGAGACTTGGACCCTACACCAAGGCATGAGAGAGGCGGTCACGAGGGTGGGGGGCGCCCCCCTAGGGCGCGCCCCCTACCTCGTGGGCCCCTCAATGCTCCACCGACGTACTTCTTCCTCCTATATATACATACGTACCCTCAAATGATCAGAACGGGAGCCAAAAACCTAATTCCACTGCCGCAACTTTCTGTATCCACGAGATCCCATCTTGGGGCCTATTCCGGAGCTCCGCCGGAGAGGGTCGTCATCACGGAGGGCTTCTACATCATCATAGCCCCTCCGATGAAGTGTGAGTAGTTTACCTCAGACCTTCGGGTCCATAGTTAGTAGCTAGATGGTTCTTCTCTCTTTTTGAATCTCAATACAAAGTTCTCCCCCTCTCTTGTGGAGATCTATTCGATGTAATCTTCTTCTTTTTGCGGTGTGTTTGTTGAGATCGATGAATTGTGGGTTTATGATCAAGTCTATCTATGAATAATATTTGAATCTTCTCTGAATTCTTTTATGCATGATTGGTTATCTTTGCCAGTCTCTTCGAATTATCCGTTTGGTCTGGACAACTAGATTGGTAGTTCTTGCCATGGGAGAAGTGCTTAGCTTTGGGTTCGATCTTGCGGTGTCCTTTCCCAGTGACAGATGGGGCAGCAAGGCACGTATTGCATCGTTGCCATCGAGGATAACAAGATGGGGTTTATTTCATATTGCATGAATTTATCTCTCTACATCATGTCATCTTGCTTAAAGCGTTACTCTGTTTTTAACTTAATACTCTAGATGCATGCTGGATAGCGGTCGATGAGTGGAGTAATAGTAGTAGATGTAGAATCGTTTCGGTCTACTTGTCATGGACGTGATGCCTATATACAAGATCATGCCTAGATATTCTCATAACTATGCTCAATTCTGTCAATTGCTCAACAGTAATTTGTTCACCCACCGTAGAATACTTATGCTCTTGAGAGAAGCCACTAGTGAAACCTATGGCCCCCGGGTCTATTCTCATCATATTAATCTCCATCACTTTAATCTTGTTTTGCTTTTTACTTTGCCTTTACTTTTTACTTTGCATCTCTATACCAAAAATACCAACAATATTATATCTATCATATCTCACTCTCGTAAGTGACCGTGAAGGGATTGACATCCCCTAATCGCGTTGGTTGCGAGTAGCTATCGTTTTGTGCAGGTACGAGGGACTTGAGTGTGGCCTCCTACTGGATTGATACCTTGGTTCTCAAAAACTGAGGGAAATACTTACGCTACTCTGCTGCATCATCCCTTCCTCTTCGGGGAAAACCAACGCAAGCTCAAGAGGTAGCAGACCCCGCCACGGAGGCTGCACTCTCATCGTCGATCGAGCCGAGTATCGGCATTACCCTTCACGAGAACCGTGACGCCGAACTACCGGATTCCTCCCCGGCCACAGACTCCCAACCGCCTGCGCCCGTGCCTATCGAATCCGATTGGGCACCGATCATGGAGTTTACCTCCGCGGATATCTTTCAGCACTCGCCCTTCGGCGACATACTGAACTCATTGAGGTCTCTCTCCTTGTTAGGAGAGTCCTGGTCGAACAATGTTCGGCAGGATTGGGATGCGGATGACGAAGAAATTCGCCACCCACCCACCACCCACTTAGTAGCCACTGTCGGCGACTTAACCGACATGATCGACTTCGACTCCGAAGACATCGACGGTATGGACGACGATGCGGGAGGCGAAGAGGAACCATTGTCCATCGGGCACTGGACAACCACCTCATCATATGATATATACATGGTGGACACACCCAAAGAAGGCAATGGCAACGAGACAGCGGAGGATGACCCCTCCAAGAAGCAACCCAAGCGTCGGCATCAGCGGCGCCGCTCTAAGTCTCACCAAAGTAAAAGCGGTGACCCCGACACAGGAGATAATAACACTCCGGACAGTGCCAAAGACGACAACAATCCCCTCCAGCAAGATTTAGGGCAGGAGGATGGAGAAGCCAGCCCTCCAGAGAGAGCAGCAGATGGAGAGGTGGAGGATGATAATTACATGCCTCCCTCCGAAGACGAGGCAAGCCTCGACGATGACGAATTCGTTGTGCCTGAGGATCTTGTCGAACAAGAGCGCTTCAAGCGCCGACTTATAGCCACGGCTAATAGCCTTAAGAAAAAGCAACAGCAGCTTCAAGTTGATCAAGATTTGCTAGCTGACAGATGGACTGGAGTCCTTGCGGCCGAGGAATATAAACTCGAACGCCCCTCCAAGAGTTATCCAAAGTGTAGGTTGCTACCCCGACTGGAGGAGGAAGCACTCAAACCTACATCTCCAGCATATGATGCGGCTGACCGGCCACCTCGTGGTCGCGACAGAGAGGCATTTCAGCCAAAAACTCAGCCCGCACCCCGACGCCACTCAAATAAAAATGACAAGGCACGGGGAAACATGCTAGACCTGCGAGACATATTGGAGGACAAAGCAAAACATGCAAGATTGATCTACGGATCACGAGGGCACGCCACTATGCGAGACGATAAGCGTCACGCTGGATACAGTAAAAGTAAATCCGCCCGGGCCGAACACAGCGGGCAAGACTCATTTGAGCTGTGTCGCCATATAGCCCAGTACAGAGGCGCCGCACACCCCCTATGCTTCACAGACGAAGTAACGGATCACCAAATCTCAGAGGGTTTCAAACCCGTAAATATCGAATCATATGACGGCACAACAGATCCTGCGGTATGGATCGAGGATTTCCTCCTGCACATCCACATGGCCCGCGGTGATGATCTACACGCCATCAAATACCTCCCACTCAAGCTCAAAGGACCAGCTCGGCATTGGCTCAACAGCTTGCCAGTAGAGTCCATTGGCTGTTGGGAAGATCTGGAAGCCGCATTCCTCGACAACTTCCAGGGCACTTATGTGCGACCGCCAGATGCCGATGACTTGAGCCACATAATTCAGCAGCCAGAGGAGTTCGCCAGGCAATTCTGGACAAGGTTCCTAACAAAGAAGAATCAAATTGTCGACTGTCCGGATGCAGAAGCCCTAGCAGCTTTTAAGCATGACATCCGTGATGAGTGGCTCGCCCGGCACCTTGGCCAAGAAAAGCCGAAATCTATGGCAGCCCTCACGACACTCATGACCCGCTTTTGTGCGGGAGAAGACAGCTGGCTGGCTCGCAGCAATAACATCTCAAAGAACCATGGTACTTCGGATACCAAAGATGGCAATGGCAGGTCACGTCGCAACAAACACAAGCGCCGCATTAACAGCGACAATACAGAGGATACGACAGTCAATGCTGGATTCAAAGGCTCTAAACCCGGTCAGCGGAAAAAGCCATTTAAAAGAAGCACTCCGGGCCCGTCCAGTTTGGACCGTATACTCAATCGCTCGTTTCAAATACACGACACCCCCGACAAGCCATCCAACCACACCAACAGGGATTATTGGGTGTTCAAGCAGGCCGACAAGTTAAATGCCGAAAACAAAGATAAGGGGTCGCATAGCGATGATGATGAGGAGCCCCGGCAGCCGAACACCGGAGGTCAGAAGAGGTTCCCCCCACAAGTGCGGACGGTGAACATGATATACGCAACCCACATCCCCAAGAGGGAGCGGAAGCGTGCGCTAAGGGACGTATATGCGTTGGAGCCAGTCGCCCCAAAGTTCAACCCATGGTCCTCTTGCTCGATCACCTTCGATCGCAGGGACCACCCCACTAGTATCCGTCATGGCGGATTCGCCGCACTGGTCCTAGACCCAATCATTGACGGATTTCACCTCACTCCAGTCCTTATGGATGGCGGTAGCAGCCTAAACCTGCTTTATCAGGACACAGTGCGCAAAAGGGGTATAGACCCCTCAAGGATCAAACCCACAAAAACGACCTTCAAAGGCGTCATACCAGGTGTAGAGGCCCATTGCATAGGCTTAGTGACACTGGAAGTGGTATTCGGATCCCCGGATAACTTCCGAAGCGAGGAGTTAATCTTCGATATAGTCCCGTTCCACAGTGGCTATCATGCACAGCTCGGGCGAACCGCATTCGCGAGATTCAATGCGGTACCGCATTATGCATACCTCAAGCTCAAGATGCCAGGACCTCGGGGGGTCATCACAGTTAATGGAAACACAGAGCGCTCTCTCCGCACGGAGGAGCACACTACGGCCCTCGCAGCAGAAGCGCAAATCAGCCTCTTAAGGCAACCCACTAGTTCGGCAATTAAGGACCCGGACACCTTCAAGCGCGCCCGGAGTAATCGGCAGCAAGACCGCCTGGCACGTTCCGAGCTCGCATAGCAATGCGGCCCCCACCCCAGTCCTAGCCACACGGCGAAATCCGTGCCACGCATACATAATTACGCATTGAAAATACCATGGGCATAGGTGGGGAGGGGGGCACGACTGCGGCACGCCCCAAAACGCGGCTCAACCGCACTAGGGGCTTCCCGCTTTGTTAATTTTCTCTCTTTCAGGGCTTTAATCTCTGGAAACCCTGTCCGGCAATATGATTGCCGAACACATGATGCAACAACCAAGGAGGCAGAAAGCTACGTCGCACCACGGAACTCCCAGGTGGATAACGATAACGAGTGAAATACTTGCTTTAATACCATTCCTCAGCTTGCCCTTGGAGGGGACATGTCAAACAGTCCTACTTTTTGCTTATCGCACTACTTGTATCATTCTGCTTTAACGCACCTGTTTGCATAAACAATGCATAGCACTAGACTATTATTGCATTTTCTATTCTTCTTTTTATATATATGTATATGTTCAGTCATGACATCCAGCACCCGTACACTCTGGTACGGCCAATACGCTAGGGGCTTAGGCATACCCCATAATACGGCGTGAGAAGTCCGAACACTTTAGACAGTGTGGCACCCCAAACTTATAGCATTATATGCATCAGCTCCGAATCATGTCTTGGGTCAATAGTTGGGTTTGCTCGGCTCCCATGTTTTGGTACCTTACGTTCCGCTATATCGGCTAAGGTAGCACTGGGAGAACTACTGCGATTGTGCCCCGGTTCAGCTGGGCTAAGCACCTCGGTAGAGAAAGCTAAAACTGACTGTCATGATATGGTGAGAGACTGGTCGCTGTTCGAGAGGTTTCGAGTCCCTAAAGACTTATGCCGCTTAGAGCGAGGAGTCGGCTTTGTCCGGCTTAAGGCGTGTATAGCTCCCCAAACTCGGCCTTCCAAATACTAGGGGCTTCGCCAAAATTTAAAATTATAGAATTCTATGGCTAAGTGAGAGTGATAAAGCATTATAGTCCGATTGCCTTGTTCGTTGCGCTGAGCACCTCCCTCGAAGGACCCAAAAATGGGAACAAGAGTGCTCAGGTTTATCCCGAACACCCCAGCACTCGTGGCATGGGGGCAGAAGCCGACGACTAGCCGTCTCTCAGATTTGATAAACAGCCGAACAGAAGGTAATATTTTAAATTCAAACAAGTGTTGCATAGCGCATATGAACAAGTTTTCATACCACAGGATCACACGAGCAAGTTCATTCAAATATTACATCTTTCGCACACTCGTCCGCTACAAGACGGGCACCCTTCAGGACACCCTCATAATACATCTTGGGGTGGCGATGCTCCTTGCCCTGCGGCGGCCCCTCCTTCACCAGCTTCTCGGTGTCCATCTTGGCCCAGTGCACCTTCGCACGAGCAAAAGCCCAGCGTGCACCCTCGATGCAGACGGACCGCTTGATGACTTCCAGCCGTGGGCAGGCATCCACAAGCCGCCTCACCAGGACGAAGTAGCTGTTGGGAAGGGTGTCGCCAGGCCACATCCGGACTATAAAGCCCTTCATGGCCTGTTCGGCCGCCTTGTGCAGCTCGACCAGTTGCTTTAGCTGGTCGCTCATAGGCATCGGGTGTTGGTCCCAGTATACTGAGACCAGAACAGCTTCTCCATCGAGCTTCCCTCCTCGGCCTGGTAAAACTTTGCGGCATCCGACATGCTGCGGGGCAAATCTGCGAATGCTCCTAGAGAGCTCCGGACTCGGGTAAGTAACAAGTAATTTACTTTCACATGCTTGCTTTGCATATTGAATGCCTTACCCGCCGCTATCTTCCTCATCGCCTCAATCTCCTGGAGGGCCTTTTGGGCTTCAGCCTTGGCATTCTTTGCGCTCTCAAGGGCCGCGGCAAGCTCAGACTCTCGCGTCTTCAAGTCAAGCTCCAACGCCTCGTGCTTCGTCATGAGAGCTTGGAGCTCTTGTTGCACCTCGCCCACCCGTGCCTCTTGCTTTTTCCGCTCGGTGCACTCCTGGGCCGCTTTGTTTTTGGCCTCGGACAGTGCTTGCTTCAGGGTCACCACTTCGGTCGTGGCCCCTAGCAAATTCATGATGATCCTGTCATTTTGCAATCGCATCTTTGTTCTCCTCGAGCAGCCTCTTAACAAGGCCGAGCTCTTTCTCGGACCCCTTGAGGTCCTGCTTCAGTGCGGCGACCTCCGCAGTGAGTGCGGCAGAGGTCAGCAGCGAAGCCTGCTTACGCATATTAGACTCCTGCAGATATTATTTGATCCTCTATTCGGCTTTTCTTTGTGAACACCAAACAGAGCATCAAGGGCTACTGTCTATGCGGTAATATTTTTCCTATATTTTAAATACTTACCTCAAAGCCTGTTAGAAGGTTGGCACAGGCTTCAGTCAGTCCGCTCTTGGCGGACTGAACCTTCTTGATCACCGCACTCATAATGGTGTGGTGCTCTTCGTCGATGGAAGCGCCGCGAAGCGCTCCCAGCAGGTTGTCCGGTGCCTCTGGATGGATAGAGGTCACCGGCACGGGCGTCTTACCCCTTCTGGAAGGGGGCCGCCTGCCCGAGTCCGGAACCACTGGAGGTTCCAGCGTGGTGTTCGGCTGAAAGCCGAGCTTGGAGCCCCCGGGAGCCTTGCTCCCTTTGCTCCTGGAGTCCGGAAGGTCGCCTTGAGGCGCCTCTGGGACTGTCTCCCCCCGGCTCGGTGCCCCTTGAGACAATACCTCGGCATTGTCCGTAGGGCAAGGGGAGGAGGCGGTCGGAAGTGGATCGCTATCCATATCTGACGAATCCAAGGAGCCGTCCGACGAGGATATGTCGATACGGGCTTGGGGCGGTCTGCATAATCATATTCGGCGTTAGGAGAAGAAGTGCGACAAAGGTATGCTATGAGTTACTCTGGTATCTGAATACTTACGACTTCGCCAGGGGCTTGGCCCTAAGCAGCCACTCGTCTTCGCCTTTGGCGGCCGTGGTGGAGCAGTTCGGAAGAAGAGTCCTTCCCTTCTTGGACCCTTCGGCCTCCCTGGTCAGGGTGGCCTTCCTTTTCTTGTCTCCCCCGGCTGGAGGGGGAGCATCTTCATCTTCCTCCTCGTCTTCATGGGAGGAGTGCGTCGCGGAGTTAATGGACGATGAGTCCGATACCACCTGGCGTCGGGAACTCTTTCGGGTTCCCTTGGCCTTCTTCTTGGTCTTCTCCGGCACCTTATAAGGAGCCGGAGTCAGCATCTCCATCAGGAGAGTTCCCGCGGTGTCTTCGGGCAGGGGGGCCAGACAGTCAATCTGCTCCGATGCCTCCACCCAGTCCTGTTAAAGGCATGGGAGCTCAGACCCCGCACATGGTTAAGCTATGGGAAATAAATATCCTACCAGATATACAGAACTTACCGGATTCGCAGGGCGCTTCGCGCTTAGTCCATGGTCCTCGGTGAGAGAGGGAGGGACCTCGGCGCCCTTGAACAGCACCCTCCAGACGTCTTTGTGCATCGTGTCGAAGAGCTCGCTTAGAGTCTGGTGCCGGGCCGTCTCGAACTCCCATAAGTTGAAATCCCGTTGTTGACATGGGAGGATCCGGCGGAAGAGCATGACCTGGACTATGTTGACAAGCTTAAGTTTCTTGCTTGTCATGTTCCGGATACACTTCTGGAGTCCGTCCAGCTCCACCGATGAACCCCAGGACAGGCCCTTCTCCTTCCAGGAAGTGAGCCGCGTGGGGATTCCGGATCGAAACTCAGGGGCCGCCACCCAGTTGGTGTCGCGCGGCTCGGTGATGTAGAACCACCCGATTGCCACCCCTTTACGGTCTCCATGAAGGAGCCCTAGACCCATGCAATGTTGGGCATTTTTCCCACCATGGCTCTGACGCATTCCGCTTGTTGGCCACCCACCACCTTCGGCTTGATATTGAAGGCCTTTAGCCACAAGCCGAAGTGGGGCCGGATGCGGAGGAAGGCCTCGCACACGACGATGAACGCTGAGATGTTGAGGATGAAGTTCGGGGCCAGATCATGAAAGTCCAGCCCATAATAGAACATGAGGCCGCGGACAAATGGATGGAGGGGAAACCCCAGTCCGTGGACGAAGTGGGGGAGGAAGACCACCCTCTCGTGAGGTTCTGGGGTAGGGATGACCTGCCCCGCAGCTGGCAGCCGGTGCGCGATGTCTGCAGCCAAGTATCCGGCTCCACGTAACTTTTTGATGTGCCCCTCCGTGACGGAGGAGGCCATCCACTTGCCTCCCGCTCCATACATGTTTTGGAGAGAGTTGAGAAGGAGGATGCGGACTTGGGCGCTGGAGCTCGAGTGCGTGAGAATGGATGAGCAAGGAGGAAGAAGGCGTGGATAGAAAAAGGTGAGATCTTATCCCTTTATAAGCGCGGACTAAACTATGCGCCCCCACTAGCCTGGTAAAACTTGCTTATCCCCCAAGCGCCGTAATTGATGGCGCGGCTGGGTTACCCACGTCCGTATTGATGAGAATCCTGTAATAAGGGGAACACGATCTCTGCTTTGACAAGACGTGTCAAGAAACCGCCTCGCGTTATGTGCGGGGCTGGTTAAGGAAAAACGGTTCAAATAATTACCGGGCCGTGGCATGATGTCATGCTGCCAAAATGTGTCAGCAGATTAGATTTGTGGAAATATTATTCTCTCTACGGTGGTATGTGGAACTTATTTTGCAGGGTCGGATACTATCCTTGTATTCAAACTCTTCTGTGGTGTATTCGGAAGAGGAACCCGCCTTGCAATGCCGAAGACAACACTGCGCGCCGGACTCATCGTCATTGAAGCCTGGTTCAGGGGCTACTGAGGGAGTCCTGGATTAGGGGGTCTCCAGACAGCCAGACTATATCCTTTGGCCGGACTGTTGGACTATGAAGATACAAGATTGAAGACTTCGTCCGGTGTCCGGATGGGAGTCTACTTGGCGTGGAAGGCAAGCTAGGAGATACGGATATGTATATCTCCTCCTTTGTAACCGACCTTGTGTAACCCTAGCCCCCTCTGGTGTCTATATAAACCGGAGGGTTTTAGTCCGTAGGACAACATACAATCATACCATAGGCTAGCTTTTAGGGTTTAGCCTCTCCGATCTCGTGGTAGATCAACTCTTGTACTGCTCATATTATCAAGAATAATCAAGCAGGACGTAGGGTTTTACCTCCTTCAAGAGGGCCCGAACCTGGGTAAAACATTGTGTCCCCTGCCTCCTGTTACCATCCGCCTTAGACGCACAGTTCGGGACCCCCTACCCGAGATCCGCCGGTTTTGACACCGACACCGCCGCTGCGGAATGGACAGCTGCTGTGCCACTCTCGCCAATTTCTATCCCCAAGGCGGATGTTGCTGCGGCCACCTGAGAAGCAACATCGGCCTTTTGGGCTGCCTTGGCCGCCTGGCCGCAGATTGTGGCCGTGCTCATGCACCTTGTTAGCACGCGCATGGCGGTTGCGGCTGTGCTCTCGCCGGAGTGGGCCACCGAAGTTGCCCTCACGATGCGGGTCCACGTGCCCATATTTCACCCGTGATGATTCAAAAGTGAAATGATATTTGGGGAGCGAGCTAGTTTGCTTGAGACGCCGGCTATGGACTGTAGCCGACGCACCTTCTCACGTAAGCCATAGGCGTACTATACACTGACAGTGCTCCAAGATATTTTGTGCTGCATCTCACACGGTTGGTGATAATAAACTATGTGGGATCTACTTGATTTTTCATCTTGATATGAATTACATAATGGGGTCACAGTGGCAATGGACGGTGTTTGAATTGCTAGACCTTTTATCTGAAGTGAACATGCAACTATATGTGCGTCGTAAAAGAATTGGAATTATTCAGGGCTCGTTTGAACATTTTACACATTAAGTTGGTTTTCTAGCCAGTTCAGGTGCACAATTTCAAAATTAAACTACATGCACATGCTCCGGTGCACCTACACGGGTTCCAAAATCATATATGTGTCCGTGGGTTTATGCTTATGTCCCATGCAAGAAATGGGGATGAAATTCGAACACCACGGCACCGTGGCTCACCGGTAAATGTCGAGGTACTTGCTTTTGTAATTGTAGTAAATCCAAAATTCATCTGAAATTCATGAAACTTGGCATGCTATCATGGAGCGGCATCAACATGTCGTGGTAAATTTTTTGTCCCATTTGGGGCAAGTTTGGGTATATGCTTGTCACAAACCAGAGCTTCTCACAACAAGCCTAATGGTTTCAGTAGGGAACGTTTCACCTTTCTGGATGAAACTATATCCATTGCCTCTTCTCGATTTCAATTTTTTTTCCTAGTGTCAACATAGAACAACAGGAGTGTTGTGTCAATTTTTGGGATTTTTCGGGGTTCATTTGGACATTTTTATGCATTAATTGAGTTTTCAATGCATTTATGTGCATAATTCAAATTTGAACTACATGCACATGCTCTAATGCATATAAATTGGTTGAAAATTCACATTTGTGTCCTTGGTTGCATGCTTAGGTGGCATGCAAGAAATGGGAATGAATGTCAAACACCCTGCCACCATCACTCGGCCGCAAACATTGAGATACCTGGTTTTTAAATTCTAGTAAATTCAAAACTCGTCTGAAATTCATGAAACTTGGCATGCTATCATGGAGCGGCATCAACATGCCGTGGTAAATTTTTTGTCCCATTTGGGGCAGGTTTGGGGATATGCTTCTCACAAACCAAAGCTTCTCACAACAAGCATGATGGTTTCGATAGGGAACGTCCCACCTTTGGGGATGAAACGATATCCATTGCCTCTTATTGCTTTCAAAAAATTTCTCGTGTCAACGTAGAACAACAGGAGTGTTGTATCAATTTTTGTGATTTTTCGGGGTTCGTTTGGACATTTTTATGCATTAACTAAGTTTTCAATGCATTCATGTGCATAATTCAAATTTGAACTACATGCACATGCTCTAATGCATATAAATCGGTTGAAAATTCAAATTTGTGTTCTTGGTTGCATGCATAGGTCACATGCAAGAAATGGGAATGAATGTCAAACACCCTGCCATCGTCACTCGGCCGCAAACATTGAGATACCTGGTTTTTAAATTCTAGTAAATCCAAAACTCGTTTGAAATTCATGAAACTTGGCATGCTATCATGGAGCGGCATCAACATGCTGTGGTAAATTTTTTGTCCCATTTGGGGCAGGTTTGGGTATATGCTTCTCACAAACCAGAGCTTCTCACAAAAAGCATGATGGTTTCAGTAGGGAACGTCCCACCTTTGGGGACGAAACGATATCCATTGCCTCTTATTGCTTTCAAAAAAATTCTCGTGTCAGCATAGAATAACAGGAGTGTTGTGTCAATTTTTGTGATTTGTCGGGGTTCGTTTGGACATTTTTATGCATTAAGTGACCTTTCAATGCATTTATGTGCATAATTCAAATTTGAACTACATGCACATGCTCCAGTGCACATAAATTGGTTGAAATGTCAAATCTTTGTCCTTGGGTGCATGCTTAGGTCCATTGCAAGAAATGAGAATGAATTTCAAACACCATGGCACCGTTGATTGCCGGCAAAACATTGAGATACTTTGTTTTTAAATTCTAGTAAATCGAAAACTCGTCTGAAATTCATGAAACTTGGCATGTTATCATGGAATGGCACCCAACATACTATGGTATTTTTCGTGTCCATTTTGAGAAAAGGCACACTCGAATAACAGCCAACAAAGGCATTTTGAAAAAATAGCTACCACTTTAATATCTCAAACGTTTGTACAATTCAAAGCATGTGCATTTTGTTAACCATTCACGTGACGCCACGTGTCTTGGTTTTAATAGCTATAGGAGGTGCCTGCGGACAGCTGCTTGACCTTGACTGAATGGGAGGCGTGCGAGCGTAGTTCGGTGCGTAGGATGACCGAGAGGCGTGCAAGTTGTCCTCCAATGCATAGGCTCATCGGGAAGCGTGCAACTATACCCTGCGCAGGCTCACTGAGAAGCGAGCCCATTGACTTCCATGGCCGCCTGCCACGCCCGTGCCCGTGCGCACGCCCCCCTCAACGGCATGGGATGACGCTGTCGACCGCTACCTCTCATCGCCGCCAGCTGCCGTCCTCCCGCGCCCCTCCCGTCGATCATGTGACGACATGATTTACATGTGAAGAACATTTTGTGCTGCATTGAAGACTTCAACAACAGCGTCCCGGAGGACGACAACAACAACGACGGCGCGGCACGCCGCCTCCGCCGCCACCAGAAATAGTTTTTTTTTTCTTGGGTTTAATAATGTATCTCGATCATATTAATATAAATTCACAGTATGACTGAATAAAAGATATGGTTTGAGCGAACTTGTGTTTTCTCTCTTAATGTAAAGACTTATCAAAAGATTTATTTTGAAAAAAAACGTCAATGGTTTTTAAATATAAGACACTCATTGCAAACATTTTAGTTAGAACACCTGTATGCAAACCGACAGCTTCCCCAGGAAGCCAAGGGAAAATGTGCCGAGCAGGATTGTGCACCACTTGATCGCAAACGTTTTAGATAGAACACCCGTATGCAAAGTGAGAGCGGGATTTGTGCATCTCTTCAACACAAACGGTTCTTTTGGATGACCCGTGTGCAGCCACTTACAAACAATTTGGTAAGATTTGCATCTGTCATATTGGGTATGTTGCCATTTGTCAAACTGGAAACATTGACATTTATTGATCTAGTAACATTGCCATTTGTTAACCTTGTAACACTGCGATTTGTCAAAATATGAAGCTAAAAATCACTAGCAGTATCTAATTTTTGCAACTAAAATTCAGTAATTAAGCATAGATTTCATTCATAGATAAGCAATCGTTCTTAATTTATACAAATAGTTCAACTCGACAGCTGAACCGAGGAAACTTTTTCCCAATTGTTGCCAACCACGTACTGAAATAGCTAGTTCAACTATATATACTAGCTAATTTTAAGTACGTTGTACAGTTCCACCACATCTATATATAGTCAGATAAACTGAACAAAATAGCCCCTAAATACTACTACGGAGGGGATTTGTACTACTTCCGGCTGCCTCTCCTCTGCCCGAGCGCGCTCGGTAAGAGGAAGAGGACCAGGAGCCTACCGACGAGCTGGGCAACCGCAATGCGGTGCCTGCCGCTGCTGCAGCTTCAGCGACGCTCACCTTGAACGCCCTCTGCCGCTCCAGATGACCCCTCTCGAAGCGGTGGTTCTCCTCCTAGATCTCCTGATTCCTCGCCTCTGAGGCAGCGTGTGCCATGGCCACGGAGGCGGTAAGCCTCTTTGCGTGCTCGATGAGGCGTTCCTCCTCCTCCCGTAGGAACTCGGTGTAGCGCGCAAGGTCGCTGACGCACGTGCAGGCATCCACCTCCGCCTCCCACCTTTGGGCGGCGGTGGCAGAGCGAGTGATGACCCCGACAGTCGATGGTGGGCTGGCAGCCACGGCGGCCGACGATGGGGTGGTGGCCACGACCACCACCTCCCGCCTTTGGGCCGGGGTGGCGGAGCGGGTGATGGTGACGGTGGCCGGCAGTGGCGTGGCGGCCACGATGGCCACCTCCCACCTTTGGGCAGCGGCAGCGAAGCGGACGACGGCCCTGGCTTTCGATGATGGTGTGGCGGCAACGGCGGCTGGCAACAGCTGCCAATGGGCAACGGCGGCGGAGCGTGTGGTGGGTGTTTCACGCACACCCGATAGGGACGCCACGTGCACTACACTACGTCGAGGACTGCGCCACTGCCGTGGTGTAGCCTCCCAGCTGGAGTTGTCCTCTGATGACGGCGGAGTGGTTGAGCGACGACGATGGACCGGTGCCATTGGCGATTGTGGGAGAAGCAGACGAGATAAACTATAGGGAGGGAGGGCAAAATGCGACGCAGGACTCGCCGGCCGTGAGGGTTTATAAAGCAGGCCGGTAAGCATTGGGATTTTGGGGGATTTCACCGAGTCGGGTGGGAAGCTTGTGCGGGAACCTGCAAGGTTGTGTGGGAACGGGCTCACTGGTGATTCATTGGCGCCACCGTTTGGCCAAAAGAACGCCCCCGCGCGCTACGCAAGCTTGCTCTATAAGCCGTCTACGGCAGCAGGGTGACAAGACGTGCGAGAGGAGGACGAAAGGCCACGTACACATATAGTTAGTTCAAAAAAACGTTTGCGGTTTAATTACCTACTATACCCCTGTCCTGGTTTATAAGTAGGATTTAACTAATAAAATACGAATGCATGTCGCCAAAGATTATATAGTTGGATTCGTATTTGAACATAGTTTCCAATTATATAATTTTTATAACATGCATTAACATTTTGTTGGTTAAATTTAAGGGCAAAGTATGGCACGGAATATAAAGGGGGCTATAGACCAAGACGGAGGTGAAAGTGCAACTATCCCTAGGTGGTTTTGGTAATTCCTAACAACATATAGCTCATTCAGCTAATGTTATTCCAAGATTAATATTTCAGGAAAAGCTCAATGAATGGCATGGCATGGATGAGGAATGTGGACCCCTCAAAATATTAAGGACAAAAAGACTGGCTCAAGCTCAAAGCTCAAGACTCTACATTTTATATTTTAGTGATCCAAGATCACATTGAGTCTATAGGAAAAGCTAATACTATCAAGGAGGGATGAGGTGTTGCTTAATGGCTTGCTTGCTTCACAGTGCTTAGTGATATGCTCCAAAACCCTCAACTACCTTCCCACATCCACATATGACCTAAACCAAAAGTCAAACTCGGCCCTACCGATTCTTTCTATCCGGCGCCACCGAGTTTCAAATGTCATAGACACTGCCACAAACCCTAGGCAAATCGGTCTCAACGATAGGGATTTCGGTCACACCGAGATGGGGTTGTAATCTCTCTGTTTCCCTTCGTAACGTTTCGGTCCTACCGAGATGAGCGATCGGTCCCACTGAGATTGCAATGTAAACTCTCTATTTCTCTTCCGTAAAATTTCGGTCCCACCGAAATGAGAAATCGGTCCCACCGAGTTTACCTGACCAACTCTCTGGTTATCTTATTACCAAAATCGGTCCCACCAAGTTTGTGTAATCGGTCACACCGAGATTACGTTATGCCCTAACCCTAACCATATCGGTCCTACCGAGTTGCATCTCGGTCCCACCGAAAATCCTAAACGTCACTAGGTTTGCTAAATTGGTCCGACCGAGTTGTTCACTTTGGTCTCACCGAGATTGGTAAATTGTGTGTAACGGTTAGTTTTTGTGTGGAGGCTATATATACCCCTCCACCCACTCTTCATTCGAAGAGAGCCATCAGAACATACCTACACTTCCAATATACATTTTCTGAGAGAGAACCACCTACTCATGTGTTGAGGCCAAGATATTCCATTGCTACCATATGAATCTTGATCTCTAGCCTTCCCCAAGTTGCTTTCCACTCAAACCTTCTTTCCACCAAATCCATATTCTGTGAGAGAGAGATGAGTGTTGGGGAGACTATCATTTGAAGCACAAGAGCAAGGAGTTCATCATCAGCACACCATTTGTTACTTCTTGGAGAGTGGTGTCTCCTAGATTGGCTAGGTGTCACTTGGGAGCCTCCGACAAAGATTGTGGAGTTGAACCAAGGAGTTTGTAAGGGCAAGGAGATCGCCTACTTCGTGAAGATCTACCGCTAGTGAGGCAAGTCCTTCATGGGCGATGGCCATGATGGGATAGACAAGGTTGCTTCTTCGTGGACCCTTCGTGGGTGGAGCCCTTCATGGACTCGCGCAACCATTACCCTCCGTGGGTTGAAGTCTCCATCAATGTGGATGTACGATAGCACCACCTATCGGAACCACAACAAAAACATCCGTGTCTCCAATTGCGTTTGAATTCTCCAAACCCTTCCCTTTACATTCTTGCAAGTTGCATGCTTTGCTTTTCGCTGCTCATAGAATCTATTGTGTTAAGATTGCTTGACTTGTGCTAAGATAGCTAAAATATGCCAAAGACTAAAATTGGGAAAAGGATAGATTTTTATTTGGTCAAGTAGTCTAATCACCCCCCCCCCTCTAGACATACTTTCAATCCTACAAGTGGTATCGGAGCTTTGGTCTCCATTTGCTTTGATTTCCATAGCCTTGGTTTCACAACCTATGAGAGTATGGCGTCTAGCGAGGGAAATTATCACCGTAGAGGTCCTTACTTTGATGGTACAAATTTTGCTAGTTGGAAGCATAAGATGAAAATGCATATTCTTGGACATAACCCCGCCGTTTGGGCTATTGTGTGTGTTGGCTTGCAAGGTGAATTCTTTGATGGGAGAGATCCGAATCGTGAAGCTACCGCGGATGAGTTGAAGATGCTACAATACAATGCTCAAGCTTGTGATATCATCTTCAACGGATTGTGCCCCGAAGAATTCAACAAAATCAGCCGTCTTGAGAATGCAAAGGAAATTTGGGATACTTTGATTGATATGCATGAAGGTACCGACTCCGTCAAGGAATCCAAGTTGGATGTGCTTCAAAGTCAACTTGACAAGTTCAAAATGAAGGATGGTGAAGGTGTCGCTGAAATGTACTCTAGGCTTGCTCTTATCACAAATGAGATTGCCGGCTTAGGAAGTGAAGAGATGACCAACAAATTCATCATCAAGAAGATCCTAAGAGCATTGGATGGAAAATACGATACCGTATGCACATTGATCCAAATGATGCCAAATTACAAAGATCTCAAGCCAACGGAAGTCATTGGAAGAATTGTTGCTCATGAGATGTCACTCAAGGATAAGGAGGAGCTCCATAACAAGTCAAGTGGTGCTTACAAAGCCTCATGTGAAGCTCCCACATCATCAAGTGAGAAATAAACCTTCAATGAAGAATTGAGCCTAATGGTGAAGAACTTTAACAAGTTATACAAGAGTAGAAGCAAGGAAAGAAGTTCCAAGTCAAGGTCCTACAATGACAAAAGATCTTCTAGTCGAGAGCGAAACTGCTACAATTGTGGAAGACCCGGACACTACTCCAATGAGTGTACGGCTCCCCACAAGAGAAGAGAAGATTCTCCCAAAAGAAGAAGTAGAAGAGAAGAATCACCATCAAGGGAGAGAAGGAGTAGGGATGATCGATATGAATGAAGACACCCTCAGAGAAGCAAGGATTCAGAAAGGAAGGACAAGTCATCAAGGAGCTACACAAAACGAAGACATCAAGCTCATGTTGGTGAATGGGTATCCAGCTCCGACTCCGATAATGACTCCGAGAGAAGCTATCACTCCGACTCCGAATATACTCAAGATGAAGGTGTTGGCGGACTAGCACTTGTGTCAACCAACTCCTACGACATATTTGATTCACCAAATGAATGAATTGGAAGATGCTTCATGGCCAAAGGTCCAAAGGTATCACACCCCGAGTATGTTGATTTCAATAGTGATGAAGATGACTTGTTAGGTGATGATGAGTTACTTGTTGACAACTATAGTGATGAATACTATGATGAAACGAATGACAATGATAAGGAGAAGATTGAGTCTTTAACTAAAGAACTAAACACTCTTAAGTTAGCTCATGAAACTATCTTAGGAGATCATCGAGAACTTTTAAGGACTCATGAGAAATTACGTTTTGAAAAGCTCAACCTTGAGCAAGAGCATGTGTTCTTAAAGGCAATCAATGATGATCTTTGCAAGAAAAGTTCTTCTTACATTGCCAAGCATTTACTCTTATCCACTTACATGCCTCAAGTCAAGTCTAGTAACAAGAACAAGAAAGATTCTTCCTCTAGTAGTAACAATAATCATGCTAAATCCAATGTTGTTGCTTCTAGTAGTTCTCTTGATTCCACTAATGACTCTCTTAGCCAAGTTACACTTGAGCAAGAAAATAGCTTATTGAAGGGAATTATAGAGAAAGGTGTTTACAAGAGCCTTGCCGGGAGCAAGCAAGGAAGGCACCGGAAGAATCAGGGTATTGGTTTTGAACGAAAGTTCAATGCCAATGGAGTTGAGTGGGAAGAAGATCAATACCCCAAGACGAAGTTTGTTCCTCAACAAGAGAAGTATGATCCTACTTCACCCAAAGGGACACAAGATCAAGATGATCTTCCACCACAAGACCACAAGCAAAAAGGCAAGGACAAGCTTCAAGAGGAAATTGATGCATTTGAAGAAGCTCCTAAGGCCTTGGTCAAGTGGGTTCCCAAGACTACATCAAGTTCCACTTCATCAAGTACAACTACAACTCCGAGGATTCCCATCAAGATGGGGTGGATCCCGAAGAATAAGAACTAGAAGAGTTCTTGAGGGTGACTCTGCCAATATACTTCACTCTTATCATTTTGGCAAGAACAAGTGCAATCAAAGTCCACATCTTGCACTAGTTCAAGGAGTCACAAACCCTCTTGTTGGTAAGACAAGGGACAAGGTAACCTAAAAATTTCATAGACATCATCTTATGTGTGCATCACTCTATGTCTATGGATACCCTTGTTTGTTCCTTGTGGGACTAACCCGTGTAGGTATTGAAAGTGCAACTCACTCCAAAGGATAGCTCCAAATGATCTACATCAACATAGAGCATCCACATCTTCAACACCTACATGAAGTCATCATCAACAAAACCCAAGGTTAGTTCATCCCTCTTAGGGGGGATCTCACATCTAGGGGGAGCTTTACTCTAACAATTGAGTTAAAGCAACTCTAATGGTGTGAACACAACAACGCTTTATGTAAAAGTGGTAACCCCACTTGTGCTTAAACGATGAGTATGACCTATGATCAAATGTTCTCATTTGACTCCTAAGTCAATATACTCATATATAGATGACCTAGTCATTGCCAATTGCTTGATAGATGCTAGAATTGTTTGTGCATACTTTGCCACATATTTCATTTGCCATTTTATTGTATGAGCATGTTGGTTGCATAATTTACTCATTCGAGGACATCCACTTGTTGTTTTGATTGATTGGTTTCCTTTTCTTTTGGCTAAGTGGATGGACAAGAATGCCTAAGAACCTTCTCTAGCTATCTATGTTTTTCTCGTCTCAAACTCTATTCATGCTACATCACAAAATTTGATCAAGTCAGATTCGAACCACTCTGTGTGAGGAGCACTCGGAGTCCCCGATTCGCCATAGACTTAAACTTCCAAAACTTCTTTGTGCGTTTTGGTCAGACCGATTCACCCATTTCGGTCATACCGAGATCACTAAGTCGATCTAGGTTTTCAACCTCGGTGCAACCGATTCGAAACTTTCGGTCACACCAAGTTTCAGTAACTGCTTGTAGTTATGAATCTCGGTGCCACCGAGTTGTTCCACTCGGTCACACCGACAGGGTCGGGCTATATATACCCATGGGTCAAATTTTGGAAAACTTTCTGAACCTCCTCGACCCGCGCTTAGCCCGCTCTACCTCCAGGGTCTCCGGATCGTCTTCCTCGTTGCCAGCCACCTCCTACCGCTGGTCTCCGCCGCCGTCAACGGGAATCATCCCCGTTGTTGCCGCCGTAGCGAGTTCTCCGCCGAACTAGGCTATGAACTCGATCACTGTGCTATCCCTATCTGATTCCTAGCACATTGTGTTCACCATGTATCTTGCCACGATTGAGATCATTCTTATCCAGTCAAAACACTCTGTAGTTTAGTCGTGAATTGAAAATTTAGGTTAGGTTTCTGCTGAAACCATCTCGGACCCACCGAGTTGTGGAACTCGGTACCACCGATTCGGCTCAGGCCATTGCACATGTAATTTTCGGTCTGACCGAGAATTGCAAATCAGTGTGACCGAGTTCAGGACTTTGTGAAACCCTAGCAGTCTCGGTGCCACCGAACTGTGACTCGGTCTGACTGAGTTCACTAGTTTAGGTTCCAACAGCTGCTTCGGTATCACCGAGTTTACAAATCGGTTGATCCAAAATGCTTTCTGTGGAAAACTAAAACTAAGTTTTTGACTCATTCTTTTGCAAAAACCTCTGCATTTTGTGATGCTTATCCACTCTATCTCATCTATATCTATTCACAGGGTCTGCTGTCAGTGTTAGCAATATGTTTGATCAAAGTGATAGCCAGAACAGGTCAGAGGAGCAGGTTCACCTGAGTGAGGGCACTAGTCCCTCTAGCAGTTCAGATGATGGTAGCAGGAGCACCCCAAGCAACTTACCCAAAGCTGCCACCAGGGCCAGAAAGAAGAAGACATCTGAATCTGAGGATGAAGACTATGTGGCAGTTGAGGATGAGGCCACTTCCAAGAAGAAAGTGGTTAAGAAGGAATATAGCACTGCTGCTGCCACCAAGCCAGGCATGAAGCAAAAGGTTCCTGCAAAGAGAATTCCAATGTCTAAGGCCAGAGCATCTACTCAAGTCCCTTTGGAATCTAAACCCAAAGAGGCTGCTGCAGAAGGGAAGAAGAGGAAGGAGAGGGTCAAAAGACCACTGCTAGAGTGCTTGGGAGATCCTCAATCATGAGATATTCTGAAGAGGAAGAGGAAGAAGATGCTGCACCAGCACCCAAAGCTTAGAAGCTTATGGGTGATGCCATCAGGGCAGGGGCTGTTCCATCTAAGCCTAAGACTGCTCCAAAGGCTGCTGCTCCAGCTCCAAGGCCAAAACCAAAGAGGAGCACCAGGAACATCCCTGTTGAGGAAAATAACAAGGACCCAGTGCCTGAAGCTGAAATGGAAGAAGAAGATGATGAGTCACATGTCTTGAGGAAGCTGAAGCCAAAAATCCCAGATCACAATGATGCTCATACAGTTACTGAGAATATGAAGATCAGGAAGGACTCAGGTCTGAGGCTATGGAGAGAATCAGATCCATATGTCACCAGGAGGAGGACTGCTGTGGATTACAGGTTCCATACAAAGGAACAACAGGACTTCTATGAGACAGTGTTGCTTGACAAGAAGCCCATAGTGTGTGACATGAGATGGGTCGACTGGGACTACATCAAGGAGAATGAGGATCACTATCCAGGTGTACATGACAGTTTCAAGGCTTGTGGAGTCGATGAGTTTGTGGCTCAGAAGCTCACAAAATGGAATGATGAGCTCATCATGCAGTTCTACTCCACAGCTCATTTCTACCTAGATGGAAGGATTGTCTGGATGTCTGAAGGTACGAGGTACCAGTCCACGGTTGCTGAATGGGCGAAGTTGATCAATGTCCCAAAAGAGAGTGAAGATGACTTGGATGTCTATGCCAATAGGAAGAAGGATCACAACACAATGGCACACATGTACAAGGAGATCCCAGATGCTGCTCTTGAGACACATATGTCTATGCCAACAGGAAGAAGGATCACAACACAACGGCACAAATGTACAAGGAGATCCCAGATGCTGCTCTTGAGACACATAAGTTTGGATCTGTACATTACCTTCTGTCAGGCTTGCCAACCATTAACTGGATCCTCAGGCACAGTCTCTTGCCAAAGTCAGGTGATCACAAGATGATCAGAGGCCATGCAATTAACTTGCTTCACATCTTTGATGTCCCACAGAAGTTCAAAGTCATGAGCCTAATAGTTTAAACTATCAAGAGAACAGCTGCAGATCAGAAGAGGAGTTGTGGGTATGCCCCACAGATCCAGGAGCTAATCAACTCCAAGATGGGCACTAGTACATATCTGCTGGACAAGGAGCACATGCCTATCTATCCAGACTTCAAGGACAACACCGTGGTTATGAATGAGGATGAACCATCTTCTGTGCACGCACAAGCCAAGAAGCAGAAGGAAAAAAGCTGAAAAGGCTGCAAGGATGCCAACTACTGAAGAAGCATCTCAGTATCTCCTGAAGAGAAAGCAAGATCAGCTTGGTTACCTGATTGCATCCACTCTGAGGATTGAGAAGGGACTGGCCACCCTGACTCAAAACCAGGAGAGCTTGGAAAGAATCGTGGAGCAAATATTCTATGACTTGGATGTGAAGGTAACTGAGATTCAGTCTGTTGTGGAGCAACTTCAAGATGATATGCAAGAGAGGAAGGGCAAGACAACCACTGATGCATTTGCCAGAGTGCCTAGAGCTCAGAGGTCTGCTGCAGTGCCTGTTCCAGACACCAGAGCCACATCATCTGCACCAGCTACAGCTTCAGTGCCACCAGCTCCAGCACCTACTCCATCAGCTCCACCTACTTCGACTGAAGCCTTCGTTCTTGGAGTTATCTAGACACCACCACCTGAAGACCAAGCCCGAGAGATGATTTAGTGCCATGCATTTTCTAGGAACTTTTTGGTAACTTGTTGCCAAAGGGGGAGAAAAATGTATAGATAATAGGCTTCGAGAGAGAGCGTTGCTTTTTATTCTCTCTTGCTTTGGTGGTTGAACTTTATTTGCTTTGTTTGTTTGAGATACTTTTTATCTATGTGATACTTGGATGATCATGTGTTTGATATATGCTACGTTAATGCTTGTTGGATGACATTATCTTTTTATCCCTATATAATCATTCACTTTGCTTGGTGATGAGTGCATGCATTTAATTATTATCATTTTGAGTGCTCCACCAAGATGTATGTGACATGGAAGAGTAACCCATGAGCCTAACTCTTTGTGCATTTGCAGTCCAAAGCAACCATAAACTACGAAAAATTTAGGGGGAGCTCTTGCTTTTCACATACTTCTCAAAGCGACAATGTTTTTCACTCTTATTATCATTTGTCGAAGCTTTGATCTATATGTTGTCATCAATTACCAAAAATGGGGAGATTGAAAGTGCAACTATCCCTAGGTGGTTTTGGTAATTCCTAACAACATATAGCTCATGGAGCTAATGCTATTCCAAGATTAATATTTCAGGAAAATCTCAATGAATGGCATGGCATGGATGAGGAATGTGGACCCCTCAAAATATTAAGGACAAAAAGACTGCCTCAAGCTCAAAGCTCAATACTCTACATTTTATATTTTAGTGATCCAAGATCACATTGAGTCCATAGGAAAAGCCAATACTATCAAGGAGGGATGAGGTGTTGCTTAATGGCTTGCTTGCTTCATAGTGCTTAGTGATATGCTCCAAAACCCTCAACTACCTTCCCACATCCACATATGACCTAAACCAAAAGTCAAACTCGGCCCTACCGATTCTTTCTATCCGGCGCTACCGAGTTTCAAATGTCATAGCCACTGCCACAAACCCTAGGCAAATCGGTCTCACTGATAGGGATTTTGGTCACACCGAGATGGGGTTGTAATATCTCTGTTTCCCTTCGTAACGTTTCGGTCCTACCAAGATGAGCGATCCATCCCACCGAGATTGCAATGTAAACTCTCTATTTCTCTTTCGTAACATTTCGGTCCCACCAAAATGAGCGATCGGTCCCACCGAGTTTACCTGACCAACTCTCTGGTTAGCTTATTACCAAAATCGGTCCCACCGAGTTTGTGTAATTGGTCACACCGAGATTACGTTATGCCCTAACCCTAACCATATCGGTCCTACCGAGTTGCATCTCAGTCCCACCGAAAATCCTAACGGTCACTAGGTTTGCTAAATCGGGCCGACCGAGTTTTTCACTTCGGTCTCACCGAGATTGGTAAATTGTGTGTAACAGTTAGTTTTTGTGTGGACGCTATATATACCCCTCCACCCACTCTTCATTCGAAGAGAGAGCCATCAGAACATACCTACACTTCCAATATACATTTCCTGAGAGAGAACCACCTACTCATGTGTTGAGGCCAAGATATTCCATTCCTACTATATGAATCTTGATCTCTAGCCTTCTCCAAGTTGCTTTCCACTCAAACCTTCTTTCCACCAAATCCATATTCTGTGAGAGAGAGTTGAGTGTTGGGGAGACTATCATTTGAAGCACAAGAGCAAGGAGTTCATCATCAACACACCATTTGTTACTTCTTGGAGAGTGGTGTCTCCTAGATTGGCTAGCTGTCACTTGGGAGCCTCCGACAAAGATTGTGGAGTTGAACCAAGTAGTTTGTAAGGGCAAGGAGATCGCCTACTTCATGAAGATCTACCGCTAGTGAGGCAAGTCCTTCGTGGGCGATGGCCATGATGGGATAGACAAGGTTGCTTCTTCGTGGACCCTTCGTGGTTGGAGCCCTCCGTGGACTCGCGCAACCGTTACCCTCCGTGGGTTGAAGTCTCCATCAACGTGGATGTACGATAGCACCACCTATCGGAACCACGACAAAAACATCCGTGTCTCCAATTGCATTTGAATTCTCCAAACCATTCCCTTTACATTCTTGCAAGTTGCATGCTTTACTTTCCGCTGCTCATAGACTCTTTGCATGGTTGCTTGAATTGTGTTAAGATTGCTTGACTTGTGCTAAGATAGCTAAAATCTGCCAAAGACTAAAATTGGGAAAAGGATAGATTTTTATTTGGTCAAGTAGTCTAATCACCCCCCCCTCTAGACATACTTTCGATCCTACGGGAGGTAGTAGCACATAGCCGCTATCTACGCAACGACACAACTGTCGGCCGGCTTGTAGGAGACCATTTCATGCGTGTTCAACGGTCATGTGGTTGCTTGCGGTTGAGGCGGCCGCGGCGCGCTCTGCTCGTATCCCGCCACGTGTGCTCTGCTCTCGCATCCCTCCGAGTGCTCTACCCTTGTCCCTCCACGCGTGCTGCCAGTGTTTGGGGCCGACGCACGATCACGCACGTTTGTCTGGATGTGGTTGTGCCGGGCATGGCACGATGATGCAGTTACCCGCTGCAAAAACTGCAATGCTGACGCGCCGAGAATCCAAGCCGCCCGACCCCCTTTTATTCCTGTGGCCATTTACCTTCATCCCTCGTCTCACACGACACAATAAGGACACCCACGAGGACACATACAGAGAGGACATCCAACGGTTCCAATGGCGCTCCTCGTGGTTCCAATGGCGCTCCCAGCGGCCGACGACGACAATGGCGGGCAGTTCACCATGCAACACGTCATGGACACCCATGTGAGGGGGAAGGCTCTCTCGGCGGTGTACACGAACGATCCGGTATCGACGGAGAGCTCCATCCAAACTATGGAGCAGTTCCTTGCCGAGGACAAGTACCAAGTGGTCGGCTTCGACCTTGAGTACACCATGGGTCGTGCTGGGCATGATCAGAAGGTTGTCGTTGCCCGGTTGTGCGTGCGACATGACATCCTCGTCTACCACTACCACCTGGGCACAAGGCCTTGCGAGCATTTCTCCCGGTTTATTAACAACTCCGAATAGTTTCGCTACGATGGACACCACCAACGATCTAAAAGCGCTCAAGGTTTCGGGCTTGAAATGCTCGAATCTTGTCAACATCCAGGACCACTACAAGGTTTGGGGGAGCGACAACAACAAACTAAACTCCCTGGTTGACCTTGCCTCGGCCATCATTGACCCCTACTATGCGAAGATGAAGGAAGAGAGGAAGAAGGACAAGAACGCCCGGCACAGTGTTGATCATGAGAGACTCGATGAACAACACGTCAAGTACGCAGCAAAGGACACGTACACAAGCTACGAGATGTACAGGTGGATTGTTGACATGAGGAATTGTCTTCTTCCTACCCCAGACAAGGGATCGAGCCACATAGCAGTGGCGGGAGCGTCACAAGAAGTAGATGACTAGACGATCGTTTCTCCTACTTTAGAATGCATGCAATTGTTTATTGAGGTGTGTGCGAATGATCTGTATAGTAACTTATGTAATTGGATGTTTATTTCTGTTATATATTTTTACATGTTATTCTTCTGTAGATAGAGCAAATCACATAGCTTATTAGAAGCAATCATCTGTGTTATTATTGGTCTTCGCACACATTTCTGATTACGGACCTATTTTCCGCATATAACACACATCTTGTTCAGTTGAACCGTTTCCATTGTGTTGCCTAATCACACATAGTTCATCCTAGTGAACCGTATGCTGTATATTGCACACACCTTCATCTGGGTGCCCATTTCTTTTGTTCCTCCTCATTCCAAATAGTTAATTGAACTAAACCGTATGCCCTGCATTGCAAACGCAACTAAAATCTGAACCGTGTTTGATGCATCCATCATCACAAACATTTTGCACCTTTTTTGATGGTTTTTTACATCACTGTTTGGGATTATGGCATCGCACACAGTTTCGTCGAAGGGTCTCTGATCGTAGTGTCGCATTTGGACCATCCTGAAGTAGTGATGGCATGTGTGGCCGAGCAGTCAGCGGGGGGATATGGTATGCGCGAGCTACCAAGGAAGATGGCACGGGCGGGTGAGCAGTGAGCGGGGGGGAATGGTGTGCGGCCGACGATGGGGAAGAGAGGAGGAAGAAGAGTGAAAGTCGGGGAAGAAAGTGCATTAAATCTCAATTCTACTAGTACTACTACCAGGATATACCGTCCTTCGGAGTGTAAATAGTTACGTCGATGACATGTGGGTCTACCTCAAGAGGGCCCATATGTCAGTTAATGGAGGAGAGAGGTGCATAGGCGTAATTGCCGAAGCGTGCTCCACTGGCAAACATGATGGCGGTACTGGGTAAGGCTGATTTAGTAACACCAACACGCTGGTTCAACTTATTAATTAAGTGTCCCATCTGCTGCAGCGTGTATTGTCACTTCACTGTGAAGACTAGTTGAATAGTTATATCTGACCGAGATGGGGAATAACGGATCGCGAAGACTTCCTATCTACAGTATCCCTATGCCTGTACACTCATCCTGTCCAACAAGATGAAACATTGGCCAAGGCACCCGACGCCAATAATGTAGGAGTACTAGTACTACCTCCTTTCCGGTTTATAGGGATCAATTCAAAAATCTCATCAACCAAGGTAGATGATGAGTGGTGAATAATTTTTGTAGTTTGCAAAAACACTCAATTAATGCACTCGTTTTCCTCAAAAAATTATGTTTACCAATGCATTAATTTTGTGTCAAATTTTGACCATCTACTCCCTCCATCCAGATGAATAAGTTATCTTTGGTTGTGGACCGTGACCAAGGAGGGAAAAACAAGAGAACTTAGGAGTAATGTTTATTTGCTAATTAATATGTCGTTCACCAAAAATCATATCATTGGATTCGTATTTGAACATAGTTTTTAATGGTATAGTTTTTTATGACATGCATTGACACTTTGTTAGTTAAATTTGCGGTCAAAATTTTACACTAAGTACGAAGGGGGCCATTAAACCAGGACGGAGGTTTATATACAGGTCAATAAAAAAATCATCAACCAATGTAGTAGTAAATGATGAGTGCCCAAAGATTTTTTTTGAAAGTACTCAATAATGGGCTCGTTTTCCTCAAGAAAATTGTGTTTACGAATGTATTAATTGGAATGCATGCGTGAGGAACAAATGACCAGAACTTTTACACGCATTGGTGAGTTATCTCTTAATTCTTGCATGCAACGTTTTAATGAAGCTTGAAATATGAACATGTCAATGGGAGGGAGTAAAAGCCTCATGCATGCATGCATGCAACATGCAACACTCACACATACACATGGACGCACGCAACACTCACGCACCCATGCGGCACACAGCACACGACGCAAACACACACGCTCATGCTCAAGTGCTCAACCTACTCCCTACGTCCGTGAAAGACTGTACATTTAGACATTTACACATTGACCAGGGCATAATTAACGCCCAAAAGTAGCAGACTTATGTG
The DNA here is from genome assembly GCF_056163025.1 of Triticum urartu. Lineage (NCBI taxonomy): Eukaryota > Viridiplantae > Streptophyta > Magnoliopsida > Poales > Poaceae > Triticum > Triticum urartu. The sequence continues at coordinate 473,078,156 of NC_141879.1, forward strand.
TGCATGTGACCATTGAGAGAAGAAGATTAAATGAAGGTTGATGCATGCTATAATTAATGATAGACATGTAGCTATAATTAAGGATAGACATGTAGCCTATAGCTAGAGCACAAGTTGGTGCATTAGTCAATCAATACCAATTTAGATTAAAGGCTAAATGCATTGGAAGTGTAGATGTACAGTCTTTGTTTTTTAGCCGATGTACACTCTTTGTTGGAAGACCGAGGGAGTACATGTGCATGCACTCACATACATAGCCAGGGTGGTTCGCGCGCAAGGGTTGGACTCCTGTCACGCTTGCGTAAAGTTTTGTTTAACTAATTTCTTTCCTCTGCCAACTAACAGGTGGGACCCAGAAACCAGGTGAAAATTTAACCAGTCAACGAAGTGCCACGTCGACTATGTGGTCGGTCAGTAGGGTGCAATACGGTGCTCTACGATGAGCTAGTGATCGTAGAATCACCGCAAAACTATATAGTGACCGTAAAGAGCGTATTGTTACATACGTTGACCGCCAATGTATTTTTTCTCGTTTCAAATTAAGCCATATTAACCGAAAAGGACGCAGTATGGACTAGTATTAGTATTGCTTTGATGTGTCCCATCAACTCGCCGAACGAGGAGAAGCTTGCTTAGAGCATGGCTAATAGAGGAGCCGGCAATGGGCTCTATATACTAGTGCCATGTCACCAATAGTCTTCAAAGAAAAAGTTTGATATAATAGGGTTGGCTATAGAGGAGCGGCTCATCGTCTATAGTAATTAATTTTTGCATGCATGAAGAAGGAGGGAGACACACCTGATTGGAGGGGAGAACCAGTGCCAGCTTTTAAGGGCTACATGCAGCTCCTTTCTCTCGTACATTGCGCTACAGTCGGGCGATTAGCGAAGCGCCGGCTACACTCTCTTTCCTCCCTTCTCTCTCTTCCAGATGGGAATTCGCAGACTTGGAATGGCTTATATCCTGCTGACTAGGACCTAGTATACTTGTTCTTAATACGCCTCTCCCTCGCCCACGCGCGCGGTGGCTCGCAGGACGAGAAGAGGGTTTTGACTACAGTGCCCTGTCCCTCTCCCTCTGCCTCGCTCTCTCCCTTGCAGTGGACGTGCAGTAGTTCAATCGGTGTCAGATTGCCTGAAGCATCTTGTACTATAGTATCATCATTGTTGGACCTTCCGAAGAGGCGGAGAGCCAAGTGCAAGGTTCACACGAGTATGAACTGTTGAACCTCCCGAAGAGGAGCCAAGTGCAAGGTTTTATAGGTGTTGTTGTCCTAGTAGGAGTGTACTACAACTATGTATGATGCCGCCACGTCACCTATATCCGAAGCTGTGCCACCTTTTTTTCTCAAAGAGCGCGTTGGAGCCTATGCAACAACCACACAAGTTGCACGTACACATAACACATTTACTAGTAAAAAATTCTAAAGGACAAATGCTAGTATGCCACACAAGTTCATCTCAACTTCATGTGATAAAATTGTGCACAACTAGTCTACATATATTCACAACGCTACCGTTCACAATTTACCATACTCCACTTACACGTTATAGATGGGCTACATGTCCTCCTCCAGGTTCCAGTCCCAGGTGTTCTTCATGGATGGCATGATCCATAGCGGTGGGCAACGAGAATCATTATCGCAGCTTTCTAGTCCGGTTCCACACGATGGAGACTCATCCAAGCTGAAGCGGCATAAATCAGGGATAGCGTGTCCCAGCATGTCGTTCATCCGGCGGCGCGCACTGAAGACACAACCAGGCTTCATGAACGTAGTCCTTCGGTGTCGTGCACGGAAGGTGGCATCCGCTTCACAATGGGGTAGCTATCCCCAATGAAAAGCGAGTACTCTCCAAGAGTGTTCCTTGGCACCCACGTAGCATCACGGGGGTCGAACTCGGCGCCGTTCATCTGGTACACGCGGCATCTCAGATCTGCACACATGGTGACGTACATAGTCAAGGTCCATGCATAATAATGTTGTGCTCAAATATGGCGGTCAGTAATACTGCGCAGCAAATAGTACTACTCCGGTATAGAGGAAGTAAAATAAATAGCTTATTATTATATATAGCCACTCTTGGCTACATGGATGAGATAGTAAGACATGGAAAAACAAAAATGGTGGGAGCTAGTGGGTTCAAGTCTTCAAGGGCCTAGCTAGCTATACGCGTCCTCCAAGGTAAAAAGTACTCCTACTAGTACTAGTAAGTAGTACAACAATGAAAGAGAAGGCGAGACGGTTAAAAAATATAATACTAAATGGCATACCTGGGTAGATGGTGACTGTCTGGTCGTGGTAGATTGTGTGACCAATGTGCACATCAGTGGTACCATGGGTAACGACTGCTAAGATAGTTGATCCCAATATGCCAAAGTCATCTACAAGGTTCCAGGTTAGACCGAATCGCAGATGCAAATGAACATCCAGGATCTGCGATCTTATTTTGATCGGGGGATGACTGGTCCCTACAAAATAATGGAGTGTCGTTAGGGATGCAAATGATGGTTTGTGCATTCCATTTGAAATCTCTCGTACCGTAGGATGGCAACCAGATGAGACAAGTCCCCTGGCTTGTCACCGCGAAGATGTGGCCTAGATGGCGCATGGCATCTTCGAACGTGTAGGGGTACAAACCTGCCGTGGCCAACATGCGCCAGCCTCTGCCATTACTGCCTCTTGCATTGATGGCAATCCTTATGTAAAACACCGCAATGAGATAGTAATCGTCGTAGCCACGTTGCTTTGTCGGTGGGTCCGCAATTGCTATCTTCTTCCATCTCATGTAGGCATCATCATACGTATTCAAGACCAGCCAGTCTGGAAGGCCGATCCCAATGGTGGAGAAGGGATCTATGGGAATGACCGCACTGTTGTGGATGTTGTGCAAAATGATGGTGGTATCCGGCCGGAGGTATGCAAGCCAATCTTCGTTGGCACCGACCCAGACCTATATATAAGATGATGGGCAGCGAAGAAATTACGGGATGTAAATGGAATAACTAAGTACTACATGATCAAACTCCATGACTGGCCTGCTCATCGGACAAAATCTGACTACCTCTCAACGTCGGCAACTCTAGCGGAGTCAATGTGCAACCATGGCCAAGGAGCGGTGGACTGTTCAAAGGATTGTCCCATAGAAGAACCTTCTCCTCGAGGATGCATGGAAGACCAACAAGCATGGCCTTTTTCCCAAGCCTGTTTAAGCATCGTCTTGAAAAAGTTTGTGCAGGAAGCTCCGAGTCTGGCGGTGGTGAGGACGTCGGAAGGGCGTGCGATTTCTCCCAAAGGATCATTGAGGGAGTCCTGGATTAGGGGGTCTCCGGACAGCCAGACTATATCCTTTGGCCGGACTGTTGGACTATGAAGATACGAGATTGAAGACTTCATCCCGTGTCCGGATGGGACTCTACTTGGCGTGGAAGGCAAGCTAGGCAATATGGATATGTATATCTCCTCCTTTGTAACCGACCTTGTGTAACCCTAGCCTCCTCCGGTGTCTATATAAACCGAAGGGTTTTAGTCCGTAGGACAACATACAATCATACCATAGGCTAGCGTTTAGGGTTTAGCCTCTCCGGTCTCGTGGTAGATCAACTCTTGTACTACTCATATTATCAAGAATAATCAAGCAGGACGTAGGGTTTTACCTCCATCAAGAGGGCCCGAACCTGGGTAAAACATCGTGTCCCCTGCCTCCTGTTACCATCCAACTTAGACGCACAGTTCGGGACCCCCTACCCGAGATCCGCCGGTTTTGACACCTACATTGGTGCTTTCATTGAGAGTTCCTCTGTGTCGTCACCGTTAGGCTTGATGGCTCCTTCGATCATCGATAGCGATTCAGTCCAGGGGGAGACTTTTCTCCCCGGACAGATCTTTGTATTCGGCGGCTTCGCACTACGGGCCAACCCGCTTGGCCATCTGGAGCAGATCGAGAGTTACGCCCTTGGCCACCAGGCCAGGTTTGGAAGCTTAAACTACACGACCGACATCCGCAGAGACTTGATCTTCGACGGATTCTAGCCCCTGCCGAGTGCGCCGCACGGTCACGATGAGCATGATTTAGCTCTACCATCTGACAGTGTTCAGGAGACCGCACCGGCAACCACTCCGACCCTCAATTCAGAGCCAAATGCGCCATCCATGGACGGGTGGATAGACCCCGGCACGGAGGGTGTATTCTCAGCGGCGATCGAGCCGAATATCGACCTTACCCTTCATGGGAGCCGTGACGCCGAACTACCAGGTTCTTCCCCGGCCACGGACTCCGAACCGCCTACGCCCGTGCCTATCGAATCCGACTGGGCGCCGATCATGGAGTTCACCACCGCGGATATCTTTCAGCACTCGCCCTTTGGTGACATACTGAACTCATTAAGTTCTCTTCCCTGTCAGGAGAGTCTGGGCCGAACTATGTTCGGCAGGATTGGGATGCAGATGACGAAGAAAATCGCTGCCCACCCACCACCCACTTAGTAGCCACTGTCGACGATTTGACCGAAATGCTTGACTTCGACTCCGAAGACATCGACGGTATGGACGATGATGCAGGAGACGAACAGGAACCACTGCCCACAGGGCACTGGACGCCCACTTCATCATATGATGTATACATGGTGGACAAACCTAAAGAAAACGACGACGAGGAACGGAAGGACGCAGCGAAGGGTTGTTCCCTCGAGAAGCAGTCAAAGCGGCGGCGTAGGCGCCGCTCCAAATCCCGCCTCGGCAGAAACAACGATCATGTAGACCCAGGGTTAGAGCAGGGTGAACCATCGCCCGACCACGGCAACACGGAGAATCAAACCGAACAACCCGACTCCGTCGAAGATAATAGTCCGGACGACATCACACCGGACAGGCACCCGGAGCAACAGACCCATCAAAGGCTTGTTGGCACTGCGAGGAGTCTGAAAAAGCAGAAGCAAAGGCTCAAGGCTGCACAAGACACACTCAGAATCGGATGGAGTGAAGTACTCAACACTACAGCGAAGTACGGCGGTGATCGCCACACCAAGAGCTACCTGAAGCGAAAGTTGCTACCTGAATTCGATGAGGAGGCCTTAGATCCCCCGCAATTAAAAAGCAAAATGGCCATCCGGTCAGATAGACGACCTCGTGACCAACATAGAGCGGCAAACGACACCGCACATAAACCAGTACGCGATCCACGCGAGGGCTCACATCAAAAGGACGGCGCAACCAGATCCATATACGGGCCACGCAAGCGCACTCCAGCATGCAATGCAACACAAAAAACATCCGAACACCACGGTACACCCGAATACAGGGGTGCCGCACACCTCCTATGTTTCACCGATGAGGTGCTGGACCATGAATTTCCAGAGGGATTCAAACTCATAAACATAGAGGCGTATGACGGAACGATAGACCCTGGGGTCTGGATTGAGGACTACATCCTCCATATCCACATGGCTCGAGGAGACGATATCCACGCCATCAAGTACTTACCCCTCAAGCTCAAAGGGCCAGCTCGACACTGGCTTAAAAGCCTCCCCAAAAATTCCATTGGAAGCTAGGAAGAGCTCGAAGACGCTTTTCGGGCAAATTTTCAAGGGACTTATGTCCGACCACCGGATGCAGACGATTTGAGTCATATAACTCAACAGCCCGGAGAGTCAGCCCGAAAGCTTTGGAACAGGTTCCTCACTAAAAAGAACCAAATAGTCGACTGTCTGGATGCAAAAGCCTTAGCAGCTTTCAAGCACAGTGTTTGAGATGAATGGCTTGCCAGACACCTCGGCCAAGAAAAGCCGAGAACAATGGCACCATTAACAAGCCTCATGACCCGCTTTTGCGCGGGCGAGGACAGCCGGTTGGCCCGATGCAGCACCAGCGACCCAAGTACATCCAAAGTCAGGGACGGAAACGGGAAATCATGACACAGCAAAAACAAGCGCCGGAATAAAGAAGATAGCCCGAAGAGCACGGCGGTAAACGCCGGATTCAAAAGCTCTCGGCCAGGTCAGCAAAAGCTGCCCTCCAAAGGCAACAGAGACGAACTGTCTAGCCTAAACAAGATTCTGGACCAAATATGTCAGATCCATAGCACCGCCAATAAAACCTGCAAATCATACCCATAAAGAATGTTGGGTCTTCAAGCAGTCCGGCAAGCTCAACGCCGAACACAAGGGGCAGGATACACCAAGCGAAGACGACGACGAGCCTCGCAAGCAAAGCACTGGGGAACAAAAGAAATTCCCACCAGAAGTTAAAACAGTAAACGTGTTACACGTGACAAAGGGGAGAAACAAAGCGGCACTCCTAGAGACACATGTCCCAGGGCCTATCACAGCGGAGTTCTGCCACTGGTCGTCCCAACCGATCACCTTCGACCATCGGGAGTACTCGGCAAGTATCCGGCATGCAGGATGGGCTGCCTTGGTGTTAGACCCGATAATTGACGGATACCACTTCACACGAGTCCTGATGGACGGCGGCAGTAGTTTAAACCTGATATATCAAGACACAGTCCGCAAAATGGGGATAGACCCAACAAAAATTAGCCATAGCAATACTACCTTTAAAGGAGTAACGCCAGGCCCAGAAGCCCATTCCACGGGCTCCCTGCTACTAGAGGTTATATTCGGCTTCCCCGATAACTTCCGCAGCGAAAATTTAACCTTCCACATCGCTCCGTTCCAAAGTGGCTATCAAGCACTACTCGAACGCGAAGCTTTTGCTCGCTTTAACGCAATACCGCATTACGCTTCCCTCATGCTTAAGATGCCCGGTCCACGTGGCATCATTATAGTAAATGGAAATATTGAGCGCTCCTTGCGCGTGAAAGACCGTGCGGCTGCCTTGGCAGCCGCACACTAAACGGCCTCACCAACTAAAGCATCTGACAGGTCGTTAAGACCACGGACACGGTTGGACGAGTCCGGTGCAGCTATATGTAATTGATATAGGTTTCATGGCAATACCCCTATTATAGTGCAAGGGGCTCAACGCACGCGCACAAGTGGCAATTAGGCTCAACTTTACTCATTTCGAACTATATATTGTTCATTTAGTATAACTTACCTTTTGCACGACAACTTTTCAATTAAGTTCCTCTCTTTTTCAGATGACCATCGTGCTACACCCGTCCAGAATACAACACAATGGGGACACAGGCATAGACGTGTAGCAGGGACCCGTTCCAAGGATTCTTTTTAGATTAAGACCCTGCATAAACCTTTTTTACTATCTCTTGTTGATACACGTCCCTCGGATTCTCGGTACAATTGAGAAGGATGCTGGCATATTGGCTTGTGGCCACGTCAGAATATTGCACGTACCTGGACACCAGGGGCTTATTACAAAGGGCACTATTTAGGCCCGGTTTACATCATAAAGACCGAATACCTTAGGGAGTGTTCGGCGTCACGAGTTTGGCCTTGTATGCATCAGCTCCGAATCATGTTTTTGGTCAAATGTTGGGTCTGCCCAGCTCCTGTGTTTTGCTGCCTTACGTTCCGCTCTATCGGCTAAGGCGGCACCAGGAGAACTACTGCGATTGTGCCCTGGTTCATCCAGACGAGCACCTCAGTAGAGAAAGCAGGAAAACTGACTGTCATGATATAGCGTGAGACTGGTCAACCACTCGATGACCTAGCAGAATCTTCAGGATTCCTCCACTTTAACGAAGGGTCGTTTCTCGGCCAGGCATGTACGCACCCCGAATTCGGATGAGTGCGGAGCCACCAGGGGCTATATAGTAGCCCCACTGTCAAACTCCTCTGGCTAAGTGAAAGTGTTAAAGCATTATAGTCCGTTTGCCTAGTTTGATGCGCTATCACCTCCTTAATGGACCAAGACGTTGGATCAAGTGTGAACATGCGTCTTCTGCAAACACCCCCGCATTATATTTGTGGGGGCTGAAGCTGACGACTGCAATCTTTCAGGTTATATACATATATACATAAACGGCCGCACAGGAGGCATCATAACACTTTTGGGCAAAAGTATAAATACAGCCTTGATAAATTCAATAAAACATTGTTTTTACAATGGGAATACATGTCACTCAAACATAATATTCTTCGAGCACTGAGCCTCTATTGAACGAGCGCCTTCAAGAACTTCTTCAAAGTAGTGCTCGGCAGCCACTCGGCCTATGGCCGAACCCTGTGTTGCAACAGTGGTGGCATCCATCTCCGCCCAGTATGTTTTGACATGGGCAAGGGCCATCGGCGAACCTTCTATGCACGCCGACCTCTTCATAGCATCGATGCATGGCACAGCGCCAAGGAATTGTTGCACTAAGCTAAAGTAGCTATTCGGCCTTGGCCCTCCTGGCCACAAATGATCCACAATGGACCTCATGGCCAGTCCGTATAATCTGTGGAGCTCGGCCCAACCGGTCAATCGCTCATTCAGCAGAAGCGGACGGACTGGAGCGTGAAACTATGACCAGAACAGCTTCTCCACTTCAGGACCTTTCTGATCCTTGAAGTACTTGGCGGCATCAGCAGCGCTGGCTGCCAAATCCATGTATGCGTCCGCAGAACTCCATAGCCGGTCCAGAGGAGCATACCGCGGATCTCCGAACTTAGTCCGCAACAAGAAAGGCTTCCCATACATGATATCTGCAGCCTGATTCAGCTCCTCCTTCGTCGCCCTAATTTTGGAGCGGGCTTCCTTGGCAGCCACCGGAGCCTTCTCCAGGTCCGTCGCTTTCGCCCGGTTTTCCTCTTCAAGAAGCCGGTAACGGTCAGCAGCATCTTTTAACTCCATGGCCATCTTGGCAATTTTTTCTTTGCTCTCGCAATGTGCGGCCTGTTCGGCCCTTAAATCTTCGGCCGCCTGTAAAGCGGCCGCATTGCTACTCCTGGCTTGCTCCTTGGCTCGGGCAAGCTCCGCCTGAAGGGTCTCCACGATGGCCGCTCCATCTGCAGTCACAAACATATTAAAGATACTGGCATCAGGCCGCTCTTATTATGTGACAATCGCCAGAAAAATCACTGACCCTGCGCCTCGTCAAGCCGCTTGTTGACAAGCACGATGTCGGCATCTGCTGCATTGAGCTGCCGCCTTAGTTCGGCATACCCATCAGTCCGGCTAGCCCCCGGAGCCTCCACCACCTGCACATAAAGGTAGTCTGGTTATTACCTGGGACTATGATCCTCATTTGCCGCCATTTTCGACGACAACCAGAGTCTCAGGGGCTACTATCTACACATGGCACATCTAAAAATGTGCGGTACTTTCAAAAATGTACATCATTTCACGTACCTCAAAACCCGTCAGTAGACTCATAAAGGCTTCATGCAGCCTGCTTTCAGCGGACGAAATCCTTTCAATCACCGTACCCATCAATGTGCGGTGCTCTTCTGGGATAGCCGCTTTCTCCAGCAGATCCCTCCGTACATCCGACCGCACACCAGACGGTGCTGGACTCTTTTGATTGCTCTCTTCGAGAGCCAGATACTGAGGACTTTGGGTGGCCATAGGATTGCCTTCTGGCCTTGCCGGATCAGGAGAAGCCCTCCGCGATGACACCTCAGGGTCGCCCTCTTCGTAAGGCAGTGTGGTAGGGGGAGGCATTTCTCTCTCCATAATCTCCGGAAGAAGATCCCCCGAAGACGAGCTCAGCTGAGAAGGGCTAAGATCCGAACTGCAAGATAAATACTTCGGTTATTTTTCTCAGAAGTGAGGTAGGATATCTTCACTATTAAGTACCTTTTGATTACTTACAACTCGTTAGAGGGCTGATCCCCGTGCGGACATTGTGCGGCAAGAACACCCTCCGAGGCAGGACCCTTTGGCGAAGATTTCTTCTCCCGTTTGGAAACCTTGGTCTCCGGATCTTCAGACGTAGTCCTCTTCCTTCCCCGGGGAGAGAGAATGTCAGATTCTTCCCCTTGGTTATCCTCCCTCACGGAGGCGCTCATTCCCTCGGTTGGAATAGGTAGCGATGGAGGCCCGCTTTTGCCCTCTTTATTCCCCCTTCATCTTCCTTTGAGAGCACCGGACAAGATGCTGGCTCGAGCATCTTTTCCAGCACCGGATTGTCCAAGCCTTCAGGAAGGGGGGCCGAACACGGGGTCATCTTTGCCTTTGTTATCCAGTCCTGGTCAAAGAGCGATTCTTCAGGATGATGTCATGATAAATAAAAGGACAGTGTGTTCGGCCATGGGATTACTTACTAGGGCAGCGGTGCGGTTGCTGCTCAGGCCCACGTCCTCGGTAGTGTCCGGACACTCTATTTGGGGTCCGAAGAACGATTTGTACATCTCCTCGTGCGTCATGCTGAGGAAATTCTGAATAGTGCGCGGTCCTTCCGGGTTGAACTCCCACATGCGGAGGGGCCGGCGTTTGCAAGGCTGGACTCGACGAACCAGCATAACTTGCATTACCATACCCAGACTGAAATCTCCCTCGAAGAGATCTCGGATACGGCTCTGCAGTATTGGCACATCCTTGGCTGGACCCCAGCTCAGCCCCCTGCTGATCCATGACATCAGTTGTGGTGGAGGACCCGAGCGAAAGGTGCGGGCAGCTACCCACTTGGCACTTTGGGGAGCTGTGACGTAAAACCACTCGCGTTGCCACAATCCGGACACCTCTGGAAAGGAGCCCTTTCGCCATGGAGCATCAGCAATTTTGCTTATTAGAGCACCTTCGCATGCTGCGTACTACCCCTCGGCCATCTTCGGCTTCACATCGAAGGTCTTGAGCCACAAACAGAAGTGAGGGGTAATGCGGAGGAAGGCCTCACAAACGACAATAAATGACGAGATGTGAAGAAGGGAATCCGGGGCCAGAACGTGAAAATCCAGCCCGTAATAGAACATAAGACCCCTAACAAAGGGATCCAGAGTGAGGCCTAGTCCTCGGAGGAAGTGGGAGACGAACACAACACTCTCGTTGGGTTTGGGAGTAGGGACGACCTGCCCTCGGGAAGGCAGCCTATGCGAAATTTCGGCGGTCAGATATCTGGCCTCCCTCAACTTCTTGATGTCCTCCTCCGTGACAGAGGAAGACATCCATCGGCCTTGAAGGCTGGATCCAGGCATGATTGAAGGTCCGAAGCGCCTGACCTGGGCTTTGGGTGTTAGAACTCGAGGCGGGGAAAGGATTCGATTGAGCACGGGAGGGAAAAAAGTAAAAGCCTTGTCCCTTTATAAAGAGGGTGAATAACAAGCGTCCTCCTTGTGGCCGTTTGGGACTTGCCTAAGATCTAGGAGTCCTAGGCACGGTTGGGTTACCCACGTCCGTGTTAATGAGAATCCTGTAATAAAGGGAACACGATCTCTGCTTTGACAAGACGTGTCAAGAAACCACCTTGCGTTATGTGCGGGGCTGGTTAAATAAAAACGGTTCAAATAATTATCGGGCCGTGGTGTGATGTCATGCTGCCAAAACGTGTCAGCAGATTAGATTTTTGGAAATATTATTCTCTCTATGGTGGTATGTGGAACTTATTTTGCAGGGTTGGACACTATCCTTGTATTCAAACTCTTTTGTGCTGTATTCGGAGGAGGAACCAGCCTTGCAATGTCGAAGACAACACTGCGCGCCGGACTCATCGTCATTGAAGCCTGGTTCAGGGGCTACTAAGGGAGTCCTGGATTAGGAGGTCTCCGGACAGCCAGACTATATCCTTTGGTCGGACTGTTGGACTATGAAGATACGAGATTGAAGACTTCGTCCCGTGTCCGGATGGGACTCTACTTGGCGTGGAAGGCAAGCTAGGCAATACGGATATGTATAGCTCCTCCTTTGTAACCGACCTTGTGTAACCCTAGCCTCCTCCAGTGTCTATATAAACCGGAGGGTTTTAGTCCGTAGGACAACATACAATCATACCATAGGCTAGCTTTTAGGGTTTAGCCTCTCCGATCTCATGGTAGATCAACTCTTGTACTACTCATATTATCAAGAATAATCAAGCAGGACGTAGGGTTTTACCTCCATCAAGAGGGCCCGAACCTGGGTAAAACATCGTGTCCCCTGCCTCCTATTACCATCCGCCTTAGACGTACAGTTCGGGACCCCCTACTCGAGATACGCCAGTTTTGACACCGACAATCATCATCCAAGGTCTCCCATCCCCGACGAGGAGGAGAACCGCCTGGCGAATCCATGCCAGCAGCGACGAACTGCCTTCTCTTCAGGGGGAGGGGAACTAGCGAGGAGGAGATAAGAGCATGATAACCGCAGGGCCTCGTCCCTTCCAACTGTAGCTCCTCGATCATCCCTTAGCGAAGGGGTGAGGCTATTATTTACTACGTACTCGTACTATAGTAGTACTAGTACTACTTTCTCAACTAGTATTGCGATGTATTGTACTTCTAGTATAGTGCACCGATTTTGAACTCTTGAATCTCAGGGCCAAGGAGCTACCGTTGGAAGTGGAGGGTACTACTGTTCTCTAGAACCATCACTGTACTATCAATGCAGGGAAAGTACACGTGCGTAGTGGGTACTCTCGGTGCTCTATTCAAGCGTGTAGCTGGCCTACTCAGCCTCTCCTCTCATGCACACACTAGCAGCCTGTTTATCAGCGACGGTTACTGTGGGGGCAAAACATTTGAGTTATTTGATACAGCGAGACTAGGCTTTTCACTTCCATTTGTGGAGGTGTAATGGATCTCGTCAAACTTTGTTAGTAGTTCCTTCTTTATGAATGAGATGAGGCATAGCTTTTGCCTCCGTTTCAAAACAAAAAAATCACATCAAGAGGAATTTATTTTATAGAGACGATAATGGAGTGAAGTCCATGCATGCAACGCGACAAGCTACAGAGTAGTAGAGTACTAGCACTTTATGTACAGAGCCATATTGCATAGTTCCCAATGCCGCGCCAGGCTTTTCCGGCTCCTTGGGCTTAATTGCGAGGCGCTAGTTTAAATATGCTACTAGCTGATGAGGAAGCTGCAAGCAAGGTGCGGCTAGGGCGAGCACGCGAGCCACGAGATGATGGGAAGGAAAACCCATTCACGTGGCTGGGCTATCCAGTGCACCCAGATTGTGGTGCGACACTTCCGTTCGACTTCAAAACTCAAACTACCAGTGTACAATATTGGCTCGCAGTGAAGTTACTATTTAAAAAAAGGCCTTCATGCGTTCGGCTGGGATCGAACCCACGAAATGAGTTATACACTCTCGCGACCACTATTAGTACTCGTTGGAGTATAACTCAACCTAGAATCACCTTTTGTCGCTAGTACATTGTTCCTTACAAGAAACCACTCTCGCGACTTAAGATAAGACTACCTTATCAACCGTTGTAGATGCCCTTACCAACCAGCCCTACCAAGAAATGACTACTCTACAAAGTGTCGTTATAGGCACATTTCAACCCATGTCGCCCCTTAAGTCAACGCCTTCTATTCGACCGGCAATTTAGGCGTTATGACTTGTGGGACCTACATGTCAGTCTGCACAAAAATCCTCGAGTGACCTCCTACCTCCGGCCCGTCCACCTAGTCATCCTCGGCCATGGGACGCAGCTACCGCCGCCTGCAGAAGGCGAGGTCAAAACCGCCGGTGGTGCGGAGCCCATCTTGCGGCAGCCCGGATGCCAGCTCCGTCCGGCGCTCGCGGCCGCTAGCTAGCCAAGATAGCACACACCCTGCTGGATACATCCAGTTGCTTGTCTTTAAGGTTTGCTAGCTAGATTGGCACGGCGGTGCAGCGGCTTGCTCACGCGCGCCGCGCTAAGGCCAGCCATCTGGCTCGAGCGAAGGCCAGCGCAGTGGCTTGCTCGCACGTGAGTCATGCTCGGGCCAGCGCGGAGGCTTGCTCGCGCGTGACTCACTCTCGGGCCAGCCTACCAACCCATGCGGAGGCCAGCGTGGCATCCGGCCTATCCGGCGGAGTAGCGGCCAACTCGCTCATCACCGGCGCCACCGATGAACACGCATTAGTACTGTTTGAAGTAATGTTCATGAAAAATAATGATTTGAGGGGGAATAACAGGATAGAAGGTCAGATGTGGGTCCCTCGTGTCAACGTCAAACAAAATGTGTTGGTTTAAGCCGCCTCGTCAGCACGGACGTGTGGGCCAACCCTGTCATAAACGGGTTTAAACGAGCCTAATCGGCACTAGGTAGTAGTTTTTGGCGCGGATTAAGAAATTTTGGGTATGTTTTTGCTATTTTTTGTACAATAGTTTCTTCCTAGGGCTGGTTGAAAGTGGTAGCTTTTTGTTAAATACTCTACATACTCTAAGTAGGAGTGAAAGTTAAGATTTGGAAGGCAATAAGCAAGGCTAGTTACATAGTGCCTATGTGTACGTGATTGAAACTAAATATCAACCATGAGTGACTAATATCTTGATGGAAAACTCGAAAGCATGGAAATACTAGATTTTTTTGCATGGTTGGAAATACTAGCAATGTTCACGTGCGTTTCAATGGATCATAATTAGAATAATACTTATTCACAAACTTGATAGAAAACACTCTAATTTTGATATACATATATCACTAGAGATATATTATGTTTCAATCAGAATATATTCCTTGGGCTGTTTTGGTGAGGTGAGGGAGGGATGTGGTTGGTTTTAATATACTAATTATGGGTTTTTCTGCAAATTGGTGGAGAAGTGGGATGTTGGTGAGAAAAGGCAACAACTTACCTCACAGTTGTTAGATGTAGATCTAATGGTCAGAAATGACGGATGGCAGACACACCATCATCACCAACTAAGTCTTATGTAGGAGTACTAGCAAGATGTTCATGCATTGCACGGAACATCAAGATGCATTTTTTATAGAACACTTGTTGTGATTGACCCATGCGGGAGTAATCCCATGTGTAAAAACTAATGATATCTCGAGAAAGAGGAGATAAGGTGAAGAGGAGTGGGGTGTGGTGGTGATTGGTGGTCGGACTGAGCGAAGGCATGGGGATGGACGACGCCGGCAGCAACCATCATGCCAATTTGTTCCGGAGGTTTCCTTTTCTAATTGCTCAACAATGAGATTGTTGGAGATAAGGATGAACGAGGGAAGGCATTGTCTGCAAATGTGGAGAGAGGTGTGGGTATCTTTTAGTTTAATTTCTATCCGTCAGATATAGATCGGATGGTCTATATTGCAAGATGGCATGCGTACCATCATCACCAACTCAGTTTTTTTATAAGAGAAGAACTATAAGTATGCACATACAAACGTATTATCGACACTTGTTTCCGTAAACTAGGATCTACATTCTATTCAAAGGCTCAGCATGTGGGGCTTAGCACAATGACTTCTCGACTATGTAAAACAAAGGTTTTCCCGTCGCCGATAAGGAGGGGGTGACGGCGGAGCGCTTTCGGCTTGCTCTAGTCCTAGTAGTCATACTAGGTGGTCTACGCATGTGTAGATTTACTATTTTTCATGTCTCGTGTTCGCTGTACTACCACGACTGTTGATGAATAGACGGTAAGTTATTCACGAGGAAACCCTTGTTGAGTGTGTTTGCGAGAGAGAGACAGTGTGCCTGTGTGATATGTGTAGAGACTGAGGCAATGATAAGAGATTCTTTGTGTCTCTATGTGGAGGATAGAGAGAGACGAGGCTTTTGTGTTGTGTAACGTGGAGACACATAGACATAATCAGAGAGTGAGTGTGTGAGATACACATGTGGACATGGGGAGAGATGTGTGAGTTAGAGAGATGGAGAATTTTGGTGTGCATCTGAGCTAGAGAGAGGGGAGATATATACATACCTATGTCGGATTTCGGGTTCCGGCAGACCCTTGAGGTTCGAACACTGGGGTGCGCGCGGAGATTTCGCCTCCTACCTACCTGCACCCCTCCGCCATGCTAGGATCTAAAACTAAGGAAAGAACAACACAAGAGACACAGGGTTTATACTGGTTCGGGCCACCGTTGTGGTGTAATACCCTACTCCAGTGTGTGGTGTGGTGGATTGCCTCTTGGGCTGATGATGATGAACAATACAAGGAAGAACAGCCTCGCGAGGGTCTGTTCTTGGCTAGGGCGATGAACTGCTCGGAGGAGTTCAGTCACCTTTCTCTCTCTCTCTCTCTATCTATCTATCTCTCTCTCTGCTTCCAGCCAACCGACCGACCCCCTTGCTATGTGGGTGGCTGGTCCTATTTATAGAGGCCCTGGTCCTCTTCCCAAATATCAAGCGGGAAGGGAGCCAACAATGGCGGGCTAATTTGAAGGGGGACAACAAGTATCAGTTATCCTGACAAAAGTAGTCTTCGCCTGCGCAAAGCTCTGGTGATGACGCCGTCTTGGGCTCCACGGTGACCTCCATCTCGTAGTCCTCCTGGTCTTGGTCTCATTGCACCGAAATGGCAACCTTTGCCTGATGCCTGGGTACTCCGCAGCTGCGCTTGTCCCCTTTGCACCAAAGAGGAAAGGAGGACGCTGCACGGGCTGGCACCCGCCTGGCGCCCTGAGTCGTCATGGCTTGCGTCACGGGCACCTCGTGAGGTACCCCGCCTTGATCTCTCCGCCTCCTCGTGAGCCAGCGTGACGAGGCCATGCCTGAGGAAGCTCCGCGCCGTCCGCCCCGCGAGGCTTGGCCCCTCGCGAGGGTCTTGGTTTTGTGTTGGTGAAGACGGGCCATGCTGGGCCCCCCTTTGAGCCACGCCGCAGGCCGCAGGCAGGCAAGTCTGGGGACCCCCGTTCCCAGAACGCCGACAGTAGCCCCCGGGCCCAAGGCGCGCCCGGACTTGGCCGTGCAGGGAGGCAGAAGGGCAAGAGCGAAGCGCCGCGGGCCCTAACAGCCTGCGGCCTTGGGCGCCGCGTGGCGGTTGATTGGACGTGGGCGGCACTGTTCCCCCACGCCCTCCTTATTTTGCGCCATGCTAGGCGGACCCGTAGTCGTACATAGCCGTTCCCTTTTCTGTTGCTCGAGTGCCCTCTGTCCTTCCTCCGCTCGAACTCCAGTTTCTGTTTTCAACTCAATCTTGAACCTCCCTCCTCCCTTCCCATCGCCATGGCTCCGACGAAGAAGGGGAGAGGGAAGAAACCCGTGTCTCCGCCTTGCCCGCCGCTGTCGGCGGCCCCTGCCGAGGGCTTGGGCAAGGTCAGCTTGGCTCTGGCCACCATCTTCAATGAATGCGGGAGGACGATGGCCTAGCCCGCGTCCCGCTTCTCCATCGACAGGACGGCCACCGAGGTCCCGTATCTTGCCAACGCCCTGTGGGCGGGTCTAGTTCCTCCCTTTTCTGATTTCTTCAACGCCGTGCTTTCCCACTATCAGATCCACATGATGCATCTGGGTCCTGAATCCATCACCCTCCTTTCGGTCTTCGCCTTTGTTTGCGAAGCTATGGTGGGCATCCCTCCTTCGGTTGCCTTGCTGCGCCACTTCTTCTCGTTGCATCTTGTCGACCCTACCCAATGCTGGGCTTGCGTGAGCTTCGTTGCCGCGCCTGAGATGGCGGCCTCTGGGATTGACTTCAAGCTCCCCCTGCCTGCGGTTGGGTTCCGCAAGCGGTGGCTGTATGTGGACGCAGGGGTGCCCAGCCCCCTGCTATTGGAGCCGACCTCACCTGTCGTCCCCAATTCGGGCTGGGGCCAGGAGACGCTTGAGAGCCCCCGGCTCGTCTTCGTCTCGCGCCGCTTCGCGCTCTTGAGGTCGCTTGGCGTGACAGCGCCCAAGGTGGCGAAGGAGTTCCTACTATGCCGTGTTGCTCCTCTTCAACGCCACTCTCGCCGGATGTGGGCCTTCCATGGGCGCGAGGATCGTATGCGGCTCCAGGAAGAGGACCTGACTCCTGAGGTGCTGAGGATGGCGCTCTTGACCCTGGCTGGGGACCCCAACCCCGGCAGCGTCCGGCAGGGAGGGGCCTTGCTGTACCTCTGCCAGAGTAGGGGCGACTTTGGGAAGCAGATGCCTGTCTTTGATGAGTGGGGGCCGCGCCCCGCCGGCCTTTAAGGGCCTCGCGAGAACCCAGTGGTGGTGACTGCCCTTCCAGTCGGCCAAGGCGACTCATCCTCGAGGGGTGGAGCAGGGAGGCATGAGGCGCCAAAGGCCGAGGGGGCTCCCGGCGTGGTGACAACGCCGGGCGAGGCTCATGAGGAAGCAACTCTTGGGGCCCATGCCGCTGAGGCTGAGGGTGACGAGCAGCTGCCCTCAGTGCCTACAACTGGGGCCCCTGAGGCTCCAGCTGCTTCTCTTGGGGAGGCGATTGGCAACGCACATCAGGCAGGCGCCCCTGCCGCAGATCGCCTTGACGCTCCGTCTTTGTCGAAGGTTAATCCATGCGCCCAACTCTTGGGACGGTTCCGCGTGGACTTTGGGGCTCTCCGGAAGAGAAGGGAGGCCCTGGGCGACGATTACCCTTGTCGCCTGCTGAAGCGTAGGAAGTACTTCGCCACTGATGAGTAAGCCTTCTCCTTTCCCAGCCCCTGATCCTTCTGTTACTTGTACTGACCCTTGCTTCGCAGGCCCCTTCCAGCCGAGCTTGCGGAGACGGCTGAGGAGCCGTCCCCCTTGGCTTCGCCCCCTCCACCGTCCTCGAGCGCTCCGAGCAGCGGAGCCCTTGTGGTGAGGGCGACTGATGAGGCGAACCGTCCCGAGGCGTATCGTGGCCCCGCGCACCTCGCGATCCTCCTTCGCGGGCCTTCTCGTGGCATAGCCAGCCTGTCATGGGCCTCTCGCCTGGTCGTGAACTGCGATTGGCTGAGGCGCTTCCTGCGCTCTTCTCCTGAGGACGGGCTGGCCCCAGGCCGGGCTTCTGACGCGGCGTGCCCGGCCGTCGCGAGGGTGCCAGCCCCCAGCCCCCAGCCCAAAGGGGGAGTGCTGACTCGCGGCCCCCGATGCTTGCTTGGGGCAGATGATGGTGTGGAATACGTGCTCGAGCGCGCTCGGGAGCGTCGCGCTCTCCGCCAAGGATTCCTTCAAAGGGCGACTGACGCAGTGAGCCTGCTTGGTGAGGAGCTTGCTGATGAAGATGCGTGCCTTGAGGCTGAGGGCCTGCGCCTGGCTGCAGAGAGGCGCGAGCTGGAGGGCGCCATCGCCCTTGCGCGCCGTCAGCATGATCTTGATGAAGCAGAGGCCAAGGCGTCGTTGGTGGCCTCTCGGGAGGCCTGGTCTCGGGCCGCTGAGGAGGCTCGGGAAGCTGACCGGCGGCGAATGGCTGCGGAGGAGCGGGCTCGGGAGCTCCTGGCCTGGTGCCACTCGCTGGAGGAGCAGGTGGAGCTGCATGAGGCAGCCCTTGCGTCGATGAAGGTGGCCTCCGGCGACTCAGCAGAGCTCCAAAAGCGTGAGGAGGTGCTGACGCTGGAAGCCGCCGAACGTACCCGTGAGTACGAGCGTCTGGAGACGAGGGAGCGCTTGGTGACGTAGGCGGAGGATGATGTTGCCGCACAGGAAGCCCGCGTCCTGGAGGAGGTTGGACGTCGAGTGGCGATGGCGCGCTTGAACCTTGAGCACGAGTTTGAAGAGAAGCTGGGGCTGATCCGGGCTGAAGCTGAAGGCAGGACTGCCGCCTTGAGGGCCAAGCTGGAGGAGGCGACGCGGCGGGCCGATGCTTCCCGGGCCGCCCTTGAGGTGGCGCGAGGTGAGCTAACCACCTCCCAGGCTGAGGTGCTCCTTCCTCGCCAGCGGGTGGAGGAGGTTGAGGCCGTCGCACTCCAGAATGCGGACGAGATACGTCAGCGGTGGATCCTGGAGCACGAGCACGGCCCCATGCTCACCACGCTCCGGGAGAGAGCCAATGCTGGGCAACATCTGCGAGGAGGCCGTCAGCGAGCCGCACGCAGTCAACTATGCTGGCAATCTTCAGTTCTTCACTGACGTGGTGACGCAGCTGGAGGCGCGGTCGATCAGGGCTGACAGGTTGGTGGAGGACAGGAGCCGCGCCCTGCTCAGGCGCGCCTTTTCTCGCGTCTTCAGCCACCTCCGGAACATGGATCCCCACTTTGATTTTGACGCCGCCATCGCCCCAGTCCCCCAGGCCGTCCGAGGCGAGCTGGCGCACTGGGTGGAAGACAATGTGGACGCTCTTATCAGGGCCTTCGCCTCGGACAACGACGACGTGATCGTGGCGGCTGACGAGGGCGGCGTGATGGACGGCTCTGACGCCGTTGGCGGCAACGCGGACAGCGATGGCGAGTTCAGCAACGCCAGCAACGGCTCTGGTGGTGCTCCTGAGGACGCATTGGGGGATTCATCCGACTGATTGTGCATCGTTCCTGCTTCCTCACCCTGCATGAATAGAACTCGGGTTTTGGCCTGATAGCTGTGAGAGCATTTTGGAGGGGGAGCCCCTCATGTAAAACTTGTGTTTATCGTATCAGTAGAAGCTACATCGCCCATGCGCCCGTGCCAAGTGGCTGGCTTAAGCGACGCGTTGGTCGGCTAGTTTACCTTTGTTCCGTGCTGGCCCTGAGGCAGCCCGCGGGGGGTTGTGGTGTCCTGAGTGTCCCCTGATTGAATCCGCGGGATCTGCAGTAAAACACCCTCCTGAGAGGACGCGGCGGCGGCAGTCTGGGCTGCGCGCAAGCTAGGCCTGACCCGGCTCGCGAGGGGAGGCGGCTGAGGCGAAGTGGTAACGAAAACGCGAGAAATTGCTCGAACGAGACTAAGCACCCCTTCCCCGAACACACGCAAATCTCAAATTCGAGTCCAACTTGAATCCAGCGGGGGAAAGCGACAACCAAGGGGAAGAGCAACGAAAGCAAACAAAAGGCCGCGTCCAGCACCTAGTCTAGTCTTGGACGTCTTCTCACCAGCGCAGAGCTAAGTGCTGCCACTGGGCATGGGAGGGAGCCCCAGGGCCTGAGGCCGGCACCCCTGAGACTCCGGGGCGTGTACAGCCCCACTCATTATTACGTGAGAGTGTCACGGGGCGACGAGCTTCACAGGCACTGGGCCTTCTTCACAGGTACTGGCCTTGCTTCATATCGCCAGATGAGGGCCCCGCCTTGCGCCACACTCTAGTGCCATCAACGACGACCGGAAACCAGGACGCCGCCGATGGGGTAGAGCGGTCGCCAGCGGTTCCCCCGACGACCACGGGTCCTCCGCCTGGGGCAGGCCCTGGGGCACCTCCTGAGAACACCTTGCTCCGAACGCCGCGGTGGTGATGTCGAATCCCCGCCCCTCTCCTGCAGCCCCCTGCGCCCTCCTCCCGAGGGGTAGGAGACTGTGGGAGCGGGGCAGCTGCTCGCCGTGGCAACCTGCACCTCCTGCGATCCATGGTTAGCGTATGCCTGCTGAAGAATTAGCGGTACCCGATAATCGTTGCCTCCAGCGTGCCAGTGGGACCGTCCCGAGACTCCTGGAAGGGCTCAGCTTCTAGCGCCTCGTCCCCCCAGCTTGGGCTGAGGAGCGAGCCTTGTTCGCCCTCGTGTGGGTGTCCTTGGTCCATCATGAGGGGCACGTACTCCTCTGGCGCCGTTATCCCGAAGGCCACGCCGTAGTGCTCTGCGTGCCACGCGGTCCTGCCTGACACGCCTACCGTGGGTTGGCAGCGTGGCTGTCCACTGGGGCCGCGGGTCGCGTCGAGTCCTTCTTCGCGGACCAGGAGCGGGGGCTGCGCCGCCGCCGGTCCGGTGCTGACAGCCTCGCTGGTGTTGGAGTAGCCTTGGAGCCCGCGGGCGCGCGCGGGGCCCCCGCGCGGGCCGCCCTGGGTTGGAGATGGGAGCTGGGTGGAGAAGGGGTGAGCCCCCGAGGCGGCGAAGCCCAGGAGCTCTGCCACCCGCTCCAGCAGCACATCGCGGCCGCCCTCCAGCAGTCTGCACTGCAGCAGCTCTCGGGCCACCGTGAGCGCGACCCTCGAGTTCGCTTGCTCCCGGCGGGTGTACGGTGTCGTGGTCGCGGCGTGATTGGAGGCCCTTGCTGCCGACCGTGCCTGCCGCGGTGTGAGAGCTGTCGAAGCCTGTCCGCGTCGCCCGCGGACCGTGAGCTTCCTGGGGCACGGGGTCACCCGAGGCGACCGGCTCTACGCAGGCGGGCCATGCCGCCCATGGGTCTGGGTTTCCCTCCTGGTCGCCGGGCATGGTGATGACGATGCGACGGGGCACGGAGCGGTGGAAGACGAATTCCGGCGCACCCCTACCTGGCGTGCCAAATGTCGGATTTCGGGTTCCAGCAGACCCTTGAGGTTCGAACACTAGGGTGTGCGTGGAGATTTTGCCTCCTACCTACCTGCACCCCTCCGCCATGCTAGGATCTAAAACTAAGGAAAGAACAACACAAGAGACACAGGGTTTATACTAGTTTGGGCCACCGTTGTGGTGTAATACCCTACTCCAATGTGTGGTGTGGTGGATTGCCTCTTGGGCTGATGATGATGAACAATACAAGGAAGAACAGCCTCGCGAGGGTCTGTTCTTGGCTAGGGTGATGAACTACTCGGAGGAGTTCAGTCACCTTTCTCTCTCTCTCTCTCTCTGCTTCCAGCCAACCGACCGACCCCCTTGCTATGTGGGTGGCTGGTCCTATTTATAGAGGCCCTGGTCCTCTTCCCAAATATCGAGCGGGAATGGAGCCAACAATGGCGGGCTAACTTGAAGGGGGACAGCAAGTATCAGCTATCCTGACAAAAGTAGTCTTCGCCTGCGCAAAGCTCTGGTGATGACGCCGTCTTGGGCTCCACGGTGACCTCCGTCTCGTAGTCCTCCTGGTCTTGGTCTCGTTGCACCGAAATGGCAACCTTTGCCTGATGCCTCGATACTCCGCGGCTGCGCTTGCCCCCTTTGCACCAAAGAGGAAAGGAGGACGCTGCGCGGGCTGGCACCCGCCTAGCGCCCTGAGTCGTCATGGCTTGCGTCACGGGCACCTCGTGAGGTACCCCGCCTTGATCTCTCCGCCTCCTCGTGAGCCAGCCTGACGAGGCCGTGCCTGAGGAAGCTCCGCGTCGTCCGCCCCGCGAGGCTTGGCCCCTCGCGAGGGTCTTGGGTTTGTGTTGGTGAAGACGGGCCGTGCTGGGCCCCCCTTTGAGCCACGCCGCAGGCAGGCAAGTCTGGGGACCCCCGTTCCCAGAACGCCGACAACCTAGAGCTGGAGAGAATATGCAAGGGTGTGTGTCTTAAAAGAAGGATCCATATAGATGGGTGTTTGTGCGTGTCTGTGTGTGTTTGTGCGCGCTTTGTGTGTGAGAGGGAGTGTGTGTATGTGGATTAGAGAGACCACTAATGATGTATACCTAGTATAGGGAAGGGGAATGGTGTGACATGTGTGTCAAAGAGAGACAAAGGCATGTGTAGTAGCGGGATAGCATGGGTGCGGGCGGGGAGCAGACTATTTGGAAGAGACATCGAGTGTGTGTGGGATAGGGGTGTGAGAGCAAGAGAGAGAGAGAGAGCGACGGAGAGAGAGAGAGAGAGAAAGAGAGGGGGAGAGAGAAGGGTCGTTTGTGTGCATAAGTGACGTATAGATAGGGAGACAATGTTGATGTTGTTCGAAAGTGGCCTATGTACGGAAACGCAAGGGGTGAGGGTCATCGTGTGTGTGATAGGGACTTCATGAGAGATCTAGAATAGATGGTGTAGATAACAACATGCAAGATTGAGAATGATGATACATTAGGGAGCTATGGAAAGAGTCACAGCATATATGTATACAGGGAAGGAGTTGGGGTGGGTCCGCATGTGGGAGAGATAGAAAGAGGAGAGTGGTGCACAAGGAGACAAAGTGTGCTTGTTTGAAGTGGGGGTGGTGTGTGAGGTGAGTGTGCAAGAACCACATAACTAGGGAGATGGACATTTGGGGGCAACGTTTTGTGTGTATGGGAAAGATACGCTCTACATAGTGTGTGTGCTTGGGAAAGAGAGATGCCGGGAGACCTAGAGAGTGGGGAAAGAGATGTGTGCATGCCCGAGAGACAAAGTGATAGAGACCTATATTGGGGTCCGGACTTTAGAAGAGAGGGGGTGCTAATGTGCTCGTGTGTTCGTGTCCGGGGGAGAGAACGACTTGTGTGTGGGGGCGACGCGGGGGGGGGGGGGGGGGTTGGCTTCAGATAAAGAATGAGATGTCTATATTTGAGGGACTTTAGTGTAATTGAGAGAGATATGGTCAACAATGTGTGCACTCATGGTTGATCAATTTGTTTCACAGTTTGGACTATGAGGTAACGATACTTTGAACATGCGTGATATACCTTGATGTACCAAAATTACAAACCTAAGATTGGAATTTTGGAATTCGACTCCATCATTAGCTTTTGTAATTCATTTAAATGGAGTATTTTTTAAGCCGAGATTTCGTGATTTCAAATTCATATATCAAACCTAGAGATATACACATACGAGCATGTTCAAACTTTATAATCATCCACTTTATTCATACACATACACATTTTTGCTTTTTTCATCATATTTAGGATAAACACATTTGGAGTTTCATTTGAATTGGACCGTATGATGGTATTTGCTTGTACTAGCTCAATGATCCATATTTTAATTGAATGGACAATCTAAGTTTAAAGTTGGAGACATTGATTTTCAAAACTTGCACTTTTTGCATGCAAAACAAATAAACTCTCGACCATGATATCATAGTCGGCCATACAAGAGCAGAACACTTATAATTTCAGGCACCAAAAGCTTTGAAACTTCCCGCTCACATCAAAATATCTTGCGCCTGAAATTTTAGCCCTGTGATATTCCTGTTTTACCCCTGCCACATGAACGGAAAAGGGCTACTTTGGTAACTCCATTGTTTTCCCCTCTTTGCCCCCAACATTCTTCCCCGGAGTCCTTCACCTTCCCCTCCCCGACCCCCCCAACCACTGCAAGCCGCCGAATCTAGTCCTCCGCCACATCGATGGACCTCACACCCCGTCGGATCTACCTTCCTCACCTTGGAACCCCCAACTGCCAACTCACCACTTCACCGGAGCCGCTTCAGCGACTGGCTTGTCCACCACTCCAGATCTCCTTGACCGCCATCATGATCCACCGCACCAGATCTACTTAACCGATGTAACACCCTGTATGTAACTTGCCATATTTGTATTCCAACTCTTGCTGTTTCCGGCACTAAGTTATGATATTTCCTTGTTGTCGGGTTTTTGTCTTCGTGTGCTTTTGTCTTGGTCATGCATCGCATATCATGTCATCATGTGCATCGCATTTGCATACGTGTTCGTTTCTTGCATTCGAGCATCTTCCCCGTTGTCCGTTTTGCATTCCGGCGCTCCTATGTCCTCCGGTGTCCCTTTCTACCTCTTTTCGTGTGCGGGTGTTAAACGTTTTCGGATTGCACCGAGACTTGCCAAGCGGCCTTGGTTTACTACCGGTAGACTGCCTGTCAAGTTTCGTGCCATTTGGACTTCGTTTGATACTCCAACGGTTAACCGAGGAGCCGAGAAGGCCTCGTGTGTGTTGCAGCCCAACACCTCTCCAAAGTGGCCCAAAACCCACCTAACCCCTTCCATCATCTAGGCCGTTCGATCACGATCGCGTGGCCAAAAACAGTTCTCAATTTGGATCCTCCTAGCTCCCTCTACCTATAAATATAGCCTCCCCTCCGAAAATCCTGGGTCATTTCGCACCCTAACCTAGCCCCCTTCCTCTCAGCGCGCCGGACAACGTCCGGGCCACGCCGGACAACCGCGCCCAGCCAGCCAGGATGCGACACGTGGCACGCCGGCCACCTCCCACCGCTGCGGCCCGCCGAGCCCGGAACCGACCACCGCGGCCCACGTCGCCCGCCGCCACCTACCGCACGCCCCGCGCCTCCTCACCGCCCGCGCGCCGCCGCACTTTGCCCCGGTCGGCTGCCGCGTTCCTCGCCGGCCGAAGGAGAACTCCGACTCCGGCAAGCCCCCCTCGCCGCCTGAGCCGGCGCTGGCCTCCACCGCGCTCCTCCGTCGTCCTCTCCGCCTAGATCCGGCCACCCCGCCTCTTCCTCGTCAACTCCGGCGCCCCCAAGTCCGATCCCGGCGACTCTCCGGTGAGCACCTCGGAACGCGTGCGATCCGAATCTGGATCTGGATCGGTTGACTTTTACCCTAACCCTAGTTTTTATGCATTTTTCATCATGGCATAACTCTGCATCCATGGCTCCGTTTTGGACGTGGGGCATATCAAAATGTTCGTCTCGACGAGTACTTCATTTCATCTCATTGCATCATGTTCATTTGAGCTCATCTTGATGCCCTAAATGATGTTGCAAGAGTGCTAGTTTCTGTTAGTTTCAGATTCATATCAGTAATTGGACATTTGTCATTTTTGCCATGATTGATGTGTACCTCCTATGAACTTGAGCCCTACATGTGTTTTCAAATATGCCATTCCATCTTTACAGGGGTGTATGCCATGTATTTTTGTGATCTCTATGGTGACTAGCACAAGCATGCAAAGTAGCTCTCGTAATGTTGCTGATTTCAGGGACTTTGAAATATTCTAAGTCTTTGCCCTGTCATTATTTTTATGCCATGTATTCATATTGCTACCGAGTGATCTCGTGCCTCTTTTGAGCATGATCAGTAAGGATGTTTTGTAGATATGGTTGTGCTCTATCCATACATGTCTTTGTTTGCAATTATGGAGCACCCTAGCTTGAGTCAATCGAGCTCTACTTTTGCTATAAAATGTTCCTGGCAGAATGTTTACATGTTAAGCATTTTTGCCGAGGTTGTTGTAGTTGATCCATGCTTGCTTTGTTGTTGTTCTTGACATGATTATCTTCTATGTCATGTCTACTTGCTGGGTGTATGCTTAGTTTGTCATGCAATGCTTTGTGGTGAGTGCATCGAGCTCGTAAACATGCCTAGTTGATATCTGTTTTGCCATGTTCCAGTTTTCTACTAAGTCTGAATCTGTTAACGATAATTGCTATGTTCACATGGTTGCCATTGTATTTTCTGATCCCTTTTGGCTTATGGTTAGTAAGGGACTTTTGTTGTATGCTTTGAGTAGCTTAATTCCATGCCTTTATTTATCATGATATGTTCCTGTAGCATGTTGTTACCTTGCTCTAAACACTGCTTCATGATGTTAAATTCCTGACTTGTTATTTTCACTAAGTCTGTAACCTGATATCTTTTGCACTTTTGCCATGCTTGTTTGAACCTGCTATTGAGTGAATTAGCCATAGCTCAGTGTTCATCTTTTGTCAAGCATCTTGAGTGGATCCCTGCCATGTATTTTGTTGCCATGTTAGGGTGCAGTAGCTTGTTGTTCTTGATGCATTTAGATGGCCTCGTGCTGTTAATCGCAAGCCGGTGCCATATTTGTTTTGCTTGCCATTTGCAAACCGTGCATTCGATTCCGGTGATCTTTATATCGATTTCGACCGAAATCAACTCCTATTTCCAGTGGCACTCTTGGTTTTCCAAGTTGAGTCCAGGTTCAATCATTCCTTTTCAAAACATGCATATGCATCGCATATCACATCCCGCATATCATGCCATGTTTTGCATCATGTTTCTTGTGCATTGCACGTGGTTGATTGTGTCTCCCTTTGCTTGTGTTCTTGCTTTGGGTAGAGCCAGGAGACGAGTACGTGATCGAGCAGCCCATTGAGTACGCTTACGAGGATCAAGCTAACGTCAACTCGGAGAACTTTGCAGGCAAGATGACCATACCCTCGAAATCACTTCTATCTTTGCTTGCTAGATGCTCGCTCTTTTGCTATGCCTATGCTACGATACCTACCACTTGCTTATCATGTTGGGGAACGTAGTAATTTCAAAAATTTCCTACGCACACGCAAGATCATGGTGATGCATAGCATTGAGAGGGGAGAGTGTTGTCTACGTACCCTCGTAGACCAAAAGCGGAAGCGTTAGCACAACGCGGTTGATGTAGTCGTACGTCTTCACGGCCCGGCCGATCAAGCACCGAAAATACGGCACCTCCGAGTTCTAGCACACGTTCAGCTCGATGACGATCCCCGGACTCCGATCCAGCAGAAGGTCGGGGAAGAGTTCTGTCAGCACGACGGCGTGGTGACGATATTGATGTTCTACCAACGCAGGGCTTCGCCTAAGCACTGCTACAGTATTATCGAAGTGGACTATGGTGGAGGGGGGCACCGCACACGGCTAAGAGACGATCAACTTGATCAACTTGTGTGTCTAGAGGTGCCCCCCTGCCCCTGTATATAAAGGAGCAAGGGGGGAGGTGGCCGACCTAGGAGGAAGGCGTGCCAAGGGGGGAGTCCTACTCCCACCGGGAGTAGGACTCCTCCTTCCCTTGTTGCAGTAGGAGAGAAGGAAACAGGGGGAGAGGAACAAGGAAAACGGGGCTGCACCCCTTGTCCAATTCGGACCAGACGGGGGGCGCGCGTCTCCTTCCTTTTGGCCTCTCTCCTCTATTCCCGTATGGCCCAATAAGGCCCATATACTCCCCGGCGAATTCCCGTAACTCTCCGGTACTCTGAAAAATACCTGAATCACTCGGAACCTTTCCGATGTCCAAATATAGTCGTCCAATATATCGATCTTTACGTCTCGACCGTTTCGAGACTCCTCGTCATGTCCCTGATCTCATTCGGGACTCCGAACTCCTTCGGTACATCAAAAATCATAAACTCATAATATAACTGTCATCGAAACCTTAAGCGTGCGGACCCTACGTGTTCGAGAAGAATGTAGACATGACCGAGACATGTCTCCGGTCAATAACCAATAGCAGAACCTGGATGCTCATATTGGCTCCAACATATTCTACGAAGATCTTTATCGGTCAATGTAAGTGCATCTAGTGCCACCCCTAGTTGGTTTTGGAGTATTGACGACAAACCTAGTTGAGGGACTAATGTGTTTGTGAGAATTGCAGGATAACACAGGTAGAAGTCCCTCATTGATTCGGTTTTCCTACCAGAGATGACCCCTAAAAATGTATGAAGACATTGAAGTCAAAGGTGGTATATGAAGATATTCACATTGAAGACTATGACATGAGAAGACACCACATGAAGCCTATGGAGCTCGAAGACTTAGATCTTTCGTAGTTCTTTTTCTTTTGTGTTGAGTCATAGGAACCACCGTACTGTTAAGTGGGGTCCAAGAGAACCAGTCAGAATGACTGAAGTGATGCCTAACCAAAACCTATGTCTTCGAGTGAAGACTATGAGAACGAATCTTGTCCAGAGTCGGACAAGTCAGCTTTGCTTGCAGCCAAAGTAAAGTTGCGGTGTGAGTTTGAAATCTGACCGTTGGAACACGTGTCAGTTCCTTAGTGACCCAGGGTCATTTCGGACAAATCAGGTCGGGTCGCCAAGTGGCTATAAACAGCCCACCCCCTATAACCATAAACGGTGGGCTGCTCAGATTGAGAGTACGGCTTTTGTCGTTTGAGAGCAACCCACCTCGAAGCCTTTGAGAGAGAATTCCTTGCGAGGATAAAGCCCTAACCACCCAGAGCCAAAGAGAATTGGGCATCACTTAAGTCTTCTTGTCTGTGTGATCTGAAGACTTATTACACTTGAGGACTGTGCATCCTCCAGCCGGTTAGGCGTCGCGTTCTGAGCATCTAAGAGACATTGTGGATTGCCGGTGAACGAAGTCTGTGAAGGTTTGGGAGTCTACCTTGAAGACTTACCAGAGTGATTGGGCGAGGTCTGTGTGACCTTAGCTCAAGGGGAATACGGTGAGGACTGGGTGTCCTGAGCTGCGTGTTCAGGACTGGGTGTCCGGGACTGTGTGTCCTAAGGTTTAAATACCTAGCCGCCCCAACTAGACGTACAATTGTCACAGCAACTGGAACTGGTCCAACAAATCATTGTCTTCAACGAGTCACTGGTTTCATCTTCTCTTCCCTTTACTTACTGTTACTCCTTGTGAAGTCATTGTATGTTTGCACTATCTTTTGTCTTCACTGAGTGACTGCGTGTTATGTCTGGCTTCACAATATCTTCCTACCCGATCCTTACTACATTGCTGCTATTAGTCATTGTGCTTTCACTCTATTGAATACTTGACTATGGCTTGCCTAGTGTAGTCTACCTTTCGCTGCAGGGTATTAGGTTTATTTCTATCGTTTGTCTTCATAACACCCACGTTTTGAAGACTTTCATAAAAATCGCCTATTCACCCCCCCCTCTAGTCGATATAACGCACTTTCAATTGGTATCAGAGCAAGGTGCTCCCTTGTTATGTGTGATTCGGTTTAACCACCTGGAGTTTTAGCTATGTCG
Source organism: Triticum urartu (assembly GCF_056163025.1). Taxonomy (NCBI): domain Eukaryota; kingdom Viridiplantae; phylum Streptophyta; class Magnoliopsida; order Poales; family Poaceae; genus Triticum; species Triticum urartu. The sequence continues at coordinate 473,108,187 of NC_141879.1, forward strand.
ACTGCAGGGATAATTAAAGTCTCCGTTGCATGCCCCGTCTTTGATGGAACTGAATATCCCTACTGGAAGAATAAGATGCGCATGCATCTTGAAGCCATTGACGTCGACCTATGGTATGTCGTCGAGAACGGTGTTCCCAAGGCTGGAGAAGGTGTCACTGCTGCTGATGTCAAGAAATTTGTTCAACTGGACTCTACTGCCAAGAATATCATCTGTGGTCATCTGACCAAAGGACAGTATGGCCATGTGAGTGCTTTGAAGACATCTAAGCTGGTCTGGGACTGGCTCTCCAAGGTCAATGAAGGCATCTCAACCCAGAGAGATCAGAGAATCAGTGTCCTTCGCAACCTCTTCAACCGCTTCAAGCGAAATGACAATGAAAATGTCCAGCTCACATTTGACCGACTCACTGACATCACAAATGAGCTTCAAGCCCTCGGCGCTACTGAGATCACCAAACATGAAGTTGTCAAGACACTACTGAGATCACTTGATAGTTCGTTTGACACCCTAGCCCTGATGATTCAAGAATGTCCTGATTTCAAGACACTCGATCCACCTGACATACTTGAGAGGCTCAACACACATGAGTTTCAGCTTTCTCAGAAAAGAGATATCTACGGTCCAAACTATGGGAGAACTCGTGCCTTGAAGGCAAAAGCTATCTCCTCATCTGAAGAAGAATCTGATAGCAGTTCTGATGATCCTGAAGACAATGGAAGGGAACTTGCCATGCTTGTTAGGAAGTTCCAAAAATTCACCAAGAAGAAAGGCTTCAGAAAGTCTTCCCGATCAAGCTCAAGGAATGATGAAGCTTCTGCTCATGACTACAAGAAGAAAACATGTCACAAGTGCAAGAAACTTGGCCACTTCATCTCTGAGTGTCCACAGTGGGACAATGAGAACAAAAAGAAGAAGAAGAGCAAGGAATATGAATCTGACGACAAGAAGAAGAAGAAATACTCAAAGTCTTCTTCCAAGTCTTCCTCAAAGTCTTCATCACACAAGAAGAGCTCATCTGGCAAGGCACGTGCGTTTGTTGGCAAGGAAATGGATTCAGAGGAAGAGTCTGCTTCTGAGGAGGCGGAGGTGGAGTCTGAGGAGGAGTCCGATTCAGGCGTCGCATGTCTGGCTACAGCATACGTTGCCAAGTCCATCTTCAACACTGAAGACAATGACTTCATCACCGACACCGATGCAAATGACAAGGACTACTCCGCTTCTACCTACTGCTTCATGGCACGCGGTGCCAAGGTAAACACTCACTATCAAACATCTAGTGATGATGACTCTGATTGTGGTTCAAAACCCAGCTACAAAACACTTGCTAAAATTGCAACTGAACAACAGAAAGCTATGGAACGTATTCAAAAACTGTTAGACAGAAGCGATGATCTGTTAGGTGCTGAAATGACTCGATTTGAATCCTTAATTGAAGACATAAAAAATCTTCATGTTAAGTATCAGGAACTTGAAAGTCGTCATGAAACTCTCTCAACAACTCATGAAAAGCTTTCCTATGATTATCTTCAAAGGAAGCAAGATCTTGAGAAATTGAGAGCGGCTCATGAAGATCTTCAAAAGGAAAGCGAGTCACTTCGTGCCAAACAGATCAGTCCCGCTCAGGAAGGATTTGAACCACCATGTCTTAAATGCATTGAGCGTGATAATGCTACTTCTGTTGCTGAATGTTCTGCTGCTACTACTGTTGCAATATCTTCAACTGTTGATGTGGTAACTAACCCCTCTGCTGAGGATACCACTGCTATTGCCGATGAGAATGCTAGGTTGAAGACATTGCTTGAAACAGGGATGTACAAAAGTCTTAAAGGGCATCAGACACTATGTGATGTCCTCAAAAAGCAGATTCTGAACCGAAACCCGAGGAAAGAGGGTGTTGGGTTTGTAAGGAAAATGAATGCTGATGGCTCTTACTGGAAACCTGAGCAGTACCCCAAAACCATGTGGGTTGCTGCAAAGGAACCTTCAGCAGATCCATCCAATCTATCTGGCTTCACTTGTGCTAACCCCATTATCATTGATGAATCCTTTGATGCAAACTATATACTGTTTAAGAATCAGAATGGTGAAGTGTTTGCCAGGTACATTGGTACTAACTGCAGGAATGGACCGCCTATGAAGAAGATCTGGGTTCCGAAAAGGTGTCTGGAGAATCTTCCTGTGAATGTCTTCATGACACCTCACGTGAAGAAGACAAACCTCAGACCAAAGGCTTCATACGGTCCAAAGGCTTCATACGGACAGAGGACTCACCTGAGTCGCACTAATGCAAATGTTTTGCAGGGAAACCATACTCAGGCATATGAATATGAGAGCAGTTCATCAAACCGCCATGTTCATAAGACCAAGAACTATTCTGCTTATTCTTATGAGTACTATTGTCCGCCTGCAAGACTGTTTGCCAGGGCTCTAAAGCCAAAATTCTTAGATGCTGCTCTTAGACTTATTGCTTCTAAGCCACCCTTGAAGATGTGGGTGGCTAAGAAAGCTTAACTCTCTTTTGCAGGGAAAGGTCTCCAGCAGAAAACCAAAATCATCTGACGCTATTGCTGGGGACCTTAAACATCTTGTAGGGCGCAAGATCAAATGCCTGAATGGTCTTACTATGTACTTCGTTCCTGAATCGCTTGCTACTCTCCCTATTAGTCCTAATCTGGATCTAAGCTTTCATAACCCATTGGTTCGTCAAATGTTTTTGCTTCACAATGCTCTTGGTGAAGCCTATCCCCCTAACTGCACTGTAGGGTACGACACCAGCGTCTTCAGAATGGATTATTGATAGTGGGTGTACAAATCACATGACTGGCAAAAGAAGCCTTCTTATGGACTCAACCTTACGTCCATCCGACAAGAGCCACATCACATTTGCTGACACTGGTAAAAGTAAGGTATTGGGCCTAGGTAGAGTTGCAATCTCAAGGGATCAACACATGGATAAAGTCATGCTTGTTGAATCCCTTGGCTTCAACTTAATGTCTGTCTCAATGCTTTGCGATTTGAACATGATCGTAATATTTGGAAAATATCGTTGCCTTGTACTAATGGAATCTGACAAGTCTCTAGTATTTGAAGGGTATCGAAAAGATGATTTGTATGTGGTAGATTTCTCAGCAGGACCACAGCTGGCCGTATGTCTTCTAGCAAAAGCTTCAGAATGCTGGCTCTAGCATCGGAGGCTTGGGCATGCTGGCATGAGGAACCTCCACACCCTGGCAAAGAAGAAGCATGTCATAGGCATCGAGGGCGTCAAGTTCAAGAAAGATCACTTATGCCGTGCCTGTGAAGCAGGGAAGATGACGAGGGCCAAACATCCCTCGAAGACAATCATGACCACTACTCGACCCTTCGAACTGCTTCACATGGATCTTTTCGGTCCCACTCATTACTCAACTCTTACTACTACTGCTTGTCTCTATGGCTTTGTCATTGTTGATGATTATTCTAGATATACTTGGGTGCACATAATCCTTTACAAGACTGAAGTGCAGGATGTCTTCAGACGCTTCGCCAATCGAGCTATGAACAATTATGGCGCCAAGATAAAGCACATCAGAAGTGACAATGGCACTGAATTCAAGAACACTGGCCTTGATACATATCTTGATACCTTGGGCATCACACATGAATTCTCGGCTCCGTACACGCCACAGCAGAATGGCGTCGTCGAACGCAAGAACAGAACACTCATTGAGATGGCCAGAACGATGTTAGATGAATACAAGACCCCAAGAAAATTCTGGCCTGAAGCCATTGACATTGCATGCCATACAATCAATCGTGTTTATCTTCACAAGCTTCTGAACAAGACATCTTATGAGCTCCTTACTGGCAAGAAGCCAAATGTCAGTTACTTCAGAGTATTTGGCGCAAGGTGCTGGATCAAGGACCCACATCACACCTCAAAGTTTGCACCAAAAGCACATGAGGGTTTTATTCTTGGATATGGAAAGGATTCGCACTCCTACAGAGTCTTCAATCTCTTTCATTACAAAGTGGTTGAAATAGTGGATGTGCGGTTCGATGAGACCAATGGTTCACCAAGAGAGCAACTGCCAAATGTGCTAGATGAAATTCCATCCAGTGAATCAATCAAGCTAATGGGAACTGGAGAAATTATACCTTCTGAAGCTCATCCTGAAGAAGAACTTATCATCTCAGCACCTGATCAACATGAAGACAATGCTCAGCCTGAAGACATTCCTTCTAACAACGACAATGATCAGCAAGAGCAAAATCTTCGCCCTGTACATCCTCGCATTGCCAATGAAGTGCAGATTGAAAGAATAATTGATAGCATCAATGCACCCGATCCACTCACTCGTTCAAGGGAAACTTAGCTAGCAAATTTCTGTGGGCACTTCGCATTCGTCTCAATAACAGAACCCAAGAAAGTTAAAGAAGCCTTCATGGAACCTGAATGGATTCAAGCTATGCAAGAAGAGCTTCAACAGTTTGAGCTGAATAATGTATGTGAACTGGTTAAGCGTCCTGATCCACGGAAGCACAATATAATAGGCACCAAATGGATATACCGCAACAAGCAAGATGAGCATGGTCAAGTTGTGAGAAACAAAGCTCGTCTTGTTGCTCAAGGATATACTCAAGTGGAAGGCATTGACTTCGATGAAACATTTGCTCCTGTGGCTAGACTTGAAGCCATACGCATACTGCTGGCCTATGCAAATCATCATAATATACTTCTATATCAAATGGATGTGAAGAGTGCTTTTCTCAATGGCAAGATTGAAGAAGAAGTGTATGTTGCACAACCGCCTGGCTTTGAAGATCCAAAACATCCTGACATGGTATACAAGCTCAACAAGGCACTGTATGGCCTCAAACAAGCCCCTCGGGCCTTGTATGACACACTCAAATACTTCCTGAAGAGCAAAGGCTTCATACCTGGTTCCCTAGACCCCACTCTCTTCACGAAGACATATGATGGTGAACTGTTTGTGTGCCAAATATATGTGGATGACATTATCTTCGGCTGCACCAATCAGAAATACAGTGAAGAGTTTGGATATATGATGCAAGAGCAATATCAGATGTCCATGATGGGGGAGCTGAAGTTCTTCCTCGGTCTTCAAATACGACAACAACACAACGACATCTTCATATCTCAAGAGAAGTATCTCAAAGATTGCCTGAAGAAGTTTGGTATGCAAGACTGCAAAGGCTTCACAACACCAATGCCAGCCAAACATCATCTGGGTCCCGACGACAATGGTAAAGAGTTCGATCAAAAGGTATACCGCTCCATGATTGGTTCTTTACTTTATCTATGTGCATCTAGGCCAGATATTATGCTTAGTGTTTGCATGTGTGCTCGATTTCAAGCGGCACCAAAGGAGTCGCATCACTTAGCTGTGAAGCAAATTCTTCGATATTTGGCTCACACCCCAACTCTAGGATTATGGTATCCAAAGGGCTCAGAGTTTGATCTGGTTGGATTCTCGGATGCTGATTATGCTGGTGACAAAGTTGATCGCAAGTCTACATCAGGCACATGTCACTTTCTGGGATGATCACTTGTATGTTGGTCTTCAAAGAAGCAGAACTGTGTATCTCTCTCCACTGCTGAATCTGAATACATTGCTGCTGGATCTTGCTACGCTCAGCTTCTATGGATGAAGCAAACACTCAAGGACTATGGCATTCATCTGAAGCAAGTGCCACTTTACTGCGACAACGAAAGCGCCATCAAGATTGCCAATAACCCAGTTCAGCACTCGAAGACAAAGCACATTGAAATTCGTCATCACTTTCTCAGAGATCATGTTGTGAAGGAAGATATTGATATCATACACGTTAACACTGAAGAGCAATTGGCAGATATCTTCACCAAGCCCTTGGATGAGAAGAGATTTTGCAAGTTACGGTGTGAGCTAAATATCCTGGAATCCTCAAATGTCCTGTGATCAGGCACACATCCTAACCCTTATGCATATTGATGACTTAGTTGTGCAACACACGAAGTAAAGTATATCTTCAATCAATGAAGACATACATTCTAAGTGTGAATAAATTAATGTGGAATTTGACTTCAGAGCGCCACGATAATTGTGCGTGGTGTCTGGGTCTAATACTTCCTATACGGTGGGTAACGCCACCACCAAACGTTCTATTTTGAAGTGTTTCACTCATGGCGTTACCTTGCAATGTCTTCACATTTGGTCTGGCTTCGATCTCAACATATCTTCATGATTATCTTCACTATGTTGATTATAGATATATATATATATATTAGTGTTCTGTCCTCTACAGCATTCACTTATAGCTATGTCTTCTTGTTGAATTTTTTGAACTAAGTGAATGTGATCGGACCCTAACCTCTCTATGCTTTCTATCTCAAACTCAATCTCTCCAAATCATATGCATTCTATTGAAACTGCCGAATGTCTTCTCTGCGTCCTTGTCAGCAGAAGATACAGAGACAACCATTAAGTCTATTTTCAATGCTCATTCCTCCACATGAAACCCGGAGAAGTAGGAACGACCACCCAACAATCCAGGCGTGCGTGGGACGTGGAACAAACCCCAAAATTCCACATAATGGCCACGTGTTCCTCAGATGTGAATCGCCAGGGGCACCCGTGTAATAGCGCAGTGCCACCCATGTACCTATAAATACACACTTCACAGCGGTCATTATCTCTTCTTCCACTCTCGCACGAACCCTAGCGCCACCGCTAGCCCTCGACGATGCCGGCGACGAAGCGCTTCGCTGCCGCAAACTCTCTGACGCCGTCTTCACGCCGACCGCGGACATCGTCCTCTCCGCTGTCGCCGTAGGTGTCCTCCGTCGCCAAGTTAGGGCACGGAAGATCGAACTGCTCGGCCTCATCTTCCACTCCGTCTAGCAGTTCTTAGTGTGGTAAATAAAACTTCCTTTTTATAGCACCATTGATCTTATGGATTTGTCACTTTCTACCACAAGCAGTTTCTATTCACACAAGTTAGATCTCTCTCATACTGCATCTCATAACATGCCTAGTATATTCACTTATGCTTCACAAAGTAGTTAGATTCCTCACTTGTACTGATCTCTAGATTCGTACATATCTGGAACCAACTCCTTATCTATGAGTGAATGTCTTCGCACGATGAGGTCAATGTCTTCTAAACTGATTTATCTTCAAAATCTTCTGAGAATGCATATGACCTCTTCCCCTTCCCTCGCACCTTAATGCTGTCACAGGTACATGTCCGTGGGAGAATCCTTTGGTTCTCATAGTCTGCATTCATTTGCAGAATTCTTACAGCATCACATAAACTCTCCCGAAGCCAGTTCCTGTTGGTCCAGCAAGCGAAAACCTTTGAAGCCTTTGAACGTGTTGAAGCCTTTCAAGTTAAAGTTTATGGCTTCAGAGAAATCAGTAAGGAAGGGTGGCAGAAAGCGTCGTGGAGAAACATCCAGAGATCTGCCAGATGACCTCTCAGAACTGTACAAGACAGATCCTGAAGAGGATTACAATCAGCGCAAGACCCGAATCCAATGGATTCGAAGATATTGGGCAGAACAATGGTTCAAATACCGATTTGTAACCCAGGAATATGTTGAGAAAAACGCCATCAAGAGACCGTGGGGAGACATCCTATACAAGAATCTTCTACCCAGGTCCAGAGATGAAGCCATTGAACAAGGCTTCTATCCATGCATGGTCCGTGGGCCACAGCCTGCTGATGCACACCCATCGTCACTACTATGGTGTCATGACGACAATATGTTCAAGCGCAACTTCCAGTTTGCCCAGAACTCAGCGAAGCAGAACAAGAAGACTTTGGGGTTAGACTTCAACCCTGGTCCCTCAGCACCAAGGGCAGATGGCACACGAGATGCAGAACCAAATGTCATCGTTCCTTTCTACAACCTTGAAGTCCTCATCACTCGCATCTTAGTTCAAGGGACTGCAGTGAATGAGTCTGCAACTGACGCTGAATCAGAAGAAGCGCCAAAGACAAAGAAGCAGAAGAAGTCTAAAGCTTCAAAGCCTGCCCCTTCACCAAAAATCTCATGGGCGAAGCCACTGGCAACTGCACCTCCTGAAGACAGTGTGCAGTCCGAAGACTTATCATGCATCTCCAAGCCCCAGAAGGCCAAGATGCCTCTGCCTCACACCGGCCAAGAGCTAACTGCTACTGCCATTCTGCGCAATGATGCCATCGATCTGTCAAGTGATGAAGACCTTGCAAATGACGCTCTTGAACAACTCATCAAGAGCAAAGAAGAAGCAGAGATCTTCAATGATCTGCCTCTCTTTGATGTAACCATCATCCACAACTTCATTGACGAGTGGTTTGAGATGCCAAACATCAGCTTTGAAGATCTGCAGCTACCCATTGGCCTCAGTGTCGCCTTCCAAGGCGCCATTGCTTCAGAGCTCGCTATTGCCCAGCGCATTGTTGAACTGAAGCAAAAGATTGACTATGAAAAGGCTCAGTTCAAGAAGCATATGGCCAAGCTCAGCGTGCAGGAAGTGAAGAACTTCAAGAGTATGATGCACGAGCTCAAGGAAGCCTTTGTAAAGAAACGTGCAGAAGCTCAGGGTTCGCGTGAGCGTATGAAGACTCTGGCTGACAAATGTGTGCAAGCCTACAATGAGGCTGAGAAGTGCAAGGCCCTTGGGCATCCTGGCATCGACCCCAGGATGGCCGCAAAGAAGAAGAAGAAGCCTGCTACAGCTGAACTTGACGCACCAAGGCAGGAAGCAGTTCCGATTGTCTTCCCAACTAGACTGACTGGCTCTAAGCCAAAAAGCCGGTCAACCGCTTCAGAGCTCAAGAAGACAAGGACTGCTGAGGCTGAAGCCAGGAAGAGGAAACACTCTGAAGCCTCTCCAACTGCCCCCTCCAAGAAGAAGAGGAAGACCAAGAAAGATCGGGCTGCTCCCACAAAGCCTTTGATAGTTGAACCTATTTCGATGGTCTATCCTGAAGCTGAATGACAACTGATAATCCATGAGCCTGCTTCCATAGAGGCTCATGAAGCTGAAGACTTTCCAGCAGTTGATCCCATCACTGCTGAAGACATTGGTCAACAGGGCCATGTAGAAGATGGTGCAGTCCTTCCTCAGCTTGAGAACAGCGAACTCATCAGCATTGGTCATCCACTGACGCCAATTGCACATGATGCTTCATGGGCAGATCGCCCACAAGAGGAAGAAGACTATGAGGCCCAGCCCACTCAAACTCCACAGGCATCACCCGCATTGCGCAGGCTTCGCAAAGGTCCAAGGCCTCAAGTCTCTGCTGAAGACATTTCGGCTGCATCAGCCGCGGAAGAAGAAGTCCCCCAAGTTGCCACTCCCCTGTCCCACCAAGAAGCAGTTCTCAAGGAGAACGTGCTTGAAAATCTTGCGGCTGCCACAACCACCAATGAAGCTAATGTGGATCCCTCCCCAGCAAAAGCATCAGAAGACAGCGAAGCCACTGATCCCGCCACTTCTGTTCCTGAGTCTGCTGCCGGTCCCCAGTTCGACTATCATGTTGAGCACAGGCCTCAGGTACAGAAGCCAATCCCAAGATTGCCAAGGTTCCCAGGTCCTGCATCAGCACCTGGCTCCTTCAATATCAATGGCTTCAGAGCAGACAACACATTCTTCGATAGCTCCAGGAACCCCTACTCAAGGGAAAGGATATCATCTAACCGGTTCTGGAGCTATCCTCAGTGAAGCTATTACTCATGCATTCTTTACAACCAAGGTCGCATCTTCCCACACAAGCGCCTTGACATTGAAGGTATAGCTGGTCTGCCCTGTCTGGAAGAAGCTTTGGATTTCTTCAAGGAAGTTGGACTGCTGCCGTTCGTTACTGACCAAGAGCATTGGAATAAAGAGCTGCTGCTCCAATTCTATGCCACACTTCACATCCGCGGGTATAGCAGAGATCCAAAGACTTGGGTCCTGGAGTGGATGACTGGAAACGTCCATCACGAAGCTAAAGCCTTTGACATCATTGAGCTCACTAGCTTGCCCACTCCTGGCGATCTATATGAGCATGGCTGTCAGCTGCATAGTGAAGCTATTGAGAGCATCTTTCAGAAGCCTGAACCTGATATGAGTCAGATGCTCAGCATGATGAAGCCATTGCCCCAAGATGCTGCTTATCCCACGGAGTTCTTCATCATTGAAGACCTTGAGTATCTGCCAAGAACCATTTATCACATCCTCAGGCGAACTCTCTGGCCCATCAAAGGGCACTCTCCAAATGCCAAGCTTGAGGGTGCAATGAAGACTTTGGTCTTCTATATTCTTCATGGAAAATGCTTCAATGCACAGGACATATTCATTCGCCAACTTGCTGCATCAGGCTCTGATCTGTTTGGCTTGAAGTTCTACGCCCCATGGGTAATGCGGCTAATCAAACTTCACTCCGATATCTCATATCAGCCATCTGCTCGCAATCATCGGATTTTTCTGCCTGATGTGGATATCTCTATTGAAGCCATCTATCCTGAGCCTGCAAAGGAACCTCTAAGTCTTCAGAATGCAGAGCATCAGAGTTTCTCTCAGAACATTGAAGGAGTTGAAGCAGTCACTCGGGTGTATCCTCTGGCTGGCACTACACGTGCACCACACCCTGCTTCCACTGAAGCCACTGATAGTACAACTGCTCCAAGACCCAAGAAGCGCACTCGTGTTCTCAACGACCGAGATCTTCTTGTGGCTCTTCATCAGAAACAGGATAGGCATCATGACTGGCTGAAGCGTCAGATGAAAAGCCTCTTGGTGGATGTTAATCGCATTCGCAATCTTGCCACCAAGAATGCTTTTGTCGCCCATGAAACCTGTCGCCGCACATGGAAAGGGCTAACGATGATGTGTTCTGAAGATGATCTTCAAGAGGATGGCTTCACTGAGCGATTCAAGTTTGACTCCACACCTCCTCGAAGGGCTGTGCTGCTAGGAACTCCATCCCTTGAAGACTCTGAGTTCTCTTCCTCTGCTGCAACAGTGACTGCCAGAATTATCGAGGATGAAGACGATGCTACTTCACCGCCACCTCCTTCAGCACGCTTCAACTCTGCTCCAAGCTCTTCAGCACCGCCAAACACCACCAACCACCCTGCTACTTCACCTACTCCTCATGGGAACGAGTAGATGCTCTATGTCTTCAAACCTTTTTGGTCCTTACTGACAAAAGGGGGAGAAGCATATGAGGTTGATAGTCTTCAAGCGGGTCCATATGGGTGGGTGCTTTAAATTTTTCTTCGTGCTTACAACTCTCGTTTTGCTACATTTGGTTCTTTGAGTTGTAACACTTAAACTCGATGGTCGTCTGCTACTTATCTGCTACCTTGTTTTGCGATGATAAATTCCGCATGTGCGACGATAAATTCCGCACTTAGATCATTCTGCAGACGTCCATTTTCCATTATGCATGTCATTATCTTCATATACTTTCACATGCATAGTGGATTGTCATCATAAGTTGAAGTGGATCTCCACAAGTACAACCTGCCATGTGCATTTGCATTCCAAAAGCAAATTACTTATATGCACATATTCAGGGGGAGCCCTTACAACTTATGAAGACAATTCCTTATCCTTTACAATTCCACAGATTATATTCCCCGTTAAAAACTTCAACTAGTTTGTCATCAATCACCAAAAAGGGGGAGATTGTAAGTGCATCTAGTGCCACCCCTAGTTGGTTTTGGAGTATTGACGACAAACCTAGTTGAGGGACTAATGTGTTTGTGTGAATTGCAGGATAACACAGGTAGAAGTCCCTCATTGATTCGGTTTTCCTACCAGAGATGACCCCTAAAAATGTATGAAGACATTGAAGTCAAAGGTGGTATATGAAGATATTCACATTGAAGACTATGACATGAGAAGACACCACATGAAGCCTATGGAGCTCGAAGACTTAGATCTTTCGTAGTTCTTTTTCTTTTGTGTTGAGTCATAGGAACCACCGTACTGTTAAGTGGGGTCCAAGAGAACCAGTCAGAATGACTGAAGTGATGCCTAACCAAAACCTATGTCTTCGAGTGAAGACTATGAGAGCGAATCTTGTCCAGAGTCGGACAAGTCAGCTTTGCTTGCAGCCCAAGTAAAGTTGCCGTGTGAGTTTGAAATCTGACTGTTGGAACACATTTCAGTTCCTTAGTGACCCAGGGTCATTTTGGACAAATCAGGTCGGGTTGCCAAGTGGCTATAAATAGCCCACCCCTACAACCATAAATGGTTGGCTGCTCAGATTGAGAGTACGGCTTTTGTCGTTTGAGAGCAACCCACCTCGAAGCCTTTGAGAGAGAATTCCTTGCGAGGATAAAGCCCTAACCACCCAGAGCCAAAGAGAATTGGGAATCACTTAAGTCTTCTTGTCTGTGTGATCTGAAGACTTATTACACTTGAGGACTGTGCATCCTCCAGCCGGTTAGGCGTCGCGTTCTGAGCATCTAAGAGACATTGTGGATTGCCGGTGAACGAAGTCTGTGAAGGTTTGGGAGTCTACCTTGAAGACTTACCAGAGTGATTGGGCGAGGTCTGTGTGACCTTAGCTCAAGGGGAATACGGTGAGGACTGGGTGTCCTGAGCTGCGTGTTCAGGACTGGGTGTCCGGGACTGTGTGTCCTAAGGTTTAAATACCTAGCCGCCCCAACCAGACGTACAGTTGTCACAGCAACTGGAACTGGTCCAACAAATCATTGTCTTCAACGAGTCACTGGTTTCATCTTCTCTTCCCTTTACTTACTGTTACTCCTTGTGAAGTCATTGTATGTTTGCACTATCTTTTGTCTTCACTGAGTGACTGCGTGTTCTGTCTGGCTTCACAATATCTTCCTACCTCATCCTTACTACATTGCTGCTATTAGTCATTGCGCTTTCACTCTATTGAATACTTGACTATGGCTTGCCTAGTGTAGTCTACCTTCCGCTGCAGGGTATTAGGTTTATTTCTATCGTTTGTCTTCATAACACCCACGTTTTGAAGACTTTCATAAAAATCGCCTATTCACCCCCCCCCCCTCTAGTCGATATAACGCACTTTCAGTCAAACCGCATAACAACATACGTTGTTCCCTTTGTCATCGGTATGTTACTTGCCCGAGATTCGATCGTCGGTATCTCAATACCTAGTCCAATCTCATTACCGACAAGTCTCTTTACTCATTCCGTAACACATCATCCCGCAACTAACTCATTAGTTGCAATGCTTGCAAGGCTTATAGTGATGTGCATTACCGAGTGGGCCCAGAGATACCTCTCCGACAATTGGAGTGACAAATCCTAATCTCGAAATACGCCAACCCAACAAGTACCTTCGGAGACACCTGTAGAGCACCTTTATAATCACCCAGTTACGTTGTGACGTTTGGTAGCACACAAAGTCATAGGAACATGTATAAGTCATGAAAAAAAGCAATAGCAACAAACTAAATGATCAAGTGATATGCTAACGGAATGGGTCAAGTCAATCACATCATTCTCCTAATGATGTGATCCCGTTAATCAAATGACAACTCATGTCTATGGTTAGGAAACATAACCATCTTTGGTCAATGAGCTAGTCAAGTAGAGGCATACCAGTGACACTTTGTTTGTCTATGTATTCACACATGTATTATGTTTCCGGTTAATACAATTCTAGCATGAATAATAAACATTTATCATGATATAAGGAAATAAATAATAACTTTATTATTGCCTCTACGGCATATTTCCTGCATATCATGCCTCCCATATTGCCATGTCAAACCTCTAACATAATTAAAATGAATCAACAGAGTGTGTGGCCGTGATGGTCTCTTTTCGGCGGAGTCCGGAAAGACAACACAGTCTCGAGTTATGCTTGAACGTAGGTTGTTCTAGGATCACTTCTTGATCATAGTTTTTCGACCGTGCCTTTGCCTTCTCTTCTCGCTCTCATTTGCGTATGTTAGCCACCAAATATGCTAGTCGCTTGCTGCAGCTCCACCTCATACCTTTTACCCTTCCTATAAGCTTAAATAGTCTTGATCGCGAGGGTGTGAGATTGCTGAGTCCCCGTGACTCACAGATTACTTCCAAAACCAGATGCAAGGACCGATGATACCGCTCCAGGTGATTCGACTGAGCTCAAGTGGGAGTTCGATGAGGACTCAGGATGATACTACGTTTCCTTTCCAGACGATCAATAGTGGTGCCCAGTTGGGGTGATCGGGGACTTTGTCGCATTTGGGGTTGTTCTTTATTTTGGGTTCCATAGTCGGACCTTGATTGTATCTGGATGAATGTAATGATATTTATGCTATTGTGTGACATGGTGAGTGTAAGCCAACTATGTACCTCTTTTCCTTATTCATTTACATGGGTTGTTGTGAAGATTACCTCACTTGCGATATTGCTTACAATGAGGTTATGCCTCTAAGTCATGCTTCGACACGTGGGAGATATAGCCGCATCATGGGCGTTACAACCGACACCCTCGTCCACCACAGTGTAGGCCCTTCACTGACTCCCTCATCTGCCCCATCGCTGGCCCTTCATACAAGCCCTCGTCCACCGCAACAGATCCGCCTCACGGAAAGCAATGTACATTGCGCCCGTCGAAGCCTTCATCCACTACACCAGACCCGCTCCACGGACACCATATTCAACTCCACCGGCCCTGCTTTACTGACGCCGCAGCCTCATCAAGTTATTTCGATTTGTACTCCTTTGGTTTTTCTCTTCTTTATCGTGCAACTATTCCCTTAACACAGATGAGCTTTCTTGTATGACGACAGGCGCCGCAACCGAAGCACCGGAGCCGCTTCAGCAACGGCAACAGCTGGCCCAAACTCAACTGCAACACGAGCACCATCAACGATCCTTAGCTATCAAGTATGACAATGATGCCCATACGCCGCCAAGAATCAGGTACTATTATCCAACGGCCGGCACCTACGTTCACTTTCTTAGCATAAGCACCGCACCTTTGAATTTCTTCAGGGCATCATTCAATTTTTCATGAGACGCATTATTCTTCTTGCACCTGTAGGGCCATACTTCTGGCAGTGAACATGTTACATGTGCTAAATTACAAACCAGTGCACATATAGTTACAATGCTTTAGTTTTGTCCTAAGTATTACTGTACTTCCTAGATATCACTGCCTACTATTTTACTTCTTGCATGCTATATTTATGATAATGGTGTTGTTTTGATGCCACCTGTTGGTTCCATCAGACTGCTTCATGTTCTCTATGCATAATTACACATCAGCAAACTGGCATGTGGTTCCGCTGCTTTTTGTTCGTTTTACCCTAAATTTTCTGACTCTAGCTATTACATCACCGCTTCGATCCTCTGTTCATTTTTTTTTGTGTTCTTGATCTTCCCAAGTTGCATGACTAATTTGATGCTTCTATTAATTATGGAGTTGCCAACCCCACCAAGCAAAATATTTGTTCTTTTGGGGCTGGCACCTCGAACAAGCATAAAAATAGAGTGCAACACATATATTGTCGTGTAAGCACACACCCTACTTTCATTAGTTTAGATGAACCATTGATGATCAATTCGAACCAGCGCATGCGATTAAAATTAATTTTACCTAAATAGAGGGTGCAGAATAAACTACAACAACTAGATTTGCAACCACGGTATGCTGACGATATCTTCAAAGAACATTGCAACAGCAGCGGGGCTTCACAACAACATATGGTAAGCCAGTGTGTTTTAGTACATGTGAAATGTAATGCGTGTGGGCTACTTTCTTCGCTTGTGCCCTCAACCTGTAATCCTACAGAATTACAAATAGTTCAGTTGTCTGCTTTGTTGTATTGCTTGATTCGAATGCTTATTTATTACTTGTTAGGCTATACCTGAGTTGGCCAATATGTTAGCAGTTCCTGCTGTACTATCGTAAAGAAATGCATGCCTGGTTCATTTGAGTCCTTAACTTTTCCTATGAACTTCATCAGAAGACTGTCTTCGTAGTTTATATGAGGCCACACTGTTAAGTGCTTTCTCAGATTATTTCAACTGCTTAGATGCCTTGGCAACTTAAATATAGCGGTGGTACACTCCCTTTCAACTAGGGATGTCAACTAGGTCCCGTTTAATCCCGATTAAAGTCCACTAGTGGTATGATAGTTCAAAAGAGTTTTTGTTTTTTGAGGAAAATGAACTAGAAAGCTAGCAAAAACTAACTAGATGGGACTGGCGGATGTCGTTTATTTTCCACTTACATCCCTAGTTTCATCTTACCATTTTAATTTCTTTTCGGCTGATGCTGGTTCAAACCATTTAAATATAGCTTGCCATGCTCGGCAATAATTCGTATGTCATTTACCATGTAAGCTTACTGCCTGGATCATGCGATAACTATCTCTTACTTATGTCCAGCGGATGTTCACACTAGGACACAATGTACAACCCCGGAATCTATTTGTGGAAGCAGTGCACCATCCATGTTACCAGATGGTAGTAGTTCAGAGGCAACACCACCGGAGAGCAGTCTGAGCACAGATATTATAGTTCTTGAGGCTCTACTAGAGGCAGAAAGAGATGGTGTGGATGCCATGAATGAGGTGATCTTGATCTTGAGGCTGGAAATTATGCAATTAGATGCACGCATTATGCAAGCAACCCAAGAATTGGAGGAAGTAAGAATGTTGCATTTGAAGACGGAGGAGGTCCTGTTGTTTCTTCTATCTGAAGCCCAGGGTAATCCCAGTTCTTCTTTAGATACCAGTTGAAATTGTCATTAGATTATTGTACTTGCATGTTGTGTCATGTCTCTGAATGGATTATGTCGTAAGACCCCCTATGTTGTCCATGTGTTGTAATGATCCGTATTTTTTAGGCGAGGCAATCCTCAGTACTTGTATGATTGACATAAGGTGAACTGTTTTTCGTGTGAGCATATTGTATTGGATGAAATAACTGTTTGACTCAAAGTGTATCCAACCTACTGAATTCGAAGATCACGGCATTTCTAAATCATAATCATATATAAAGGTGGAATAAATCTTTGTCATTGTTTTGAAGAAATAAATAACAAAATGTAGAATTATCTGTGGATATTCATAATCGAATACAAATTGCATTTGAATTTAGTTGCCAGGGCCCAGGGAAAACGTGAATGCTAATTCTCCCAAGTTTTGAACGAATCGGCTAAACACCCACTATCATTTGTGGCTGCCCAAAGCAATTGTTTGCGAGATGGAAATTATTGTCTACCCCTGACACTTGACATCCTTATCGACCGGATTTACACTGCTGTCGATAGGGGTAGACTAGTAACTTCAATCTGGCGTGACACGACCGCCTCTGAGTCCATTCATACACGATGGGTGCCAAACGTGGGTGGCAAAACACATTTGATTCAAGCCCGTCTGAAAGACATGTGTCTCTCCCTCCATTTCCCCATTCATACACGGTGGGCGGCAAAACAAAAACTCTCCTCATCTGAAATTGATGTAGGCTAATATTTTAAATAGGGGAAGATGTGTAACTTCCCTCAGACGTGACACAACCGCCCTACCTGTCAGCCCTATTCATCCACCCTGGGTGCAAACCGTGGGCGGAAAAACTGAAAGTGCGTTATATCGACTAGAGGGGGGGTGAATAGGCGATTTTTATGAAAGTCTTGAAAACTTGAGAGTTATGAAGACAAACAGTGAAGATTATGCCTATTACTATGCAGCGGAAGTTAGATTACACTAGGCCAGCCATGGTCATGTATTCAATAGAGTGAAAGCACAATGACAAACAGCTTCAGTGTAATAAGGATCAGGTAGGAAGAAGTTATGAAGCCAAACAGATCATACATTCACGTTGTGAAGACAAAAGATAAAGCAAGCATGCAATGGCTTCACAATGAGTAACAGTAAGAAAAGGAAGTAAAGATAAAACCAGTGACTCGTTGAAGACAATGATATGTTGGACCAGTTCCAGTTGCTGTGACAACTGTACGTCTGGTTGGAGCGGCTAGGTATTTAAACCTTAGGACACACAGTCCCGGACACCCAGTCCTGAACACACAGTTCAGGACCCCAAGTCCTCACCGTATTCTCCTTGAGCTAAGGTCACTTAGTCCTCGCCCAATCACTCTGGTAAGTCTTCAAAGTAGACTCCCAAACCTTCACAGACTTTGTTCACTGGCAATCCACAATGTCTCTTAGATGCTCTGAACGCGACGCCTAACCGTCTGGAGGATTCACAGTCCTCAAGTGTAATAAGTCTTCAGATCACACAGACATGAAGACTTAAGTGATGCCCAATTTACTCTGGCTTTGGGTGGTTAGGGCTTTTCTCCTCACTAGGAATTTTTCTCTCAAAGGCTTCGAGGTGGGTTGCTCTCAAACGACAAAAGCCATGCACTGAAATCTAAGCAGCCAACCGTTTATGGTTGTGGGGGTGGGCTATTTATAGCCACTTGGCAACCCGACCTAATTTGTCCGAAATGACCCTGGGTCACTAAGGAACTGACACGTGTCTCAACGGTCAGATTTCAAACTCTCATGGCAACTTTACTTGGGCTACAAGCAAAGCTGACTTGTCCGGCTCTGGACAAGATTCGCTCTCATTGTCTTCACTCGAAGACATAGGTTTTTGATTTAGGCATCACTTCAGTCATTCTGACTGGTTCTCCTGGACCCCACTTAACAGTACGATGGTTCCTATGACTCAACACAAAAGAAAAAGGAACTACGAAAGATCTAAGTCTTCGAGCTCCATATGCTTCATAACGTGTCTTCTTTTGTCATAGTCTTCAAAGTGAATATCTTCATGTACCACCTTTGTCTTCAATGTCTTCATACATTTTTAGGGGTCATCTCTGGTAGTAAAACCGAATCAATGAGGGACTTCTACCTGTGTTTTCCTGCAATTCTCACAAGCACATTAGTCCCTCAACTAGGTTTGTCGTCAATACTCCAAAACCAACTAGGGGTGGCACTAGATGCACTTACAATCTCCCCCTTTTTGGTGATTGATGACAAACTAGTTGAAGTTTTCAACGGGGAATATAGTCTGTGAAATTGTAAAGGAATTGTCTTCATAAGTTGCAAGGGCTCCCCCTAAAGATGTGCATATAAGTTAATTTTCTTTTGGAATGCAAATGCACATGGCAGGTTGTACTTGTGGAGATCCACTTCAGCTTATGATGACAATCCACTATGCATGTGAAAGTATATGAAGATAATGACATGCATATTGGAAAATGGACGTCTGCAGTATGAGACAAGTGCGGAATTTATCGTCGCACATGCGGAATTTATCTTCGCAAACAGAGTGGCAAACAAGTAGCAGACGACCATCGAGTTTTAGTGTTTACAACTCAAAGAACCAAATGAAGCAAAATCAAGAGTTGTAAACACGAAGCAAAATATAACAACATAAGGCACCCGCCCATGTTGACCCGCTTGAAGACTATAAACATCATATGCTTCTCCCCCTTTTGTCAGTAATGACCAAAAAGGTTTGAAGACATAGAGTTTTCTACGCGTTCCCAGCGCAGCAGGGTCGGTGGAGTTGTTTGGCGGTGCCGAGCTTGGATGTGCTGAAGCAGGTGGTGGTGATGTAGCATCGTCGTCTTCATCAATGATCCTTGCAGTAACTGTGGCAGCAGATGAAGAAAACTCAGAGTCTTCAAGTGATGGTGTGTTGCGCATCACAGCCCTTCTAGGAGGTGTGGTGTCAAACTTGAAGCGCTCTGTGAAGCCATCCTCTTCAAGTTCAGCTTCAGTGCATATCATTGAGAGCCCTTTCCACGTACGACGGCAAGTCTCATGTGTAACAAAGGCATTCTTGGTGGCAAGGTTTCGAAGACGATTGACATCCACCAAGAGGCTCTTCATCTGACGTTTTAGCCAGTCGTGATGCCTATCCTGCTTTTGGTGAAGGGCCACAAGAAGCTTTCGGTCAGTGAGGACACGAGCACGCTTCTTGGGTCTTGGAGCATTGGTGCTGTCTGTGGCTTCAGTAGATGCTGGTGCACGTGTAGTGCCAGCCAACGGATATACCATGGATATGGCTTCAACACCTTCAACGTTTTGCGTGAAGCTCTGGTGTTCTGCATTCTGAAGACTTATTGGTTGCTTGGCAGGTTCGGGATATATGGCTTCATCAGAGGTATCCACATCTGGCAGGAAGATCCGATTGTTTCGGGCTGAGGGGTGATACAAGATCGCAGAGTGCAGTTTGATTAGCCTCATCAGCCAAGGGGCATAGTGTAAGTGCATCTAGTGCCACCCCTAGTTGGTTTTGGAGTATTGATGACAAACCTAGTTGAGGGACTAATGTGTTTGTGAGAATTGCAGGAAAACACAGGTAGAAGTCCCTCATTGATTCGGTTTTACTACCAGAGATGACCCCTAAAAATGTACGAAGACATTGAAGACAATGGTGGTTTATGAAGATATTCATATTGAAGACAATGACATGAGAAGACTCCCTATGAAGCTTTTGAAACTCGAAGACCTAGATCCTTCGTAGTTTTATTTCATTCATGTTGTGTCATAGGAACCACCGTACTGTTAAGTGGGGTCGAAGAGAACCAGTCAAAATGACTGAAGTGATGCCTAATTCAAATCCTATGTCTTCGAGCGAAGCCTATGAGAGAAAGTCTTGTCCAGAGTCAGACAAGTCAGCTTTACTTGTAGCCCAAGTAAAGTTGCCGTGTGAGTTCGAAATCCGACCATTGGTACACGTGTCAGTTCCTTAGTGACCCAGGGTCATTTCGGACAGATCAGGTCGGGTTGCCAAGTGGCTATAAATAGTCCACCCCCCCACAACCTTAAACGGTTGGCTGCTCAGATTTCAGTGCACGGCTTTAGTCGTTTGAGAGCAACCCACCTCGAAGCCTTTGAAAGAAAAATTCCTAGTGAGGAGAAAAGCCCTAACCACCCAGAGTCAGAGTAAATTGGGCATCACTTAAGTCTTCGTGTCTGTGTGATTTGAAGACTTATTACACTTGAGGACTGTGCATCCTCCAGACGGTTAGGCGTCGCGTTCAGAGCATCCAAGAGAAATTGTGGATTGCCAGTGAACGAAGTCTGTGAAGGTTTGGGAGTCTACCTTGAAGACTTACCAGAGTGATTAGGCGAGGTCTGGGTGACCTTAGCTCAAGGAGAAAACGGTGAGGACTGGGTGTCTTGGACTAAGTGTCCTTGACTGGGTGTCCGGGACTGTGTGTCCTTTGGTTTAAATACCTAGCCGCTCCAACCAGACGTACAGTTGTCACAGCAACTGGAACTGGTCCAACAAATCATTGTCTTCAACGTGTCACTGGTTTCATCTTCACTTCCTTTTACTTACAGTTATTCATTGTGAAGCCATTACATGCCTGCTTTACCGTTTGTCTTCACAACATGAATGTATGATCTGTTTGGCTTCATAACTTCTTCCTACCTGATCCTTATTACACTGAAGCTGTTTGTCACTGTGATTTCACTCTATTGAATACATGACCATGGCTGGACTAGTGTAATCTAACTTCCGCTGCATAGTAATAGGCATAATCTTCATTGTTTGTCTTCATAACTCTCACGTTTTGAAGACTTTCATAAAAATCGCCTATTCACCCCCCTCTAGTCGATATAATGCACTTTCACATAGAACTTCAAACCAAATAATTCCGAGCCTGACGCTGCAAGTTGGCGTATGAAGAGATCCTGTGCGTTGAAGCATTTGCCATGCAGGATATAGAATATGAGAGTCTTCATTGCACCTTCAATCTTTGCATTTGGAGAGTGCCCCTTAATGGGCCAGAGAGTCCGTCGGATGATGTGATATATGGTCCTGGGCAGGTACTCTAGGTCTTCAACAAAGAACTCAGTAGGATAAGGTGCATCATGAGGCAAAGGCTTCATCATTGAGAGCATCTGACTCATATTGGGTTCAGGCCTCTCGAATATGCTCTCAATAGCTTCAGAATGTAGTTGACAGCCTTCCTCGAAGAATTCGCCTGGAGTGGGCAGGCCAGTGAGCTCAATGATATCAAATGCATTGGCTTCATGATGGACATTGCCAGTCATCCACTCCAGGATCCAAGTCTTCGGATCTCTGTTGTATCCTTTTATATGAAGGGTGGCATAGAACTGAAGCAGAAGCTCTTCATTCCAGTGCTCTTCATCAGTCACAAACGGCAGCAGACCCACTTGCCTGAAGCAATCCAAAGCTTCCTCAAGACATGGCAGACCAGCAATGGCTTCAACCTCAAGGCGCTTGTGCGGGAAGATGCGACCTTGGTTGTATAAGATGCATGAATAATAGCTGCGCTGAGAATAGCTCCAGAACCTATCTGATACAATCCTTTCGCTTGAATAGGGGTTCTTGGAGCTATTGAAAAATGTATTGTCTGCCTTGAAGCTGTTAATATCAAAGGAGCCAGGTGCTGATGCAGGACCTGGGAACCTTGGAAGCCTTGGGACTGGCTTCTGGACATGAGGCCTGTGCTCAATATGATAATCAAATTGAGGGCCAGCAGCAGACTCAGGAACAGAGGTGTCTGGCTCAGTAGCTTCGCTGTCCGCTGAAGCATTTGGTGGGGCGGGCTCCACATTGGCTTCAGTGTTTGTGGTGGCAGCCGCAACATTTTCTTCCTCCGCTTGTGTAGTTGGAGGGACAACTTCAGGCATGTTCTCCCGGAGAACTGCATCTTGATGGAGCGGGGAAGTGGGTTCTGGTGGTGCTTCTTCATTGTTTTCGGCTGATGCAGCCGGAATTTCTGCAGAATGGACTTGAGGCCTTGGACCTTTGCGAAGCCTACGGAACGCAGACGACGCTTGTGGGGTTGGAGTGGGCTGGGCCTCAATGTCTTCTTCCTCCTGAGGGCAATCCGCCCATGACTCATCTTGTGCCATTGGCGTCAGAGGACGACCAATACTGATGAGTTCGCTTGTTTCAAGCGGAGGAAGGGATGCATCATCTTGTACATTGTCTTGGTGACCAATGTCTTCAGGAGCTGTGGGGTCGGCTGCTGGAATATCTTCAGCTTCAGGAGCCTCTGTGGGAGCAGGCTCATGAACTGTCAGTCGTCTTTCTGCATTGGGGTGAATGACAGAAAGGGGTTCAACCATCAAGGGCTCTGTGGGAGCAGCCCTAGATTTCTTGGTCTTGCGCTTCTTTTTGCTGGGGGCAGTAGGAGAGGCTTCAGAGCTCTTCCTTTTTCTGGCTTCAGCCTCTGCAGTTCTTGTCTTCTTTAGCTCTGAAGCTGTTGACCAGATCTTTGGCTTCGAGCCATTCGTTGCAGTGGGGAAGACAATTTTAACCGCTTCTTGCTGAGGTGCCTCTGGTTCATTCACAGCAGGCTCCTTCTTCTTCTTTGCGGCCATCTTGGGGTCGATGCCAGGACGCCCAAGTGCCTTGCGCTTTTCAGCCTCGTTGTAGGCTTGAACACATTTTTCTGCCAAAGACTTCATCCTTTCACGCGAGCCCTGAGCTTCAGCACGCTTCTTTAGAAAGTTTTCTTTGAGCTCATGCAGCATGATTTTGAAGCTCCTCACTTCCTGCATGCTGAGGCTGGCCATGTGCTTCTTGAACTGAGCCTTTTCGTGATCAATTTTCTGCTTCAGCTCAACAATGCGCTGAGCAATGGCCAGTTCTGAAGCAATTGCGCCTTGGAAGGCGACGCTGAGTCCAACAGGCAGCTGCAGATCATCGAAGCTTATGTCTGGTGAGTCAAACCATTCATCGATGAAGCTGTGGATGATGGCGACATCAAAGAGAGGCAGATTGTTGAAGATTTCAGCTTCTTCTTTGCTTTTGATAAGCTGCTCTAGAGCGTCATCTCCCAGATCTTCATCGCTTGATAGATCAATGGCTTCGCTGCGCAGAATGGCAGCAGCAGTGAGCTCTTTGCCCGTTTGTTGCTGGGGCTCCTTTTCCTTCAGGGGCTTGGAGACGCGGGATACGTCTTCAGACTGCACACTGACTTCAGGAGGTGCAGTTTTCAATGGCTTTGCCCTTGAGATTTTTGAGGCAGGGGCCGGCTTTGAAGCTTTTGGTTTCTTTGTCTGCTTTGGCTTCGGCATAGCAGGAGCTTCATCAGACTCAGAGTCAGCTGGAGGGTCATTTACGGCAGTCCCTTGGACTAAGATGTGGGTGATCAGGCCCTCAAGATTGGCAAACGGACCGATGACATTGGGTTCCGCGTCGTGTGTGCCATCTGCCCTAGGTGCGGAGGGACCAGGATTGAACTCTAACCCAAATTTCTTCTTGTTTAGCTTCGCTGACTGTTGGGCAAACTGAAAGTTGCGCTTGAAGATATTGTCGTCACGGCACCAGAGGAGTGACGACGGATGTGCATCATCAGGCTGTGGTCCTCGGACCATGCATGGGTAGAAGCCTTGAGCAATGGCTTCATCTCTGGTCCTGGGTACAAGGTTCTTGTATAAGATATCCCCCCATGGCCTCTTGATAGCACTCTTTTCAGCATACTCCTGGGTGATGAAGCGGTATTTGAACCACTGTTCTGCCCAATAGCGTCGAATCCATTGGATTCGGGTCTTGCGCTGCCCATAGCTCTCTTCTGGATCTGTTTTGTACATTTCTGCCAAGTCTTCAGGCAGATCTTTGGAAATTCCCTCACGTCTCTGTCTGCCCCCCTTCCTTGCTGCTGCTTTTGAAGCCATAAACTTTAACTTGAAAGGCTTCAAAACTTTCAAAGGCTTCAAAGGCTTTCTTTTTCTGGACCAACAGGAACTGGCTTCAGGAGAGTTTATGTGATGCTGTAGGAATTCTGCAAATGAATGCAGACTATGAGAACCGAAGGATTCTCCCACGGACATGTACCTGTGACAGCATTAAGGTGCGAGGGAAGGGGAAGAGGTCATATGCATTCTCAGAAGGTTTTGAAGATTAATCAGTTTAGAAGACATTGACCTCATCGTGCGAAGACATTCACTCATAGATAAGAAGTTGGTTCCAGATTTGTACGAACCCATAGATCAGTACAAGTGAGGAATCTAACTACTTTATGAAGCACAAGTGAATATACTAGGCATGTCATGAGATGCAGCGAGAGATCTAACTAATGTGAAGAGAAACTTCTTATGGTAGAAAGTGACAGAACCATGAGATCAAAGGGGCTGTAAAAAGAAGTTTTATTTATCACACTGGAACTACTAGACGGAAGGGAGTTGATGCCAAGCAGTTCAGTCCTCCGTGCCCTAACTTGGCGACGGAAAACACCTACGGCGACGGCGGAGAGGACGATGTCCGCGGTCGGCGTGAGGACGGCGTTGGAGAGGTTGCGGCAGCGAAGCGCTTCGTCTCCGGCGTCGTCGAGTACTAGCGGTGGCGCTAGGGTTCGTGCGAGGGTGGAAGAAGGAGATAATGACCGCGGTAAGTGTGAATTTATAGGCTCAGGGGCGGCATTGTGCTATTACACAGGTGCCCCTGGCGGTTCGCATTTGAGGAACGCGTGGCCAGTTAGCGGAAGTTTGGGGTTTGTTCCATGTCCCACGCATGCCTAAATTGTCGGGCGGTTGTTCCTGCTTCTCCGGATTTTATGTGGAGGAATGAGCATTAAAAACAGACTTTATGGTTGTCTCTATATCTTCAGCTGACAAGGACACAGTGAAGACATTCGACAGTTTCAATAGAATGCATATGACTTGGAGAGATAGAATTTGATATAGAAAGCATAGAGAGATTAGGGTCCGATCACATTCACTTAGTTCAAAAGATTCAACCAAAAAGACATAGCTATAAGTGAATGCTGTAGAGGACAGAACACTATTATGTATATATCTATATAATCAATGTAGTGAAGATAATCATGAAGACATGTTGAGTTCGAAGCCAAACCAAATGTGAAGATATTGCAAGGTAACGCCATGAGTGAAACACTTCAAAATGGAACATTTGGTGGTGGCGTTACCCACCGTATGGGAAGTATTAGACCCAGACACGGCGCACAATTATCGTGGCGCTCCGAAGTCAAATTCCACATTAATGTATTCACACTTAGAATGTATGTCTTCATTGATTGAAGATATACTTTACTTTGTGTGTTGCACATCTAAGTCATCAATATGCATAAGTGTTAGGATGTGTGCCTGATCACAGGACATTTGAGGATTCCAAGATATTTAGCTCACACCGTAACTTGCAAAACCTCTTCTCATCCAAGGGCTTGGTGAAGATATCTGCCAATTGCTCTTCAGTGTTGACGTGTATGATATCAATGTCTTCCTTCACAACATGATCTCTGAGAAAGTGATGACGAATTTCAATGTGCTTTGTCTTCGAGTGCTGAACTGGGTTGTTGGCAACCTTGATGGCGCTTTCGTTGTCGCAGTATAGTGGCACCTGCTTCAGATGAATGCCATAGTCCTTGAGTGTTTGCTTCATCCACAGAAGCTGAGCGCAGCAAGATCCAGCAGCAATGTATTCAGATTCAACAGTGGAGAGAGATACACAGTTCTGCTTCTTTGAAGACCAACATACAAGTGATCGTCCCAGAAAGTGACATGTGCCTGATGTAGACTTGTGATCAACCTTGTCACCAGCATAATCAGCATCCAAAAATCCAACCAAATCAAACTCTGAGCCCTTTAGATACCATAATCCTAGAGTTGGGGTGTGAGCCAAATATCTAAGAATTCGCTTCACAGCTAAGTGATGCGACTCCTTTGGTGCCGCTTGAAATCGAGCACACATGCAAATACTAAGCATGATATCTGGCCTAGATGCACATAAATAAAGCAAAGACCCAATCATGGAGCGGTATACCTTTTGATCGAACTCTTTACCATTGTCGTCAGGACCTAGATGATGTTTGGCTGGCATTGGTGTTGTGAAGCCTTTGCAGTCTTGCATACCAAACTTCTTCAGGCAATCTTTGAGATACTTCTCTTGAGATATGAAGATGTCGTTGCGCTGTTGTCGTATTTGAAGACCAAGGAAGAACTTTAGCTCCCCCATCATGGGCATCTGATATTGCTCTTGCATCATATATCCAAACTCTTCACTGTACTTCTGATTTGTGCAGCCGAAGATAATGTCATCCACATATATTTGGCACACAAACAGTTCACCATCATATGTCTTCGTGAAAAGAGTGGGATCCAGGGAACCAGGTATGAAGCCTTTGCTCTTCAGGAAGTACTTGAGTGTGTCATACCAGGCCCTAGGGGCTTGTTTGAGGCCATACAGTGCCTTGTTGAGCTTGTATACCATGTCAGGATGTTTTGGATTTTCAAAGCCAGGCGGTTGTGCAACATACACTTCTTCTTCAATCTTGCCATTGAGAAAGGCACTTTTCACATCCATTTGATATAGAAGTATGTTATGATGATTTGCATAGGCCAGCAGTATGCGTATGGCTTCAAGCCTAGCCACAGGAGCAAATGTTTCATCGAAGTCAATGCCCTCCACTTGAGTATATCCTTGAGCAAAGAGACGAGCTTTATTTCTGACAACTTGACCATGCTCATCTTGTTTGTTGCGATATATCCATTTAGTGCCTATAATGTTGTGCTTTCGTGGATCAGGACGCTTAACCAGTTCCCATACATTATTCAGCTCAAACTGTTGAATCTCTTCTTGCATAGCTTGAATCCATTCAGATTCCATGAAGGCTTCTTCAACTTTCTTTGGTTCTGATATTGATACGAATGCGAAGTGCCCACAGAAATTTGCTAGCTGAGTTTCCCTTGAACGAGTGAGTGGACCAGGTGCATTGATGCTGTCAATTATTCTATAAATCTGCACTTCATTGGCAACACGAGGATGTATAGGGCGAAGACTTTGCTCTTGCTGATCTGTGTTGTTGTTGGGAGGAATGTCTTCAGGTTGAGAAATGTCTTCATGTTGATCAGGTGCTGAGATGATAAGTTCTTCTTCAGGATGAGCTTCAGAAGGTATAATCTCTCCAGTTCCCATAAGCTTGATTGATTCACTAGCTGGAACTTCATCTAGAACATTTGGCAGTTGCTCTCTTTGTGAACCATTTGTCTCATCAAACCGCACATCCACTGTTTCAACCACTTTGTAATGGAAGAGATTGAAGACTCTGTAGGAGTGTGAATCCTTTCCATATCCAAGCATAAAGCCCTCATGTGCTTTTGGTGCAAACTTTGAGGTGTGGTGTGGGTCCTTGATCCAGCACCTTGCTGCAAATACTCTGAAGTAACTGACATTTGGCTTCTTGCCAGTTAGGAGTTCATAAGATGTCTTGTTCAGAAGCTTGTGAAGATAAACACGATTGATTGTATGGCATGCAGTATCAATGGCTTCAGTCCAGAATTTTCTCGGAGTCTTGTATTCATCTAGCATTGTTCTGGCCATCTCAATGAGTGTTCTGTTCTTGCGTTCGACGACGCCATTCCGCTGTGGCGTGTACGGAGCTGAGAATTCATGTGTGATGCCCAAGGTATCCAGATATGTATCAAGGCCAGTGTTCTTGAATTCAGTGCCATTGTCACTTCTGATGTGCTTTATCTTGGCGCCAAAATTGTTCATAGCTCGATTGGCGAAGCGTCTGAAGACATCTTGCACTTCAGTCTTGTAAAGGATTATGTGCACCCAAGTATATCTAGAGTAATCATCAACAATGACGAAGCCATAGAGGCAAGCAGTAGTAGTAAAAGTTGAGTAGTGAGTGGGACCGAAAAGACCCATGTGGAGCAGTCGAAGGGTTGTGTAGTAGTCATGATTGTCTCCGAAGGATGTTTTGCCCTTGTCATTTCCCTGCTTCATAGGCACCGCATAAGTGATCTTTCTTGAACTTGACGCCCTCGATGCCTATGACATGCTTCTTCTTCGCAAGGGCGTGGACGTTCCTCATGCCAGCATGCCCAAGCCTCCGATGCCAAAGCCAGCATTCTGAAGCTTTTGCAAGAAGACATACTGCAAGTTGTGGCCCTGCTGAGAAATCTACCACATACAAATCACCTTTACGATACCCTTCAAACACTAGAGACTTGTCAGATTCCATTAGTACCAGGCAATGATATTTTCCAAACATTACGATCATATTCAAATCGCAAAGCATTGAGACAGACATTAAGTTGAAGCCAAGGGATTCAACAAGCATGACTTTATCCATGTGTTGATCCTTTGAGATTGCAACTCTACCTAGACCCAATACATTACTTTTACCAGTGTCAGCAAATGTGATGTGGCTCTTGTCGGATGGACGTAAGGTTGAGTCCATAAGAAGGCTTCTCTTGCCAGTCATGTGATTTGTACACCCACTATCAATAATCCATTCTGAAGACTTTGAAGTCGCTGGTGTCGTACCCTACAGTGCAGTTAGGGGGATAGGCTTCATGAAGAGAATTGTGAAGCAAAAACATTCAACGAACCAGTGGGTTATGAAAACTTAGATCCAGATTAGGACTAATAGGGAGAGTAGCATGCGATTCAGGAACGAAGTACATAATGATGCCATTCGGGCATTTTATCTTGCGCCCTACAAGATTTTTAAGGTCCCCAGCTATAGCATCAGAAGATTTTGTTTTTCTGCTGGAGACCTTTCCCTGCAAGAGGGAGTTAAGCTTTCTTAACCACCCACATCTTCAAGGGTGGCTTAGATGCAATAAGTCTAAGTGCAGCAACTGAGAATTTTGGCTTTGAAGCCTTAGCAAACAGTCTAGCAGGTGGACAATAATACTCATAGGAATAAGCAGAATAATTTTTGGTCATATGAACATGACGGTTCGATGAACCGCTCTCATATTCATATGCCTGAGTATGGTTTCCCTGCAAAACATTTGCGTTAGTGTGACTCAGGTGAGTCCTCTGTTTGTATGAAGCTTTTGGACCATATGAAGCCTTTGGTCTGATGTTTGTCTTCTTTAAGTAAGGTGTCATGAAGACATTCACAAGAAGATTTTCCAGACACTTTTTCGGAACCCAGATCTTCTTCATAGGTGGTCCATTCCTGCAGTTAGTACCAATGTACTTGGCAAACACTTCACCATTCTGATTCTTAAACAGTTTATAGTTTGCATCAAAGGATTCATCAATGATAATGGGGTTAGCACAAGTGAAGCCAGATAAATTGGATGGATCTGCTGAAAGTTCCTTTGCAGCAACCCATGTGGTTTTGGGGTACTGCTCAGGTTTCCAGTAAGAGCCATCTGCATTTATTTTCCTTTCGAACCCAACACCCTCTTTCCTAGGGTTCGGTTCAGAATCTGCTTCTTGAGGACATCACATAATGTCTGATGTCCTTTAAGACTTTTGTACATCCCTGTTTCAAGCAATGTCTTCAACCTAGCATTTTCATCAGCAATAGCAGTGGCATCCTCAGCAGAGGGGTTAGTTACCACATCAACAGTTGAAGATATTGGAACAGCAGTAGCAGTGGAACATTCAGCAACAGAAGTAGCATTATCACGCTCAATGCATTTAAGACATGGTGGTTCAAATCCTTCCTGAGCGGGACTGGTCTGTTCGGCGCGAAGTGACTCGTTTTCCTTTTGAAGATCTTCATGAGCCGCTCTCAATTTCTCAAGTTCTTGCTTCCTTTGAAGATAATCATAGGAAAGCTTTTCATGAGTTGTTGAGAGAGTATCAAGACGATCTTCAAGTTCCTGATACTTAACGTGAAGGTTTTTTATGTCTTCAATTAAGGATTCAGATCGAGTCATTTCAGCACCCAATAGATCATCGCTTCTGTCTAACAGTTTTTGAATATGTTCCATAGCTTTCTGTTGTTCAGTTGCAATTTTAGCAAGTGTTTTGTAGCTGGGTTTTGAATCACAGTCAGAGTCATCGTCACTAGATGTTTGATAGCGAGTAGTGCGTGTGTTTACCTTGGCACCGCGTGCCATGAAGCAGTAGGTAGGAGTGGAGTCATTCTTGTCATTTGCGTCGGTGTCGGTGATGCAGTCATTGTCTTCAGTGTTGAAGATGGACTTGGCGACGTATGCTGTAGCCAGACTCGCAATGCCAGAATCAGACTCCTCCTCAGACTCCACCTCTGCCTCCTCAGATGCGGACTCCTCCTCTGAATCCATCTCCTTGCCAACAAACGCACGTGCGTTGCCAGATGAGCTCTTCTTGTGTGTTGAAGACTTTGAAGAAGACTTGGAAGAAGACTTTGAGTATTTCTTCTCCTTCTTGTCGTCAGAATCATATTCCTTGCTCTTCTTCTTCCTTCTGTTCTCATTGTCCCATTGTGGACACTCAGAGATGAAGTGTCCAGTTTTCTTGCACTTGTGACATGTTTTCTTCTTGTAGTCATGAGCAGAAGCTTCATCATTCCTTGAGCTTGATCGTGAAGATTTTCTGAATCCTTTCTTCTTGGTGAATTTTTGGAACTTCTTCACTAGCATTGCAAGTTCTCTTCCAATGTCTTCAGGATCATCAGAACTGCAGTCAGATTCTTCTTCAGATGAGGAAACAGCTTTTGCCTTCAAGGCACGAGTTCGCCCATAGTTTGGACCGTAGATATCTCTTTTCTCAGAAAGCTGAAACTCATGTGTGTTGAGCCTCTCAAGTATGTCAGACGGATCGAGTGTCTTGAAATCAGGATGTTCTTGAATCATCAGGGCCAGGATGTCAAACGAACTATCAAGTGATCTCAGCAGCGTCTTGACGATTTCATGTTTGGTGATCTCAGTGGCGCCGAGGGCTTGAAGCTCATTTGTGATGTCAGTGAGCCGGTCAAATGTGTGCTGGACATTCTCATTGTCATTTCGCTTGAAGCGGTTGAAGAGGTTGCGAAGAACACTGATTCTTTGATCTCTCTGGGTTGAGACGCCTTCATTGACCTTGGAGAGCCAGTCCGAGACCAGCTTGGATGTCTTCAAAGCACTCACACGGCCATACTGTCCTTTTGTCAGATGACCACAGATGATATTTTTGGCAGTAGAGTCCAGTTGAGTGAACTTCTTGACATCAGCAGCAGTGACACCTTCTCCAGCCTTGGGAACGCCGTTCTCGACGACATACCATAGGTCGACGTCAATGGCTTCAAGATGCATGCGCATCTTATTCTTCCAGTAGGGATATTCAGTTCCATCGAAGACGGGGCACGCAGCGGAGACTTTGATTATCCCTGCAGTCGACATAGCTAAAACTCCAAGTGGTTAAACCAAATCACACAGAACAAGGGCGCACCTTGCTCTGATACCAATTGAAAGTGCGTTATATCGACTAGAGGGGGGTGAATAGGCGATTTTTATGAAAGTCTTGAAAACTTGAGAGTTATGAAGACAAACAGTGAAGATTATGCCTATTACTATGCAGCGGAAGTTAGATTACACTAGGCCAGCCATGGTCATGTATTCAATAGAGTGAAAGCACAATGACAAACAGCTTCAGTGTAATAAGGATCAGGTAGGAAGAAGTTATGAAGCCAAACAGATCATACATTCATGTTGTGAAGACAAAAGATAAAGCAAGCATGCAATGGCTTCACAATGAGTAACAGTAAGAAAAGGAAGTGAAGATAAAACCAGTGACTCATTGAAGACAATGATATGTTGGACCAGTTCCAGTTGCTGTGACAACTGTACGTCTGGTTGGAGCGGCTAGGTATTTAAACCTTAGGACACACAGTCTCGGACACCCAGTCCTGAACACACAGTTCAGGACCCCAAGTCCTCACCGTATTCTCCTTGAGCTAAGGTCACTTAGTCCTCGCCCAATCACTCTGGTAAGTCTTCAAGGTAGACTCCCAAACCTTCACAGACTTCGTTCACTGGCAATCCACAATGTCTCTTGGATGCTCTGAACGCGACGCCTAACTGTCTGGAGGATTCACAGTCCTCAAGTGTAATAAGTCTTCAGATCACACAGACACGAAGACTTAAGTGATGCCCAATTTACTCTGGCTTTGGGTGGTTAGGGCTTTTCTCCTCACTAGGAATTTTTCTCTCAAAGGCTTCGAGGTGGGTTGCTCTCAAACGACAAAAGCCGTGCACTGAAATCTAAGCAGCCAACCGTTTATGGTTGTGGGGGTGGGCTATTTATAGCCACTTGGCAACCCGACCTGATTTGTCCGAAATGACCCTGGGTCACTAAGGAACTGACACGTGTCTCAACGGTCAGATTTCGAACTCTCATGGCAACTTTACTTGGGCTACAAGCAAAGCTGACTTGTCCGGCTCTGGACAAGATTCTCTCTCATTGTCTTCACTCGAAGACATAGGTTTTTGATTTAGGCATCACTTCAGTCATTCTGACTGGTTCTCCTGGACCCCACTTAACAGTACGGTGGTTCCTATGACTCAACACAAAAGAAAAAAGAACTACGAAAGATCTAAGTCTTCGAGCTCCATATGCTTCATAACGTGTCTTCTTTTGTCATAGTCTTCAAAGTGAATATCTTCATGTACCACCTTTGTCTTCAATGTCTTCATACATTTTTAGGGGTCATCTCTGGTAGTAAAACCGAATCAATGAGGGACTTCTACCTATGTTTTCCTGCAATTCTCACAAGCACATTAGTCCCTCAACTAGGTTTGTCGTCAATACTCCAAAACCAACTAGGGGTGGCACTAGATGCACTTACAAAAACACCCTCTCCTCGCCCGAAATCGCTACCGGCAAATATTTGGGAGATGTGAGATTACCGTCCTATCCCAAACCGAAGTGATGTCTAAAATTTTAAATGGGAGATAAGTTCGCAACTTTCCCACATTTCAGACAAGCGCGTCCCAAAGTTTGAGATCCCCCTCCATTTCCCCATTCATACACCGTCGGCACCACAACAACCTCCCCACTGCGGCCAGCCTCCTCCGTTCACCACCCCATCCTCCACCTTGCCGGAGCCGCTACCCCTGGCGTGCATGGCACAAAGTCTACCATGAGTAGAACATGTATTGCCCCCGGCTCCGCCTAGCATAATCGCCAACAGTGGCTCAAGTATCCGATATACACTATGCTTATGCATATGTGCGTTAGAAACATACCAATGGGGATTCCGGACTCCCTAAGAGCGCCCTTTTATTCTGTTGTTTCACTAGTCAGCACAATTCTCGCACATCATTTACTTTTTATGTTATTTTGTTATGAGTTACGAATACTACTCAACAATCCTTTTTTATCCACCCTCACTCTGTTTTAAGTCTACAATTGTTTGCAGGCACAAAAATACATAGTTGATTTAAGTCTACAATTGTTTGCAGACACAAAAATACATAGTTCTCTACAAGAGGCAAAAGTCTAATTCCTGTGTTCCCTGTTGGATCGCTACTCTTACTTTGAAAAAGTGCAACTAAACCCTATGCACTTGTAGACCATCACCCTCACTGATGATTTAAGTAGATATGGATATATTTACTTGATGAAATATAAGTCCGAAACGTTGGAAAAGTTCAAAGAATTTCAGAATGAAGTTGAGAATCATCGTGGCAAGAACATTAAATTTGTACAATCTAATCATGGAGGAGAATATTGGAGCCATGAGTTTAGCAAACATCCATGTGATTGTGGAATTGTCTCACAACTTACTCCTCCAGGAACTCCACAAAGAAACAGAGTATCTGAAAGACGTAATCGAACTTTCACTACAAAAAAATACACTTCCGTGATGATACGTGTTTGTCACAGTAGGTCGCGTTTTTTGTCATGCATGTACATCCATGACGATTTTATGACAGAATCAAGATAGTCATAGTTGTGCTGTCGTAGAAGAGTTCCATGACATTACCAAAATTATCATCACGGAAGTGTCCACTTCCATTGTAAGTGCATCTAGTGCCACACCTAGTTGGTTTTGGAGTATTGACGACAAACCTAGTTGAGGGACTAATGTGTTTATGAGAATTGCAGGATAACACAGGTAGTAGTCTCTCACTGATTCAGTTTACCTATCGGAGATGACCCCTAAAAATGTATGAAGACATTGAAGACAAAGGTGGTACGTGAAGGTATTCACATTGAAGACTATGACAAGAGAAGACATTGTGTGAAGACTATGGAGAGCGAAGACTCAGTTGTTTCGTTGTTTCGTTTTCCTCTTTGTTGAGTCATAGGAACCACCGTACTGTTAAGTGGGGTCCAAGTGAACTAGTCAGAATGACTGAAGTGATGCTTAACCAAAATCCTATGTCTTCGAGCGAAGACAATCAGAGCAAATCTTATCCACAGCTAGATTCAGCTTTGCTTGTAGCCCAAGTAAAGTTGCCGTGTGTGTTTGAAATCTGACCGTTGGAACAAGTGTCAGTTCCTTAGTGACCCAGGGTCATTTCGGACAAATCAGGTTGGGTTGCCTAGTGGCTATAAATAGCCCACCCCCTACACCATAAATTGGTTGGCTGCTCAGAGTTAGTGTACGGCTTTTGTCGTTTGAGAGCAACCCACCTTGAAGCCTTTGAGAGAGAATTCCTTGCAAGGACAAAGCCCTAAACACCCAGAGCCAAAGAGTGTTAGGCATCACTAAAGTCTTCATGTCTATGTGATCTGAAGACTTATTACACTTGAGGACTGTGAATCCTCCAGCCGGTTAGGCGTCGCGTTCTGAGCATCCAAGAGTCATTGTGGATCGCCAGTGAACGAAGTCTGTGAAGGTTTGGAAGTCTACCTTGAAGACTTACCAGAGTGATTGGGCGAGGACTGGGTGTCCTTACCTCAAGGGGAATAAGGTGAAGACGCGGTCTTCTGAGTTGAATCTCAGCCTCCCTAACCAGACGTACAGTTGTCACAGCAACTGGAACTGGTCCAACAAATCATTGTCTTCAACGAGCCACTGGTTCTATGCTTCCCATCTCTTTATTTGCAGATTGGTCCTTGTGAAGTCATTGCATGTTTGCATTATCTATTTGTCTTCACTGTGTGACTGCTTGTTTTGATTGGCTTCATACTATCTTCCATCCTGATCTATACTGCCTAGCTGCTATTAGTCTTTGTGCTTTCATTTCATTGAATACTTGACTATGGCTTGCTTAATGTAGTCTACCTTCTGCTGCATGGTAATAGGTTTATTTCTATTGTTTGTCTTCTAAACTTCCATGTTTTGAAGACTTTCATAAAAATTGCCTATTCACCCCCCCCCCCCCCCTCTAGTCGATCACTAGCACTTTCAATTGGTATAAGAGCAAGGTACTCCCTTGTTTTGTGTGATTCGGTTTAACCACCTGGAGTTTTAGCTATGTCGACTGCAGGGATAATCAAAGTCTCCGTTGTGTGCCCAGTCTTCGATGGAACTAAATATCCCTACTGGAAGAATAAGATGCGCATGCATCTGGAAGACATTGATGTCGACCTCTGGTATGTCGTCAAGAATGGCATCCCCAAGGCTGGTGAAGGTGTCACCGCTGCTGATGTCAAGAAGTTCATTCAAATGGATTCCACTGCCAAGAACATCATCTGTGGTCATCTGACCAAAGGACGGTATGGCCGTGTGAGTTCTCTGGAAACATCCAAGCTAGCCTGGGACTGGCTCTCCAATGTCAACAAAGGCGTCTCAACCCAGAGAGATCAAAGAATCAGTGTACTTCGCAACCGCTTCAAGAGAAACGACAATGAGAATGTCCAGCTCACATTTGATCGACTCACTGACATCACAAATGAGCTTCAAGCCCTCGGCGCTACTGAGATCACCAAGCATGAATTCGTCAAGACACTCCTGAGATCACTTGAGAGCTCGTTTGACACCCTAGCCCTGATGATTCAAGAACACCCTGACTTCAAGACACTCGATCCGTCTGACATACTTGAAAGGCTCAACACACATGAGTTTCAGCTTTCTGAGAAAAGAGACATATACGGTCCCAACTATGGGCGAACTCGTGCTTTGAAGGCAAAAGCTGTTTCCTCAACTGAAGAAGAATCTGATTGCAGTTCTGATGATCCTGAAGACATTGGAAAGGAGATTGCTATGCTTGTGAAGAAGTTCCAGCAATTCACCTAGAAGAAAGGCTTCAGAAAGTCCTCAAGATCCAGCTCAAGGAATGATGAAGCTTCTGCTCATGACTACAAGAAGAGAACATGCCACAAGTGCAAGAAACCTGGTCACTACATCTCTGAATGTCCGCAGTGGGACAATGAGAAGAAGAAGAAGAAGAAGAAGAAGAAGAAGAGCGAGGAATATGACTCTGACGACAAGAAGAAGAAGAAATACTCAAAGTCTTCTTCCAAGTCTTCATCAAAGTCTTCATCACACAAGAAGAGCTCATCTGGCAAGGCTCGTGCGTTTGTTGGCAAGGAAATGGATTCAGAGGAGGAGTCTGCTTCTGAGGAGGCGGAGGTGGAGTCTAAGGAGGAGTCCGATTCTGGCATTGCAAGTATGGCTACAGCCTACGTTGCCAAGTCCATTTTCAACATTGAAGACAATGACTTCATCACCGACGCCAATGCTAATGACCAGGACAACTCCGCTCCCACCTACTGCTTCATGGCACGCGGTGCCAAGGTAAAGTCACGCACTACTCACTATCAAACATCCAGGGAAGATGACTCTGATTGTGGTTCCAAACCCAGTTACAAAACACTTGCTAAAATTGCAACTGAACAACAGAAAGCTATGGAACATATTCAAAAACCGTTAGACAAAAGCGATGACCTGTTAGACGCTAAAATGACTCGATCTCAGTCCTTAATTGAAGACATAAAAAAATCTACATGTTAAGTATGAGGAACTTGAAAGTCGTCATGAAA
Source organism: Triticum urartu (assembly GCF_056163025.1). Lineage (NCBI taxonomy): Eukaryota > Viridiplantae > Streptophyta > Magnoliopsida > Poales > Poaceae > Triticum > Triticum urartu. The sequence goes on from NC_141879.1 coordinate 473,145,692, forward strand.
CGCTCTCAACAACTCATGAAAAGCTTTCCTATGATTATCTTCAAAGGAAGCAAGATCTTGAGAAATTGAGAGCGGCTCATGAAGATCTTCAAAAGGAAAACGAGTCGCTTCGCGCCAAACAGATCAGTTCCGCTCAGGAAGGATTTGAACCACCATGTCTTAAATGCATTGAGCGTGACAATGCTACTTCTGTTGCTGGATGTTCTACTGCTGCTACTATTGCAATATCTTCAACTGTTGATGTGGTAACTAACCCCTCTGCTGAGGATGCCACTGCTATTGCTGATGAAAATGCTAGGTTGAAGACATTGCTTGAAACAGGGATGTACAAAATTCTCAAAGGGCATCAGACACTATGTGGTGTCCTCAAAAGGCAGATCCTGAACCGAAACCCTAGGAAAGAGGGTGTTGGGTTCGAAAGGAAAATGAATGCTGATGGCTCTTACTGGAAACCTGAGCAGTACCCCAAAACCACATGGGTTGCTGCAAAGGAACCTTGAGTGGATCCATCCACCCTATCCGGCTTCACTTGTGCTAATCCCATTGTTATTGATGAATCCTTTGATGCAAACTATAAAATGTTTAAGAATCAGAATGGTGAAGTGTTTGTCAGGTATATTGGTACTAACTGCAGGTATGGGCCACCTATGAAGAAAGTCTGGGTGCCGAAAAAGTGTCTGGAAAATCTTCCTGTGTATGTCGGCATGACACCACAAGTGAAGAAGACAAACCCCAGACCACGGGCTTCATATGGTCCAAAGGCTTCATACAGACAGAGGACTCACCTGAGTCGCACTAACGCAAATGTTTTGCAGGGAAACCATACTCAGGCCTATGAATATGAGCGCGTTTCATCAAACTGCCATGTTCATAAGACCAAGAACTACTCTGCTTATTCTTATGAGTACCATTGTCCACCTGCAAGACTATTTGCTAGGGCTCCAAAGCCAAAGTTCTCAGATGCTGCACTTAGACTCATTGCTTCGAAGCCACCCTTGAAGATGTGGGTGGCTAAGAAATCTTAACTTTTTTGCAGGGAAGGATCTCCAGCCGAAAATCAAATGTGTCTGAAGCTATTGCTAGGGACCTTAAACATCTTGTAGGGCGCAAGATCAAATGCCCAAATGGTCTTATTATGTATTTTGTTCCTGAGTCGCTTGCTACTTGCCCTATCAGTCCTAACCTCGATCTAAGCTTTCATAATCCACTTGCTCGTCAAATGTTTATGCTTCACAATTCTCTTGGTGAAGCCTATCCCCCTAACTGCACTGTAGGGTATGACACCAGCTGCTTCAGAATGGATTATTGATAGTGGATGTACTAATCACATGACTGGCAAGCGAAGTATTCTCATGGACTCAACCTTACATCCATCTGACAAGAGTCACATCACATTTGTTGATACTGATAAAAGCAAGGTATTGGGTCTAGGTAGAGTTGCAATCTCAAGGGATCAGCACATGGATAAAGTGATGCTTGTTGAATCCCTTGGTTTCAACTTAATGTCTGTCTCAATGCTTTGCGATTTAAACATGATTGTGATGTTTGGAAAATATCGTTGCCTTGTTCTAATGGAATCTGACAAGTCTCTAGTCTTTGAAGGGTATCGGAAAGATGATTTGTCCATGGTAGATTTCTCAGCAGGACCACAGCTTGTCGTATGTCTTCTTGCAAAAGCTTCAGAATGCTGGCTCTGGCATTGGAGGCTAGGGCATGCTGGCATGAGGAACTTGCACACTCTTGCAAAGAAGACGCATATCATAGGCATCGAGGGTGTCAAGTTCAAGAAGGATCACTTATGCGGTGCCTGCAAAGCTGGAAAGATGACGAGGGCCAAGCATCCCTCGAAGACAATCATGACAACGACTCAACCCTTTGAACTGCTACACATGGACCTCTTTGGTCCCTCTCACTACTCAACTCTTACCACTACTTCTTGTCTCTATGGCTTCATCATTGTTGATGATTATTCAGGATATACATGGGTGCATATAATCCTCTACAAGACTAAAGTGCAGGATGTCCTCAGACGCTTCGCCAATCGAGCCATGAACAGCTATGGCGTCAAGATCAAGCACATCAGAAGTGACAATGGCACTGAATTCAAGAACACCTGCCTCGACACTTATCTTGATACTTTGGGCATCACTCATGAGTTCTTAGCTCCGTACACGCCACAGTAGAATGGCATCGTGGAACGCAAGAACAGAACACTCATTGAGATGGCCCGGACGATGCTCGATGAATACAAGACTCCAAGAAAGTTCTGGCCTGAAGCCATTGATACTGCATGCCATATCATCAACCGTGTTTATCTACACAAGCTTCTGAACAAAACATCCTATGAGCTCCTCACTAGTAAGAAGCCAAATGTCAGTTACTTCAGAGTATTTGGTGCTAGGTGCTGGATCAAGGATCCACATCACACTTCAAAATTTGCACCAAAAGCACATGAAGGTTTTATACTTGGATATGGAAAGGATTCACACTCCTACAGAGTCTTCAACCTCTTTCACTATAAAGTGGTTGAAACTGTGGATGTGCGGTTCGACGAGACTAACGGCTCGCAAAGAGAGCACCTGCCAAATGTGCTAGATGAAGTTCCATCCAGTGAATCCATCAAGCTTATGGGAACTGGAGAAATCATACCGTCTGAAGCACAGCCGAAGAGGAACTCATCATCTCTGCACCTGATCAACCTGAAGAAAATGCTCAGCCTGAAGACAATCCTTCTAACGATGACAATGATCAACAAGAGCAAAATCTTCGTCTTGTTCATCCTCGTGTTGCAAATGAAGTACAGATTGAGAAAATAATTGATAGCATCAATGCACCTGGTCCACTCACTCGTTCAAGGGCAACACAACTAGCAAATTTCTGTGGGCACTTTGCATTCGTCTCAATATCTGAACCCAAGAAAGTTGATGAAGCCTTCATGGAACCTGAATGGATTCAAGCTATGCAAGAAGAGCTTCAAAAATTTGAGGTGAATAATGTATGGGAACTGGTCAAGCATCCTGATCCTCGTAAGCACAATATCATAGGCACTAAATGGATATATCACAACAAGCAAGATGAGCATGGTCAAGTTGTCAGAAACAAAGCTCATCTCGTTGCTCAAGGATACACTCAAGTTGAAGGAGTTGACTTCGATGAAACATTTGCTCTTGTGGCTAGACTTGAAGCCATACGCATACTGCTGGCCTATGCAAATCATCATAACATACTTCTATATCAAATGGATGTGAAGAGCGCTTTTCTCAATGGCAAGATTGAACAAGAAGTGTATGTTGCACAACCGCCTGGCTTTGAAGATCCAAAACATCCTGACATGGTGTGTAAGCTCAACAAGGCACTGTATGGCCTCAAACAAGCCCCTCGTGCCTGGTATGACACACTCAAGGACTTCATGAAGAGCAAAGGCTTCAAACCTGGTTCCCTAGATCCCACGCTCTTGACGAAGACATATGATGGTGAACTTTTTGTGTGCCAAATATATGTGGATGACATTATCTTCGGCTGCACTAATCAGAAATACAGTGATGAGTTTGGATACATGATGCAAGAGCAATATCAGATGTCCATGATGGGTGAGTTGAAGTTCTTCCTTGGTCTTCACGACAGCAACGCAACGGCATCTTCATATCTCAAGAGAAATACCTCAAAGATTGCCTGAAGAATTTTGGAATGCAAGACTGCAAAGGTTACATGACGCCAATGCCAGCTAAACACCATCTGGCCCGACGACAATGGTAAAGAGTTCGATCAAAAGGTATACCGCTCCATGATTGGTTCTTTGCTTTATTTATGTGCATCTAGGCCAGATATCATGCTTTGTGTTTGCATGTGTGCCCGATTCCAAGCGGCACCAAAGGAATCGCATCACTTAGCTGTGAAGCGAATTCTTCGATATTTGGCTCACACCCCAACACTAGGATTATGGTATCCAAAGGGCTCAGAGTTTGATCTAGTTGGATTCTCAGATGCTGATTATGCTGGTGACAAGGTGGATCGCAAGTCTACATCAGGCACATGTCACTTTTTGGGACGATCACTTGTATGTTGGTCTTCAAAGAAGCAGAACTGTGTATCTCTCTCCACTGTTGAATCTGAATACATTGTTGTTGGATCTTGCTGCGCTCAGCTTCTATGGATGAAGCAAACACTCAAAGACTATGTCATTCATCTGAAGCAAGTGCCACTCTACTGCGACAACAAAAGCGCCATCAAGATTGCTAACAACCTAGTTCAGCACTCGAAGACAAAGCACATTGAAATTCGTCATCACTTTCTCAGAGATCATGTCATGAAGGAAGATATTGATATCATACACGTCAACACTGAAGAGCAACTGGCAGATATCTTCACAAAGCCCTTGGATGAGAAAAGGTTTTGCAAGTTACGGTGTGAGCTAAATATCTTGGAATCCTCAAATGTCCTGTGATGAGGCACACATCCTAACACTTATGCATGTTGATGACTTAGATGTGCAGCACACAAAGTAAAGTATATCTTCAATCAATGAAGACTTACATTCTGAGTGTGAATACATTAACGTGGAATTTGACTTCGGAACGCCACGATAATTGTGCGCCGTGTCTGGGTCTAATACTTCCTATACGGTGGGTAACGCCACCACCAAATTCTTCCTTTAGAAGTGTTTTTCTCATGGCGTTACATTTGCAACTCTTCACATTTTGTTTGTCTTCAATGTTAACATGGCCTCATGTTTATCTTCAAATGTACTGATTTGGTTTCTGTCCTCTACAGCATTCACTTATAGCTATGTCTTCACGTTGAATCTTTTGAACTAAGTGAATGTAATCGGACCCTAACCTTTCTATGCTCCCGTCTCAAATCTATCTATCCAAATCATATGCATTCTATTGAAACTGTCGAATGTCTTTGCTGAGTCCTTGTCAGCAGGAGACACAGAGACAAACATTAATCTGTTTTCAATGCTCAATCCTTTTTACCTGAAACCCGGAGAAGTGGGAACGACCACTCGACAATCCAGGCATGCGTGGGAACATGGAACAACCTCCAATGTGTTGCATGATCGCCACGTGTCGTTCAAATGTGAACCTCCAGGGGCACCTGCGTAATAACGTTGTGCCGTCCCTGTCTCTATAAATACACGCCTCACCCTAGTCATTGTCTCTTCTTCCACTCTCGCACAAACCCTAGCGCCACCGCTAGCCCTCGACGACGCTGGCGACGAAGCGCTTAGCTGCCGCGACCTCACTGACACCGTCCTCATGCCGGCCGCGGACATCATCTTCTCCGCCGTCGCCGTAGGTGTCCTCCGTCGCCAAGTTAGGGCACGGAAGATCGAACTGCTCGGCCTCCTCTCCCACTCCGTCTAGTAGTTCCTCGTGTGGTAAATAAAACCTCCTTTTACAGTCTTTTTGATCTGATAAATTCATCCTTTTCAACCACAAGTGGTTTCTGTTCCCACAAGTTGGATCTATCTCATTCTGCATCTCATAGCATGCCTAGTATGTTCACTTATGCTTCACAAAGTAGTTAGATTCCTCACTTGTACTTATTCGTGGATTCATACAAATCTGGAACCAACTCTCTACATATGAGTGAATGTCTTCGCACTATGAGGTCAATGTCTTCTAAACTGATTTATCTTCAAAATCTTCTGAGAATGCATATGACCTCTTCCCCTTCCCTCGCACCTCTAATGCTGTCACAGGTACATGTCCGTGGGAGAATCCCTTGGTTCTCATAGTCTGCATTCATTTGCAGAGTTCTTACAGCATCATACAAAATTCTCCTGAAGCCAGTTCTTGTCTGACCAGTAGACGGAAGACTTTGGCAATGTTGAAGCCTTTCAGTCTAAACTTCATGGCAACAGAAAAATCAGTCAGGAAGGGCGGCAGACAGCGCCGTGGAAACACTGCTAAGGACCTGCCACCGGATCTCTATGAGCTATACAAGTCAGATCCAGAAGAGACCTATGGAGAACGCAAGAACCGAATCCAATGGATTCGAAGACATTGGGCAGAGGAATGGTTCAAGTACAGATTCGTCACCGACGAATATGCTGAGAAGAGTGCCATCAAGGGCCCCTGGGGAGATATAATATACAAAGGCTTTCAGCCCAAGTCGAAGTCCGAAGCTATTGCTCAAGGCTTCTACCCCTGCATGATTCGTGGACCTCAGTCTGCTAATGCCGACCCATCCTCTCTGTTATGGTGTCAAGAAGATAATCTCTTCAAGCGCAACTATCAGTTTGCAAAGAACTCGGCCAAGGAAAACAAGAAGTCTTTGGGATTAGACTTCAACCCAGGCCCCTCTGTGCCACGTGCTGATGGCACATGTGAAGCTGAACCCAATCTGGTTGGGCCCTTCTACAACTTAGAAGGTCTCATCACTCACATAAAGGTTCAAGGGGCAGACGTGGATCAACCTGCAGACGACGCTGATTCTGACGAAGAGCTTGCACCACCGAAGCCTGTGAAGCAAATGAAACCCAAGGCTTCAAAGCCCTCTTCAGTACCAAAGGCTTCAAAGCACTCATCTGCAGCAAAGGTCTCACGGGCGAAGCCTCTGGCCACTGCACCTCCTGAAGTCAGTGTGCAGTCTGAAGATCTCTCACGCATCTCCAAGTCTGCCAAGTCGAAAAAGCCCATGCAACCCACTGGTCAAGCACTGATCCCAGTTGCTGTTTTGAGAAACGAGAATGACGCCATTGATCTGTCCAGCGACGACAATCTTGGCAATGACGCTCTTGAGCAGTTGATCAAGAGCAAGCAAGAGGTGTAAATCTTCAATGATCTTCCTCTCTTTGATGTGGAAATCTTAAACAAGTTTATTGATGAGTGGTTTGACAGCCAAATGTCAGCTTTGATGATCTTCAGCTTCCAATTGGCCTCAGCATCTCCTTCCACGAAGCCATTGCTCCTGAGCTAGCTCTAGCTTAGAAAATTGTTGAGCTGAAGCATAAGATTGATTATGAAAAGGCTCAATTCAAGAAGCACATGGCCAAGCTCAATGTTGAAGACATTCAAAACTTCAAGGTCATGATGCATGAGCTCAAGGAGGCATTCCACAAGAAACGAGAAGAAGCAAAAGGTTCTCGTGAGCGCATGAAGAATCTTGCTGCCAAATGTGTTCAAGGCTACAATGAAGCTGAAAAGCGCAAGGCCTTGGGGCGACCAGGCATCGACCCCAGAATGGCTGCCAAGAAGAAGAAGAAGCTAGCTGTGGCAGAACCAGAAGCATCAAGGCAGGAAGAACCTCGCATTGTCTTCCCAGCCAGTATGACAGGCTCAAAGCCTAAGGTCCCCACAATGGCTTCAGAATTCAAGAAAACTAGAGCAGATGAATCTAAAGCCAGAAAGCGCAAGACCAAAGCCACCACTGATGATGCTCCCCCAACCAAGAAAAGGAAAACAAAGAAGAGAGACCGGGCTGCTCCCACAGAGCCCCTTGTTGTCGAGCCAATCTCAGTGGCTCGTCCTGCGTCTGAACATCAAGAGCGCCAGTTGATAGTTCATGAGCCTGCTTCCACAGAGGCTCCTGAAGCTGAAGACAATCCAGCTGTTGACCCCACCACAGCTGAAGACATTGGTCCTCACGACAATGTTGAAGATGATGAAGTCCTTCCTCAGATCGAGCACAATTTGGTATCATTGCATGTGCTCACGCACAGCGAGCTCATCAGCATTGGTCGTCCTCTGACGCCAACTGCTCGGGATGCATCATGGGCTGATCACCCACAACAACAAGACACCCCAAGTACTCCCCAACCACAAGTCACCTCACCAGTGCAAGATGACGATGACTTTGAGGCCCAGCCAACTCCATCTCCACAGGCGTCGCCAGCGTTACGCAGGCTTCACAAAGGACCAAGGCCCCAAGTCACTCTTCCAAGCGTTCCAAAAGGAGAAATGCATCACCAATCTGTTGCACGTCAAGTGTTCCCAGAAGCCACTCCAACTGAAAACGTCTCTGAGTCTGAAGCCAAAATGGCTGAAGATATTCCGGCTGCATCAGCCGATGAAGAAGTAGAACCATGTGATGAAGAAAGAGTTGCTACACCCCCGTCCAACCCTGAAGTTGTTCTCGAGGAGAACATGTCTGACCCTCCAGCTCCTGAAGTGGAGGTTACCAATACTGAGGTGGCCACCAACATCAACACAGAAGCCAATGACGTTGTCATGGCTAAAGCTAATGTGGCACCTGAAGCCAATGTGGTGCCAGAAGTGAATGCACCTGAAGCCAATGCAGCACCCGAAGCAAATCTGCTGCTTGAAGCCAATGTTGCACCAGACGTAATCATTCCTCCTCAAGCTATTGTGCCACTTGCAGCCCATGTCAACGAAAATGCCCATGCTCCTGTACCCCCTCCAAGACCTCATACTGTTGAGCTGGCATTTGATCGTGGTCAGCCTGTTATGGTCCGATGGCCCATTCTGGTTCCTCCACCTGCTGTGGGTCCACAATTTGACTATCATGTCGAGCACAGGCCTCAAGTCCAGAAGCCCAAGCCAAGACTTCCAAGATTCCCAGGCACTGCAACCTCACCTGGGGTCTTCAATGTGAATGGCTTCGTGGCACATAACACCTTCTTCAACAGCGCCAAGAACCCTTACTCCAAACCTCGCATTTCATCAGATCGGTTCTGGAGCTATCAGCAGCGCAGCTACTATTCATGCGTCTTATACAATCAAGGGCATATATTTCCACATATGCGTCTCGACACTGAAGCTATAGCTGGCCTGCCCTGTCTAGAAGAAGCGTTGGATTGCTTTAGAGACGCTGGACTTCTGCAATTTGTCACAGACAAGGAACACTGGAATGAAGAGCTTCTATTACAGTTTTATGCAACTCTTCACATTCGAGGCTACAACACGGATCCAAAGACTTGGGTCCTTGAGTGGATGACAGGCAATGTCCATCATGAAGCCAAAGCTCTTGATATCATTGAGCTCACAGCCCTACCCACTCCTGGTGAATACTATGAACCAGGTTGTCAACAACACCAGAATGCTTTGGAGAGCATTTTTCAGAAGCCAGAACCCAACATGAGCCAAATGCTGAGCATGATGAAGCCTTTGCCTCACGACGCTGAATACCCATCTGAATTCTTTGTTGAAGACCTATAGTATCTGCCTCGCACCATTTACCATATCATCAGAAAAACTCTATGGCCTGTCAAAGGACATTCATCTGCAGCGAAGCTTGAAGGAGCAATGAAGACTTTGGTTTTCTATATCTTCAATGGCATCAGCTTCAATGCTCAAGACTTCTTCATCAGGCAATTGGCTGCATCTGGCTCCGACATTTTTGGTCTGAAGTTTTATGCTCCATGGGTAATGCATCTTATCAAGCTTCACTCATTCTTCAACTATCAGCCGTCTGCGCGCAATCATCTTGTATTCTTGCCAGAGGTTGATCTGTCTGTTGAAGCTATTTACCCAGAGCCTGCTAAGGATCCGATTTATCTTCACAATGTTGATTGTCAAAGCTTCACCCAGCCCATTGAAGGAGTTCAGGCAGTCTCTCGTGTTTATCCCTAGGCTGGTAACACACGTGCCCCTCGCGCTCAAACTGACGCCACTGGAAGCACCATTGCCCAAAGGCCTCGGAAGCGATCTCGTCTTCTCAATGACCGAGAGCTTCTCATCGCGCTACATCAGAAATAGGATAAGCATCACAACTGGCTTAAGCATCAGATGCAAAGCCTCTTGGTGGACGTCAATCGCATCCGCAATCTTGCCACCAAGAATGCCTTTGTTACACATGAAACCTGTCGGAGGTCTTGGAAGAGTTTGACATTGCTTAGTGCTGAAGCTGATCTACAAGACGATGGCTTCACAGAAAGATTCAAGTTTGACTCAACTCCTCCAAGGAATGCTCACTTGCGTCGGACTCCCTCACTTGAAGACTCTGACTATTTGTCCTCAGCTGCGATGGTGAATGCCAGAGTCATCGATGACCAAGATGATGCCACTTCACCTCCTCCAACTTCAGCACGTGTCGACACTGCACCGAGTTCTTCTACACCATCGAACCTCAACGACGACCCTGCTCCTTCACCTGCACCTCATGGGAACGAGTAGGCGCTCTATGTCTTCAAACCTTTTTGGTCCTTACTGACAAAAGGGGGAGAAGCATATGAGTTGATAGTCTTCAAGCGGGTCCATATGGGTGGTTGCTTTACTGGTTGCTATACATTTGCCAAGTGCTTACAACTCTCGCTTTTGATACATTTGGTTCGTTTTTGAGTTGTAACACTTAAACTTGATGGTCGTCTGCTACCTTTTTCGACACTATGTGATGCGATGATAAATTCCGCATGTGCAACGATAAATTCCGCACGAAGTCATTTTGCACACGTCCATTTTTCATTATGCATGTCATTATCTTCATTATATCATTACATGCATGATGAACTGTCTTCATAAGTAGAAGAGTAGCTCCGCAAGTACAACCCGCCATGTGCATTTGCATTCAAAAGCAAAATACTTATATGCACATCTTCAGGGGGAGCCTTCCTGCTACTTACGAAGACAATACTTAAATCCTTTACAATTTCACATACCTTTATCCCCGTTGAAAACTTCAACCAGTTTGTCATCAATCACTAAAAAGGGGGAAGATTGTAAGTGCATCTAGTGCCACCCCTAGTTGGTTTTGAAGTATTGACGACAAACCTGGTTGAGGGACTAATGTGTTTATGAGAATTGCAGGATAACACAGGTAGTAGTCCCTCACTGATTCGGTTTACCTACCGGAGATTACCCCTAAAAATGTATGAAGACATTGAAGACAAAGGTGGTACGTGAAGGTATTCACATTGAAGACTATGACAAGAGAAGACATTGTGTGAAGACTATGGAGAGCGAAGACTCAGTTGTTTCGTTGTTTCATTTTCTTCTTTGTTGAGTCATAGGAACCACCGTACTGTTAAGTGGGTCCAAGTGAACCAGTCAGAATGACTGAAGTGGTGCTTAACCAAAATCCTATGTCTTCGAGCGAAGACAATCAGAGCAAATCTTATCCAGAGCTAGATAAGTCAGCTTTGCTTGTAGCCCAAGTGAAGTTGCCGTGTGTGTTTGAAATCTGACCGTTGGAACACGTGTCAGTTCCTTAGTGACCCAGGATCATTTTGGACAAATCAGGTTGGGTTGCCTAGTGGCTATAAATAGCCCACCCCTACACCATAAATTGGTTGGCTGCTCAGAGTTAGTGTACGGCTTTTGTCGTTTGAGAGCAACCCACCTCGAAGCCTTTGAGAGAGAATTCCTTGCGATGACAAAGCCCTAAACACCTAGAGCCAAAGAGTGTTAGGCATCACTGAAGTCTTCCTGTCTGTGTGATCTGAAGACTTATTACACTTGAGGACTGTGAATCCTCCAGTCGGTTAGGCGTCGCGTTCTGAGCATCCAAGAGTCATTGTGGATCGCCGGTGAACGAAGTCTGTGAAGGTTTGGAAGTCTACCTTGAAGACTTACCAGAGTGATTGGGCGAGGACTGGGTGTCCTTAGCTCAACGGGAATAAGGTGAAGACGCGGTCTTCTGAGTTGAATCTCAGCCTCCCTAACCAGACGTACAGTTGTCACAGCAACTGGAACTGGTCCAACAAATCATTGTCTTCAACGAGCCACTGGTTCTATCCTTCCCATCTCTTTATTTGCAGATTGGTCCTTGTGAAGTCATTGCCTGTTTGCATTATCTATTTGTCTTCACTGTGTGACTGCTTGTTTTGATTGGCTTCATACTATCTTCCATCCTGATCTATACTACCTAGCTGCTATTAGTCTTTGTGCTTTCATTTCATTGAATACTTGACTATGGCTTGCTTAGTGTAGTCTACCTTCCGCTGCATGGTAATAGGTTTATTTCTATCGTTTGTCTTCAAAACTTCCATGTTTTGAAGACTTTCATAAAAATCGCCTATTCACCCCCCCCCCCTCTAGTCGATCACTAGCACTTTCATCCATGACGATAAATCGCGTGTCACAGAAGTGCTTTCGTCAAGGGTGACCGACACGTGGCATCCACCGTAACGGAACGCCGTTAAGCTATCAGGTCCAGTTTTGGATCCGATAACCCGTTAACAGCCCCGACAAATGGGGATTTTCCACATGTAAAATCAGCATTGGCTGGAGGAAACACGTGTCGGCTCACTGTTGGGACAGATGTCATCCAATCATTGGACCCAAGGCGCCTATGATACGTCGACACATGGCACGGCCCAACACAGGCCCATTCCTGTGAAAAGGCCGGCCCGTTTGACTTGGTCAAAAGGTGGCGGGTCGGCCCACGGAAAGCCTCTTAACGGCATGTTCGCATATAGCCCATTTAAAGCCCGCTAACTCACGGCCCGTTACGGCCTACTGGAATTAGGCCCAGTAGCGTCATCTGGGCCGTCGAATATGATTCCAGCCAGTTGTAACTTCCGGCCCATGTATGGTCCATGACGTATTTTGGCCCATATGAGTCCCTTTGTAACTCTTGGCCCATTAACGGCCCGTGGTGAAACCGGTCCATAATGAGCAGTGTATCGCTTTATACCCATTAGCAGCCCATTATTCCATTGGGTCGTTTCCAGCCCGTGTTACCTTTCGGCCTTCTCAGGGCCCATTTATTCTTGGGCTCATTTCCAGCATTCAGTTACTTACGGCCAGTTACTAGTCTTTTCTTCTTGTGGGCGAAATTCAGCCCGTGGATACAGTCGGCCCGTTTGTGGCCTGTTAATCTGTTGGGCCATTTTCATAGCATCATCAAATACGGATTATTAACGGCCCATTATGGTCAGCCCATAAAATGTACGATTTCCACTCTAGCCCGTTTACGGCCCCTTATACGGCCCGTACAAGGCCCATAGATGAGACGGCCCATAGAAGGCCCATTGATCCAACGGCCCATAGAACGCCCATTGATCCTATGGCCCATAGAAGGCCCATGGATCCGATGGCTCGTAGAAGGCCCATTGATCCGACGGCCCATAGAAGGCCCATTGATCCGACGGCCCATAGAAGGCCCATGGATCCGACGGTCCATAGAAGGCCCATGGACCCGACAGCCCATAGAAGGCCCATGGATCCAACGGCCATAGAAGGCCATGGATCGTCCGTCCCGTAGATGGCCCATGGATCATACGACATGTGGAGGGCCATGGTCACTGCAATGTTTGGGCGAGTTGGCCCCCGTTTGAACGATATAGCATATTCAAAGAATTATCCTACTCTATACTATCACCTCTAAAAACATACACTATACAATAAAGAGACTAAGGCATAGAAACGTAGAATAATCCTACACTATACAATAAAGAAATTACAGCCGATTATAGCCACTGGGCATTATGGTTCGGCACCAGTGATAATAAAGCATACACAAACAGCAAATTACATGCACTGGGCAAATACAGCTCCTACATCATGGACGCGCATCAACATAACTTACAATTTGAACTATAATCTCTTTAGAAAATAGGATTGGCCGGATTTAGATAGCACAAATTTCAGTCTGCAAAATCTCCAATTCCTTCGTTGTTACCTCAGTGTCTTGTTTCATTTTTTGACTCCTGCATCTAACACCTGCATGTCCAGTCTCAACTTGTTGATTGTACGTTGAGAATCATGTACACGTTGTCTTGCCACCTCTAGTTGATGCTCGAGAACATCAGCACATTCCAATTCCAAATCATTCGGTGACGGCCATGCCGCACTGCTTGTAGATTTTTGTGTTGATGTCACCTCATCCTGAAATGTTTCTATAAGTACACATGACTAGGGAAAAAATATAGTTACAACAGTGAAGCGAGCAAGGCAGACTATTTTGTACATGGCAAAACAGGACTAACAACAATGTTACACGTCATGAAGCATAAGCAAGTGATATTTTAAAAATTATAAAAAAAGGTAGTCTGTGTAGCCTGCATACAGAAATCTCTCTTAGCTCACCAGAGGAGCATGATGTTGGGGCCCAATCCAAAACACAGACAAGTTACAAATTTAGACAGCACATTGCGTAGAAGTAAGCAAGCAGTTGGTCATTCTGTAGCTCAATTAAAGTCTTAGGGAGCATAATGAACAGCAGAGGGTTTCATACAAACATACTACAGCAAGCAAAACTATGCAATCATTAGCCTAGTATAAACTAGATTGTGAGCCTCATGCAATAATAGTTGGTTAATAGACTTCAAAGCTTCAGGCACACTTCGGCGGAGTAATTAAATGGTAAGGCCTTTAATTATGTCAACTAATAGTTATACAAGTACCCAACATCAGGCATCATCCTTTGGGCATCTCATTAACTGAGGACAAATAAAGCAATTGAAAAGAGCAAATTAACTATGCCTGAAACAAATAAGGAATTGAACTGTTGAGTTGGATACAGTGACTTACCTTAATAGGTTGAAGAGGCTCAACGTAGATCCTACTTCTCTTGCAAGGCTCCTTCCTAACATCTTGTACTTGGAAATCCTCAATCTTATCTTCATTGCACCCCCTCTGCAAGGTGACACAAACTAGTTACTCGTCTCCTTGGAAGATAAATATGCATAGTTTCCAGTCTGTGAACACGAAAGGATAGATTATAACAAAACAACATCACATAATGAAACATGCCGCATCTCTTGCACTTGCACGCAATGAAATGAGCATTTACTATGCCTACACTCTGTAAAAACTAGGCATACCTTCGAACTGGATCTCCAGGTACTCTTGGAGAGCCTACTTTAGTGTACAGCCAAACCTTTATGTCACCTATGAGTTAGAAAAGGCCCCACTACAGCAGCCCTTAGTGTTTAAATCGTTGACAAGCTCTCTTAGAGTGTTAGGTCAAGAACAACAAGTAATCAAGCAAACAGTCCTAGTATGGCTGGCTGATGCAAACAAGCAGTTGAACAGATGTGTGAGCAAATCTTACATATCAAGAAAAGAAGCAAAGAAGGAGGCTTAAAGACCATCACTTGACTGACCAGATTTAAGGGGCATTTAAACATCATGTGCAACGTATGAACTAACATAAACATTGCATATTCTAGATTCTACAATGGAATGCACATGTATTAGGTTATGTCATGTATGATGATGCTTAAATGTACACTATAGCAAGCAGGAGTGATTCATCATTGCACGCACAATTGAATTACAGGTTAAGGGCCAGTTCTGTTCCGCCTTTTCAGGGCTTATTGTCAATATAAGCCATAAAAGGTGTAAAGAACTCATTTTTGAGTTATGGGCTTGGGCTTAACTAATTTCGCTTTGGAGGGGGGTGTTTCGGGTAGAACCTCACTAAAACTTGAAGGGAAGGGGAATAGTGAAATGACTCTGTTGTTTGCCTATATTACACTCAAAATTCAACTGCTGACGCCCGCGTCACACCTCACCCTCAAGTAAAAACAAACACGCAAGCATTCATTGCCCTGTCCGCTTGCATATCCTCTCCCCTTTCCCTCTACCTTGATCCCCTGCCTGCAGCACTAGGGTTCCTCCAGCGAGTTGTCGCCACTGGTCCCATCTTGCCTGGTCCTCGACGATGCTCTATCCAGCTAGGCTACATGGCCGGCGGGTAGGGGCAAATCTCCTTGGCTGCTCCTCCCTCTGGTCCCGCCCCTCATTCTCATGGTCTCCAGCAGCTGCTCCACTGTGGTTCGTCCAGCGCACTACTCCGGCAGGCGCTGCACAAGTACGGCTGATGCCACACTGTGGCAGAAGGCACCTTATTCCCCCTCCCCACCTCCCAGGTCGTGGCCTTGAGGTGTTGTTGAAGGATGAGCTCATCCAACAAGGTGAGGATCTCCTCTGATTTTTTTTGCCAAATTTTCATTCTGATCCACTATACGATGAATTGCTATGAGCTGCTTCTGCTGCTATATGATGCATTGCTATGAGCTGCTCTTGCATCTACTATATGATGAATTTCTATGAGTTGCTGCTGCTATATGATGAATTGCTATGAGCTGCTGCTATATGATGAATTGCTATGAGCTGCTCCTGCAGCTACTATATGATGAATTGCTATGAGCTGTTGCTGCTATATAATGAATTGCTATGAGCTGCTGCTATATGATGAATTGCTATGAGCTGTTGTTGCTATATGATGAGTTGCTATAAGCTACTCCTGCTCCTGCTGTATGATGAATTGCTATGAGTTGCTCCTACTGGTGCTATATGATGAATTGCTATGAGCTGCTCCTGCTGCTGCTGTATGATGAGTTGCTATGAGCTGCTCCTCCTGATGCTATATGATGAATTGCTATGAGCTGCTCCTGCTACTGCTATATGATGAATTGCTATGAGTTGTTGCTGGTATATGATGAATTGCACACTGTTGCTGCTGCTGTATGATGAGTTGCTATGAGCTGCTGCTGCTATATGATGGTTTCAGGTGGTGCTGCTATATGATAATAACCAGCCACTTGGACCATCGAATTTCAATAAATAATTGTTCTTCATTTAAATGTGGGTCATGCATTCTTCGTTTAAATTAGGCAATGGGATCTCTATGGAAAACGTTGACCAAAGTAGATGGTATCTTCGTATTTGCATTTTGAGCAAATAGTGATGGTCTGTTTTCCTATCATAATAATTACTGAACTGGGTTCAATTTGTGATGTTTGCAAGTCAAATTAATTTTCATATGGGCAGCAAAATGAAAAAATATAATGCAATCTACACTTTTCACTGATCATACCAAAGATAAGCTGAAAACGCAATGAAAAGAATTGGTTGGCTTATTACATGGAGCTTATATTCACAGGTGCTTATTTTCTTAGGATAACTCGTAATAATTGTCCCTAAGAAACTTGGCCAATAGAACCGACATACAAATAACATGTCACGATGATTGCAATGGAGGAGTGACGTACCATAGCACACTGTATAGGCTCACCGCTGCCTCTCCTTTTTTGCGATGTTCCATGAAATTGCCACATACATCTTGTACTTTCTCATTGTGTAACCCTATCTGCAAGTTGACACGGCTAATTTCAGACATCTCTACATGATAATACATTGCATATCCCTTGCGCATATTTAAACCACCAATTAATGATTGTGTGCGTAGCATAAACTAGCCATGACTCTGTGTGCTGGACTAGCAGGCACTCTAAGGGAGCCTAATGTAATGCACTGGAATTCCTACATACCACCTACGATTTTGTGTAATGTACTGCCTCTGTTCCTAAATATATGTCTTTGTAGAGATTCTAGTATGGACCACATACAGATGTATATAGATGCATTTTCGAGTGTAGATTCACTCATTTTGCTCCGTATGTAGCCTATAGTGGAATCTCTAGAAATACTTATATTTAGGAACGGAGGTACGAGGTAGTATCATGTATGACATCTACATATCTAATTTAGCAGCCAGTAGTAGAAATCATTGTCTGCACAAAGGGATTACTGGTCGAAAATCCTAGCAAAGCACGCTGGCAGGCATAGAACAATACAAGAGAGAGACGCACTTACAAGATCATAGCAATGCCTCAGTCCAGGATCTTGGTTGGCCAAGCTGTTAGATCTAGAAGAAACATCGTCCTTGTAGTTTTTGCCAGCTGCATAACAGGTAACAGCGACCTGTTAGTATATTTGAAGTACATCGGGCAGGTGATGCTGGACGGGTTTAAAGGTGACAAGTACCTAGGCCGTGGTGGGTGCTTGGCATCTTGCCAGACGGTGGGAATCAGGTTAGAAATGTCAAGGGTGATGACGTTGCGCTGGCTGTTGGGGTCCGGTAAGGAGATCTAGAACCGCCGAGTA
Organism: Triticum urartu; assembly: GCF_056163025.1. Classification (NCBI taxonomy): domain Eukaryota; kingdom Viridiplantae; phylum Streptophyta; class Magnoliopsida; order Poales; family Poaceae; genus Triticum; species Triticum urartu. The sequence continues at coordinate 473,163,430 of NC_141879.1, forward strand.
GGGTGTTTGTGGAGCGGCTCCGGTAGGGTGGACTACAGTGTGGGCAAAGCGGATCTGTGTCCATGGACGAGGGAGTAGGTGAAGCTGCTCCGGTGGTTGGGTTAAGGATGGTGTCGACGATGCGGAACTGCGACCGTGGACGAGGCGTCAGAAGTTGCTCTGGTAGGTTGGATGAGGGTGCGAGGAAGCGGATCTAAGGCTGTGGACTTGTGAGTTCGCAAAGCGGCCCCGGTAGGGTAGAGAATGGTATAGGTGAAGCTACTCCGGTGGGGGTGACGATGGTGTCGGCGAAGCGGCTCCGGTAGGGTTGAGGACGGTGTCGGCAAAGAGGATCATAGGCTATCGACAGGGGCGTCGGTGGGGCAGCTCTGGGGGTGTGTGGACGAAGCGTCTCCGATGGGGAGTACGAATGAGCCGCTGCAGATGCGTTGCGGTTGACGAGAGTACCGGCGATGTAGATCTAGCGTCATGGACAAGGCCGACACTGAATGGGATGTTGTACAATGGTGGAAGAGCAGTCTACTTGTTTCTAGGGGAGGTGGGAAGGGTAGATGCGGCCGCAGAAGCAGATCCGGTGAGGTGGACGCCGCTGGCAGTGAATGGGCTCTGGTACACCGGTGGATGAGCAGTCTAGGGTTTCGAGAGGGGAGGGGAGAAAGGCCGATGAAGTGCGAATGGCATGATGTAAGATGCTCTGGTGATGTGGAGTTAGTCGTTTTGCGGGAGGGGGGAGGAAATGGGGGTGCCATGTAGTGGGGGGAACCGGAAGTTACCAAAGCAGCCCCGACCTATTATGTAGATGAGGGCGGTATTGTAACTATTGGTCTCCGTGCACCAAGGACAAAAGGGGAATTTCGCATGCTAAAGACTAAGGTGGCGGAAATTTTAGAAGGAGGCGGGAGATTTTGCCGCCCACGGGATCGTTCGTATCCAGTTTCAACTAATTTTGGACCGTGCTAGCGGGAAGGTCATGCGAGACTGTGTACACGGGGCACGCGTCAGCAGTTAATAACTAGTGTGAAGTCCACCCCAGAAAAAAAGACAATAACTCGGGATGATGCGCCGATAACTTGGACGTTCACACGGGCGCGACCAATCGTACGGGTGTAGTGGCGCGTTCACAAAAAAGGGATCAAATGCTCAGCCTATGTATTTCTCGTGTAAATAGATAATTTAGTGCAATTGGTTATTTACTTTAAACATAATGCATTGACGTGTTAGTGTAGAGGCGCACAAAAAGAAATGGATATTGTAGTCCGCTACTTAAAAGTGTTACCTCATATGATTACATAGCCCCCATTTCATAAATTGTGTACCCGTTGAATTCATATATGAATATTACATATATTAATTCATACTAGAACCTTAAATCATCCAAGACTAATGATTTTGAATGCAAGAGTAACAATGGTGCATGTACATGATAGCTACATTGTTTGTTTGAAGAAACATCACTGTAACTTTGGCATGCACAACTGAAAAGGTTTATTTAAATAGAAAAAAATGTGATACGTGAGTATCCAATCTTTATAGCGTTGAATCGATATTGTACCTTTGGCCACGATACGAAGTAGATATTGATTTATGTTCAAGCGATGCATGTCCACGATCGCTAGATAGTGATACGTGAATGAATTGTGCAATCTCTCTCACACGCATGCATATCTCATTTCCCTGTGGGCATCGAAATCACACACGCGCACTTCGTGTATTTCTCTCCCTCTGTTAAGGTTAGAATCCGTCTTTCTACCCCGTCCTACAAGTCTCTCACACAAAAACACACACGCTCTCTCTGTCGAACACGCTCACCCCTTTAATTCCACCCACCCACAGCCACTAATGTCTCAAAGTATAATAATGTCTCACACACATATGCATAAGGTTAACTCAAGTTCCAAAACCATATGAATACATACAATGGGATTCCAGCAGAGCACCTTTTGTTTTGAGATTTCTCTCTCTCTCTCTCACACACACACACGCTTGCATTTGCATGCACACTGTTTTGTTTATCTTCGTGATGCTTTAAGTATGCCTCGCAAAAATGCTATCTACCTATCCCTTAATATAGCTAGATATGTGTCACACAAACTCCTTCTCCCTACTAGCAAGATGCCCATGCGTTGCACGGAACATCAAGATGCATTTGTATGAGTAGTTTATCTTGTGGGAGAAAAGGATGAACGAGGGAATGCCTTATTTGCAAATGCGGAGAGGGGTGTGGGTATCTTTTTGCAAAATTACCATAGTTTCCTTCCTACCCGTCGGATATGAATCGGATGGCCTATATTGCAGGATGGCAGGAACACCATCATCACCAACTTTGTTTTCTATAAGAGTAGAGATATGTAAGTGTCACTGCCCCCCCCCCCCCCCGCCCGACACACACACCCACACCCACACAACCACACACACACACACACTTCCCAACACCGACGGAGTAGGGTGACACCTCGATCTTGATACTAATCTATCGACTGGCTTCTCTCTCAAACACACACACACGCACGCACGCACACACGCACACACACTACCCGACACTGAAGGAGTAGGGTGGCACCTCGATCTTGATAGTAATCTATCTACTCCTCTTTCAAACACACACACACACACTCGCTAGCTGTGCCTCTGTGCCTACCGCGCACACTCTCGATACGTCTTTCTCTCCCTCCCCTCCCCCCACCCCAACAATGACAGCAAAAGGGTGACAACTCGATCTGATCGTAATCTGTTAATTGGTTTCTCTCTCGAACATTGTGTCTTTGTGCCTTGCTCAGTAGCCCCCTCGCTATGTAGACTTCTTGCGCGCGCACAGCTGTAGTGACAATGACGCTGAACCCAGTGTGCCTCGTTTTTACCGGCCTCATGTGATAGTTTTCACCTTGTTTTCTGTTAATTAATAAGGCAACCTTTTCTTTGTTACTACTAGTGAATCAGCAATCATTCGGGGCAGACATAAAATATATCACTTCAACCCAATTATCGCAGTAACTATTTTAAAAGAAACTAGCTAGATGCCCGTGCGTTGCACGGAACATCAAGATGCATTTGTATGAGTAGTTTATCTTGTGAGAGAAACGGATGAATGAGGGAAGGCCGTATTTATGAACGTGTAGAGGGGTGTGGGTATATTTTTGCAAAATTGCCATAGTTTCCCGTTAGATATAAATCCAACGGCCTATATTGCAAGATGGCACGCACACCTTCATCACCAACTCTGTTTTCTACTCCCTCTGTTCCTAAATATTTATCTTTTTAGAGATTTCAACAAGTGACTACATATGGAGCCAAATTAGTGAATCTACACTCTAAAATATGTCTACATACACATCCGTATGTGGTAGTCCATTTGAAATCTGAAAAAGACAAATACTCCCTCCGTTCCTAAATATAAGACCTTTTAGAGATTCTACTATAAACTACATACGGATGTATATAGACATACTTTAGAGTGTAGATTCACTCATTTTGCTCCGTGTATAGTCTATAGTGGAATCCCTAAAAGGTCTTATATTTGGGAACGGAGGGAGTATTTAGGAACGGATGGAGTATAAGAGTAGACATGGAGATATATCTCCAGCATGGTCTACAACAAAAATGTGCTGGACTGGTTAGCGTTGGATGCTCGCAACGCGATGACATGAGTTCGAATTCTGTCTTTAACTTCAGAATTTTATATTATATATTACTTATTTAATATATGCTTCTTTCGCTACTGTACTGACAGTGGAACCCACAGAGTACTTAGAATACAAGCTTACGTATGGACATGTTTCTTTTTAACTTTTTGTACGAAGTTGTAGCCACCCTACAAGTCACGTGTAAACTGTACATGCAATTAACTTTATATAGAGGGACAATCATACACGCAATTAACTCAAATGGATTGGATGTCACTCTATTATTTCCAGCATAAGAGCATCTCCAACGGCAGCCGGCAAATTTCCTCCCGCTTCCTTCCGTGGAGGATGACATCAAACGCCAACGGCATACATTTTCACAACTCTAACCAACCAGATGAAATTCGTGCAAACACGGACTGATTTCATATAAGCATGAAGGATTTTGTATAAAAAAGGCGGATCTTCATATAAACATGATGGATTTCATTACATTTATATGAACTAAGCGGTGCCAATCCGGCTATCTTGGTATAATTAATACTCCCTCCGTCCGGAAATACTTGTCCTAGAAATGGATGCATCTAGACTTATTTTAGTTATAGATACATACAATTTATCCATTCTTAGAACAGATATTTCCCGCCAGCTGGAGAGGGAGTACATAATCTAAATGGACGCCCGCGGATCCCTTTGTCTTCCTCATGTCCAGCAGACACTTGCGAGCTCGACGAAGGTCCTCGGAAGAGACGAAGCAGCAAAGAAACCACCTGAATGCGCAGTCATCGCCTCGGCGGCGGCCTTCATGGGACCCTAGTGGCGGCGACCTCCCGTGTTCTACTTCTCCTCGATGACGGCAGCGGACATGGAGAAGCTGGCCACCGACTCGTCGCTCTCCACGCACCCGGCTTCTGTCTCTGCCTGCATGGCGTTGCCGCCAGCACAGGAGGCACACCCACAGACACTGGTGGCGCGGTACGATGCGGCAGCGATGATGCCCATACCGGTGTGCTCGCCGCTGTGCCGACGTGGAACAACTCGCCACTCCTCATCGAGCTGAACTGGAGCGGTGAGTTGCTGAACCACGCGCCTGCTTGGGGTGGCAATTGGCTCCGTCGGGCCAAGCGAGGTTGGTGAAGCACCGAGCGGCCTCGCCCATATCCGGAGGGCTCGGCGGGCCACCCAGCCGGGTAATATGCCGGAGGATGGCTCCTCGGAAGCCATCGGAAGAGTGGAGAAAATGGTGAAGGAGGAGATAGGGGAGCGGCGGAGGGGTGAAATTCTTGCCGCTGTCTGTCTGGCCTCGTGTAAATAGAGGGCGGACGGTAGGAGCTTGGCCGGCGTCTAGCCTCGTTTAAACTGAGGGCGGACGAGAGGAGCTCGGCCGGTGTTGCGTTTAATTCCGTCCCGCTCATGAATGGACGTGTGGCCGGAGTAGGTTTCTCAGTTTGCATGCGGGTTTAATGGAGGCGAGGAGGCGTGTTCAGCCGGGCGTGCAGCGGGTGACGCAGTACTATTTGATTTGATAGCGGGCAGCGCAGTTCCTGATACGGCTTTAATGCAGACGAGGGAGGGAGTAGCGGTTCCTGAAATGTTGAACGGCCAATGCATTCTCCTTCAATTAATGCATGAGGGAAGTAATGGGAGGAGGACCGGGAAAAGAGGCGCATGATGTGAATGCAATGTAGTTTGCCCTCATATAAAGGCGCCCCTCCATTCCAATGCATCTACCACATTGTACGCACATAAGCATTTGCCTAAGAACCTACACTAAGCGCAAAAGAGCTCACTACAGACCCATGGCGGCGATGCACACGAACGGCCAGCGACTGTGCCAGATGGTCCACGACGTCGGCCTGCGGCATGGCACCGAGGATCGTCTCCAGACGGTGTTGGAGACCGGCTAGTGGATGGCCACCATCGACGCCAACTACGACTCTCAGTTGGACCAGATGATCGTTGCCACCACCAACAAGTTCATTGTCCTCAAGAAGCTCGCGGACCACATCGCCGTACTCCTCCAGCCCGAGCGCCCAGGCTCCTCATTTCCTGCCACCCTAATCGGCCTCCATGGTCGGAACCTCTTTCAAGCACTGGTGGCCCTGCGACTGCCCGCCGACGCCATGAAGAATGTCCACCTGGAGGTCGAGCTCGCCGTGAGGCGCCTCGCCCTGCAAGAATTCGTCGACCTACACATCCACGTGTACGAGCAAATCGTGTACATAGGTATCTACAAGGCCAGTGAGGAAGCTACGACGTTGGCCTTCCTCAACCGGCTGGAAGCCTTGGATGCCTTTGCTGAGAAGCACCTCGACCTCGCCACAAAAGCCACCGCTCCTTAGCCGCCGGTCGGTGGCCCAGCACACTAAGTTGAGGAGGAGGAGGCGGTCGTACATTGATGGATGCATCTTTCTTCTTGCCTTCTGTAACCACCACTGCGATTGCATCATCATCGTGGCCTTAATTCTTATTGTGCTGTTGCATTCTCGTTCCAGTCAATACCGACATGTGCAATCCCTTTGCTTAATTATATGCATCACTGTAACTAGTACTCCATCCATCAATTTATAGGTTGTGTTTACCTTTTCCATCAACTTCGTGCAACGCGCGGGCATCTTGCTAGAAACACTAGAACATGTCAGACCGCGTGTGACCAAACCAACGATGCGCCAACCTAGCTACTACGTACCCTGCTTATCTGGCAGAAACAGCCCCGCCCTAGCGTTTCCAATCGTTATTTATATCTATTGATCGTGCCAAGGAGCAGAACCAAAATGTTACAATTTATACATGTTTCACTACTCCTACTCCTATAAAAGACTCAGTTGGTGATGGTGGTGTGTCTGCCATCCATCGTTTCTGACCATTAGATCTGCATCTAACGGCTGTGAGGTAAGTTGTGGCATTTTTGCAACAATAGCCCACTTCTTTGCTTGAATTTGCAGAAAACCCCTTATTATCTTGAAAGTAACCACATCCCTCCCTCACCTCATCAAATAGCCTGAGAAATATATTTTGAGTGAAAAGTACTCCCTCCGTTCCTAAATATTTGTCTTTCTAGAGATTTCAATAAGTGACTACATACAGAGCAAAATGAGTGAATCTACACTTCAAAATATGTCTATATAATCCATATGTGATAGTCCATTTGAAATCTCTAAAAAGACAAATATTTAGGAACGGAGGGAGTAATATATTAGGAGTATATTAAAACAAGAGTGATTTCTTTCAAGTTTGTGAACAAGTACTACTATTCTACTACTTTGGATCCGTTGCAACGCACGGGCACATTGCTAGTAAAAGGAAAAGGCCTGTCGTGCTCACGCCACACTCCCCCCACACACGCCCGGGAATCGGGAGTACTCCACGGCCCGTCCGGCACGACACATAGCTTAGGGAAGGCGTGTTGCCTAGCATTTTCACTTTCATGTGGGACCGCCGTTGAGCAAACCGACTATTGGCAAACCGCACCCCGCCCACCGCCGGGTTGGAAAACAGAAACGTGGGGAAGATCTAGCTATAGCACGGAAGCCAAGAAATTTGGTGTCAGATGGGGCTCGTTGATAGAGTAGGAGCATTCCGTACTACTCTACTCCTACTAGTACCAAGTTTGTACTATACAACTAGTACTACCACTATACAACTAGTAGGTACGTGCACGGCACAGCATCATAGGAACAAAAAATGGGAAGATCTTGTTTTGGGTGATTTATCTGTTTTTCAGTCAACATAGTATGAATAATATGATGTGGGGGGAGCCCATGAAGCTTATGTGGCTTGGTTGCATGGCTACGAAAGGTTAGAGAAAAATAAATAGATAATGTGTTTAGAGTGCACTCCACTAAATAGATATACTTTGGATCCATTGCAACGGGCCGGCACATCTATATCTATACCCCCTATATAGTGTGTGAATAACTTTGAAAGTTGGTCATTGGATGAAGCCAATCCGACAGTACAAAGATGGCAAATCCGAGCACTACTGGCCGTTGGATATCATCTACATTCCACCAGATCCTGCCACATGTAGAATCTAGAAGACTCCATGGTTGATCTTCATTCATGACTAACTTTGCCACAACTAAGCTTAGGCAAAGTGTGTCTGCCACAAAAAATGTGGCTAACAAAATGGCCACCACAAGTGTGGCAAGATTTGTCAAGAAGTTGAGTCTATGACATGTGGACCATATAGCTAGAAAGTGTGGCAAGCCACAAGTGTAGCAATGAACCAAACACATGTCTGGTGTGTTTGGTAGGGTGTATGAAGGGTGCATGATCCCAAGAGTTCCCTTCTCGACCCACTTTTGGGTGTTTGGTAGAGTGTATGGAGGGTGCATGAGTCCACACTAGCTTAGCACAAATACACTAGAAGCATACATGAAGAGAGCATACATGAATAGGGGTGTTGAGTTGAGAATGCATGAAGAGGGAACAACTATGCTAAGACGAGAACGCAACCAAACACACTTGTGGCACACCTAAGCTTAGGCGTGGCAACCTTAGGCTGCAAACCAAACATCTATACTCCTATATAGTGTGTGGATAACTTTAAAAGTTGGTCGTTGGATGAAGCCAATCCAACGGTACAAAGATGGCAAATCTGAGCACTACTGGTCATTGGATATCATCTACATTCCACCAGATTTTGCCACATGTAGAGTCTAGAAGACTCCACATGTAGAAGCATAATGCACAAACCACCAGAATCTCATGCGTGCAATGCATGTGTACCTTACTAGTAGTTGGGAGTAGTAGTAAGAAACAAATTCCGGGTTTGGCACGACCTCGTACTGCGGGAGCACCACAAGGCCTACCGCAGGAGTTACATTTCCCTCTTGGGGCCCACGGGACCGAACTTCAGTGGCTTAGTGCCCGGCTTATGAGTCAATGACATGCAGACCTTAAATGCGGCTGGCCCACATGTCATTCTCATGGTGGTGGTGTGGTTCGCGACTCACTCGTTCGAGATGAACCGGCCGGTGGTGGCGTGGTCGTGGCGAGGGTGTCACAGCTAGGGGTCGGGGCATTACGAGGCGTAGATGGCCACACCGGCGGGTACTACCTGTAGTACAGAAGTACTCTAGCTGAGGATTGATGCCCGAGAAGAAATGTGTCACAGCCGCTGGATGAAAATTCGATGGTGCGGGAGTACGGATCGGAGCATGCTACCTCTTGAGCACTGCGTTGGTTTTCCCTTGAAGAGGAAAGGGTGATGCGGCAAAGTAGCATAAGTATTTCCCTCAGTTTTTGAGAACCAAGGTATCAATCCAGTAGGATGCCACGCACGAGTCCCTCGCACCTACACAAATAAATAAAATCCTCGCAACCAACGCAATAAAGGGGTTGCCAATCCCTTCATGGTTACTTACGAAAGTGAGATCTGATATATATGATAAGATAATTTTTTTGGTATTTTTATGATAAAGATGCAAAGTAAAGAAAGCAAAATAAACGGAAAAGGAAATAGCTTGTTGACGGAGATTAATATGATGGAGAATAGACCCGGGGGCCATAGGTTTCACTAGTGGCTTCTCTTGAGAGCATAAGTATTTCGGTGGGTAAACAAATTACTATTGAGCAATTGGCAGAATTGACCATAATTATGAGAATATCTAGGTATGATCATGTATATAGGCATCACGTCCGAGACAAGTAGACTGACTCCTGCCTGCATCTACTACCATTACTCCACACATCGACCGCTATCCAGCATGCATCTAGATTATTAAGTTCAAAAGAACAGAGTAACGCTTTAAGCAAGATGACATGATGTAGAGGGATAAACTCATGCAATATGAAATAAACCCCATTTTGTTATCCTTGATGGCAACAATACAATACGTGCCTTGCTGCCCCTACTGTCACTGGGAAAGGACACCACAAGATTGAACCCAAAGCTAAGCACTTCTCCCATTGCAAGAAAGATCAATCTAGTAGGCCAAACCAAACTGATAATTCGAAGAGACTTGCAAAGATAACCAATCATCCATAAAAGAATACAAAGAAGATTCAAATATTGTTCATAGATAAATGTGGTCATAAACCCACAATTCATTGGTCTCAACAAACACACCGCAAAACAAGATTACATCAAATAGATCTCCACAAGAGAGGGGGAGAACTTTGTATTGAGATCCAAAACAAGAGAAGAAGCCATCTAGCTAATAACTTATGGACCCGAAGGTCTGAATTAAACTACTCACACTTCATTAGAGAGGCTATGGTGTTGATGTAGAAGCCCTCCGTGATCGATGCCCCTCCGGCGGAGCTCCGGAAAAGGCCCCAAGATGAGATCTCATGGATACAGAAAGTTACGGTGGTGGAATTAGGGTTTTGGCTCCATATCTGGTAGTTTGGGGGTACATAGGTATATATAGGAGGAAGAAGTACGTCGGTGGAGCAACGTGGGCCCCACGAGGGTGGAGGGCACGCTTGGGGGGTAGGCGCGCCCCCTACCTCGTGCCCTCCTGGTTGCTTTCTTGACGTAGGGTCCAAGTCCTCTGGATCATGTTCGTTCCGAAAATCACGTTCCCGAAGGTTTCATTCCGTTTGGACTCCGTTTGATATTCTTTTTCTGTGAAACTCTGAAATAGGCAAAAAAACGGCAATTTTGGGTTGGGCCTCTGGTTAATAGGTTAGTCCCAAAAATAATATAAAAGTGTATAATAAAGCCCAATAATGTCCAAAACAGGATATAATATAGCATGGAACAATCAAAAATTATAGATACGTTGGAGACGTATCAAGCATCCCCAAGCTTAATTCTTGCTCGTCCTCGAGTAGGTAAATGATAAAAACAGAATTTTTGATGTGGAATGCTACTTGGCATAATTTCAATGTAATTCTCTTAATTGTGGTATGAATATTCAGATCCGAAATTTCAAGACAAAAGTGCAATATTGACATAGAAATAATAATACTTCAAGCATACTAACTAAGCAATTATGTCTCTTCAAAATAACATGGTCAAAGAAAGTTATCCCTACAAAATCATATAGTCTAGCTATGCTCCATCTTCACCACACAAAGTATTTAAATCATGCACAACCCCGATGACAAGCCAAGCAATTGTTTCATACTTTTGGTGTTCTCAAACTTTTTCAATCTTCACGCAATACATGAGCATGAGCCATGGACATAGCACTATATGTGGAATAGAATGGTGGTTGTGGAGAAGGCAAAAAGGGAGAAGATAGTCTCACATCAACTAGGCGTATCAACGGGCTATGGAGATGCCCATTAATAGATATCAATGTGAGTGAGTAGGGATTGCCATGCAACGGATGCACTAGAGCTATAAGTATATGAAAGCTCAACAAAAAGAACTAAGTGGGTGTGTATCCAACTCGCTTGCTCACGAAGACCTAGGGCATTTTGAGGAAGCCCATTATTGGAATATACAAGCCAAGTTCTATAATGAAAAATTCCCACTAGTATATGAAAGTGATAACATAGGAGACTCTCTATCATGAAGATCATGGTGCTACTTTGAAGCAAAAGTGTGGAAAAAAGGATAGTAGTATTGTCCCTTTATATATATATTTTTTGGCCTTCCTTTTTTATTTTATTTATTTGGCCTTTTTCTTTTTTTTGTTTTTTTCGGGACAATACTCTATGAATGATGGTCATCACACTTCTATTTATTTACAACTCAATGATTACAACTTGATACTAGAACAAAGTATGACTCTATATGAATGCCTCTAGCGGTATACCGGGATAGCAATGATGCATGAGTGACTTGTACGAAAGAATTATGAACGGTGGCTTTGCCACAACTAAAATGTCAACTACATGATCATGCAAAGCAATATGAAAATGATGGAGCGTGTCATAGTAAACGGAACGGTGGAAAGTTGCATGGCAATATATCTCGGAATGGCTATGGAAATGCCATGATAGGTAGGTATGGTGGCTGTTTTGAGGAAGGTATATGGTGGCTGTATGATACCAGCGAAAGGTGCGCGGTATTTTAGAGTCTAGCAATGGTGGAAGGGTGAGAGTGCGTATAATCCATGGACTCAACATTAGTCATAAAGAACTCAAATAATTATTGCAAAAATCTATTAGTTATCAAAGCAAAGTACTACACGCATGCTCCTAGGGGGATAGATTGGTAGGAAAAGACCATCGCTCGTCCCCGACCGCCACTCATAAGGAAGACAATCAATAAATAAATCATGCTCCAACTTCTTCACATAACGGTTCACCATACGTGCATGCTACGGGAATCACAAACTTCAACACAAGCATTTCTCAAATTCACAACTACTCAACTAGCACGACTCTAATATCACCATTTCCATATCTCAAAACAATTATCAAGTATCAAACTTCTCATAGTATTCAACACACTCATAAGAAAAAAATCTTGAATGCCTAACATAATTAAAGCAAATTACCACGCTGTTTTGTAGGACTCTCAAAATAATCTAAGTGAAGCATGAGAGAACAATAGTTTCTATAAAAAATCCACCACCGTGCCCTAAAAGATATAAGTGAAGCACTAGAGCAAAAAACTATATAACTCAAAAGATATAAGTGAAGCACATAGAGTATTCTAACAATTTCCGAATCATGTGTGTCTATCTCAAAAGGTGTGTACAGCAAGGATGATTGTGGAAAACTAACAAATAAAGACTCAAATAATACAAGACTCTCCAAGCAAAACACATATCATGTGGTAAATAAAAATATAGCTCCAAGTAAAGTTACCGATAGAAGTAGACGAAAGAGGGGATGCCTTTCGGGGCATCCCCAAGCTTGGGCTTTTAGTTGTCCTTAGATTATCTTGGGGTGCAATGGGCATCCCCAATCTTAGGCTCTTGCCACTCCTTGTTCCATAATCCATCAAATCTTTCACCCAAAACTTGAAAACTTCACAACACAAAACTTAAAGTGGAAAATCTCATGAGCTCCGTTAGCGAAAGAAAACAAAACACCACTTCAAGGTAATGTAATGAACTCATTCTTTATTTATATTGGTGTTAAACCTACTGTATTCCAACTTCTCTGTGGTTTATAAACTATTTTACTAGCCATAGATTCATGAAAATAAGCAAACAACACACGAAAAACAGAATCTGTCAAAAACAGAACAGTCTGTAGTAATCTGTAGCTAACGCAAGTTCTAGAACCCCAAAAATTCTAAAATAAATTGCTGGACGTGAGGAATTTATCTATTAATCATCTTCAAAAATAATTAACTAAATATCACTTTCCAAATAGAAATGGCAGCAATTCTCGTGAAGGCTAAAGTTTCTGTTTTTTTACAGCAAGATTAAAAAGACTTTCCCCAAGTCTTCTCAATGGTTCTACTTGGCACAAACACTAATTAAACAAAAAAAACACAACCAAAACAGAGTCTAGATAAATTATTTATTACTAAACAGGAGCAAAAAGTAAGGAATAAAAATAAAATTGGGTTGCCTCCCAACAAGCGCTATCGTTTAACGCCCCTAGCTAGGCATAAAAGCAAGGATAGATCTAGGTGTTGCCATCTTTGGTAGGCAATCCATAAGTGGATCTCATAATAGATTCATATGGTAATTTAATTTTCTTTCTAGAGAAGTGTTCCATGCCTTTCCTTAACGGAAATTGGAATATAATATTCCCTTCCTTCATATCAATAATTGCACCAATCGTTCTAAGGAAAGGTCTACCAAGAATAATAGGACATGAAGGATTGTAATATATGTCAAGAACAATAAAATCTACAGGCACATAATTCCTATTTGCAACAATAAGAACATCATTAATTCTTCCCATAGGTTTCTTAATAGTTGTATCCGCAAGGTGCAAGTTTAAAGAGCAATCATCAAAATCACGGAAACCTAGCAAATCACACAAAGTCTTCAGAATCATGGAAACACTAGCACCCAAATCACACAAAGCATAGCATTAATGATCTTTAGTTTTAATTTTAATAGTAGGTTCCCACTCATCATAAAGTTTTCTAGGGATAGAAACTTCCAACTCAAGTTTTTCTTCATAAGATTACATCAAAGCATCAACGATATGTTTGGTAAAGGCTTTATTTTGACTATAAGCATGAGGAGAATTTAGCACGGATTGTAACAAGGAAATACAATCTATCAAAGAGCAATTATCATAATTAAATTCCTTGAAATCCAAAATAGTGGGTTCATTGATATTTAAAGTTTTGACTTCTTCAATCCCACTTTTAACAATTTTAGCATCAAGATCTCAAGACTCCGAATTTTTGGAAGCCTTCTAGGTAAAGGTGGATCATATTCAGTCCCATAATTATCAAGATTCATATTGCAAAACAAAGATTTAATAGGGGACACATCAATAACTTTTAGATCTTCATCTTTATTATCATGGAAAACTAGAAGAACACGCTTTTATTAAGCAATCTTTCTTAGCATGCATCCTAGCAGTTCTTTCTTTGCACTCATCAATGGAAATTCTCATGGCTTTGAGAGACTCGTTGATATCATGCTTAGGTGGAATATATCTAAGTTTCAAAGAATCAATATCAAGAGAAATTATATCAATGTTCCTAGCCAACTCATCAATCTTAAGCAATTTTTCTTCAATCAAAGCATTGAAATTCTTTTGCGAAGTAATAAATTATTTAATATTAGATTCAAAATCAGAGGGTATCTTATTAAAATTTCCATAAGAATTGTTGTAGGAATTACCATTATTAGAGGAATTACTAGGATACGGCCTAGGATTAAAGTTTCCTCTATACGCGTTGTTACCAAAATTATTCCTACCAACAAAATTCACATCCATAGATTCATTATTATTCTCAATTAAAGTAGACAAAGGCATATCATTAGGATCAGAAGAAACACTTTTATTAGCAAATAATTCCATAAGTTCATCCATCTTTCCACTCAAAACATTAATTTCTTCTATCGCATGCACTTTCTTATTAGTAGATCTTTCAGTGTGCCATTGAGAATAATTAACCATAATATTATCTAGGAATTTAGTAGCTTCTCCTAAAGCGATTTCCATAAAAGTGCTTCCCGTGGCCGAATCTAAAAGATTTCTAGAAGCAAAATTCAATCCGGCATAAAAATTTTGTATAATCATCCATAAATTCAAACCATGTGTAGGGAAATTACGTATCATTAATTTCATCCTCTCCCAAGCTTGTGCAACATGTTCATGATCAAGTTGCTTAAAATTCATGATATCATTTCTAAGAGAGATGATCTTAGCGGGAGGAAAATACTTAGAGATAAAAGCATCTTTGCACTTATTCCACGAATCAATACTATTTTTAGGCAAAGACGAAAACCAAGCTTTAGCGCGATCTCTAAGTGAAAAAGGAAATAGCTTCAATTTAACAATATCATTGTCCACATCTTTCTTCTTTTGCATATCCCACAAATCAACAAAGTTGTTTAGATGGGTAGCGGCATCTTCACTAGGAAGGCCGGAAAACGGATCTTTCATGACAAGATTCAACAAAGCAGCATTAATTTCACAAGATTCGGCATCGGTAAGAGGAGCAATCAGAGTGCTAATAAAATCATTTGTTGTTTGTATTAGTAAAGTCGCACAATTTGGCATTATCTTGAGCCATCATGACAAGCAAGCAATCCAACACACAAGCAAACAAGAGATGGGCAAAAAGAGGCAAATAGAGAAAGAGAAGGAGGACGGAGAGAGAGGGAGAATAAAACGGCAAGGGTGGAGTGGGGGAGAGGAAAACGAGAGGAAAATGGCAAATAATGTAATGCGGGAGATAAGGGTTTGTGATGGGTACTTGGTATGTTGACTTTTGCGTAGACTCACCGGCAACGGCGCTAGAAATCCTTCTTGCTACCTCTTGAGCACTGCGTTGGTTTTCCCTTGAAGAGGAAAGGGTGATGCAGCAAAGTAGCGTAAGTATTTCCCTCAGTTTTTGAGAACCAAGGTATCAATCCAGTAGGAGGCCACGCATGAGTCCCTCACACCTACACAAACAAATAAAATCCTCGCAACCAACGCAATAAAGGGGTTGTCAATCCCTTCGCGGTCACTTACGAAAGTGAGATCTGATATATATGATAAGATAATATTTTTGGTATTTTTATGATAAAGATGCAAAGTAAAGAAGGCAAAATAAACGGAAAAGGAAATAGCTTGTTGATGGAGATTAATATGATGGAGAATAGACCGGGGGCCATAGGTTTCACTAGTGGCTTCTCTCGAGAGCATAAGTATTACGGTGGGTAAACAAATTACTGTTGAGCAATTGACAGAATTGAGCATACTTATGAGAATATCTAGGTATGATCATGTATATAGGCATCACGTCCGAGACAAGTAGACCGACTCCTGCCTGCATCTACTACTTTTACTCCACACATCGACCGCTATCCAGCATGCATCTAGAGTATTAAGTTCAAAAGAACAGAGTAACGCTTTAAGCAAGATGACATGATGTAGAGGGATAAACTCATGCAATATGAAATAAACCCCATCTTGTTATCCTCGATGGCAACAATACAATACGTGCCTTGCTGCCCCTACTGTCACTGGGAAAGGACACCGCAAGATTGAACCCAAAGCTAAGCACTTCTCCCATTGCAAGAAAGATCAATCTAGTAGGCCAAACCAAACTGATAATTCGAAGAGACTTGCAAAGATAACCAATCATACATAAAAGAATTCAGAGAAGATTCAAATATTGTTCATAGATAAACTTGATCATAAACCCACAATTCATCGATCTCAACAAACACACCGCAAAAGAAGATTACATCGAATAGATCTCCACAAGAGAGGGGGAGAACTTTGTATTGAGATCCAAAAAGAGAGAAGAAGCCATCTAGCTAATAACTATGGACCCGAAGGTCTGAAGTAAACTACTCACACTTCATCGGAGAGGCTATGGTGTTGATGTAGAAGCCCTCCATGATCGATGCCCCCTCCGGCGGAGCTCCGGAAAAGGCCCCAAGATGGGATCTCACGGATACAGAAAGTTACGACGGTGGAATTAGGGTTTTGGCTCCGTATCTAGTAGTTTGGGGGTATGTAGGTATATATAGGAGGAAGAAGTACGTCGGTGGAGCAACATGGGCCCCACGAGGGTGGAGGGCGCGCCTGGGGGGTAGGTGCGCCTCCTACCTCGTGCCCTCCTGGTTGCTTTCTTGACGTAAGGTCCAAGTCCTCTGGATCATGTTCGTTCCAAAAATCACGTTCCCGAAGGTTTCATTCCGTTTGGACTCCGTTTGATATTCTTTTTCTGCGAAACTCTGAAATAGGCAAAAAAAACATCAATTCTGGGTTGGGCCTTCGGTTAATAGGTTAGTCCCAAAAATAATATATAAGTGTATAATAAAGCCCAATAATGTCCAAAACAGGATATAATATAGCATGGGACAATCAAAAATTATAGATACGTTGGAGACGTATCAGAGCACAGTAGCGGAGCAGGCAAACCACGTCCAATCAGGTGTGGCTGTGTTAGAAAGTTGATGGTCGCCGCAGTTCAGCTGGCCCGCATGTCATGCACACAAAGGCAGAGGAGCGGTGGGTGTCGTGGATCTAAGACTGGCAGTAGAATGGGGGGGTAAGTATGAGGAGGCAAGATCCTAGCTATGAAGGAGTTGTACACACGAGTTTTACGAGTTCATGCCCTTCTCGGAGTAAGTAACAGCCCTACGTCTCGGTGCCCTGAGGTGGTCGACTGGATTATATGTGTGTGTGAGTTTACAAAAAGATGTGAACCCTTGTCCCAGAGGAGGGGGTGGCTTATATAGAGTGCGCCAGGACCCCACCTCCCCTCCGTTACACAGGGTTCAATGCTCATAAAGGAAAGGCGTTACTGGTAACGTCTACAGTAAAGTGTCATAAATGCTCATAATGCTATGGTTTAAGTCCTGACCGTTGCAGAGTGGAGGGTTCCTCATCTTCTGGTGGCCGAGTGTCTTCAAGGTGGTCGAGTGAGCGCGTCTCCGCGGTCGAGTGGATGATGGTTTCTCTTCGACTGCTTCTGATTCTTTGTAGAGATGTCCTTGGGGAGGGTATGTTGGACTGGTCCATGACCCTACCCTAGGTACATAGCTTCATCATTAGCCCCCGAATGGATCAGGGTTTGAGTGAGGAAGGGGTTGAGAACACTTCCGACCCACTCTTTGTGCTATGAATATGCCTTATCCTGGAACAATGAGTTGAGGTGACGACGTCGACTCCTTTCTCAATCGCCTTGGTCCATTCTTGGTTGTTGTCGAGTGAACCTTCATGGTAAAATTCTGAATGATGATGTAGAGGGTGTTTGTCTTCAGTCTGACAGGTTGTTCTGCTCCCCGCGGATCTCGCGGGATTCGAATTTTGGGAAGTGCGCCAGACGGGTGGAACCGAGGTTATCGGGACGGATTAGGCAAGTCTCCTTGATCCCCGCGCCACCTTTTTCGCCACATACTACGTGCGCGACTGTTGCGGGATTTGTTTAGATCGCTTGGGTCCACCAGTCAGCCACTCGGTGAAAGGCCTTATAAAAGGTCTCGGGCCAGGCCTCTGCTCCGCGTGCTCCCATTCTCTCTTCTCTTTCCCCCGATCTCTCCGCCACTCTCGCTTCTGCTTCGTCGCCGGACCTGTTCGAGCTCGACCCATCACCATGGGGAAGGAGAAGACGGCGACGCTGGAACGCGCGAAGAAAGCGACCGCGAAGGCGAAGGGCAAGCGGACCAGCCGGGGCGGATCCTCGTCGAGGTCTGGCCTGCCGGCGGGCTGGATCTAGGGCGACTGGATCCGCTTGGCAATCACGCAGGACGACCTCGACGACCTGGTGGAGGGGGATTGATCCCTCACAAGTCGGCTTGGCTCCTGGGGGACGAAACCGAGCCGCAGCCTAGAGAGGGTGAGTGTGTCCTCCTCGCAACCCACATAGATCGCAGATTCTCACTGCCTCCCCACCCTTTCTTCCGGGGTTTTTTTAACTTCTTTGGGGCTCAGCTCCACCATTTCACTCCGAACACCATAGTCTATCTGGCCGCTTTCGTGTCCATGTGCGAAAACTTCTTGGGCTGTCGACCGCACTGGGGGCTTTTCAAACACATCTTCACTTGCCATTCCTAGTTGGTCAAAAAGGCCAAGTCGAGTGACGAGAGGACGCGGGTGATCCAGATGTGCGGTGGTCTGGGGATCCAGATGAGGAGCAAGAGTACTTTCCCGGGCATGATCCTTCCTGACTCGGTCCGGGGCTGGCAGTCGACTTGGTTCTACTGCAAGGATCAGCCAACCCCTGGCCAGTCGACTGGACTTCCTCCTTTCTCCTTGGCTCGAGTGGAGAAGCCTGCTCCCCTGAAGGTAGTTCCAGAAGAGAAGGCGCAGGTCAAGGTGCTGGTTGAACGGGTCATCCAGCTTGTCCGCGACGGAGTGACCGGGATGGATCTGCTGGAGGTCTTTCTCGGTCGACGCATCCAACCTCTTCAGGCGCGCGATCATCCGATGTGGATGTACTCTGGGCTCGAGGATACCACTCAGATCCACCCGGAGGAGGTCAGCGAGGATATCTTGGAGAACTGGTTGGGGAATCACTGGCAACAAAGACAACCCTCGGGGGTCCAGGAGGGTGATTCCATTCGACAACTCGCACCAGCCGGAGCAGGTATGTTTCTGTTTTATCAAGTATCTTTCCGATTCACCATGTGATGTCCCATTTGTGGTTGACTGAATTTCCTTTGATTGTTATCCTTTCAGGCCCTCATTGAAATGTACTCGATGCCCAACGAAGTGTAGGACCCAGGCGCTGAGGAAGAAGGGAGCGGGGGCGAGAGCGGCTAGGAGCATTCGGAAGCCGAGGAGGATGAGGAGAGCATGGAATCGACTGATGAGGAAGAAGTCGACTTGCCTCCTCGCAGGGAGAGGAGGTCCAAGCACACTCATGACCCGGCAAGCGCTCCGGACTTGGTGGCTGCGCCAATCGGGCAGTCCTCGAAGCGCCCCAGGACGTCTTCCCGACGCCGACTGAGAAGGCTCCAAAGCAATCTAAGGTCGCGTCGCCCCCAACGCCGAAAGTGCCGAAAGCCATCTCCTCCAAACTGCCAAAAGCTTTGCCCAGGATCAAAGTGACCGTTCCTACTATCTCCGGGTAACCATCTGACTTGTCCTTCATGTGGATTCGATTAACTGGGTGTAAATGATTGAATGCGGGCCTTTGCAGTGCTGCTACGTCAGGGACCTCTTCATACCAGTACCGGGACGAGGAAATGGAGGATGCGGTAACCTCTAACCCAAGTATGAACTCTTGCGATTTCGATTCTTGATCCTTTTAGGGTCGAGTGGTTCACTTGGAGTCGAATGTTCTGTCTTTTAGCTCCACCCAACATCATTGATCTTCCGGACGACGACGAAGATGTGGCTCCTAAGCCTAGGAAGAGCAAGAAGGTAACAGCTGGCATGGTGGCTCGGCAAGAACCAATTGCAACGCCTCCCGTCCGTCAAGCTGAAGACGCAGGCAAGGCCACTGTGACGTTCGCTGCACCCTTTCCGAGTGGGCATCCCACGCGGTCGACCGCGCCTGTGGTTCCTTCAACTATCCAACTCCACACCACGGAGCTTCAAGCAGCCACACCTGGGTCGTCTGCACACTTTTTCACCAGCTACCCCGTCCCAGACAACCAGTCGGAAGCGGCTGCGGAAGCCATCCGACATGCTGATATGATGATGGAGCGGGTGAAGATAGTGCACGAGAGCAGTTAGGCTGTCTACGACGCTAGTGCCGCCCTTCGGGCCAATGTCTAGGTGACTAGACTTTCCGACTGCTTTTGTTCTCGAAAAATCTTCTTCTGCACAATCTTCTGTTGTTTGCGTAGAATTAGAGCACCCACTGGGTGTCGCTGTCGTTGTTGGTAGCTTCATTCTTCCACTCGGTCTGGGCGAGTGGGACCAGAACTGGTGGGGGCACGCTAAGTGCACCCACTGGGTGTATAGCTTCGTTCTTCCACTCGGTCTGGGCGAGTGGGACCAAAACTGGTGGGGGCATGCTAAGTGCACCCACTGGGTGTAGTCCCCGAGACCGCGGTCGACTGCTGGCAGTCAACTGTGGTCTGAGTTCTTCTTTCTTGACGGTGCAATTGTTCTCTCTTTTCCTCTCTTTTTTACTCCTTGCACTCGACTCCGGCGGGCCAGTCGAGTAGGATCAGAACCGGTGGGGGCACGCCAAGTGCACCCACTGGGTGTAGTCCCTGAGACCGTGGTCGACTGCTGGCAGTCGACTGGGGTCTGAACAGCTTGTTGCCCACTTCTTTAGGTTTTATTCCCTCGGAAATGAACTGCCTTCGATCCTATTGGTTGATCTGTCTTTTGCCTTATGCAGAAGTCTTGTACCCTTATTTCCAAGTTTTCTGAACTCGAAGAGAAGCAGAGGCAACTCAACTTAGACTTGGAATTGGCTCAGCAAAATCTGAAAACAGCTCAAGACGAGGCCGCTGGCATGGAAGGTAACTGATTGTCGACTGAATTTCAATATATCTCTTTGATCTCTTCTTTGATTCGATTACTTCTTTTGTAGAGAAAATGAAGTTGGCTCTGGACAAGAAGGACTCGGACCTCGCCGCCGCGCAAAAAGCAGCCCAAGACAAAACCGCTCTCACAGACAAGAAGCTTGCTTCAATCGGAACACTTGAAGGAGAGGTGAATAAACTGAAATCTTGTCTTAATGAAGCTAACCGTGAAGTGACCAGCCTGAAGAAGGACAAGGTCGTCCTGAACGAAAAGTTGGAGTCTGCGATCTGCAAGAGGAATGACACAGAAGCTTATCTGAGGACCCTCGCCAAGAAGCTTTATCTCGCGCTGGAAGGTATTTCTTTTAATCCAACTGTGTTGATGCTTGCAATCGGATTTTGCTCGGTTGATGAACTGACTTTTGGCTGCAGAACTCTGCCAAGACTTCTACGAAGAAACTGGAAGGGTCGAGACGGGTCTGGACCCTATCGCTTCCCTAGTCTGCGACGAAACTGCGATGAACGTGCTCCAACTGGAGTCCCGTATCGCCAGCGCCACAAGCTACCTCGCATGCCTGAAGGAGGTTGTCTCTCGAATCGACTCGATGCTTTGGCCGGGGCGACGCTTCAGAATGATCTGGAATCTCTGATGCCTCGACTGAACGAGATCCCTGACCGAGTGCAAGAATGGAAGAAATCCTCCGCCCAGTGCGGTGTTGATGTGGCGCTGTCCCTGGTGCGAGTCCATTGCAAGGAGGCTCGTGAAGACAAGCTGGCTGCGATCAAAGTCCGTAACACCAAAAAGCATGACTTCCAGTCCTTCATGGAGACTTTCATTGCTGCCGCCACTTGGATCGCTGATGGGATCGATCTAGACTCATTTGTGGAGCCTGCCAGCCCTCCTCCGGCCGAGTGAACAATCTTATGAGACTTGGATACGCTTTAAATTTGCCTCGGAATGCCGAGTGGTTTCTCTAACCGTTAAACTCCTTCGGGCTTGGTGCCCGAGTACTTTCGATTTGCTGCTTGGAACCTTTTTAGGATTTATCTGAATTTGGTTTATCTCCGAATGTGCTTGTGTTTGCCTTCGGATGGACTTTGCTTGCTGCACCTCGTCGTCCTTGCGGATAGGGATGGAGCGGACGTTGTATTTGTGCCGCAGCTCCGAAGGAGAAGGTTGCAGTCGACCTACACCTCGTCGTCCTTGCTGATAAGGATGGAGCGGACGTTGTATTTGTGCCGCAGCTCCGAAGGAGAAGGTTGCAGTCAACCTGCACCTCGTCGTCCTTGCGGATAGGGATGGAGCGGACGTTGTATTTGTGCCGCAGCTCCGAAGGAGAAGGCTGCAGTCGACCTGCACCTCGTCGTCCTTGTGGGTAGGGATGGAGCGGACGTTGTATGTGCCGCAGCTCCGAAGGAGAAGGTTGCAGTCGACATGCACCTTGTCGTCCTTGCGGATAGGGATGGAGCAGACGTTGTATTTGTGCCGCAGCTCCGAAGGAGAAGGTTGCAGTCGACCTGCCCCTCGTCGTCCTTGCGGATAGGAATGGGTCTCAAACTTAGGCGAGTACTGGACTGCAGCTAAGCCTCCGAGTGGGAGAATTGATCTCCACTCGGTAGGATTTTTCCAAACTTAGGCGAGTGCTGGACTGCCGTTAAGCCTCTTAGTGAGAGAACATAGGCGAGTGCTCGACTACAGCTAAGCCCCCCGAGTGGGAGGATTGCTCTCCACTCGGTAGGGTTTTTTCAAACTTAGGCGAGTGCTGGACTACCGTTAAGCCTCTTAGTGAGACAACTTAGGCGAGTGCTCGACTGCAGCTAAGCCCCCGAGTGGGAGGATTGCTCCCCACTCAGTAGGATTTTTTTCAAACTTAGGCGAGTGCTGGACTGCCGTTAAGCCTCTTAGTGAGAGAACTTAGGCGAGTACTCGACTGCAGCTAAGCCCCCGAGTGGGAGGATTGCTCTCCACTCGGTAGGATTTTTCAAACTTAGGCGAGTGCTGGACCGCCGTTAAGCCTCTTAGTGAGAGAACTTAGGCGAGTGCTCGACTGCAGCTAAGCCCTCCGAGTGGGAGGATTGCTCTCCACTCGGTAGGATTTTTTCAAACTTAGGCGAGTGTTGGACTGCCGTTAAGCCTCTTAGTGAGAGAACTTAGGTGAGTACTCGACTGCAGCTAAGCCCCCGAGTGGGAGGATTGCTCTCCACTCTGTAGGATTTTTTCAAACTTAGGCGAGTGCTGGATTGCCGTTAAGCCTCTTAGTGAGAGAACTTAGGCGAGTACTCGACTGCAGCTAAGCCCCCGAGTGGGAGGATTGCTCTCCACTCGGTAGGATTTTTCAAACTTATGCGAGTGCTGGACTGTCGTTAAGGCTCTTAGTGAGAGAACTTCGGCGAGTGCTCGACTGCAGCTAAGCCCCCCGAGTGGGAGGATTGCTCTCCACTCGGTAGGATTTTTTCAAACTTAGGTGAGTGCTGGACTGCCGTTAAGCCTCTTAGTGAGAGAACTTAGGCGAGTGCTCGACTGCAGCTAAGTCCCCGAGTGGGAGGATTGCTCTCCACTCGGTAGGATTTTTTCAAACTTAGGCGAGTGCTGGACTGCCGTTAAGCCTCTTAATGAGAGAACTTAGGCGAGTGCTCGATTGCAGCTAAGCCCCCCGAGTGGGAGGATTGCTCTCCACTCGGTAGGATTTTTTCAAACTTAGGCGAGTGTTGGACTGCCGTTAAGCCTCTTAGTGAGAGAATTTAGGCGAGTACTCCATTGCAGCTAAGCCCCCGAGTGGGAGGATTGCTCTCCACTCGGTAGGATTTTTTAAAACTTAGGCGAGTGCTGGACTGCCGTTAAGCCTCTTAGTGAGAGAACTTAGGCGAGTGCTCGACTGCAGCTAAGCCCCCGAGTGGGAGGATTGCTCTCCACTCGGTAGGATTTTTTTGAACTTAGGCAGAACGGATTCGCGACTAAGCCCACCCACTGGGGGATTTCAGGAGTAAATAAGGACAACACAATCGAATGAGAGAACCGTAAGCTCTTGTCTTTGATAAATGAATTACAAAAGGTGTTTCTTATTACATTTTATTCGAACGAGTGTTTAAGTATAAAAGGGGCGGAGCAGCTCCGCGTTCCAAGCCCGTGGCTCGCCTTTCTGATGCTCGATACTGTAAAGATGGTATGCTCCGTTGTGGAGAACTTTGGTGACGATGAAGGGGCCTTCCCAAGTTGGAGCGAGCTTGTGTGGTTTCTGCTGATCCACTCGAAGAACCAAGTCTCCTTCTTGAAAGGCCCGACCCCTCACATTCCTGGCGTGGAATCAACGCAAATCTTGCTGATAAATGGTCGAGCGGATCAAGGCCATCTCTCTTTCCTCCTCTAAGAGATCGACTGAATCTTGTCGGGCCTGCTCTGCTTCCGCTTCGGAGAAGAGTTCAACTCGGGGTGCATTGTGGAGCAAGTCACTTGGCAGAACAGCTTCGGCTCCATAGACTAAGAAGAAAGGAGTTCTTCCAGTCGACCGATTAGGAGTTGTCCTTAAACCCCACTGAACTGACGGAAGTTCATCAACCCAAGCACCTGCTGCGTGTTTGAGATCACGCATCAGTCGGGGTTTCAGTCCTTTGAGAATTAGGCCATTGGCTCTTTCTGCTTGTCCGTTCGACTGCGGGTGAGCAACAGAAGCATAGTCGACTCGAGTGCCCTGAGAGGCGCAGAAAGCTCTGAACTCATCGGAATCGAAGTTCGATCCGTTGTCCGTGATGATGCTATGTGGGACTCCGTATCTGAATGTCAATTCTCTGATAAAACTGACAGCGGTGCTAGCGTCAAGGTTCTTGATAGGTTTAGCTTCGATCCATTTGGTAAACTTGTCGACTGCAACGAGCGCGTGAGTGAAGCCGCTTTTGCCGGTTCTCAGCGGTCCAACCATATCCAGTCCCCAAACAGCGAAGGGCCAGACGAGGGGATGGTCTTCAGGGCTAACGCTGGCTTGTGAGACATATCGGAGTAAAATTGACAGCCTTCACATCTGTCGACTATATCTTTCGCCATCTCAATTTGCTCGTGGCTAATAGAACCCAGCTCGGTATGCTTTAGCCACGATGGCCCGAGAGGACGCATGGTGACCACAGGTCCCCGAGTGGATGTCATTGAGGATCATTCGACCTTCTTCTGGTGTTATGCACTTCTGACCGACTCCAGTCACACTTTCTCTGAACAACTGTCCTCTTATCACAGTAAAAGCTTTGGATCGACGAACGATCTGTCGAGCTTCTTCTTCATCCTCTGGGAGCTCTTTCCTGAGGATGTACGCAATGTAGGGCACCGTCCAGTCGGGGGTAATAGCCAGAACCTCCATGATCAGGTCGACCACAGCTGGGACCTCGACTTCAGTCGGATCCGTGGCGCTCTTAGGTTGCGGAGGCTCTTCAGTGAAAGGGTCTTACTGAACTGTCGGCGTGTGAATATGCTCCAAGAACACATTTTGGGAATGGCTTCTCTCTTGGAACCTATCTTTGCCAATTCATCGGCTGCTTGATTTTTCAATCGGGGGATGTGGTGGAGTTCTAACCCCTCGAACTTCTTCTCAAGCTTTCTCACCGCGTTGTAGTAACCAGTCATGGCTGGACTTCTGACGTCCCACTCCTTCATCACTTGATTAACTACCAAATCTGAGTCGCCATAGACCATGAGGCGACGGACGCCGAGTGAGATGGCCATGCGCAACCCATACAGGAGTGCTTCATATTCTGCTTCATTGTTGGAGGAATCAAAGTGAATCTGGAGGACATATCTGAGCTTGTCTCCTTGGGGGGATACCAGAACTATTCCAGCACCAGAACCATTCAACATCTTGGATCCGTCAAAGAACATGGTCCAGTGCTCAGAGTGAACTTGAGTCGGCAGTTGCTGTTCGATCCACTCGGCGAGGAAATCTGCTATTGCTTGGGACTTGATAGCTTTATTTGCCTCAAACTTGATATCCAAGGGAAGGAGTTTAATCGCCCATTTTGCCACTTGACCAGTTGCATCCCTGTTGTGTAGAATCTCTTACAATGGAGCATCGCTGACGACTGTAACAAAGTGATCTGAGAAGTAGTGTGCAACCTTCTTTGTGGTCATGTAAATTCCATAGACAAGCTTCTGAGAGTGAAGATATCTCTGCTTTGACGGGGTCAGGACTTCAGAAATATAATAAACTAGGCGTTGAACTTTGTATGCTTTTCCTTCTTCTTCCCGCTCGACCGTAAGTACTATACTGACGACTTGTCCAGTGGCTGCTATATAAAGCAATAGAGGCTCTTTGCTGATTGGAGCAGCAAGCACCGGCTGGGTGGAAAGCAGGGCTTTTAGCTCTGCAAATGCTATATCAGCTTCTGGAGTCCACTCGAACTTATTTGATTTCTTCATCAGTCGGTAAAGAGGCAGCGCCTTTTCACCGAGGCGAGAAATGAATCGACTTAGGGCGGCCAAGCAACCAGTAAGCTTCTGGACATTATGCACACACACGGGGCGTTTCATTCGGAGTATAGCGCCTACTTTCTCTGGGTTAGCATCGATTCCTCGTTCGGAAACAAGAAAACCGAGTAACTTGCCTCCTGGAACTCCAAGCATGCACTTTGATGGATTGAGCTTGATATCATACCTTCGGAGGTTGGCAACGGTTTCAGCAAGGTCGGTCAGCAGGTCAGAACCTTTAAATGACTTGACCACAATGTCATCCATGTATGCTTCCACATTCTGACTGATCTGAGTGAGCAGGCACTTCTGAATCATCCGCATAAATGTGGCTCCGGCATTCTTCAAGCCTAATGGCATTGTGACATAACAGAAGCACCCAAACGGGGTGATAAAAGCTGTCTTTATTTCATCGGGTCCGTACAGACGGATCTGGTGGTACCCGGAGTAGGCATCCAAAAAGGACAAATGCTCGCACCCAGCAGTCGAATCGACTATCTGATCGATGCGAGGGAGAGGGAAGTCATCTTTCGGGCAGGCCCGATTGATATGCTTGAAATCAATGCACATGCGGAGTGAGTCATCTTTCTTTGGGACCATGAGAACATTGGCTAACCACTCGGAGTGGGAAATCTCTTGGATAAACTCAGCTGCCAAAAGCCGAGCCACCTCCTCGCCGATTGCTTTTCTTTTCTGGACGGCGGACCGTCGGAGATGCTCTTTGACTGGTTTCACTTTCGGGTCGACTCGCAAACGATGCTCAGCCAGTCCCCTGGGAACACCTAGCATGTCAGAAGGCTTCCATGCAAAGATGTCCCAGTTCTCACGGAGGAACTGGATAAGCGCTTCTTCCTATTTGGAGTCGAGTGTGGTTGAAATGTGGGTCGGAGCTGCGTTGGGGTCCGTCGGGTGAATGTGAATAGACTTCGTCTCGCCAGACGACTGGAATGCTGAATCTGTGGCTGGCTTCTTGGCCCGCAGTAAGTCACTCGGGTCTGCATTTTTCTGGTATTCTTGCAATTCTACTACGGCCATCTGGGCATCGGCGATCTTTAAGCCCTTCTGGAAGCACTCTTCCGCCTTTTTCCGATTACTAGAGATAGTGATCACTCCTCTGGGACCAAGCATCTTCAGTTTGAGGTACACGTAACAAGGTCGAGCCATGAATCGTGCATAAGCTGGCCTGCCCAGAATTGCATGATACGCACTCTGAAAATCCACGACTTCAAACATCAACTTTTCTTTGCGGTAATTTTTGGCATCACCGAAAACCACGTCGAGTGCAATCTGACCGAGGGACGCAGCCTTCTTGCCTGGGATGACCCCATGGAAACTCATATGGCTTTCACTGAGTCTGGACATCGGAATGCCCATTCCTTTCAACGTTTCTGCATACAGAATGTTCAGGCCACCGCCACCGTCCATCAGGACCTTTGTCAGTCAAGTGCCTTCGACCACCGGGTCGACCACCAGCGCTTGCCTCCCAGGGGTGGCGATGTGCGCTGGATGATCAGACTGGTCGAACGTAATGGCAGTCTGCAACCATTTCAAGTAATTGGGTGTCGCCGGAGCGACCATGTTCACTTCTCTGTTGATGACTTTCAATCGACTCTTGTTTTCAACATCAACAAAAATCATCAGAGTGGAATTCACGTGAGGATAACCATCATCATCTTCTCCTTCACTCTCAGCCTTGTCTGCCTCCTTCTCCTTTTCCTTGGGTTGTTTCTCTCGGAACTGCTGGATCAGGAGCCGACACTGTCGAGTGGTATGCTTTGGGTAAATGAAATTACCTTCTTCGTCTTTTTTGGTGTGGATATGGCACGGCAGATCCAACACGTCATTTCCATCTTGATCTTTTACTTTCTTGGGGTTCCACAGCCCTTTGGGCTTCCCCTTGAACTTTCCTTGAACCACAGCCAAGGCTTCACCCGGAGCAGCTGGTTCGGCCTTGCGTTTCTGTTTCCGACTGGAGTTTCCTCCTTTGGCTTCGTGGGCGACTGCTTTGTGCTTGCGCTCCGCAGTCGCTCTTCCTCTTCACCATTGGCATACTTGGTGGCAATTTCCATCATCCGAGTCAGAGTCATGTTTCCTGTCCGACCGAATTTCAGATTCAACTCCCGGTATCTGATGCCTTCCTTGAAAGCACAAATTGCCTGATGATCAGACACATATTCCACTGTGTGGTGCAGGGTGATCCACCTCTGGATATAATCTCTCAAAGTTTCATTCGGTTTCTGGATGCAACACTGTAATTTTGTCAAACCTGATGGTCGTTTGCAAGTACCCTCAAACATTCTGACAAACACTCGGGCGAGATCTTCCCAAGTATAGATGCTGCCAGGTGCCAAATGATTCAGCCACGCTCTAGCCGAGCCCTCCAACATCAGGGAAGGTGTTTCATGGCCACCTCATCATTGCCGCCACCAATCTGGACAGCCACTCGGTAGTATTCAAGCCAGGTGTCAGGCTTGGACTCTCCGGTGAACTTACTGACTCCAGTCGCCAACCTGAAGTTGGGGGGAATCACTGCAGCTCTGATAGCTCTGCTGAAGCACTCTGGGCCAGAGACATGCACCCTATTGCTGGTTTGCGGGCCTCCGTCATGGCCAACTCGGTGAGCTCTGTTTCTGTCGACCAAGCCCTGCACGAGAATAGATCTCGCATCAAAGCCTGGCTCCCTTGGGTCGACTGGAATACCTCTTCCGACGCTGTTAGGGCGCCTGTCTTCATGTGGCCGCGGCACGTATGACCCACTCCTTGGAGGAGGCGTGGGAACTCGACGGCGACCACCGCGATCGGCTCGACGATCATACTGCTCTTGGTTTCTGTACTGATCACGCCGCTCTCCACGTCCCTCACGCCTCAGGGGCGATCTCAGGCTATGGGCCGACTGGACCGTATCTACGACCACAGATCTGCTATGGATCCTATCCCGCGACTGA
The DNA here is from genome assembly GCF_056163025.1 of Triticum urartu. Lineage (NCBI taxonomy): Eukaryota > Viridiplantae > Streptophyta > Magnoliopsida > Poales > Poaceae > Triticum > Triticum urartu. Next base: position 473,192,858 of record NC_141879.1, read on the forward strand.
GACACGGTCGTATTCTGCTCTCCTGCTGCTCGGAGCAAGGCCCTGATCTGCGCCAGACCTCGGCCAGCTTCTGACTAGGAAGGTTGAATCGACTCTGCTATCCGGGCAGCAGCTGATAGGTTTTGGATCGGTGTTCGGTATACCTGAGCCGGAGGTGGAAAAAGTTGGTGTCGGCTGGACTCAGGAGCACGTTGATGAGCGCGATCGTCAAGTGCACGCTGGAGGTTCTCCAGCCGAGTGCGCTCAGCCAGATTGGCCAGGCGAGCCTGCTCCAAGGCCTGGGCCTCAGGCGTATCTCCAACTATAGGAGTATGCAGGGCATCCATGTTTCGACGACGAAGTTCTTCTCTCTGCTGCGAGGAGAGAGGCTCGGGGCGGTACTCCTCGTGAACGCGTGACGGATCGCCGTTCCCGTCTCCTCCGTCTTCACGATTGAAGCCAGGAGGACCGCGTGGTCCATTGACCATCAGGACTTCCACTGCCGAGTCATTGCTACCGCACTCGGATGCAGTCTCTACGGAGCCAGTCGACAGATCAAACAGGCCGTAGAGAGACTCGTCGGGCTCGATCGCCGTGACTTGAGGGGTGGCCGACTGGCAGGCCACCGCATGCTTCACCCACCATTGAATCCTCGACCGGCCAGTGTGCTTGCTCCGGCGGGTCGCAGGGAGGGGGAAAGCCGTTGGAGTCGACTGGTACTGGGTCGACGGTTGCCGCAGGAGGACGCCGCGGACGCACGCGTGAAAGTGCATCGCTCCGCGGGCGGGGAGCGCGTCGACGTCGAGTGGTGCCTCCTGAAGCCAAGCGGAGTCGTCGGAGACAAACATGAGCGCGTCGAGATGGATCTCGCGGCCCTCAACCAAACCTCCGCCTGGAACCATGATGATGGGGATCGAAAAAATTGCAACTTCTCCAATAAGTCGCTAAGACACCTGCCCCAAGGTGGGCGCCAACTGTCGTGGATCTAAGACTGACAGTAGAATGGGGGATAAGTATGAGGAGGCAAGATCCTAGCTATGAAGGAGTTGTACACATGAGTTTTACGAGTTCAGGCCCTTCTCGGAGGAAGTAACAGCCCTACGTCTCGGTGCCCTGAGGCGGTCGACTGGATTATATGTGTGTGTGAGTTTACAAAAATATGCAAACCCTTGTCCCAGAGGAGGGGGGTGGCTTATATAGAGTGCGCCAGGACCCCAGCTCCCCTCCGTTACATAGGGTTCAATGCTCATAAAGGAAAGGCGTTACTGGTAACGTCTACAGTAAAGTGTCATAAATGCTCATAATGCTATGGTTTAAGTCCTGACCGTTGCAGAGTGGAGGGTTCCTCATCTTTTGGTGGTCGAGTGTCTTCAAGGTGGTCGAGTGAGCGTGTCTTCGCAGTCGAGTGGATGATGGTTTCTCTTCGACTACTTCTGATTCTTTGTAGAGATGTCCTTGGGGAGGGTATGTTGGACTGGTCCATGACCCTACCCTAGGTACATAGCTTCATCAGTGGGGCCGAGAGGGATGAGGCACATGTCGGGGGGATGAGGATCCCCTAACGTGAACAATCCTACCATTCTTTCGCTGACATGTGGGACCCCCAAGTGTGGTTCCCACCTGTCAGTGAAGGAAAGGCAGGGTAAGGCAGTGATAGCCACGTCAGAGGATCCATGTCCACGTCGGGGGACGTCGTGCTTATAGGTAGGGTTGGAGCGGCGTCGTGGGAATCGCGTGTGGGTGTGGCAATGGTAGAAACAAGAAATTTGATGGTCGCCGTGGTTCAACTTCCATGGACAAGCTGTCAGGCACATGTATATCAAAACTAGAGTGTTTATATTTCAAGCACGTGAACAAGTATTATTCTACTACTTTGGATCCATTGCAACGCAAGGGCCAGCACATTGGTAGTAGTAGTGTCTATCTCTATCTCTAGAGGCCTTCCCTCGTTCATCCTTTTCTCTCACAAGATAAACTACTCATACAAATGCATCTTGATGTTCCATGGAACGCACGAGGATGTTTCCTTGGGGGTCTCTCCAGCACGGCGTGGCCGTAGTTGCAAGTTGACGCCCCTTGAGATGCCGGCGTTGAGGGGCACTCGAATTTCCTCCGATGAGCAGGTAAGATGAGTTTGATCACGTAGTAAATGCATTCTAAAGACTACTTCCGTGTCCATTTCCTAATTCTCCCCCTGCCCACTATTTCATAGGTTAGGCTCGGTGCGAGTGGAGATTGTCTTGCATATGTACGGGAGGGTACCAACATCAATTTGCACAACATTTACAACGGTGACACCATTCCCGTAGAACCTTTGTCCAACATTGGGATCAGCCATGCAATGGGCCACCGCATGAATTGGTACGATGGAACCACGGTGAGATTGAATAGATAGCACGAACCTTGCACATGGCGGTCAAAGGTGGACCATGCTGTCTGCGGCTGATTTGTTGCCGTACGAGTACGAAGACGTTGTGCTCCTTTCTAACCGCATCTTCGCGATGACAAACCAGGGGACTTGTTTCGTATGGGACACATCCTACGATATACTCCCTCTCTCCCAGTTTATTTGTTTTGAACCTTTTCATTTTATAAGTTTCAAATTCAAATTTAGAGCTCCCCATCACATGTTGAGATTACAATGTCCATTAAATCGACGTGTGCATGTATAGTAAAGAAACAAATCTCAAGTTTGGCACGAGTTCGTGCAGCAGTAGCACCAGCCTGGCATAGGAGTTACATTTCCCTCTCAGGGCCCTCGGGACTGAGCTTCAGCGCCTTACTACACCTGCCTTTGAGTCAATAACATGTGGACCCGATAGGTGGCAGGTCCACATGTAATGCTCCTGAAGGCAGAGGGGCAGTGGGGCCGAGAGGGGTGAGCCGCAGGTCGGGGACGTGTGGTGTCATGGGTTCGTGCGGCATCGTGGGAATCGCGTGTGTCTGTGGTAGAAACTTGATGCTCGCCGCATTTAAGGTGGCCCACATGTCATGCACACAAAGACAGAGGGGCAATGCGGCTGAGAGGGGTGAGGCGCACGTCGGGGGACGTGGTGCCGTGGGTTGGAGCGGCGTCGTGGGAATCGTGAGTGGCAGTGGATGAAACGTGATGGTCGCCGTAGTTGAACTTCCATGGACAAGCTGTCATGTCCACGGACACATGCATTGCATACTGATCACTGGAAGGAGTGTCGTGGTTCTAAGACTGACAGTAGAGTAGGGGGGTGAGAATGTAGAGGCAAGATCCTAGCTATGGAGGAGTTGTACACACGAGTTTTACGAGTTCAGGCCCTTCTCGGAGGAAGTAACAGCCCTACGTCTCGGAGCCCTGAGGCGGTCGACTGAATATATGTATGTGAATTACAGAAAGTGCGAACCCTTGTCCTAGAGGAGGGGGGTGGCTTATATAGAGTGCGCCAGGACCCCGGCTCCCCTCCGTTACATAGGGTTCAATGTTCATAAAGGTGGGGCGTTACTGATAGCGTCTACAATGAAGTGTTATAAATGCCCATAAAGCTATGGTTTAAGTCCTGACCGTTGCAGAGTGGAAGGCTTCTCATCTTCAAGGTGGTCGAGTGTCTTCAAGGTGGTCGAGTGAGCACATCATGGTCGAGTGGATGATGGTTTCTGTTCGACTGCTTCTGATTCTTTGTAGAGATGTCCTTGGGGAGGGTATGTCGAACAGATCCATGACCCTACCCTAGGTACATAGCTTCGTCATTAGCCCCCGAATGGATCAGGGTTTGAGTCGGGAAGGAGTTGGGAACACTTCCGACCCATTCTTTGTGCTACGAGTATATCCTGTTCTGGAACAATGAGTTGAGGTGACGATGTCGATTCCTTTCTCAGTCACCTTGGTCCATTCTTGGTTTTTATCGACTGAATTTTCACGGTGGAATTCCGAATGATGATGCGAAGGATGTTTGTCTTTAGTCTGACAGGTTGTTCTGCTCTCCGCGGATCTCGCGGGATTCGAATTTTGGGAAGCATGCCAGACGGACGGAACCGAGGTTATTGGGACGGATTAGGCAAGTCTCCTCGATCCCCGCGCCACCTTTTTTGCCACGTACTGCGCGCACGACTGTTGCGGGATTTGCTTAGATCGCCTGGGTCCACCAGTCAGTCACTCGGGTGACAACCTTATAAAAGGCCTCGGACTAGGCCTTTGCCCCGTGCGCTCTCATTATCTCTTCTTTTTCTCCCAATCTCTCTGCCACGCTCGCTTCCGCCCTTGTCTCGGGACCTTCGATCGAGCTCGACCCACCGCCATGGGGAAGGAGAGGACGGTGGCGCTGGAACGTGTGAAGAAGGCGACATCGAAGGCGAAGGGCAAGCGGACCAGCCGGGGCGGATCCTCGTCGAGATCTGGCCTGCTGGCGGGCTGGATCCAGGGCGACTGGATCCGTTCGACTATCACCCAGGACGACCTCGACGACCTGGTGGAGGGGGGACTGATCCCCCACAAGTCGGCACGGCTCCCGGGGAACGAAACCGAGCCGCAGCCAAGGGAGGGTGAGTGCGTCCTCCTCGCTACCCACGTAGATCGCGGATTCTCACTGCCTCCCCATCCTTTCTTCCGAGGTTTTTTGAACTTCTTTGGGGATCAACTCCACCATTTCACCCCAAACACCATAGTCTATCTGACCGCTTTCGTGTCGATGTGTGAAAACTTCTTGGGCTGTCGACCGCACTGGGGCCTTTTCAAACACATCTTCACCTGCCGCTCCGAGTCGGTCAAAAAGGCCAAGTCGAGTGACGAGAATACACAAGTGATCCAGATGTGCGGGGGTCTGGGGATCCAGATGAGGAGCAAGAGTACTTTCCCAGCCATGATTCTTCCCGACTCGGTCCGGGGCTGGCAGTCGACTTGGTTCTACTACAAGGACCAGCCGACCCTGGGTCAGTCGACTGGACTTCCTCCCTTTTCCTTGGCTCGAGTGGAGAAGCCCGCCCCCTGAAGGTAGTTCCAGAAGAGAACGCGCAGGTCAAGGTGCTGCTCGAGCGGGTCGTCCAGCTTGTCCGCAACGGGGTGACCGGGATGGACCTGCTGGAGGTCTTTCTCGGTCGACGCATCCAACCTCTTCAGGCGCGCGATCATCCGATGTGGATGTACTCTGGGCTTGAGGATTCCACTCGGATCCACCCGGAGAGCGTCAGCGAGGATACCTTGGAGAAGTGGTTGATGGGGATCACCAGCAACAAAGACAACCCTCGGGGGTCTAGGAGGGTGATTCCATTCGACAACTCGCACCAGCCGGAGCAGGTATAATTCTGTCTTATCAAGTATCTTTTCGATTCACCGAGTGATATCTTGTTTATGGTCGATTGAATTTCCTTTGATCGTTGTCCTTTCAGGCCCTCATCGACATGTACTCAATGCCCAACGGAGTGCAGGACCAAGAGGCCGAGGAGGAAGGGAGCGATGGCGAGAGCGGCGAGGAGCATTCGGAGGCCGAGGAAGACGAGGAGAGCGACGAATCGACTGATGACGAAGAAGTCGACTCACCTCCTCGCAGGGAGAGGAGATCCAAACATGCTCACGACGCGGCGAGCACTCCGGACTTGGTGGCCGCGCCGACTGGTCAGTCTTCGAAGCGTCCTAGGACGTCTTCCCTGACGCCGACTGAAAAGGCTCCAAAGCAGTCCAAAGTTGCGCCGCCTCCAGCGCCGAAAGCTACCTCCTCCAAGCCACCAAAAGCTTTGCCCGGGATCAAAGTGACCGTTCCTACTATCTCTGGGTAACCATCTGACTTGTCCTTCTCGTCGACTCAATTAACCGGACGTAACCGATTGAATGCGTGTCTTTGCAGTGCTGCTACATCAGGAACCTCTTCTCTCTAATATCGGGACGAGGAAATGGAAGATGCGGTAACCTCCAACCCAGGTATAAACTCTTGCGATTCTGTTCTTGATTCTTTGGTCGACTGCGTTCGAGTGGCTCACTTGGGGTCGAATGATCTGCCTTGCAGCTCCGCCCAACGTCATCGATCTTCCAGATGACGATGAAGATGTGGCTCTTAAGCCCAGGAAAAGCAAGAAGGTAACCACTGGTAGGATGTCTCGGCAAGAACCCACTACGACACCTCCCGTCCGTCAACCTGAAGACGTGGGCAGGGCTTCTGTGACCTTCGCCGCACCTTTGTCGAGTGGGCCTCCCACACCGTCGACTGCACATGTGATTCCTTCAGCTGTCCAACTCCACGCCATAGAGCTCCAAGCCGCCGCACCTGGGTCATCTGCCCACTTTTTCACCAGCTACCCCGTCCTGGACAACCAGTCGGAAGCGGCTGCGGAAGCCATCCGACAAGCTGAGATGATGATGGAGTGGGTGAAGACAGTGCATGAGAACAGCCAGGCTGCCTACGACGCCAGCGCTGCTCTTCGGGCCAATGTCCAGGTGAGTAAACTTTCCGACTGTTTTTGCTCTATGAGGAAATGTTACTCGAAAAATCTTCTTCTACACAATCTCCTGTTGTTTGCGTCGAATTAGAGCACCCACTGGGTGTTTTGTTGATTTTGGTGGTTTCGCTCTTCTACTTGGTCTGGGCGAGTGGAATCAGAACCAGTGGGGGCACGCTAAGTGCACCCACTGGGTGTAGTCCCCGAGACCGCGGTCGACTGCTGGCAGTCGACTAGGGTCTGAGTTCTTCTTTCCTTTCTTTTTTACTCCTTACACTCGACTCAGGCGGACCGGTCGAGTAGTTTCGTTCTTCCACTCGGTCTGGGCGAGTGGGATCTGAACCGGTGGGGGCACGCTAAGTGCACCCACTGGGTGTAGTCCCCGAGACCGCGGTCGACTGCTGGCAGTCGGCTGGGATCTGAGCAGTTTTTTTGTTGAGTTGAGTCTTAGTCAGTGGGGCCACGCCAAGTGCACCCGCTGGGTGTAGCCCCTGAGACCGCAGTCGATTGTGTGCAATCGGCTGGGGTCTAAGCGAACGTCTTTAGGTTTTATTCACTCGGAAGTAAACAACCTTTGATCTTATCGACTGATCCGTCTTTTGTCTTCTGCAGAAGTCTTGCACTCTTATTTCTAAGTTTGCTGAGCTTGAGGAGAAGCAGAGGCAACTCAACCTCGACTTGGAATTAGCCCAGCAGAATCTGAAGAAAGCTCAAGACGAAGCCGCTGGTATGGAAGGTAACTGACTGTCGATTGACTTTCAATAGATTTCTTTGATCTCTTCTTTGATTCGATTGCTTCTTTTGCAGAGAAAATGAAGTTGGCTCTGGAGAAGAAGGACTCGGACCTCGCCGCCGCGCAAAAAGCAGCTCAAGATAAAACTACTCTCGCGGACCAGAAGCTTGCTTCAATCGGAACGCTGGAAGAAGAGGTGACCAAACTGAAATCTTGTCTTAATGAAGCTAACCGCGAAGTGACCAGTCTGAAGAAGGACAAGGTCGCCCTGAATGAAAAGCTGGAGTCTGCGATCCGCAAGAGGAATGACACGGAAGCTTATCTAAGGACTCTTGCCAAGAAGCTTTATCTCACGCTGAAAGGTATTTCTTTTAATCCGGCTGTGTTGATGCTTGTGATCGGATCTTGCTCGGTCGATTGACTAACTTTTGCTGCCGAATTCTGTCAAGACTTCGACGAGGAAACTGGAAGGGTCAAGACGGGTCTGGACCCTATCGCTTCTCTAGTCTGCGACGAAACTGCAATGAAGGTGCTCCGACTGGAGTCCCGTATCGCCAGCGCCATAAGCTACCTCGCGCGCCTGAAGGAGGTACTCTCCCGAATCGACTCATCACTTTGGCCGGGGGCGACGCTTCAGAATGACCTGGAATCCTTGATGGCTCGACTGAACGAGATCCCTGACCGAGTGCAAGAATGGAAGAAATCCTCCGCCCGGTGTGGTGCTGATGTGGCGTTGTCCTTGGTGCGAGTCCATTGCAAGGAAGCTCGTGAAGACAAGCTGGCTGCGATCAAAATTGCTAACACCAAAAAGTATGACTTCTAGTCCTTCATGGAGACTTTCATTGCTGCCGCCACTCGAATCGCTGATGGGATCGACCTGGACTCATTTGTGGCACCTGCCAGCCCTCCTCCGGCCGAGTGAACAAACTTATGAAACTTGAGTCTGCTTTAAATTTGCCTCGGAATGCTGAGTGATTGCTGTAACCGTTGAACCCCTTCGGGCTTGATGCCCGAGCACTTTTGATTTGCTGCTTGGAACTTTTAGGATTTATCTGAATTTGGTTTATCTCCGAATGTGCTTGCGTTTTCCTTTGAATGGACTTTGCTCACTGTTTGGAATAGTCTTTGTGCTGGAGACGCAGCTCTGATGGGGTAGTTCCAGTCGACTCGTGCTTCGTCGTCCTCGCGGATAGGGATGGAGCGGACGTTGTACTTGTGTCATAGCTCCGAAGGAGAAGGTTGCGGTCGACCTGCACCTCGTCGTCCTTGCGGATAGTGATGGAACGGACATTGTACTTGTGTCGTAGCTCCGAAGGAGAAGGTTGCGGTCGACTTGCACCTCGTCATCCTTGCGGATGGGGATGGAACGAACATTGTACTTGTGCCGCAGCTCCGAAGGAGAAGGTTGTAGTCGACCTGCACCTCGTCGTCCTTGCGGATAGGGATGGAGCGGACGTTGTACTTGTGCCGCAACTCCGAAGGTGAAGGTTACAGTCGACCTGCACCTCGCCATCCTTGCGGATGGAGATGGAACGGACGTTGTACTTGTGTCGCAGCTCCGAAGGAGAAGGTTGCAGTCGACCTGCACCTCGTCGTCCTTGCGGATAGATGGAGCGGACGTTGTACTTGTGCCGCAGCTCCGAAGGTGAAGGTTGTAGTCGACCTGCACCTCGTCGTCCCCGTGGATAGGGATATGTTTCAAACTTAGGCGAGTACTGGACTGTAGCTAAGTCTCCTAGTGAGAGAACTTAGGTGAGTGCTGGACTGTAGCTAAGCCCCTGAGTGGGAGGGTTGCTCTCCACTCGGCAGGATTTTTTTCAAACTTAGGCGAGTACTGGACTGCAGCTAAGTCTCCTAGTGGGAGAACTTAGGCGAGTGCTGGACTGCAGCTAAGCCCTTGAGTGGGAGGGTTGCTCTGCACTCGGTAGGATTTTTTCAAACTTAGGCGAGTACTGGACTACAGCTAAGTCTCCTAGTGGGAGAACTTAGGCGAGTGTTGGACTGCAGCTAAGCCCCCGAGTGGGAGGGTTGCTCTCCACTCGGTAGGATTTTTTTCAAACTTAGGCGAGTACTGGACTGCAGCTAAGTCTCCTAGTGAGAGAACTTAGGCGAGTGCTGGACTGTAGCTAAGCCCCCGAGTGGGAGGGTTTCTCTCCACTCGGTATGATTTTTTCAAACTTAGGCGAGTACTGGACTGCAGCTAAGTCTCCTAGTGGGAGAACTTAGGCGAGTGCTGGACTGCAGCTAAGCCCCCGAGTGGGAGGATTGCCCTCCACTCGGTAGGATTTTTTCAAACTTAGGTGAGTATTGGACTGTAGCTAAGTCTCCTAATGGGAGAACTTAGGCGAGTGCTGGACTGCAGCTAAGCCCCCGAGTGGGAGGATTGCCCTCCACTCGGTAGGATTTTTTCAAACTTAGGCGAGTATTGGACTGCAGCTAAGTCTCCTAGTGAGAGAACTTAGGCGAGTGCTGGACTGCAGCTAAGCCCCCGAGTGGGAGGATTGCCCTCCACTCGGTAGGATTTTTTCAAACTTAGGCGAGTACTGGACTGCAGCTAAGTCTCCTAGTGAGAGAACTTAGGCGAGTGTTGGACTGCAGCTAAGCCCCCGAGTGGGAGGATTGCTCTCCACTCAGTAGGATTTTTTCAAACTTAGGCGAGTACCGGACTGCAGCTAAGCCTCCTAGTGAGAGAACTTAGGCGAGTGCTGGACTGCAGCTAAGCCCCCGAGTGGGAGGATTGCTCTCCACTCGGTAGGATTTTTTCAAACTTAGGCGAGTACTGGACTGCAGCTAAGCCTCCTAGTGAGAGAACTTAGGCGAGTGCTGGACTGCAGCTAAGCCCCCGAGTGGGAGGATTGCTCTCCACTCGGTAGGATTTTCTTTTGAACTTAGGCGAAACAGATTCGCGACTAAGCCCACCCATTGGGGGATTTCAGAAGTAAATAAGAACACAACAATCGAATGATAGGACCATAAGCTCTTGTCTTTGATAAACAAATTACAAAGGTGTTTCTTATTACATTTTATTCGAACGAGTGCTTAAGTATAAAAGGGGTGGAGTAGCTCCGCGTTCCAAGCCCGTGGCTCGTCTTTCTGATGCTCAATACTGTAAAGATGGTATGCTCCGTTGTGGAGAACTTTGGTGATGATGAAGGGGCCCTCCCAGGTCGGGGCAAGCTTGTGTGGTTTCTGTTGATCCACTCGAAGAACCAGGTCTCCTTCTTGAAAAGCTCGACCCCTCACATTTCTGGCGTGGAATCGACGCTGGTCTTGCTGATAAATGGTCGAGCGGATCAAGGCCATCTCTCTTTCCTCCTCTAAGAGATCGACTGAATCTTGCTGGGCCTGCTCTGCTTCCTCTTCAGAGAAGAGCTCAACTCGGCGTGCATTGTGGAGCACATCACTTGGCAAAACAGCTTCGGCTCCATAGACTAAGAAGAAAGGAGTTCGTCCGGTTGACCGATTAGGAGTTGTCCTCAAACCTCACAGAACCGACGGAAGTTCATCAACCCAAGCGCCTGCTACGTGTTTGAGATCACGCATCAGTCGGTGTTTCAGTCCTTTGAGAATTAGGCCATTGGCTCTTTCTGCTTGTCCGTTCGACTGCGGGTGAGCGATAGAAGCATAGTCGACTCGAGTGCCCTGAGAGGTGCAGAAAGCTCTGAACTCGTCGGAATCGAAGTTCGATCCGTTGTCCGTGATGATGTTGTGTGGGACTCCATATCTGAATGTCAATTCTCTGATAAAACTGACAGTGGTGCTAGCATCAAGGTTCTTGATAGGTTTAGCTTCGATCCATTTGGTAAACTTGTCGACTGCAACGAGCACATGAGTGAAGCCGCTCCTGCCAGTTCTCAGTGGTCCAACCATATCCAGTCCCCAGACAGCAAAGGGCCAGATGAGGGGGATGGTCTTCAGGGCTGACGCTGGCTTGTGAGACATGTTGGAGTAAAACTGGCAGCCTTCACATCTGTCAACTATATCTTTCGCCATTTCATTTGCTCGTGGCCAATAGAATCCAGCTCGGTATGCTTTAGCCACGATGGCCTGAGAGGACGCATGATGACAACAGGTCCCCGAGTGGATGTCATTGAGGATCATTCGACCTTCTTCTGGTGTTATGCATTTCTGACCGACTCCAGTCACGCTTTCCCGGAACAACTGCCTTCTTATCACAGTAAAGGCCTTGGATCGACGGACGATCTATCGAGCCTCTTCTTCATCCTCCGGGAGTTCTTTCCTGAGGATGTACGCAATGTAGGGCACCGTCCAGTCGGGAGTAATGGCCAGAACCTCCATGATCAGGTCGACCACGGCTGGGACCTTGACTTCAGTCGGATCTGTGGCGCTCTTAGGTTGCGGGGGCTCTTCAGTAAAAGGATCTTCCTGAACTGTCGGTGAGTGAATATGCTCCAAAAACACATTGCTGGGAATGGCTTCTCTCTTGGAACCTATCTTTGCCAAATCGTCGGCTGCTTGATTTTTCAGTCAGGGTATGTGGTGGAGTTCTAACCCCTCAAACTTCTTCTCAAGCTTTCTCACCGCGTTGCAGTAACCAGTCATGGCTGGGCTTCTGACGTCCCACTCCTTCATCACTTGATTAACTACCAAATCTGAGTCGCCATAGACCATGAGGCGACGGACGCCGAGTGAGATGGCCATGCGCAACCCATACAGGAGTGCTTCATATTCTGCTTCATTGTTGGAGGAATCAAAGTGAATCTAGAGGACATATCTGAGCTTGTCTCCTCGGGGGGATACCAGAACTACTCCAGCACCAGAACCGTTCAGCATCTTGCATCCGTCAAAGAACATGGTCTAGTGCTCAGAGTGAACTTGAGTCGGCAGTTGCTGTTCGATCCACTCAGTAAGGAAATCTGCTATTGCTTGGGACTTGATAGCTTTCTTTGCCTCAAACTTGATATCCAAGGGAAGGAGTTCAATCGCCCATTTGGCCACTCAACCAGTTGCATCTCCGTTGTGCAGAATCTCTGACAATGGAGCGTCGCTGACGACTGTAACAGAGTGATCCGAGAAATAGTGTGCAACCTTCTTCGTGGTCATGTAAATCCCATAGACAAGCTTCTGATAATGAGGATATCTCTGCTTTGACGGGGTCAGGATTTCAGAAATATAATAAATTGGGCATTGAACCTTATAAGCTTTTCCTTCTTCTTCCCGCTCGACCGTAAGTATTGTACTGACGACTTGTCCAGTGGCTGCTATATAAAGCAATAGAGGCTCTTTGCTGATTGGAGCAGCAAGCACCGGCTGGGTGGAAAGCAGGGCTTTTAGCTCTGCAAACGTTGCATCAGCTTCTGGGGTCCACTCAAACTTGTCTGATTTCTTCATCAGTCGGTAAAGAGGCATCGCCTTTTCACCGAGGCAAGAAATGAATCGACTTAGGGTGGCCAAGCAACCAGTGAGCTTCTGGACATCATGCACACGCACAGGGCGCTTCATTCGGAGTATAGTGCCTACTTTCTCTGGGTTATCATCGATTCCTCGTTCGGAAACAAGAAAACCGAGTAACTTTCCGCCTAGAACTCCAAACGTGCACTTTGATGGATTGAGCTTGATATCATACCTTCTGAGGTTGGCAAAGGTTTCAGCAAGGTCAGTCAGTACGTCGGAACCTTTACGTGACTTGACCATAATGTCATCCATGTATGCTTCCACATTCCGACTGATCTGAGTGAGCAAGCACTTCTGAATCATCCTCATGAATGTGGCTCCGGCGTTCTTCAAACCGAATGGCATTGTGACGTAACAGAAGCACCCAAATGGGGTGATAAAAGTTGTCTTTATTTCGTCGGGCCCGTACAGACGGATCTGGTGGTACCTGGAGTAGGCGTCCAAAAAGGACAAACGCTCGCACCCTGCAGTCGAGTCGACTATCTGATCGATGCGAGGGAGAGGGAAGTGATCTTTCGGGCAGGCCCGATTGATATGCTTGAAATTAATACACATACGAAGTGAGTCGTCTTTCTTTCGGACCATGACAACATTAGCTAACCACTTAGAGTGATAAATCTCTCGGATAAACTCAGCTGCCAAAAGCTGAGCCACCTCTTCACCGATTGCCTTTCTTTTCTGGACGGCGGACCGTCGAAGATGCTCTTTAACTGGTTTCACCTTCGGGTCGACTTGCAAACGATGCTCAGCCAGTCCCCTGAGAACACCCGGCATGTCAGAAGGCTTCCATGCAAAGATGTCCCAGTTCTCACGGAGGAACTGGATGAGCGCTTCTTCCTATTTGGAGTCGAGTGAGGTCGAAATGTGAGTCGGAGCAGGATTGGGATCTGTCGGGTGAATGTGAATCGACTTCATTTCACCAGACGACTGGAATGCTAATATGTGGCTGGCTTCTTGGCTCACAGCAAGTCACTCGGATCTGCATTTTTCTGGTATTCTTGCAATTCTACCACGGCCATCTGGGCATCGGCGATCTTTGAGCCCTTCTGGAAGCACTCTTCTGCCTTCTTCCAATTGCCAGAGATAGTGATCACCCCTCTGGGACCAGGCATCTTCAGTTTGAGGTACATGTAACATGGTCGAACCATAAACCATGCATAAGCTGGCCTGCCCAGAATTGCGTGATAAGCACTCTCGAAATCCACAACTTCGAATGTCAACTTTTCTTTGCGGTAATTTTTGGAATCACCGAAAACTACGTCGAGTGCAATCTGATCGAGGGATGCAGCCTTCTTTCCTGGATGATCCCATGGAAACTCATATGGCTTTCACTGAGTCTGGACATCGGAATGCCCATTCCCTTCAACGTTTCTGCATACAGTATGTTCAAGCCACTGCCACTGTCCATCAGAACCTTTGTCAGTCGAGTGCCTTCGACCACTGGGTCGACCACCAGTGCTTGCCTCCCAGGGGTGGTGATGTGCGCTGGATGATCAGACTGGTCGAATGTAATGGTAGTCTGCGACCACTTCAAGTAACTAGGTGTCGCCGGAGCGACCATGTTCACTTCTCTGTTGATGACTTTCAATCGACTTTTGCTCTCAACGTCAGCAAAAATCATCAGAGTGGAATTCACGTGGGGATAACCATCATCATCCTCTTCCTCATCCTCAGCCTTGTCTGCTTCTTTCTCCTTTTCCTTGGGTTGTTTCTCTCGGAACTGCTGGATTAGGAGCTGACACTGCCGAGTGGTATGCTTCGGGTAAATGAAATTACCTTCTTCATCTTTCTTGGTGTGGATATGGCACGGCAGATCCAACACATCATTCCCATCTTGATCTTTTACTTTCTTGGGGTTCCATGGCCCTTTGGGCTTCCCCTTGAACTTTCCTTGAACCACAGCCAAAGCTTCACCCGGAGTAGCTGGCTCGGCCTTGCGCTTCTGTTTCCGACCGGAGTTTACTCCTCCGGCTTCGTGGGGCGACTGCTTTGTGCTTGCCGCTCCGGAGTCGCTCTTCTTCTTCGCCATTGGCATACTTGGTGGCAATTTCCATCATCCGAGCCAGAGTCATATTTCCTGTCCGGCCGAATTTCATATTCAACTCCCTATACCCGACGCCTTCCTTAAAGGCACAAATTGCCTGATGATCTGACACATCCTCTACCGTGTGGTGTAGGGTGATCCATCTCTGGATATAATCCCTCAAAGTTTCATTCGGCTTCTGAACACAACACTGCAACTCTGTCAAACATGCCGGCCGTTTGCAAGTGCCCTTGAATGTTCTGACAAACACTCGGGCGAGATCTTCCCAAGTATAGATGCTGCCAGGCGCTAACTGATTCAGCCATGCTCTAGTTGAGCCCTCCAACATCAGAGGAAGGTGTTTCATGGCCACTTCATCATTGCCGTCACCAATCTGGACAGCCACTCGGTAGTCTTCAAGCCAAGTGTCAGGCTTGGACTCTCCAGTAAACTTACTAACTCCAAACGCCAACCTGAAGTTGGGGGGAATCATCGCAGCTCTGATAGCTCTGCTAAAGCACTCTGGACCAGAGATATGCACCCTGTTGCTGGTTTGTGGACCTCCATCATGGCCCTCTCGGTGAGCTCTGTTTCTGTCGACCAAGCCCTGCATGAGAATATATCTCGCATCGAAGCCTGGCTCCCTGGGGTCGATTGGAATACCTCGCCCAACACTGTGAGGGCGTCTGCCTTCATGCTGCCGAGGCACGTACGACCCACTCCTTGGGGAGGAGTGGGCACTCGATGGCGATCATCACGATCGACTCGACGATCATACTGCTCTCGGTTTCTGTACTAATCTCGTCGATCCCCACGTCCCTCACACCTCGGAGGCGATCTTGGGCTATGGGCCGACTGAATTGTGTCTGCCATCACGGATCTGCTATGGATCCTATCCCGTGACTAAGATACAACCGTATTCTGTTCTCCCGCCGCCCGGAGCAAGGCTCGGATCTGCACCAGACCTTGACCAGCTTCTGACTGAGAGGGTTGGATCGACTCTGCTATCCGGGCAGCAGCAGCTAGATTCTGGATCGGGGTTCGGTATACCTGAGTCGGAGGAGGAAAAAGCTGGCGTCGACTGGATTCGGGAGCGCGCTGCCGAGCGTGATCGTCAAGTGCGCGCTGGAGATTCTCCAGTCGAGTGCGCTCAGCCAGGTTGGCCAAGCGCGCCTGCTCCAAGGCCTAGGCCTCAGGGGTTTCTCCAACTATAGGAGTATGCAATGCATCCATGTTCCGGCGGCGAAGTTCCTCCCTCTGCTGCGAGGAGAGGGGTTCGGGGCGGTACTCCTCGTGAACGCGCGACGGATCGCCGTTCCCGCCACCTCCGTCTTCACGGTTGAAGCCAGGAGGGCTGCGTGGTCCATTGACCATCAGAACTTCTGCCGCTGGGTCGCTGCTGTCGCACTCGGATGCGGTCTTTACGGAGCCAGTCGACAGATCGAACAGGCCATAGAGAGTTTCGTCGGGCTCGATCGCCGCGACTTGAGGGGTGGCCGACTGGCGGGCCACCACATGCCTCACCCACCATTGAAGCCTTGACCGACCAGAGCGTTTGCTCCGGCGAGTCGCAGGGAGGGGGAAAGCTGATGGAGTCGACTAGTACTGGGTCGACGGTTGCCGCAAGAGGACGCCGCGGATGCACGCGCGAAAGTGCGTCACCCCACGGGCGGGGAGCGCGTCGGCGTCGAGTGGAGCCTTCTGAAGCCAAGCGGAGTCGTCGGCGACAAACACGAGCGTGCCGAGACGGATCTCGCAGCCCTCAACCAAACCTCCGCCTGGAAACATGATGAAGGGGATCGGGAAAAACGCAACTTCTCCAACAAGTCGCTAAGACACCTGCCCCACGGTGGGCGCCAACTGTCGTGGTTCTAAGACTGACAGTAGAGTAGGGGGTGAGAATGTAGAGGCAAGATCCTAGCTATGGAGGAGTTGTACACACGAGTTTTACGAGTTCAGGCCCTTCTCGGAGGAAGTAACAGCCCTACGTCTCGGAGCCCTGAGGCGGTCGACTGAATATATGTGTGTGAATTACAGAAAGTGCGAACCCTTGTCCCAGAGGAGGGGGGTGGCTTATATAGAGTGCGCCAGGACCCCAGCTCCCCTCCGTTACACAGGGTTCAATGTTCATAAAGGTGGGGCGTTACTGGTAACGTCTACAATAAAGTGTTATAAATGCCCATAAAGCTATGGTTTAAGTCCCGACCGTTGCAGAGTGGAAGGCTTCTCATCTTTAAGGTGGTCGAGTGTCTTCAAGGTGGTCGAGTGAGCACATCTTCATGGTCGAGTGGATGATGGTTTCTGTTCGACTGCTTCTGATTCTTTGTAGAGATGTCCTTGGGGAGGGTATGTCGGACATATCCATGACCCTACCCTAGGTACATAGCTTCGTTAAGGAGTAGTAGAGAAAGCTAGGCGGATAAATAGTTCCTTATAGTCAAGCAGACCCATGCTACTACTTGTTCCAAAGACATGCACACCATCAAAATAGTCCATTCTATATCAATATACACCAAGAGGGAATAATTTTTTTGTATAAGAGAGGAAATAGTTCATCCATCCATAATGCCCTGCTGTTGGTGCAACCTTTTGTTGTTCTCATTTTCTATGGGAGACGGCTTCGAAACAAGCTCTTTGGACCTTGCAACTATCTCGAAACTCACACGGGCATCGAGGGCAGCATATTTTATCCGCTCGTACGTCAATGGATAATTCTCCCATCCAAACGACCTTAATGCCACCATCTCATCACCCTTCTGAAGATTTGTACCGAGCACAAAATTTGCTACGTCGAATAGCGATGGTGTCTGTTTATCACAATCTTCTACACGAATTTTGATTCTGGTTTGTAGGTCAGCGATGCTTTTCAAATCAAGGTTGTACGGCTCCAGCTTCTGTTTGTCCCCTTCGATGGCTGCCCCACAGAAGTATATGTACTCCCAAGACAAGAAATCGTGAAGCTCACCTGGTATGGAGGGCACGTGTATGATGTGGTACACCAAAACATCATCTTCGAGGCACAGCTGAAGGACGGCGGCGCGTTGGATATTCCCAGTGGCACGCTCTGTGTACTCTGCGTCGAGACCGATGACCCTCGTCTCTACCTTTTTGAGGGAGTTGGATACATTGTTGATCCACTTCCGAACAACCCTTGGGTGGACGGTGACGGTGGCAACTATGCTCAACGAGCCTTCGACGAGGACATGTTGGACGCTAAAAACCTGCATCTCGATCTCTTTCGCCATTTGGAACTACTGGAACGGAGGGCTATGGTTTGGAGAATTAGGATTAGATGGCTAGTCTAACTGAAGTAGTAGATGATTATTTAAAGAGGTTAAAACAATGTGAACGCAGTGGGGTTTGGATGCAAATGAAGACGAAGGGGAGGTGAAGAAGCTGAGGAAAATCGGTTCCCGATGGAGAAGTAAATGGGAGAAGTGGCGTGCAGGTAGTTGATTAGATGGCTAGGTAGACTAAACGAAAAGGCTATGCGGGTAGACTGAGGAGTCGTACCTGTTCGTGTACGTGTCCATCCTTCCTGATAGGTGGGACCTATGCAAACAGATAAAAAAATGTGCCGTAGCTGGTTCAGATGGATATTGGCGCGTGCGTGGGAGACACAACATTCTCTGGTTAAGGAATACACGATTATCCTCGTCAAAAAAGAAAAGGACCATCTTCGCGCTTCCGCATGCACGAGAATTTGGTTCTGCTCGCAATATGGATGATACCTGGAGGATGAAGTGAACAGGCATGCTAGCATGGGAGACCTATTTCCACTATACAGTACTAGAGTACTCATGTTCCTACTCGTAGTAGTAGCACAACTGTGGTACACTTGATGGTCAAAATACTATCCATCCGGTCCTCACAGTGAAGTGACAACACCCTGCGCCTGACACTAGTCCAGGCGGCATGTTCGGGTTACCAAATTCAGCCTCACCCTGTGCACTGTGCAGTCTGTCACCGCCGTTGTACAGCACATTAGCATGCCTCGCCTCGTCTCTCTCTCCCCTCCCATAGCACCACTCCATCTCCATCTCCATCTCCATCTCACTGTGCCCCCGTGTACCGTCGCCTCGCTCGCACCGACAACCTTCTCCCCCGTAAATCAAGCCCCCAAAAAACCCCACCTTCCAAACTCCACCATGGCCGAACGCGAACCGCACAGCATCCATATGAGCCGCGATTGGAGCAGTCTCCCCAGTGACATCCTCGACCTCTCTTGTTCGTGTATGGATATGTTGAGCGCCCTGCGGCTGGCTGCATTCTCGAGGGACATGCACACAGCAATCGTCGAAGCGAGGCCTAAGCTTTTCAAGACACCCTGCTTGCTGCTATCTGGTCTTGCGAGATTGGCTCACCATGATACGGAGGCGTACATGATGCCCCTCGACTTCAATCCGATCTCCATTAGCCGAAACTTCTTTGCAGGTATGTAGTGGGTCGCCGTACATCATTTCCCTCGACTTCGATCTGATCACCATCGCCCGAAACTTCTTGGCAGGTATGTACTTGGTCGGCATGAACTCCCACTGGATGCCTGCCTTCAGAGAAGGGGAAGATGGTAAAAAGTTGGTGCTCGTGAACTTCCAGACATCCCATGAGATTATCCTTCCTCCGTTGGATTATATAGAGTTTTACCATCGCGGTCCAAGTCATCTAGATTACCACGTCAGTTGGACGGACCTTGTTTTGCAGAAGATTGTAATCTGCCAAGTGCCCACACGACATGCGAATTACACAGACTTCAAGCTAATTGCCTTGTTCGACCGCGGACTCGCCTATCTTTACGCTGGTGCCTTCTTTAGCTGGAGACAACTCAGCTCGCAGTGGATCATCGTCAAAGCTGATACACACTTTTGTGATGCTATTTAACACAATGGCATCATCTACGCAATCAACAAAGCAGATGGCACCACGTATTGCTGGGACGGCGTGTGTAAGTTGTTTCCGTCTCATGTTAATGATGACACCATGCCACTGTTTGAACTTTTTGTGATGATTGGCATATCCCTGTTTGAGCAGAATTTGTGTAGAACTATGGCAATGTATTAGAGACGCCGTAAATCAGCTATATTTGGAATGAGTTAATTCATGCGATTGTGACCATGTCATTACAGCCAATTTGTACCCCTGAATAATCAAACGGTTAGGAATATATGGATATTCTCCTTATTTTACAGTAATCTATATACTACTACTAAATATGAGTGTGTATCAATGGTCATGTTAGTTTCCTCATTTTCATGATGTAGAAACATGCACCACACTGTTGGTTTCATCTAACCATACATTAGGGAAGTAAATGTGCATATGGAGAACTCTATATTTGGAAGTAGTGAAATCTTGTAATGCTTACCATGTGTACATACTTATATTCGCCCTTCATCAATCAATGGTTAGAATAATATCCTCACAAAAATTTTGCCCACGGAACATGAGTATATAACAATGCATGGTCTGTTAGTTACCTTGAAGAATTTTTTGTGAGGACAGAACATGATTACATAACATGCATGACATGGTAGTTTCCTGCGAAGAACCGATTGCGAGATAACATGAGTATAACCATGCATGGCACTTCTATATTTTTGAACCCAGTATACATTTCCCTGTATTTTCCTCCCAGTTCCAACAGGGACATATCAATATTGTTTCTTGCATTATCCTACTCATACTCTGAACAATGTTGATCTTACATTAACAATGCATGTCCTTTTCGATATGATGTAGTGTCCCTATAGTTACTGCCCTTTGTAATCACACCACCTTTGCCAAAAATAGGGAAGCACAACTGGTTCCTCGCTCGATAAGACGACGGCAAAAGACTTATGATCATTCGGACACATGAGCCGGAAAAGTTATATTGCAAAAACCCCACTGTATACAAGCACCGTGAAATATGTGAGTATCCGGATAGTGGCTGTTACGTCTATGAGCAGGATACCAGCTTGTTTGGGCCTTCAGGATTTTTTAGTTGGAGGCGGGTAAACAGCCTTGGTTCACACTCTCTGTTTCTCAGACTCAATTATCTGATTAACCAGGAGATCACCGTTGGCAAGGACCTTGATGGCAGAGAGGTTCTGTTTGCTATGGTAAACTGTGTCTACACGGCGAGCCCTAGGAGTTCGGGAGCAAACTCCCCTGATTGTCAATGATACAGCCTGCAACCAAAAGAACGTGAGAATGACAAAGGCATCCGGATTAACTTTGATCCTTGGATGTCTCAATTACGATAGGCAGTGATGTGGTTCAAGCCTTCAGGTTGATAGGTAATTGGGCTGTTGCGTCGAAAGGGTGGAGTACTGGTGTCTCCGGATCATTGGTCGCTGAAACGGGGCTGCAAATTATGATGGTGTTGGATCATCTCTTCGAATAACTTTGTTGTCTTTGCTGCTTGTTCTGGATGGGTAGTTCTTTCTTTTGTTATGCATATTCCTTGTCATTTGGTCATCCTCGTCTATGTCACTCTTATTATGTAATAGTTGCCTCTGTTTAGAATGTCATTCTCGTCTGGATCATGAGAGTCTGAGCGCTGCTAATGGGTGTGTTTTGGTGGTGTAGCAAGACTTCTTATGAACTATCATGTCTTGTTGTTTATGTCAGTAGTAGTCACTAGTCATTGTTTGAATGTTGTATATATTGTTGTTTCGAACTATTTATTGTCTCGAACTACTGGTGGGCTAAATGAGGGCATCACCATTCTCCAGTGTTCAGAGTGTATCTCCTTTTTTCAAGTTATATAATTTGAGCTCAGTGTCTTTTCAATGATGTACACTTGTTTGGGCCAGTGAGGTGTCGTTGAATATGTGCCGAGTAGTAACGCAATGCCAAACAGGTCAATTATGACTCTCAGGCCGGGCTCTCAAAAGATCGTAAAAAAGGCCGGGCTCTCCAAAAAAGAAAGAACAAGGACTCTTAGGCCGACATGTGGGCGCCACCGGTGTTTTCGTGCGCTTGCACGCCGAGAGCATATTGGCGCATGTTCGAAATTCATGCTACCTTTTCATCCCCAATCTCCCGCCCCTCCCCCACCTCTGGAATCTCGATTCCTACTCTAGTTCCCCCAAATCCCCCTCTTGTACTCCCTGTACTCAAGCGCACTATCATGTCGTCGGTCAACGCGGATCTCCGAGCCGGAGATCCTGAGGTCCGTCCTGCCTTCGGTCGCTGCGTGCTGTCGCTGAACAGTGGCATGGCGGCGCTTGACGACCAGTTTGCCGGCAAAGTGCCGATGGTAACCATCAACGGCGACCGGCCTCCCGTCTCACCGGACGACCTTGTCAAAGCTCTTGGCATTGCGCACGGCATCCAAATAAGTGACTTGCTCGTCGAAGTCTGTCCGCCACCGGCTGATTTCTTCTTCAGGTTCTGGACAACTTTCGACTGCAGTTGTGTGTTCGAATCTTCCCGGCGTTTGTTCTGTGATGGCGCGCTGGAGAGCTTTGATCGGTGGCACCCAGGACGGGGCTCGGTGCCCTTTGAGCTTGAGTTTTTAACAAAGCTTACCTTCCATGGCATGCCTCGACGTGCTTGGAACAGCGAGTCCATGAATGAGCTTATCAACGACCTTGAAGGTGAGCTCGTAAGTATGTTTGTTCCTCTAGACAGCTAGGCTTTGACGGTTATGGCATGGATGAAGAAGCCGTCCACCACACCAAAGGTGATTGGTGTTGAGATACCGGTGCATGAACCGGGGTTGTACTATTCATCACCACCAAGGTCGCCGCGGACCACATTAGGGATGTACCTGTATCGAGTGTTCATGCATGTCGAAGAAGTGGTCAATCCATCAATCGAAGTCCTGCCGCCGCTGCTGGTGCCAGGGTCCGCCGACGACGTCCATTACAGGAGTCAACGTCACTTTTTCCGTGTTGCTCGGAACGATGGATGGCACAGGGCCTACTCCATCACGCGGCGGAGGCCACTGCTTCTTTGGGAGAAGAGGCAGGGCTGGCTGCCTAGATGTGCTCTAATTTGAGGTAACAACTGAATCTTGTCAGATACTAGTTAAATCCGAGATGTGGAAGTGAAGCACTGATGTGCCAGTACATTTGATTGTAACCTGTTCTAATTTTGTATCTGAACTTTTTTTAGAAAGGGATGTACGTCAACTTAATGTGCTAGCAAAACTTATTGTGTTGTCTGTACGTTTTCTTTACACAACATTCAAGATATTTCCCCGTCATTGATAAAGACGATGAACCGTTATGTACGAGTTCGTTGGTTTCAACATAGCCCTATCCGTAGTGATCCACTGATTCCATCCTGATTGTGCCGCATGCGTGAAATTTTTGTATGCAAGTTCAGTGTGCTATGATGTTCTATATGATTGTGTCAACTATATAAGTTTTTACTGAGCATCAACAATGCATATGGCTGAAAGATGTATTTACAAGCATCGACTGATGGGTCTCTCTCTCTCTCCCTCTCTCTCACACACACACACACGCACACACGCACACGTGGGACCCGTTGAATTATTTCTTTGCTCATGACAACTTTTAATTAGGTTCCACTGTAATCTAACTTTTTTTCTTAAGTTATTAATTGATCTCAGTGACTTCAAAAAGTTGTACAGAAGCCTTGTTTGGGCCTTTCCGACGTCGCTGAATGTGGGCTGAGTAGCCATGTTAGATTGTACTGTACTATATAAGCCTTTTTTCAACATCAGCAATGCAACTGGGCCGACAGTTGTACACGATATCCGGGTTAATTTGTTATTCTCTGCCCCGCTGGGCTGCAAACTTTCCTAGGAGGTATGCATTAGGCTTAACAAGAAAATGAACTTTAAGAAATAATAAATGGGATGTAATTATAATAAATGGGCAGTAACTATAAAAAATGCACCAAACGCGTAATTAGTTTAAAAAATATATTATTTTTGGAATTTGAAAATTTTAATTTCATTACTTGTTGCGCGCGCAATATTTCATTGGATTTTAATGTAATACAACTTTATTTTGAAATTATATTCAATCTGACTAGAAATTTTAGATAAAAATATTTCGGATCCCATAAAAATGTGGGAATTTTTTTTTGAATTCTGTTTTGAGCAGCTGGTTGAAATTATTAATCTTTTTTTTGAGGAATGGTTGAAATTATCAATCGTTGTCCTAACTAGAAAATGAGCTGTACTTTTAACAAACTGTAAATGGGCTATAGTAATTCCATTAGAATTAAAAAATGGGTTGTGCATTCTTACAAATCGCAAATGGGCTATATGTTCTCTATCACACACTTGTGGGCTTTCTAAGTTGACGCGTCCCCTAAAAAAACTAAGTTGACGCGTATGCAAGGTTTGTCAACAACACACGGTTCTGGCAGCTGTGGAGGTTGGATGTCCATCCAAAGGATGTCGTGCTTCTTCTTCAATCTCGGATATTCTTACTTCAGCCGCCCAAAAATGATTCCTCCTCCTCACATCCTCCCCCTGACATCTGGGGCGCACCGTTTCGGAGGCTGACTTGTGGGCCTACTAAGTTGATGCGTACCAATGGCTTTGTTAACTTAGTCAATATAAACGATTCTAGCTGCAGTGACCGTACGATGTCCATCCAACGGCCGTAGTGCTTCTTCAACCTCTGGTCTTCTTGCTCCAGCCGCCCAAAGCAGCGCCAGTCGTGCTGCGTGCTCCTGCCTCCCGTGGCCGGCTGTGATGCCGCGGAGGCCTCACCGCCCCTACTACTCCCACCGCTGGCCAGGCCATCCCTCTACTCACCCACAACTCCTGTTATTCTGCGGCGACGGCAGCCACACACCGCAGCGAACCAGTGAACCCTCATACTCCTCTACGCGTGGGCATCCACTATCGTGTCTTCCCCGGCTCCTCGTCGTCCCCTTCCTATGCCTCGCCATCGTCCACCGCCCTGGTGCTCTCGGCGTGGCGTGGTCAACGTGGTCAAGGAACGGCTTCCATCGGACGTGGACTGTACGTGGAGAGGCTGACAGCTGGGTCCACGGCCACAGCAAGGAAGTGCCTCCTTATTACACGGAAAATAATGATTCCTCCACCTGACATCAGGGACCCACCGGACAGGCAACCGTATTTCGTGAAAAAATGTTTCCCCCTGACTGTTAGGACCTACCAGCTACATCTTCGCACGCAAGGAAGTGCGCCCGGGCAAAAAAAAACGATTCGCCCCCCTGACTGCTGGGACCCACCAGCTACATCTTCGGACGCACGGAAGTGTCTGACAGTCGGGACCCACCTGGTCGAAGCGCACGTAGCGTTGTCATTTTGGTCGCGAACGTGTACGTACATACTGGTCGATGTAGAGGCACGCACGTGCCATAGTAGAGGTGCGCAAGTAGCATGTACACGTACGTACAGCGCCCAGTGTGTAAGAAAGAAAATACGGCCACGTATGTATATACGAGCGGGGTCTCGAACGCCTACTCGCGCATACGTACGGTCAGGGCTCGTGTACATGGCTGGGTCGGAACAGAGAAACAACGTCGTCGTCGCCCGCAAAAAAACAACAACGTCGTCGTCGTGTTCATGGGGAGGCAACGGAATGCGTCGTGTTCATCGGGAGGCAACGGAACGCGTGGGAGCCAACCGGCTTGGACGGAATAGCCGATGAAAACGAGGCCTGGCATACCGCAGAACGGAGGAAATGGCCTTGTGTTCGACCGACCACGTTCGAAACGGGGTTATGTTCATCGGGAGGGGTCCAATGTATCGCAAAACGGAGGAAACGGACCTCCTATGGTCGAAATGGGGTCCTGTTGATCGAGAGGGGTGTGGCGTACCGCAAAACGAAGGAAACGGACTTGTGTTGGAGCGCTACGGTCGAAACGGGGGTCCTGTTCATCGGGAGGGGTGTGGCGTACCGCATAATGGGACTCCACGGGATATTGTTCATCTCCACCGTCGCCCCCCTCCAGCCTCCACGGGCTACTGTTCATCCACCGTCGACCTCCTCCAGCCTCCACCTGCGACTGTTCATCCACGAGCTCCTGTTCATCCAGCCTCCACCATGCGCTACTCCACCGGCTACTGTTCAACCAGCCCTCTACACGGGCTCCTGTTCAACCATCCCTCCACGAGCTACTGTTCATCATGCCCTCCACCGTCTACTGTTCATCCAACCCTCCATGGGGTGGTCCTGTTCATCCAGCCCTCCACGGGGTCCTGTTCATCCAACCCCAACCGGCTCGATCGATCGGGGTCCTATTCATCCAGAGACAACACCACGGGGTCCTGTTCATCAACGTCACCGGAAACTGTTCATCCAAACCCCCCCAGCAACGCTCACTGTTCATCCAAAGGCAGCATCGATCGACTTCAGTTAGCAGTAGTAGCGAAGGAATCGCTCGATCGGGTTCAGTTAACAGCCATCGATCGATCGCTCGGATTCAGTAACGCGTAGCCTGCAGTGCAATCGCTCGGGTTCACTAGGTGAACGCCTTGCTCGGTTTTAGTTAGAGCCCAACGCCTTATACCCACGTGTGTGTGTGTACGAGAGAAACGCGGAAATCTCCATGCATCGCTCGGCCCCGACCACCCACCGCAACCGGGAACACCCCGATATTTTCCTCACCCTCGCTTCTACCACGGTTTTTTCCGTCATGGACGGCCCAAAGAATGTCATGCAACTGCATCTCCGGCCCGCCCAGGACGAAAAACCCATTTTCTGTCATGATTTTTTGTCATAGAAGTAGGAGCCCACCACATCTATGATGATACCGGGTTTTGTCACAATTATCGTCATAGAAGTGTCATAAATATGACATAATTTTTTTCGTTCGGCCCAAAATGTCATGGATGTGTCTTTTTTTGTAGTGTTTGTTGTACATGGTTAGGTCAATAATGTCATTTATCGACCTACCTTTATCATTATGGGGTATGCACTTGAAACAACAACATATACACAAAACAGAGCACCGTCTAAGTCTATAGAGACGACACCATATGAGTTATAGAATGGGAAGAAACCCAATTTGTTGCATCTCGAGATTTGGGGTTGCGAGACATATGTAAAAAGTTTACAGCCAAATAAGCTAGACCCTAAAGCAGACAAATGTTACTTGTAGGTTATCCCAAATAAACAATTGGGTATTCCTTCCACCAAAAGTTCGAAGGCAAAGTGTTTGCCGCTAAGAACGGACACTTTCTCGAGAAGGAGTTTCTCACTAAAGAAGTAAGTGGGAGGACAATACAGCTCGATGAGATTGTTGAATCTCCGAAAGTGAGGACTAGCGAAACAAAATCTATTCCAGAAACTGTCTACATGACTGAACCGGAAATTACTACACCAGTTGTAGAAACTCTAGTTAAGACTGTAACTGAACCGCATAGGTTAGGAAGAGTTATCGAACCTCCTGAACAGTCTGACAATGACATATTCATCTTAGAGGAAGATGAGCCTCCTAAACGGTCTGACAATGAAATATTCATCTTAGAGGAAGATGAACCTGCACATTACAAGAAAGCGATGGCGACGCCCAACTCAAAAGAATGGCTCAAAGCTATGCAATCTGAAATGGAGTCCATGTATGAGAATCAAGTTTGGAACTTGGTTGATCCTCCAGAAGGAGTAAAACCCATACAATGTAAATGGATCTTCAAGAGAAAAATAGATCCCGATGGTAATCCCACCATCTATAAAGCAAGGCTAGTTGCAAAAGGATTTTCGCAAGTTGATGGAGTTGATTATGACGAAACTTTCTCTCCGGTAGCAATGCTAAAGTCTGTACGGATTATGATGGTTATAGCTACATATTTCAATTATGAGATATGGTAGATGGATGTCAAAACTGCTTTCCTAAATGGTAATCTAAATGAAGATGTATACATGATACAACCAGAAGATTTTGTTGTTCCGAAGGATGCTAGAAAGGTATGCAAGCTTCAAAGGTCAATCTATGGTTTGAAGCAAGCATCAAGGAGCTAGAATCAATGTTTTGATGAAGTTGTAAAAGAGTTTGGCTTCATTAAAAATGATGAAGAAGCTTGTGTATACAAGAAGTTTAGCGGGAGCTATGTAGCATTGCTAATATTATATGTAGATGACATATTATTGATTGGGAATGATACTAAATATCTTGGCACAATAAAGGACTAACTGAAGAGTGTGTTTTCAACGAAAGACTTAGGTGAAGCTGCATATATATTGGGTATAAAGATCTAGCATAGAGATATATCAATACATCTAATAGCACTAAGCCAAAGCACGTACATTGATAAGGTTTTAAAAAGGTTTAAAAATGGAGAATGCAAAGGAAGGATTTCTCCCAATGTCACATGGCATAACACTTAGCAAAAATCAATGTCCAAAGACAGTTGATGAACGAGTGCAAATAAGTGGAGTACCATATGCCTCTGCTATTGGCTCCATTATGTATGCCATGATTTGTACAAGACTAGATGTTTCGTATGCACTAAGTGTTAGTAGCAGATACCACAGTGATCTAGGAGTGTCTCACTGGATAATAGTAAAGAATATTCGTAAGTACCTGAGAAGAACAAATGATATGCTCCTTGTTTATGGAGGAGATGAAGAACTCGTTGTAAATGGTTAAACCGATGCTAGCTTCATAGCTGACATAGATGACTATAAATCTCAATCAGGTTATGCTTTTATAGTTAATGGTGGTGCGGTCGTTTGGAAGAGTTTCAAAGAGAACACTGATGTGGATTCTACGACAGAAGCAGAGTATATTGCAGCTTCGGAAGCTTCAAAGGAGGCATTCTGGATCAAGATGTTTCTTGAAGAAATTGGTGTTGTCCCAAGTGTGATGAATCCAATGGCTCTCTATTGTGATAATAGTGGTGCCCTTGCTCAAGCAAAGGAACCAAGATCACACATGAAGACCAGACACATTGAACGCAAGTATCACATTGTTCAACAATATGTTGAGAAGGGCTATCTGAAGATTCTCAAGATTCACACGGATTTGAATGTGTTAGACCCGATGACGAAGGCTCTACCACGAGCAAAGCATGAGCAACACCAGATAGCCATAGGTGTTAAAGAGACTATGTAAACTAGATTATTGACTCTAGTGCAAGTGGGAGACTGTTGGAAATATGCCCTAGAGACAATAATATTTGTATTATTATATTTTCATATTCATAATTAAGAGTTTATATTCTATGTTATAACTACTATGATCTTGGAATATGCGATTCAGTGGAAAACTCATATGCACTTGTGGAATGATAAACGGTAAATAAAAGGTTCCTAGTCTCACCTCTAAGACTAGCTAGCTCAAGTATTGTTGGTTATCATGTTTTTCAGATCTTAGGATATCATTAAGTGTAATGATGATCCTAAAACAATATTGAGATTATGATGTTAGAAGAACGATGACCCAATCTTATTTGTTATGAATTGAGTTAATATCATCTGCATTCAATTGTAATAACACATAGTGTTAATGTCTGATACTGCTCGAGCATCATGGTCACTTCTTACCGTACGATGGGCTTTGGGGTTGCTCAAACGTCACCTATATACAAGTTTTGGAGCCTCCTCTACTTCTTCTAGTTATTGTCCTAGTTTGTCCTAGTTCACTGATTAGAGCTTGGCTAATCTTCTTGTCCTCAAAATTAGAAGTCCAGTGTGGTTCTATTATCCTTCCTCTAAATATCCGATGGCGATTAGCTCTGGACGATGAAGCGCTGCTGGATCGTGAAGGCTGCATGTTTGCAACCAAGTAGAGAGGCCGTGCTTTCGGTCTTCGGTTCGAGGGATCGTTCATGGGCGGTACGAGGGATCGTTCATCGACGGTTTGAGGGACTCCAAGTATGATCTACACCGACACGTTCTTCTTCCGCTGCAACTCGGTGACGGTAACGATCATGATCCCAACACGTTCTTTTCCCAACGACTACATCTAAAACTTAAAATTTAATTAAAGAAGCAGATCTTCACCACTTTCGGGCCAACCCTTCACTTTCCAGTCGCCAGAGCTGTCGGCGGCTGGTGGAGGATCGTCTGATTCGTTAGACGAGGAGCCCCCGCCGTCGTCGTCACTGGAGGAGATGATGATGAGGCCCTTGAGGCGCCGGACGGCCATGTCCTACTGGCGCTTGAGCTTTGCCAGCCAAGCAGCCTTCGTCGCCTTCTCCTTGGCTCGCACTCGGATTGCTCGATGGCAAGCTGGAGAGCGTTCACATTCTTCCCGCGGAGCTGCCGAGCATCCGTCTCCGCAATTGTAAGCGACCGGCGGTAGACCCATGCGAGGAGCCACTCGTTCTCATCGGGCTCCGTCGATAACCCGCAGCGGCGGAGGACAGAGCTCTCCGCCGCGTCCCTATCCCTTGCCCGCTGCCTCTCGCGGCTGGCGACACACGCCTCTGACTTTGGTGTGCGTGTCCCGGCCGGCTAGGCGGGCACAAGCACCCACCACTGCTGACGTGGGGGGAGCAGCAGACGATGGGGGCAGAGGATGGCGTGGGGGAGGCATGGACTCCCCAGCCCCGCGCGGAGCCAAACATGGGCTGGAAGGAGCCTGCGCCGGCGGGGAGAGGCGAGGCGGCCGGTCGGGAACTGCCACCCATGTCCACCTTCGACTTCTCGAGGGCAATGCGGAGGGCCAACTCCTTGTCGTAGTCGGAGGAGGAGCGACTACCGGCGCTCGACATGGTTGCGACAGTCGCAGGAGTGGATCGAATCGGAGAAATCGGAGGGAAGAAAAGAGATGAATCAAGAGTGGAGTGAGCTAAGGTTTTAGGATTGGGGATATTTATGGGGTCGGGGTGGGCCGGGTTTGACGTAACGGACGCGCCCGGGCAGACTCATATCCGCCTTATATTTGGACTGGATATAAGGGGCACTAGACAACCCGGGCGTTTGAGGCCCGGTTGAGGCGCCCATCTGGGCCAGATTTTACTCCCTCCGTTTCAAAATAGATGACTCAACTTTATACTAACTTTAGTACGAAGTTGGTTCATCTATTTTAGAACGGAGGGAGTAGTGATCAGTCAGTGACCAGGCGGGCCTTCCGGGCGTTTGAGGCTTGTTTAAGACGTCCATGTGTAGATGCTCTTATACTACTTTTTGATGGCAAATACAATATACTTGGGTCTAGCTGTCTCGTACGTTATTAATGAGAAAAACAAAACCGTTTCACAAAAATCAAGTAGGTAATTAATCACAAAGTTAGCACGTGGACTCGACCTTGCAACAAAATAATTGAACCTTGAACCAACTTTGATTTCTCTCGCTATATACAGCTTGTCACTTCTTTTCTTCACAGCTACCACTAATTTATCATATCTCTAATCACGCCCTCCTCACCATAGGTGTACGTGTGCTATTCATCTGTTGACTTCTTCTAATTTCCTCCCAATGTTCTTGGATGCTTTTGACACGGCTAAGTTTGACAGAACCATAGGGAATCAAAGATCACATGGCTAAGCAATTGAATAGAGATTCGAGTTTCCCGATTTTCCAAAAACTGTCTGCGCCCTTGATTCCCAATTTCTTTCTTCACATAAAAATAAAATAAAACAGGAACTAACGTCTCCCTCCCTCCCTCTCGCTGACAATTTCTCTCCCTCTGCCCTCTCCCTTTTTTCACCAACCAGAAAAGAGAAGGGAAGGGAAGCAGAAGACCGGGTACTTGCAACAGACCAAACAAAAGGACCCAAGAAAAAGGCCAGCACTCGGGAAGGAGAGAGGTTGGGAGGGAGGGAGATCTGCGGGGCGACGCGTTGCGGTTTTCCGGCGGCAAGGTTCGATTTTGATCCCAGCCCACCCCGGATTCCCCGCCCCGGTTCGTCCCTGCCCTGCCCAACTCGCGCCGCTTCCACTCGAGTGCTCCAAGAAGATCCCGATTTCGGTTGCAGTTGTGGAGTCTCAGTTCCAGTCGTCGTTGGCGCCGGTTCCTGGCCGCGCGCTCCCTGATTCGGAAGTTGCTGGAGCGGAGGGGGAGTTCCTCCGGCTCCCGAGTGTCTGCCTTCTGATTTGGATCTGCGGAGGAGCCCGGATTGGCGCTCCAATTCGGGGAGCAATGAGGGCCTGATGCGGGAGAAAGTCTCTTCAAGTCGTCGTCTTGATTCTCTTGGAGTAGGGTTTCCTGCCGGGATCCTTGTCCCATGGGATGCGTCAGTTCGAAGCAATTCCATGGCGGCGACGAGTGTGGCGGCGAGGGGAAGCCTCGCCGCCGCCCATCCAGCAACTCGCTGAGGCGTCTGGTTAGTTACAACTCCAGCAAGAGGCACGAGGACTTGGAGGAGGATGAAGAAGAAGGGGGAGTTGTGGCAGCCACGTCCTCGAGCGTGGGGCACCGTGTTGCCAAAGATGCCAGCACGGCCAGGCTGATTCGGAAGCCCCCTGCGCTGGTGGTCGATGCAGTGGTGCCGCTGCCAGAGGAAGTGGCCGCAACTGCCGCTAGCGTCGTCGATGTGGAGAGGGCGGTTGCTGCCCCTGTGAATCGCAGGCGTGCTCCGAATGGCGTGGCAGAGCAAGAACCAAGGAGTGGTGGCATCAGGGGTGAGGTGAAGCCAAGGATCATAGATGTGCCGAATGGAGTGGTGGGGGAGCATGTGGCGGCTGGCTGGCCGAGGTGGCTCACGGAGGTGGCAACAGAGGCGGTCCGTGGGTGGCAGCCTCGCAAGGCAGAGTCCTTCGAGAAGTTGGACAAGGTTCATCCTTACCACAAATTCATCATCTTGTTTCTCTTTTCAAGACCTTCATTAGCCATCTATGTTCTGAATTGTGTTTAGGTGTGATTTAGTGTGAATGTTTCAAAGCGCTTGAACATTTTCTAATGGCATAGGGCATTCTGTCAGTTGTAATAGTGTAAATACATCTAGATCCCATAAGCTTTGGAATATCATTCTCAATATCGTGGTGCAGGTAGAAAAATAGAGCCCACACGCAGCTCCTAGTCCTTTAAAGCAATCTGATTGATTAGAACTGCTGATTCTGTGCTACTACGCTTTTTCTCACCCTCGCCTTTTAAATATTTCAGATAGGGCAAGGTACCTACAGCAGCGTTTACAAAGCACGCGATCTTGAGAATGGAAAAATTGTGGCACTTAAGAAAGTTAGATTTGCCAATATGGATCCTGAGAGTGTTCGATTTATGGCGAGGGAAATTCACATCTTAAGAAGACTTGATAATCCAAATGTTATTAAGCTCGAAGGTTTGGTGACATCACGCATGTCTAGTAGCTTGTATCTCGTGTTCGAATACATGGAGCATGATCTTGCGGGGCTTGCTGCTACACCTGGCATAAAATTCACAGAGGCTCAGGTTTTCCTTCTGGACATTTTCTTTGATCTCCATTCAAAGGTTTTCTATTGTGCCTTTAGTTTTCATTCCATGCTGACTTCGGAAAATGACCCATTCAGGTCAAGTGTTACATGCACCAGCTACTGTCTGGACTTGGTCACTGTCATAGTCGTGGTGTTTTGCATCGGGATATAAAGGGTGCTAATCTTCTGCTTGACAATAATGGTGCCCTCAAAATAGCAGATTTTGGTCTAGCTACATTCTTTAATCCGAACCAAAAGCAGAATTTGACAAGTCGTGTTGTAACTTTATGGTACCGGCCCCCGGAACTTTTGTTGGGTGCTACTAACTATGGTGCCACGGTTGATCTCTGGAGTGCTGGTTGCATCCTTGCGGAATTGCTGTCAGGGAAGCCTATCATGCCAGGACGAACTGAGGTACTGTTTGACTACTGCCGCAGTCATAATTTGCTCAAACTCAAGACTGTTGCTTCTTTGGATTAATCCTACTTGTGTACTTACGTTAGTCTTGAATAGTTCTGTGAATCTATGTTGTTAACTTTATGACACTTAAGGGCAATTTTTGTTGTCTAAACTCTTTCAGGTGGAACAGTTGCACAAAATATTCAAGCTTTGTGGTTCACCATCAGAGGAGTTCTGGGCTAATTTGAAGTTATCACG
This sequence comes from Triticum urartu, assembly GCF_056163025.1. Taxonomy (NCBI): domain Eukaryota; kingdom Viridiplantae; phylum Streptophyta; class Magnoliopsida; order Poales; family Poaceae; genus Triticum; species Triticum urartu. The sequence goes on from NC_141879.1 coordinate 473,226,282, forward strand.
TGCTACCATCTTCAAACCACAACATCCGTATCGTCGTTGTGTGAATGATGTATATAAGGACTTCCCTCCTTCAGCTTTGTCACTTCTGGACCGTTTACTTGCTGTAGAACCTGATAATAGGGGTACTGCGGCTTCTGCCCTTGAAAGTGAAGTAAGTTCTGTCTGCCCTTACATTCATTGATCCATTATATGGCTGCTGTATTGCCTGTCATAAAGAGAATCTATGGTCAGATATGTATAAAATGTTAGCTAAAAGTGCTTTATGTCCTTGCAATCACATATAAACATAATTGGCGTGCCATTTGGTGGATCTGAAAATAGTGAGTACATTTACAACTAGTACAACCTCATACGTGCATTCTACCTCTACTTTTCAGGGTTGCTGACTTTTGCTACTCTCCTGTTAGATGTACATTTGTCATGCAGCTCTGTTTCTGATTCGGTCAACACCCATTAGCACCTTTTGAGGGTTGCACAATGCCCATAAGCACCGTTTGATGGTCCCACATGTCATATTCTTCCTCCTGGCTTCTTCCTATTCGATATCTCCTCTGATTCGTCTCTCCCATCAGCCTAGATGCAGTAGTGAACCTCCCTTGCTAGTTGCTACAGGATGACACAATGGTGGCCTGCATGCAGCTCCTTGGAATGGAATTGCTGAACTTAGGGCACCCACCCCATTTGGAAAAGGACCATCAAGGATACATGTTAAGTATAAGTTGCATGCCAATTTAGAAGCCATCTTGAGCTGCAATAATTACAGGCAAAACGTTTTATAGTTAAACAAAACAAATGATCATATCTTGGTCTCTCTCTCTCTTCTGTACAATCAATCAAGCAGATCATGCATAGGGTCATGCCTGCTGCTGTCGCTCAGCCTCCTCCGCGTGAGACGTGGCCTCCAAGTTCACCTTGTCGTGTTGGACGGAGTCAGCCGGTAAGGCGGCCCAAACACCGACGCAAGCTTTGCCACACTTGAGCTCCCAGTCCCTGTTGTTTGCAGGGATGAGGCTCAGCTCGACTCTTTGAGCTGGAGGGCCGTCCGGATCTTGCCAGTTGGCCCCATATGGCGATTGTGTGCTTTGGTGGGAACATGAGCCCAATGTTGACACGAGCTGGACATGCCGGCCACAAGGTGGAGGTAGAGGGAGAGAGGGATGAAATGCCAGATCTCTGTAGTGGAGAGAGGGGATGGAGGAGGTAAAGTGGCTTAGAAGGAAGAAGCATCGGACAGAATGTCCATGGGCATTTTGGTCCTTTAATATCTCACTAACTGCAAGTTGGATGGAAAAGGAGCAGTGGCAACTGCAAATAAGGTTAACAGAAGAGTGAGTAGTGAGTAGCTCTAAGTGGTTGTTTGGATAAGTAGGATTAACGCCTAGTTTTAACAAAACACGTTTTAGTTGGATTTTTTTCTTTCAGAAAACTAGTTTTACCAATAATTCAGTTAGGAACAAGTATACACAAAACCTTGTTTGGATGATAAAACATGTTTAAACACGAGGCTGCGCCATCGCCGCCCCGTAAGAGATGAATGCGTCCAGTTTCGATGCCGGCACTCTCGTCATACTTCCTGGATGGGGTCCATCATTGTCGCGGCCGAAGAGAGAGTAGCGCTGCAGTTGGCCGGGTTGGTCGACATCATCGCCGGTGATGGTTCCTTGGGCAGCGGTGAAGGTGAGGACCGACGAAGATGCACCGTTGTGGTCTTGAGGAAGCCAGCCTGCTTGAGCACAAGATCATGTTAACAGCCAAATTACTACTAGTCCTTCCTGCCATACCCATCCATCATCAAAAGCAATCTGAATGCTCACACGTGAATCGTTTGCATGAGTGACAGTAATGAGAATGACCAATCATTCAAGAACAAGAACGAGCATACAAGGAATCTTTTGCTGCCACACTAACTCAAGATCAAATTTATAAGAGACCGCCATCGGCGAGGAAGACGCGAGAGGGATCAATGGTCGACTGTGATGGCGAGTTGGCGGCGGCCGCCGGTGATGCGGGATGAGGGCTCGCCGGGGAAGGACCGATGGTCGACGGCGATGACGATGGTCCGACGATGGCGACGGTCGCGAGCGACGCGAGATCAGTTGTCGTTGGGGCAGGACCAGTGTTCGACGGTGACGGCGGCGGCCGGCGGCAACGTCGACGGCGAGGGCCGCGGGTGGTGCGGTATGCGTTGATGAGTTGTTGCTGGGAAAGGACTCGTCGGTGACGGCAACACGCAGGCCAGCTGCGCTGTATGCCGGTCGCCAGCGGCGGATGATGAACTCGTTTATAGAAAAACGTCAAAAAACGTCTAATTGTCGTTTTTCCATAAACTCAGTTTTTCAGTTTTAGTAAAACCAAGATTTACTTATCCTTGGATTTGTTATGTTAACCAAACATAGTTTTAGTTTGTTGTAACCGAAAACGAGTGTAGGCCAAACTGGTTTTGTAAAATCCCAGTATCCAAACAACCCCTGAAAAGTAATGGCAGGATACAAGTAAGAGTTGTGGCAAATGTGAATAAGTCCCCTGAAAATATGGACTTCTGTGTTATTTTCAGCTCATATATTGTGAATTTGAGACACTGATTTTCAAAAGTGAACAATATCTTTTGATCTTAATATTAAAACTTAAGAGATGCTATTTTATATTAGCCTTTTCACTTTATGGGATTAGTTGATAACTGATTTGGTTGCCTCTGTATATCTGAAGTGACTGCCCTTAACTTCTGGTTTGTAATCTGTACTTGTACATTATACAACAGTTCTTTACAACGAAGCCTTATGCTTGTGATCCATCAAGTCTGCCGAAATATCCTCCAAGTAAGGAATATGACGCTAAGCTTCGAGATGAAGAAGCTAGGAGGTAATATTCTCTATAGAACCTAAGACAAATATTATGCAATCTGCAATTTCGACAGATGGGTTTTATCATTGGCATTTCTGTATTTAACTAATTATATCCGTTTTGGTCCACAGGCAAAGAGCAGCTGCAGCCAAAGGACATGAATCTGAAACTGGACGCAGGAAGCAACTTGCAGCACAAAATGGCACTATCGATTTACAGGTATTTTGCAGAATTAATCCGATCTTAGTATAGTCTGATAATTGGCATACCAAGGGTCTCCTCAGTGATTTTTTTTCTGGTGCCACAATCTGCACTTTTGAGCTTTGAAACATGCCATTCAATACCCGATGCTAGCAGTTCGGTGAATGCATTATATACATGATTCATTATCGGGATGCAATGCAATTGCTTCTCTATTTGTTTGGAAGTTAATTTACACAACTGTTTTATTGTAACCAACTAACCATGCAGCAACCAATCTGTAATGCACACACATTGTTTCCAGCTCCAGAGGCAACTATACTGTATATATGACAACTAATCTGATGTCATACTGCTACATATGAACAGTTTGCCGTTTCATATTACTCAAATCTCTCTTGTTTCATGGCTTTGCAGCAACGGCGAGTTCCGGTTAATCCTAAAAGCAGTAGTAATAAGTTTACTCCAAAGGAGGATGGTGTTACCGGCTTTCCAATGGATCCTCTGGTAGTAGACAATGGTCATGCTCGCCGTGTTCCTTTGATGAATGCTGGTCGTTCATCCTCCACTTTGGGTCGATCAAGTGGCACAGATCCAAACGGCCAGAGATTCTACACCTCTCAGATTGCTGCTGCTGAGATGTCTAACCCATCTACTGCAACTGGGCAGCGAGGCAATACTGGTAAGCTGTCTAACCTTGGGGACAGCGCCAGGAAACAGTATTTAAGAGAGCATCGGTCGAGTTCAAGATACAGTCAACTCGCTGCTGCCGACCAGTCTGACAAACCCAAATGGTCGCAATCGCATCAATTCCAAGAAAGACCGTCATCTTCCCATCGGAAGGATGAAGTGGTGGCAGATAAGGAGCCTACAGGGGTGAGTTACTTAATTCTTCTAATTAGCTTTAGCTGGTCTTAATTCATAACATTTGTAGAGAGCAAAGCAAAGCATGACCCTAGCCTTTAAGAGCCGTGATTAGTTTCAATAAAATCCGAAAAATCCATTCATTAGCATTTCTGGTTGGTTCTTATTGGGTCTAGACTTCGTAGTGGATGTTCTGCAAATAATGTGGCTGATAATTTCCCGTCTATATATTCTTTTCAGTCAGTAGTGTAACATGCTGATAATTTCAGGTGAATGGCACGAGGAAGAACCGAATCCAGTACTCAGGACCATTGATGCCTCCTGGGGTAAACATGGAAGAGATCCTTAAAGAGCACGAGCGGCAAATCCAGCAAGCCGTGCGAAGGGCTCGTCTGGACAAGGGAAAGGGCAAGCACGCCGAGAGAGACCAGTCAGAGTCGCTGCTGTACGCTGCCCATAATGGCAGGTCATAGCGCCGCGAAGCTCGGCTCGGCATTCTTGATGGCTTCGGCAATGGAAAGTAGTGTATGATCCCCTTATTTTTACGCCCCCGTCGAGCGGAGAGGTTTGTTCTGCCGGCAGCTCCCACACCATTGCGCCAGTGGACTGGTAGTTCCTGGCAGCAAGAAGAAGAAGAAGGCCTGCTCTTCACTCATGTAGAGATTTTCGCCAAGTTTAGCAAGAAAGATATTCGCTGGAAAAATTTGTTGCCCACACAGTCACCAATTGTATATCTCAGAGATGAGTACCCACCCTCTTGAGGATTGATGATTCTTACACCTGTGTTTTGGTAGGTGCCAAGAGAAATATAATCAAATTATACTTCTGTGTCTGCTGCCTCTCTCTCTCTCTCTCCCTTCCATTGTCTTGCCTTTCAATCCAGTTTCAAAAAAAAAATCAACAATTTTGCGTGCTGTCTGGGCGGGTAATCCGGGACGTTGGATGCGAATCGGACGTTCCAAAATAAGTGACCGATTTCTCTTGGCGTGCACTCATGGTAAACCCCGGACGAAACATTGGCGCGCCCAGACGCCGAGAGCCTCCTCCTACCATTAGCCTCTCGCTCTCGCTCCCCACCAGCTTCGCCGCCGCCGCCGCGGTGTGATGCGACGGCGAGAGCGGCGGCCGTTTGATGCGCCCTTCTCCCACCTGCGCCGCCGCCGCCGCCTCGCTCTCCAGGCAGCAACTCCTCCGCATCCAGCGCTGTCTCCCACCCGTTTGGAGAAACGCCGCACCTGCCCAAGAACCGCCGCCGCCGCCCGCCTCGTCCTTCTCCCCCTCCTCCCTCGCCTCCATCCTCTTCTCCTGCGCCGCGCACCGCGCGCTCCGCCCCGGCGAGCAGGTCCATGCGCGCGCATTCACGCTCGGCCTGGGCGCGCATCCTTCCGTCCTCCCCAGGATCGCCTCCTTGTACATAGCCGTCGGCGACATCCCGGCCGCGCGTTCTGCCGTCGAGCAGGCGGCTGGGAAGGCGCGAGCTTTCCCCTGGAACCTGCTCATATGGAGCTACGCCGGCGACAGGCTGTGGAAAGACGTGGTCATGGCGTATGACAGGATGCTGGCGCTGGGCGTGGACGCCGACAGGTACACGTATCCGTCTCTGCTGCGCGCTTGCGGCGAGCTCGGAGAGGTCACCATTGGCCGCAAAATTGACCACCGTATTCGGAGGAGTAGATATGATCTGGACATGTATGTCTGGAACGCTTTGGTCGGGATGTATGTCAAGTGCGGGGAGCTAGAGGATGCGCGGAGGGTGTTTGATGAAATGTCTGTCAGGGATGTTGTCAGCTGGAACACAATGGTGTCTGGCTATGCATCGGCGGGGATGTGGGCCGAGGCGTTTCAGCTGCTTCAGCGGGTTCCTGGGGAAAACATTGTGACGTGGAATGCAGTTGCAGCAGGGAATTTGAAGGCAGGGAACTATGATGAAGTGATCAGGTTGTTGTCTCAGACGAGGAATCGCCACGGGCCAGGGGTGGACTCTGTGAGCGTGCTGATTGGCCTCAAGGCGTGTGCTAAGAGTGGGTATCTGAGGATTGGCAGGGAGTTGCATGGGGTGGCTGTTCGTCTATACTTCGACAGGCTCGAGTGTGTGGTAAACTCGTTGATAACAATGTATTCAAGATGCAGGATGATGAGCTCTGCTGTACTTCTGTTTACAGTGTACTCAATTCGGAGCATCACAGCTTGGAATTCATTGTTAGCAGGATTTGCATTCATGGACCAGGTTGAGGAAGCTTCTTTGCTCTTCAGAGAGATGATTGGCTCAGGTGTCTGTCCCAATGATGTTACTGTCTTGACAATGCTCTCCGTTGTTGCTCGGTTTGGACACCTCTGTCATGGAAGGGAGCTGCACTGCTACATCCTTAGACATGGATTGGGTGGTTCTAAATTATTGCAAAACTCACTTGTCGACATGTACTCAAAGTCTAGACACATGAGAGCTTCACGGATAGTATTTGATCAGATGGAATGTCGAGACAAGCATGCCTACACTTCATTGATTTTGGGATATGGAATGCAAAGAGAGGGCCATCTATCACTGAAGCTCTTTGATGAAATGATCGCCAACAGTATAGAGCCCGACCATGTAACCATGGTTGCTGTTCTTTCAGCATGTAGCTACTCTGGACTGGTCACTCAAGGGCAGCTACTATTTGCCAATATGTTTGCTGTGTTTGGTATTGCACTAAGAGTGGAGCATTTTTCTTGCATGGTTGATTTGTACAGCCGTGAAGGTTTGCTGAAGGTGTCCGAGGAGATAATTGACAAGATGCCGTTCCAGCCAACTGCTGCAATGTTAGCGACTCTTATTGAGGCTTGCCTGATCCATGGTAATACAGAAATTGGCAAACGAACTGCAAAGAAGCTGCTGGCAATGAGGACAAACAATCCTGGTCACTACAAATTGATCTCAAACACGTATATATCAGCAAAATGTTGGCCAGAGCTAGCTAAAGTTAGATCATTGATGAGTATGATGGATTTAACTATGGTTCCAAGCCATTCCTTGCTAGAATCAGAATATGACATATGCCTAGTTGAGCAAGATGATGGCTTAAATCATGGTGCACATTGTGACTTGTCTGACCGCATAACGGATACTGATTCGTCTAGTAGTGAGGAAGTGAAAAGCAGCGAAGCTTTTGGTGGATAATAGTTGGTTCCTCTTGGACCATCTTCCTGTTAAGGCCAAGGTTTCCAGAGGTAACATATTGATTTACAAACTGATACTACCACATCTTATAACATAGGATAATTTTTTTTGCATGCATGCTCACATTGAACTACTAGCTGGAAATTATTTTTGTATTAACGCACCGGGTATTTTTATCTCTTTTCCCAGCTTGAAACTCTACAATGACTGTATATTTGGAACTTTAGTGGACTCCCTTATTTGGGGAGTGATCTGCAAAGAAGCTGATGACAATGAGGACAAACAATACCGATCACTTAAAATTGACCTCAAACACTTATACATTAGCAAACTTTTTGCCAGAGCCATCTAAAGTTAGAGCATTAATCAGTATGTTGAAGCCTATTATGGTCCCAAGTCATTCCTTGCTAGAACTGGAATATGATACATGCCTAGCTGGCAAGATGATTGCTTAAGCATGGTATGCATCGTGGCTTGTTTGACCACATGACAGGTACTGATCCCTTTATTAGAGAGGAAATGAAGTGCAGTGAAGCTTTTGGTCGATGCTCTTCTCAGACCATGTTAACTTCTTAAAGATTTTGCAATGGTATGGTTTCTTCATAGGCTCCAGTCACCCTAGAAGTAATGTCATGAACTGTAAGCCATGCGGTGATTTAAGAGTTGGTGAAGCTGTAGAATGTATTATATATGGGAAGGAGGCTTTCAGCCTATGATGAGCATATACATGGCCGGCCCATTGTCATTTACTAAAGAAAATATCACATCACTTGATGAAGATGATTCTGATTTGGAGAGGTCTGCCCTTGAGACTTGCACATCAACATCATTTGATGGGTAGGGAGAAGCATAATGTTTTGATAGTACTGATGGTCTTTTCTATGATCTAGGAGCCAGCAAACTGCAAAGGCAGTGATTAAGTTCGCTGCAACAGCTGATCTGCACCGTCTTGAGCAAATTTTAGCCGGAGGAGGTAGAGGATCAAAAAGCCTTGGAAGGTCTTGATATTGTTCTGCGTTAGCTGCCAGCAGCAAGGTAAAGTGAATCTCTAGGTATCATAGAATAGGACAAATCAAGTGAATCGCTTGATATTGTAGTGATGATTTCCATCCCATTATTTCGCAGGCACACACCGTTTGGTTGATCCTTTGTCTTGCCTAACCTGGAGAGGATACGATCCTTTGGTGAAGGATTAGAAATCTGCGTGGGTTTAATCAGATCATTCCGTCCTACTAAAATAGGCCTCGCCAGTATATGCTGTAAAAAATTGAAAGTTTCCCTTGGGTATGTATATATGCAATACACTGTGAAGCCAGGGAGTCTGCAATGGAATCGCTGCATTTTCATACGTACACAAATGTTGTTCATATGGCCGTACATTCTGACCGATATCCCTAATTTTAACAAGCTAATAATCCCACTTCATTTGACAAAAGCAACCTAAATACTATTCTGTGTTCTCAGAATCAGAATGGTTCATACTGCCACACAGTTAGTTTTTTCTTTTTTTGCTAGCAGCATGATCTCTAATCTCTTCACGGCCAGAGTTTGGGTATCTTTCAGAGCTTATGATTATGCCATCAAGGGCCTCATATACAGAAAATCTACATGTCTAACTCACATGCACGATCCTTCATGCTGATAGAGAAAGAGGGGCTCTTTACTAATGATGTTATTGTAGGAAGCATTCACAGAACAGATGATGACAGCCCAGCCAATGTTAATGATCCTTTTATTATAGGGGAAATAACTTGACACAACTCGTACCGGTGAACCAAATGTTGATCTATCTTAACTCCTTGGGTATTGTATAGGTGGAACCGGGCCCACCTGTGATCTGGTTGAGATAATGTCTTTTGTTCTTTTGTTTTGTGTACCACCCTTCTCTGCTCCTGCTTTCAGAATGGATGGAGCATTTTCATTTGATTTGATGGAGAGGGCATGGTTACATATACCTCGTAATTTGCTTAATCTTAAAGCACGGTTTTGCCCATTCACGTACTTGTTTACAACAGTTAAACCAATCATGCTCTGAGATAGATATATCAGGTTCTGATAACTGAAGCCGATGGGACAGATATATCAGGTTCTGAACTATTGGAAACTCCCCTACGAGGTCCGCAGGGAGTGATGCCGGGCACTGATGCAATAGGGGTACGAGAAACAATTGCGGCGACATGCTGGTACCTTTGGTGGCTTCGACGCCAGATTACTCACGAAGGAATTGTTCACCACCTGGGACGCAATGCTACTTCTATCCTGGCGACTGAAAAAAGTTAGTGGGACTGAACCAGAAGCAAAATGGACAAAGCCTGAAGTCAGATCTGTGAAACTGAATGTATATGCGGCCTTTCATATTGACGAGGGAAGTGGAGCTACAGCAGCAGTTATCCGTGATCATAGAGGAAATTTTCTGGCGCCACAATGTTCATTTGTTCCATTTGCTGCAGATGCTTGTACCACAGAAGCCATGGCGATGAGAGATGGGCTAGTTCTTGCCAACTCTCTTGGTTTCAACACTGTTGAGGCCGAATGAGACTCGATGGAGGTGATTAACTTTTGCACCGGCACTACTCAATGGTGGGACCAGCGGCGACCATTTATGCCGAGTCTCTAGATACTCCCTCCGTAAAGAAATATAAGAGCATTTAGATCATTAAAGTAGTGATCTAAACGCTTTTATATATGTTTACAGAGGGAGTACTACAAGTCTATTAGGGAAGGTCAAGTTTAAGCACTGATAATAGGAAGCACTGATGATAGGAAAGCTAATGGCGTTGCTCATGAGCTAGCTAAGCATAGTTATTTGAATAAACTGTCTTGTTCTTGGACTGAGGACCCTTTGGTTTGGATGATCCCAGAACTTGCAAACGATGTAATTATCCTTTAATTTAATAAAGCTAGTCATAATGGTTTGTCCCTCAAAAAATTTTTTAGAGGAAAAAGTTTTTTTGAGGGAAATACGTCCTGATCAAGTGGAGCAAAGCTTTAAAAGCTAGGTGATGACACAAGCCTACCGAGAGATGCCCTAAGAAAAAAGAGAAAATCTTCTGCCCTCGTGCTTGTACACCATCGTGGTTCTGCCTAGCGCCCATGCGTGTGCGTCCATGGCCACTGGCGACCGTGACCCCCCACAAGGTTTTGGAAATTTAGGCGATGCTCTTCGTCGATATCGAGGTTGAAGTACAGGAAGAGTTTGCCCGTGGCTAGAATGAGGTGTCGCCTGGCCACAGTGGCATTAGAGGGAATACTGCTGGAAGGTAGGGAATACACCGCGGTCAGGGGAGGGCATGTCTATGTAGATTTTTTTGAACACCTGTATAGATATATTTGTTACCATCTCTTTAGGTGACAACTAAATGAATCTAGTTCATTTTATCTTTTGCAAAACTTCTTGCCAAAGACGATGACTCTCTATGCAACACATAGTTAAAGGTGTGTACCAACGCAAGATGAAAACATGTGCACACTTGCTTGCCCGCTAGCTAGTGCACATGACAAACAAAATGTGCATATCTTGGCACAAGCTAGCTAGGAGCCTAGAATTGACAAGTGAGGTAGAACCAAGTGGAGAATCCGAAACTTTAAAATGATTTGTGTTTGGGCGTCAATGTAACACCCCGGATGTAACTTTCCCAATTTGTACTCCAACTCTTGCCGTTTCCGGCGTTAAGTTAATTTATTTTCTCGGGTTCGGGTTTTTGTCTCCGTGTGTTGTTATCGTTGTCATGCATCTCATATCATGTCATCTTGTGCATTGCATTTGCATACGTGTTCATCTCATGCATTCAAGCATTTTCCCCGTTGTCCGTTTTGCATTCCGGCGCTTCGTTCTCCTCCGGTGGTCATTTCTAGCTTTCTTTCGTGTGTGGGGATTAAACATTTTCGGATTGGACCGAGACTTGACAAGCGGCCTTGGTTTACTACCGGTAGACCGCCTGTCAAGTTTCGTACAATTTGGACTTCGTTTGATACTCCGACGGTTAACCGAGGGACCGAAAAAGCCTCGTGTGTGTTGCAGCCCAACACCCCTTCAATTTGGCCCAAAACCCACCTAACTCTGCTCCATCATCTAGAGCGTTCAATCACGATCGCGTGGCCGAAAACCGCACCTCATTTGGACTCTCCTAACTCCCTCTATGCCTATTTAAAGACCCCTTCCCCGAAATCCGGATCCTCCCTCGTCCGAAACCCTAAAATCCACCTCGCGCGCCGCCGGACACTTTCCCTGCCGACGGACGTGTCCGCCGCCACGTGGCAGCCTCCCATTCGCCGCCTCCCTCTCTCTCCACCGCCGCCGTCGGAGCCCGCCGCGGCCCGTGGCCGGCCCGCCCGCGCCCGCGCACGGGCCAGAGGAGCCGCGCGCCGCGCACCCTTCTCCTCCCGAGCCGGCCGCGCTCTGCCATGGGAGCTCGCCGCCGCCGCCGTTCTTCGTCGTCGCCGGCCGCCCCAACCGCCACCTCGTCGCCGCGGCCGCGCCGCCCCGACCGCCTCCGACCGCCGCCCCGCGCCGCCTCCACCGCGCCCTCCGACCGCCGCCCCGCGCCGCTTCCACCTCGCCGACGACCTCCAACTCCGGCACCGTCGTCCCTCGGCTTCCACGCCGCCGTGCTACAGTGCCTTCGCGAGATCCGATCCAGATCCGTGAACAGTAACCCTAGAGGTTGATTTTTTTGTCTAAGTCCCAGAATTCCAGATCCATGTGCCCTTCTTCATAGCCTCGTAACTTTGCATCCGCAGCTTCGATTCATGCATATAGCATATCAAAATGTTCATCTCAGAGAGTACATCATTTCGATCCATTGCATCATTTTCATTTGAGTTCATCTTGATGCCCGAAATGCTGTTAGAAGAGGGCTACTTGAGTTAATTGTCAGATCTGCTACTCCATTTAGGTTTTTGTCATTTTTGCCATGATTAATGTGTGCATGATATGCCCTGATGCTCTACATGTGTTTTGTTAAGGGTTTTGTCATCTTTCCAGAGGTGCAACCCATGTATTTTTGTGATGTGTGTGGTGACTTGTGCAAGCTTGCAAAGTGGTGCACTTGCTAATTCTGTTTTCAGGGACTTAGTAATTTCACCAAGTCCTGGAGCTTTTTATCTCATGATGCCATATGTTCTTGTTGTTTCCTAGTGATCCGTGCCTCTTTTGAGGATGATCAGTAAGGATGTTTTGTTAATCTTGTAGTTCTCTATCCATCCATGTCTTTGTTTGCAATTATGGAGCACCCTAGCTTGAGTCAATAGAGCTCTACTTCTGCTACTTTGTGAATCTGGGCAGATTGTCAACTTGTTTGCAATTTTGCCGATGATGTTGTAGTTGATCCATGCATGCTATGCTATTGTTCTTGCCATGTCTAGCTTGAATTTTGTGCCTTCTTGATATATGTATGCTTGTCTTGCCATGACTTGCACCGTAGTGAGTGCATCGAGCTCGTAAACATGCCTACTTGAGTTATATTTCAGCTTGCTCCAGTTTTCACTAAGTGAAAACTGATTATGTTTTTGCTATGTTCACATGCTTACAATTGTATTTTCTGATCCCTTTTGGCTCAAGGTCACTAAGGGACTTTTGTTAAGCTCTTTGAGTAGCTCCATGTCATGCTTTACTTTGCCATGTTCAGGTCCTGTAGCATGTAGTTTTGTTGCTCCGAAGAGGGCTACCTGATCTGAAATTCCAGACAAGTGTTGATTTCACTAAGTCTGAGATCTGTTTGCCATATGCATTTTTGCCATGCTTGTTTGAACCTGTCAATGGATGAATTAGCCGTAGCTCAGTGCTAGACTTTTGTTAAGCATCTTGTGTGCATCCCTGCCATGTATTTTGTTGTCATGTTTGGTTGCTGTAGCATGTTCATCTCATTGCATTTAGTTGGCTACTTGCTGTAAATCGCAGGCCGGTGTCATATTTAAATCGCTTGCCATTTCCAAACCGCAACTCTGATTCCGGCGTTCTTTATATCATTTTCAAGCGATTTCGTCTCATCTTTCCAGTGGCACACTTGGATTTCCAAGTTGAGTCCAGGTTCATGCATTTCCTGTCATATCTTGCATTTTGCATCCCGCATCGCATTCCGCATAACATATCATCATTGCATCATATTGCTTGGTCTTGCACGTGGTTGATTGTATCCTTGTTGCTTGTTTGTCTTGTTTGGGTAGAACTGGGAGACGAGTTCACTAACGAGGAGCCCATTGAGTTTGCTTTCGAGGATCCAGTCAACTCTGACAACTATGCAGGCAAGATGATCATACCCTCGAAATCACTACTATCTTTGCTATGCTAGTTTGCTCGCTCTTTTGCTATGCCAATGCTACGATGCCTACCACTTGCTTGCAAGCCTCCCAAATTGCCATGTCAAACCTCTAACCCACCATGTCCTAGCAAACCGTTGATTGGCTATGTTACCGCTTTGCTCAGCCCCTCTTATAGCATTGCTAGTTGCAGGTGAAGATTGAAGGCCGTTCCTTGTTGGAACATTTATTTACTTGTTGGGATATCATTATATTATCTTGTTATCTTAATGCATCTATATACTTGGGAAAGGGTGGAAGGCTCGGCCTCTCGCCTAGTGTTTTGTTCCACTCTTGCCGCCCTAGTTTCCGTCATATCGGTGTTATGTTCCCGGATTTTGCATTCCTTACGCGGTTGGGTTATAATGGGAACCCCTTGATAGTTCGCCTTGATTAAAGCTTTTCCAGCAATGCCCAACCTTGGTTTTACCATTCGCCACCTAGCCTCTTTTTCCCTTGGGTTACCGGAGCCCAAGGGTCATCTTATTTTAACCCCCCCGGGCCAGTGCTCCCTCTGAGTGCTGGTCCGAACCGGGCAGCCTGCGGGGCCACCTCGGGGAAACTTGAGGGTTGGTTTTACTCGTAGCTTGACCTATCTGAGTTTGCCCTGAGAACGAGATATGTGCAGCTCCTATCGGGATTTGTCGGCACATTCGGGCGGTGTTGCTGGTCTTGTTTTAACCTGTCGAAGTGTCTTGAGTAACCGAGATACCGAGTCTGATCGGAACGTCTTGGGAGGAGGTCTATTCCTTCGTTGACCGTGAGAGCTTGTCATGGGCTAAGTTGGGACTCCCCTGCAGGGACTGAACTTTCGAAAGCCGTGCCCGCGGTTATGGGCAGATGGGAATTTGTTAATGTCCGGTTGTGGATAACTTGAACCTTAACTTAATTAAAATGAATCAACTGAGTGTGTTACCGTGATGGCCTCTTCTCGGCGGAGTCCGGGAAGTGGACACGGTGTTGGAGTAATGTTTGCGCAGGTTGCTCTCTAGTTTCTCGCTCGTGCTTTGCCTCCTCTTCTCGCTCTCTTTTGCGAATAAGTTAGCCACCATCCTTGCTACTCGCTGGCTGCAGCTCCACATATATTTACCTTGCCTTACCTATAAGCTTAAATAGTCTTGATCGCGAGGGTGCGAGATTGCTGAGTCCCTGTGGCTCACAGATTACTATTACACCAGATGCAGGGCCTGATGATTCCGCTCCAGGAGACGCGTATGAGCTCAAGTGGGAGTTCGACGAGGACTCTCAACGATACTATGTTTCCTTTCCCGATGATCAGTAGTGGTGCCCAGTTGGGGGTGAACGGGACCGTTGTCGCATGTTGGGTTCTCTTTTATTTTGGCGCCGTAGTCGGGCCATGAGTGTTTGGTTGATGTAATGTTATTTATGTACTTGATTGACGTGGCGAGTGTAAGCCAACTATGTTATCTCCCCTTTTATTATTATATTACATGGGATGTTTGTGAAGATTGCCTAACTTGCGACATATGCCTTCAATGCGATTATGTCTCTAAGTCATGCCTCGACACGTGGGAGCTATAGTCGCATCGAGGGTGTGACAAGTTGGTATCAGAGCCTTCCCCGACCTTAGGAGCCCCATTGCTTGATCGTTTTTAGCAGCCGAGTTGTGTCTAGAAAAATATTTTGAGTCTTTTAGGAATTATATATCGGAGAGATTAGGAATTCTTTTTACTTCCCAGTCTCCTCATCGTTCTGGTAAGGCATCCTGACGTAGAGTTTTGACTCTTCTCTTTTCAAATTTCACTAAAATTTTTTTAGGATCACGCGGGTATCTTGGAATCGTTCCGATGGTTTTATGATGAGAACATTGTCTTGGTGCCTCCTGTCAGGGGTTTAGTGGAAGTGTCCCGGGGAGTTGAGCTCTGAGGTGTTGTCATCATAATTTTATCGTTGTAGTTCTGGAATACCTGAGTTTAGTACACCGACATCAAAAATCTCTTTTATGCAGTTCGTTGGTGAGATAACCTCGACGCCACCCAGTACTGGGGCGGGAGTTCGGGAGTATCGCCATAACTTGTATAACGGATGCTTTTCGAAGGTTGAGGTAGATGGTTTCCGAAGGTTTCTTGGTTATGTGTTGAAGGATGGATACAGCTGGATGTAGGATTTGCTAGTTTGGGTGAGATATTATGCTTCCCCTGTATCCCCAATACCTGATTGCATAACCGGAAAGGTTCGAGAGTTTCATAGGTGGGAATTCTAGTAGCTCTAGTTCTTCTTCCACGGATATTGGTTTGAGATTGAGATTTCTTACCAATTATTCGTTCTTGATCCGTACCTTGTTGATTTATTTCTCTACCTTAATTCTACGTGGCTTCTCAATTTATGGATATGTGACCATTTCAAGAGGAATGCATTCGTTCATTTTGTTCGGATGTGAAGACTATATGTTGCAATTTTCATTCCGTTGGATTCAACTTCAATATTTGTCTGTCAATGTGCTAATGGTGGTCAACCTCTTCAGGATGGCTCCTCCAACGCGCACGACTCCGAATCCTGATCCGCCACCACCTCCACCTCCTCCGGAGGCATGGCAAGCTGTGATGGCCGCAACCAACGCAAACACACAGTTGATCATGCAAATTCTTCAAGAGCGCAATCAAGGCAACCAAGGGAATCAAGGCAGCAATCAGAATCACTTTGCTACACTCAACCAGTTCCTTGCTAACGGGCCAAAGACTTTCAGCAATTGTGTTGAGGCAACCGATGCTGACGATTGGCTTGTGGATCTGTGCAAGCATTTCGAGTGTAGTAACGTCAGGCCTGAGGACTTTGTTAAGTTCGCTTCCTTCCAACTCAAAGATCAAGCTGCAGAATGGTTCCAGCAGTACAAGGATTCCAGAGGTGGACGTGTTATAACTTGGGATGATTTCCGTCGAGATTTCCGAGCTCATCATATTCCTCAGAGCGTGGTTGAAAGCAAGCGTGAGGAATTCCGCAATCTGAAGCAAGGCTCTTTGTCTGTCTATGACTACAACAAGTTGTTCCAGAAGCTCGCCCGCTTTGCCAAGCAGGACGTCCCTGATGAGAAGAGCATGATATACCAGTTCAGGGGTGGTCTCAGAGAAGAAATTCAGCTAGCTCTTGTTCTCTTAGAGCCCTTGAGGTACGATGAGTTCTACAACATGGCACTGAGGCAAGAGGCTACTCAGTTGAGGTGTGATGCTTCCAAGAAGCGAGTCAGAGACGTTACTCCTTCTTCCTCTACTCAAGTGGCCAAGCAGCAGAAGTATTGGCTTCCTCCTCCTCCGTTTCGTCAGCCGTATCAGCAGAAGAGTAAAGGTGGCAGTGGTTCTTCCCACCCACCCAACCCTGGCTTTCAGAACAAGACTTCGTCTCAAGCTCCAAGATCGAGTGCTCCGTATCACCGTCCGCTTTCAGAGGTCACATGCAACAAGTGCCAACAGAAGGGTCACTATGCCAACAAGTGTTTCAACCAGAGGCGTCTTCCTCCTCCTCCTCCTCCTGTCAGATCGGCAAGTACAGCTGTGGTCAAGCATAACCCCAAGCACGCCAAGGTCAATTTGATGAATGCAGCTCAGGCAGAAGATTCTTCAGATGTCATCATGGGTAACCTTCCTGTTAATGATATTCCTGCAAGAGTTCTTTTTGACACGGGTGCATCGCATTGTTTCATGTCAAAGCCATTTTTACCAAGCATGAGTTTGTTTCTTCTCATTTGGGTAAACAAATGGATATCGTTTCTCCTGGCAAACGTTTGAGTGCAAGTCTGGAGGTGCCAGATGTTACTATCACCTTGGGTGACTACAAGTTCCTTTCTTCCCCAATGGTTCTTGGTAACTCGGATATTGATCTTATTCTCGGAATGGATTGGCTTTCTAAGCACAAGGCTCAACTTGATTGTGCAGCCAGGCAGATTCAATTGACTCATTCGTCTGAGGATGTAATTGTCTTTGCCGCTCATGATGATACCATCCGTCTATTTTCTCTCAATGAGAAGGGTGAATTGGATGCTATCTCTCAAATTCCAGTCGTTTGCGAATATCAAGACGTCTTTCCAGAAGAGCTTCCAGGAATGCCTCCGCACCGGCCAGTTGAATTCGTTATTGATCTTGAGCCTGGCACAGAACCTGTGTGCAAACGTCCTTACAAGCTCGGACCTGAAGAGTTGAAGGAGCTGAAGAAGCAACTCGATATTCAAGAAAAAATGGGTCTCATCCGGCCTAGTTCTTCTCCGTGGGGTTGTGGTGTTCTTTTTGTGAAGAAGAAGGATGGAACGGACCGACTTTGTGTTGATTACCGTCCAGTGAACAAGAAGACCATCAAGAACAAATACCCACTTCCCAACATCAATGAGCTGTTCGAAGAACTCAAAGGTGCTCGAGTATTCTCCAAGCTTGATCTCTGTATGGGTTATCATCAGATTCGAATCCGTGAGCAAGATATTCCCAAGACGGCTTTCAGGACAAGCTTTGGTTCATATGAATACACTGTCATGTCTTTTGGTCTCGTCAACGCTCCTCCGACGTTCTCTCACATGATGAACTTCATCTTCAACGCCTACACCAATGACTTCGTTTTGGTCTATCTCGACGACATTCTGGTTTTCTCCAAGAACAAGGAAGATCATGCCAAGCACTTGCGTTTGGTTCTTGATAAGCTCAGAGAACACAAGTTCTACGCCAAGTTCTCCAAGTGTGAATTTTGGCTTGATGAGGTTCTTTATCTTGGTCATATCATCTCTACCAAGGGCATTGCCGTGAATCCTGAGAAGGTGTCTGCAATTGTGAATTGGGAACCTCCTCAGAACGTGAAGCAACTCCGTAGCTTCCTCGGTCTCGCAAGCTATTGCCGAAGATTCGTTGAAAACTTCTCTAAGATCGCGAAGCCTCTCTCTAATCTTCTCCAGAAGCACGTCAAGTACGTTTGGTCTCCGGAGTGTGACATTGCTTTTAACACTTTGAAAGAGAAATTGATCACTGCTCCAGTTCTGACTCTGCCTGATGAATCCAAGCCGTACGAGGTCTTTTGTGATGCCTCTCTCCAAGGTCTTGGCACAGTATTGATGCAAGAGAAGAAAGTTGTTGCTTATACATCTCGTCAGTTGAAGCCTAATGAGAAGAACTACCCCACTCATGATCTCGAGTTGGCGGCAGTTGTGCATGCTCTTTTAACTTGGAGACATCTTCTATTGGGAAGAAAAATGGACATTTTCATTGATCACAAGAGTCTCAAGTACATCTTCACTCAGCCTAATCTCAACCTCAGGCAAACTCGATGGGTCGAAATGATTCAAGAGTATAATCCGAGTATTGAGTATACTCCAGGCAAGGCCAATGTGATTGCTGACGCATTGAGAAGGAAAGCTTACTGCAACAGTCTGATTCTCAAGCCTTATCAACCCGAGCTTTGTGAAGCTTTCCACAAACTTAATCTGCAAGTTGTTCCTCAAGGTTTCCTCGCCAACCTTCAAGTCTCTCCTACCTTAGAAGACCAGATTCGCCAAGCCCAGCTTCTTGATGCTATGGTGAAAAAGGTGAAGATTGGGATTGCCAAGAGTCAACCCAAGTACAAGTGCTACCGCCTTGATGACAAGGACACTCTTTTCTTCGAGGATCGTATTGTTGTACCCAAAGGTGACCTCCGTAAAGTGGTCATGAACGAGGCTCACAATTCTCTCCTCTCCATCCACCCTGGGAGCATGAAGATGTATCAGGACCTTAAGCAAGCTTATTGGTGGACTCGAATGAAGCGTGAGATCGCTCAATTCGTGAATGAATGTGATGTCTGCAGAAGAGTGAAGGCAGAACACCAAAGGCTAGCAGGTCTCCTCCAACCTCTTGCCATTCCAGAATGGAAGTTTGACCACATTGAGATGGACTTCGTGACTGGGTTTCCAAAGTCCAAGCGTGGCAATGATGCTATATTCGTTGTCATTGACAAACTCACCAAAGTGGCTCACTTTCTGCCTATCAAAGAGTCGATCACTTCCGCTCAATTGGCGGAACTCTATACCTCTCGAATTGTCTCTCTGCATGGTATTCCTCAAGTGATCTCTTCAGACCATGGTAGCATCTTTACATCCAACTTTTGGGATTCTTTTCAGAAGGCCATGGGCACCAACATCCGCTTCAGCACAGCTTTCCATCCTCAAACTAGCGGTCAAGTCGAGCGTGTCAACCAGATTCTTGAAGATATCCTCAGGGCTTGTGTGATCTCTTTCAGCATGAAGTGGGAGGATTGTCTTCCTTATGCTGAATTCTCCTACAACAACAGTTTTCAAGCATGTTCGGGCAAGGCCCCATTTGAAATTCTGTATGGCAGGAAGTGCCGTACCCCTCTCAACTGGTCTGAAACCGGTGAACGTCAGCTTTTGGGTAATGACTTAATCACAGAGGCAGAAGAAATGTGCAAAGTCATTCGAGATAACCTCAAAGCAGCCCAATCCCGCCAGAAGAGCTACTATGATAGTAAGCACCGTGATTTGGCTTTCGAGATCGGAGATCATGTTTACCTCCGCGTCTCTCCTATGAAAGGTACTCGTCGCTTCGGTATCAAAGGGAAGCTTGCCCCTAGATACGTGGGAGCTTTCAAGATCGTCAGCAAGAGAGGCGACCTCGCCTATCAACTTGAGCTTCGTTCAAACTTTGCAAATGTTCATGACATGTTCCATGTCTCTCAGCTCCGAAAGTGCTTCAAGACTCCTGACCGCACCATCAACTTTGAGGACATTGAGCTCCAAGAAGATCTCTTTTATCGTGAGCACCCAGTTGCTATTCTTGAAGAGACTGAACGCAAGACTCGCAACAAGTCAATTAAATTTCTCAAAGTCAAGTGGTCACACCATTCCGATCGTGAAGCTACCTGGGAACGCGAGGATCACCTCCGTTCTGAGTACCCGGCGTTCTTTCAGTCCTAGATCTCGGGACGAGATCCTTTCGTAGTGGTGGAGTGTTGTAACACCCCGGATGTAACTTTCCCAATTTGTACTCCAACTCTTGCCGTTTCCGGCGTTAAGTTAATTTATTTTCTCGGGTTCGGGTTTTTGTCTCCGTGTGTTGTTATCATTGTCATGCATCTCATATCATGTCATCTTGTGCATTGCATTTGCATACGTGTTCATCTCATGCATTCGAGCATTTTCCCCGTTGTCCGTTTTGCATTCCGGCGCTTCGTTCTCCTCCGGTGGTCATTTCTAGCTTTCTTTCGTGTGTGGGGATTAAACATTTTCGGATTGGACCGAGACTTGCCAAGCGGCCTTGGTTTACTACCGGTAGACCGCCTGTCAAGTTTCGTACAATTTGGACTTCGTTTGATACTCCAACGGTTAACCGAGGGACCGAAAAAGCCTCGTGTGTGTTGCAGCCCAACACCCCTTCAATTTGGCCCAAAACCCACCTAACTCTGCTCCATCATCTAGAGCGTTCGATCACGATCGCGTGGCCGAAAACCGCACCTCATTTGGACTCTCCTAACTCCCTCTATGCCTATTTAAAGACCCCTTCCCCGAAATCCGGATCCTCCCTCGTCCGAAACCCTAAAATCCACCTCGCGCGCCGCCGGACACTTTCCCTGCCGACGGACGTGTCCGCCGCCACGTGGCAGCCTCCCATTCGCCGCCTCCCTCTCTCTCCACCGCCGCCGTCGGAGCCCGCCGCGGCCCGTGGCCGGCCCGCCCGCGCCCGCGCACGGGCCAGAGGAGCCGCGCGCCGCGCACCCTTCTCCTCCCGAGCCGGCCGCGCTCTGCCATGGGAGCTCGCCGCCGCCGCCGTTCTTCGTCGTCGCCGGCCGCCCCGACCGCCACCTCGTCGCCGCGGCCGCGCCGCCCCGACCGCCTCCGACCGCCGCCCCGCGCCGCCTCCACCGCGCCCTCCGACCGCCGCCCCGCGCCGCTTCCACCTCGCCGACGACCTCCAACTCCGGCACCGTCGTCCCTCGGCTTCCACGCTGCCGTGCTACAGTGCCTTCGCGAGATCCGATCCAGATCCGTGAACAGTAACCCTAGAGGTTGATTTTTTTTGTCTAAGTCCCAGAATTCCAGATCCATGTGCCCTTCTTCATAGCCTCGTAACTTTGCATCCGTAGCTCCGATTCATGCATATAGCATATCAAAATGTTCGCCTCAGAGAGTACATCATTTCGTTCCATTGCATTATTTTCATTTGAGTTCATCTTGATGCCCGAAATGCTGTTAGAAGAGGGCTACTTGAGTTAATTGTCAGATCTGCTACTCCATTTAGGTTTTTGTCATTTTTGCCATGATTAATGTGTGCATGATATGCCCTGATGCTCTACATGTGTTTTGTTAAGGGTTTTGTCATCTTTCCAGAGGTGCAACCCATGTATTTTTGTGATGTGTGTGGTGACTTGTGCAAGCTTGCAAAGTGGTGCACTTGCTAATTCTGTTTTCAGGGACTTAGTAATTTCACCAAGTCCTGGAGCTTTTTATCTCATGATGCCATATGTTCTTGTTGTTTCCTAGTGATTCGTGCCTCTTTTGGGGATGATCAGTAAGGATGTTTTGTTAATCTTGTAGTTCTCTATCCATCCATGTCTTTGTTTGCAATTATGGATCACCCTAGCTTGAGTCAATAGAGCTCTACTTCTGCTACTTTGTGAATCTGGGCAGATTGTCAACTTGTTTGCAATTTTGCCGGTGATGTTGTAGTTGATCCATGCATGCTATGCTATTGTTCTTGCCATGTCTAGCTTGCATTTTGTGTCTTCTTGATAGATGTATGCTTGTCTTGCCATGACTTGCACCGTAGTGAGTGCATCGAGCTCGTAAACATGCCTACTTGAGTTATATTTCAGCTTGCTCCAGTTTTCACCAAGTATGAAAACTGATTATGTTTTTGCTATGTTCACATGCTTGCAATTGTATTTTCTGATCCCTTTTGGCTCAAGGTCACTAAGGGACTTTTGTTAAGCTCTTTGAGTAGCTCCATGTCATGCTTTACTTTGCCATGTTCAGGTCCTGTAGCATGTAGTTTTGTTGCTCCGAAGAGGGCTACCTGATCTGAAATTCCAGACAAGTGTTGATTTCACTAAGTCTGAGATCTGTTTGCCATATGCATTTTTGCCATGCTTGTTTGAACCTGTCAATGGATGAATTAGCCGTAGCTCAGTGCTAGACTTTTGTTAAGCATCTTGTGTGCATCCCTGCCATGTATTTTGTTGTCATGTTTGGTTGCTGTAGCATGTTCATCTCATTGCATTTAGTTGGCTACTTGCTGTAAATCGCAGGCCGGTGTCATATTTAAATCGCTTGCCATTTCCAAACCGCAACTCTGATTCCGGCGTTCTTTATATCATTTTCAAGCGATTTCGTCTCATCTTTCCAGTGGCACACTTGGATTTCCAAGTTGAGTCCAGGTTCATGCATTTCCTGTCATATCTTGCATTTTGCATCCCGCATCGCATTCCGCATAACATATCATCATTGCATCATATTGCTTGGTCTTGCACGTGGTTGATTGTATCCTTGTTGCTTGTTTGTCTTGTTTGGGTAGAACTGGGAGACGAGTTCACTAACGAGGAGCCCATTGAGTTTGCTTTCGAGGATCCAGTCAACTCTGACAACTATGCAGGCAAGATGATCATACCCTCGAAATCACTACTATCTTTGCTATGCTAGTTTGCTCGCTCTTTTGCTATGCCAATGCTACGATGCCTACCACTTGCTTGCAAGCCTCCCAAATTGCCATGTCAAACCTCTAACCCACCATGTCCTAGCAAACCGTTGATTGGCTATGTTACCGCTTTGCTCAGCCCCTCTTATAGCATTGCTAGTTGCAGGTGAAGATTGAAGGCCGTTCCTTGTTGGAACATTTATTTACTTGTTGGGATATCATTATATTATCTTGTTATCTTAATGCATCTATATACTTGGGAAAGGGTGGAAGGCTCGGCCTCTCGCCTAGTGTTTTGTTCCACTCTTGCCGCCCTAGTTTCCGTCATATCGGTGTTATGTTCCCGGATTTTGCATTCCTTACGCGGTTGGGTTATAATGGGAACCCCTTGATAGTTCGCCTTGATTAAAGCTTTTCCAGCAATGCCCAACCTTGGTTTTACCATTCGCCACCTAGCCTCTTTTTCCCTTGGGTTACCGGAGCCCAAGGGTCATCTTATTTTAACCCCCCCGGGCCAGTGCTCCCTCTGAGTGCTGGTCCGAACCGGGCAGCCTGCGGGGCCACCTCGGGGAAACTTGAGGGTTGGTTTTACTCGTAGCTTGACCTATCTGAGTGTGCCCTGAGAACGAGATATGTGCAGCTCCTATCGGGATTTGTCGGCACATTCGGGCGGTGTTGCTGGTCTTGTTTTAACCTGTCGAAGTGTCTTGAGTAACCGAGATACCGAGTCTGATCGGAACGTCTTGGGAGGAGGTCTATTCCTTCGTTGACCGTGAGAGCTTGTCATGGGCTAAGTTGGGACTCCCCTGCAGGGACTGAACTTTCGAAAGCCGTGCCCGCGGTTATGGGCAGATGGGAATTTGTTAATGTCCGGTTGTGGATAACTTGAACCTTAACTTAATTAAAATGAATCAACTGAGTGTGTTACCGTGATGGCCTCTTCTCGGCGGAGTCCGGGAAGTAGACACGGTGTTGGAGTAATGTTTGCGCAGGTTGCTCTCTAGTTTCTCGCTCGTGCTTTGCCTCCTCTTCTCGCTCTCTTTTGCGAATAAGTTAGCCACCATCCTTGCTAGTCGCTTGCTGCAGCTCCACATATATTTACCTTGCCTTACCTATAAGCTTAAATAGTCTTGATCGCGAGGGTGCGAGATTGCTGAGTCCCTGTGGCTCACAGATTACTATTACACCAGATGCAGGGCCTGATGATTCCGCTCCAGGAGACGCGTATGAGCTCAAGTGGGAGTTCGACGAGGACTCTCAACGATACTATGTTTCCTTTCCCGATGATCAGTAGTGGTGCCCAGTTGGGGGTGAACGGGACCGTTGTCGCATGTTGGGTTCTCTTTTATTTTGGCGCCGTAGTCGGGCCATGAGTGTTTGGTTGATGTAATGTTATTTATGTACTTGATTGACGTGGCGAGTGTAAGCCAACTATGTTATCTCCCCTTTTATTATTATATTACATGGGATGTTTGTGAAGATTGCCTAACTTGCGACATATGCCTTCAATGCGATTATGTCTCTAAGTCGTGCCTCGACACGTGGGAGCTATAGTCGCATCGAGGGTGTGACAGTCAACTCAGGATAAGTGCGTGGAAGGATGTAAATGACGCGATAAATAGGCGCCGCAAGGCTCGCTTAGTTAGCTCGATAGTTTATTTTTCCAAGAAAAACAACTTTCTCAAACTGTTAGACCGATAGATAGGCTTAAACCGGTTTAAACGACGCGCCGTTTACATCCCTACATGTAGTACTATTTGTCGCACAATGGATTTTTATTTGTTGTTGAATTCAGGACATGCACCTGCAGGCTGCAACTGTCTTGAAAACATTTGTTCGTACGTGAAGAATCTTTTATGACATTGTTTTGATTAATCTGGTACTAGTAGATGGGGTAATGCCGTTTTCAACTTCCATTCTTTATGCTTAAGGGGGTCTTATAAAATAAAAACTAGAAAGAGAGCAAGATATCCATGTGTTCGAAAATGTAGGTGACATGGTGCTACGCAAGGTCTATATCTCATCCCTCATTTCTCTGAGATTCGTGTTGTATTCATACCGTAAGCAGTGTATATCACATGTTGAGTATTTCTCCTTGTAGTATTCATTTCGTATTACACAAAGCAATCAGTGCATAAGGAGCCACACCAACAATCTAGGTGGTTGTTCAGTGGCTAATTCGGGTTCCAAGGCTCGCATTCTTCTAGCTCTCGGGTGAGCATCTCTGCACCTTGACGGAGCGGTGCCTTTTGATCCAAGGCGAGAGGGTAGGGTCTCCCTTCGGTGCTAGAGAAGGAAGGTGCTGAGATCCCTCCAACCCCAAGGGGCTTTCTAGATCACAATTCCCCTATGAATGCCGGTTGTGCCTTGCTTTGCTTCTACAACCAAGATTTCTTCAGTGAAAATGCGTGGCGTGCAACATCTTTAGCAAGTTGTGCTCCCTGTTTTTGTTTTCTTAGATTCGTGTTAAGGACGTAGGTATTTTGCAAATTTCTATGTCTACAATGCTATGCATGGAGCTACTCTAGCTAATTTCTCTCACTTTCAGTATGTATCCAGATTGGGACTCAGAGTCATCCAGATTGATGTTAAAGCTTGCATCGATATAACTCTTTACGATGAACTCTTTATCACCTCCCTAACCAAGAAATATTTCCTTAGTCCTCTAAGGATAATTTTGACCGCTGTTCAGTGATCTACTCCTGAATCACTATTGTACCCCTTTGCCAAACTCATGACAAGGTACACAATAGGTCTGGTATACAACATGTCATACTTTATAGAACCTATGGCTGAGGCATAGGGAATGACTTTCATTCTCTCTCTATCTTCTGCCGTGGTCGGGTTTTGAGGCTTACTCAACTTCATACCTTACAACTCAGGCAAGAACTCCTTTGTCTGATCCATTTTGAACTCCTTCAAAATCTTATCAAGGTATGTACTCATAGAAAGTCTTATCAAGTGTCTTGATCTATCTTTATAGATCTTGATGCCCAATATGTAAGTAGCTTCACCGAGTTCTTTCTTTGAAAAACTCCTTTCAAACGCTCCTTTATGCTTTCCAGAAAATTCTACATCATTTTCGATCAATAATATGTCATTCACATATACTTATCAGAAAGGCTGTAGTGCTCCCACTCACTTTCTTGTAAATACAGACTTCACCGCAAGTCTGTATAAAACTATATGGACCAACTCATCAAAGCGTATATTCCAACTCCGAGATGCTTGCACCAGTCCATAGATGGATCGTTGGAGCTTGCACACTTTGTTAGCATATTTAGAATTGAGAAAACCCTCTGGTTGCATCATATACAACTCTTCTTTAATAAATCCATTAAGGAATGCAGTTTTGACATCCATTTGCCAGATTTCATAAAATGCGGCAATTGCTAAAATGATTCAGACAGACTTTAAGCATCGATACGAGTGAGAAAATCTCATCATAGTCAACACCTTGAACTTGTCAAAAACCTTTTGCGACAATTCGAGTTTTGTAGATACTAACACTACTATCAACGTCCGTCTTCCTCTTGAAGATCCATTTATTCTCAATGGCTCGCCGATCATCGGGCAAGTCAATCAAAGTCCATACTTTGTTCTCATACATGGATGCTATCTCAGATTTCATGGCCTTAAGCCATTTATCGAAATCTGGGCTCATCATCGCTTCCTCATAGTTCGTAGGTTCGTCATGGTCTAATAACATGACTTCCAGGATAGGATTACCGTACCATTCTGGTGCGGAACATGCTCTTGTTGACCTACGAGGTTCGGTAGTAACTTGATCTGAAGTTTCATGATCATTATCATTAACTTCCTCTCTAGTTGGTGTAGGCATCACGGGAACGGTTTTCTGTGATGAGATACTTTCCAATTCGAGACAAGGTACAATTACTCATCAAGTTTTACTTTCCCCCCACTCACTTCTTTCGAGAGAAACTCCTTCTCTAGAAAGGATCCATTCTTAGCAACAAAGATTTTGCCTTCGGATCTGTGGTAGAAGGTGTACCCAACAATTTATTTTGGGTATCCTATGAAGACACACTTCTCCGATTTGGGTTCGAGCTTATCAGGCTGAAACTTTTTCACATAAGCGTCGCAACTCCAAACTTTAAGAAACGACAGCTTAGGTTTCTTGCCAAACCATAGTTCATACGGTGTCGTCTCAACGGATTTATAAGGTGCCCTATTTAACGTGAATGCAGCTGTCTCTACTTCATAACCCCAAAATGATAGTGGTAAATCGGTAAGAGACATCATAGATCGCACTATATCTAATAAAGTACGGTTACGAAGGACAAACTCGTAACTCAAATATTCGCCTCCGCGATCAGATCGTAGAAACTTTATTTTCTTGTTACGATGATTCTCCACTTCACTCTGAAATTCTTTGAACTTTTCAAATGTTTCAGACTTGTATTTCATCAAGTAGATATAACCATATCTGCTCAAATCATCTGTGAAGGTTAGAAAATAATGATACCCGCCGTGAGTCTCAACACTCATCGGACCGCATACATCGGTATGTATAATTTCCAATAAGTCAGTGGCTCGCTCCATTGTTCCGGAGAACGGAGTTTTAGTCATCTTGCCCATGAGGCATGGTTCACAAGTATCAAATGATTCATAATCAAGTGATTCCAAAAATCCATCTTTATGGAGTTTCTTCATGCGCTTTACACCAATATGACCTAAACGGCAGTGCCACAAATATGTTGCACTATCATTATAAACTTTGCATCTTTTGGCATCAATATTATGAATATGTGTATCACTACAATCAAGATTCAATAAACCATTTACATTGGTGTATGACCATAGAAGGTTTTATTCATGTAAATAGAACACCAATTATTCTCTGACTTAAATGAATAACCGTATTACAATAAACATGATCCAATCATATTCATGCTGAACGCACACACCAAATAACATTTATTTTGGTCCAACACTAATCTCAAAGGTAGAGGGAGTGTGCGATGGTGATCTTATCAACCTTGAAATCACTTCCAACACACATCGTCACCTTGCCCTTAACTAGTCTCTCTTCATTTTGCAATTCCTGTTTCGAGTTACTAATCTTAGCAACTGAACCGGTATCAAATACCCTGGGGTTACTATGAACACTAGTAAAGTACACATCAATAACATGTATATCAAATATACCTTTGTTCACTTGGCCATCCTTCTTATCCGCCAAGTATTTGGGGTAGTTCCGCTTCCAGTGACCATTCCCTTTGCAGTAGAAGCACTCAGTTTCAGGCTTAGGTCTAGCTTTGGGTTTATTAACGGGAGTGGCAACTTGCTTGCCATTCTTCTTGAAGTTCCCTTTCTTTTCCTTTGCCCCTTTTCTTAAAACTAGTGGTCTTATTAACCATCAACACTTGATGCTCTTTCTTGATTTCTACCTTCGCCGATTTTAGCATCACGGAGAACTCGGGAATCGTTTTTGTCATCCCTTGCATATTATAGTTCATCACGAAGTTCCAGTAACTTTGTGATAGTGACTAGAGAACTCTGCCAATCACTATCTTATCTGGAAGATTAACTCCTACTTGATTCAAGCGATTGTAGTACTCAGACATTCTGAGCACATGCTCACTGGTTGAGCTATTCTCCTCCATCTTGCAGGCAAAGTACTTGTTAGAGGTCTCATACCTCTCGACTCGGGCATGAGTTTGAAATACCAATTTCAGCTCTTGGAACATCTTATATGCTCCATGGCGTTCGAAACATTTTTGAAGTCCCGGTTCTAAGCTGTAAAGCATGACGCACTAAACTATCAAGTAGTCATCACACCGAGCTTGCCAAACGTTCATAACGTCTGCATCTACTCCTGCAATAGGTCCGTCACCTAGCGGTGCATTAAGGACATAATTCTTCTTTGCAACAATAAGGATAATCCTCAGATCATGGATCCAGTCTGCATCATTGCTACTATCATCTTTCAACTTATTTTTCTCTAGGAACATATCAAAAATAAACGGGGAGCTACATCGCAAGCTATTGATCTACAACATAGATATGCAAATACTATCAGGACTAAGTTCATGATAAATTAAGTTCAATTAATCATATTACTTAAGAACTCCCACTTAGATAGAGATCCCTCGAGTCATCTAAATGATCACGTGATCCATATCAACTAAACCATGTCCGATCATCACGTGAGATGGAGTAGTTTTCAATGGTGAACATCTCTATGTTATCTACTATATGATTCACGTTCAGGCCATCTTTGTACATGCTAGGCTTGTCAAGTTTAACCCGAGTGTTCCGCATGTGCAAAACTGTCTTGCACCCGTTGTATGTGAACATAGAGCTTATCACACCTGATCATCACGAGGTGTCTCGGAACGACGAACTGTCGCAACGGTGCATACTCAGGGAGAAAACTTATACCTTGAAATTTTAGTAAGGGATAATCTTATAATGCTACCGCCGTACTAAGCAAAATAAGATGCATAAAAGATAAACATCACATGCAATCAATATATGTGACATGATATGGCCATCATCATCTTGTGCCTTTGATCTCCATCTCCAATGCACCGTCATGATCTCCATCGTCACCGACTTGACACCTTGATCTCCATCGTAGCGTCGTGGTCGTCTCGCTAACTATTGCTTTTACAACTATCGCTAACGCATAGTGATAAAGTAAAGCAATTACATGGCATTTGCATTTCATACAATAATGCGACAACCATAAGGCTCCTGCCAGTTGCCGATAACTTCTACAAAACATGATCATCTCATACAACAACGTATATCACATCATGTCTTGACCATATCACATCACAACATGCCTCGCAAAAACAAGTTAGACGTCCTCTACTTTGTTGTTGCAAGTTTTACGTGGCTGCTACGGGCTTCTAGTAAGAACTGTTCTTACCTACGCATCAAAACCACAACGGTGTTTCATCAAGTTTGCTGTTTTAACCTTCAACAAGGACCGGTCATAGTCAAATTCGATTCAACTAAAGTTGGAGAAACAGACACCCGCCAGCCACCTTTATGCAAAACTAGTTGCATGTCTGTCGGTGGAACCGGTCTCATGAATGTGGTCATGTAAAGTTGGTCCAGGCCGCCTCATCCAACAATACCGCCAAATCAAAATAAGACGTTGGTGGTAAGCAGTATGACTATCACTACCCACAACTCTTTGTGTTCTACTCGTGCATATCATTTACGCATATACCTGGCTCGGATGCCACTGTTAGGGAACGTAGCATGCAATTTCAAAAAAAATCCTACGCTCACGCAAGATCTATCTAGGAGATGCATATCAATGAGAGGGGGGGGATTGTGTCCACGTACCCTCGTAGATAGAAAGCGGAAGCGTTTGTTAACGCGGTCAATGTAGTCAAACTTCTTCTTGTTCCGACCGATCAAGCACCGAACGTACGTCACCTCCGAGTTCTGCACATGTTCAGTTCAATGACGTCCCTCGAACTCTTGATCCAGCAAAGTGTCGAGGGAGAGTTCCGTCAGCACGACGACATGGTGACGGTGATGGTGAAGTGATCCACGCAGGGCTTCACCTAACCACTGCGTGAATATGACCGGAGGCGTATGTGGAGGGGGACGCCACACACGGCTTGGAACAATTGATGTGTGTTCTAGCGGTGCCCCCCCTCATATATATAGGTTCGAGGGGAGGAGAGGTAGCCAAGGGGGCACCCCAAGTAGGAGGAATCCTACTTGGGGTCCTCCTAATTCGGCCTCCCCCCTTTCCTATTCCTATTCGGAGTAGGAAGGGAAGAGGGGAAAGGGGGAATCCTATTCCCATTTTCCTTTCCTCCTTCCCATTTTCTACTCCAATTTGGCCATCCCATATGGGGGGGGGGGCGCACCAGCCCCTTTGTGGCTGGTGCGTTTCCCCTCTTGGCCCATAAGGCCCATATCTTTTGCCGGGGGTGCCCTGAACCCCTTCTGGTGACCCAATATGTACCCGGAACACTTCCGATGTCTGAATACCATCATCCTATATATCAATCTTTAACTCTCGACCATTTCGAGACTCCTCGTCATGTCCGTGATCTCATTCGGGACTCCGAACAACATTCGGTCACCAAATCACATAACTCACATAATACAAAATCGTCATCGAACGTTAAGCGTGCGGACCCTACTAGTTCGAGAACTATGTAGACATGACCGAGACACTTCTCCGGTCAATAACCAATAGTGGAACCTGGATTCTCATATTGGCTCCTACATATTCTACGAAGATCTTTATCGGTCGAACCATTATGACAACATACGTTATTCCCTTTGTCATTGGTATGTTACTTGCCTGAGATCCGATTGTCGGTATCTTCCTAGTTCAATATCGTAATGCATCATCCCGCAACTAACTCATTAGTCACATTTCTTGCAAGGCTTATTATGATGTGCATGTTGGGGAACGCAGTATTTCAAAAAAAATTCCTACGATCACGCAAGATCTATCTAGGAGATGCATAGCAACGAGCGGGGAGAGTGTGTCCATGTACCCTCGTAGACCGAAAGCGGAAGCGTTTAGTAACGCGGTTGATGTAGTCGAACGTCTTTGTGATCCAACAAATCCAAGTACCAAACATACGGCACCTCGGCGTTCAGCACACGTTCAGCTCGATGACGTCCCTAGATCTCTTGATCCAGTTGAGGACGAGGGAGAGTTCCGTCAGCACGACGGCGTGGCGACGGTGATGATGAAGTTACCGGCACAGGGCTTTGCCTAAGCACTATGACAATATGACCGAGGTGTGTAACTATGGAGGGGGGCACCACATACGGCTAAGACAATTGA
Source organism: Triticum urartu (assembly GCF_056163025.1). Lineage (NCBI taxonomy): Eukaryota > Viridiplantae > Streptophyta > Magnoliopsida > Poales > Poaceae > Triticum > Triticum urartu. Next base: position 473,258,053 of record NC_141879.1, read on the forward strand.
TCTTGTGTGTTCTAGGGTGCCCCCTAATACGTCTCCAACGTATCTATAATTTTTGATTGCTCCATGCTATACTATTGTAACATCCCAAATTCTCAATTTGGAATGTTATACATTAGATCATCAATGCATATCATATTTTATTTTGCTTTTGGTTGATCCTAAAAATTTCTACGCAACTCAAGGACCCACGGAGAGAGTTGGGGAATTCATTATTTTCATATTTGAGTTTTCTCAAATTTTGAGAATAGGATCATTTGATTTTTATTATTTTATCATCAATTATTTCTATTACAAAAATATGAGAGAGGGAATAAAATGACTTTCCCAAAATAAAGAAATATTGAGGATTTAATAATAAAATCAAATAAGATTTTATTTCGGAGTTTTTCGTTATTTTATTTGAATTTAGGAAAAATGTGTGTTTTTCAAAATTGCATTTAGGCCCCAAATAAATGTTCACCTTGTGCGGCTTGATTTTAGAAGCCCGACAAAATTTATTTCGGAATTTTTGGAGTCCGTTTAGTATTTCTTTTTATTTTTCTTCCGCGCGTACTTATTAAAAAAACGCGCACCGACCTAACCGGGCCGTGTCCGCCTGGGACTCTGGCCCGGCAGGCTTTAAAAGCCGGGGCAGCCCAACCCCCGAGCCAAACCCTAGCCCGCCGCCCCTCGAACCCCGCGCCTCCGCCGCCAGCGCCGCCGCCCGCCGCCCGCTGCGCCGCCCGCCGGCGCCCCGCCGCCGACGCCGCCGCCTCGCCGCACGCCGCCCGAGGTTCGCCTCGTAATCCGCGCCGCCGTTTTTTTAAAACCGATCGGTTTTCGTCGGTTTTTTTAGTTTTCGTTTTTAGTTTAGTTTCGGTTTTTTCTAATAGATCGGTTTTTCCGGTTTATTTTTTTTAGCGAGCGTTCGTCCGTTCGTTCGTTCTAGCGAACGTTCGTAATTTTCTTCTTTTTCTTGGATTAAATCCGCGATTTTTCTGATCGCGATTTCTGATCCGATTTTCGTTTTAGTATAACTTTTCGCTCGTTTATCAGAATCAGGCGATTCAAGCGCCTGGAGTTTCGTCTCGAAACCCTCTATCCGTTTAACCAACTTAAACAAGTTTTTGCTACTGTAAAATTTGACTTAGATCCAGATTAGTAGAACGAAGTTGTTTTCTTTCGCCGTTTGACTTTCGTTGCTTCGTTTGATTTGATTCTTTTTGCAAACTGGAGTTCTTAAGTTGAACTTTCTGGTTAGATCTCTTATTTGACTTTTACCTGTGCATTAGATGAGTGCTTATTGTATGCTTATTTGTTTGTCTGCAATAGAATACCCGGAGTGCGCCACCTGTTACTTCGAATCGCTAGGTTTCACGGATCATCAGCAAGGCAAGTAACACTTTGATCATACCTTTTCTACTACCCAGTTTTATTGCATTAGTTCAATCCTCAAACATTGCATGATTAGGATCTAATTAAATTGTGGGATGGGAAGTAGATGAGGTAGTACCTATCACCTGTTATATTATCAAACCCTTGGGAATTACTTCTACATTTGCCTATTATGCCATGCTATGCTAGTAGACGTGGATTGGGTGAGTGATATCCATGACAGATGTGAGTTTGTTAATTAATGGTTTATCTAAGATGGCAACTTAAACACACATCTGGGTGGATTGAGGTACCTGGGTATTCCAGGATTTGCCTGTTTTTTTATGGACCGCCACCCAGGCTCAAAGGGATCATGAGATTATTCATACTAGAAACTTCCGTGTGCAATGACAAGCTATTATGGGCTCTAGCATAGTTGATTAAGTCGTGCGAACTCTTACAGGGTAGACTAGCAGATGTAGGGGATGTAGGTGGTACGGTCTACCCGATCGTAAGGTGCTAGCGCTTCTGAAAGACTGTGTCTCGGTCATCCGTCTTCTCAAACACCATGTAGTGCGAGAAACCAAACGGAGGCGATCGATTCTTGTGGGGAAAAGTGCGCAAACCTCTGCAGAGTGTATTAAACTAATCATGATTAGCCGTGTCCCCGGTTATGGACATCTTGAGTATCTAGTACCTGGATTATCGTGTGAATCTCAACATGTTACTCTAAATTAATTTTGTTAGGTTTTGATAATGATGATATTTAATTGGGATTGAGGATGCTGTCAACCATTCTCAATGTTTAACAACTACCATGATAGTTAAATAAATTTTATTCCTTTGTAGTAGGGAAAAATTGGCTTTACGTAAAACTGTAACCATAGAGCTTTCCACCAGCCAAATATGCATATAGTATAGCTGTTTCATTCCATTACTCTCTATGTGTTACTTTGCCAGCATATTCCATGTGCTGACCCATTTCGGGCTGCAACGTTAATGTTGCAGACTTTTCAGACGACGATTAAGGAGTTTTTAGGTCGTGGTTCTATACTCAGTGATGCCGTTGGAGTTGATGGACTCACTTATCTTCCAAGCCTTCCGCTGTTATTGTTATTAGATGGCCTTAAGCCATATTTATTGTAATAAGTTCTCTATTGAGACACTTGATGTAATAAGTGTGTGATTGCTACTCTGTTATAAATCCTCCGAGTACTGTGTGGTGTCAGCATTACTGATCCAGGGATGACATCGGAGCACAGAGATTGGACCATTTGAGGTCTGGTCGCTACAACTATCTATTGTTTTGGACATTATTGGGCTTTATTATCCACTTTTACATTATTTTTGGGACTTACCTATTAACCAGAGGCCCAACACAGAATTGCTATTTTTTGCCTGTTTTAGGGTTTCGAAGAAAAGGAATATCAAATGAAGTCCAAACGGAATGAAACCATCTGGAACGTGATTTTCTCAACGAATAAGACCAGAGAGACTTGGACCCTACGTCAAGAAATAAAACAGGAGGCCACGAGGTAGGGGGCGCGCCCTCCACCCTCGTGGGCCCCCTGTTGCTCCACCGATGTACTCCTTCCTCCTATATATATCCACGTACCCCCAAACAACCAGAGACGGAGCCAAAACCCTAATTCCACCGCCGTAACTTTCTGTATCCACGAGATCCCATCTTGGGGCCTGTTCCGGAGCTCTGCCAGAGGGGGCATCGATCACGAAGGGCTTCTACATCAACACCATAGCCTCTCCGATGAAGTATGAGTAGTTTACCTCAGACCTACGGGTCCATAGTTAGTAGCTAGATGGCTTCTTCTCTCTTTTTGGATCTCAATACAATGTTCTCCCCCTCTCTTATGGAGAACTATTCGATGTAATCTTCTTTTTGCGGTGTGTTTGTTGAGACCGATGAATTGTGGGTTTATGATCGAGTTTATCTATGAATAATATTTGAATCTTCTCTGAATTCTTTTATGTATGATTGGTTATCTTTGCAAGTCTCTTCGAATTATTAGTTTGGTTTGGCCTACTAGATTGATCTTTCTTGCAATGGGAGAAGTGCTTAGCTTTGGGTTCAATCTTGCGGTGTCCTTTCCCGGTGACAGTAAGGGCAGCAAGGCACGTATTGTATTGTTGCCATAGAGGATAACAAGATGGGGTTTTCTTCATATTGCATGAGTGTATCCCTCTACATCATGTCATCTTGCTTAAGGCGTTACTCTGTTTTTAACTTAATACTCTAGATGCATGCTGGATAGCGCTTGATGAGTGGAGTAATAGTAGTAGATGCAGGCAGGAGTCGGTCTACTTGTCTCGGACGTGATGCCTATATACATGATCATACCTAGATATTCTCATAACTATGCTCAATTCTGTCAATTGCTCAACAGTAATTTGTTCACCCACCGTAGAATACTTATGCTCTCGAGAGAAGCCACTAGTGAAACCTATGGCCCCTGGGTCTATCTTTATCATATTGATCTCCTACTACTTAGTTATTTCCTTTGCTATTTATTTTGCCTTTATTTTACTTTGCATCTTTTATCACAAAAATACCAAAAAATATTATCTTATCATATCTATCAGATCTCACTCTCGTAAGTGGCCCTATAGGGATTGACAACCCCTATTTGCGTTGGTTGCGAGGATTTATTTGTTTTGTGCAGGTGCGAGGGACTCGCGCGTAGCCTCCTACTGGATTGATACCTTGGTTCTCAAAAACTAAGGGAAATACTTACGCTACTTTGCTGCATCATCCCTTCCTCTTCGGGGAATGCTAACGCAGTGCTCAAGAGGTAGCAAGAAGGATTTCTGGCGCTGTTGCCGGGGAGGCCTACGCAAAAGTCAACATACCAAGTACCCATCACATACCCTTATCTCCCGCATTACATTATTTGCCATTTGCCTCTCGTTTTCCTCTCCCCCACTTCACCCTTGCCGTTTTATTCACCCTCTCTCTCTATCCTCCCTCTCTATTTGCCTCTTTTTGTTTGCTTGCTTTTTGTTTGCTTGTGTGTTAGTTTTCTTGCTTGTCACGATGGCTCAAGATAATACTAAATTGTGTGACTTCACCAATACCAACAACAATGAGTTTATTAGCACTTCGATTGCTCCTCTTACCGATGCTGAATCTTGTGAAATTAATGCTGCTTTGCTGAATCTTGTCATGAAAGATCCGTTCTCCGGCCTTCCTAGTGAAGATGCTGCTACCCATCTAAATAGATTCGTTGATTTGTGTGATATGCAAAAGAATAAAGATGTGGATAATGATATTGTTAAATTGAAGCTATTTCCTTTTTCGCTTAGAGATCGCGCTGAAGCTTGGTTTTCGTCTTTGCCTAAAAATAGTATTGATTCATGGAATAAGTGCAAAGATGCTTTTATCTCTAAGTATTTTTCTCCCGCTAAGATTATCTCTCTTAGAAATGATATTATGAATTTTAAGCAACTTGATCATGAACATGTTGCACAAGCTTGGGAGAGAATGAAATTAATGATACGTAATTGCCCTACTCATGGTTTAAATTTGTGGATGATTATACAAATTTTTTATGCCGGATTGAATTTTGCTTCTAGAAATCTTTTAGATTCGGCCGCGGGAGGCACTTTTATGGAAATCACTTTAGGAGAAGCTACTAAACTACTAGATAATATTATGGTTAATTATTCTCAATGGCATACTAAAAGATCTACTACTAAAAAGGTGCATGCGATAGAAGAAATTAATGTTTTGAGTGGGAAGATGGATGAACTTATGAAATTATTTGCTAATAAGAGTGTTTCTTCTGATCCTAATGATATGCCCTTGTCTACTTTGATTGAGAATAATAATGAATCTATGGATGTGAATTTTTTTGGTAGGAACAATTTTGGTAACAACGCGTATAGAGGAAATTTCAACTCTAGGCCTTATCCTAGTAATCGCTCTAATAATTATGGTAATTCCTACAACAATTCTTATGGAAATTATAATAAGATGCCCTTTGATTTTGAATCTAATATTAAAGAATTTATCACTTCACAAAAGAATTTTAATGCTATGATTGAAGAAAAATTGCTTAAGATTGATGATTTGGCTAGGAACGTTGATAGAATTTCTCTTGATATTGATTCTTTGAAACTTAGATCTATTCCACCTAAGCATGATATCAATGAGTCTCTCAAAGCCATGAGAATTTCCATTGATGAGTGCAAAGAAAGAACCGCTAGGATGCGTGCTAAGAAAGATGCCTTTATAAGAGCGTGTTCTTATAGTTGCTATGAAAATAAAGATGAAGATCTAAAAGTTATTGATGTGTCCCGTATTAAATCTTTGTTTTGCAATATGAATCTTGATAATTATGGGACTTAATATGATCCACCTTTACCTAGAAGGCATTCCAAGAATTCGGAATTTGTTGATCTTGATGCTAAATTTGATAAAAGTGGGATTGAAGAAATTAAAACCCTAGATGTTGCTAAACCCACTATTATGGATTTCAAGGAATTTAACTATGAAAATTGTTCTTTGATTGATTGTATTTCCTTGTTGCAATCTGTGCTAAATTCTCCTCATGCTTATAGTCAAAATAAAGCAATTACTAAACATATCGTTGATGCTTTGATGCAATCTTATGAAGAAAAACTTGAATTGGAAGTTTCTATCCCTAGAAAACTTTATGATGAGTGGGAACCAACTATTAAAATTAAAATTAAAGATCATGAATGCTATGCTTTATGTGATTTGGGTGCTAGTGTTTCCACGATTCCAAAGACTTTGTGTGATTTGTTAGGTTTCCGTGATTTTGATGATTGCTCTCTAAACTTGCACCTTGCGGATTCCACTATTAAGAAACCTATGGGAAGAACTAATGATGTTCTTATTGTTGCAAATAGGAATTATGTGCCCGTAGATTTTATTGTTCTTGACATAGATCGCAATCCTTCATGTCCTATTATTCTTGGTAGACCTTTCCTTAGAACGATTGGTGCAATTATTGATATGAAGGAAGGAAATATTAGATTCAAATTTCCATTTTTATCCCTAGAAATAAAATTAAATTACCTTATGAATCTATTATGAGAGCCACTTATGGATTGCCTACCAAAGATGGCAATACCTAGATCTATTCTTGCTTGTTATGCCTAGCTAGGGGCGTTAAATGATAGCGCTTGTTGGGAGGAAACCCAATTTTTTTTTATCCCTTGCTTTTTGCTCCTGTTTAGTAATAAATAATTTACCTATACTCTGTTTTTGTTGTGTTTTTTGTGTTTAATTAGTGTTTGTGCCAAGTAGAACCGTTGGGAAGACTTGGGGAAAGTCTTGTTGAACTTGCTGTAAAAAAACAGAAACTTTAGTGCTCACGAGAACTACTGCCATTTTTATTTGGAAAGTTATATTTAGTTAATTCTATTTGAAGATGATTAATAGATAAATTACTCACGTCAAGAAATTTATTTTAGAATTTTTGGGGTTCCAGATCTTGCTCTAGATACAGATTACTACAGACGGTTCTGTTTTTGATAGATTCTGTTTTTCGTGTGTTGTTTGCTTATTTTGATGAATCTATGGCTAGTAAAATAGTTTATAAACCATAGAGAAGTTGGAATACAGTAGGTATAACACCAATATAAATAAATAATGAGTTCATTACAGTACCTTGAAGTGGTCTTTTTTTTTTCTTTCGCTAACGGAGCTCACGAGATTTTCTACTTTAAGTTTTGTGTTGTGAAGTTTTCAAGTTTTAGGTAAAGATTTGATGGATTATGGAACAAGGAGTGGCAAGAGCCTAGGCTTGGGGATTCCCATGGCACCCCCAATATAATCTAAGGACACCTAAAAGCCAAAGCTTGGGGATGCCCCGGAAGGCATCCCCTCTTTCGTCTACTTCTATCGGTAACTTTACTTGGAGCTATATTTTTATTCGCCACATGATATGTGTTTTGCTTGGAGCGTATTGTATGATTTGAGTCTTTATTTGTTAGTTTACCACAATCATCCTTGCTGTACACACCTTTTGAGAGAGCCATACATGATTTAGAATTTGTTAGAATACTCTATGTGCTTCGCTTATATCTTTTGAGTTATATAATTTTGCTCTAGTACTTCACTTATATCTTTTAGAGCACGGTGCTGGATTTGTTTTATAGAAACTATTGATCTCTCATGCTTCACTTATATTATTTTGAGAGTCTTAATAGCATGGTAATTTGCTCTAAAATCCTAATATGCTTGGTATACAAGATTAATAATAAAAACTTTCTTATGAGTGTGTCGAATACTATGATAAGTTTGATACTTGATAATTGTTTTGAGATATAAAGATGGTGATATTAAAGTTGTGCTAGTTGAGTAGTTGTGAATTTGAGAAATACTTGTGTTGAAGTTTGTCATTCTGAAAGGATCGAGAAGAGGTGTCTAGAGGGGGGTGATTAGACACTAAGTGCCAAAAGTTGCAGTTTTTAATATTCTTAAGTTTAAGTGGAGTTTAAGCACAAGTTTAACAAACACAATACATATCAAGCAAGCATGCAATGAGTATATGAGCAGCGGAAAGTAAAGCATGCAACTTGCAATAATGTAAAGAGAAGGGTTTGGAGTATTCAAACGCAATTGGAGACACGGATGTTTTCGTCGTGGTTCCGATAGGTGGTGCTATCGTACATCCACGTTGATGGAGACTTCAACCAACGGAGGGTAACGGTTGCGCGAGTCCACGGAGGGCTCCACCCACGAAGGGTCCACGAAGAAGCAACCTTGTCTATTCCATCACGGCCGTCGCCCACGAAGGACTTGCCTCACTAGCGGTAGATCTTCACGAAGTAGGCGATCTCCTTGCCCTTACAAACTCCTTGGTTCAACTCCACAATCTTGTCGGAGGCTCCCAAGTGACACCTAGCCAATCTAGGAGACACCACTCTCCAAGAAGTAACAAATGGTGTGTTGATGATTAACTCCTTGCTCTTGTGCTTCAAATGATAGTCTCCCCAACACTCAACTCTCTCTCACAGGATTAGGATTTGGTGGAAAGAAGATTTGAGTGGAAAGCAACTTGGGGAAGGCTAGAGATCAAGATTCATATGGTTGGAATGGAATATCTTGACCTCAACACAAGTGTAGGTGGTTCTCTCTCAGAAAATGTGTATTGGAAGTGTAGGTATGTTCTGATGGCTCTCTCCACGAATGAAGAGTGGGTGGAGGGGTATATATAGCCTCCACACAAAATCTAACCATTTCACACAATTTGCCAAACTCGGTGGGACCGAATGGTTAAACTCGGTCGGACCGATTCAGCAAACCTAGTGACCGTTAGGATTTTCGGTGGGACTGAGATGCAACTCGGTAGGACCGATATGGTTAGGGTTAGGGCATAACGTAATCTCGGTGTGACCGATTACACAAACTCGGTGGGACCGATTTTGGTAATAAGCTAACCAGAGAGTTGGTCAGGTAAACTCGGTGGGACCGATTCGCTCATCTCGATGAGACCGAAATGTTACAAAAGGGAAACAAAGAGTTTACATTGCAATCTCGGTGGGACCGATCGCTCATCTCGGTAAGACCGAAACATTACAAAGGGAAACAGAGAGATTACAATCCCATCTCGGTGAGACCGATTTGCCTAGGGTTTGTGGCAGTGGCTATGACATTTGAAACTCGGTGGCGCCGGATAGAAAGAATCGGCGGGGCCGAGTTTGACTTCTGGTTTAGGTCATATGTGGATGTGGGAAGGTAGTTGAGGGTTTTGGAGCATATCACTAAGCACTTTGAGCAAGCAAGCCATTAAGCAACACCTCATCCCCTCTTGATAGTATTGGCTTTTCCTATAGACTCAATGTGATCTTGGATCACTAAAATAGAAAATCTAGAGTCTTGATCTTGAAGCTTGAGCCAATCCTTTGTCCTTAGCATCTTGAAGGGGTTCCACATCCTCTAGTCCATGCCACTCCATTGTTGAACTTATGTGAAACATACTAGGTAAAAGTGTTAGTCCAACAAGAGATATGTTGACATTAATTACCAAAACCACCCAGGGAGCACTTGTGCTTTAAATCTCCCCCTTTTTGGTAATTGATGACAACATACATCAAAGCTTTAGATAAAGATATATAGAATATCAAGTAAAGCTTTGGAAAGACATGTAACATGCATAGGCTCCCCCTACATGTATGCAATCATGTGAATATTGAATATAGGAGCATGTGAATGCGTAAACATGACAGAGTAAGCAATGTGTTACATGTATCTTGGCTATATGCATCAGAGAAAATGATGTGAATGTGAGAAATGTACCTTCATGCTCATGAGTCCTTCTTGCAAACAGTATGTACATCAGCAAGAACTTCTCATGCACATGACTGTGATGCATATACTTACCTTGTGGTCTTGAGTTGGCTTAGGATGGGATGAACCTGCGCAAACAAGGTTAAATAACACAGATACACCTACTGACCAGAGCAAGCAAGAGAAACCACAAGAGAACCAAGACTGGGATGACACGTAGAGTGAGTACTAAGTACCACATTGGATATAGACATGTCCCCAAAGGTAAAGATATGCAATAAAATCAGAGATTTCCTTCCCTTAGATGTCTTGCTCCCCCTGAATCTGCATGGGATATTGGGAGAAGATAGGGAACAGAAAATCAGAGCAACAAAAAGGAAAACAACAGAGCTTGAGCTAAAGCAAGCAACCAAACATGTCTTTCCCCTCTTAAAGACATGTGACATCTCTCCTCTTGAACACCAAGCTGCATCTGGGGTCTTTGATGATATTACTTTCTCCTAGTTGAGAAACTCTCTCCCCCTGAGTATTCTCTCTTTCTCCCCCTATAGGAAGGATTAAGCTTTGATGTGATCTCTCTCTCCCCCTTTGACATCAATTTCCAAGAAGGGCTCTTCTGTACATGTGATACAAATGGGTTGGTCCTTGAGTCACAGAGCAAAGCAGCATGTCTAATATGATGCTGGTAGAGGACAAGAATCATTGAGTGGAGCTGGAGCAAACATAAATCAGGAATAAGTGGCAAGTTGGTTTCCTGTGATGGAATCGGTGACTCCGAGTTGTGTGCTTCGGTTGCACCGAAAGATTTCGGTTGGGCCGAAGAGAACAAACCGGTGTGACCGAGTTCATTAGAGTGAAACCACTTGTCACCTCAGCTCACTAGACAAGTAAGATCTCACAAGGATATGCAAGGAATTTACTGAAAGATTTGCAATGAATTGGATGCAAAAAATGCAGAACAAAAAGGAAAGAAAGGAAACTAAAAGTTCTAGATGAAGTTTGAAAGGGGAAACAAATATGCAAATGCAAAAGCACGGAGAAACACTAGAGAACTTCATCTAGAAATGGTCGGTGACAAAGTCACCTATGTTAGAGTATATTGACTTAGGAGTCAAGTGAGAGCACTTGATCATAGGTCATACTCATCGTTTAAGCTCAAAATGGGGTTACCATTTTTCGTTTAAGCATCTTGATGTATTCACACCTTGTCGAGTTGCTTTGGCCCATGACTTGGAGTAAAGCTTCTCTAAGATGGAATAACATACCTTGGGTGGTGGTGTTGATCTTGATCATGTAGTTGAACTTGTGTGGGTTGCTCAAGATTGATGTAGTTCATCAAGAGTTGGGAGCACCACTTGGAGTTTGAGTTCATCTACCAACATGGGTTAGTTTTGCAAGGAAGAGCACTTGTGTATCCAAAATGACAATCATGAGACTCAACATAGAATTTGCCAAAGGATATGTTTGAATGGTTTTGTGCTTCCTTGTCTTCAACCACCATTGTGTAGAGACTTGGTGATGTAGAGATTGCTCAAGATGTGAGTGAGTTGCAATCTCATAGATTTAGATTCAACCAAGTACCTACACGGGTTAGATAACATGCAAGGTATAAATATATCCAAGACATATGAATAACATCATAAGAGAAATATCGAGGATTAGTCATAAGCTCATGCCCCGCATGTATCAAATGGAGTTCCTACTCCAAGTTTGAAGCGTCAATGATGTTCAATTCACCTCTCAACCTGCAAAACACTTTCTCATCAAGTGGTTTAGTGAATATATCCGCCAATTGTTTATTGGTGCGAACGTGCTTAAGGTTAATGTCCCCTTTTGCAACATGATCTCGAACGAAATGATGACGAACTTCAATATGCTTAGTTCGAGAATGTTGCACGGGATTGTGAGCAATCTTAATAGCACTTTCATTGTCACATAGCAATGGAACATGTTTCATATATATCCCATAATCTTTAAGAGTTTGGGTCATCCAAAGTAATTGAGCGCAACATGAACCAGCGACAATGTATTCCGCTTCGGCGGTGGATAAGGATACCGAGTTTTGTTTCTTGGAAGACCAAGACACAAGAGATCTACCAAGGAATTGAAAAGTACCCGAAGTGGATTTTCTATCAACCTTGTCTCCGGCATAGTCCGAATCGGAGTAGCCAACAAGATCAAAAGAGGACCTCTTAGGATACCAAATGCCAAAATTTGGTGTATGGATTAGGTATCTCACTATCATTTTCACAGCCTTAAGATGACACTCTTTAGGAGCAGCTTGATATCGTGCACACATGCACACACTTAGCATAATATCGGGACGAGAGGCACATAGATATAATAATGAACCAATCATAGAGCGATAAACCTTTTGATCAACCGGTTCACCATCTTTGGTCAAATCAAGATGTCCACTAGTAGGCATGGGGGTAGTCATACCTTTGCATTCTTGCATATTGAACTTCTTGAATAAGTCCTTGGTGTACTTCGTTTGAGAGACAAAGGTACCTTCCTTAGTTTGCTTGATTTGCAAACTGAGAAAGAATTTGAGTTCACTCATCATAGACATCTCAAACTTCTCTGACATCAGCTTTCCAAACTTCTCACTAAAATGAGGGTTAGTTGAACCAAATATGATATCATCAACATAAATTTGGCACACAAATAGTTCTCCATTAACCCTTTTAGTAAAAAGAGTAGAATCAATTGTACCAATTTCAAAGCCTTTTTCAATAAGGAACTTGGTCAAGCATTTATACCATGCTCTAGGAGATTGTTTAAGACCATAAAGGGCTTTGTGAAGTTTATAAACATGATTAGGTTTCTTAGGATTGACAAAGCCGGGAGGTTGCTTAACATAAACTTCCTCCTCGATTTTGCCATTTAGAAAAGCACTTTTAATGTCCATTTGGTACAAGGTGATATCATGGTGATTAGCATAAGCAAGTAAGATGCGAATGGACTCAAGTCTAGCAACAGGAGCATATGTCTCACCATAGTCCATACCTTCAACTTGTGTGTAGCCTTGGGCGACGAGACGTGCTTTGTTGCGAACCACTTGTCCATCTTCATCTTGCTTGTTGTGAAACACCCATTTGGTACCAATGATGTTGTGGTTGTTGTCGGGCTTCTCGACCAATGTCCACACTTGATTTCTCTCAAAGTTGTGTAGCTCTTCATGCATAGTGTTTATCCAGTCCGGATCCTCCAATGCTTCTTCAACCTTCATAGGTTCAATGCTAGGGATGAATGAGTAATGTTCACAAAAGTTAGCTAAACGAGTTTTAGAGCGAGTGATTCTCCCGGTTTGGATATCATTGTAGATTTGCTCGACAGGATGATCCTTAGCAATTCTTGCTCGAACTCGTGAAAGCTTTTGCTTGGGTCGGGGTGGAACATCCTCTTCATCTTGTGCTTCTTCTTGGCCTTCTTCATTGTTGACGTTGTCGTTCTCTTGTCGTGGTGGAGAAGGAGGTTGTTGATGTTCATCTTGGTCCGCTTCCTCATTTTCTTTATCTTGGCGTGTCCCACTTGTGGATGCTTCCGTATCAACTCTTGGTTCACCTTGTCGTGAGGTAGAAGCTTCCACTGGACGGACGAGGTACTCTCCTTCACTTCCGTTGGACGAATCTTGCCAATGGACAAGTCTTGAATTGCTTCCGAAGGGTCTTTGTCTCCTACATCAATTGGCAATTGCTCTACTTGCGAGCCGTTAGATTCATCAAACTTCACATCTACCGTCTCTTCAACCTTTCGGGTGAAATTGTTGTAGACACGGTAAGTGTGAGAGTTTGAGCCATAACCAAGTAGGAAACCTTCATGAGATTTAGGAGCAAATTTAGAACGACGATGCTTATCAAGAATGTAGCACTTTAAGCCGAATACTCAAAAGTATCCAACTTGGGGTTTGTTACCGGTGAGGAGCTCATATGCCGTCTTGCCGAGTAGCTTGTGAAGATACAAGCGATTTGTTGCATGACAAGCTGTCTCAACCGCTTCCGCCCAAAAGTGCTTTGGCGTTTTGTACTCATCAAGCATCGTTCTTTCCATCTCGATAAGAGTCCAGTTCTTCCTTTCAACAACTCCATTTTGTTGAGGTGTGTACGTAGCCGAGAACTCGTGTGAAATCCCTTCTTCGTCAAGAAAGGTGTCCACATTTGCGTTCTTGAACTCCATTCCGTTGTCGCTCCGAACCTTCTTGATCTTCACGTCAAACTGATTTTGGGCCTTCCTAGCGAAGTTTTTGAAGATCTTTTGGACCTGTGATTTGTCATCAAGAAAGAACACCCACGTAAATCTTGAAAAATCATCAACTATGACTAGACCAAATGAGTTACCACCGAGACTCTTGTAGGCATTTGGACCAAAGAGATCCATGTGAAGTAGCTCGAGTGGTCTTCTTGTGGTCATGATGTTCTTCGCGCGGTGACTTCCTCCAACTTGTTTCCCTGCTTGACAAGCACTACAGAGTCTATCCTTGTCAAATATGACATCTTTTATTCCAAGGATATGATCACCTTTAATAAGCTTATCAAGATTTCGCATACCAACATGACCTAGTCTTCTATGCCACAACCAGCCTTTAGAAGATTTGGTAATTAAGCAAGTTCTAGGTTGAGCCTTTTTAGTGAAATCAACAATGTAAAGATCTCCTCTATGTATACCGGTAAAGACCATTTTATGATTGTCTCTACGAAACACTTGGCAATCTACTTCAGTGAATAAGACATTGAAACCGAAATCCGCAAGTCTAGAAACTGAAAGTAAATTGTATCCAAGGGATTCAACGAGCATGACATTTTGTATGGAGCTATCATGTGAGATGGCCACCTTACCAAGGCCAACCACCTTACCCTTTGAATTATCACCAAAAGTGACATATTTTCGAGGGCCGTCGTTTTCAGCAAGCTCACGGAACATATCTTTATCTCCGGTCATATGATCAGTACATCCACTATCAAGGACCCATTCCTTTCCTCCAGCCATGTAGCCGCGAAGATTTACATAAGACCAAAATGCCTCATTGCATCGTCAAGATCATAGTCACTATCATCATCTTCATCATATCATCCATGTTCAACATCATCTTGTGATTGATCAATTCCTAGAGAGGGTAATTCATTAGATAAATGATCATCACAATGTTTACCTTTATGAATTCTAATAGCTCTAGAAATGATATTGCTAATGATTCCAACATCTCCTTTGGCACTCGTAAGATTAGTAAGCTCAAATAAGCAGTCACCAAATTTGGGATCATTGGAACTCATCTTAATCAAAGCAATAGACTTATGGAGGATTTCATCTAGATCTTTCAAGGAGTAATTAGGAAAGAGTTCCTCAAGAAATTTCCATACGGTGTAGGCACACTTAAGAGTCAGCAAACATCCAATCAAGTTTCTAGGCAAGCCTCTAGTGATAAGATTAACAGTTCTAAGATTGCGAATCATGTCAATATCTTCATCTAGGGTAGGGTGCAAAGGATCAACAGGAGGTGCACAAGGGCTAGCAATATACTTGTTCAAGTGATATTCATTGAAAATCTCAAGCATTTCATTTTTCCACTCATGAAAATACTCCCCATCAAGAATAGGCACTCTATGTCTAAGACTCCCCAAAGTAGACCAAGGCAATGGTGTTTAAACCAAGGCAATGGAGACCAATGCTCTGATACCAATTGAAAGGATTGAGAAGAGGTGTCTAGAGGGGGGGTGATTAGACACTAAGTACCAAAAGTTGCAGTTTTTAATATTCTTAAGTTTAAGTGGAGTTTAAGCACAAGTTTAACAAACACAATACATATCAAGCAAGCATGCAATGAGTATATGAGCAGCGGAAAGTAAAGCATGCAACTTGCAAGAATGTAAAGAGAAGGGTTTGGAGTATTCAAACGCAATTGGAGACACGGATGTTTTTGTCGTGGTTCCGATAGGTGGTGCTATCGTACATCCACGTTGATGGAGACTTCAACCAACGGAGGGTAACGGTTGCGCGAGTCCACGGAGGGCTCCACCCACGAAGGGTCCACGAAGAAGCAACCTTGTCTATTCCATCACGGCCGTCGCCCACGAAGGACTTGCCTCACTAGCGGTAGATCTTCACGAAGTAGGCGACCCCCTTGCCCTTACAAACTCCTTGGTTCAACTCCACAATCTTATCGGAGGCTCCCAAGTGACACCTAGCCAATCTAGGAGACACCACTCTCCAAGAAGTAACAAATGGTGTGTTGATGATGAACTCCTTGCTCTTGTGCTTCAAATGATAGTTTCCCCAACACTCAACTCTCTCTCACATGATTTGGATTTGGTGGAAAGAAGATTTGAGTGGAAAGCAACTCGGGGAAGGCTAGAGATCAAGATTCATATGGTTGGAATGGAATATCTTGACCTCAACACAAGTGTAGGTGGTTCTCTCTCAGAAAATGTGTATTGGAAGTGTAGGTATGTTCTGATGGCTCTCTCCACAAATGAAGAGTGGGTGGAGGGGTATATGTAGCCTCCACACAAAATCTAACCGTTACACACAATTTGCCAAACTCGGTGGGACAGAATGGTTAAACTCGGTCGGACCGATTCAGCAAACCTAGTGACCGTTAGGATTTTCGGTGGGACTGAGATGCAACTCGGTACGACCGATATGGTTAGGGTTAGGGCATAACGTAATCTCGGTGTGACCGATTACACAAACTCGGTGGGACCGATTTTGGTAATAAGATAACCAGAGAGTTGGTCAGGTAAACTCGGTGGGACCGATTCGCTCATCTCGGTGAGATCGAAATGTTACAAAAGGGAAACAGAGAGTTTACATTGCAATCTTGGTGGGACCGATCGCTCATCTCGGTAAGACCGAAACGTTAGGAATGGAAACAGAGAGATTACAATCCCATCTCGGTGAGACCGAGATCCCTATCGGTGAGACCGATTTTCCTAGGGTTTGTGGCAGTGGCTATGACATTTGAAACTCGATGGCGCCGGATAGAAAGAATCGGTGGGGCCGAGTTTTACTTTTGGTTTAGGTCATATGTGGATGTGGGAAGGTAGTTGAGGGTTTTGGAGCATATCACTAAGCACTTTGAGCAAGCAAGCCGTTAAGCAACACCTCATCCCCTCTTGATAGTATTGGCTTTTCCTATAGACTCAATGTGATCTTGGATCACTAAAATAGAAAATGTAGAATCTTGATCTTGAAGCTTGAGCCAATCCTTTGTCCTTAGCATCTTGAAGGGGGTCCACATCCTCTAGTCCATGCCACTCCATTGTTGAACTTATGTGAAACATACTAGGTAAAAGTGTTAGTCCAACAAGAGATATGTTGACATTAATTACCAAAACCACCCAGGGAGCACTTGTGCTTTCACATTCCCATAGCATGCACGTATGGTGAACCGTTATGTGATGAAGTCGGAGCATGATTTATTTTTTGATTGCCTTCCTTATGATTGGCGGTCGGGGACGAGCGATGGTCTTTTCCTACCAATCTATCCCCCTAGGAGCATGCGCGTAATAATTTGCTTTGATAACTTGTAGAGTTTTGCAATAAGTATATGAGTTATTTATGACTAATGTTGAGTCCATGGATTATACGCACCTTTCTCACCCTTCCACCTTTGCTAGCCTCTCTAATACCACGCACCTTTCGCCGGTATCATACACCCACCATATACCTTCCTCAAAACAGCCACCATACCTACCTATTATGGCATTTCCATAGCCATTTCGAGATATATTGCCATGCAACTTTCCACCGTTCCATTTATTATGACACATTCCATCATTGTCATATTGCTTAGCATGATCATGTAGTTGACATCGTATTTGTGGCAAAGCCACCATTCATAATTCTTTCATACATGTCACTCATAAGTCATTGCATATCCCGGTACACCGGCGGAGGCATTCATATAGAGTCATATTTTGTTCTAAGTATCGACTTGTAATTGTTGAGTTGTAAGAAAAATAAAAGTGTGATGATCATCATTATTAGAGCATTGTCCCAGTGAGGAAAGGATGATGGAGACTATGATTCCCCCACAAGTCGGGATGAGACTCCGGACGAAAAATAAAAGAAAGAAAGAAAAGAGGCCATAAAAAAAGAGAAAAGGCCCAAATAAAAAAAATAAAAAAAAGAAAAAATGAGAGAAAAAGAGAGAAGGGACAATGTTACTATCCTTTTACCACACTTGTGCTTCAAAGTAGCACCATGATCTTCATAGTAGAGAGTCTCTCATGTTATCACTTCCATATACTAGTGGGAATCTTTCATTATAGAACTTGGCTTGTATATTCCAATGATGGGCTTCCTCAAATTGCCCTAGGTCTTCATGAGCAAGCAAGTTGGATGCACACCCACGTAGTTTCTTTTTGAGCTTTCATATACTTATAGCTCTAGTGCATCCGTTGCATGGCAATCCCTACTCACTCACATTGATATCTATTGGTGGGCATCTCCATAGCCCGTTGATACGCCTAGTTGATGTGAGACTATCTTCTCCCTTTTTGTCTTCTCCACAACCACCTCTCTATTCCACCTATAGTGCTATATCCATGGCTCACACTCATGTATTTCGTGAAGATTGAAAAAGTTTTGAGAATGTCAAAAGTATGAAACAATTGCTTGGCTTGTCATCGGGGTTGTGCATGATTTAAATATTTTGTGTGGTGAAGATAGAGCATAGCCAGGCTATATGATTTTGTAGGGATAACTTTCTTTAGCCATGTTATTTTGAGAAGACATAATTGCTTTATTAGTATGCTTGAAGTATTATTATTTTTATATCAATATGAACTTTTGTCTTGAATCTTTCGGATGTGAATATTCATACCACAATTAAGAAGAATTACATTAAAATTACGCCAAGTAGCACTCTGCATCAAAAATTCTGTTTTTATCATTTACCTACTCGAGGACGAGCAGGAATTAAGCTAGGGGATGCTTGATACGTCTCCAACGTATCTATAATTTTTGATTGCTCCATGCTATATTATCTACTGTTTTGGACATTATTGGGCTTTATTATCCACTTTTATATTTTTTTTGGGACTAACCTATTAACCGGAGGCCCAACCCAGAATTGTTGTTTTTTGCCTGTTTTAGGGTTTCGAAGAAAAGGAATATCAAACGGAATCCAAACAGAATGAAACCGTCGGGAACGTGATTTTCTCAACGAATAAGACCAGAGAGACTTGGACCCTACGTCAAGAAATAAAACAGGAGGCCACGAGGTAGGGGGGCGCGCCCACCCCCACCAGGCGTGCCCTCCACCCTCGTGGCCCCGTTGTTGCTCCACCGACGTACTCCTTCCTCCTATATATATCCATGTACCCCCAAACGATCAGAGACGGAGCCAAAACCCTAATTCCACCGCCGTAACTTTTTGTATCCACGAGATCCCATCTTGGGGCCTGTTCCGGAGCTCCACCGGAGGGGGCATCGATCACAGAGGGCTTCTACATCAGCACCATAGCATCTCCGATGAAGTGTGAGTAGTTTAACTCAGACCTACGGGTCCATAGTTAGTAGCTAGATGGCTTCTTCTCACTTTTTGGATCTCAATACAATGTTCTCCCCCTCTCTTGTAGAGAACTATTCGATGTAATCTTCTTTTTGCGGTGTGTTTGTTGAGACCGATGAATTGTGGGTTTATGATCAAGTCTATCTATGAATAATATTTGAATCTTCTCTAAATTCTTTTATGTATGATTGGTTATCTTTGCAAGTCTCTTCGAATTATCAGTTTGGTTTGGCCTACTAGATTGATCTTTCTTGCAATGGGAGAAGTGCTTAGCTTTGGGTTCAATCTTGCGGTGTCCTTTCCCGGTGACAGTAAGGGCAGCAAGGCACGTATTGTATTGTTGCCATCGAGGATAACAAGATGGGGTTTTCTTCATATTGCATGAGTCTATCCCTCTACATCATGTCATCTTGCTTAAGGCGTTACTCTGTTTTTAACTTAATACTCTAGATGCATGCTGATAACCCACAAGTATAGGGATCACAACAGCTTTCGAGGGTAGAGTATTCAACCCAAATTTATTGATCGACACAAGGGGAGCCAAAGAATATTCTCAAGTATTAGCAGCTGAGTTGTTAATTCAACCACACCTGGAAACTTAGTATCTGCAGCAAAGTGTTTAGTAGCAAAGTAATATGATAGTGGTGGTAGCGGCAACAAAAGTAAAGACAACAAAAGTAATGTTTTTGGTATTTTGTAGTGATTGTAACAGTAGCAGCGGGAAAGTAAATAAGCGAGAACCAGTATATGGAAAACTCGTAGGCACCGGATCAGTGATGGATAATTATGCCGGATGCGGTTCATTATGTATTAGTCATAACGTAGGGTGACACAGAACTAGCTCCAATTCGTCAATGTAATGTAGGCATGTATTCCGTATATAGTCATATGTGCTTATGGAAAAGAACTTGCATGCCATCTTTTGTCCTACCCTCCCGTGGCAGCGGGGTCCTATTGGAAACTAAGGGATATTAAGGCCTCCTTTTAATAGAGAACTGGAACAAAGCATTAGCACATAGTGAATACATGAACTCCTCAAACTATGGTCATCACCGGGAGTGGTCCCGATTATTGTCACTTCGGGGTTGCCGGATCATAACACATAGTAGGTGGCCATAGACTTGCAAGATAGGATCAAGAACTCACATATATTCATGAAAACATAATAGGTTCAGATCTGAAATCATGGCACTCGGGCCCTAGTGACAAGCATTAAGCATAGCAAAGTCATAGCAACATCAATCTCAGAACAAAGTGGATACTAGGGATCAAACCCTAACAAAACTAACTCGATTACATGATAAATCTCATCCAACCCATCATCGTCCAGTAAGCCTACAATGGAATTACTCACACACGGCGGTGAGCATCATGAAATTTGTGATGGAGTATGGTTGATGATGACAATGGCGACGAATCCCCCTCTCCGGAGCCCCAAACGGACTCCAGATCAGCCCTCCCAAGAGGTTTTAGGGCTTGGCGGCGGCTCCGTATCGTAAAACGCAATGATTTCTTCTCTCTGATTTTTTTTCTCTCCGAAAGCAAATATATAGAGTTGGAGTTGGCGTCGGAGGGCATCCAGGGGGCCCACGAGGTAGGGGGGTGCGCCCTAGAGGGGGGGGGCCCACCCTCGTGGACAGGGTGTGGGCCCCCTAGTCTTCATCTTTGGCGATGATTTTTTATTATTTTTTCTAAGATGTTCCGTGGAGTTTCAGGTCATTCCGAGAATATTTGTTTTCTGCACATAAAACAACACAATGGGAATTCTGCTGAAAACAACGTCAGTCCGGGTTAGTTCATTCAAATCATACAAGTTAGAGTCCAAAACAAGGGCAAAAGTGTTTGGAAAAGTAGATACGACGAAGACGTATCAACTCCCCCAAGCTTAAACCCTTGCTTGTCCTCAAGCAATTCAGTTGACAAACTGAAAGAAAGAAAGAAAAACTTTTACAAACTCCGTTTGCTCTTGTTGTTGTAACTATGTCAAGCCAGTATTCAAGTTTTCAGCATAGATCATAACTAACCACATTTGCAATAATTCTCAGGTCTCATAATTACTCATATCAATAGCATAATCAACTAGCAAGTCATAATAATAAATCTCGGATGACAACACTTTCTCAAAACAATCATAATATGATATAATAAGATGGTATCTCGCTAGCCCTTTCTGAGACCGCAAAACATAAATGCAGAGCACCTTTAAAGATCAAGGATTGACTAGACATTGTAACTCATGGTAAAAGAGATCCAATCATAGTCACACCCAACATAGATTAATAGTGATGAATGCAAATGACAGCTGTGCTCTCCAGCTAGTGCTTTTTAATAAGAGGGTGATGACTCAACATAAAAGTAAATGGATAGGCCCTTCACAGAGGGAAGCAGGGATTTGTAGAGGTGCCAGAGCTCGGTTTTGAAATAGAGGTAAATTGTATTTTGAGCGGTATACTTTCATTGTCTACGTAACAACTAAGAGATGGCAATATCTTCCATGCTAAACACATTATAGGCGGTTCCCAAATAGAATGGTAAAGTTTATACTCCCCCTCCACCAACAAGCATCAATCCATGACTTGCTCGAAACAACGAGTGTCTCCAACATACATCAGGTCCCAGGGGGAGTTTTGTTTGCAATTAATTTTGATTTAGTTTGCATAAAGCATGGGACTGGGTATCCTGGTTACCAGCCATTTTCTCGTGAGTGAGGAGCGGAGTCCACTCCTCTTGAGAATAACCCTCCTAACACGGAAGATAAGGACATCCTTGTTTGATACATGAGCTATTCGAGCATACAAAACAGAATGTTTATTTGAAGGTTTAGAGTTTGGCACATACAAATTTACTTGGAACGGCAGGTAGATACCGCATATAGGAAGGTATAGTGGACTCATCTGGAATAACTTTGGGGTTTAAGGGATTGGATGCACAAGCAATATTCCTGCTTAGTACAAGTGAAGGCTACCAAAAGACTGGGAAGCGACCAACTAGAGAGTGACAACAACAATGTATATGCATTAAAATTAATAAACATTGGATGCAAGCATTAGTAGGATATAATCCACCATGAACATAAATATCGTGAAGGCTATGTTGATTTTGTTTCAACTACATGCGTGAACATGCGCCAAGTCAAGTCACTTAAATCATTCAAAGGAGGATACCACCCCATCATACCACATCATAATCATCTCAATAGCATGTTGGCACACAAGGTAAATCATTATAACTCATAGCTAATCAAGCATGGCACAAGCAACTATGATCTCTAATTGTCATTGCAAACATGTTTATTCATAATAAGCTGAATCAAGAACGAGGGACTCATCATATTTACAAAAACAAAAGAGTTTGAGTTCATACCAGCTTTTCTTATCTCAGTCAGCCCATCATATATCATCATAATTGCCTTTCACTTGCACGACCGAACGATGTGAATAATAATAAGAGTGCACGTGCATTGGACTAAGCTGGAATCTGCGAGCATTCAATAAACAGGAGAAGACAAGGCAATATGGGCTCTTGGTTAAATCAACAATAATGCATATAAGAGCCACTTCAACAATTTAATTATGGTCTTCTCCTGCTGACCCCCAAAGAAAAGAAAAGAAATAAAACTATTTACACGGGAAAGCTCCCAACAAGCAAAAGAAGAACGGGAAATATTTTTGGGTTTTCTTTTTAATTATTACTACTACTACAGCAGAAAAGTAAACTACAACTAATTTTTTTTGTTTTTCTTAACGTTTAACAAACACACAAGAAGAAAGCAAGAAAAAGAAAATAAACTAGCATGGATATTACAGTGAAAGAGTATGAGCACCGACATCTAGTAATGAGTGTGTGTGAGCATAAATGTAATGTAGGTGAGAAATACGTACTCCCCCAAGCTTAGGCTTTTGGCCTAAGTTGGTTTATTGCTAGGGATAGCCTGGCGGATACCCGTAAGTGTAGCTGGGGTCGTACTGCGATGAAGAATAGTTGGGATCATACTGATGTGCAGCGGTTATCGCCTGCTGAGCTGCAGCGTGGAGTCGAGCTGCCTCCGCTCTCCTCTCGTACTCTTCTGCCTCCTCTCTGGTAATAACATATATTATTTTTGTCTGTGAATCAAACAAGGCAGGAGCAGGGAGAGTAATATGGAAAACACGTCGTTTATCAAAAATTAAACGATATAAGAGAGGTGATTCAGGCCTCTCGACAAACTGGTGCGAAGCCATAGAGTTATAATCTAAATATGCAGGAGGCAACTCCGTATCACCCTCATGAATGTCTATCTCAAGAAAATGAGCTAAGCGGGTTGCATAAATTCCTCCAAAGAAATCTCCATTAAGTCTATTATGATGCAATCTACGAGCTACAATGGCTCCCATATGATAAGATTGGTCTCCAAACACAGCACTCCTAAGAATGCTCAGATCAGGGACACACATGTGACATGCTTCATCTTTAGCATTTATGCATCTACCGATGAAGAGAGCAAAATAATGTATAGCAGGAAAGTGAATGCTCCCTATGGTAGCCTGCGTTATATCTCTAGATTCCCCCATAGTTATACTAGCAAGAAAGTTTCTAAATTCAGATTTAGGGGGATCCTTAACACTACCCCATGATGGAAGTTTGCAAGCAGAAGTGAAATCCTCTAAGTCCATGGTATAAGATTTGTCGTAGAGATCAAACATGACTGAAGGAGAATTACGCGAAGATGAATACTCAAACCTCCTCACAAAGGAACTTGTGAGATCATGATACTGGGGGCATTTGTTAGCCTCAAAATCCTCAAGACCGGCATTGCGCAAATATGCTTTGAATTCTTCTTTATTCCCGCACGGTCCATAAAATTTTCTGACGGCCATTCGCAAGGCCGTACTGGAGCGTCTCTTGGTGGATCCTCGTCAGCATCGCGCATAGCAATCCTGGGTCCTTGCTTCTTAGAAGAACCACCTTGGAACATCTTCCTAAGCATATTGTTTTTCTCTGAATTTTTTTGAAATTTTTAGTAACTTCAAACAAAAGTGAACCAACTTCAATAAAACCGATAGCAACTACTCCTACAAGTGCCTAGAGCCTATATCAAGCATTAGAACTACTTGGAACCATACAAATTTGACATGCAAGCTCAAGAACATGGTCACCTATGCAGCACAAATTTGCAAAGAATAAAGCACTAGAACAAAAACAAATTGGACCAATGGAGGAGTCACATACCAAGGAACAATCTCCCCAAGCAGTTTTGCGAGAGGTGCTTTGAGCAAGGAGATCGAAAATTACAGCAAAAGTGGCTGGAACTCATGCTTGAGTTGGTTTTTCGGGTTTGTGTGAGACAGAGGAAGAAGATGGGTGCTGGGATAAGTGGAGGAGGGCCACCGTGGGCCCACGAGGCAGGGGGCACGCCCTAGGGGGGCACCCACCACCCTGGTGGCTAGGTGGCAGCTCCTCCCGCGGTAATTTTTGCACAGTAAATCCTCAAATATTCCCGAAAAAATCATATTAAATTGGCATGTCATTCTGAGGACTTTTATTTTCGGGATATTTTTATATTGCACGGATAAGCCAGGAAACAGACAGAAAAATACTATTTTTACTTTATTTCTACTAATTAACAGAAAGTATAGAGAGGGTACAGAAGTTTGTGCTTCTAGTTTCATCCATCTCATGCTCATCAAAAAGAATCCACTAACAAGGTTGATCAAGTCTTGTTAACAAACTCATTCCGATAATCATGAAACCGGAGAAATTTCGAATAACACTAAGTTACCTCAACAGGGATATGCACATCCCCAATAATAAGTATATCATATTTCTTCTTGACAGTAGGGAGAGGAAATTCAAAACCTCCAAATATAATCGATGGAAATTTTTCGATAGAATTGATACTATGAACTTGAGGTTGTTTCCTCGGAAAGTGTACCATATGCTCATTACCATTAACATGAAAAGTGACATTGCCTTTGTTGCAATCAATAACAGCCCCTGCAGTATTAAGAAAAGGTCTTCCAAGAATAATAGACATACTATCATCCTCGGGAATATCAAGAATAACAAAGTCCGTTAAAATAGTAACGTTTGCAACCACAACAGGCACATCCTCACAAATACCGACAGGTATAGCAGTTGATTTATCAGCCATTTGCAAAGATATTTCAGTAGGTGTCAACTTATTCAAGTCAAGTCTACGATATAAAGAGAGAGGCATAACAGTAACACTGGCTCCAAGATCACATAAAGCAGTTTTAATATAATTTCTTTTAAGGGAGCAAGGTATAGTAGGTACTCTGGGATCTCCAAGTTTCTTTGGTATTCCACCCTTAAAAGTATAATTAGCAAGCATGGTGGAAATCTCAGCTTCCGGTATCTTTCTTTTATTAGTAATGATATCCTTCATATATTTAGCATAGGGATTTGTTTTGAGCACATCAGTTAATCACATACGCAAAAAGATAGGCCTAATCATTTCAGCAAAGCGCTCAAAATCCTCATCATCCTTTTTCTTGGATGGTTTCGGAGGAAAAGGCATGGGTTTCTGAACCCAAGGTTCCCTTTATTTACCACGTTTCCTAGCAACAAAGTCTCTTTTATCATAACGTTGATTCTTTGATTGTGGGTTATCAAGATCAACATCAGGTTCAATTTCTACATCATTGTCATTACTAGGTTGAGCATCATCATGAATATCATCATTAATATTTTCATTAGGTTCATGTTCATTACCAGATTGTGTTTCAGCATCAGACATAGATATATCATTTGGATTATCAGGTGGTTCAACAATAGGTTCACTAGAAGTTTGCACAGTTCTATCATATTCTTCTTCTTCTTTTTAGAAGAACTAGGAACATCAATATTATTTCTTTGAGAATCTTGCTCGATTCTCTTAGGGTGGCCTTCAGGATACAAAGGTTCCTAAGTCATTCTACCAGTTCTAGTAGCCACTCTAACAACATAATCATTTTTCTTACCATTCATTTCATCAAGCACTTCTTTTTGAGCCTTAAGTACTTGTTCTACTTGAGTGGTAACCATAGAAGCATGTTTGCTAACAAGTTTAAGTTCACCTTTAATATTAGCCATATAATCACCCAAGCGTCTAATCATATAAGCATTTTCTTTTAATTTTCTACCAAAATAAGCATTGAATTCGTCTTGCTTAAACATAAAGTTATCAAACTCATCCAAGCACTGACTAGCAATTTTAGTAGGAGGGACTTCAGCTTTATCATATCTATAGAGAGAATTTACCTTTACTACCTATGTCGGGATATCGGGGTCAGGAGGTTCTTCAGTAAATAAAGAATTGAGATCATATGTTTCTTCAGTAGGCGGTATATTAAGACCATGTATTTCTTCAATAGGAGGTAAATTCTTAACATCTTCAGCTTTAATACCTTTTTCTTTCATACATTTCTTTGCCTCTTGCATATCTTCGGGGCTGAGGAATAGAACACATCTCTTCTTCGGAGTTGGTTTAGGAATAGACTCAGTAATTGGAGTAGGAGCTGGCTTAGGAGGTGCCCAATTATTTTCATTTGTCAACATATTATTCAATAGAATTTTAGCTTCATCCGGTGTTCCTTCCCTGAAAAGAGAACCAGCACAACTATCCAGGTAATCTCTGGAAGCATCGGTTAGTCCATTATAAAAGATATCAAGTATTTCAGGTTTCTTAAGAGGATGATCGGGCAAATCATTAAGTAACTTGAGAAGCCTCCCCCAAGCTTGTGGGAGACTCTCTTCTTTAATTTGCACGAAGTTGTATATTTCCCTCAAAGCAGCTTGTTTCTTATGAGCAGGGAAATATTCAGTAGAGAAGTAATAAATCATATCCTGGGGACTACGCACACAACCAAGATCAAGAGAATTAAACCATATCTTAGCATCACCCCTTAATGAGAATGGAAATATTTTGAGTATATAAAAGTAACGCGATCTCTCATCATTAGTAAACAGGGCGGCTATATCATTTAACTTAGTAAGATGTGCCACAACAGTTTCAGATTCATAGCCATAAAACGGATCAGATTCAACCAAAGTAATTATATCAGGATCAACAGAGAATTCATAATCCTTATCAGGAACACATATAGGTGAAGTAGCAAAAGCAGGGTCGGGTTTCATTTTATCTCTAAGTGATTCTTTGTTCCATTTAACTAATAACCTCTTAAGCTCATATCTATCCCTGCAAGCTAAAATAGCGGCAGAAGATTCCATATCAAAAACATAACCCTCAGGAATGACAGGCATATTTTCATCATCACTTTCATCATCGTATTCAGATTCAATAATTTCTTTTTCTCTAGCCCTAACAATTTTTTCATCAAGAAATTCACCAAGGGGCACAGTGGTATCAGGCATAGAAGCAGTTTCATCAAAAGTATCATGCATAGCAGAAGTGGCATCATCAATAACATGCGACATATCGGAACGGATAGCAGAAGCAGGTTTAGGTGTCGCTAGCTTACTTATAACAGAAGGTGAATCAAGTGCAGAGCTAGATGGCAGTTCCTTACCTCCTCTCGTAGTTGAGGGATAAATTGTTGTCTTAGCGTCTTTCAAGTTCTTCATAGTGTCCAGCAGATATAAATCCCAAGTGACTCAAAGAATAGAGCTATGCTCCCCGGCAACGGCGCCAGAAATTAGTCTTGATAACCCACAAGTATAGGGGATCGCAACAGCTTTCGAGGGTAGAGTATTCAACCCAAATTTATTGATTCGACACAAGGGGAGCCAAAGAATATTCTCAAGTATTAGCAGCTGAGTTGTCAATTCAACCACACCTGGAAACTTAGTATCTGCAGCAAAGTGTTTAGTAGCAAAGCAATATGATAGTGGTGGTAGCGGCAACAAAAGTAAAGACAACAAAAGTAATGTTTTTGGTATTTTGTAGTGATTGTAACAGTAGCAGCGGGAAAGTAAATAAGCGAGAACCAGTATATGGAAAACTCGTAGGCACCGGATCAGTGATGGATAATTATGCCGAATGCGGTTCATCATGTATTAGTCATAACATAGGGTGACACAGAACTAACTCCAATCCATCAATGTAATGTAGGCATGTATTCCGTATATAGCCATACGTGCTTATGGAAAAGAACTTGCATGACATCTTTTGTCCTACCCTCCCGTGGCAGCGGGGTCCTATTGGAAACTAAGGGATATTAAGGCCTCCTTTTAATAGAGAACCAGAACAAAGCATTAGCACATAATGAATACATGAACTCCTCAAACTATGGTCATCACCGGGAGTGGTCCTGATTATTGTCACTTCGGGGTTGCCGGATCATAACACATAGTAGGTGACTATAGACTTGCAAGATAGAATCAAGAACTCACATATATTCACGAAAACATAATAGGTTCAGATCTGAAATCATGGCACTCGGGCCCTAGTGACAAGCATTAAGCATAGCAAAGTCATAGCAACATCAATCTCAAAACAAAGTGGATACTAGGGATCAAACCCTAACAAAACTAACTCGATTACATGATAAATCTCATCCAACCCATCACCGTCCAGCAAGCCTACGATGGAATTACTCACGCACGACGGTGAGCATCATGAAATTGGTGATGGAGTATGGTTGATGATGACGACGGCGATGAATCCCCCTCTCCGGAGCCCCGAACGGACTCCAGATCAGCCCTCCCGAGAGGTTTTAGGGCTTGGCGGCGGCTCCGTATCGTAAAACGCGATGATTTCTTCTCTCTGATTTTTTTCTCTCCGAAAGAAAATATATAGAGTTGGAGTTGGCATCGGAGGGCATCCAGGGGGCCCACGAGGTAGGGGGGCGCGCCCTAGAGGGGGGGCGCCCCCCACTCTCGTGGACAGGGTGTGGGCCCCCTGGTCTTCATCTTTGGCGATGATTTTTTATTATTTTTTCTAAGATGTTCCGTGGAGTTTCAGGTCATTCCGAGAATATTTGTTTTCTGCACATAAGACAACACCATGGCAATTCTGCTGAAAACAACGTCAATACGGGTTAGTTCCATTCAAATCATACAAGTTAGAGTCCAAAACAAGGGCAAAAGTGTTTGGAAAAGTAGATACGACGGAGACGTATCACATGCTGGATAGCGGTCGATGAGTGGAGTAATAGTAGTAGATGCAAGCAGGAGTCAGTCTACTTGTCTCGGACATGATGCCTATATACATGATCATACCTAGATATTCTCATAACTATTCTCAATTCTGTCAATTACTCAACAGTAATTTGTTCACCCACCGTAGAATACTTATGCTCTCGAGAGAAGCCACTAGTGAAACCTATGGCCCCGGGTCTATCTTTATCATATTGATCTCCTACTACTTAGTTATTTCCTTTGCTATTTATTTTGCCTTTTATTTTACTTTGCATCTTTTATCA
Organism: Triticum urartu; assembly: GCF_056163025.1. Classification (NCBI taxonomy): domain Eukaryota; kingdom Viridiplantae; phylum Streptophyta; class Magnoliopsida; order Poales; family Poaceae; genus Triticum; species Triticum urartu. Next base: position 473,287,556 of record NC_141879.1, read on the forward strand.
CAACAATACCAAAAATATTATCTTATCATATCTATCAAATCTCACTCTCGTAAGTGGCCCTATAGGGATTGACAACCCCTATTTGCATTGGTTGCGACGATTTATTTGTTTTGTGCAGGTGCGAGGGACTCGCGCGTAGCCTCCTACTGGATTGATACCTTGGTTCTCAAAACTGAGGGAAATACTTACGCTACTTTGCTGCATCATCCCTTCCTCTTCAGGGAAAACCAACGCAGTGCTCAAGAGGTAGCACCCCCTGCCCCCGTATATAAAGGAGGGGAGGGGGAGGCCGGCCGGCCCTATAGGGCGCCCTAGGAGGAGGGAGTCCTACTAGGACTCCAAGTCCTAGTAGGATTATCGGGGCTCAGGAGCGACACCTATGGGATCCCTCGGGGAGTCCCTTCTACGGTTGGCGGGGCGTGGGTCTACGCAAAGAGCGGGTCTAGAAGATCAACACGGGGGGGGGGGGGGGGATTTTACCCAGGTTCGGGCCGCAAACGATGTGTAAAACCCTAGTACTTCTTTGTGTGTATTTACTGTTCTTGAGCTCTTGAACTAGCTGCGGTGCATGCCCAGTCCAAAAAGTATGAATCCTTCCTCAGTACGCCTCGGGCCTCCTTTTATATGTCAAAGGGGTTGCCACAGTGGCACACAGGAGGTGGAAAGTATGTACAATGTACAAGTCTATCTCCTGGCACCATAGGACAAACGCATTTAATGCGCAGCCGACGTGCCCTCTTGCTTTATCGGGGACGACAAAGAAGCTCGTCCCGTCCGTCGCCACCTCGCCTTGCTCTAACGCGCGTCCAAGCTGACGAGGCATGCAGCGCCACGCTGGCTGGCTGGCTGCTGAGCTGGTGCGGTGGCAGGGTCTTCAAGAAGATCGGCATGCCACCACGCAGGTGCTTGGCTAGTTGGCCTAGAAGCTGCATGCTGCCATGCAGGCGCTCGCTTAGTTGGTGGGATGGCTGCCACGTTGGAACGGGCGCGGGGCAGCGAAACTCTGGCAAGTGCGGGCCTGGCCTCGGCCCCGCAGACGCCCCTGGCAAGGGCCTTGCCGGGATCTCGTGGGAGTCCTTGCCAAGGGTCTTGCCGGGGGCTTGCGAGCGTCCCCGACAAGGGTATTGCCGGGGGTCTACGGTCGTCCCCGGCAAGATCTTGTCGGGGGTCTTCGTCTTCTGATTCTCATCTACGCTTGCAGGACTTTGGTTTCCACAAAGATCTGCATGCCACTACGCAAGGCACCTGTGAGTTTTGGTCTTAACACTGTCGATGGTGTCGGAGTTCTCAGGCTCAAGGGTGGTGGCCTTGCTGGTGTTGGGCAAGTTGCCCCCGGCAAGGCTCTTGCCGGGGCTATGTAGGTCGTCCCGACAAGGCTCTTGCCGGGGGAAGCCCATCTTGCCCCTTTGCTCTTTATGCTTCTAGCTTGAGTGCTGCCTCAGCAGCCTTGTATCTTTCCTTCTTCTGCCCTGCCAAGCCCGGCCGCAGGTGCGGCTACGACTGCCCGTGCACAAGTAAAGGGGTACAGAAAGGCCCCTACTTTTGTACACCGACAGGAGCCCCCGGGCCTGGTCCACACATAAGTGCAAGGCATTGTTGGGCCAGGCCTAGAATGGTGCGCGGGCACGTGTGGCAGAGTTTTAACTGTGGTAACTCCCTCGCTAGTTGCGCTTCCCCATGATCCGCATTGAGTGCGTGACGTGGGGGTCATGCGCGGGACGGTTGCAGCGTGCTTACATCACCTTGCGGTGAAATAGTAAAGAGGTGGTCCGCGTCTTCCCCATAAAAAAGAGAAAGCCGTAGGGGCGCGGCTCATTTACTAAGTGGATTCGGGTCGTGGCCATCATGGCACCCACGCCCCATGATCACGGGGCAGGAAACAACCATTCCACTTGCCTCCTGAATCCTGGCTCGCCCGCCACGTGTCCCCCATGCCTCAGGGAGGGTAGGTGGCGGACACATAGGGCACGGGCTTTAATGCCTGGTACCGCTGATTGGAGCAGCGGGTCGGTCCAGATTCCTTGCGCCCTTGGCAGCCGGATTGGTCGATTGGGGCGGCCGCCCTCAGGTTGGGGGGCCGAGCCCGGGCCCCACCCCTCTATAAAGTGGTGAGAGGAATGGCGTCCTTCTGCATTCGTCTCCTCCCCGCCTGGTCTCTTTCTTCCCTTCGCCGTGGTGAGAGGGCGCACCGGTGCTCCAGTAGCAGCGACGAGAGCTTCTACTCGACAGCGTGTCCCCCTCCTCCGGAGCTCATGGCAGCAGAGCCTGCTGTGAGAGGAGGAGGAGGAAGGAGGGGGCGAGGCCGGGGCTGCCGTGGCGCTCGGGGGAGAGGAGGACGGGGCGACGCGCCGGCCGCGCTTCCGCCAGCGACCCCTCCCCCAATGGAGGGCCATGCCGGAGACCAGTCCTGCCAGTTCTTCATCAGGCTGTACAAGCCGGTGTGCGGTCACCTCTGCCTCCCCACCCTGTTTGCTCGGGTAATGGATCTTGACCCACTGCAGGCTTTGAAGCTGCATATGAGGGGTTGCGGGAATGGCAGCATGCGGGTTGACGTCGAGTTCCCCGCCCCTCATGTCATGTATCTCCGCCGTGGATGGAAAACCTTCGCCCGCGCCCATAACCTGTCGAAGGGGCTCATCCTCCACTTCAAATTGATGGAGAACAGCCTACTCTCCGTCAAGGTCGGAACTCGCCTAAGGTGTTGTGCGGAGAGCTCCACCGACAACGAAACCTCCTCCTCGGGCGAGAGTGACAAGGAGGACAGCGACAGCGACGACGAGGGTATCAAGCGGGAGGACGCTAATTCCGACTCCGGCTGACCATTGGCGGCAGCCCCGTCATGTACGTCGCCCTCCTCCCTCGGCCACGTGCCCTGCCGAGGGTCATCCCCGCCATGCTCTCCATCGACGCGTTCCCCGTCGCCCTTCTTTGCCTTCACCTGCCGCGCCTGGGAGGAAAGGGGCAAGAACGGGGATCACGGGGCACTTATCTTTCTTCTAAACTTGTAGGCATTTGCCGAATTTTAATTTCTAAGTAATTTAATCTCTCGAGCCCATGCTTATGTTCCACAACATCCGTACTTGTATCAGCATGTTAATGAAAAAGACTAGCCTTGCTGGGAACCCATGCACGGATACGCTTGTGCAGAGGCAAAATGCCTCTTAGCACAAATAAATGAGTTCTCCCAGCAAGCCGTCCTGCCGGTACCCTCTACGCCTGCCGGAGAATCACATCTGCCGAGTTACAGACAAAGGGTCTAGCCCCCCCCGTCCATCTCCTTTTAGCAAGGGCTACTACGACCACTTCGACCGAAGTAGCGTTCGGGCCGGGAATGGGAGCACCCGAGTTTTTCAAAAGAGAGTGGCGAGGTTTTCTAATGCACAAGTTATAGGTCACGAACATGGATGGGCAAGAGGTAAACTTTATCTGTTTGGTTTGCCGGGGGTTGCCGTGCCAGGCGGTCTTCTCAACTTCTTGCCGGAGCCGGGTCCTTGGCGGGATCGAGCGTCCTTGCTATGGCTGGAAGGAAGAGAAGGCAAGAGCATGGACCCTTGGCAGTCCATTAATATTTGTTGGAGTCAAAAAGTAGTACAATACCCTGGATAAGCATGCATCTACCTATACACATAATCATGGAAATCAACAGGAAACTGTACATACTAAGGGTTTCTTTCCCTGACTGTGCACAGGGTCTGTGCCCGGCTTTCTACATAGGGTTACATGCCTTGCCGGCAAGGCTAAGTACAAAAAGGGGGTTGCCGGGGCTCCCGGCTACCGCGCCTTAGGGGTAAAACTTGCGAAGATGTTTGATGTTCCAGGAATTGATCACCGGAATGCCATCCTCAGTCTCCAGGCAGACTGTGCCGGGCCTGGTGACTCGTATTACCCGATAAGGGCCTTCCCACTTTGGCATCAACTTGTTTGAATTCTTGACGGATTGGATTCGCCGAAGAACAAGGTCGCCTTCCTCAAGGCTTCGGGCGTGAACCTTGCGGCTATGGTAGCGGCGCAAGGCTCGCTGGTAACGAGCGGCTCGCACAGCAGCCTGAAGACGATCTTCCTTAAGGAGCGTCGCATCATCTTGGTGCAACTGCTCTTGCTCAAGCTCATTGTAAGCGAGCACTCGAGGTAACCTATATATGAGTTCCATGGGGAGAATAGCTTCTGCCCCGTATACTTGGGCAAAGGGTGTCTGGCCAGTGGCTCGATTTGGTGTCGTTCTGATCGACCAAAGAACCGTTGGCAACTCATCAATCCAGCGCCTTCCACACTTGTGCAACCTGTCAAAAGTTATGGTCTTGAGGCCTCGCAGTACTTCCGCATTCGCCCTCTTAGCTTGGCCGTTGCTTCTGGGATGAGCAACAGAAGAAAAACAAACCTTGCCGCCGAGGTCTTGAATGTACTGCATGAAGGTGTGGCTCGTGAACTGCGTGCCGTTGTCGGTGATGACTCTATTTGGCACACCAAAATGGCAAACTAGTCCCTTAAAGAACTTGACGGCTGATTGTGCTGTTACCTTTCTCACCGGTTCCACTTCCGGCCACTTTGTGAACTTGTCGATTGCGATGGACAAGTACTCAAAGCCCCCGACAACACGGGGAAAGGGGCCCAGTATGTCGATCCCCAGATCGAAAAGGGCCAGGAAAGAGGGATTGTTTGAAGGGCTTGGGCTGGCTGATGAAGCTTCTTTGAATGGAACTGGCACGCTTAATACTTGGTTACTAGGGCAGTCGCATTCTGGAGAGCGGTGGGCCAGAAGAAACCTTCCCGGAATGCTTTCCCGGCAAGGGCTCTTGACCCTATGTGAGAGCCACATATGCATCCATGTATCTTTACCAACAACTTCAGTCCATCCTCCTGAGGAATGCACTTCAGTTTCACGCCGTTCGATCTCCTTCTGTATAGGGCATCATCCATAAACTGGTACATGCTAGACCGGTGGGCTACTTTCTTTGCCTCTTCCTGTTCCTCGGGGAGCTCCCCTATTTGGAGGAAACGGATGGTGCGCTACACCCATGCCGGAGTCTGGGGCTCGACGGCAAGGACAAAAGGCTCATCTTCGACCATAGGGGCAGCTGCTCCTCCGGCCAGGGCTTGGGGCCCTGCCGGGGGTTGCTGGTCCCCGGCAAGGTTGGGGCACCCGGCAACGTCCTTGCCGACGGCTCCTGGGAGCTTAGCGGGGAAGTACTTGCTGGGGCCCGCCTTCCTTCGCTTGTTCTGTCCTGCTGATGGCTCAATGGATGGTGCCTCGCTTCATTCTCCTTTCTGGTTTCCAGACACTCCCTCGACAGACCAGGAAGATATCGACACCATCATTGAGGGGGTCTCTAAGGATGCCGAAGCTGAGGCCGCCAAGATCGCGGCTGGGGAAGCCGCCAAGTCTGCCGCCAAGGAGGTCTCTAGGGGGCTTGCCGGGGAGACCGGGGAGGCCGCTGCAGGGGAGGCCGGCAATGGGCCTGCCGCCGAGGAGGCCGTCAAGGAGCCCACCGAGGAGGAGGTAGCCAACGACCAACCTTCCTCCCCTACAGCTCCCGCCCCGGGCAAGTACCCAAGAGTGGGCGACGACTTGTTCATCCGCCTCCCAGGGACGGCGAGCGCCAGAGCGCCAGCCGAAGGGGAGGTGTTTGATGATGAGGCGCTCGCCACCGCTGGGCTCCAGGTTGTTAATGAACCAAGCGGCAGCGGCGGTGGTTCCCAAGAGGAGCAGCTTCTTCGAGCCATGAGCGCCAACTTCCTGAAGCTCCAGGCTCTCCACCATGCCCGCCAAGACAAAGTGAAATCCAGGATGGCAGCGGTGGACAAGGCAGATGCGGATTTTGAGGAGCGCGTCACTCAGACATAGGTCTGGTTTGGCGAGGCCCAGGAGGAACTGAGGACTGCCCAGGGTGAGCTGGATGAGCGCAAGCAAGAGCTCATCCTGAAGCAGGCCGACATCGAGAAGGCCCAAGAGGCGGCGAAGGAACAGGCCGCCAAGGACGAAGCCACACGGCTGCAGCAGCAAGCTCTGCTAGACACCCAGGAGGAAGACCTCATTGCCCGCGAGCAGGCGCTTGCTGCCACACTCCGCGGCAAGGATGAGGAAATCGGGAAAATTGTCGCGTAGTGGACCCAGGAGTTGGAGCAGAGGCACAAGGACGCACTCGATGCTCTGGCCCTGGACCATGCCGACAAGGTGGAGAATCTAGAGTTGGAGCGGGAGGAGCTGAAGAAGAAGGTCTTAGAGCTGACGGAGGAGAGGGACACGACCAACTACACTCTGGCGGATTCGCAGGTCACCGTCACCGACCAGATCAAGCTGCTCTCCGAGACCAACAGCTCCATTGATGATCTGAAGCTACAACTGCGCGCTTTGGAGGGGACGCTTTCAGAGGTCACGGCTCGGGAAGAGACCCTGAACAAGGCCCTCGAGACCGAAAAATAGCTACGGAGCGATGACGCCACCGCCCATAAGGACTACGTGGGCGGCGTTAATCTCTGTATCAGCCATCTCACCGACGTTGCAGAGAAGCTCACCGCGCAGCTAGCCGTCATGGGCATGCCGGACGTCAGGTTCTCCCAGGAGGCGAACACAAGCCCCAATGCCAGGCTGACCTTGTTCTTAGAGCGCGTCCTCGACGCCTTGGAGCAGCTCCGCTCCAATTGAGCGACCTATTTGGCCAATGAGTCCCGGAGGCTTTGCCGGGATGCCCTGACCAAGGTGCTCACCAAGGTGGCATTCTAGAACCCCAGCATCGACTTCTCCAAAGCGCTTGAGAGCTTTCCGGAGGATGCGGACCTCGCGGCACTCAAAGAGCGCATCGAGCCCGTCATCAGTTGCGTCGACGAAGTCAAGAGGGTGGAGGGCCAGCGCTGGGACTAGCCACCCCGTTTCTCCTTGCCGCTGCGAGTTCATGCCCAAGACAATTTTATCTTAAGTTAGAACCACAGTGACCATTGATGTAATATAACTTTTCAGTATTTTGAAATAGTGCGTGCTATCTTCCTGTTTGATCTTTCCTTGTATGTACACACCCTACGCCTAGTTGGATAGGTTTGCCGGTGAAGGAAATATGCCCTAGAGGTAATAATAAAGTTGTTATTTCTATTTCCTTATATCGTGATAAATGTTTATTATTCATGCTAGAATTGTATTAACTAGAAACTTAGTACATGTGTGAATACATAGACAAAATGAGTGTCACTAGTATGCCTCTACTTGACTAGCTCGTTAATCAAAGATGGTTAAGTTACCTAGCCATGGACAAGAGTTGTCATTTGATGAACGAGATCACATCATTAGAGAATGATGTGATTCACTTGACCCATCTGTTAGCTTAGCACTTTGATCGTTTAGTTTATTGCTAGTGCTTTCTCCATAACTTATACATGTTCCTATGACTATGAGATTATGCAACTCCCGAATACCGGAGCAACACTTAGTGTGCTGTCAAACATCACAACATAACTGGGTGACTATAAAGGTGCTCTACAGGTGTCTCCGATGGTGTTTGTTGAGTTGGCATAGATCGAGATTAGGATTTGCCACCCCGTGTATCGGAGAGGTATCTCTGGGCCCTCTCGGTAATGCACATCACTATAAGCCTTGCAAGCAATGTGACTAATGAGTTAGTTACGGGATGTTGCATTACGGAACGAGTAAAGAGACTTGCCGGTAACGAGATTGAATTGGTATTGATATACCTATGATCGAATATCGGGCAAGTAACATACTGATGACAAAGGGAACAATGTATGTTGTTATGCGGTTTGACCGATAAAGATCTTCGTAGAATATGTAGGAACCAATATGAGCATCCAGGATCTGCTATTGGTTATTGACCGGAGATGAGTCTCGATCATGTCTACACAGTTCTCGAACCCGTAGGGTCCGCACGCTTAACATTCAATGACGATTGATATTATGAGTTTATGTGTTTTGATGTACCGAAGGTAGTTCGGAGTCCCGGATATGATCACAGACATGACGAGGAGTCTCGAAATGGTCGAGACATAAAGATCGATATATTGGAGGGCTATGTTTGGACATCGGAATGGTTCCGAGTGAGTTCGGGCATTTACCGAAGTACTTGGGGGGGGGGGGGTTACTGGAACCCCCCGGGGAGTGTATGGGCCTTATTGGGCCTTAGTGGGAGAGAGGAGGAGGCGGCCAAGGTGGAGGGCGCCCCCCAAGCCCAATCCTAATTGTGTGGGGGGCCGCCCCCCACTTCCTTCCCTCTCTCTCCCCCTCCTTTCTCTCCTACTCCGACAAGGGAAGGGGGAATCCTACTCCCACCGGGAGTAGGACTCCCCCCTTGAGGCATGCCATAGAGGGCTGGCCCTCCCCCTCCTCCACTCCTTTATATACGGGGGAGGGGGGCACCCATAGACACACAAGTTGATTGTTTAGCCATGTCCGGCGCCCCCTCCACAGATTTTCACCTCGGTCATATCATTATAGTGCTTAGGCGAAGCCCTGCGTCGGTAACTTCATCATCACCGTCATCACGCCATCGTGCTGACGAAACTATCCCTAGACCTCAGCTGGATCTAGAGTTCGTGGGACGCCACAGAGCTGAACGTGTGCAGATCGCGGAGGTGCCGTACCTTCGGTGCTAGGATCGGTTGGATCGTGAAGATGTACGACTACATCAACCGCATTGTCATAACGCTTCCACTTACGGTCTACGAGGGTACATGGACAACACTCTCCCCTCTCGTTGCTATGCATCACCTAGATGGATCTTGCGTGTGTGTAGGAATTTTTTTTGAAATTACTGCGTTCCCCAACAGTGGCATCAGAGCCAGGTCTATGCGTAGATGTTATATGCACGAGTAGAACACAAAGGAGTTGTGGGCGTGGGTATATACATATTGCTTGTCGTCACTAGTTGATTCTTGATTGAGCGGTATTGTTGGATGAAGCGGCTCAGACTGACATTACGCGTACGCTTACACGAGACTGGTTCTACCGACGTGCTTCGCACACAGGTGGCTAGTGGGTGTCAGTTTCTCCCACTTTAGTTTAATCGGATTCAATGAACATGGTTCTTTCTGAAGATCAAAAAGCAATCACTATACCGCGTTGTGGTTTTTGATGCGTAGGTAAGAACGGTTCTTGCTAGAAGCCTGTAGCAGCCACGTAAAATTTGCAACAACAAAGTAGAGGACGTCTAACTTGTTTTTGCAGGGCATGTTGTGATGTGATATGGTCAAGACATGATGCTAAATTTTATTGTATGAGATGATCATGTTTTGTAACAGAGTTATCAGCAACTGACAAGAGCCATATAGTTGTCGCTTTATTGTATGAAATGCAATCGCCATGTAATTGCTTTACTTTATCACTAAGCGGTAGCGCTAGTCGTAGAAGCAATAGTTGGCGAGACGACAACAATGCTTCGATGGAGATCAAGGTGTCAAGCCGGTGACGATGGTGATCATGACGGTGCTTTGGAGATGGAGATCAAAGGCACAAGATGATGGCCATATCATATCACTTATATTGATTGCATGTGATGTTTATCCTTTATGCATCTTATTTTGCTTAGTTCGGCGGTAGCACTATAAGATGATCTCTCACTAAATTTCAAGGTACAAGTGTTCTCCCTGAGTATGCACCGTTGCTAAAGTTTGTTGTGCCGAGACACCACGTGATGATCGGGTGTGATAAGCTCTACGTTCACATACAACGGGTGCAAGCCAGTTTTGCACACGCAGAATACTCAGGTTAAACTTGACGAGCCTAGCATATGCAAATATGGCCTCGGAACACTAAGACCGAAAGGTTGAGCATGAATCATATAGTAGATATGATCAACATAGTGCTGTTCACCCTTGAAAACTACTCCATCTCACGTGATGATCGGATATGGATATGGATCATGTGATCATTTAGATGACTAGAGGGATGTCTATCTAAGTGGGAGTTCTTAAGTAATATGATCAATTGAACTTAAATTTATCATGAACTTAGTACCTGATAGTATTTTGCATGTCTATGTTGTTGTAGATAGATGGCCCATGCTGTTGTTCCGTTGAATTTTAATGCATTCCTAGAGAAAGCTAAGTTGAAAGATGATGGTAGCAATTACACGGACAGAGTCCGTAACTTGAGGATTATCCTCATTGCTGCACAGAAGAATTACATCCTAGAAGCACTGCTAGGTGACAAACCCGCAGCAGGAGCAACACCAGATGTTATGAACGTCTGGCAGAGCAAAGCTGATGACTACTAATAGTTCAGTGTGCCATGCTTTACGGCTTAGAACCAGGACTTCAACGATGTTTTGAACGTCATGGAGCATATGAGATGTTCCAGGAGTTGAAGTTAATATTTCAAGAAAATGCCTGGATTGAGAGATATGAAGTCTCCAATAAGTTCTACAACTGCAAAATGGAGGAGAATAGTTCTGTTAGTGAACATATACTCAGAATGTCTAGGTACCACAACCAGTTGACTCAGCTGGGAGTTAATCTTCCTGATGATAGTGTCATTGACAGAGTTCTTCAATCACTGCCACCAAGCTACAAGAGCTTCGTGATGAACTATAATATGCAAGGGATGGACAAGACAATTCCCAAGCTATTCGCAATGCTAAAGGTTGTGGAGGTAGAAATCAAGATGGAGCATCAAGTGTTGATGATCAATAAGACCACCAGTTTCAGGAAAAAGGGTAAAGGGAAGAAGGTGAACTTCAAGAAGAACGCCAAGCAAGTTGCTGCTCAAGTGAAGAAGCCCAAGTCTGGACCTAAGCCTGAGACCGAGTGCTTCTACTACAAAGGGACTGGTCACGGGAAACGAAACTTCCCCAAGTATTTGGCGGATAAGAAGGATGGCAAAGTGAAAGGTATATTTGATATACATGTTACTGATGTGTACCTTACTAATGCTTGCAGTAGCGCCTGGGTATTTGATACTGGTTTTGTTGCTAATATTTGCAACTCAAAACGGGGGCTACGGATTAAGCGAAGATTGGCTAGGGATAAGGTGATGATGCGTGTGGAAAATGGTTCCATAGTCAATGTGATCGCCGTCGGCATGCTACCTCTACATCTGCCTTCGGGATTAGTATTTGACCTGAATAATTTTTATTTGGTGCCAGTGTTAAGAATGAACATTATATCTGGATCTTGTTTGATGCGAGATGGTTATTCGTTTAAATTAGAGAATACTGGTTATTCTATTTATATGAGTAATATCTTTTATGGTCATGCACCCTTGATGAGTGGTCTATTTTTACAAAATCTCGATAGTAGTGATACACATATTCATAGTATTGAAGCCAAAAGATATAAGTTTAATAATGATAATGCAACTTATTTGTGGCACTATCATTTAGTTCATATTGGTGTGAAGCGCGTGAAGAAACTCCATGCTGACGGACTTTTGGAATCACTTGATTATGAATCACTTGATGCTTGCGAACCATGCCTCATGGGAAAGATGACTAACACTCCGTTCTCCGGAACAATGGAACAAGCAACAAACTTATTGGAAATAATACATACTAATGTATGCGGTCCGATGAGTGTTGATGCTCGTGGCGGGTATCGTTATTTTCTGACCTTCACTGATGATTTGAGCAGATATGGGTATATCTAGTTGATGAAACATAAGTATGAAACATTTGAAAAGTTGAAAGAATTTCAGAGTGAAGTGGAAAATCATCATAACAAGAAAATTAAGTTTCTACGATCTGATCGTGGAGGTGAATATTTGAGTTATGAGTTTGGACTTCATTTGAAACAATGCGGAATAGTTTCGCAACTCATGCCACCTGGAACACCACAGCGTAATGGTGTGTCTGAACGTCGTAACCGCACTTTATTAGATATGGTGCGATCTATGATGTCTCTTACTGATTTACCGCTATCGTTTTGGGGTTATGCTTTAGAGACGGTTGTATTCATGTTAAATAGGGCACCATCAAAATCCGTTGAGATGACACCTTATGAACTGTGGTTTCGCAAGAAACCCAAGTTGTCATTTCTTAAAGTTTGGGGCTGCGATGCTTATGTGAAAAGATTCAACCTGATAAGCTCGAACCCAAATCAGAGAAATGTGTCTTCATAGGATACCCAAAGGAGACTGTTGGGTACACCTTCTATCATAGATCCGAAGGCAAAATATTCGTTGCTAAGAATGGATCCTTTCTAGAGAAGGAGTTTCTCTCGAAAGAAGTGAGTGGGAGGAAAGTAGAACTTGATGAGGTAACTATACCTGCTCCCTTATTAGAAAGTAATTCATCACAGAAATTAGTTCAAGTGATTCCTACACTAGTAAGTGAGGAAGCTAATGATAATGATCATGAAACTTCAGATCAAGTTACTACCGAACCTCGTAGCAACCAGAATAGGATCTGCACCAGAGTGGTACGGTAATCCTGTTCTGGAGGTCATGTTACTTGACCATGACGAACCAACGAACTATGAGGAAGCGATGATGAGCCCAAATTCTGCAAAATGGCTTGAGGCCATGAAATCTGAGATGGGATCCATGTATGAGAACAAAGTGTGGACTTTGGTTGACTTGCCCGATGATCGGCAAGCCATAGAGAATAAATGGATCTTCAAGAAGAAGAATGACGCTGACGGTAACGTTACTGTCTACAAAGCTCGACTTGTTGTGAAAGGTTTTCGACAAGTTCAAGGAGTTGACTGCGATGAGACCTTCTCACCCATAGCGATGCTTAAGTCCGTCTGAATCATGTTAGCAATTGCCGCATTTTATGATTATGAAATTTGGCAAATGGATGTCAAAACTGCATTCCTAAATGGGTATCTTAAAGAAGAGTTGTATATGATGCAACCAGAAGTTTTTGTCGATCCAAAAGGTGCTAACAAAGTATGCAAGCTCCAGCGATCCATTTATGGACTAGTGCAAGCCTCTCGGAGTTGGAATATACGCTTTGATAGTGTGATCAAATGTAATGCCCTCGATGCGGCTATATCTCCCACGTGTCGAAGCATGACTTAAAGGCATAACCGCATTGAAAGCAATGTCGCAAGTGAGGTAATCTTCACACAACCCATGTAATACATAAGGGAAAGAGTTACATAGTTGGCTTACAATCGCCACTTCACACAATTACATGAATAAAGCATTACATCATCCAGATACAAACAAGGTCCGGCTACGGAACCAAAATAGAAGAAGACTACCCCAAATGCTACACAGATCCCCGATCGACCACAACTGGGCTCCACTACTGATCAACTAGAACGAAACAACACAAAGGAAAAGATCTTCATCGAGCTCCTCCTTGAGCTTGGTTGCGTCATCTGCACGGTATCATCGGCACCTGCAAACTGGTTTTGAAAGTGTCGGTGAGTCACGGGGACTCAGCAATCTCACACCCTCGCGATCAAGACTATTTAAGCTTATAGGAAGGGTAAAAGGTATGAGGTGGAGCTGCAGCAAGCGACTAGCGTATATGGTGGCTAACATACGCAAATGAGAGCGAGAAGAGAAGGAAAAGCATGGTCGAACAACTATGATCAAGAAGTGATCCTAGAACAACCTACGTCAAGCATTACTCCAGCACCATGTTCACTTCCCGGACTCCGCCGGAAAGAGACCATCACGGTTACACACGCGGTTGATGTATTTTAAATTAAGATCAACTTCAGGTTTTCTACAACCGGACATTAACAAATTCCCATCTGCCCATAACCGTGGGCACAACTTTTGAAAGTTCAATCCCTGCAGGGGTGTCCCAACTTAGCCCATCACAAGCTCTCACGGTCAACGAAGGATATTCCTTCTAGCGGGAAGACCCGATCAGGCTTGGAATCCCGGTTACAAGACATCCTCAACAATGGTAAAACAAGTCCAGCAACACCGCCCGAATGTGTCGAGAAATCCCGATAGGAGCTGCACATATCTCGTTCTCAGGGCACACTCAGATAGGTCAAGCTACGAGTAAAACCAACCCTCGAGTTGCCCCGAGGTGGCCCCGCAGGCTACCCATTTCGGACCAACACTCAGAGGAGCACTGGCCCGGGGGGGGGGGGGGTTAAAATAAAGATGACCCTTGAGTCTGCAGAACCCAAGGGAAAGAAAAGGCTAGGTGGCGAATGGTAAAACCATGGTTGGGCATTGCTGGAGGAGTTTTATTCAAGGCGAACTGTCAAGGGGTTCCCATTATAACCCAACCGCGTAAGGAACGCAAAATCCGGGAATATAACACCGATATGATGGAAACTAGGGTGGCAAGAGTGGAACAAAACACCAGGCATAAGGCCAAGCCTTCCACCCTGTACCAAGTATATAGATGCATTTATTAAAATAAGAGATATTGTGATATCCCAACAAAATATCCATGTTCCAACATGGAACAAGCTTCATCTTCACCTGCAACTAACAACACTATAAGAGGGGCTGAGCAAAACGGTAACATAGCCAAACAACGCTTTGCTAGGACAAAGGTGGGTTAGAGGCTTGGTTCAATAATATGGGAGGTATGATAAGCAAGTGGTAGGTATCGCAGCATAGGCATAGCAAAAGAGCGAGCAACTAGCAAAGCAAAGATAGAAGTGATTTCGAAGGTATGGTCATCTTGCCTGAAATCCCGCAAGGAAGAAGAACGAGTCCATGAAGAAGACAAACGGACATAGGCGAATGGTCCCTCACAAACTCGACGTTATCGGAACCAACCCGAAGAAGCAACACCGGAAAGAAGCAAACAACATAGTAAACAACCACCACATAAGCATGGCACGATGCACAACCAAGTATGATGCATGTCCGGTTTAAAGAGTGCATGACATGGCGAAGTGCACAAGCAAAACTACAAGTTAAGTGGAGCTCAATATGCAACGAGTTGCATATTGACGAAACACCACAGGACTTATTTAGTTCTCTCTCGTTTAGGTACCCAACAATATTAAATGTTGTTAAACATGGCAAGAGGTGAGGCATAACAAAACTACACCATCTAAACAATTTAAATGGGGCCGGATATAACAAACAACAAATCTGGTAAATCCCCATATGCATTAGCAATTTAAGCAAACAACAGTTTAAATCATTTTAAATGTTGTTATCATGATGCGGATGACATTACGCAAGTTTTATGAAAATGTTGGCATGAGCATATTATGAAGTATTTGTCACCATGGTGGAAAGGAAAGGGGCCACGGCGATGATTCCGAAAATGGTGCCACGGCAACATATCGGTTCCGGTAGCTCATGGAAATACCAGTGAAAAGGATAGGGCGTGAGCGAGTAAAGCAAGATGGTGGGGAGATCCCGGATACCGGGTTCCCACGAATTAGCGGCAGAAGAGGAGGACCGAGCAAGTGACAACTCGGGCATGGTGCAAACATAGGGTGCAACTCATACATCACACAACATGCATTCGTTCCACTGATCATCGTCTCGGCAGTTATACCTTTCGGAGCGTGCATTATCGAAACGGATCAAGTTCGAAGCAGAGAAGGGGAAGTAGACGTTCTCGGGACGTTCGTAGTGGAAGTAGTCGTTCTCGCATCCTCTATGGTCGGCGGTAGAGGTTCTCGCGATCTCGAAGAGGGTAGTGGTACATGTTTATTGAAGCACGAGTTTCCGTAGATGTTCGGGGTCACGGCGAGGAACTTGATACATCATTGAACTGGGCGTCCGAGGAATCCTGCGTAGTCGCACACGAGTCATAGTCGAACTTGATGGTTCCGTTACATGGTCCTTCAAAGACGGTAATGGTGCACATTTTCGTAGAAGGACTTGACGAATCCGAGTCACTTGGGGTCAACGGTAGTCAAACTTGACGGTTTTTGTTCAAGGGTCTTTGGTGTTGGGAATCGTTTTAGGCGCTGGGTGACGAAGTACTTGGCGTTCTTAGGATTCCGAAGAAGGCGGTAGAGGTACTTGGCACTCCGGGTCTTGCGGGGTAGTCGAACTTGCTGATCCGAGGGGTACTTGGTGGTCCTGATCTTGGCGTCGGTAGATGTACATGTTGGTGGTAGTCGAACTTGGCGTATCCTAGGACTTCGGTGCTTCAGTAGTCGTACACACATTAGGAGAGGACTCGGCGTATCCATGTACTTGGCAGTGCATGCAGCAGTACAGGGCTGGCAGAGGCGACGCAGGGCCCACGCGGAAGGTTGAAACAGTCAACGAGCGAAGCTGGACTTGGTGTTGGCTCGCGGATCCATGTAGCCAGACAAGGCAGGGGTGCAGCGCGGCGGGACTGCAATGGCTTGACGCAAGCAGGGCGCCGCGACTCCGAGAACATGGCAGGGCGGCAGAGCCGCAGGGGAAGCCGCGATCCACCGGATCCTGGCAGAGCATGCCGGCGGTGACGTCATTCGGTGGAGAAGCACGGAGCGGCCACGGCGATGGTGGCGCAGAAGGCGAAGCTGGCGAAGGAGCTTGAGGGCGCGGGTGCCATGGCGCTGAGCAACGAGCTACTGCTGCTCGATGCAGACAGAGGCAGCTAGGGGACGGAGTTGGAGGAGGACTGTGCTCCCATGGTTGAAGACGAACGGCGACAGCGTGACACTCCAGTTGGCAGCAGGGCACGGGGACGACAGCGCATGGTCGCCGGCGCAATGCAGGAGCACGGCAGGGACCGATGCAGGGGCGCGCCGGGAGAGGCTCGGTCGTCACCGACGGTTTGGAGAGGATTGAGCGCTGGGGATCCTCCCCTGGTTCGATGTGGAAGAGAGGAGAGGGAGAGATCGAGAAGAGATGGGATGGGGCAGCGCGAGGCTGGCGGCGCGAGGTGGAGACGATGGGGATCAAGAAAAGGGAGAGTAGCGATGCGGGAGGGGTTAGGGTAAGCAGCAGGGCTGAATGGGCCTATAGGCCGACTGAGCTAATGGGCCGACTGGGTGGCCGAGGCCTAGGTAGCTGCTGCTGCTTTTTTATTACTTCAGACAGAAAAACAAAAAGGAAAGAGCAGGAAAAAAGGAGAAGAGCTAGAGAAATATAAAAATATACTCGTGATCCTGAAAATGTGCTCTATTTAACAAAATTGGTTTGGAGATTTTTAAAGGAAGTAAAAATAATTCAAGTTTGAATTAAATTCAAACTTGAACCATTTTAAACCCTAACCAAAACAATTTCAATAGAGATGAAATTTGACATAGAGGCTAGGTGCATGGTGTTAGAATATTGAGGCAAACATGAACATTAACAGAGAAGGGAATGTGACACTTGCCAAAAGAAGGAAGTAGAGGCAAGGAGAAGGTGATGAAGCAAGATTCATGCATGGAACATGCAACAACTTGATATGTATGAAAACACACAATGAACATGATGACATGATGAAATGCAACATGATGCAATGATGAATGCAAAGAACCAAACAAATCACATGACGAAACCCGGAAACCCTGGAAGGCATCTGAAGCTCCGGTCTTGGGGCGTCACAACACTCCACCACTACGAGAGGATCTTGTCCCGAGATCTAGGATGGCACCGGAGGGAAAAGGAAGAGGAAGATAAGAGGTAAAACTAAGTTGCTTCTTTGACAAACGAGTGAAACCAAAGAACCTTGAAAAGGTTAAGCCAACTCGAGAAAAGAATACAACGGAGATAAATGAAGTTGAAAACACCCCGTTAGAAAATAGGAACAAGGAAGAACAACTTCAGGCAGCACCCCGATTGAAAAGAGATGCAAGACTTAATAAGATGAAAAGAACTTGAGCAGAGGGCACAACACTCCGGTTAAATGGATAAACCAAGAAAAGAACACGATCCTGACAAAACAAGAAGATGGGTTGAAGAGAGCAACATCACAATGCCTCCAGAACAAAAGTAAGAATGGAATGGAATGAACGAAGGGAAACAAGATCTTGAGAGAGCGCACTTACAACAAATGCTAGAACGGAGTTGTTGGAAAACCAACAACGAAAGGAACAAGGTTGTAGTGGACTTATGGAAAAACATCTCGAAATTATGAGGTGAAATTCTGCCACTACTGGAAACAATAGATTGGATTGACAAGAACAAGGAGACGAGAAAACTTATCTCACCGAGAGGATAAACGAAGAACTTGGTTCGTATGTAAGCACCATAAATAGCAACAATCCTTAGGGACGGTTTTAGGTGAAATATAGCCCAAGATAATTCCAACGAAGGGATTGATGGATTTAAAATACCTCATTCTTAACAACATGTGAAACATGAAACATGAACTCAAATTATCAAGAATGACATAATATCACCTCCAATGATATGGAAGAAAGAATTGCACTCCGGATTGCAAGATGGATAATGCTTGAGCTCCTCTGAATAGAATCTTGATGAACACTTTGAGAAGGAATTAAAACCTTTATGAACCGTCATGTAGAACATCCATGAAGAACTCCGGTAACAAAAGGATAACGAGAAGAAAGGGAAGTTGAAAACACAAGGTGAAACCTTGTAATGATTTAGATGGATCTCTGTGATAATTAGTGCTTGGATCTCCGAGAAAGAAAAGATGATCAAAAGAAAAACAATAATTTTGATGAACCTCCGGAGTAAGGAATTAATCACTTGGATGAAACAAGAATAAGAATTACCTTATGCTGATCCTTCACCAATTAAATTGATGACAAACAATGGATTTGGCATACTACTTATTCTCGTTGAAAGGATTAAGATAGATATAGCGCAAACTTGAGAAGGTCTTCAACGAACCACCGGAAGGATTGAAAACAACGAATAAATTGATATGATAACGAATGACGAGAACTCTTGAACGAACCACCGTAAGAATAGGAAGTGAATGAAGAAAAGATAAGGAAACACCAGGAAGAATTAGCAAAAGAATGGAGATGCTTCAGAGAATTTAGATACAAGAGAACGAAGGGATCACAAACTAATTAGAGATCACTTGAACGATGCACCAATAAGACTGGAGAATGATAACTGGAAGCTGACATGAATAATCCAGAATTGATGGACTCCGGATAACAAACTGAGAAGAATCTTGAATTGCTCTGGATAGGTAAAAAGAATTCTCACAATCAAAACAATTATGAGAGGATGGCCTCGAACTAGAACCATGAATCTTGAAGAGAAAAGAATAAGATTGACAGAAAAATCTTCTTCGGTCTTCAAATGATGAGAATGACAACGAGAAACACCACCAAGAATTATTGAGGCACACCGGAATGAAGAATGGAAAAGTTGAGCCAACGATGAAAAGAATTTGAAAGATCTTGGAGAAAGACATTTGACTGATGATAATTCATACTTACGTCAAACTTGGAAAAGAAATTTGAGGATAGCTCCGGGAAAAGAAGAGTCAGGTAAGATCCTGGGAAAAGAACTGTGGGTTAGGGCCCACTCAAAAGAAACACCATTGAAATGATTTAAAAGAGAGGTTGCACCGGTTGAATTAAATGACTTGAATGAGATAACAACCTCGCAATAGCTTGAATGAAAGCAGAGTGGAAACACGAATCTTCGAGATATCTTCAACACTCCGGAACAAATGAATAACGAAAAGTTAATGATTGAGAGGTGAACCGGCAAGAAAAGACATTTAAAATGAGGAAAGGATATGATCAACAAAGCTTGAATTGGATCCACCGAAGAAGAAAAAGAACGAAGAATGATGAACTTGAGTCTCCTTTAGAATCTTCATAAGAAACACCAGGTAAAACACTGAAAGAAAAGACCGAAGGGATTTCTCACAAATAAAAGGATACATGATTAAGAGATCTGAATCCTTGAAGAAAAAGGGTGGGAGGGCGGGAAAACAAAGGCAACTTGGGATGGATGAAACGAACACCATTGAGAAAACTGAGATTGAATCTTGCGGATGTTGAAAATGAACGGATCCACTTGAAGAGAGACACACCGGTTGAAAAGGATTGACATGGCAATCTCGATAATGAAGAAGGATTAGTATCCACATAGGAATATGAGAACACCACTTAGGAAAGGTATGGAATCAACATTTGACTTTGAAGCAACTCGAATACCACAAACCAAAACAAAAACAAAGGATTGGCTTGCAGAATAAGCCAGAACAAACATGTGATAGAGATTTCGTACGAAGTTTTCGTGGTGGGGCCTACACGGGCTCGATCGTACAGCACCATCATGTACAAGGCAGTGCACATGACATACGAAGCGTCCCCGAGTCGGCATAGAGAAGGAATCTTTAAGACACAACGAGACCACTGTAAAACCAACCGTGGATAGGCGGACCACTAGATGTCGAACCCCAATTTCATATCATACATCTATCGGAAAGATATCCTAAGAGCTACTTGAATTCCCACTTATAAACTCCCAAAATTTTCCAGTTATGCAATCAAGTGTTGGGGATATAGGGGAAGCATAATATCTCACCTAAAACTAACAAATCCTACATCCAGCTGTATCCATCCTTCAACACATAACCAAGAAACCTTCGAAAATCGTTTACCTCAACCTTCGAAAAGCATCCGTTATACGAGTTATGGCAATACTCCCGAACTCCCGCCCCAGTACTGGGTGGCGTCGAGGTTATCTCACCAACAACTGCATAAAAGAGATTTTCAATGTCGGCGAAGCTAATCTCAGGTATTCCAGAATCTCAACGATAAAATTGTGACGACAACACCTCGGAGCTCAACTCCCCGGGACACTGCCACAACCCCTAAATGACAGGAGGCACCAAGAACAATGTTCTCGCCACAAAACCATCGGAACGATTCCAAGATACCCGCGTGATCCTAAATTTATTTTAGTGAAATTTGAGAAGAGAAGAGTCAAAACTCTACGTCAGGATGCCTCACCAGAGCGACGAAGGGACTGAGGAGTAAAAAGAAGTCCTAACTCTCCGATATATATAATTCCTAAATGACTCAAAACATTTCTAGACTCAATAACGCCAGCGATTCGATCAAGCAATGGGGCTCCTAAGGTCGGGGAAGGCTCTGATACCAACTTGTAACGCCCTCGATGCGGCTATATCTCCCACGTGTCGAAGCACGACTTAGAGGCATAACCGCATTGAAAGCAATGTCGCAAGTGAGGTAATCTTCACACAACCCATGTAATACATAAGGGAAAGAGTTACATAGTTGGCTTACAATCGCCACTTCACACAATTACATGAATAAAGCATTACATCATCCAGATACAAACAAGGTCCAGCTACGGAACCAAAATAGAAGAAGACTACCCCAAATGCTACATAGATCCCCGATCGACCACAACTGGGCTCCACTACTGATCAACTAGAACGAAACAACACAAAGGACAAGATCTTCATCGAGCTCCTCCTTGAGCTTGGTTGCGTCATCTGCACGGTATCATCGGCACCTGCAAACTGGTTTTGAAAGTGTCGGTGAGTCACGGGGACTCAGCAATCTCACACCCTCGCGATCAAGACTATTTAAGCTTATAGGAAGGGTAAAAGGTATGAGGTGGAGCTGCAGCAAGCGACTAGCGTATATGGTGGCTAACATACGCAAATGAGAGCGAGAAGAGAAGGCAAAGCACGGTCGAACAACTATGATCAAGAAGTGATCCTAGAACAACCTACGTCAAGCATTACTCCAACACCATGTTCACTTCCCGGACTCCGCCGGAAAGAGACCATCACGGTTACACACGCGGTTGATGTATTTTAAATTAAGATCAACTTCAGGTTTTCTACAACCGGACATTAACAAATTCCCATCTGCCCATAACCGCGAGCACGGCTTTCGAAAGTTCAATCCCTGCAGGGGTGTCCCAACTTAGCCCATCACAAGCTCTCACGGTCAACGAAGGATATTCCTTCTAGCGGGAAGACCCGATCAGGCTCGGAATCCCGGTTACAAGACATCCTCGACAATGGTAAAACAAGTCCAGCAACACCGCCCGAATGTGCCGACAAATCCCGATAGGAGCTGCACATATCTCGTTCTCAGGGCACACTCAGATAGGTCAAGCTACGAGTAAAACCAACCCTCGAGTTGCCCCGAGGTGGCCCCGCAGGCTGCACATTTCGGACCAACACTCAGAGGAGCACTGGCCCCCGGGGGGGGGGGTTAAAATAAAGATGACCCTTGAGTCTGCAGAACCCAAGGGAAAGAAAAGGCTAGGTGGCGAATGGTAAAACCAAGGTTGGGCATTGCTGGAGGAGTTTTATTCAAGGCGAACTGTCAAGGGGTTCCCATTATAACCCAACCGCGTAAGGAACGCAAAATCCGGGAACATAACACCGATATGACGGAAACTAGGGCGGTAAGAGTGGAACAAAACACCAGGCATAAGGCCAAGCCTTCCACCCTTTACCAAGTATATAGATGCATTTATTAAAATAAGAGATATTGTGATATCCCAACAAAATATCCATGTTCCAACATGGAACAAGCTTCATCTTCACCTGCAACTAACAACGCTATAAGAGGGGCTGAGCAAAATGGTAACATAGCCAAACAACGGTTTGCTAGGACAAAGGTGGGTTAGAGGCTTGGTTCAACAATATGGGAGGCATGATAAGCAAGTGGTAGGTATTGCAGCATAGGCATAGCAAAAGAGCGAGCAACTAGCAAAGCAAAGATAGAAGTGATTTCGAGGGTATGGTCATCTTGCCTGAAATCCCGCAAGGAAGAAGAATGAGTCCATGAAGAAGACAAACGGACGTAGTCGAATGGTCCCTCACAAACTCGATGTTATCGGAACCAACCCGAAGAAGCACACCGGAAAGTAGCACACAACATAGTAAACAACCACCACATAAGCATGGCACGATGCACAACAAAGTATGATGCATGTCCGGTTTAAAGAGGGCATGACATGGCAAAGTGCACAAGCAAAACTAGAAGTTAAGTGGAGCTCAATATGCAACGAGTTGCATATTGACGAAACACCACGGGACTTATTTAGTTCTCTCTCGTTTATGTACCCAACAATATTAAATGTTGTTAAACATGGCAAGTGGTGAGGCATAACAAAACTACACCATCTAAACAATTTAAATGGGGCCGGATATAACAAACAACAAATCCGATAAATCCCCATATGTATTAGCAATTCAAGCAAACAACAGTTTAAACCATTTTAAATGTTGTTATCATGATGTGGATGACATTACGCAAGTTTTATGAAAATGTTGGCATGAGCATATTATGAAGTATTTGTCACCATGGTGTAAAGGAAAGGGGGCCACGGCGATGATTCCAAAAATGGTGCCATGGCAACATATCGGTTCCGGTAGCTCATGGAAATACCAGTGAAAAGGATAGGGCGTGAGCGAGTAAAGCAAGATGGTGGGGAGATCCCGGATACCGGGTTCCCACGAATTAGCGGCAGAAGAGGAGGACCGAGCAAGTGACAACTCGAGCATGGTGCAAACATAGGGTGCAACTCATACATCACACAACATGCATTCGTTCCACTAATCATCGTTTCGGCAGTTATACCTTTCGGAGCGTGCATTATCGGAATGGATCAAGTTCGAAGCGGAGAAGGGGAAGTAGATGTTCTCGGGACGTTCGTAGTGGAAGTAGTCGTTCTCGCATCCTCTAGGGTCGGCGGTAGAGGTTCTCGCGATCTCGACGAGGGTACTGGTACATGTTTATTGAAGCACGAGTTTTTGTAGATGTTCGGGGTCACGGCGAGGAACTTGATACATCGTTGAACTGGGCGTCCGAGGAATCCCGCGTAGTCGCACACGAATCATAGTCCAACTAGATGGTTCCGTTACATGGTCCTTCAGAGACGGTAATGGTACATGTTTTCGTAGAAGGACTTGACGAATCCGTGTCACTTGGGGTCGACGGTAGTCAAACTTGACGGTTTTTGTTCAAGGGTCTTCGGCGTCGGGAATCATTTTAGGCGCCGGGTGATGAAGTACTCGTAGGATTCCGAAGAAGGCGGTAGAGGTACTTGGCACTCCGGGTCTTGCGGGGTAGTCGAACTTGCTGATCCGAGGGGTACTTGGTGGTCCCGATCTTGGCGTCGGTAGATGTACATGTTGGTGGTAGTCGAACTTGGCGTATCCTAGGACTTCGGTGCGTCAGTAGTCGTACACACATTAGGAGAGGACTCGGCGTATCCATGTACTTGGTGGATGCATGCAGCAGTACATGGCTGGCAGAGGCGACACAGGGCCCACGCGGAAGGTTGAAACAGTCAACGAGCGAAGCTGGACTTGGTGCTGGCTCGCGGATCCATGTAGCGAGACAAGGCAGGGGTGCAGCGCGGTGGGACTGCAATGGCTTGACGCAAGCAGGGCGTCGCGGCTCCGAGAACGTGGCAGGGCGGCAGAGCCGCAGGGGAAGCCGCGATCCACCGGATCCTGGCAGAGCACGCCGGCGGTGACGTCATTCGGTGGAGAAGCACGGAGCGGCCACGGCGATGGTGGCGCAGAAGGCGAAGCTGGCGAAGGAGCTTGAGGGCACGGGTGCCATGGCGCTGAGCAACGAGCTACTGCTGCTCGATGCAGACAGAGGCAGCTAGGGGACGGAGTTGGAGGAGGACTGCGCTCCCGTGGTTGAAGACGAACGACGACGACGTGACACTCTAGTTGGCAGCAGCGAGCGGGGACGGCAGCGCATGGTCGCCGGCGCGATGTAGGAGCACGGTAGGGACCTATGCAGGGGCGCGCCGGGAGAGGCTCGGTCGTCATCGACGGCTTGGAGAGGATTGAGCGCTGGGGCTCCTCCCCTGGTTCGATGTGGAAGAGAGGAGAGGGAGAGATCGAGAAGAGATGGGATCGGGCAGCGCGAGGCTGGCGGCGCGAGGTGGAGACGACGGGGATCGATAAAAGGGAGAGTAGCGATGCGGGAGGGGTTAGGGTAAGCAGCGGGGCTGAATGGGCCTATAGGCCGACTGAGCTAATGGGCCGGCTGGGTGGCCGAGGCCCAGGTAGCTGCTGCTGCTTTTCTATTACTTCAGACAGAGAAACAAAAAGGAAACAGCAGGAAAAAAGGAGAGGAGCTAGAGAAATATAAAAATATACTCGTGATCCTGAAAATGTGCTCTATTTAAAAAAATTGGCTTGGAGATTTTTAAAGGAAGTAAAATTAATTCAAGTTTGAATTAAATTCAAACTTGAACCATTTTAAACCCTAACCAAAACAATTTCAATAGAGATGAAATTTGACATAGAGGCTAGGTACATGGTGTTAGAATATTGAGGCAAAGATGAACATTAACAGAGAAGGGAACGTGACACTTGCTAAAAGAAGGAAGTAGAGGGAAGGAGAAGGTGATGAAGCAAGATTCATGCATGGAACATGCAATAACTTGATATGTATGAAAAACACACAATGCACATGATGACATGATGAAATGCAACATGATGCAATGATGAATGCAAAGAACCAAACAAATCACACGACGAAACCCGGAAACCCTTGAAGGCATCTGAAGCTCCGGTCTTGGGGCGTCACATCAAAGCATATGGTTTTATACAAGAAAGTGAGTGGGAGCTCTGTAGCATTTATGATATTATATGTGGATGACATATTGCTGATTAGAAATGATACTGAATTTCTGAGTAGCATAAAAGGACACTTGAATAAGAAATTTTCAATGAAAGGCCTCCGTGAAGCTGCTTATATATTGGGCATCAAGATCTATAGAGATAGATCAAGACGCTTAATTGGACTTTCACAAAGCACATACCTTGATAAAGTTTTGAAGAAGTTCAAAATGGATCAAGCAAAGAAAGGGTTCTTGCCTGTGTTACGAGGTGTGAAGTTGAGTCAGACTCAATGCCCGACCACTGCAGAAGATAGAGAGAAAATGAAAGTCATTCCCTATGCTTCAGCCATAGGTTCTATCATGTATGCAATGCTGTGTACCAGACCTGATGTGTGCCTTGCTATTCGTTTAGAAGGGAGGTACCAAAGTAATCCAGGAGTGGATCACTGGACAGCAGTCAAGAACATCCTGAAATACCTGAAAAGGACTAAGGATATGTTTCTCATTTATGGAGGTGACAAAGAGCTTGTCGTAAACGGTTACGTCGATGCAAGCTTTGACACTGATCCGGATGACTCTAAGTCATAAACCGGATACGTATTTCTATTGAATGGTGGAGCTGTCAGTTGGTGCAGTTCCAAGCAGAGCGTCGTGGTAGGATCTACGTGTGAAGTGGAGTACATAGCTGCTTCCGAAGCAACAAATGAAGGAGTTTGGATGAAGGAGTTCATATTCGATCTAGGTGTCATACCTAGTGCATCGGGTCCAATGAAAATCTTTTGTGACAACACTGGTGCAATTGCCTTGGCAAAGGAATCCAAATTTCACAAGAGAACCACACACATCAAAAGACGCTTCAATTCCATCCGCGATCAAGTCAAGGAGGGAGACATAGAGATTTGCAAGATACATACGGATCTGAATGTTGCAGACCCATTGACTAAGCCTCTCTCATGAGCAAAACATGATCAGCACCAAGACTTCATGGGTGTTAGAATCATTACTATGTAATCTAGATTATTGACTCTAGTGCAAGTGGGAGACTGAAGGAAGTATGCCCTAGAGGCAATAATAAAGTTGTTATTTATATTTCCTTATATCATGATAAATGTTTATTATTCATGCTAGAATTGTATTAACCGGAAACTTAGTACATCTGTGAATACATAGACAAAATGAGTGTCACTAGTATGCCTCTACTTGGCTAGCTCGTTAATCAAAGATGGTTAAGTTTCCTAGCCATGGACAAGAGTTTTCATTTGATGAAGGGGATCACATCATTAATGCACATCACTATAACTATATCTGGGCCCTCTCGGTAATGCACATCACTATAAGCCTTGCAAGCAATGTGACTAATGAGTTAGTTACCAGATGTTGCATTAAGGGATGAGTAAAGAGACTTGCCGGTAACGAGATTGAACTAGGTATTGAGATACCGACGATCGAATCTCGGGCAAGTAACATACCGATGACAGAGGGAACAATGTATGTTGTTATGCGGTTTGACCGATAAAGATCTCCGTAGAATATGTAGGAACCAATATGAGCATCCTGTTTCCGCTATTTTTTATTGACCGAAGATGAGTATCGATCATGTCTACATAGTTCTCGAACCCGTAGGGTCCGCACGCTTAACGTTCGGTGACGATCGGTATTATGAGTTTATGTGTTTTGATGTACCGAAGGTAGTTCGGAGTCCCGGATATGATCACAGACATGACGAGGAGTCTCGAAATGGTCGAGACATAAAGATCAATATATTAGATGGCTATGTTTGGACATCGGAATGGTTCCGGGTGAGTTCGGGCATTTACCGGAGTACCGGGGGGTTACCGGAACCCCCCGGGGAGTGTATGGGCCTTATTGGGCCTTAGTGGGAGAGAGGAGGAGGCGGCCAAGGTGGAGGGCGCGCCCCCAAGCCCAATCCGAATTGGGTGGGGGGGGCGCCCCCCTTCCTTTCTCTCCTACTCCAACAAGGGAAGGGGGAATCCTACTCCCACCGGGAGTAGGACTCCCCCCTTGAGGCGCGCCATAGAGGGCCGGCCCTCCCCCTCCTCCACTCCTTTATATACGGGGGAGGGGGGCACCCCATAGACACACAAGTTGATTGTTTAGCCGTGTGCGGTGCCCCCCTCCACAGATTGCCACCTCGGTCATATTGTTGTAGTGCTTAGGCGAAGCCCTGCATCGGTAACTTCATCATCACCGTCATCACGCCGTCGTGCTGACGAAACTCTCCCTCAACCTCAGCTAGATCTAGAGTTCGTGGGACGTCACCGGGCTGAACGTGTGCAGATCGCGGACGTGCCGTACCTTTGGTGCTAGGATCGGTCGGATCGTGAAGACGTACGACTACATCAACCGCGTTGTCACAACGCTTCGGCTTACGATCTACGAGGGTACGTTGACAACACTCTCCCCTCTCGTTGCTATGCATCACCTAGATGGATCTTGCGTGTGCATAGGATTTTTTTTTGAAATTACTGCGTTCCCCAATAGCCGGCATGTAAACCCATGCTGTGGCGCTTTTAGGAACGGATCCTTAGCAGCCTACCGGGGGGCGCTTGCTGCCGGACAAGCCACCTTGCCGTTCTCAGCGCAGCCGCTTGAACTGTTGCCGGACTCGAAACAGGACAAGGGCGTTGCCAATAGCGGAAGGGTTCCCTTGCGTGCAAGTTTTCCATACAAGTAGCAAAATCCTCCGAGGAAGATAACCCTACGAAAAGGAATTTGCTCAAGGTTCCGCGTGACTTAGCTTTTCCGTCGCCACGTGGATGGTTGTTGCGGCTGCGGGCAACACCGCCTCGCCTAGCTGATGGCACCAGAGCTTGGCTAATCGACGTCGCCTTCTTCTCTCGAGCCATCGCGACGAAGGAGTTGATGAGTTGACTCCAAAACCGGATTTTCACAGCCTCAGCACCCCCTACCTAGCGCGCCAAAGATATTGGGGCTCAGGAACGACACCTATGGGATCCCTCGGGGAGTCCCTTCTATGGTTGGTGAGGCGTGGGGCTGTGCAAAGAGCGGGTCTAGAAGATCAACATGGGGGGGGGGATTTTTACGCAGGTTTAGGCCGCAAACGATGCGTAAAACCCTAGGTCCTGCTTTGTGTGTATTTAGTGTTCTTGAGATCTTGAACTAGTTGCAGTGCATGCCCAGTCCAAAAGGTCTGAATCCTTCCTCAGTAAGCCTCGGGCCTCCTTTTATATGTCAAAGGGGTTGCCACAGAGGCACACAGGTGGTGGAAAGTATGTACAGTGTACAGGTCTATCGCCTGGCTCCGTAGGACAAACACATTTAATGTGCTGCCTGATAACCCACAAGTATAGGGGATCGCAACAGTTTTCAATAAGTAAGAGTGTCGAACCCAACGAGGAGCTAAAGGTAGAACAAATATTCCCTCAAGTTCTATCGACCATCGATACAACTCTACGCACGCTTGACGTTCGCTTTACCTAGAACAAGTATGAAACTAGAAGTACTTTGTAGGTGTTGTTGGATAGATTTGCAAGATAATAAAGATGACGTAAATAGAAAGTAGGGGCTATTTAAGTAAACAAGCAATAAAGTAAATATAGCGGGTGTGGAAAAGTGGTGGTAGGAGTTGTGAAATTTCCCCTAAGCAATTGACTACTTTACTAGACCGATAGCAAGTATTATGTGGGAGAGGCCACTGCTAGCATGTCATCCCTGACTTGGAATTCTATGCACTTATGATTGGAACTATTAGCAAGCATCCACAACTACTAATGTTCATTAAGGTAAAACCCAACCATAGCATTAAGTTATATTGGTCCCCCTTCAATCCCGTATGCATCAATTTCTATGCTAGGTTGAAGCTTCTGTCACTCTTGCCCTCCAATACATAGTCCTATCAACATACAACTAACCCTAGGGTGTGATCCACGCGCGCAATCATATGATGGGCACTAAAGGACAGCAACATAACCACAAGCAAATTAAATCAATCATAGCAATTCATCAACCACCGATAGGACAACGAAAATCTACTCAGACATCATAGGATGGCAACACATCATTGGATAATAATATGAAGCATAAAGCACCATGTTCAAGTAGAGGGTACAGCGGGTTGCGGGAGAGTGGATCGCTGTAGATAGAGGGGGGAAGGTGATGGAGATGTTGGTGAAGATGGCAGAGGTGTTGGTGTAGATCGCGGTGATGATGATGATGGCCACGGCAGCATTCCGGCGCCACCGGAAGAGAAGGGGAGAGGGGCCCCTTCGTCTTCTTCTTCCTTGACCTCCTCCCTAGATGGGAGAAGGGTTTCCCCTCTTGTCCTTGGCCTCCATGGCATGGGAGGAGCGAGAGCCCCTCCGAGATTGGATCTGTCTCTCTGTCTCTCTCTGTTTCTGCGTTCTCAGATTCTTCCCTTTCACCGTTTCTTATATTCCCGGAGATCCGTAACTCTAATTGGGCTCAAATTTTAACATGATCTCTATCCGGATATTAGCTTTCTTGCGGCGAAAGAAGGGCATCAAACGCCTTACGGGTGGCCCATGAGGGTCAGGGGCATGCCCAGGGGGGCAGGGGCGCCCCCTGCCTCGTGGCAACCTCGGGCACCGTCTCGCGTGGATTTTTCTTCCCAAAAATCATATATATTCCAAAAATCTATTAGTCATCGAAACAAAGTACTACGCGCATGCTCCTAGGGGGATAGATTGGTAGGAAAATACCATCGCTCGTCCCCGACCGCCACTCATAAGGAAGACAATCAATAAATAAATCATGCTCCGACTTTGTTACATAACGGTTCACCATACGTGCATGCTACGGGAATCACAAACCTCAACACAAGTATTTCTACTAATCCACAACTACCCACTAGCATGACTCTAATATCACCATCTTTATATCGCAAAACTATTGCAAGGAATCAAACATATCATATTCAGTGATCTACAAGTTTTATGTAGGATTTTATGACTAACCATGTGAATGACCAATTCCTGTCATCTCTCTAAATAGATATAAGTGAAGCAAGAGAGTTTAATTCTTTCTACAAAAGGTATGCCCACGCTCTAACAAATATAAGTGAAGCAAAAGAGCATTCTACAAATGGCGGTTCTCTATGTAAAGAGAAACAGGCAATCCAAACTTCAAATGATATAAGCGAAGCACATGAAGCATTCTATAAAGTCATACTCAAAAGATATAAGTGAAGTGAAATGAGAATTCTATAAATCAACCAAGGACTATCTCATACCAGCATGGTGCATAAAACAAAGATGAAAACTAAATGCAAAAGACGCTCCAATTTTGCACATATCGCATGAACGAAACGAATCCGAAAACATACCGATACTTGTTGAAGAAAGAGGGGATGCCTTCCGGGGCATCCCCAAGCTTAGACGCTTGAGTCTCCTTGAATATTTACTTGGGGTGCCTCGGGCATACCCAAGCTTGAGCTCTTGCCTCTCTTCCTTCTTCTCACATCAAGACCTTCTTGATCATCGCACACTTCATCCACATAAAACTTCAACAGAAAACTCGGTAAGATCCGTTAGTATAATGAAGCAAATCACTACTCTAAGTACTGTTGCAAACCAATTCATATTTTGTTTTTGAATTGTGTCTACTGTAATATAACTTTTTCATGGCTTAATCCACTGATATGAATCAATAGTTTCATCAAAACAAGCAAACTATGCATCAAAAACAGAATCTGTCTAAAACAGAACAGTCTGTAATAATCTGAACATTCACCATACTTCTGGTACTTGCAAAATTCTACCAAAATTAGGAAAATAAACAATTTGTATAGGAAGACAGTGCAAAAAGAATCAGAACCATTTGACGTTCCAGCAAAAAAATGTAAAATCACGCACTACAGCCAAAGTTTCTGTCCTACACCGTACAAACCATCAAGCAAATGTAAACATCCTAAAGGCAAACCTTGGCACATTATTTTTATAATACAATGGAATTGTACAAGGGGATAATTATTTTTATTGAAAAGTTTCTGTAATCAAGATTCACAAAGTTTCCATGAGCATGAACAAAGTTCAAGGCTAGCTCCCACTTCAACAATGCTTGTCTTTCTCACGTTCGCTTTCCTTTTTGAAAAAGTTTTGGGTTCCCCTCTTCATTTTTGTTGTTTTTAAACTATATAAAAGCACTCAACAGAAATAAATGACTCTCTAAAACTTCCGGGTTGTCTCCCTGGCAGCGCTTTCTTTAAAGCCATTAAGCTAGGCATATAGTGCTCAAGTAATGGATCCACCTGGATCCCAAGGTATATCAAAGCCAATTTTAATTAACAATGATTTGTAATTTAGTGGTGAGCACAATGTAACATATATTATGTAATGACGAAGTCTAACTCTCTTCCTATGCATCGGCATGTCATAAAAGAACAATTCTTGCACACAAAGTAAAGGCCAATGCATAGTATAAACAGTTTCTTGCAATTTTATCATATTGGAAACATAGAGAGGTGGAGATATAGTTCCTCTCTCATAATAATTGCAAGTAGGAGCAGCAAGCACACGCATAATATATTCATCAAAATCATCATGTGCAACGGTAAAAGGAAACCCATCAATATATTCCTTAATAAGAGCAAACTTCTCCGATATAGTGTAGTTTGGAGAATTCAAAAAGATAATAGGACTATCATGTGTGGGTGCAATAGCAACAATTTCATGTTTAACATAAGGAACTATAGCAAGTTCATCTCCATAAGCATAATTCATATTGGCATCTTGGCCACAAGCATAGCAAGCATCATCAAAAAGCAATATTTCAAAAGAATCAACGGGATCATAACAATCATCATAGCAATCATACTTCGGTAAGCATGAAGGGAAATTAAACAATGTATGAGTTGAAGAGTTACTATCATTATAAGGTGGGCACAGGTAGCTAATCCGCTCTTCCTCCTTTTGTTCTTCGCTCTCCTCCTCATCTTTTTCATCCAATGAGCTCACAGTTTCATCAATTTCTTCTTCCATAGACTCCTGCAAAATATTAGTCCCTTCTTGGACAACAGAGACTTTCTCAATAAGCGCATTAATATAGGAATTATATTAATAATTATCATAGCAATATTTTAAGATAGCTAAAATTTCAGGCCTATAAACATCATCATCATAAGCTTCATGCTTTTCAAACAAAGATTCAATTTCATAAGCACCCTTAAAAGCAACAAATTCTTCTATTTGTTCCACATCATAGTAATCATATATACCATTAGCATAAGAAGCTAAGATTTCATTATCATTAAATTCACATGAAAAGGGAAGGCGTGGAGCCTTCACCTTAGAGCAACAAGTATAATCATATCTCAAGCACAGTTGCCTAGCATACCAATTCAATATATGAATTTGATCCCATAATAGTTTCCTTTTTTGTGTCAAGCGGTAGTCCCTAAAGTATTCACGTTGATCCAACGTTACTCCCATTACATAATTAAATGGGGTTTTCTCAGGATTATTAAAGTAGTACATAATATTTTTCACATAACCAGCATCGAGGGTTTTAGGAGGTTCCCCGTCTCCATGAGTAGCAAGTACACCTAATTTTTTGGTATTTCATGTTCCATATCCATAACTAAAGATAGAGAACAACTAAGAACAGCAAATAAAAATTACTTAGTGATAAAGCAAACAAGCACACATGAGAATATTCACCCCACGCTATTGCTCCCCGGCAACGGCGCCAGAAAAAGGTCTTGATAACCCACAAGTATAGGGGATCGCAACAATTTTCGATAAGTAAGAGTGTCGAACCCAATGAGGAGCTAAAGGTAGAACAAATATTCCCTCAAGTTCTATCGACCACCGATACAACTCTACGCACGCTTGACGTTCGCTTTACCTAGAACAAGTATGAAACTAGAAGTACTTTGTAGGTGTTGTTGGATAGATTTGCAAGATAATAAAGATTACGTAAACAGAAAGTAGTGGCTGTTTATGTAAAGAAGCAATAAAGTAAATATAGCGGGTGTGGAAAAGTGGTGGCAGGAGTTGTGAAATTGCCCCTAAGCAATTGACTACTTTACTAGACCGATAACAAGTATTATGTGGAAGAGGCCACTGCTAGCATGTCATCCCTGACTTGGAATTCTATGCACTTATGATTGGAACTATTAGCAAGCATCCGCAACTACTAATGTTCATTAAGGTAAAACCCAACCATAGCATTAAGATATATTGGTCCCCCTTCAATCCCGTATGCATCAATTTCTATGCTAGGTTGAAGCTTCTGTCACTCTTGCCCTCCAATACATAGTCCTATCAACATACAACTAACCCTAGGGTGTGATCCACGCGCGCAATCATACGATGGGCACCAAAGGACAACAACATAACCACAAGCAAATTATATCAATCATAGCAATTCATCAACCACCGATAGGACAACGAAAATCTACTCAGACATCATAGGATGGCAACACATCATTGGATAATAATATGAAGCATAAAGCACAATGTTCAAGTAGAGGGTAAAGCGGGTTGCGGGAGAGTGGACCACTGTAGATAGAGGGGGGAAGGTGATGGAGATGTTGGTGAAGATGGCAGAGGTGTTGGTGTAGATCGCGGTGATGATGATGATGGCCACGGCAGCGTTCCGGTGCCACCGGAAGAGAAGGGGAGAGGGCCCCCCTTTGTCTTATTATTCCTTGACCTTCTCCCTAGATGGGAGAAGGGTTTCCCCTCTGGTCCTTGGCCTCCATGGCATGGGAGGGGCGAGAGCCCCTCCGAGATTGGATCTGTCTCTCTCTGTTTCTGCATTCTCAGATTCTTCCCTTTCGCCGTTTCTTATATTCCCGGAGATCCGTAACTCCGATTGGGCTGAAATTTTAACATGACCTCTATCCGGATATTAGCTTTCTTGCGGCGAAAGAAGGGCATCAACAGCCTTACGGGTGGCCCATGAGGGTCAGGGGCGCGCCCAGGGGGGCAGGCACGCCCCCCTGCCTCGTGGCCACCTCGGGCACCGTCTCGCGTGGAATTTTCTTCCCAAAAATCATATATATGCCAAAAAAAATCTCCGTCAGTTTTTATCCCGTTTGGACTCCGTTTGATATGGATATTCTGCGAAAGAAAAAACATGCAACAAACAGGAACTGGCACCGGGCACTGGATCAATATGTTAGTCCCAAAAATAGTATAAAAAGTTGCCAAAAATATATGAAAGTTGTAGAATAATGGCATGGAACTATAAAAAATTATAGATACGATGGAGACGTATCACTGCCGACGTGCCCTCTTGCTTTATCGGGGACGGAAAATAAGCTCGTCCCGTCCGTCGCCGCCTCGCCTCGTTCTGACGCGCGTCCAAGCTGATGAGGCATGCAACGCCACGCAGGCTGGGTGGCTGCTGAGCTGGTGTGGTGGCATGGTTTGCACGAAGATCAGTATGCCACCACGTAGGTGCTTGGCTAGTTGTCCTAGAAGCCGCATGCTGCCACGCAGGCGTTCGCCTAGTTGGTGGGCTGGCCGCCACATCGGAACGGGCGCGGGGTAGCGAAACTCTGGCAAGTGCGGGCCTGGTCTCGGCCCCGCAGACGCCCCCTGCAAGGGCCTAGCCGGGATCTCGTGGGCATCCCCGGCAAGGGTCTTGCCGGGGGCTTACGAGCGTCCCCGACAAGGGTCTTTCCGGGGGTCTATGGTCGTCCCCAGCAAGATCTTGCCGGGGGTCTTCTGATTCTGATTCTCATCTAGGCTTGCAGGCCTTTGGTTTCCACAAAGATCTACATGCCACTACGCAAGGCACCCCTAAGTTTTGGTCTTGACGCTGTCGATGGTGTCAGAGTTCTCAGGTGTAACGCCCCGAGAATGTTGCGCCAGGTGTCTTCCAGTTATTCGCTGTTGTTGCCTTGTCTTTCGCTTGCTTGTTGCATCTTGCCATGTCATCATGTGCATTGCAGCATCATGTTTTTTTAAAAAATTGCATCCGTCCGGGTTCCCCCAGTTCTGTCCGTTGTCCGTTCTGAGCCCAGACACACTTGCACGCGCCTGTGGCACGTCCGAAATATTATTTTATAAGAGGCCGGAAAATGTTCTTGGAATGGGTTGACAGTTGGCATGCGGTGTTGTTATAGTGTAGATAGGCCGCCTGCCAAGTTTCATCGCACTCGGAGTCCGTTTGACGCCCCAACGGATAACTATAGCGAGAATATAGTCGGTCTAACGTCAGACATTTTCGGTCTCTGAAAACAGTCGCCGGGCCTCTCTCTCTTCTCTTCTCTAAGCCCAACCCTCTCTCCACAGCCATCTAACCCCCTTCTACGGGAGCCGTCGGATCATGATCGGAGGGCCCTGAAAGCCCCTAAAACCCCCCTAACTCAAGCCACCTACCCTATATAAACAACCCCTAGTCCATTTTTGGGCAAACCTAGCTCTTCCCCTGCCCCTAGACCCCTTCTCCATGGATCCGCCGCCACCAGCCTCAGCCAACCCCTCCACCTCAAAATCCACCACCGACCAGCCTCCCTCCGCCACTTGGCGCATCCCCACTCGTCAGCGCCGCCGCAGCCGCCCGCTCCAGCCAACCCCCGAGCGCCACGTCGCCCCCTCAGCCTCCACCACCGTCGTGGCCCTCCAGGCCCATCCGCGGCCCGCCCCAGGCCGATCTGGGCCCGAGGAGCCCACGTGTGCTCGCTCCCTGCCGCCAGCGCAGCTGTGCTACCTCTTGAGCACTGCGTTGGTTTTCCCCGAAGAGGAAGGGATGATGAAGCAAACTAGTGTGAGTATTTCCCTCAGTTTTTGAGAACCAAGTTATCAATCCAGTAGGAGGCTACGCGCGAGTCCCTCTGTAACGCCCCGAGACCGATGTGCCAGGTGTCGTCCAGATATTCGCTATTGTTGCCTTGTCTTTGCTTGCGTGTCATGCATTGCATATCATGTCATCATGTGCATTTCATCCGCATACATGTTTGTCTCATGCATCCAAGCATTTTCTCCGTTGTCCGTTTTGCATTCCGGCGCTCCGTATTCCTCTGGTGGTCATGTCTACCTTCTTCTCGTGTGTGGGGGTTAAACATTTCTGGATTGGACCGAGACTTGCCAAGCGGCCTTGGTTTACTACCGGTAGACCGCCTGTCAAGTTTCGTGCCATTTGGACTTCGTTTGATGCTCCAACGGTTAACCGAGGGACCAAAAAGGCCTCGTGTGTGTTGCAGCCCAACACCCCTCCATTTTGGCCCAAAACCCACCTAAACCTGCTCTATCATCTCGGTCGTTCGATCACGATCGCGTGGCCGAAAAACGCACCTCATTTGGACTCTCCTAGCTCCCTCTACCTATAAATAGGTGCACCCCGTTCATTTTCGTGGACGAAACCCTAGCCTCTTCTCCACCGCGCCGCCGGACACGTCTGGGCGGAGCCGGACATGTCCGCCTCGTCCACACGCCCAATCCGGAGCTGCCACGTGGCACGCCGCCGCCCCACCGCCGCCGCGGCCCGGAGAGCCCGGATTGGGCCCTCCCGGCCCGCAGCCTCGCCCGCTCCTCTCCACCCACGCGCCGCCATCTCCCTCCTGCGCCGCAAGAGAGCCGCCGCCCGTCGCGCCCGCCGGCCGCCGCGCCGCCCGGCTCCGGCGACCTCTCCGGCGCCCTCCACCACCAAATCCGGCAGCCGCGCTCGCCGGCAGACGCCGCCCATCGCCGCAGAGCGCCGCCCCGGCGCCCGGATCCACCCATCCCCGTCGGGATCCGGCCCCTCCCCTCTCCCTCCGGCGACCTTCCTCCGGCGTCCACTCCGGCCGGCCATCCTCGGGCTCCGTGAGCTACAGTACCCGGCGAGATCCGATCTGGATCCAGATCCACTGGGGTGACTTTCTACCCCCTAACCCTAATTTTTTTGCGTTGTTCATCGCCTCGTAACTTTGCATCCATAGCTCCGATTTATGCATATAGAATATCAAAACGTTCGTCTCAGAGAGTACATCATTTCATTCCATTGCATCATTTTCATTTGAGTTCATGTTGATGCCCGAAATGCTGTTAGAAGAGTGCTATGTGAGTTAATTGTCAGATCTGCTGCTCCATTTAGCTATTTGTCATTTTTGCCATGATTATTGTGTGCATGATATGCCCATGAGCTCTACATATGTTTTGTTAAGGGTTTTGCCATATTTCCAGAGGTGCAACCCATGTATTTTTGTGATGTGTGTGGTGACTAGCACAAGCCTGCAAAGTGAGGCACTTGGTAATGCTGATTTCAGGGACTTAGCATTTCCACTAAGTCCTTGAGCTGTTTATCTCATATTGCCATATGTTCATGTTGTTTCCTAGTGATCCGTGCCTCTTTTGAGGATGATCAGTAAGGATGTTTTGTTAATATTGTAGTGCTCTATCCATCCATGTCTTTGTTTGCATTTATGGAGCACCGTAGCTTGAGTCAATCGAGCTCTACTTTTGCTATTTCGTGAATCTGGGCAGATTGTCTACTTGTTAGCGATTTTGCCGAGGATGTTGTAGTTGATCCGTGCATGCTATGCTATTGTTCTTGCCATGTCTAGCTTGCATAATGTGTATTCTTGATGGTTGTATGCTTAGATTGTCATGCCTTGCTCTGTAGTGAGTGCATTGAGCTCGTAAACATGCCTACTTGATATATGTTTTCAGCATGCTCCAGTTTTCACTAAGTCTGAGAACCGATTATGTTTTTGCCATGTTCACATGCTTGCAACTGTATTTTCTGATCCCTTTTAGCTCAAGGTCACTAAGGGACTTTTGTTAAGCTCTTTGAGTAGCTCCATGCCATGCTTTACTTTGCCATGTTCAGGTCCTGTAGCATATAGTTTTTATGCTCCGAAGAGTGCTATCTGATCTAAAATTCCAGACAAGTGTTAATTTCACAAAGTCTGAAATCTGTTTACCGTTTGCTCTTTTGCCATGCTTGTTTGAACCTGTTAATGGATGAATTGGCCATAGCTCAGTGCTAGTCTTTTGTTAAGCTTCTTGAATGGATCCCTACCATGTATTTTGTTGTCATGTTTGAGTGCTGTAGCATGTTCATCTCATTGCATTTAGATGGCTACTTGCTGTAAATCGCAGATCTTAGTCATATTTGAATCGCTTGTCATTTCCAAACCGTAACTCCGTTCCGGCGTTCTTTATATCGTTTTCAAGAGATTTCATCTCATCTTTCCAGTGGCACACTTGTATTTCCAAGTTGAGGCCAGGTTTCATGTTTCCTTTGCAAATCATGCATATGCATCGCATACCGCATCCCGCATATCATACCATGTTCATGTGTTGGTTGTTTACTATGTTGTGTGCTTCTTTCCGGTGTTTGCTTCTTCGGGTTGGTTCCGGTAACGTCGCGTTTGTGAGGACCCGTTCGTCTACGTCCGTTTGTCTTCTTCATGGACTCGTTCTTCTTCCTTGCGGGATTTCAGGCAAGATGACCATACCCTCGAAATCACTTCTATCTTTGCTTGCTTAGTTGCTCGCTCTTTTGCTAGGCCTATGCTGTGATACC
The DNA here is from genome assembly GCF_056163025.1 of Triticum urartu. Taxonomy (NCBI): domain Eukaryota; kingdom Viridiplantae; phylum Streptophyta; class Magnoliopsida; order Poales; family Poaceae; genus Triticum; species Triticum urartu. The sequence continues at coordinate 473,326,338 of NC_141879.1, forward strand.
TACCACTTGCTTATCATGCCTCCCATATTGTTGAACCAAGCCTCTAACCCACCTTGTCCTAGCAAACCGTTGATTGGCTATGTTACCACTTTGCTCAGCCCCTCTTATAGCGTTGTTAGTTGCAGGTGAAGATTGAAGTTTGTTCCTTGTTGGAACATGGAGATGTTGTTCCTTGTTGGAACATGTTTACTTGTTGGGATATCACAATATCTCTTATTTAATTAATGCATCTATATACTTGGTAAAGGGTGGAAGGCTCAGCCTTATGCCTGGTGTTTTGTTCCACTCTTGCCGCCCTAGTTTCCGTCATATCGGTGTTATGTTCCCGGATTTTGCGTTCCTTAGGCGCTTGGGTTATAATGGGAACCCCTTAACAGTTCGCCTTGAATAAAACTCCTCCAGCAAGGCCCAACATTGGTTTTACCATTTGCCACCTAGCCTTTTCTTTCCCTTGAGTCGGCCGGCTCAAGGGTCATCTTTATGAAACCCCCGGGCCAGTGCTCCTCTGAGTGTTGGTCCAACCAAGAGCACCGTGCAGGGCCATCCCTTGGAAACTTGGGTTACGTCGGCTCCTGTACGCTTAGCTTATTTGGTGTGCCCTGAGAATGAGATATGTGCAGCTCCTATCGGGATTTGTCGGCACAGCGGGTGGTCTTGCTGGACATGTTTTACCATTGTCGAGGATGTCTTGTAGAACCGGGATACCGAGTCTGATCGGAATGTCTCGGGAGGAGGTCTATTCCTTCGTTGACCGTGAGAGCTTGTCATGGGCTAAGTTGGGACACCCCTGCAGGGATTTGAACTTTCAAAAGCCGTGCCCGCGGTTATGGGCATATGGGAATTTGTTAATGTTCGGTTGTAGAAAACCTGAAGTTGAACTTAATTAAAATGAATCAACTGCGTGTGTTACCGTGATGGTCTCTTTCCGGCGGAGTCCGGGAAGTGAACACCGTGTTGGAGTTATGCTTGATGTAGGTTGTTCTAGGATCACTTCTAGATCATACTTTTATCAACCGTGCTTTGCCTTCTCTTCTCGCTCTCATTTGCGTATGTTAGCCACCATATATGCTAGTCGCTTGCTGCAGCTCCACTTCATACCTTTACCTTACCCATAAGCTTAAATAGTCTTGATCACGAGGGTGCGAGATTGCCGAGTCCCCGTGGCTCATAGATACTTCCAAAACCGGCTTGCAGGTGCCGTTGAACCGTGCAGATGACGTAACCAAGCTCAGGAGGAGCTCGATGAAGATCTTGTCCTTTGCGTTGTTTCGTTCTAGTTGATCAGTAGTGGTGCCCAGTTGGGGTCGATCGGGGACCTTTGTCGCATTTGGGGTTCTTCTTTTATTTTGGTTCCGTAGTCGGACCTTGATTGTATCTACATGATGTAATGCTTTATTCATGTAATTGAGTGAAGTGGCGATTGTAAGCCAACTATGTATCTCTTTCCCTTATGTATTACATGGGTTGTGTGAAGATTACCTCTCTTGCGACATTGCTTTCAATGCGGTTATGCCTCTAAGTCGTGCTTCGACACGTGGGAGATATAGCCACATCGAGGGCGTTACACCCTCGTACCTGCACAAAACAAATAAATCCTCGCAACCAACGCGATAAGGGGTTGTCAATCCCTACACGTCCACTTACGAGAGTGAGATCTGATAGATATGATAAGATAATATTTTTGGTATTTTTATGATAAAGTTGCAAAGTAAAATAAAAGGCAATGGAAATAACTAAGTATTGGAAGATTAATATGATGAAGATAGACTCGGGGGCCATAGGTTTCACTAGTGGCTTCTCTCAAGAGCATAAGTATTCTACAATGGGCGAACGAATTACTGTTGAGCAATTGACAGAATTGAGCATAGTTATGAGAATATCTAGGTATGATCATGTATATAGGCATCATGTCCGAGAGAACTAGACTGACTCCTGCCCGCATCTACTACTATTACTCCACTCATCGACCGCTATCCAGCATTCATCTAGAGTATTAAGTTAATGAAAACATAGTAACGCCTTAAGCAAGATGACATGATGTAGAGGGATAAACTCATGCAATATGATGAAAACCCAATCTTGTTATCCTCGATGGCAACAATACAATACGTGCCTTGCTACCCCTACTGTCACTGGGAAAGGACACCACAAGATTGAACCCAAAGCTAAGCACTTCTCCCATTGCAAGAAATATCAATCTAGTAGGCCAAACTAAACTGAGAACATTGTATTGAGATCCAAAAAGAGAGAAGAAGCCATATAGTTAATAACTATGGACCCGTAGGTCTGAGGTGAACTACTCACACTTCATCGGAGGGGCTATGGTGATGATGTAGAAGCCCTCCGTGATGGATACCCCCTCCGGCGGAGCTCCGGAATAGGCCCCAAGATGGGATCTCGTGGATACAGAAAGTTGCGGTGGTGGAATTAGGGTTTTGGCTCCGTCTCTGATCATTTGGGGGTACGTAGGTATATATAGGAGGAAGGAGTACGTCGGTGGAGCAAGAGGGGGCCCACGAGGGTGGAGGGTGCGCCTGGGGGGTAGGCGCGCCCCCTACCTCGTGGCCTCCTCCTTTGTTTCTTGAGGTAGGGTCCAAGTCTCCTGGGTCTTGTTCGTTGAGAAAATCACGTTCCCGAAGGTTTCATTCCGTTTGGACTCCGTTTGATATTCCTTTTCTTCGAAACCCTAAAATAGGCAAAAAACAACAATTCTGGGCTGGGCCTTCGATTAGTAGGTTAGTCCCAAAAATGATATAAAAGTGGATAATAAAGCCCAATAATGTCCAAAATAGTAGATAATATAGCATGGAGCAATCAAAAATTATAGATACGTTGGAGACGTATCAAGCATCCCCAAGCTTAATTCCTGCTCATCCTCGAGTAGGTAAATGATAAAAACAGAATTTTTGATGCATGCTACTTGGCATAATTTTAATGTAATTCTTCTTAATTGTGGTATGAATATTCAGATCCGAAAGATTCAAGATAAAAGTTCATATTGACATAAAATGATAATACTTCAAGCATACTAACTAAGTAATTATGTCTTCTCAAAATAACATGGCCAAAGAAAGTTCATCCCTACAAAATCATATAGTTTAGTCATGCTCCATTTTCATCACACAAGAATGCTCTCATCATGCACAACCCCGATGACAAGCCAAGCAATTGTTTCATACCTTAGCAATCTCAAACCTATAAAATTTCACGCAATATATGAGCGCGAGCCATGGACATAGCACTATGGGTGGAATAGAATATGATGATGGGGGTTATGTGGAGAAGATAAAAAAGGAGAAAGTCTCACATCAACGAGGCTAATCAATGAGCTATGGATATGCCCACTGATTGATGTTAATGCAAGGAGTAGGGATTGCCATGTAACGGATGCACTAGAGCTATAAATGTATGAAATCTCAACAAAAGAAACTAAGTGGGTGTGCATCCAACTTGCTTGCTCACAAAGACCTAGGGCACTTGAGGAGGCCCATTGTTGTAATATACAAGCCAAGTTCTATAATGGAAATTTCCCACTAGTATATGAAAGTGACAAAATAAGAGACTCTCTATCATGAAGATCATGGTGCTACTTTGAAGCACAAGTGTGGCAAAGGATAGTATCATTGTCCCTTCTCTCTTTTTCTCTCATTTTTTTCATTTGGGGCTTTCTCTTTTTTTATATGGCCTTTCTCTTCTCTCTTGTTTTCCTCACTTGGGACAATGCTCTAAAAAAATGATGATCATCACAATTCTATTTATTTACAACACAATGATTACAACTCGATGCTAGAACAAAAGATGACTCTATATGAATGCCTCCGGCGGTGTACCGGGATATGCAATGAATCAAGAGTGACATGAATGAAAGAATTATGAATGGTGGCTTTGCCACAAATACTATGTCAACTACATGATCATGCTAAGCAATATGACAATGATGAATGTGTCATGATAAACGGAATGGTGGAGAGTTGCATGGAAATATATCTCGGAATGGCTATGGAAATGCCATAATAGGTAGGTATGGTGGCTGTCTTGAGGAAGATATAAGGAGGTTTATGTTGAAAGAGCGTATCAAATCACGGGGTTTGGATGCACCGGCGAAGTTTGCACCAACTCTCAATGTGAGAAAGGGCAATGCACGGTACCGAAGAGGCTAGCAATGATGGAAGGGTGAGAGTGTGTATAATCCATGGACTCAACATTAGTCATAAAGAACTCACATACTTATTGCAAAAATCTACAAGTCATCAAAAACCAAAGCACTACGCGCATGCTCCTAGGGGGATAGATTGGTAGGAAAAGACCATCGCTCGTCCCCGACCGCCACTCATAAGGAAGACAATCAAATAACACCTCATGTTTCAAATTTGTTACATAACGTTTACCATACGTGCATGCTACGGGACTTGCAAACTTCAACACAAGCACTTCTCAAATTCACAACTACTCAACTAGCACGACTTTGATATTATTACCTCCATATCTCAAAACAATCATCAAGCATCAAACTTTTCTTAGTATTCAAAACACTCATAGGAATTTTTTTACTAATCTTGAATACCTAGCATATTAGGGTTATTTAAGAAAATTACCATGCTATTTAAGACTATCAAAATAATCTAAGTGAAACATGAGAGATCAATAGTTTCTATAAAACAAATCCACCACCGTGCTCTAAAAGATATAAGTGAAGTACTAGAGCAAAACTATATAACTCAAAAGATATAAGCGAAGCACATAGAGTATTCTAAAAAATTCCAAATCATGTATGACTCTCTCAAAAGGTGTGTACAGCAAGCATGATTGTGGTAAACTAAAAATCAAAGACTCAAATCATACAAGACGCTCCAAGCAAAACACATATCATGTGGTGAATAAAAATATAGCTCCAAGTAAAGTTACCGATGGAAGTAGACGAAAAGAGTTCCAGGGAATCCCCAACCTTTGGCTTTTAGGTGTCTGTAGATTATCTTGGGGGTGCCATTGGCATCCCCAAGCTTAGGCTCTTGCCACTCCTTGTTCCATAATCCATCAAATCTTTACCCAAAATTTGAAAACTCCACAACACAAAACTTAAAGTAGAAAACCTCGTGAGCTCCGTTAGCGAAAGAAAACAAAAGACCACTTCAAGGTACTGTAATGAACTCATTCTTTATATATATTGGTGTTAAACCTACTGTATTCCAACTTCTCTATGGTTTATAAACTACTTTACTAGCCATAGATTCATCAAAATAAGCAAACAACACACGAAAAACAGAATCTGTCAAAAACAGAACAGTCTGTAGTATTCTGTAGCTAGAGCAAGATATAGAACCCCAAAAATTCTAAAATAAATTTCTGGACGTGAGTAATTTGTCTATTAATGATCTGCAAAAAGAATTAACTAAATAGAACTTCCCAAATAAAAATGGCAGCAGTTCTCGTGAGCGCTAAAGTTTCTGTTTTTTACAGCAAGATTAACAAGACTTTCCCCAAGTCTTCCCAACGGTTCTACTTGGCACAAACACTAATTAAACACAAAAAACACAACCTAAAAAGAGAATAAATAAATAATTTATTACTAAACAGGATCAAAAAGCAAGGAATAAAAATAAAATTGGGTTGCCTCTCAACAAGCGCTATCGTTTAACGCCCCTTGCTAGGCATAAAAAGCAAGGATAGATCTAGGTATTGCCATAATAGTAAGATAGATCATTAAAACTCATTTCATATTCTCTACGTTCGACAACAAGTTTTCTTTGAGGTGAGCAAAAGTAATAAAAAGGGCTAAATTTAATGGGGCAAAAGTCCCCAAGATCAACCTTGGGAGGTATAGGTTCCTCCTTTGGTCCTTCGTATTGCACAACCAATTCATCATTATAAGCATTCTTTTGACAGAACTTTGTGATCCTATATTCAAGAGAATATCCTAGTTCATTATTTCAAAAAGCCAAATCATCATTAAGTTCATAAATTCTATCGACTAAAACATTGGTAGGAACCCTTTTTCTAAGATTTTCATTGAAAGCAACATAGTCTAGAGATTGAAAACGCATTATTTCTTCTTGATCAAAGAGGATGGCCTCTATGGGAGGATGGCAAGCATCCACCCTATAATGCACAAAGATTTCTTTGGCCTCTTTTATTATGAATCTAAACTCATGAGCCAAAAAGATAGTAGTGGCATGCTTAACAGAAGAATGCTCAATATTAGAAAATTCTAGGAAAAACCTTTGTATGCAAGGATGCATGTGCATGAATTGTCTTTCAAGTTCAAATACAAGCATGGAAATTGCGTCCGCAAGACTACTAGTTCTATGAAGGACAGAACTACCCATAGAAGGTAAAGCACCGGCACAAGTAAAGAAATCTTGAATAACTCCTTTTCCAATAATATTACCACTACCAACACGGAATTTTTTTTGTATGTAAGATGGGGGGTTCTTTAGCAGGAGCATCAGAATTTTTCATGATATTATTATTGTCCATATCGACAATAATTTCCCAAATTTCAGACATAAGGCAGAAGGTGCAAATGGCAAAAAGAGGCAAATAGAGAAAGAGAGGGAGGATAGAGAGAGGGCGAATAAAACGGCAAGGGTGAAGTGGGGGAGAGGAAAACGACAGGCAAATGGCAAATAACGTAATGCGGGAGATAAGGATTGTGATGGGTACTTGGTATATTGACTTTTGCGTAGACTCCCCGGCAACGGCACCAGAAATCCTTGTTGCTACCTCTTGGGCACTACGTTGGTTTTCCCCGAAGAGGAAGGGATGATGCAGCAAAGTAGCGTAAGTATTTCCCTCAGTTTTTGAGAACCAAGGTATCAATCCAGTAGGAGGCTACGCGTGAGTCCCTTGTACCTGCACAAAAAAAATAAATCCTCGCAACCAACGCGATAAGGGTTTGTCAATCCCTACACGGCCACTTACGAGAGTGAGATCTGATAGATATGATAAGACAATATTTTTGGTATTTTTATGATAAAGATGCAAAGTAAAATAAAAGGCAATGGAAATAACTAAGTATTGGAAGATTAATATGATGAAGATAGACCCGGGGGCCATAGGTTTCACTAGTGGCTTCTCTCAAGAGCATAAGTATTCTACGGTGGGTGAACGCATTACTGTTGAGCAATTGACAGAATTTAGCATAGTTATGAGAATATCTAGGTATGATCATGTATATAGGCATCACGTCCGAGACAAGTAGACCGACTCCTGCCTGCATCTACTACTATTACTCCACTCATCGATCGCTATCCAGCATGCATCTAGAGTATTAAGTTAATGAAAACATAGTAACGCCTTAAGCAAGATGACATGATGTAGAGGGATAAACTCATGCAATATGATGAAAACCCCATCTTGTTATCCTCGATGGCAACAATACAATATGTGCCTTGATGCCCCTACTGTCACTGGGAAAGGACACCGCAAGATTGAACCCAAAGCTAAGCACTTCCCCCATTGCAAGAAAGATCAATCTAGTAGGCCAAACCAAACTGATAATTCGAAGAGACTTGCAAAGATAACCAATCATACATAAAAGAATTCAGAGAAGATTCAAATATTATTCATAGATAGACTTGATCATAAACCCACAATTCATCAATCTCAACAAACACACCGCAAAAAGAAGATTACATCAAATAGATCTCCACAAGAGAGAGGGAGAACATTGTATTGAGATCCAAAAAGAGAGAAGAAGCCATCTAGCTAATAACTATGGACCCGTATGTCTGAGGTGAACTACTCACACTTCATCGGAGGGGCTATGGTGATGATGTAGAAGCCCTCCGTGATGGATATCCCCTCCGACGGAGCTCCGGAACAGGCCCCAAGATGGGATCTCGTGGATACAGAAAGTTGCGGCGGTGGAATTAGGGTTTTGGCTCCGTCTCTGATCGTTTGGGGGTACGTAGGTGTATATAGGAGGAAGGAGTACGTCGATGGAGCAACAGGGGCCCATGAGGGTGGAGGGCGCGCCTGGGGGGGGGGTAGGCACGCCCCTACCTCGTGGCCTCTTCCTTTGTTTCTTGATGTAGGGTCCAAGTCTCCCGGGTCTTGTTCGTTGAGAAAATCATGTTCCCGAAGGTTTCATTCCGTTTGGACTCCGTTTGATATTCCTTTTCTTCGAAACCCTAAAATTGGCAAAAAAACAGCAATTCTGGGTTGGGCCTCCGGTTAGTAGGTTAGTCCCAAAAATGATATAAAAGTGGATAATAAAGCCCAATAATGTCCAAAACAGTAGATAATATAGCATGGAGCAATCAAAAATTATAGATACGTTGGAGACGTATCAAGCTGCCGCCCCACCTTCGTTCTGTGCCGCCTCGGCTTCCCCGCTCCACCCGCCGGCGACCGACCTCGCCGCTGCTACAGTCATCGCCGGCGACCTCCAGGTCACCCTGCCAGCTCCCCTCCCCTCTTTCTCCGAACTCTCTCTGCTCCCTAACCCCCCTCTCTCTCTTCCATCACAGGTTGCTGTGTACGTCGGCTCCGTCGAGCCCTGCCGGCCCTGAGCTCGGCCTCGGGTCAGATCCGGCCGGGAAACAGGACCCCGCCAACCTCCCGTGGCCGGATCCGCTGCTCCGTGTCCTTCTCCGTGCCTCCTCGCCGGCAAGTTCGCCAGAGTGCCCCGTGACCATGGCCTTGGTCCACCTCCGGTGCGGGGGAGACAGCGAGCGCCGCCAACTCCTTGGATGGCCCCCGCAAGCCCAGGCCCAGCCGTGCCCTTCGGCCGGCCCAGCAACCGGCCTGCCCGGCCTCCTCCACGGTCCGGCCCATGAGGCCTGTTGAGCAGCCCCGCCCCTGTGCACCGCTCTGTTCCGTTTTTGGCCAATAGACGTTTTTTTTCGTTCTACGAATTTATCAATTTTCTTGGTCATTGCATATTTACAGAAAAATGCCATCATATTGATATGCTCACAACTAAATAACCGTGCATCGATTTAAAACAAACTTTATATGTAAAATGCTTAGAATTTTGTGTAGATTAATAATTTCCAACTTTCATTTATGTTTAATTTGCTCTTTGCATTAATTTGCTTAATTGCCATGTTAAAATGATTTATTTCATAACTAAATAATCGTAGCTCCAAATTTAATAAACTCTATATGTAAATGGGGTAGAAAAATGCCTTGTTTAACATGGTGGCATCACTTTGCATGTTTAGTAACTCTAAAATATGGTTTAGGGCAGACCAATACCAAATCTAAAATATGCACATGAGGATTTTCTGGACTTGTTGCTTGTTGTTCCGGCCTCATTTAAACTAGTCTAGATAGGTATTTTAATATGCTTCACCCCTTGCCATTTTTAAGAACATTTAATATTGATGGGTACATAACCGAGAGAGAACTAAATAATTGGATGTGGTGTTTCGTCAATATGCAACTCGTTTCATATTGAGCTCCATTTAACTTGTAGTTTTGCTTGTGCACTTTGCCATTCCATGCCTCATTAAACCGGACATGCATCATACTTGGTTGCGCATCATGCCATGTTTATGTGATGGTTGTTTACTATGTTGCTTGCTTCTTTCTGGGTTGCTTCTCTCGTTAGCTTCGGTTTTGTTCCGGAGTTGTGAGGATTCGTTCGACTACGTCCATTTGTCTTCTTCATGGACTCGTTCTTCTTCCTTGCGGGATCTCAGGCAAGATGACCATACCCTCGAAATCACTTCTATCTTTGCTTGCTAGTTGTTTGTTCTATCGCTATGTCGCGCTACCTACCGCTTGTTATATCATGCCTCCCATATTGCCATGTCAAGACTCTAACCCACCTTTCCTAGCAAACCGTTGATTGGCTATGTTACCGCTTTGCTCAGCCCCTCTTATAGTGTTGTTAGTTGCAGGTGAAGCTGAAGTTTGTTCCATGTTGGAACATGGATATGTTGGGATATCACAATATATCTTATTTAATAATGCATCTATATACTTGGTAAAGGGTGGAAGGCTTGGCCTTATGCCTGGTGTTTTGTTCCACTCTTGCCACCCTGGTTTCCATCATACAGGTGTTATGTTCCTTGATTTTGCGTTCCTTACGTGGTTGGGTGTTATGGGAACCCCTTGACAGTTCGCTTTGAATAAAACTCCTCCAGCAAGGCCCAACCTTGGTTTTACATTTGTCTAACAACCTATTACCCTTCCCTTGGGTCGGCCAACCCGAGGGTCATCTTTATTTTAACTCCCACGGGCCAGTGCTTCTCTAAGTGTTGGTCCGAATCGGGCAACCTGCGGGGCCACCTCGGGGCATCCCGAGGGCTAGTTTTACTCGTAGCTTGACCTATCTGGTGTGTCCTGAGAACGAGATACGTGTGACTCCTATCGGGATTGTCGACACATCGGGCGGCTTTGCTGGTCTTGTTTTACCATTGCCAATATGTCTTGTAACCAGGATTCCGAGACTGATCGAGTCTTCCCGGGAGAAGGAATATCCTTCGTTGACCGTGAGAGCTTGTGATGGGCTAAGTTGGGACACCCCTGCGGGGTATAAACTTTCGAGAGCCGTTCCCGCGATTATGCGGCAGATGGGAATTTTTTAATGTCCGGTTGTAGAGAACTTGACACTTGACCTAATTAAAATGCATCATCCGCGTGTGTAGCCCTGATGGTCTCTTTTCGGCGGAGTTCGGGAAGTGAACACGGTCTTGTGTTATGCTTGAACGTAAGTAGTTTCAGGATCACTTCTTGATCACTTCTTGTCGGCGTTCTGGGGATGGGGGTCCCCAGACATGCCTGCCTGCGGCCTGCGGCGTGGCTCAAAGGGGGGCCCAGCATGGCCCATCTTCATCAACACAGACCCGAGACCCTCGCGAGGGGCCAAGCCTCGCGGGGCGAACGACACGGAGCTTCCTCAGGAACGGCCTCGTCAGGCTGGCTCGCGAGGAGGCAGAGAGATCAAGGCGGGGTACCTCATGAGGTGCCTGTGACGCAACCCATGACGACCAAGGGCGCCAGGCGGGTGCCAGCCCACGCAGTGTCCTCCTTTCCCCCTTGGTGCAAAGGGGGCAAGCGCAGCCGCGGAGTACCGAGGCATCAGGCAAAGGTTGCCATTTCGGTGCAACAAGACCAAGACCAGGAAGACTGCAAGACGGAGGTCATCATGGAGCCCAAGACGGCGTCACCACCAGAGCTTTGTGCAGGCGAAGACTACTTTTGTCAGGATAGCTGGTACTAGCTGTCCCCTTTCAAATTAGCCCGCCATTGTTGGCTCCCTTCCCGCTCGATATTTGGGAAGAGGACCAGGGCCTCTATAAATAGGACCAGCCACCCACGAAGGGAGAGGGAGAAAGAGAGAGAGAGAGAGAGAGAAGGGTGGCTGAACACCTCCCAGCGGTTCATCCCCCCAGCCAAGAACAGGCCCTCACGAGGCTGTTCTTCCTTGTATTGTTCATCATCGTCATCCCAAGAGGCAATCCACCACACCACACACTGGAGTAGGGTATTACACCACAACGGTGGCACGAACCAACATAAACCTTGTGTCCCTCGTGTTATTCTTTCCATAGCTCAGATCTTAGCTAGGCGGAGGGGCGCAGGTAGGTAGGAGGCGAAATCTCTGCGCGCACCCCACTGTTCGAACCTCAAGGGTCTGCCGGAACTCGAAATCCGACATTTGGCGCGACAGGTAGGGGTGCGCCGGAGTTTTATCTTCCGCCACCGCCACGGCCTGCCTCGCGATGAGTAGCGCATCGCCCGCTCCAGCCGCCGGCGCCAGCACGGGGGCCAGGGGGCTCCGAGCCCTGGCCCCAGCCCAGCAACGGGTATGGTGGCCGGACAAGTTCAAGCCAACGACGCCGCCGTGCTACGGCGGCGTGGCAGATCCGCTGGCCTTCTTGCTGGCGAGCGAGGAGGCACTCCTCGAAGCCGAAGGTGATGATAGGGTCGTGGCCAACTGGCTCCCCATGGCCCTCACCGGTGCTCCGCGCACATGGCTGCTCCACCTGCCGGCAGCCTCCGTGGCCTCACGGGAAGAGCCCCGCAGCCTCTTCCCCGCCCATCGCGCTACACCAACACCCCCGGTCGTTGCGGCCCTCCTGGGCGGCTCGCAGGCGCCGCCTACAAGTCACCACGTCAAGCCGTTCATCCGCCGGGTCAGTGCCGCTTCCACGCGGCAGGGGGCTCTCCCGGACCGGGCGGCGCTCGAGACCGGCCTGACCTTCAGCTCGGAGGACCACCCCTCCAACTCGGCCTGCTCGGGTGCGCTCCCCATGCTGTGCACCCCCACCATCCGCCAGGTGGCCGTCACCAGAACTCTCATTGATGGCGGTGCGGGCCTCAGCGTGCTCTCGGTCGAGGCCTTCAACCTCCTCCGCATACCCCTGGAACGGCTGCAACCCAGTCGGCCCTTCTCAGGCGTTGGGGGCGGATCATCCAGCTCCTTGGGACAGATCCGGCTCCCAGTAACCTTCGGCACCTACAACAAATTCCGCACGGAGCTGGTCGACTTCGACATCGCCCCCATCGGCCTCCCCTACAACACCATCCTCCGCTACCCAGCGCTGGCCCGGTTCATGGCCGCGACGCACCCGGCTTACAACCTCATGAAGATGCCCGGGAGCAGCGGTGTCCTCACCGTGCACGGGGACACCGGAGACGCGCTGCGGGTGCTCAAGATCGCCTTCAAGACGGCGGCGGTGGCACAGCCCGCCGACTTGGAGACCCCCGAGCCCAAGGGGGCTGTACCCGCCAAGAAGAAACAGTTGTTCACCCAAGACAAGGCAGAAACCAAGCAGATACCCGTCGATGAGGACGGGTCCACCAATGCCACTTCCACCGTAGGCGCCAACCTCAAACCCGAGCAGGAGGAGGCCCCGGTCGGGTTCCTGCGCGCAAATAAGAAGGTATTCGCTTGGGAGCCTGACCAGTTGGCAGGGATCCCTAGGAGTGGAATCGAGCATCACCTCAACGTGTGCCCCAACGTCCGCCCTGTGAAGCAGAAGGCCAGGCGGCAGTCCACAGAAAAGCAGGCCTTCATCGTCCAAGAGACCCGCAAATTAGAAGCCGCTGGGGTCATTCGCGAGGTCCGATACCCGGATTGGTTGGCCAACCCTGTCGTCGTGCCAAAGAAGGGAGGGAAGGAGCGCATGTGTGTCGACTTCACCAACCTCAACAAAGCATGCCCGCAAGATCCGTTCCCGCTCCCCCGCATCGACCAGATCGTCGATTCCACCGCAGAATGTGACCTGCTATGCTTCTTGGATGCCTTCTCCGGGTATCACTAGATCAAGATGGCGGTAGAAGACATCGAAAAGACAGCCTTCCTAACCCCGTGTGTGGTGTACTGCTACACATGCATGCCATTCGGGCTGCGTAACGCAGGGGCGACCTTTCAGCGGCTGATGCACATCACCTTGGGCCCGCAGCTCGGGAAGAATGTTGAAGCTTACGTCGATGACATTGTGGTAAAGTCTCGGGAGGCCCGGACCTTGATACAAGACCTGGAGGAAACCTTCGCGAGCCTCAACGCAGTGAACCTACGGCTCAACCCAGAGAAGTGTGTGTTCGGAGTCCCCTCGGGCTAGCTCTTGTGTTTCCTCGTGTCCCACCGAGGCATCGAGGCTAACCCGGAAAAGGTCAAGGCGGTGGAAGACATGAGCCCGCCAAAGACCCTCAGAGAAATGCGGAAGCTCACGGGGCGCATGACCGCGCTAGGGCGCTTCATCTCCAAGTTGGGGGAACAAGCGCTGCCCTTCTTCCAGCTAATGAAGAAAAAGGGGCCCTTTGAGTGGACTGAAGAGGCCGACAAGGCGTTCCAGGATCTCAAGAGATACCTGACCAGCCCACCGGTCATGGTGGCTCCGCGCCCTCAAGAGCCCCTGGTGCTTTACCTCGCCGCCACTCCCTACTCCGCCAGCGCAGCCTTGGTGGCAGTCAGAGAGGAGCGTCGAATCAAAACCGCGGCAGCGGCCCAGGACAAGGCAGAACAGGAACAAGGAAGGCCCACAGAAACCGCCACCACAGCTGAGGAGGATTAGCCGCCACAGAGGAGTGCACCGGAGGCGGAAGAGGCCCCTCTCCCAGATGGCCAGTCTCAGGAGGCCTCATTGCCTCAAGAGGCGCCATGGTCTCCGAAGGGAGCCACCAGCACTGACGCACTCCACCTCGTTGAGCACCCAGTGTACTTCGTCAGCACGGTGTTGCGGGATGCAAGGGCACAGTACCCCATGCCTCAGAAGCTCCTCCTCGCGCTACTGGTGGCCTCGCGCAAGCTGCAGCACTACTTTCAGGGTCACCCCATCAAGGTCGTCTCGTCATACCCCCTGGAGAGAGTGCTCAGGATCCCTAACTCACCTGGAAGGGTCACTGAGTGGAACATAGAACTGCAAGCGTTTCAGCTCGAATTCAGCACGACCAGAGTCATCAAGGGAGCAGCGTTGGCGGATTTTGTGGCAGAATGGACGGAGGCACCAGGCCTCAAGGCAGACGAGGATCGGTCCCTCTCCCCGGGAAGCGAGGCGCCAGAAGGCTGGGTCATGTACTTCGATGGGGCGTTCTCCAGGCATGGCGCTGGGGCTGGGGCGGTGCTTATATCGCCCACTCAGGACAAGCTCTACTACGCTATGCAGCTCTGTTTCCAGCAAGGTGAAAAGGTCTCCAACAACATAGCGGAGTATGAAGGTTTAATAGCGGGCTTGAAGGCCGCAGCTGCCCTGGGAGTGAAACGCCTCACCATCAAGGGCGATTCGCAGCTCCTTGTCAATTTCTCAAACAAGGTGTACAAGCCGAAAGATGAGCACATGGAAGCCTACCTTGCGGAGGTCCGCGGGATGGAGAAGCAATTCTGGGGGTTGGAGTTGCAGCATGTGCCCCGTGGCACCAATCAGGAGGCCGACAACATCGCTAAACGGGCGTCCAGGCGGTTACCTCAGGAGCCTGGCGTTTTCGCGGAGCGGCTCTTCAAGCCCTCAGCCCAGCCGTCAATGCCAAACATGGCTCAGCCTCGGGAGGAGCTCCCCCAGCCACCTGCCAGGGGAGGTCCGGCCTGTGGCCCGGCCTCCGGAGCATGCCTGCTCCTGACGATGGAACCTCGGGAGGGATGCTGGATCATGGAGCTCCGGAGTTACTTAACACAAGGGACCCTGCCGGAGAAGGAGGAGGAAGCGGAGCGAGTGGCACGACAGGCCACGGCATACCGCATCAAGGATGGAGAGCTCTACCAGAAGCGACCAAACGATGTATCCCTACGCTGCATCTCCAGGGAGCAAGGGAAGGAACTGCTGGAAGATATACATGGCGGAGACTGTGGACATCATTCATCATCATGGAACCTCGTCGGCAAGGCGTTCCGCAGTGGGTTTTATTGGCCCACCGCGCTCAATGACGCCGTCGAATTAGTGAAAGCTTGTGAGGCCTGCTAGTTCCACGCCAAGCAGATCCAGCAGCCAGCAGGAGGCCTGCAGACTATACCCCTTTCGTGGCCATTCGCAGTCTGGGGGTTGGACATCTTGGGCCTGTTTCCTCGGGCGCCAGGGGGCTACCGCTACCTCTACGTCGCCGTGGACAAGTTAACCAAGTGAGCTGAAGTAGAGGCTGTCTGCACCATTCTCGCGGGTTTCGCGGTCAAGTTCATCAAGGGCATCGTGAGCCGGTTCGGGGTGCCGAACCGCATCATCACGGACAACGGTTCGCAGTTCACCAGTAACCTCTTCAAAACATACTGTGCTAACCTTGGAACGCAGATATGCTACGCTTCGGTGGCGCACCCCCGAAGCAACGGCCAGGCCGAGCGAGCCAATGCAGAGGTCCTGAGGGGCCTCAAGACCAGGACGTTCAAGAAGAAGCTGGAGGCCTGCGGCAGAGGTTGGTATGACGAGCTTTAGTCCGTGTTGTGGTCCATCCGCACAACCGCGATCAAGCCGACTGGAGAGACCCCGTTCTTCCTGGTCTATGGAGCCGAAGCGGTCCTCCCTCACGAGGTCAGATGTCGCTCCGCGCAGGTCCTGGCATTCGACGAGGCGCAGCAGGACGCCATGCGGGGGATGGACCTCGTGCTGGGGGAGGAACGTCGCCGAGAAGCCGCGCTGCGAGCGGCGAGGTACCAACAAGCACTGCGGCGATATCACTGCCGCAACATCCGCCCCAGAACTCTTGAGGCCTGGTTCCGCATGCTTGGAGACTCAGGAGGGGGTGCCGGTCCAGAACGCATGGAACATCCAGCACCTCTGGAGGTTCTACCCCTAAATAGGCCCAGAGCCTGTGAAGAAGGCGAATGCCTGTGAAGCTGTCGCGTTTTGGAAAAGGCCCGGAGCCTGTGAAGAAGGCGAATGCCTGTGAAGCTGTCATGTTTTGGAAAAGGCCCGGAGCCTGTGAAGAAGGCGAATGCCTGTGAAGCTGTCACGTTTTGGAAAAGGCCCGGAGCCTGTGAAGAAGGCGAATGCCTGTGAAGCTGTCGTGTTTTGGAAAAGGCCCAGAGCCTGTGAAGAAGGCGAATGCCTGTGAAGCTGTCGCGTTTTGGAAAAGGCCCGGAGCCTATGAAGAAGGTGAATGCCTGTGAAGCTATCGCGTTTTGGAAAAGGCCCAGAGCCTATGAAGAAGGCCAACGCCTGTGAAGCTCGCCGCCCGTGACACTCTCACGTAATAATGAGTTGGGGCTGTACACGCCCCGGAGTCTCAGGAGTGCCGGCCTCAGGCCCTGGGGCTCCCTCCCACGCCCAGTGGCAGCACTTAGCTCCGCGCTGGTGAGAAGACGTCGAAGACTAGATTAGGTGCCGTACGCGGCTTTTCATTTGCTTTCCGCAGTTGGCTTGTTCCTTCTCATTCGAAGTTTTATTAAAGTTGTTGCCGTCTTTGGCTTGTGGTTCTTCGACTTTTCACTCTCCTGCCTCGATTTCTCTTGTGCAAGGCCTCGCGAGGGGAGGGGGGCGCAGCCGAGCGCCCTCGCGAGTGTTCCTATCCTAGTCGTTCAAAGGGTTCGCGGCCTGGGCCCATTACAGGAGCACCCTTCCAGTCCGTGCCCCACGGGCACCGCGACACAAACACAGGGCCTGGGTTGGTCGCCCCCCACGGCTGGGGCCGGGAACTATCCATGCGCGGGCACGTAGCCGGAAGGTACGATAACGGAAGCAAAACAATGATTAACAGCAATAACCCAAACACGCCCCCGCGGGGCTCCACACTACTGTCTTTTCTATGCAGGAAAAAGGAAAAGAAAGGACAAATCAGGCGCAGCTCGCCACGCACTGGCCCGCAGGGAAGACCCGAGCTGCCTCCGGGGCTCAGGCAAACTCCCTCTCACGCTTCACCGGGGCGCGACGGCGGGCGGACACGCTACCACCTCCCAAGCAGATACGGCGGTGTGGAGGCTGACCGCGGCCACCGCTAGAAGAGTCGCCGCCTGAAGAAGAACCGAAGAAGCTTGGGGAACCCTGAGCGCCGCCAGCCACGCGAGCGCTGCCCTCTCCATCATCGCCGGAGCTGGGATCCCAGCCGCGGTCGTCGCCCTCGGGGCAGCACCCTGCGTGGCGACCATCTTCCCCAAACACCCTCACGTAGAGGGTGGCATCGCTGTCGAACTTGAAGTGCAGGGTGCACCGACGGCTCAGGCCACGCGCGCGGGCAAACGTCTGCCAACCGCGGGCCAGGGCCATGCTCCCGGCTGCGGAGACCTCCAGTGAGACCCATGAGGCCCGGCTGCAGCAGCCGTCGGCCTGAAGCCAGAGGCCGCCCGGGGCGCCGGCCGGGAGCTCGCCAAGGAGGAAGCGAGGAAGTGGAAGCCAGGTGCTAGTCAGCTCCGCCGACCACACGAGGAACTCAGGCAACACCTCAGCAGCGCGAAAGCGCGGCCTAGGGGGACGCGCAGCCGGAGCACGCCCTCCGGCCGCAGCAATCCGCCCGTCGTTGTGCTGAAAATCGCCTCCACGGCCGCGGGGAGCTGCCGTGGTGGCCACAGGATGTTTGCGAGGGCGCCCTCGGCCGCGCTTGGGCGGGGGAGAGGCGGGCTCAACCTGGCGAGCCCTCCCCTTCTCTGCGGCCGAGAACCTCCTCGACGGGGCCATGAAGAAGGAGAAGTAAGGGGGGATGAACTGGAAGGGCGCGCGCCGATCCGTACTTATAGCTGGCGAGGGCCAACCGACGGCCCCCGCGATCGCAGGTAATTATGACCCGCTTTGCATGCAGGGACTTGTCCAATCCGTGCAGTTGCCGAGGCGCCATGGGGAAGTGGAGACGCCCACGTCCAATCAACCGCCACGCGGCGCCCAAGACCGCAGGCTGTTAGGGCCCGTGGTGCTTCGCTCTTGCCCTTTCGCCCCCCTGCACGGCCAAGCCTGGGCACGCCTTGGGCCCGGGGGCTACTGTCGGCGTTCTGGGGATGGGGGTCCCCAGACTTGCCTGCATGCGGCCTGCGGCGAGGCTCAAAGGGGGGCCCAGCACGGCCCATCTTCATCAACACAGACCCGAGACCCTCGCGAGGGGCCAAGCCTCGTGGGGCGGACGACACGGAGCTTCCTCAGGAACGGCCTCGTCAGGCTGGCTCGCGAGGAGGCAGAGAGATCAAGGCGGGGTACCTCATGAGGTGCCTGTGACGCAAGCCATGACGACCAAGGGCGCTAGGCGGGTGCCAACCCGCGCAGTGTCCTCCTTTCCCCCTTGGTGCAAAGGGGGCAAGCGCAGCCGCAGAGTACCGAGGCATCAGGCAAAGGTTGCCATTTCGGTGCAACAAGACCAAGACCAGGAGGACTGCAAGATGGAGGTCATCGTGGAGCCCAAGACGGCGTCACCACCAGAGCTTTGTGCAGGCGAAGACTACTTTTGTCAGGATAGCTGGTACTAGCTGTCCCCTTTCAAATTAGCCCGCCATTGTTGGCTCCCTTCCCGCTCGATATTTGGGAAGAGGACCAGGGTCTCTATAAATAGGACCAGCCACCCACGAAGGGAGAGGGAGAGAGAGAGAGAAGGGTGGCTGAACTCCTCCCAGCGGTTCATCCCCCCAGCCAAGAACAGACCCTCGCGAGGCTGTTCTTCCTTGTATTGTTCATCATCGTCAGCCCAAGAGGCAATCCACCACACCACACACTGGAGTAGGGTATTACACCACAACGGTGGCCCGAACCAGTATAAACCTTGTGTCCCTCGTGTTATTCTTTCCATAGCTCAGATCTTAGCTAGGCGGAGGGGCGCAGGTAGGTAGGAGGCGAAATCTCCGTGTGCACCCCAGTGTTCAAACCTCAAGGGTCTGCCGGAACCCGAAATCCGACACTTCTAGCTTCTTGATCGTTGTGTTGCTTCTCTTGTCGCTCTTATTTGCGTATGTTAGCCACCATATATGCTTAGTGCTTGCTGCAGCTCCACCTCACTACCTTTTCCTACCCATAAGCTTAAATAGTCTTGATCTCGTGGGTGTGAGATTGCTGAGTCCTCGTGACTCACGGATACTTCCAAACAGTTGCAGGTGCCGATGATACTAGTGCAGGTGGTGCAACCACGCTCAAGTGGGAGCTCGATGAAGATCTTAGTCATTGTTTTGTTTCGTTTCCTGTTGATCAGTAGTGGAGCCCAGTTGGGACGATCGGGGATCAAGAATTTGGGGTTGTCTCCTTTTAATTTGGTTCCATAGTCGGACCTTGTTTGTATTCTGGATGATGTATGTTTAACTTGTATTTGTGTGAAGTGGCGATTGTAAGCCAACTCTTTACCCCTTTCTTATTCAGTACATGGGATGTGTGAAGATTACCCCTCTTGCGACAAGCCTACCATGCGGCTATGCCTCTAAGTCGTGCCCCGACACATGGGAGATATAGCCGCATTGTGGGTGTTACATCAGGCTCAAGGGTGGTGGCCTTGCTGGTCTTCGGAAGTTGCCCCCGGCAAGGCTCTTGCCGGGGGAAGCCCATCTTATCCCTTTGCTCTTTATGCTTCTGGCTTGAGTGTTGCCTCTGCAGCCTTGTAACTTTCCTTCTTCTTCCATGCCAAGCCCGGCTGCAAGTGCGGCTACGACTACCCATGCACAAGTAAAGGGGTATAGAAAGGCCCCTACTTTTTTACACCGACAAGGATTCCACCTAGAGGAAAAGGGGAAGAGGGAAGGAAGAGGGGAAAGGGAAGGAAAGGGGGGCACCACCCCCTTCCCCTAGTCCAATTTGGACCCAAGGGGGGAACACGGCCAGCCCCTTGTGGCCCTTCCTCTCTTCCCACTAAGGCCCATCAAGGCCCATTAGTTCCCCCGAGGGGTTCCGATAACCCTTCGGCACTCCGATAATTACCCGGTACCTCTCGAAACTCATCCGGTGTCCGAATAACATCGTCCAATATATCAATCTTTATGTATCGAGCATTTCGAGACTCCTCGTCATGTCCGTGATCTCATCCGGGACTCCGAACAATCTTAGGTCATCAGATCACATAACTCATAATACAAATCGTCATCGAACGTTAAGCGTGCGGACCCTACGGGTTCGAGAACTATGTATACATGGCCGAGACACATGTACGGTCAATAACCAATAGCGGAACCTGGATGCTCATATTGGCTCCTACATATTCTACGAAGAACTTGATCGGTCAAACCGCATAACAACATACGTTGTTCCCTTTGTCATCAGTATGTTACTTGCCTGAGATTCGATCGTCGGTATCATCATACCTAGTTCAATCTCGTTACCGGCAAGTCTCTTTACTCGTTCCATAATGCATCATCCCGCAACTAACTCATTAGTCACATTGCTTGCAAGGCTTATAGTGATGAGTGATACGTCTCCAACATATCTATAATTTTTGATTGCTCCATGCTATTATATTATCTATTTTGGATGTTAATGGGCTTATTTTTACACTTTTATATTATTTTTGGGACTAACCTATTAACCGGAGGCCCAACCCAAATTGCTATTTTTGCCTATTTTAGTGTTTCGCCGAAAAGGAATATCAAACGGAGTCCAAACGTGGGCCTCTCGTTGCTCCATCGACCTACTTCTTCCTCCTATATATATATCCATATACCCCGCAAACATCCAGGAGCACCACGAAACCCTATTTCCACCGCCGCAACCTTCTGTACCCAAGAGATCCCATCTTGGGGCCTTTTCTGGAGCTCCGCCGGAGGGGGCATTGATCACGGAGGGCCTCTACATCAACTCCATGGCGCCTCCGATGATGTGTGAGTAGTTTACTTCAGAATTTCAGGTCATAGCTAGTATCTAGATGGCTTCTTCTCTCTCTTTGGATCTCAATACAAAGTTCTCTTTGATTCTCTTGGAGATCTATTCGATGTGATCTTCTTTTGCGGTGTGTTTGTTGAGATCCGATGAATTGTGGGTTTATGATCAAGTCTATCTATGAAAAATATTTGAATATTCTCTGAATTCTTTTATGTATGATTGGTTTATCTTTGCAAGTCTCTTCAAATTATCAGTTTGGTTTGGCCTACTATATTGATCTTTCTTGCAATGGGAGAAGTGCTTAGCTTTGGGTTCAATCTTGCGGTGCTCGATCCCAGTGACAGAAAGGGAAACGATACGTATTGTATTGTTGCCATCGAGGATAAAAAGATGGGGTTTACATCATATTGCATGAGTTAATCCCTCTACATCATGTCATCTTGCTTAAGGCATTACTTAGTTCTTATGAACTTAATACTCTAGATGCATGCTGGATAGCGGTCGATGTGTGGAGTAATAGTAGTAGATGCAGAATTGTTTCGGTCTACTTGTCACAGACATGATGCCTATATACATGATCATGCCTAGATATTCTCATAATTATTCGCTTTTCTATCAATTGCTCGACAGTAATTTGTTCACCCACCGTAATACTTATGCTATCTTGAGAGAAGCCACTAGTGAAACCTACGGCCCCCGGGTCTATTCTCCATCATATAAGTTTTCAATCTATTTTATTTTGCAATCTTTACTTTCAATCTCTATCATAAAAATACCAAAAATATTTATCTTATTATTTTCCTATCTACTTGCTATTTCTGCCGCCTTTTATTTTGCAATCTTTATTTTCCAATCTATACAACAAAAATACCAAAAAATATTTATCTTATTATCTTTATCAGATCTCACTTTTGCAAGTGGCCGTGAAGGGATTGACAACCCCTTTATCGTGTTGGTTGCGAGGTTCTTATTTGTTTGTTTAGGTACGAGGTGAATCGCGCGTGGTCTCCTACGGGATTGATACCTTAGTTCTAAAAAACTGAGGGAAATACTTACGCTGCTTTACTGCATCACCCTTTCCTCTTGAAAGGAAAACCAACACAGTGTTCAAGAGGTAGCAAGAAGGATTTCTGGCGCCGTTGCCGGGGAGATCTACGCCAAGTCAAGACATACCAAGTACCCATCACAACTCTTATCCTTCGTATTACATTATTTGCCATTTGCCTCTCGTTTTCCTCTCCCCCACTTCACCCTTGTCATTTTATTCGCCCTCTTTTTTCGTTCCCCTTGTCTTTTTCAATTTGCCTCTTTTGCTTCTTTGCTTGTTTGCTTGTGTGTTGGATTGCTTGCTTGTCACGATGGCTCAAGATAATACTAAATTGTGTGACTTTGCCAATACCAACAATAATGATTTTATTAGCACTCTGATTGCTCCTCTTACCGATGCTGATTCTTATGAAATTAATACTGCCTTGCTGAATCTTGTCATGAAAGATCCGTTTTCTTGCCTTCCTAGTGAAGATGCCACTACCCATCTAAACAACTTTGTTGATTTGTGTGATATGCAAAAGAAGAAAGATGTGGATAATGATATTGTTAAACTTAAGATATTTCCGTTTTCGCTTAGAGATCGTGCTAAAGCTTGGTTTTCGTATTTCCCTAAAAATAGTATAGATTCATGGAATAAGTGCAAAGATGATTTTATCTCTAAGTATTTTCCTCCCGCTAAGATAATCTCTCTTAGAAATGATATTATGAATTTTAAGCAACTTGATCATGAACATGTTGCACAAGCTTGGGAGAGGATGAAATTAATGATACGTAATTGCCCTACACATGGTTTGAATTTATGGATGATTATACAAAAAATTTATTGTAACATCCCAAATTTGCAATTTGGAATGTTATACACTAGATCATCATGCATAGCATATTTTCTTGCATTTTGGTCGATCCTAGAAATTTCACGCAACTCAAGGACCTTCGGAGAGAGTTGGAGATTTCGTTATTTTCATATTTGAGAGTTTTCTCAAATTTGAAAAGAGGATCATTTGATTTATTTATTTCATCTTCAATTATTTTTCCAATATCAAAAAAATGAGAGAGGGAATAATATGACTTTCCCAAAGTTAGGAAAAATGAAGATTTAATGAATAAGTCAAGTTTTGGTTTTGCCGGAGTTTTGTTTGCTTTTATTTGGATAGGGAAAAATGCGCGTTTTCAAAAATTGCATTTTAGGCCCGGAGAAAAGTTCATTTTGTTCGACTCATTTTTAGGAGTCGGGGAAAATTTACTTTAGATTTTTTGGAGTTCGTTTAGATAGTTTTTCTTTTGTTTTCTACGCGCGAAACTGACTAAAAAAAGGAGCAGCTCCCTCGCGCCAGGCCAGCCGGGCCAAGGCCCAGCCAGCCGCCACCGCCCCCAGCCCCTCGCACGAAGCCGAGTCCCAGCGGGACTCTAGGCCGCCGCCCCCCCTTTTTTGCCCCTTGGCCAAGTCACAACCCCCCTCCTAGTATATATACTCACCCCCCCTCTCCCCACACCACCTCAAGCCCCAAGCCGCAGCCGCCTTATGCCGCCGCCGCCGCCTTAAGCTGCCGCCGCCGCTCTAAGCCGCAGCCCGAAGCCCCGCCTCCCGAGGTAGCCGCGCCGCCTCTTCTTTTCCTCGGTTCGGTTTTTCTTCTAGAAAACTGTTCCGGTTCTTCTCTTTTTTCTTCCGGTTTTTCTTCCGGTTTTGTTTCGGTTTTCTTCCGAAACCCTAGATCGGTTTTCATTCTTCTTTCGGACCGTTCGTCTCAACGAACGTGATCACCGATTTTTCCCGGTTAACGACGCCCGTTCGTTTAACTGTTCATCTCTTTCTTTTCGTCGGATTTATTCCGTGTTCGCGATCTCAGATCCGATCTTCGTTCTAGTCTTTCTTCCCGCTCGTTTATCGGAATCAGGTGATTCAAGCGCCTGGAGTTTCGTCTCGAAACCGCCATTCCGTCTAATCAACTTGAACAAGCCTTTGCTACAGTAAAATTTGACCTAGTTTCAACTTGCTAGAACCGAGTTGTTTTCTTCCGCCGTTTGTTTTTCCGTCGTCTGTTCGGTTCTTTCTTTCTTTGCAACCGGAGTTCTTAAGTTGAACTTTCTGGTTCGTTCTCTTGTTCGAGTTTTACCTGTGCATTAGATGAGTACTTATTGTGTGCTTGTTGTTTGTCTGCGATATTGCGCCGCTTGTTACTTCGAAACCCTAGGTCTCGCGGATCATCAGCAAGGCAAGTAACACTTTGATCATACCTTTTCTACAACCCATGTTTTATTGCATTAGATCAATCCTCTCACATTGCATGATTAGGATCTAATTAAATTGTGGGATGGGAAGTAGATGAGGTAGTACCTATTACCTGTATTATTATCAAACCTTTGGGAGTTACTTCTACGTTTGCTTATTATGCCATGCTATGCTAGTAGACGTGGATTGGGTGAGTGATATCCATGACAGATGTGAGATTGATAATTAAGGGTTTATCTAAGGTGGCAACTTAAACACACATCTGGGTGGATTGAGGCACCTGATGTCTATCAGGACTTGCCTGTTTTATTTCGGACCGCCACCCAGGCTCAAAGGGATCATAAGATCATTCATGCTAGTAACTTCCGTGTCCAGCCACAAGCCATTATGGGCTCTGGCATAGTTGACTAAGTCGTGCGAACTCTTACAGGGTAGACTAGTAGATGTAGGGGAAAGTAGGTGTACCGGTCTATCCATCGTAAGGTGCTAGCGCTTCTGAAAGACTGTGTCTCGGTCATACGTCTTCTCAAACACCTTGTAGTGCGAGAAACCAAACGGAGGCGATCGAGTCTTGTGGGGAAAAGTGCGCAAACCTCTGCAGAGTGTAACAAACTAATCATGATTAGTCGTGTCCCCGGTTATGGACAACTTGAGTATCTAGTACTTGAATATCATGTGAATCTCATCACGTTACTTCTAATTAATGTTGTTGGGTTTAATTACTTAATTGGGATCGGAATGCTGTCAACCATTCTCGATGTTTAACAACTACCATGATAGTTAAATAAATTTATTCCTTTGCAGTAGGGAAAAACTGGCTTTACGCAAAACTATAACCATAGAGCTTTCCACCAGCCATATATGCATATAGTATAGCTGTTTCATTCCATTACTCTCTATGTGTTACATTGCCAGCATATTCCATGTGCTGACCCGTTTTCGGGCTGCAACTTTCATGTTGCAAACTTTTCAGACGACGAGTAAGGTGCTTTTAGGTTGTGGTTCTATACTCAGTGATGCCGTTGGAGTTGATGGACCCATTTATCTTCCGAGCCTTCCGCTGTTATCGTTATTAGATGGCCTTAAGCCATATTTATTGTAATAAGTTCTCTTTGAGATAACGATGTAATAAGTGTGTGATTGCCACTCTGCTATAAATCCTTCGATGTACTATGTGGTGTCAGCATTACTGATCCAGGGATGACACCGGAGCACAGTAGACTTGATCCATTCGGGTCGGGTCGCTACAGAGATGGTATCAGAGCACACGCTGACTATAGGACACGACCACTAAGTTAAAGCCATAGATCACCATTCTCTTCTCATTTTCTAACTCCTCATCTTTTCTACTCTTTTAGGATGACGAACGCGAAGATTAAGTATGCTCAACCGGATGAAGGCACACCATTTGGATTTCACCTGAAGGAAGTCACCAAGTACCTGAACATTGGATTACCAAGCTTCACGGGAACCTTCAACGCCACTCTGCCTGAAGAGGAGCGCTGGAAGATTCAAGCTCACGTTCCGGGAAGGACATTCGCGCCAATCACGAAGCCCATAGATAGTGTTTTCAATGCACCAACCTGGAGTCTGGGAAGGAGCATGGCAGATCATATCACCATGGGACGCATTGGAGAAGTTTATCAAGAAGACCTCAAGGACACTATCTACTAGATTTGCGGACGCCGAGATGAACAATGGGAGTTAGTCAGCACCAAGAAGGATAGATCCATTGCATCTTTCATCCAGGAGTTAAACCAGCACATTCGACGCCACGAGAACCAGATATGCAATGATATGATAGAGTTGAAGAATGCAAAGGCAAGGATCATCGAGCTAGAAGGAGAACTGAAGTCTACACGCAAGGACTACATGGACGAGATCGTAGCTCTAGCAAGACACAATGGCGATCTTAAGCAGGAGATTGAAGAACTCAAGAGGAAGTTAGCATCCAAGGAGGAAGACGAGTACGTCGCATGTCCGGACAACTACATCATCATCGACGACACCGATTTGGATCCAAGTGAACCCGACTTTGAAGACGAAGTTGGAGCAGATATCATGGAGTCTTCCACCGGTTCAAATTTCTAGATGACCACCAGATAGTAGTAGTATTCCCCCATGTAAACATCATAGTCGAGCACTTTTGCGATAGTTTTAGACCGATTGTAAGCCCTTGTTTGATTGAATGAAGTGATTTTGTGTGCATTTGCTCATGCGCATTGGGGTAGTGTTTTTCTCTTTAGACCTCACTCTATTCTTAATTCTCGTCTTTTCTAAACCCTCAGATGCCTCCGAGACGTGACAATGGATTCCCACCGGAGCTCACTCAGTTGATCCAGCATCAGAATCAATTGATGCAGATGTTAGTCCAGAACCAGCAGAACAACAACAACAACAACCCACCACCACCAGCACCACCACCTGTTGACCACTTAGCCCGTTTCCTTAGGCTGAATCCGCCGGTGTTTTCCAGTAGCACCGAGCCAATAGTAGCAGACGATTGGCTCCGCAAGATAGGAAGGGAGTTGACCACTGCAGGATGCACAGATGGTGAGAAAGTGAAGTTTGCCGCACATCAGCTTGACGGACCCGCGGCAGCATGGTGGGAGAATTTCACAGCCACTTACCCAGTTGACACTGTCACATGGGACCAGTTTCAGCAGGCTTTTCGTACTGCCCATGTTTCAGCAGGAGCTATGGCCATGAAGAAGCGTGAGTTTCGCAACTTACGCCAAGGAGGAAGGACAGTTGGCCAGTACATTGACGATTTCAGCAAGTTAGCACGTTATGCTCCAGATGACGTTGCTACGGATGCAGCTAAGCAGGAGAAGTTTCTGGAAGGACTGAATGATGAACTAAGCATGCAGTTGATGGTAGCAAGTTTCAACAACTACCAGGAGTTGGTAGATCGTGCCATCATGATTGAAGGAAAGCAACAACAGATTGAGAACCATAAGAGGAAGTATGGACAGGGGAAGTTTAACTCTGGAGCCCAGTAGAAGCCCCGTTTTACCCCTAAACCGGGATTTCAGTTTCAGCATACCCATGGAGGAGGTAGTTCGCACAACCATAATGGCCACAAGAATGGTAATGGGAATGGAGGAAGCAACGGCCAGAACCGTACCACCCCATCGACCCCAACCAAGAGAGATCTGAGTCAAGTCACTTGTTTCAAGTGTTCCAAGACCGGACATTATGCCAATGAATGTCCCGAAGGCCAGAATGGAAATGGCAATGGAAGCTCTAGGAAGAAGCCGAACCCTTTCAATAGGGGACAGGTGAACCACGTTAATGTGGAGGAGGTTGAAGATCAGCCTGATGCAGTAATCGGTAAGTTTTTGGTTAAGACATTTACCACACTCGTTCTTTTTGATACTGGTGCATCGCATTCATACATATCAAGTGGATTTGTGGAAAAGTATAGTCTTCCCACTAGGATTCTTAAAATGCCTATGCTAGTAAGCTCGCCAGGAGCAGAGTACATGGCCAGACAAGGATGTTTCCAAGTGCCATTAAGTATAGGAAGGCATGTTTTCCCAACGGATTTAATTATTCTGGAGTCCCAAGGTCTGGATGTGATTCTTGGTATGGATTGGCTGTCGATGTATGGAGGAAACATCGATTGCGCCAGTAAGACAATTTTGCTTACCACACCAGAAGGAAGAAGGATCAAGTATGTATCCCGGCATGTGCCAAACAGGACACAAGTAAACTGCCTAACAGGAGTTGTGCAAGAAGAAGTACCAGTGGTGAAGGATTTTCCTAATGTATTTCCTGAGGAATTGCCAGGCATGCCACCGGATAGAGACATTGAGTTTTTGATTGAGTTATTGCCAGGTACAGGCCCAATATCGAAGCAACCGTACCGGATGCCAGCAAAGGATTTGGTGGAAATTAAGAATCATATTAAGGAGTTATTGGATAAAGGTTACATTCGCCCAAGTTCTTCGCCTTGGGGATCACCCGTACTTCTAGTGGAAAAGAAGGATGGATCATTAAGGATGGTTGTTGATTATCGAGGATTGAATGAAGTAACCATCAAGAATAAGTATCCACTGCCAATGATTAATGATCTGTTTGATCGTTTGCAAGGAGCTAAAGTGTTTTCCAAGATCGATTTGCGATCAGGGTACCACCAATTGAAGATTCGAGAGCAGGACATACCTAAGACGGCATTCACCACAAGATATGGACTGTATGAGTATACCGTTATGTCATTTGGATTGACTAACGCACCTGCCTATTTTATGAACCTGATGAACAAAGTGTTTATGGAGTTTTTGGATAAGTTTGGCGTAGTGTTCATTGATGACATCCTGGTTTATTCAAAGAATGAAGAGGAGCATAAGGAACATTTGCGTTTGGTTTTGGAGAAACTAAGGGAACATCAGTTATACGCCAAATTCAGCAAATGTGAGTTTTGGTTGAAGGAAGTTGGATTCCTCGGACACGTTATATCCGGAGAAGGTATAGCAGTTGACCCCACTAAGGTTGAGACCGTAACCGAATGGGAATCACCAACGACAGTTGGAGAGATCCGGAGTTTTCTTGGACTCGCAGGATACTACCGGAGGTTCATTGAGAACTTTTCAAAGATTGCAAAGCCTATGACTGAATTGTTGAAGAAGGATACTAAGTTCAATTGGACTGAGGAATGTGAGGCTAGTTTCCAGGAAGTGAAGAAACGCTTGGTTACCTCACCAGTATTGATTTTGCCAGATCAGACCAAGGATTATGAGGTGTATTGCGACGCTTCACGTCGAGGACTTGGAGCAGTGCTTATGCAGGAAGGAAGAGTTGTTTCGTATGCTTCACGGCAACTGAAGCCTCATGAGTTGAATTATGCCACGCATGATTTGGAGTTAGCAGTCGTAGTGCATGCATTGAAAACATGGAGACATTTCCTCATTTGAAATCATTGTGAGGTGTACACGGATCACAAGAGTTTTAGGTACATTTTCACGCAGAAGGAGTTGAACCTCAGACAAAGGAGATGGTTGGAGCTCATCAAGGATTATGACATGAGATTGCATTACCATCCCGGAAAAGCTAATGTAGTAGCTGACACATTGAGCCGTAAGAGTCATGTCAACACCCTAGTGACGGGAGAAGTACCAAAGGAGTTAGCAGAAAACCTTCGTGAGCTATGTTTGGAAATAGTTTCGAGAGGCTATGTAGCAACATTGGAGATTCAGTCAACATTGATGGATAAGATCAGAGAAGCTCAGAAATCTGACAAGGAGATTGCTGCTATAAAAGAGAAATTGAGCGAAGGAAAAGCAAAGGGATTTCGTGAGGATGAGCACGATACCTTATGGTTTGAGGACCGTGTTTATGTGCCCAATGACCCGGAGATTAGGAAGTTGATTTTGCACGAGGCACATGATTCACCGTATTCGATTCACCCAGGGAATACCAAGATGTATTTGGATTTGAAGGAAACATTCTGGTGGACCGGAATGAAGAAGGATATTGCAGCATATGTAGCAGTTTGTGACGTTTGTCAGAGAGTAAAGGCAGAGCATCAGAAGCCAGCAGGATTGTTACAACCATTGCCGATACCCGAATGGAAGTGGGATAAGATAGGCATGGATTTTATCACAGGACTACCCAGGACGAAAGCAGGCTCTGACTCGATATGGGTAGTAGTTGATCGTTTGACAAAGGTAGCACATTTCATTCCAGTTAAGACCACTTACACCAGTGCTAAGTTGGCAAAGATATACATGACTAGGATCATTTGTTTGCATGGAGTTCCGAGGAGTATCGTATCAGATAGAGGAACTCAATTTACCTCAAAATTTTGGAATCAGTTGCATGAAACTTTAGGAACCAGACTAGAGTTCAGCACAGCTTTTCATCCGCAGACAGGTGGACAGACCGAGAGAGTCAATCAGATTTTGGAAGATATGCTGAGAGTTTGTGCACTAGATTATGGATCTAGCTGGGACGATAACTTGCCGTATGCGGAGTTTTCTTATAACAATAGTTACCAAACCAGTTTGAAGATGGCACCTTTCGAAGCTTTATACGGAAGGAGGTGCAGGACACCGTTGTCATGGGACGAAGTTGGAGACCGTCAATTCTTTGGACCAGATTTCATTAAGGAGTCTGAACGGAAAGTTAAGTTGATTCGCGATAAGCTCAAGGTAGCCCAGTCCAGGCAGAAGAGCTACGCAAATTCAAAATGCAAGGAGACAGTTTACGAAACTGGAGACAGAGTTTACCTTCGAGTATCCCCACTTCGAGGAGTTAAGCGCTTTGGAGTTAAGGGAAAATTAGCACCGCGCTTCGTTGGACCGTACAAGATCTTGCAACGTATGGGAGAAGTCGCTTATAAGTTGGAATTACCAGAGGAACTGTCAGGAGTTCATGATGTATTCCATGTTTCTCAGCTGAAGAAATATCATGCCGAGGTGGCGGAGGTACCGCTAAGAGATGCAGTACCGCTTGAAGCGATTCAGTTGGAGGATGACTTAACATATGAGGAGAAGCCAGTCAAGATTCTCGATTATGCCAGTAGAGTCACCCGCAGCAAGGTTATCAAGTTTTGCAAAGTTCAGTGGAACCACCACTCAGAGGATGAAGCCACCTGGGAAAGAGAAGAAGATTTGCTCAAGGACCACCCTCACCTATTTTCTAGCCAACCCGAATCTCGAGGGCGAGATTCATTTTAAGGGGGTAGGTTTGTAACATCCCAAATTTGCAATTTGGAATGTTATACACTAGATCATCATGCATAGCATATTTTCTTGCATTTTGGTCGATCCTAGAAATTTCACGCAACTCAAGGACCTTCGGAGAGAGTTGGAGATTTCGTTATTTTCATATTTGAGAGTTTTCTCAAATTTGAAAAGAGGATCATTTGATTTATTTATTTCATCTTCAATTATTTTTCCAATATCAAAAAAATGAGAGAGGGAATAATATGACTTTCCCAAAGTTAGGAAAAATGAAGATTTAATGAATAAGTCAAGTTTTGGTTTTGCCGGAGTTTTGTTTGCTTTTATTTGGATAGGGAAAAATGCGCGTTTTCAAAAAATTGCATTTTAGGCCCGGAGAAAAGTTCATTTTGTTCGACTCATTTTTAGGAGTCGGGGAAAATTTACTTTAGATTTTTCGGAGTTCGTTTAGATAGTTTTTCTTTTGTTTTCTGCGCGCGAAACCGACTAAAAAAAAGGAGCAGCTCCCGCGCGCCAGGCCAGCCGGGCCAAGGCCCAGCCAGCCGCCACCGCCCCCAGCCCCTCGCGCGAAGCCGAGTCCCAGCGGGACTCTAGGCCGCCCCCCCCCCTTTTTTGCCCCTTGGCCAAGTCACACCCCCCTCCTAGTATATATACTCACCCCCCCTCTCCCCACACCACCTCAAGCCCCAAGCCGCCGCCGCCTTAAGCCGTCGCCGCCGCCCGGAGCCCCACCTCCCGAGGTAGCCGTGCCGCCTCTTCTTTTCCTCGGTTCGGTTTTTCTTCTAGAAAACCGTTCCGGTTCTTCTCTTTTTTCTTCCGGTTTTTCTTCCGGTTTTGTTTCGGTTTTCTTCCGAAACCCTAGATCGGTTTTCATTCTTCTTTCGGACCGTTCGTCTCAACAAACGTGATCACCGATTTTTCCCGGTTAACGACGCCCGTTCGTTTAACCGTTCATCTCTTTCTTTTCGTCGGATTTATTCCACGATCGCGATCTCAGATCCGATCTTCGTTCTAGTCTTTCTTCCCGCTCGTTTATCGGAATCAGGTGATTCAAGTGCCTGGAGTATCGTCTCGAAACCGCCATTCCATCTAATCAACTTGAACAAGCCTTTGCTACATTAAAATTTGACCTAGTTTCAACTTGCTAGAACCGAGTTGTTTTCTTCCGCCGTTTGTTTTTCCGTCGTCTGTTCGGTTCTTTCTTTCTTTGCAACCGGAGTTCTTAAGTTAAAATTTCTGGTTCATTCTCTTGTTCGAGTTTTACCTGTGCATTAGATGAGTACTTATTGTGTGCTTGTTGTTTGTCTGCGATAGATCACCCGGATTGCGCCGCTTGTTACTTCAAAACCCTAGGTCTCGCGGATTATCAGCAAGGCAAGTAACACTTTGATCATACCTTTTCTACAACCCATGTTTTATTGCATTAGATCAATCCTCTCACATTGCATGATTAGGATCTAATTAAATTGTGGGATGGGAAGTAGATGAGGTAGTACCTATTACCTGTATTATTATCAAACCTTTGGGAGTTACTTCTACGTTTGCTTATTATGCCATGCTATGCTAGTAGACGTGGATTGGGTGAGTGATATCCATGACAGATGTGAGATTGATAATTAAGGGTTTATCTAAGGTGGCAACTTAAACACACATCTGGGTGGATTGAGGCACCTGATGTCTATCAGGACTTGCCTGTTTTATTTCGGACCGCCACCCAGGCTCAAAGGGATCATAAGATCATTCATGCTAGTAACTTCCGTGTGCAGCCACAAGCCATTATGGGCTCTGGCATAGTTGACTAAGTCGTGCGAACTCTTACAGGGTAGACTAGCAGATGTAGGGGAAAGTAGGTGTACCGGTCTATCCATCTAAGGTGCTAGCGCTTCTGAAAGACTGTGTCTCGGTCATCCATCTTCTCAAACACCTTGTAGTGCGAGAAACCAAACGGAGGCGATTCAGTCTTGTGGGGAAAAGTGCGCAAACCTCTGCAGAGTGTAACAAACTAATCATGATTAGTCGTGTCCCCGGTTATGGACAACTTGAGTATCTAGTACTTGAATATCATGTGAATCTCATCACGTTACTTCTAATTAATGTTGTTGGGTTTTAATTACTTAATTGGGATCGGAATGCTGTCAACCATTCTCGATGTTTAACAACTACCATGATAGTTAAATAAATTTATTCCTTTGCAGTAGGGAAAAACTGGCTTTACGCAAAACTGTAACCATAGAGCTTTCCACCAGCCATATATGCATATAGTATAGCTGTTTCATTCCATTACTCTCTATGTGTTACATTGCCAGCATATTCCATGTGCTGACCCATTTTCGGGCTGCAACTTTCATGTTGCAGACTTTTCAGACGACGAGTAAGGTGCTTTTAGGTTGTGGTTCTATACTCAGTGATGCCGTTGGAGTTGATGGACCCATTTATCTTCCGAGCCTTCCGCTGTTATCGTTATTAGATGGCCTTAAGCCATATTTATTGTAATAAGTTCTCTTTGAGACAACGATGTAATAAGTGTGTGATTGCCACTCTGCTATAAATCCTTCGATGTACTGTGTGGCGTCAGCATTACTGATCCAGGGATGACACCGGAGCACAGTAGACTTGATCCATTCGGGTCAGGTCGCTACATTTATGCCGGATTGAATTTTGCTTCCGGAAATCTTTTAGATTCGGCCGCGGGACGCACTTTTATGGAAATCACTTTAGGTGAAGCTACCAAACTCCTAGATAATATTATGGTTAATTATTTTCAATGGCACACGGAAAGATCTACTAGTAAAAAAAAGTGCATGCAATTGAAGAGATTAATGTTTTGAGTGGAAAGATGGATGAACTTATGAAATTGTTTGCTAATAAGAGTGCTCCTACTGATCGTAATGATATGCCTTTCTCTACTTTGATTGAGAATAATAATGAATCTATGGATGTGAATTTTTTTGGTAGGAACAATTTTGGTAACAACGCGTATAGAGGTAATTTTAACCCTAGGCCGTTTCCTAGTAATTCCTCTAATAATTATGGTAATTCCTACAGCAATTCTTATGGAAATTATAATAAGATGCCCTCTGATTTTGATTCTAGTATTAAAGAATTTATTGGTTCGCAAAAGAGTTTCAATGCTTTGATTGAAGAAAAATTGCATAAGATTGATGAGTTGGCTAGGAACGTGGATAGAATTTCTCTTGATGTTGATTCTTTGAAACTTAGATCTGTTCCACCTAAGCATGATATCAATGAGTCTCTCAAATCCATGAGAATTTCCATTGATGAGTGCAAAGAAAGAACCGCTAGGATGCGTGCTAAGAAAGATTGCTTTGTGAAAGCGCGTTCTTCTAGTTTTCATGACAATAAGGATGAAGATCTAAAAGTGATTGATGTGTCCCCTATTAAATCTTTGTTTTGCAATATGAATCTTGATAATGATGGGACTGGAGATGAGTCAACTTTAGTTAGAAGGCGTCCCAAAAATTCGGAGTTTCTATATCTTGATGCAAAAATTGATAAAAGTGGGATTGAAGAGGTTAAAACTTTAAATAGCAATGAACCCACTATCTTAGATTTCAAGGAATTTAATTATTATAATTTATCTTTGATAGATTTTATTTCCTTGTTGCAATCCATGCTAAATTCTCCTCATGCTTATAGTCAAAATAAAGCTTTTACTAAACATATCATTGATGCTTTCATGCAATCTTATGAAGAAAAACTTGAGTTGGAAGTTTATATCCCTAGAAAAGTTTATGATGAGTGGGAACCTACAATAAAAATTAAAATTAAAGATCATGAATGCTATGCTTTGTGTGATTTTGGTGCTAGTGTTTCCACGATCCCAAAAACTTTGTGTGATTTGCTAGGTTTCCGTGAATTTGATGATTGTTCTTTAAACTTGCACCTTGTGGATTCCACTATCAAGAAACCTATGCGAAGGATTAATGATTTTATTATTTTTGCAAATAGGAATTATGTGCCCGTAGATTTCATTGTTCTTGATATAGATTGCAATCCTTCATGTCCTATTATTCTTGGTAGACCTTTCCTTAGAACGATTGGTGCAATTATTGATATGAAGGAAGGGAATATTAGATTCCAATTTCCGTTAAGGAAAGGCATGGAACACTTCCCTATAAAGAAAATTAAATTACCTTATGAATCTATTATGAGAGCCACTTATGGATTTCCTACCAAATATGGCAATACCTAGATCTATCTTCGCTTTTATGCCTAGCTAGGGGCGTTAAACGATAACGGTTGTTGGGAGGCAACCCAATTTTATTTTTATTCCTTGCTTTTTGCTCCTGTTTAGTAATAAATAATTTATCTAGCCTCTGTTTTGGTTGTGTTTTTTGTGTTTAACTAGTGTTTGTGCCAAGTAGAACCGTTCGGAAGACTTGGGGAAAGTCTTTTTGATCTTGCTGTAAAAAAACATAAACTTTAGCGCTCACGAGAATTGCTGCCATTTTTTATTGGAGAGTTCTATTTAGGAAATTCTTTTTGAAGATAATTAATAGATAAATTTCTCACGTCCAGAAATTTATTTTAGAATTTTTGGGGTTCCAGAAGTTTGCGTTAGTTACAAATTACTACAGACTTTTCTGTATTTGACAGATTCTGTTTTTCGTGTGTTGTTTGCTTATTTTGTTGAATCTATGGCTAGTAATAGAGTTTATATACCATAGAGAAGTTGGAATAAAGTAGGTTTAACAAAAATATAAATAAAGAATGAGTTCATTATAGTACCTTGAAGTGGTGTTTTGTTTTGTTTCGCTAACGAAGCTCACGAGATTTTCTATTTAAGTTTTGTGTTGTGAAGTTTTCAAGTTTTGGGTAAAGATTTGATGGATTATGGAACAAGCGGTGGCAAGAGCCTAATCTTGGGGATGACCATGGCACCTCAAGGTAAATCCAAGGACACCAAAAATCCTAAGCTTGGGGATGCCCCGGAAGGCATCCCCTCTTTCGTCTTCGTTCATCGGTAAATTACTTGGAGCTATATTTTTATTCGCCACATGATATGTGTTTTGCTTGGAGCGTCTTGTATGATTTGATTCTTTTCTTTTTAGTTTACCACAATCATCCTTGCTGTACACACCTTTTGAGATAGACACACATGAATTGAAATTTTTTAGAATACTCTATGTGCTTCACTTATATCTTTTGAGCTATATCGTTTTTGCTCTAGTGCTTTACTTATATCTTTTAGAGCACGGTGGTGGTTTTATTTTATAGAAATAATTGATATATCATGCTTCACTTATATTATTTTGAGAGTCCTTTAGAACAACATGGCAATTTTCTTTTAGGCATAATAAAAACTTTGATATAAGTGCATTGAATACTAAGAGAAGTTTGATACTTGATGATTGTTTTGAGATATGGAGATGGTGATATTGGAGTAATGCTAGTTGAGTAGCTGTGAATTTGAGAAATTCTTGTGTTGTAGTTTGTGATTCCCGTAGCATGCACGTATGGTGAACCGTTATCTGATGAAGTCGGAGCATGCTTTATTTATTGATTGCCTTCCTTATGAGTGGCGGTCGGGGATGAGCGATGGTCTTTTCCTACCAATCTACCCCCCTAGGAGCATGCATGTCATACTTTGTTTCAATAACTAATAGATTTTTGCAATAAGTATGTGAGTTCTTTATGACTAATGTTGAGTCCATGGATTATACGCACCCTCACCCTTCCACATTTGCTAGCCTCTCTAGTACCGCGCAACTTTCGCCAGTATCATAAACCCACCATATACCTTCCTCAAAACAGCCACGATACCTACCTATTATGGCATTTCCATAGCCATTCCGAGATATATTGCCATGCAACTTTCCACCGTTCCGTTATTGTGACACGCTTCATCATTGTCATATTGCCATGCATGATCATGTGGTTGACATCGTATTTGTGGCAAAGCCACCGTTCATAATTTTCCATACATGCCACTCTTGATTCATTGCTTATCCCGGTACACCGCCGGAGGCATTCACATAGAGTCATATTTTGTTCTAAGTATTGAGTTGTAATTATTGAGTTGTAAGTAAAAACAAGTGTGATGATCATTATTAGAGCATTGTCCCAGTGAGGAAAGGATGATGGAGACTATGATTCCCCCACAAGTCGGGATGAGACTCCAGACGAAACATAAAAAAATGAAAAAAGAGAGAAAGAGGCCAAAAGAAAAAAAAATTAAGAAGGCCCAAATAAAAAAATATAAAAAATGAGAGAAAAGAGAGAAGGGACAATGTTACTATCCTTTTTCCACACTTGTGCTTCAAAGTAGCACCATGATCTTCATGATAGAGAGTCTCCTATGTTGTCACTTTCATAAACTAGTGGGAATTTTACATTATAGAACTTGGCTTGTATATTCCAATGATGGGCTTCCTCAAATTGCCCTAGGTCTTCATGAGCAAGCAAGTTGGATGCACACCCACTTAGTTTCTTTTGTTGAGCTTTCATACACTTATAGCTCTAGTGCATCTGTTGCATGGCAATCCCTACTCACTCACATTGATATCTATTAATGAGCATCTCCATAGCCTGTTGATACGCCTAGTTGATGTGAGACTATCTTCTCCTTTTTGTCTTCTCCACAACCACCATTCTATTCCACCATAGTGCTATATCCATGGCTCACGCTCATATATTGCATGAAGATTGAAAAAGTTTGAGAATATCAAAAGTATGAAACAATTGATTGGCTTGTCATCGGGGTTGTGCATGATTTAATATTTTGTGTGATGAAGATAGAGCATAGCCAGACTATATGGTTTTGTAGGGATAACTTTCTTTGGCCATGTTATTTTGAGAAGACATGATTGCTTAGTTAGTATGCTTGAAGTATTATTATTTCTATGTAAACATTAAAATTTTATCTTGAATGTTTCGGATCTGAACATTCATGCCACTATAAAGAAAAATTACATTGAGAAATATGTTAGGAAGCATTCCACATCAAAAATTCTTTCTTTATCATTTACCTACGCGAGGACGAGCAGGAATTAAGCTTGGGGATGCTTGATACGTCTCCAATGTATCTATAATTTTTGATTGCTCCATGCTATTGTATTATCTATTTTGGATGTTAATGGGCTTGTTTCTACACTTCTATATTATTTTTGGGACTAACCTATTAACCGGAGGCCCAACCCAAATTGCTGTTTTTTTGCCTATTTTAGTGTTTCGCCGAAAAAGAATATCAAACGGAGTCCAAACATGGGCCCCTCATTGCTCCACCGACCTACTTCTTCCTCCTATATATATCCATATACCCCGCAAACATCAAAGAGCACCACGAAACCCTATTTCCACCGCCACAACCTTTTGTACCCAAGAGATCCCATCTTGGGGCCTTTTCCGGAGCTCCGCCGGAGGGGGCATCGATCACGGAGGGCCTCTACATCAACTCCATGGCCCCTCTGATGATGTGTGAGTAGTTTACTTCAGATCTTCGGGTCCATAGCTAGTAGCTAGATGGCTTCTTCTCTCTCTTTGGATCTCAATACAAAGTTCTCCTCGACTCTCTTGGAGATCTATTCGATGTAATCTTCTTTTGCGGTGTGTTTGTCGAGATCCGATGAATTGTGGGTTTACGATCAAGTCTATCTATGAACAATATTTGAATCTTGTCTGAATTCTTTTATGTATGATTGGTTTATCTTTGCAAGTCTCCTTGAATTATCAGTTTGGTTTGGCCTACTAGATTGATCTTTCTTGCAATGGGAGAAGTGCTTAGCTTTGTGTTCAATCTTGCGGTGCTCGATCCCAGTGACAGAAAGGGAAACGACACGTATTGTATTGTTGCCATTGAGGATAAAAAGATGGGGTCTACATCATATTGCATGAGTTTATCCCTCTACATCATGTCATCTTGCTTAAGGTGTTACTCTATTCTTATGAACTTAATACTCTAGATGCATGCTGGATAGCGATCGATGTGTGGAGTAATAGTAGTAGATGCAGAATCGTTTCGGTCTACTTGTCACAGACGTGATGCCTATATACATGATCATGCCTAGATATTTTCATAATTATTCGCTTTTCTATCAATTGCTCGACAGTAATTTGTTCACCCACCGTAATACTTATGCTATCTTGAGAGAAGCCACTAGTGAAACCTATGGCCCCGGGTCTATTCTCCATCATATAAGTTTTCAATCTATTTTATTTTGTAACCTTTACTTTCAATCTATATCATAAAAATACCAAA
This sequence comes from Triticum urartu, assembly GCF_056163025.1. Taxonomy (NCBI): domain Eukaryota; kingdom Viridiplantae; phylum Streptophyta; class Magnoliopsida; order Poales; family Poaceae; genus Triticum; species Triticum urartu. The sequence goes on from NC_141879.1 coordinate 473,365,611, forward strand.
AATATTTATCTTATTATTATCATCTCTATCAGATCTCACTCTTGCAAGTGGTCATGAAGGGATTGGTAACCCCTTTATCGCATTGGTTGCGAGGTTCTTATTTGTTTGTGTAGGTACGAGGTGACTCGCGCGTGGTCTCCTACTGGATTGATACCTTGGTTCTCAAAAACTGAGGGAAATACTTACGCTGCTTTACTGCATCACCCTTTCCTCTTCAAGGGAAAACCAATGCAGTGCTCAAGAGGTAGCAATGAGCATCACCCTTACCTCTCCGATACACGGAGTGACAAATCCTAATCTCGATATATGCCAACTCAACAAACACCTTCAGAGACACCTGCAGAGCATATTTATAATCACCCAGTTACGTTGTGATGTTTGATAGCACACAAGGTGTTCCTCCGGTATTCGGGAGTTGCATAATCTCATAGTGAGATGAACATGTATAAGTCATGAAGAAAGTAATAGCAATAAAACTCAACGATCATAATGCTAAGCTAACGGATGGGTCTTGTCCATCACATCATTCTCTAATGATTTGATCACGTTCACCAAATGAGAACACATGTCTATGGTCAGGAAACTTAACCATCTTTGATTAACGAGCTAGTCTAGTAGAGGCATACTAGGGACACTTTGTTTTGTCTATGTATTCACACATGTATCAAGTTTCTGGTTAATACAATTCTAGCATGAATAATAAACATTTATCATGATATAAGGAAATAAAATAATAACTTTATCATTGCCTCTAGGGAATATTTCCATCAGTGCATTACCGAGAGGGCCCAGAGATACCTCTTCGATACTCGGAGTGACAAATCCTAATCTCGATCTATGCCAACTCAACAAACACCTTCGGAGATACCTATAGAGCATCTTTATAATCACCCAGTTACGTTGTGATGTTTGATATCACACAAGGCATCCCTCCGGTATCCGGGAGTTGCAAAATCTCATTGTCAAAGGAATATGTATATGACATCAATAAAGCTATAGCAATAAAACTGAACGATCATTATGCTAAGCTAATGGATGGGTCTTGTCCATCACATCATTCTCCTAATGATGTGATCCCGTTCATCAAATGACAACACATGTCTATGGTTAGGAAACTTAACCATCTTTGATTAACGAGTTATTGTAGTAGAGGCTTACTAGGGACACGGTGTTTTGCCTATGTATCCACACATGTATCAAGTTTCCAGTTAATACAATTCTAGCATGAATAAGAAACATTTATCATGATATACGGAAATATAAAATAACAACTTTATTATTGCCTCTAGGGCATATTTCCTCCACACACGTCAACAAGATTTGGTAGATACAACTAATTAACCAACTAAAAAATTATAAGAATACCACCTGTGCGGCCAATGGGGGTGGATCAAGACCATAGACAACACGAGGCAGAGTATATTGGCTGGGATACAAACTTTTAAAAGGGGCCATATATGGAGAGTAGACAATGGTGCTAATATCAAAATTTGGGAAGATCATTGGATCCCATTCAGTCCATCAAGGAAAGTGATAACACTGAGAAACAATATTCTTCTGGCCACTATAGAGAAGTTAATTAACCCACTCACTAGCGGTTGGGATGAGGAGTTGACCTCTTACATGTTCAATCCCGTGGACTCAATAGGAATTTTTAGAAAAACTATTGTCCCGGGTATAGTAGATGCCTTTGTTGCATGGAACATGGCAAAATATGGGACGCTCTCTGTACGATCAATGTATTATACTAAATGTCATCATCAATTTGGAGGTATAATTGGAAGGAAAGATGAGAAGAGTGGATCAGTACCAAACCCAGTATGGGAGGTGATGTGGAGATTGCAAATTCCTAGCGGAGTAAAGATCTTGTGACGTGCGCTCCATGGAACAACTCCAGATTTATCTGTACTTGTGAATCACCACATCAACTAGTGAGTGTCGTATTTGCAGGTGGGGCACGGACGATATCAAACATCTCATGTTCACTTGTAAGCGGCCCAAGGAGGCATGGAAGTTGTTGAGGGTACATGAAATGATATATTCAATGGTTCGGCTAGACAAGTCAGGCTCAGAAATGGCGTAAATTCTAACTAGTCTGGATACTCGCTATCTGGGTTTTGGCCACATGGGTTGGAAGGAAATCATTGATGTAGGAGCTTGGTATATCTGGTGGCAAAGGAGAGAAGTGGTTAAAGGAGCTAATGTTGTACTAGTCATGAATACCATCTTTTCTATCTAGGCTTTGACTTTAAACTTTGCCAAAGCAGCAAAGCGCCCAGTCCAGGATGAGGTTAAATTTGGTGAAGCCACTAGAGTCCTACAAATTAAAAATCTCATTAGTTTGCAATTAGTCGTCTCACAAGCTGAAAGTTTGCATGGTCACGTGGTTGATATGTTGTAGTTGCAACCTATTTGGGAGTGAGTCAAAACATGTGGCCGTGTTTAAGCTGCACAACCCCAAGTTCCCAAGCATGCAACTGGTGAGCAAGTGCTTAGATGAGCACCTACAATGCGTGCCATAGAAAAATGCATCAAATTAAAATGCTCTACCACAAAAAAAGTCAAATTTCATCATAATTATGCTAGATCCCACTGACAGTTTACACCATCATCTAAGGCCTTCTTTGGTTCATAGGAATTTTGTAGGAATTGTAAAGGATAAGAACTTTATAGGAAAATTTTCTTTGAAGCCCTTTGGTTTGTGGGAATGAATCCCTATTCCTGTGTAGGATAGGATTCAATCCTTCACATTTCAAAGGAAAAAAACATCAGCCTAGATTCAATGGAAAAATTCATATCCCATGCATCAAATGACATGTCTTCCTCTATAGGAATTGAGATGCATGTCATATCATTTGCTATGTTTTCCTATTTGAGGGAGTCGTGGATTAGGGGGTCTCCGGACAGCCGGACTATATCCTTTGGCCGGATTGTTGGACTATGAAGATACAAGATTGAAGACTTCATCCCGTGTCCAGATGGGACTCTACTTGGCGTGGAAGGCAAGCTAGGAAATACGGATATGTATATCTCCTCCTTTGTAACCGACCTTGTGTAACCCTAGCCTCCTCCGGTATCTATATAAACCGGAGGGTTTTAGTCCGTAGGACAACAGACAATAACACCATAGGCTAGCTTCTAGGGTTTAGCCTCTCCGATCTCGTGGTAGATCAACTCTCGTACTACTCATATTATCAAGAATAATCAAGCAAGACGTAGGGTTTTACCTCCATCAAGAGGGCCCAAACCTGGGTAAAACATCGTGTCCCCTGCCTCCTATTACCATCCGTCTTAGACGCATGGTTTGGGACCCCCTACCCAAGATCCGCCGGTTTTGGCACCGACATTGGTGCTTTCATTGAGAGTTCCTCTGTGTCATCATCATTAGGCTTGATGGATCCTTCAATCATTGATAGCGATGCAGTTCAGGGTGAGACTTTTCTCCCCGGACATTTCTTTGTGTTCGGCGGCTTCGCACTGCGGGCCAACTCGCTTGGCCATCTGGAGCAGATCGAGAGTTACGCCCCTGGCCACTAGGTCAGGTTTGGAAGCTTAAACTACACAGCTGATATCCGCGGAGACTTGATCTTCGACGGATTCGAGCCCCTGTTTAGTGCGCCACACAGTCACGATGAGCATGATTTAACTTTGCCATCGGACAGTGTCCAGGAGATCGCGCCGGCAACCGCTCCGACCCTCAATTCGGAGCTAGTTGCGCCATCCATGGACGGGTGGATAGACCCCGCCATGGAGGCAGCACTCTCATTAGCGATCGAGCCGAGTATTGACCTTACCCTTCACGGGAGCCGTGACGCCGAACTACCGGATTCCTCCCCGGCCACGGACTCCGAACCGCCTGCACCCGTGCCTATCGAATCCGACTGGGCGCCGATCATGGAGTTTACCTCCGCGGATATTTTTCAGCACTCGCCCTTCGGCGACATACTGAACTCATTAAGGTCTCTCTCCTTGTCAGGAGAGTCCTGGCCAAACTATGTCCGGCAGGATTAGGATGCGGATGACGAAGAAATTGGCCGCCCACCCACCACCCACTTAGTAGCCACTGTCGACGACTTAACCGACATGCTTGACTTCGACTCCGAAGACATCGACGGTATGGACGATGATGCGGGAGACGAAGAGGAACCAATGCCCACAAGGCACTGGACAGCCACCTCATCATATGATATATACATGGTGGACACACCCAAGAAGGCAATGGCGACGAGACAACGGAGGATGACCCCTCCAAGAAGCAACCCAAGCAGCGACGTCAGCGGCGCCGCTCTAAGTCTCGCCAAAGAAAAAGCGGTGACACCGGCACAGGAGATAATAGCACTCCGGACAGTGCCGAAGACGACAACAATCCCCTCCAGCAAGATTTAGAGCAGGAGGATGGAGAAGCCAGCCCTCCCGAGAGAGTGGCATATGGAGAGGCGGAGGATGATAATTACATGCCTCCCTCCGAAGACGAGGCAAGCCTCGACGATGACGAATTCGTCGTGCCTGAGGATCCCGTCGAACAAGAGCGCTTCAAGCGCCGGCTTATAGCCACGACAAATAGCTTTAAGAAAAAGCAACAACAGCTTCAAGCTGATCAAGATTTGCTAGCCGACAGATGGACCGAAGTCCTTGCGGCCGAGGAATATAAACTTGAACGCCCCTCCAAGTGTTACCCAAAGTGCAGGTTGCTACCTGCTACATCTTGAGCTTGCGCTGGTTTTCCCCGAAGAGGAAGGGATGATGCAGCAGAGTAGCGTAAGTATTTCCCTCAGTTTTTGAGAACCAAGGTATCAATCCAGTAGGAGCCCACGCTCAACTCCCTCATACCTACACAAAGCGATAGCTACTCGCAACCAACGCGATTAGGGGTTGTCAATCCCTTCACGGTAACTTAAGAGAGTGAGATCTGATAGATATAATATTTTTGGTATTTTTGGTATAAAGATGCAAAGTAAAAAGTAAAAGCAAAATAAAAATCAAAGCAAGATTAAAGTGATGGAGATTGATATGATGAGAATAGACCCTGGGGCCATAGGTTTCACTAGTGGCTTCTCTCAAGAGCATAAGTATTCTACGGTGGGTGAACAAATTACTGTTGAGCAATTGACAGAATTGAGCATAGTTATGAGAATATCTAGGCATGATCATGTATATAGGCATCACATCCGTGACAAGTAGATCGAAATGATTCTGCATCTACTACTATTACTCCACTCATCGACCGCTGTCTAGCATGCATCTAGAGTATTAAGTTAAGAACAGAGTAACGCCTTAAGCAAGATGACATGATGTAGAGAGATAAATTCATGCAATATGAAATAAACCCCATCTTGTTATCCTCGATGGAAACGATACAATACGTGCCTTGCTGCCCCTTCTGTCACTGGGTAAGGACACCGCAAGATCAGACCCAAAGCTAAGCACTTCTCCCATGGCATGAACTACCAATCTAGTAGGGCAAACCAAACGGATAATTCGAAGAGACTTGCAAAGATAACCAATCATACATAAAAGAATTCAGAGAAGATTCAAATATTATTCATAGATAGACTTGATCATAAACCCACAATTCATCGGTCTCAACAAACACACCGCAAAAAGAAGATTACATCGAATAGATCTCCACAAGAGAGGGGAGAACTTTGTATTGAGATTCAAAGAGAGAGAAGAAGCCATCTAGCTACTAACTATGGACCCGAAGGTCTGAGGTAAACTACTCACACTTCATGGAGGGGCTAGGATGATGTAGAAGCCCTCCGTGATGATGGCCCTCTTTCGGTGGAGCTCCGGAACAGGCCCCAAGATGGGATCTCGTGGATACAGAAAGTTGCGGCGGTGGAATTAGGTATTTGGCTCCTGTTCTGATCGTTTGGGGGTACGTGTGTATATATAGGAGGAAGAAGTACGCCGGAGGAGCAACGAGGGGCCCACGAGGCAGGGGGCGCGCCCTAGGGGGGGCGCCCCCCACCCTCGTGACCGCCTCTTTTGTTCCTTGGAGCAGGGTCCAAGTCTCCTGGATCACGTTCGGTGAGAAAATCACGTTCCCGAAGATTTTATTCCATTTGGACTCCGTTTGATATTCCATTTATCTGAAACACTAAAATAGGCAAAAAAAACAGCAATTCTGGGCTGGGCCTCAGGTTAATAGGTTAGTCCCAAAAATAATATAAAAGTGGAAAATAAAGCCCAATATAGTCCAAAACAGTAGATAATATAGCATGGAGCAATCAAAAATTATGGATACGTTGGAGACGTATCACTACCCCAACTGTAGGAGGAAGCACCAAACCCTACATCTCCAGCGTATGACGCGGCTGATCAGACACCTCGTGGCCGCGACAGAGAGGCATTTCAGCCAAAAGCTCAGCCCGCACCCCGACGTCACTCAAATAAAAATGTCAGGACATGGGGAAATATGCCAGACTTACGCGGCGTATTGGAGGACAAAGCAAAACACGCAAGATCGATCTACGGATCGGACGGGCGGGCCACTATGGGAGACGATAACCGTCACGTCGGATACAGTAAAAGTAAGTCCAGCCGGGCCGAACACAGCGGACAAGACTCATTTGAGCTGCATTGTGATATAGCCCAGTACAGAGGTGCTGCACACCCCCTATGCTTCACAGACGAAGTAATGGATCACCAAATCCCAGAGGGTTTCAAACCCGTAAATATCGAATCATATGACGGCACAACAGATCATGCGGTATGGATCGAGGACTTCCTCCTGCACATCCACATGGCCCGCGGTGACGATCTACACGCCATCAAATACCTCCCACTCAAACTCAAAGGACCAGCTCGGCATTGGCTCAATAGCCTGCCAGCAGAATCCATTGGCTCAACAGGCCCCAAGATGGGATCTCGTGGATACAGAAAGTTGCGGCGGTGGAATTAGGTTTTTGGCTCCTGTTCTGATTGTTTGGGGGTATGTGTGTATATATAGGAGGAAGAAGTATGCCGGAGGAGCAACGAGGGGCCCACGAGGCAGGGGGGTCGCCCCGCACCCTCATGACCGCCTCTTTTGTTCCTTGGAGTAGGGTCCAAGTCTCCCGGATCACGTTCGGTGAGAAAATCACGTTCCCGAAGATTTTATTCCGTTTGGACTCTGTTTGATATTCCTTTTATCCGAAACACCGAAATAGGCAAAAAAACAGCAATTCTGGGCTGGGCCTCCAGTTAATAGGTTAGTCCCAAAAATAATAGAAAAGTGGAAAATAAAGCCCAATATAGTCCAAAACAGTAGATAATATAGCATGGAGCAATGAAAAATTATAGATACGTTGGAGACGTATCAGGCATCCCCAAGCTTAATTCCTGCTCGTCCTCGAGTAGGTAAATGATAAAAAGAGAATTTTTGATGCGGAGTGCTACTTGGCATAATTTCAATGCAAATCTTCTTAATTGTGGTATTTATATTCAGATTAGAAAGATTCAAGACAAAAGTTTATATTGACATAAAAATAATAATACTTCAAGCATACTAACAAAGCAATTATGTCTTCTCAAAATAACATGGCAAAAGAAAGTTATCCCTACAAAATCATATAGTCTGGCTATGCTCCATCTTCACCACACAAAATATTTAAATCATGCACAACCCCGATGACAAGCCAAGCAATTGTCTCATACTAACTTTTTCAAAACTTTTTCAATCTTCACGCAATAAATGAGCGTGAGCCATGGATATAGCACTATAGGTGGAATAGAATGGTGGTGGTGGAGAAGACAAAAAGGAGGGGAAGATAGTCTCACATCAACTTGGCGTATCAACGGGCTATGGAGATGCCCATCAATAGATATCAATGTGAGTGAGTAGGGATTGCCATGCAACGGATGCACTAGAGCTATAAATGTATGAAAGCTCAACAAAATAAACTAGTGGGCGTGCATCCAACTTGCTTGCTCACGAAGACCTATTGCAATTTGAGGAAGCCCATTATTGGAATATACAAGCCAAGTTCTATAATGAAAAATTCCCACTAGTATATGGAAGTGACAACATATGAGACTCTCTATATGAAGAACATGGTGCTACTTTGAAGCACAATATATGAGACTCGCTATATCATGGTGCTACTTTGAAGCACAAGTGTGGAAAAAAGATAGTAGCATTGCCCCTTTTTTTGGGCCTTCTTTTTTTTCTTTGGCCTTTTTTTTATTTGGGGCAATGCTCTATTGAATGATGATCATCACACTTTTATTTATTATAACTCAATGATTACAACTCGATTCTAAAATAAAGTATGACTCTATATGGATGCCTCCGGCGGTGTACCGGGATATGCAATGAATCAAGAGTGACAAGTATGAGAATATTATGAACGGTGGCTTTGCCACAAATACTATGTAAACTACATGATCATGCTAAGCAATATGACAATGATGAATGTGTCATGATGAACTAGATGGTGGAAAGTTGCATGGCAATATATCTCGGAATGGCTATGGAAATGCCATAATAGGTAGGTATGGTGGCTGTTTTGAGGAAGGTATATGGTAGGTGTATGATACCGGCAAAAGGTGCGCGGTATTAGGGAGGCTTGCAAAGGTGGAAGGGTGAGAGTGCGTATAATCCATGGACTCAACATTAGTCATAAAGAAATCATATACTTATTGCAAAAATCTAGAAGTTATCAAAGCAAAGTATTACGCACATGCTCCTAGGGGGATAGATTGGTAGGAAAAGACCATCGCTCGTCCCCGACCGCCACTCATAAGGAAGAAAATCAACAAATAAATCATGCTCCGACTTCGTTACATAACGGTTCACCATATGTGCATGCTACGGGAATCACAAACCTTAACACAGGTATTCTTTAAATTCACAACTACTCAACTAGCATGACTTTAATATTATCACCTCCATATCTCAAAATAATTATCATGATTCAATATTTTCTTAGTATTCAACACACTCAAAAGAAAGTTTCACAAATCTTGAATACCAAGCATATTATTATTAAGCAAATTACCATGCTATTAAGAGACTCTCAAAATAATTTAAGTGAAGCATGAGAGATCAATAGTTTCTTTAAAACAAATCCACTACCGTGCTCTAAAAGATCTAAGTGAAGCACATAGAGAAAAATTATAACACTCAAAAGATATAAGTGAAGCACATAGAGCAAAACTACTACGCTCAAAAGATATAAGTGAAGCACATAGAGCAAAATTATCTAGCTCAAAAGATATAAGTGAAGCACATAGAGTATTCTATCAAATTTTAATTCATGTATGGCTCTCTCAAAAGGTGTGTACAGCAAGGATGATGGTGGCATACTAAGACACAAAGACACAAATAATAAAAGACGCTCCAAGCAAAACACATATCATGTTGGTGAATAAAAATATAGCTCCAAGTAAATTACCGATGGAAGTGGACGAAAGAGGGGGTGCCTTCCGGGGCATCCCCAAGCTTTGACTTTTTGATGTCCTTGGATTATCTTGGGGGTGCCATGGGCATCCCGAAGCTTAGGCTCTTGCCACTCCTTGTTCCATGATCCATCAAAAGAATTCACCCAAAACTTGAAAACTTCACAACACAAAACTCAAAATAGAAAACTCGCGAGCTCCGTTAGCGAAAGAAAACAAAAGACCACTTCAAGGTACTGTAATGAACTCATTATTTATTTATATTGGTGTTAAACCTAATGTATTCCAACTTCTCTATGGATTATAAACTATTTTACTAGCCATAGATTCATCAAAATAAGCAAACAACACACGAAAAACAGAATCTGTCAAAAACAGAACAGTCTGTAGTAATCTGTAGCTAGCGCAAGATCTGGAACCCCAAAAATTCTAAAATAAATTGCTGGACGTGAGGAATGTATCTATTAATCATCTGCAAAAATAATTAACTAAATATCACTCTTCAAATAAAAATTACAGCAGTTCTCGTGAGCGCTAAAGTTTCTGTTTTTTACAGCAAGTTCAACAAGACTTTCCCCAAGTCTTCCCAACAGTTCTACTTGGCACAAACACTAATTAAACAAAAAAAACACAACCAAAACAGAGGCTAAATAATTTATTTATTACTAAGAAGGAGCAAAAGGCAAGGAATAAAAATAAAATTGGGTTGCCTCCCAACAAGCGTTATCGCTTAACGCCCCTAGCTAGGCATAAAAGCGAGGATAGATCTAGGTATTGCCATCTTTGGTAGGCAATCCATAAGTGGCTCTCATGATAGTTTCATATGGTAATCTTATTTTCTTTCTTGGAAAGTGTTCCATGCCCTTTTTAATGGAAATTGAAATCTAATATTCCCTTCCTTCATATCAATAATCGCACCAACCGTTCTAAGGAAAGGTCTACCAAGAATAATAGGGCAAGAAGGATTGCAATCTATATCAAGAACAATGAAATCTACGGGCACATAATTCCTATTTGCAACAATAAGAAAATCATTAATCCTTCCCATAGGCTTCTTAATAGTGGAATCCGCAAGATGCAAGTTTAGAGAGCAATCATCAAAATTACGGAAATCTAGTAAATCACACAAAATTTTGGGAATAGTAGAGACACTAGCACCCAAATCACACAAAGCATAGAACTCATGATCTTTAATTTTATTTTTAATAGTTGGTTCCCACTCATCATAGAGTTTTCTCGGGATAGAAACTTTCAACTCAAGTTTTTCTTCATAAGATTGCATCAAGGCATCAACAATATGTTCGGTGAAGGCTTTATTTTGACTATAAGCATGTGGAGAATTTAGCACGGATTGCAACAAGGAAATACAATCAATTGAAGAGCAACTTTCATAATTAAATTCCTTGAAATCCAATATAGCGGGTTTAGCATCATCTAGATTTTTATTTCTTTCAATCCCACTTTCATCAATTTCATCATTAAGATCTAAATACTCCGAATTTTTAGAACGCCTTCTAGGTAAAGGAAGATCATATTCAGTTTCATCAAGATTCATATTGCAAAATAAAGATTTAATAGGGGACACATCAATAACTTTTAGATCTTCATCTTGATTTTCATAGGTATTGGAGGAACACGCTTTAATAAAGGCATCTTTGGAAGCACGCATCCTAGCGGTTCTTTCCTTGCACTCATCAATGGAAATTCTCATGGCTTTGAGAGACTCATTGATATCAAGCTTAGGAGGAATAGATCTAAGCTTTAAAGAATCAACCTCAAGAGAAATTCTACCAATGTTTCTAGCCAAATCATCAACTTTAAGCAATTTCTCCTCAAGCAAAGCATTAAAATTCTTTTGTGAATTCATAAACTCTTTAACACTAGTCTCAAATTGAGAGGGCATCTTATTATAATTTCAATAAGAGTTGTTGTAGGAATTCCCATAATTATTAGAAGGATTACTAGGATATGGCCTAGGATTAAAATTCCCTCTATAAGCATTGTTACCAAAATTATTTCTACCAACAAAATTCACATCCATAGATTCATTGTTATTCTCAATCAAAGTAGACAAAGGCATACCATTAGGATCAGAAGAAATACTCTTAGTAGCAAATAATTTCATAAGTTCGTCCATCTTTCCACTCAACACATTAATTTCTTCTATCGCATGCACCTTTTTATTAGAAGATCTTCAGTATGCCATTGAGAATAATTAACCATAATATTATCTAGGAGTTTAGTAGCATCTCCTAAAGTGATTTCCATAAAAGTGCCTCCCGCTGCCGAATCTAAAAGATTTCTAGAAGCAAAATTCAATCCGGCATAAAAAATTTGTATAATCATCCACAAATTCAAACCATGAGTAGGGCAATTACATATCATTAATTTCATTCTCTCCCAAGCTTGTGCAACATGTTCATGATCAAGTTGTTTAAAGTTCATAATATCGTTTCTAAGAGAGATGATCTTAGCGGGAGGAAAATACTTAGAGATAAAAGCATCTTTGCACTTGTTCCATGAATCAATACTATTCTTAGGCAAAGACGAAAACCAAGCTTTAGCACGATCTCTAAGCGAAAAAGGAAATAGCTTCAATTTAACGACATCATTATTGACATCTTTTTTCTTTTGCATATCACATAAATCAACGAAGCTATTCAGATGAGTAGCGGCATCTTCACTAGGAAGGCCGGCGAATTGATCTTTCATAACAAGATTCAACAAAGCAGTATTAATTTCACAAGATTCAGCGTCGGTAAGAGGGAAATCAGAGTGCTAAGGAAATCATTATTATTGGTATTGGTGAAGTCACACAATTTAGTAGTATCTTGAGCCATCGCGACAAACAAGCAATCTAACACACAAGCAAACAAAAAGCAAGCGGGCAAAAAGAGGCAAATAGAGAGGGAGGATAGAGAGAGAGGCGAATAAAACGGCAAGGGTGAATTGGGGGGAGAGGAAAATGAGAGGCAAATGGCAAATAATGTAATGCGAGAGATAGGGATTGTGATGGGTACTTGGTATGCTGACTTTTTGCGTAGACTCCCCGGCAATGGCGCCAGAAATCCTTCTTGTGTTGGTTTTCCCTGAAGAGGAAGGGATGATGCAGCAGCTAGAGTAAGTATTTCCATTAGTTTTTGAGAACCAAGGTATCAATCCAGTAGGAGCCCACGCTCAAGTCCCTCGTACCTGCACAAAGCGATAGCTACTCGCAACCAACGTGATTAGGGGTTGTCAATCGCTTCACGGTCACTTACGAGAGTGAGATCTGATAGATATAATATTTTTTGTATTTTTGGTATAAAGATGCAAAGTAAAAAGTAAAAGCAAAATAAAAAGCAAAGTAAGATTAAAGTGATGGAGATTGATATGATGAGAATAGACCCGGGGGCCATAGGTTTCACTAGTGGCTTCTCTCAAGAGCATAAGTATTCTATGGTGGGTGAACAAATTACTGTTGAGCAATTGACAGAATTGAGCATAGTTATGAGAATATCTAGGCATGATCATGTATATAGGCATCACGTCTGTGACAAGTAGATCGAAACGATTCTGCATCTACTACTATTACTCCACTCATCGACCACTATCCAACATGCATCTAGAGTATTAAGTTAAAAACAGAGTAACGCCTTAAGCAAGATGACATGATGTAGAGAGATAAATTCATGCAATATGAAATAAACCCCATCTTGTTATCCTCGATGGCAACGATACAATACGTGCCTTGCTGCCCCTTCTGTCACTGGGTAAGGACACCGCAAGATCGGACCCAAAGCTAAGCACTTCTCCCATGGCAAGAACTACCAATCTAGTTGGCCAAACCAAACGGATAATTCGAAGAGACTTGCAAAGATAACCAATCATACATAAAAAAATTCAGAGAAGATTCAAATATTATTCATAGATAGACTTGATCATAAACCCACAATTCATCGATCTCAACAAACACAGCACAAAAAGAAGATTTCCCTCGTGACCGCCTCTTTTGTCCAATGGAGCAGGGTCCAAGTCTCCTGGATCACGTTCGGTGAGAAAATCATGTCCCGAAGATTTTATTCCGTTTGGACTCCGTTTGATATTCCGTTTATCCGAAACACTAAAATAGGAAAAAAAACAGCAATTCTGGGCTGGGCCTCAGGTTAATAGGTTAGTCCCAACAATAATATAAAAGTGGAAAATAAAGCCCAATATAGTCCAAAACAGTAGATAATATAGCATGGAGCAATCAAAAATTATAGATACGTTGGAGACGTATCACTACCCCGACTGGAGGAGGAAGCACCAAACCCTACATCTCCAGCGTATGACGCGGCTGATCGGACACCTCGTGGTCGCGACAGAGAGGCACTTCAGCCAAAAGCTCAGCCCGCACCCCAACGTCACTCAAATAAAAATGTCAGGACATGGGGAAATACGCCATACTTACGCGACGTATTGGAGGACAAAGCAAAACACACAAGATCGATCTACGGATCGCGCAGGTGCGCCACTATGCGAGGCGATAACCGTCATGCCGGATACAGTAAAAGTAAGTCCGGCCGGGCCGAACACAGCGGACAAGACTCATTTGAGCTACGTCACGATATAGCCCAGTATAGAGGCGCTGCAGACCCCCTATGCTTCACAGACGAAGTAATGGATCACCAAATCCCAGAGGGTTTCAAACCCGTAAATATCGAATCATATGACGGCACAACAGATCCTGCGGTATGGATCGAGGACTTCCTCCTACACATCCACATGGCCCGCGGTGACGATCTACACGCCATCAAATACCTCCCACTCAAACTCAAAGGACCAGCTCGGCATTGGCTCAACAGCCTGCCAGCAGAATCCATTGGCTGTTGGGAAGATCTGGAAGCCGCATTCCTCGACAACTTCCAGGGCACTTATGTGCGACCACCAGATGCCAATGACTTGAGCCACATAATCCAACAGCCAGAGGAATCGACCAGGCAATTCTGGACATGGTTCCTAACAAAGAAAAATTAAATCGTCGACTGTTCGGATGCAGAGGCCCTAGCAGCTTTTAAGCACAATATCCGCGACGAGTGGCTCGCCCAGCACCTTGGCCAGGAAAAGCCGAAATCTATGGCAGCCCTCACGACACTCATGACCCGCTTTTGCGCGGGAGAAGACAGCTGGCTGGCTCACAGCAATAACATATCAAAGAACAATGGTACTTCGGATACCAAGGATGGCAATAGCAGGTCACGTCGCAACAAACACAAGCGCCGCATCAACAATGACAATACCGAGGATACAGTAGTCAATGCCGGATTCAAAGGCTCTAAACCCGGTCAGCGGAAAAAGCCATTCAAAAGAAGCACTCTGGGCCCATCCAGTTTGGACCGTATACTCGACCGCTCGTGTCAAATACATGGCACCCCCGACAAGCCAGCCAACCACACCAACAGGGATTGTTGGGTGTTCAGGCAGGCCGGCAAGTTAAACGCCGAAAACAAAGATAAGGGGTCACATAGCGATGACGAGGAGGAGCCCGAGCAGCCGAACACCGGAGGACAGAAGAGGTTCCCCCCACAAGTGCGGACGGTGAACATGATATACTCAACCCATATCCCCAAGAGGGAGCGGAAGCGTGCGCTAAGGGACGTATATGCCTTGGAGCCAGTCGCCGCAAAGTTCAACCCATGGTCCTCTTGTCCGATCACCTTCGATCGCAGGGACCACCCCACTAGTATCCGTCATGGTAGATTCGCTGCACTGGTCCTAGACCCAATCATTGACGGATTTCACCTCACTCGAGTCCTTATGGATGGCAGCAGCAGCCTAAACCTGCTTTATCAGGACACACTGTGCAAAATGGGTATAGACCCCTCAAGGATCAAACCCACAAAAACGACCTTCAAAGGCGTCATACCAGGTGTAGAGGCCCATTGCACAGGCTCGATCACACTGGAAGTGGTCGTCGGATCCCCGGATAACTTCCGAAGCGAGGAGTTAATCTTCGATATAGTCCCGTTCCGCAGCGGCTATCATGCACTGCTCGGGCGAACCGCATTTGCGAGATTCAATGTGGTACCGCATTATGCATACCTCAAGCTCAAGATGCCAGGACCTCGGGGGGTCATCACAGTCAATGGACACACAGAGCGCTCTATCCGCACGGAGGAGCACACTGCGGCCCTCGCAGCAGAAGCGCAAATTAGCCTCAAAGCAATACACCAGTTAGGCGATTAAAGACCCGGACACCTTCAAGCGCGCCTAGAGTAATCGGCAAGAAGACCGCCTGGCACGTTCCGGGCTCGCATAGCAATGCGCCCCCCCAGCCCCGGCCAAACGGCGAAATCCGTGCCACGCGTACACAATTGCGCATTGAAAATACCATGGGCACAGGCGGGGAGGGGGGCACGACTATGACACGCCCCAAGACGCGGCTCAATCGCACTAGGGGCTTCCCGCTTTGTTATTTTTCTCTCTTTCAGGACTTCAATCTCTGGAATCCCTGTCCGGCAGTATGATTGCCGGACACATGATGCAACAACCAAGGAGGCAGAAAGCTACGTCGCACCACTGAACTCCCAGGTGGATTCCGATAACGAGTGAAATACTTGCTTTAAATACCTTTCCTCAGCTTGTCCTTGAAGGGGACATGTCAAATAGTCCTACTTTCTGCTTATCGCACTACTTGTATCATTCTGCTTTAACGCACTTTTTTGAATAAACAATGCATAGCACTAGACTATTATCGCATTCTCTATTCTTCTTTTTCTATATATATATATATATATGTGTGTGTGTGTGTGTGTTCATTCATGACATCCAGCACCCATACACTCTGATATGGCCAGTATGCTAGGGGCTTAAGCATACCCCATAATACGGCGTGAGAAGTCCGAACACTTTCGATAGTGCGGCACCCTGAACTTATAGCATTATATGCATCAGCTCCGAATCATGTCTTGGGTCAATAGTTGGGTTTGCCCGGCTCCCATGTTTTGGTACCTTACGTTCCGCTATATCAGCTAAGGCAGCACTGGGAGAAATACTACGATTGTGCCCCGGTTCAGCTGGGCTAAGCACCTCAGTAGAGAAAGCTAAAACTGACTGTCATGATAAGGCGAGAGCTGGTCGCTGTTCGAGAGGTTTCGAGTCCCTAAAGACTTATGATGTTTAGAGCGAGGAGTTGGCTTTGTCCGGCTTAAGGCGTGTATAGAGCCCCGAATTCGGCCTTCCGAATACTAGGGGCTTTGCCAAAATTTAAAATTACAGAATTCTATGGCTAAGTGAGAGTGATAAAGCATTATAGTCTGATTGCCTTGTTCGTTGTGCTGAGCACCTCCCTCGAAGGACCCAAAAATGGGAAAAGAGTGCTCAGGTTTATCCCAAACACCCCAGCACTCGTGGCATGGGGGCAGAAGCCGACGACTAGCCATCTCTCAGATTTGATAAACAGCCGAACAGAAGGTAATATTTTAAATTCAAACAAGCGTTGCATAGCGCATATGAACAAGTTTTCATAATACAGGATCACACGAGCAAATTCATTCAAATATTACATCTTTCGCACACTAGTCCGCTACAAGACGGGCACCCTTCAGGACACCCTCATAATACATCTCGGGGTGGCGATGCTCCTTACCCTGCGGTGGCCCCTCCTTCACCAGCTTCTCGGCGTCCATCTTGTCCCAGTGCACCTTTGCACGGGCAAAAGCCCAGCGGGCACCTTCGATACAGACGGATCGCTTGATGGCTTCCAGCTGTGGGCAGGCATCCACAAGCCGCCTCACCAGGTCGAAGTAGCTGTTGGGAAGGGAGTCGCCAGGCCACATCCGGACTATAAAGCCCTTCATGGCCTGTTCGGCCGCCTTGTGCAGCTCGACCAGTTGCTTCAGCTGGTCGCTCATAGGCATCGGGTGTTCGGTCCCAGTATACTGAGACCAGAACAACTTCTCCGTCGAGCTTTCCTCCTCGGCCTGGTAATACTTTGTGGCATCCGATACGCTGCGGGGCAAATCTGTGAATGCTCCTGGAGAGCTCCGGACTCGGGTAAGTAACAAGTAATTCACTTTCACATGCTTGCTTTGCATATTGAATGCCTTACCCGCCGCTATCTTCCTCATCGCCTCAATTTCTTGGCATGCTTTGTGCTCTCGAGGGCCACGGCAAGCTCGGACTCTCGCGTTTTTGAGTCAAGCTCCAAAGCCTCGTGCTTCTTCACGAGAGCCTGGAGCTCTTGCTGCACCTCGCCCACCCGTGCCTCTTGCCTTTCCCGCTCAGTGCGCTCCTTGGCCGCTTTTTCTTCGGCCTCGGACATCGCTTGCTTCAGGGTCGCCACTTCGGTCGTGGCCCCTGGCACATTCATGATGATCTGTCATTTCGCAACCACATTTTATTTTATATATAGACAAGGTATTACTTACCTTTGTTCTCCTCGAGCTGCCTCTTGGCAAGGCCGAGCTCTTTCTCGGACCCCTCGAGGTCCTGCTTCAGTGCGGCGACCTCCGCAGTCAGTGCAGCAGAGGTCAGCAGCGAAGCCTGCGTACGCATACAGACATACTTATATTAGACTCTTGCAGATATTATTGATCCTCTATTCGGCTTTTCTTTGTGAACACCAAACAGAGCATCAAGGGCTACTGTCTATGCGGTAATATTTTTCCCATATTTTAAATACTTACCTCAAAGCCTGTTAGAAGGCTGGCATGGGCTTCAGTCAGTCTGCTCTTGGCGGACTGAACCTTCTTGATCACCGCACACATAATAGTGCAGTGCTCTTCGTCGATGGAAGCGCCGCGAAGTGCTCTCAGCAGGTTGTCCGGTGCCTCTGGATGGACAGAGGTCACCGGCATGGGCGTCTTGCCCCTTTTGGAAGGGGGCCGCCTGCCCGAGTCCGGAACCACTGGAGGTTCCGGCGCGGTGTTCGGCTGAGGGCCGAACTGGGAGCCCCCGGGAGCCTTGCTCCCTTTGCTCCTGGAGTCTGGAAGGTCGCCTTGAGGCACCTCCGGGACTGTCTCCCCCCGGCTCGGTGCCCCTTGAGACAATACCTCGGCATTGTCTGTAGGGCAAGGGGAGGAGGCGGTTGGAAGTGTATCAGTATTCATGTCCGACGAGTCCAAGGAACCGTCCGACGATGATACATCAATACGGGCTTGGGGCGGACTGCATAATCATATTTGACATTAGGAGAAGCAGTGCGACAAAGGTATACTATGAGTTACTCTGGTATCCGAATACTTAAGACTTCGCCAGGGGCTTGGCCCTGAGCAGCCACTCGTCTTCGTCATCGGGGGCGGTGGGGGAGCAGTCCGGAAGGAGAGTCCTTCCCTTCTTGGACCCTTCGGCCTCCCCGGTTGGGGCGGCCTTCCTTTTCTTGTCTCCCCCGGCTGGAGGGGGAGAATCTTCATCATCCTTCTCCTCGTTTTCATGGGAGGAGGGTGTCTCGGTGTTATCGGACGATGAGTCCGTTACCACCTGGCGCCGGGAACTCTTTTGGGTTCCCTTGGCCTTCTTCTTGGTCTTGTCCGGCACCTCATAAGGAGTCGGAGTCTGCATCTCCATCAGCAGAGCATCCGCAGGGTCTTCGGGCAGAGGGGCCGGACAGTTGATTCGCTCTGATGTCTCCACCCAGTCCTGTCAAAGGCATGGGAGCTCAGACCCGGCACACGGTTAAGCTATGGGAAATAAATACCCTGCCAGATGTACAGAACTTACCGGATTCGCATGGCGCTTTGCGCTTAGTCCGCGGTCCTCGGTAAGAGAAGGAGGGACCTCAGTGCCCTTGCACAGCACCCTCCAGACGTCTTTATGCGTCGTGTCGAAGAGCTCGCTGAGAGTCTGGTGCTGGGCCAGGTCGAACTCCCATAAGTTGAAGTCCCGTTGTTGACACGGGAGGATCCGGCGGAAGAGCATGACCTGGACTATGTTGACAAGCTTAAGTTTCTTGCTTGTCATGTTCCGGATACACTTCTGGAGTCCGTCCAGCTCCACCGATGAACCCCAGGACAGGCCCTTCTCCTTCTAGGAAGTGAGCCGCGTGGGGATTCCGGATTGAAACTTGGGGGCCGCCACCCAGTTGGTGTCGCGCGGCTCGGTGATGTAGAACCAACCCGATTGACACCCCTTTATGGTCTCCACGAAGGAGCCCTCTCGCCATATAACGTTGGGCATCTTGCGCACCATGGCTCCGCCGCATTCCGCTTGTTGGCCGCCCACCACCTTCGGCTTGATATTGAAGGTCTTCAGCCACAAGTTGAAGTGGGGCCGGATGCGGAGGAAGGCCTCGCACACGACGATGAACGCTGAGATGTTGAGGATGAAGTTCGGGGCCAGATCATGAAAGTCCAGCCCATAATAGAACATGAGGTCGCGGACAAATGGATGGAGGGGAAACCCTAGTCCGCGGACGAAGTGGGGGAGGAAAACCACCCTTTCGTGAGGTTCTGGGGTAGGGATGACCTGCCCCGCGGCTGGCAGCCGGTGCGCGATATCCGCGGCTAAGTATCCGGATCCACGTAGCTTTTTGATGTGTCCCTCCGTGACGGAGGAGGCCATCCACTTGGCTCCCGCTCCGGACATGTTTGGAGAGAGTTGAGGAGAAGGATGTGGACTTGGGCGTTGGAGCTCGAGTGCGCGAGAATGGATGAGCAAGGAGGAAGAAGGCGTGGGAAGAAAAATGTGAGGTCTTATCCCTTTATAAGGGCGGACTAAACTATGCGCCCCCACTAGCCTGGTAAAACTCGCTTATCCCCCAAGCGCCGTAATTGATGGCGCGGTTGGGTTACCCACATCCGTATTGATGATAATCCCGTAATAAGGGGAACACGATCTCTGCTTTGACAAGACGTGTCAAGAAACCGCCTCGCGTTATGTGCGGGGCTGGTTAAAGAAAAACGGTTCGAATAATTACCGGGCCATGGCATGATGTCATGCTGCCAAAACGTGTCAGCAGATTAGATTTGTGGAAATATTATTCTCTCTACGGTGGTATGTTGAACTTATTTTGCAAGGTCGGACACTATCCTTGTATTCAAACTCTTCTGTGGTGTATTCGGAGGAGGAACCCGCCTTGCAATGCCGAAGATAACACTGCACGCTGGACTCATCGTCATTGAAGCCTGGTTCAGGGGCTACTGAGGGAGCCCTGCATTAGGGGGTCTCCGGACAGCCGGACTATATCCTTTGGCCGGATTGTTGGACTATGAAGACACAAGATTGAAGACTTCGTCCCGTGTCCGGACGGGACTCTACTTGGCATGGAAGGCAAGCTAGGCAATATGGATATGTATATCTCCTCCTTGTAACCGACCTTGTGTAACCCTAGCCCCTCCGGTGTCTATATAAACCGGAGGGTTTTAGTCTGTAGGACAACAGACAATCATACCATAGGCTAGCTTCTAGGGTTTAGCCTCTCCGATCTCGTGGTAGATCAACTCTTGTACTACTCATATTATCAAGAATAATCAAGCAGGACGTAGGGTTTTACCTCCATCAAGAGGGCCCGAACCTGGGTAAAACATCGTGTCCCCTGCCTCCTGTTACCATCCGCCTTAATTAGATGCACAGTTCGGGACCCCCTACCCGAGATCCGCCGGTTTTGACACCGACACTATTCCTATAATATTTCTATCCTATGAACCAAAGGAGGCCTAAAATGGTCTCATCAAGCTACAACCCCACCCCAACCTCGACCAGTTATTTAAAACGCACAACATCCAATCCGTCATCAACATTTACTCACTGGATCCACCAAACATTGATATAAGGATCTCTCAAGTACACATGGAGAAGTTAATGAAGAATGGTTTGGCTGTATCCAGCTTCATTTAAGATGCCCAACAACCAACCCATATATGCATATTTGCCAAATTGACCTAGCGTAGCGTTTGGTTATTATCATTTAATCACTATTTTAAGTGCTAATCTCACAACATGCATGGAATGCTCAAATTTCATCCTCGCGTGGCACCATGTCCCAAATATCCATGTTCCATGTGTCATGGATTAATGGTTAGTCCGATGCATGGTTCATGTAAATGGCACCACTAATCCATGAGACATCATGTGAAAAGAAGCAGATCAAACTGGTTCATTTTTGACAGATGGAGTGCTTAACAAGATATATACGCGAAGCCTGGGAAATATGTGTGCCTCCACGAGTCTCTAACCTGCAGATACTTCAATTTCTTTGGCATGTTCATCATCCCATGTGCCATTTGTTCTCTCTCAAATAAGAAAAGGAGTTTAGGTTTAGGTTTGTGACACACTTTACTCCTAAGTTTTAGGTTTGTGACACAGTTTACCCCATTTAACATATTCCTTTATTTTTACCCAATTTAAACCAACTGTTGTCATTTTTATCTGACAATTCAACCCTCCAAATAAGTGCTTGTTTGGATTGCCACGTAGGTGTTTTTTTGTGGTAGGTTGGATTTTCCTTCAGTTTAGTTTTGTTCTAGTTTTTTTGTGCACACACACCAACACAATATGTCCTAGTTTGCCCGCAAAAAACTCAGTATGAACTGAACCAAAAAAGAAAAACTAGGCAGGCAAATAAACCAGTACACATGGCAAGCCACCTTGGCAGTGTTATGTGAGACCAACCCGTCAGGGCACTAGAAACAATAAAAATAGGTTAAAAGTGACAATAGTTTAACAAAATGGAAAAAATCTGTTAGTTGAAGTAAATGTGTCAAACCCGAGGGTTAAAAAAATAACATGTAAGCAAAACGACTGCTATTTCGTTGGCGATTACTAAGTCAACAGAATTGCATGTTGTTATATTCAAAGTTGTGGAAATGATCACTTTGAGCGTGGAATTGTCCAATTGCTTGGTTGAGCATTCTAGAAATTAAAGTTGCACATGATTTTGAAATGTGTATGTTAGAGGTGACACTGTTGGGTTTAGTCCCACATCGGTATGGTAGGAGGCAGAGCATGACTTATAAGAGTGAGGGTGTCCCTTCCTATTAGGCTAGTCTTTTGTGGGAGATAACTCAAGCCCTGGTATAAACTTGTGTTCTTCAATTAGGTCTAGTTGATAGTTAAGACGCTTATGTGAGGCAGAGTATGACTTATTAGGGTGAAGGTCTTTTGAAGGGAGAGGGCCGCCTAGGTACAAGCCCGTGTTTCTCTTTAGTTAGACCTAGTTGGTGGCTTAGACGTTTTTGTAGTGGGCCCATGACACATGTGGATCGCAAATTCTAATTAATGGACCCAGTTTGCGTGACATGCACTAGTTTCTCTATAGATCAGTGTCTTTCTTAACAGACCCTTGGCATGACCCTCGGGAACACCACTGCCTAAGCAGTAGTTGAAGGTTGAACTTTGCTTCTTTTAGGGACCAATAGAAGGGCATGACCAATGTTTTGGCAAGTGATCATCATTTGGATTGCAACCATTCATATTTGGTTGGTACACATGCGGAGTAGCCTACTACATGCATGTTGTGAGGACCCATAGATTAATTATAGCTTGCATGCACCAGATACTAATAAAATGATGGGAAAGGTTCCTGGGGCCCACCAAGGCAGAGAATGCATGGCACAATGCCAATTTTTTTGGCAAAGCGTTTCGCCGCCCTGAACTCTCCCCGTGTGTTGGCCAAAACTACACTCGCGTGTGGTGTGGGAGGCACGCTGGGCATGCGAATTCTTTGCTACTGGTCCAAACGGCCACCAAATTTTACAGGCTTGCCATTTTTTTGGTAGGGCTAGTTTTCACTACTAGGGAAAGTCTATACACAGAATCTTACCAGCAGTGCGCTTTAAAATAAAGCGATGCTGCTAACTAGCAGTAGCGCGTGCACAAACCTCGCTGCTGAAATAAATATATCAGTAGCGCGCCCACTATAAGACGCGCTACTGCTATAATTGCCACGATGCCGCCACGAGGCTAGTTCTAGCAGCAGCGCGCTAATATGAAGAGTGCTACTACTAGGGACCATAGCAGTAGTGCATTTACACGATAACCGCTACTGCTAAGTTTACTAAAAAATTTAGTCCCACATCGCTTCGTGAAGAGAGTTTGTACCACCTTAAATATGTTACTTCTCAAACTTTCACAGCCACTTGGTCTTCATTGAACTCTATGTGTAGAATTTGTGGCCGCAATAAACTGGTGAGGACTCATATTGACAAATCAGATTGTACACAAAAAGATCATTGATGATCAATGTATTTTTGATGTCTATTTTTACATGCTGACACATAGTAGTAGCGCGCTCTTTGTGAAAGGCGCTACTGCTAGGTCGTTTAGCAGTAGCGCCTTTTGCTATAGCGCGCTACTGCTAAGCCATTCCATCTCCCCCCCCCTCCGACCTATCTGATCCACTCACACTCACACTCACTCGATCACCCCCTCAACCCCCGCACCGGTCCTCCCCCATCGCCCCTCCTCCGATCTACGTCGCCGCCACCTCCTCCTCCTCGCCGGACTCGGTACCGGCCTCCTCCTCTGTCCTCCCTCTAGTCGCCACTGACCGGTCCCTCCTCGCTCCGCCTTCCTCCGCTGTCCTCCCTCCACTCGCCACCGGCTGGCCCCTCCTCTCTCCATCTTCCTCCTCCGTCCTACTCTCTTCTCCCTCCTCGAGTCGCCCCTCCTTCTCCCTCCTCCCTCCTCCATCCACAGCCCCTCCTTCCTGCTACATTTTGATTTAGTAGGCTAGTTGATTTAGAACATTTTGATTTAGTTGATTTAGTATGTAGTTGATTTAGTTGATTTAGAACATCTTGATTTAGTTGATTTAGTAGGCTAATTGATTTAGAACATTTTGATTTAGTAGGCTACTTGATTTAGTTGATTTAGAAAATGGCGCCACCACCACCACCACTATGTCGACTGTGCAAGTCAAGGTGCGCCAACAGCCTTGCAACTGGCAAGCTGTTCGACATCTACTTCCAGCCGAGTTTTCATCATGCGGCGGTAAGAAATTAGATGAAATGTAACAACTATTTTATTTTTAGTGTTGGCATTACTGCATTGTGTCATTTGCCTTTTTTACACAGATCATCCCACGCAATGTGGGGTTGAAATTCAACAAGCTGACAGGAGACACTATGACATTTGAGGATCCTGGGGGGGCGTACACTATGGAGGTTGAAAGTGCTAGTGATCGACTAGAGGGGGGTGAATAGGCGATTTTTATGAAAGTCTTCAAAGCATGGAAGTTTCGAAGACAAACGATAGAAATAAACCTATTACCATGCAGCGGAAGGTAGACTACACTAAGCAAGCCATAGTCAAGTATTCATTGAAGTGAAAGCACAACGACTAGTAGCATCTAGACAGTATAGATCAGGTAGGAAGATAGTGTGAAGCCAATCAGAACAAGCGGTCACTCAGTGAAGACAAAAGATAATGCAATCATACAATGACTTCATCAGAGCCAACAGTAAGTAAAGGAATGGGAAGGATGAAACCAGTGAATCGTTGAAGACAATGATTTGTTAGACCAGTTCCAGTTGCTGTGACAACTGTACGTCTGGTTAGGGAGGCTGAGATTCAACTCAGAAGACCGTGTCTTCACCTTATTCCCCTTGAGCTAAGGACACCCAGTCCTTGCCCAATCACTCTGGTAAGTCTTCGAGGTAGACTTCCAAACCTTCACAGATTTCATTCACCGGCAATCCACAATGACTCTTGGATGCTCAGAACGTGACGCCTAACTGATGTCTACTACACAACCTTCTTCTTGTAGATGTTGTTGGGCCTCCAAGTGCAGAGGTTTGTAGGACAGTAGCAAATTTCCCTCAAGTGGATGACCTAAGGTTTATCAATCCGTAGGAGGCGTAGGATGAAGATGGTCTCTCTCAAGCAATCCTGCAACCAAATAACAAAGAGTCTCTTGTGTCCCCAACACACCCAATACAATGGTAAATTGTATAGGTGCACTAGTTCAGCGAAGAGATGGTGAAACACGTGGTATATGGATGGTAGATAAAGGTATTTGTAATCTGAAAATATAAAAACAGCAAGGTAACTAATGATAAAAGTGGGCGTAAACGGTATTGCAATGCGTTGAAACAAGGCCTAGGTTTCATACTTTCGCTATTGTAAGTTCCCTCAACAATACTAACATAATTGGATCACATAACTATCCCTCAACATGCAACAAAGAGTCACTCCAAAGTCACTAATAGCGGAGAACAAACGAAGAGATTATGGTAGGGTACAAAACCACCTCAAAGTTATTCTTTCCAATCAATCCGTTGGGCTATTCCTATAAGTGTCACAAACAGCCCTAGAGTTCGTACTAGAATAACACCTTAAGACACAAATCAACCAAAACCCTAATGTCACCTAGATACTCCAATGTCACCTCAAGTATTCGTGGGTATGATTATACGATATGCATCACACAATCTCAGATTCATCTATTCAACCAACACAAAGGACCTCAAAGAGTGCCCCAAAGTTCCTACTGGAGAATCACGACGAAAATGTGTGCCAACCCCTATGCATAGGTTCATGAACCCGCAAGTTGGTCACCAAAACATACATCAAGTGGCACGTGGTATCCCATTGTCACCACAGATATCCACGGCAAGACATACATCAAGTGTTCTCAAATCTTTAAAGACTCAATCCGATAAGATAACTTCAAAGGGGAAACTCAATTCATTACAAGAGAGAAGAGGGGGAGGAGAAACATAAGATCCAACTATAATAGCAAAGCTCGCGATACATCAAGATCGTATCATCTCAAGAACACGAGAGAGAGATCAAACACATAGCTACTGGTACATACCCTCAGCCCTGAGGGAGAACTACTCCCTCCTCGTCATGGAGAGCACCGGGATGATGAAGATGGCCACCGGAGAAGGATTGCCCCCTCCGGCAGGGTGCCGGAACGGGTCTAGATTGGTTTTCGGTGGCTACGGAGGCTTCTGGCGGCGGAACTCCCGATCTATTCTGCCTTCTGGAAGTTTTAGGGTATATGGAGTTATATAGGCAGAAGAAGCATGTCAGGGGAGCCACGGGGGCCCCACGAGGCAGGGGGCGCGCCCCCCACCCTCGTGGGCAGCTCCCGTATCTTCTGATGTGGGGTCCAAGTCCACCAAGTGTGTTTCCTTCCAAAAATAACTTCTCCAGTTGATTTCGTTCCGTTTTGACTCCGTCTGATATTCCTTTTCTTCAAAACACTGAAATAGGCATAAAACAACAAATCTAGGCTGGGCCTCCGGTTAATAGGTTAGTCCCAAAAATAATATAAAAGTGGATAATAAAGCCCGATATTGCCCAAAACAGTAGATATTATAGCATGGAGCAATCAAAAATTATAGATACGTTGGAGATGTATCACTAATCGGCTGGAGGATTCACAATCCTTAAGTGTAATAAGTCTTCAGATCACACAGACAGGAAGACTTAAGTGATGCCTAACACTCTTTGGCTCTGGGTGTTTAGGGCTTTATCCTCGCAAGGAATTCTCTCTCAAAGACTTCGAGGTGGGTTGCTCTCAAATGACAAAAGCCGTGCACTAATTCTGAGCAGCCAACCGTTTATGGTTGTAGGGGGTGGGCTATTTATAGCCACTAGGCAACCCGACCTGATTTGTCCGAAATGACCCTGGATCACTAAGGAACTGACACGTGTTCCAACGGTCAGATTTCAAACACACACGGCAACTTTACTTGGGCTACAAGCAAAGCTGACTTATCCAACTCTGAATAAGATTTGCTCTCATAGTCTTCACTCGAAGACATATGATTTTGGTTAAGCATCACTTCAGTCATTCTGACTGGTTCTCTTGGACCCCACTTAACAGTACGGTGGTTCCTATGACTCAACAAAGAAGAAAAAGAACGATGAAACTGCTAAGTCTTCGCGCTCCATAGTCTTCACGCGATGTCTTCTGTTGTCATAGTCTTCAATGTGAATGTCTTCACATACCACCTTTGACTTCAATGTCTTCATGCATTTTTAGGGGTCATCTCTGGTAGGAAAACCGAATCAATGAGGGACTTCTACCTGTGTTATCCTGCAATTCTCACAAACACATTAGTCCCTCAACCAGGTTTGTCGTCAATACTCGAAAACCAACTAGGGGTGGCACTAGATGCACTTACAATCTCCCCCTTTTTGGTGATTGATGACAAACTGGTTGAAGTTTTCAAGGGGGAATAAAATACGTGAAATTGTAAAGGATAGGGTATTGTCTTCATAAGTTGCGAAGGCTCCCCCTGAAGATGTGCATATAAGTAATTTGCTCTTGGAATGCAAATGCACATGGCAGGTTGTACTTGTGGAGATCCTCTTCAACCTATGATTACAATTCATCATGCATTTTATGATGTAACGAAGATAATGACATGCATAATGGAAAATGGATGTCTGCAAAATGATCTAAGTGCGGAATTTATCATCGCACATGCGGAATTTATCATCGCATCACATAATAGCAAATAAGTAGCAGACGACCATCGAGTTTAAGTGTTACAACTCAAAGAACCAAATGTATCGAAAACTAGAGTTGTAAGCACTTGGCAAAATTAGCAAAAAGTAAAGCAACCACCCATATGGACCCGCTTGAAGACTATCAACTCATATGCTTCTCCCCCTTTTGTCAGTGAGGACCAAAAAGGTTTGAAGACATAGAGCGCCTACTCGTTCCCATGAGGTGCAGGCGAGGCAGCAGGGTCGTCGTTTAGGTCCGGTGGTGCAGAAGAACTTGGTGCAGTGTCGACACGCGCTGAAGTTGGAGGAGGTGAAGTTGCATCATCTTGGTCATCGATGACTCTGGCATTCACTGTCACAGCTGAGGACGAGTAGTCAGAGTCTTCAAGTGAGGGGAGTCCGATGCAAGTGAGCATTTCTGGGAGGAGTTGAGTCAAACTTGAACCGTTCGGTGAAGCCATCGTCTTGCAGATCAGCTTCAGCACTAAGTAAGGTCAAACTCTTCCATGACCTCTGACAGGTTTCATGAGTGACAAAGGCATTCTTGGTGGCAAGATTGCGAATGCGGTTGACATCCACCAAGAGGCTTTGCATCTGACGCTTAAGCCAGTCGTGATGTTTGTCCTGTTTCTGGTGCAGCGTGACGAGAAGCTCTCGGTCATTTAGGACATAAGATCGCCTTTGAGTCCTTTGCGCAATGGTGCTACCAGTGGCGTCAGTTTGAGCGCGAGGGGCACGTGTGTTGCCAGCAAGGGGATAAACACGAGAAACTGCTGGAACTCCTTCAATAGGCTGGGTGAAGCTTTGGTGATCAACATTGTGAAGATAAATTGGATCCTTAGCAGGCTCTGGGTAAATAGCTTCAACTGACAGATCAACCTCTGGCAAGAATATAAGATGATTGCGTGCAGACGGCTGATAGTTGAAGGCTGAGTGACGCTTGATAAGACGCATGACCCATGGAGCATAAAATTTCAACCCAAAAATGTCGGAGCCAGATGCAGCCAACTGCCTGATGAAGAAGTCTTAAGCATTGAAGCTGATGCCATTGAAGATATAGAAAACCAAAGTCTTCATTGCTCCTTCAAGCTTCGCTGCAGATGAATGTCCTTTGACAGGCCATAGAGTCTTCCTAATGATATGGTAAATGGTGCGAGGAAGGTACTCTAGGTCTTCAACAAAGAACTCAGATGGGTATTCAGCGTCGTGAGGTAGAGGCTTCATCATGCTCAGCATTTGACTCATGTTGGGTTCTGGCTTCTGAAAGATGCTTTCCAAGGCATTTTGGTGTTGTTGACAACCTGGTTCATAGTATTCGCCAGGAGTGGGCAGGCCTGTGAGCTCAATGATATCAAGAGCTTTAGCTTCATGATGGACATTGCCTGTCATCCACTTAAGAGCCCAAGTCTTTGGATCCCTGTTGTAGCCTCGAATGTGAAGAGTTGCATAGAACTGTAGCAGAAGCTCTTCATTCCAGTGTTCCTTATTTGTGACAAACTGCAACAGTCCAGCATCTCTGAAGCAATCCAACGCTTCTTCAAGGCAGGGCAGGCCAGCTATAACTTCAGAGTCGAGGCGCATATGTGGAAATATACGCCCTTGATTGTATAGGACACAGGAATAGTAGATGCGCTGCTGATAGCTCCAGAACCGATCTGATGAAATGCGAGATCGGGTATAAGGGTTCTTGGCGCTGTTGAAGAAGGAGTTATGTGCCACGAATCCATTCACATTGAAGACCCCAGGTGAAGTGGCAGTGCCTGGGAATCGTGGAATTCTTGGCTTGGGCTTTTGGACTTGAGGTTTGTGCTCGACATGATACTCAAATTGTGGACCTGCAGCAGGTGGAGGAACCAGAACGGGCCAGCGGACCATAACAGGCTGACCACGATCAAATGCCAGCTCAATTGTATGAGGTCTTGGAGGGGGAACAGGAGCATTGGCATTGTCTTCATGAGCTTCAGGGGCCACATTGGTTTCAGGTGCTTGTACCTCAAGTGCTTCAGCATTGACTTCACGTGCCGCAGTGGCTTCAGGTGCTTGGACTTCTGGCACCGCAGTAGCTTCAGGCGCCGCATTAGCTTCAGCCATGACGACGTCATTGGCTTCATCGGTGATGTTGGTGGCCGCCTCAAGGTTGTTAACCTCCACTACAGGAGCTTGAGGGTCGGTCACGTTCTCCTCGAGAACAACATCTTGGTGGGACGGGGGTGTAGCAACTCTTTCAACTCTTGGTGCTTCTTCTTCATTGGGTGATCAGCCCACAATGCATCCTGAGCAGTTGGTGCCAGAGGACGACCAATGCTAATGAGTTCGCTATGCGTGAGCACAGGCGATGATACCAATTGGTGCTCGATCTGAGGAAGGACTTCATCATCTTCAACATTGCCGTGAGGACCAATGTCTTCAGCTGTGGTGGGGTCAACAGCTGGATTGTCTTCAGCTTCAGGAGCCTCTGTGGAAGCAGGCTCATGAACTATCAACTGGCGCTCTCGATGTTCAGACGCAGGAAGAGCCACTGAGATTGGCTCTACATTAAGGGGCTCTGTGGGAGCAGCCGGAACTCTCTTCTTGGTTTTGCGTTTCCTGGTTGGAGGAGCATCATCAGTGGTGCCCTTGGTTTTGCACTTTCTGGCTTCAGCTTCAGCAGCCCTTGTTTTCTTTAGTTTTGAAGCGACTGTGGGGAACTTAGGCTTCGAGCCTATCATACTGGCTGGGAAGACAATTGGATGTACTTCCTGCCTTGGTGCTTCGGGTTCTACCACAGTTGGATTCTTCTTCTTCTTGGCTGCCATTCTGGGGTCGATTCCTGGTCGCCCCAAGGCCTTGTGCTTTTCAGCCTCATTATATCCTTGGACACATTTAGCAGCAAGATCCTTCATGCGCTCACGAGAACCTTTGGCTTCTTCGCATTTGGTTCAGAATGCTTCCTTAAGCTCATGCATCATGGTCTGGAAGTTCTGTATGTCTTCGACATTGAGCTTGGCCATGTGCTTCTTGAACTGAGCCTTTTCATAATCTATCTTATGCTTCAGTTCAACAATCTTCTGAGCTAGAGCCAGCTCAGTAGCAATGGCTCCGTGGAAGGCGATGCTGAGGCCAATGGGAAGCTGAAGATCATCAAAGCTGACATTTGGGCTGACAAACCACTCATCAATGAATGTGTTGATGATTTCAACATCAAAGAGAGGAAGGTCATTGAAGATTTCTGCCTCTTGCTTTCTCTTGATCAACTGCTCAAGAGCGTCATCGCCAAGATCGTCGTCACTAGACAGACCAATGGCGTCATTATGCAGAACAGCAGCAGCGGTCAGTGCTTGGCTGGTGGGTTGCAGGGGCATCTTCACTTTGGAGGGCTTGGAGATGCGTGACAAATCTTCAGACTGCACACTGTGTTCAGGAGGTGCAGTGGCCAGAGGCTTCGCCCGTGAGACCTTTGGTGCTGGGGAAGGCTTTGAAGCTGTATGTTTCTTCAGCTTCTTTGGCTTTGGTGGTGCAGGCGCTTCGTCAGAATCAGCGTCATCTGCAGGTTCATCCACGGCTGTCCCTTGAACCATAATATGAGTGATGAGACCTTCTAGGTTGTAGAAGGGCCCAACAAGATTGGGTTCAGCTTCGCATGTGACATCGGCACGAGGAGCAGAGGGGCTTGGATTGAAGTCTAATCCCCGCGACTTCTTGTTTTCTTTGGCTGAATTCTTGGCAAACTGGAAGTAGCGCTTGAACAGATTATCGTCACGGCACCATAGTAATGAAGATGGGTCTGCATCTGCAGGCTATGGTCCACGGACCATGCAAGGATAGAAGCCTTGTTCAATGGCTTCAGCTCTGGACCTGGGTTGAAGGTTTTTGTACAAGATGTCTCCCCAGGGTCGCTTGATGGCATTCTTCTCAGCATATTCCTGGGTCACGAACCTGTACTTGAACCATTGCTCGGCCCAATATCTTCGAATCCATTGAATTCGTGTCTTGCGCTGACCATAGATTTCTTCGGGGTCATTTTTGTACAGTTCATAAAGATCTTCGGGCAGGTCCGTTGATGTACCCCCACGGTGCTGTCTACCGCCCTTTCTTGCAGATTTCTCTTTTGCCATGAAGTTCAGACTGAAAGGCTTCAACACTGTCAAAGTCTTCCGTCTACTGGTCATACAGGAACTGGCTTCAGGAGAATTTATATGATGTTGTAAGAATTCTGCAAATGAATGCAGACTATGAGAACCAAGGGATTCTCCCATGGACATGTACATGTGACAGCATTAAGGTGCGAGGGAAGGGGAAGAGGTCATATGCATTCTCAGAAGATTTTGAAGATAAATCAGTTTAGAAGACATTGACCTCATAGTGCGAAGACATTCACTCATAGATAGAGAGTTGGTTCCAGATTTGTACGAATCCACGAATAAGTACAAGTGAAGAATCTAACTACTTTGTGAAGCATAAGTGAACATACTAAGCATATTATGAGATGCTGTATGAAATAGATTCAACTTGTGTGAATAGAAACTGCTTGTGGTAGAAAATGATGAATCTAAAGGATCAAAGGGGCCGTAAAAAGGAGGTTTTATTTACCACACGAAGAACTGCTAGACAGAGTGAGAGAGGAGGCCGAGCAGTTCGATCTTCTGTGCCCTAACTTGGCGACGGAGGACACCTACGGCGACGGCGGAGAAGACGATGTCCGCGGCCGGCGTGAAGACGGCGTCGGTGAGGTCGCGGCAGCTAAGCGCTTCGTCGCCGGCGTCATCGAGGTCTAGCGGTGGCGCTAGGGTTTGTGTGAGAGTGGAAGAAAGGATAATGACTGTGGTGAGGCGTGTATTTATAGGGATAGGGACGGCACAGTGTTATTACACAGGTGCCCCTGGCGATTCACATCTGAAGGACACGTGGCTATCATGCAACACATCGGAGGTTGTTCCACATTCCCACGCACGCCTGGATTGTCGGGTGGTCGTTCCCACTTCTCCAGGTTTCAGGTTGAAGGATTTAGCATTGAAAAATAGATTAATGTTTGTCTCTGTGTCTTCTGCTGACAAGGACGCAGAGAAGACAGTTTGATGGTGTCAATTGAATGCATATGATTTGGATAGATAGACTAAAGATAGAAGCATAGAGGGGTTAGGGTCCGATCACATTCACTTAGGTCAAAAGATTCAACGTGAAGACATAGCTATAAGTGAATGTTGTAGAGGACAGAAACCAAATTGAAGATAAACATGAGGCCATGTTAACATTGAAGACAAACAAAATGCGAAGACTTTGCAAATGTAACTCCATGAGAAAAACACTTCAAAGGGAAGAATTTTGGTGGTGGCGTTACCCACCGTATAGGAAATATTAGACTCAGACATGGCGCACAATTATCGTGGCGCTCCGAAGTCAAATTCCATGTTAATATATTCACACTCAAAATGTAAGTCTTCATTGATTGAAGATATACTTTACTTTGTGTGTTGCACATCTAAGTCATCAACATGCATAAGTGTTAGGATGTGTGCCTGATCACAGGACATTTGAGGATTCCAAGATATTTAGCTCACACCGTAACTTGCAAAACCTTTTCTCATCCAAGGGCTTTGTGAAGATATCTGCCAGTTGCTCTTCAGTGTTGACGTGTATGATATCAATATCTTCCTTCATGACATGATCTCTGAGAAAGTGATGACGAATTTCAATGTGCTTTGTCTTCGAGTGCTGAACTAGGTTGTTAGCAATCTTGATGGCGCTTTTGTTGTCGCAGTAGAGTGGCACTTGCTTCAGATGAATGCCATAGTCTTTGAGTGTTTGCTTCATCCATAGAAGCTGAGCGCAGCAAGATCCAACAGCAATGTATTCAGATTCAACAGTGGAGAGAGATACACAGTTCTGCTTCTTTGAAGACCAACATACAAGTGATCGTCCCAGAAAGTGACATGTGCCTGATGTAGACTTGCGATCCACCTTGTCACCAGCATAATCAGCATCCGAGAATCCAACTAGATCAAACTCTGAGCCCTTTGGATACCATAATCCTAGTGTTGGGGTGTGAGCCAAATATCGAAGAATTCGCTTCACAGCTTGTAGGATCGAAAGTATGTCTAGAGGGGGGTGATTAGACTACTTGACCAAATAAAAGCTTAACCTTTTCCCAATTTTAGTTCTTGGCAGATTTTAGCTATTTTAGGACAAGTCAAGCAATCATCACATAATTCAAGCAAGCATGCAAAGAGTATATTGGCAGCGGAAAGTAAAGCATGCAACTTGCAAGAATGTAAAGGGAAGGGTTTGGAGAATTCAAACGCAATATGAGACACGGATGTTTTTCCCGTGGTTCGGATAGGTGGTGCTATCCTACATCCACGTTGATGGAGACTTCAACCCACAAAGGGTAACGGTTGCGAGAGTCCACACAGGGCTCCACCCACAAAGGGTAATGGTTGCGCGAGTCCACACAGGGCTCCACCCATGAAGGGTCCACGAAGAAGCAACCACCCACAAAGGGTCCACGAAGAAGCAACCTTGTCTATCCCACCATGGCCATCGCCCACATAGGACTTGCCTCACTAGCGGTAGATCTTCACGAAGTAGGCGATCTCCTTGCCCTTACAAACTTCTTGGTTCAACTCCACAATCTTGTCGGAGGCTCCCAAGTGACACCTAGCCAATCTAGGAGACACCACTCTCCAAGAAGTAACAAATGGTGTGTAGGTAATGAACTCCTTGCTCTTGTGCTTCAAATGATAGTCTCCCCAACACTCAACTCTCTCTCATAGGATTTGGATTTGGATTTGGTGGAAAGAAGATTTGAGTGGAAAGCAACTTGGGAAGGCTAGAGATCAAGATTCATATGGTAGGAATGGAATATCTTGATCTCAACACATGAGTAGGTGGTTCTCTCTCAGAACATACGAGTTGGAATGGTGTATGTGTTCTGATGGCTCTCTCTTCGAATGAAGAGGAGGTGGAGGGGTATATATAGCCTCCACACAAAATCCAACCGTTACACACAGTTTTCCAATCTCGGTGGGACCGAATCAACAAACTCGGTCGGACCGAAAATGTAAACCTAGTGACCGTTAGAGATTTTCGATGGGACTGACATGCAACTCGGTAGGACCGATATGGTTAGGGTTTGGGCATAACATAATCTCGATGAGACCGATTACACAAACTCGGTGAGACCGAATTTGGTAATTAGCTAACCAGAGAGTTGGTCAGGCAAACTCGGTGGGACCGATTTGCTCTTTAGGTGAGACCGAAAAGTTACAAAGGGGAAACACTGAATTTACATTGCAATCTCGGTGGGACCGATTCGCTCTTTCGGTGAGACTGAAAAGTTACGAAAGGGAAATAGAGAGTTTGCAATCCCATCTCGGTGAGACCGAGATCCCTATCGGTAGAACCGAATTGCTAGGGTTTGGCAGTGGCTAATGACAAGTGAAACTCGGTGGCGCCAGATAGGAAGAATCGGTAGGACCGAGTTTGGCTTAGGGTTTTGGTCATATGTGGATATGGGAAAGTAGTTGAGGGTTTTTGGAGCATATCACTAAGCACATGAAGCAAGAGGCTCATTAAGCAACACCTCATCCCTCCTTGATAGTATTGGCTTTTCCTAAAGACTCAATGTGATCTTGGATCACTAAAATATAAAATGAAGAGTCTTGAGCTTTTGAGCTTGAGTCAATCCTTTTTCCTTAGCATTTTGAGGGTTCCACTTTCACATCCATGCCATGCCAATCATTGAGATTTTCTGAAATAATCATCTTGGAATAGCATTAGCTCAGTGAGCTATATGTTGTTATGAATTACCAAAACTACCTAGGGATAGTTGCACTTTCAATCTCCCCCTTTTTGGTAATTGATGACAACATATAGATCAAAGCTTCGACAAATGATAATAAGCATGAAATATATCGTCGCTTTGAGAAGTATGTGATAAGTAAGAGCTCCCCCTAAATTTGTGCATATTTAAAATTTGCTTTGGACTGCAAATGCACAAGGAGTTAGAGTCATGGGTTACTCTTCCATGTCACATACATCTTGGTGGAGCGCTTAAAATGATAAGAATGAAATACATGCACTCATCACCAAGAATAGTGAAAGATCACATAAGATAGATAAGATAATAGCATTAAGCAAGCATTAAGTGTAGCTTATGATCAAGCACATGATCATCAATGTCTCACAAATAATGACGTAGTATCTCAAGCACTCAAAAGCAAACAAGTTTGAAAAACCACCAAATAAAGCAAGAGAGAAAAGCAACACTCTCTCTCTCGAAGCCTATGATCTATACATTTTTCTCCCCCTTTGGCAACAAGTTACCAAAAAGTTCCTAGAAAATGCATAGTACTAGATCGACGCTCAGGCTTGATCTTCTGGTGGTGCTGGAGTCCGGATCACTCCAAGGACGAAGGCTTCTGTAGACGCTGAAGTAGACGCTGGAGTTGGAGCTGAAGTACATGCTGGAGCTGGTGGAACTGAGGCTGTAGCTCGTGCTGAGATGGTGGCTCTTGTGTCAGCAACTGGCACGGCAGACGACCTCGGACCTCGTGGCACTCTGGCAAAGGCATGAGTGGTAGTCCTGCCTCTCCTCTCCTGCATATCATCTTGGAGCTGCTCCACTGCAGTCTGAATCTCCGTTACCTTGACATTCAAGTCATAGAACTTTTGTTCCATGATTCTCTCTAGGCTTGCCTGGTTTTGAGTTAGGGTGGCTAGTCCTTGCTCAATCCGCAGGGTGGATGCAATCAGGTAACCAAGCTGCTCTTGTTTGGTCTTCAAGAAATACTAAGATGCCAAATGCCTCCTCTTGAGTTGGCATCTTGGCAGCTTTCTCCTTCCTTGCCTTCTCCTTCTTTGCGTATGCTTGGGCAGATGATGGCTCGTTCTCAGTCATGACAACTTGATTGTCCTCAAAATCTGGACGGATGGGCAGGTGTTCCTTGTCCAATAAATATATGCTCGTGCCCATCTTGGAGTTAATGAGCTCCTGGATCTGAGGGGCATATCCGCAACTCCTCCTCTGATCTGCTGCATTCCTTTTGATAGTTTCCACTATGAGGCTCATCACCTTGAACTTCTGAGGTACATCAAAAACATGTAGCAAGTTGATAGCATGGCCTCTGATCATCTTGTGATCTCCAGACTTGGGCAATAAGGTGTGCCTCAAGATCCAATTGATAGTTGGCAGCCCTGACAGAAGGTAATGCACAGACCCAAATTTGAAGGTGTCAAGAGCTTCATTGGGAATTTCCTTGTACATATTGGACATAGAGTTATGGTCCATCTTCTTCTTGGCATATATGTCCAAGTCATCATCATGCTCCTCTGGGGCATTAATGATCTGTGCCCACTCAGCAACTGTGGATTTGTACCTTGTACCCTCAGACATCCATGTGATCCTCCCATCTGAATAAAAATGTGTTGTGGAGTAGAACTGCATTATAAGCTCCTCATTCCACTTTGTGAGCTTCTGCCCAACAAAGTCAGCTACTCCACAAGCTATGAAGCTGTCTTGCACTCCAGGATAGTGCTCCTCATTGTCCTTGATGTACTACCAGTCAACCCATCTCATATCACAGACTATTGGCTTCTTATCAAGCAGCACTGTCTCATAGAAGTCCTGTTGTTCCTTAGTGTGGAATCTGTAGTCAACAGCAGTCCTCCTCCTTGAAGCATACGGGTCTGCTTCTCTCCTCTTCTTCAGCAACAGTCTCAGGCACTGGGGCCTTGTTCTTCTCAGCTGCAGGAATGCTCCTTGTATTCCTCTTTGGTTTTGGCTTGGAGGCAGCTTTGGGCTTAGATGCAGTAGCCCCTGATCTTATGGCATCACCCATCAGCTTGCGTGCCTTGGGTGCTGGTGCAGCTACCTCTTCTTCCTCTTGCTCTTCCATGATGGAAGCCTTTCCTAGCACTCTGGCTACGGTCTTCTTGACCCTTTCCTTTCTTTTCTTTCCCTTAGCAGCAACTGGCTCTTTGGGTGGAGGCTTCTCAGTTGAAGCTCTTGCCTTTGACATGGGCTGCCTGCCTGCTGGCCTTTTGATTTTCAGCCCTGGCTTTGTGCCTTGAGCTGGCTCAACTCTCTTTGATGTGGCCTCTTCCTCTGCCACATAATCTTCATCTTCGGAATCAGAAGTTCTCTTCTTCCTCTGTCTGGTGGCAGCTTTTGGCAAGTTGCTAGGGGTGCTCCTGCTGCCCTCATCTGAAGAGCTGGAGGGACTAGTGCCCTCACTCATGTGCACCTGCTGCTCTGACATGTTCTGGCTGTCACTTTGATCAGACATGCTGCAAACTCTGACTGCTGACCCTGTGAACAGTTTATAGATGAGGTAGAAAAGATGAGCATCACAAAATGCAGAGATTTTTGCAAAAGAATGATCCAAAAACTTAGTTTTAGTTTCCCACTGAAATCATCTCGGATCTACCGATTTTCAAACTCGGTGGTACCGAAGCAGTTTTGGAACCTAAACTAGTGAACTCGGTAGGACCGAGTCACAGTTCGGTGGCACCGAGACTGCTAGGGTTTCACAGAGTTCCAAAATCGGTCACACCGATAAGTAATTCTCGGTCAGACCGAGTCTCACTTGTGCAATGGCATAAGCCAAATCGGTGGGACCGAGTTTTTCAACTCGGTGGGTCCGAGATGGTTTCGGCGGAAACCTAACCCTAAAATTTTTGAATCAAAGCTAATCTACGGGCGTATTGACTGGATAGGAGTGTTTCAATCGTGGCAAGAATCATGAAGAACACAATGTGCTAGGAATCGGACGGGGAATAGCACTGTGATCGAGTCCATACCCTAGTTCGGCGGAGACTCGCTACGGCGGCAACGGCGGGGCAGAATTCCCGTTGATGGCGACGGAGACCAGCGACTGGAGGCGGCTGGCGGCGAGAAGACGATCCGGAGACCACGTTGGCAGAGCAGGCTATCGCGCGGTCGAAGGGGTTCAGAGAAATTTCCAAATTTTGCCCGTGACTATATATAGCCCGACCCT
This sequence comes from Triticum urartu, assembly GCF_056163025.1. Taxonomy (NCBI): domain Eukaryota; kingdom Viridiplantae; phylum Streptophyta; class Magnoliopsida; order Poales; family Poaceae; genus Triticum; species Triticum urartu. The sequence continues at coordinate 473,404,328 of NC_141879.1, forward strand.
GTCGGTGTGACCGAGTGGAACAACTCGGTGGCACCGAGATTCATAACTACAGGCAGTTACTAAAACTCGGTGCGACCGAAATGTTCAAATCGGTTGCACCGAGATCGAAAACCTAGATCAACTTAATGATCTCAGTAGGACCGAAAGTGGGGTATCGGTCTGAACGAGAATCATAAAGAGGTTTTGGAAGTTTAAGTCTATGACGAATCGGGGACTCCGAGTGCTCCTCACACAGAGTGGTTCGAATCTGACTTGATCAAATTTTGTGATGCAGCATGAATAGAGTTTGAGACGAGAAAAGCATAGATAGCTAGAGGAGGTACTTAGGCATTCTTGTCCATCCACTTGGCAAAAGAAAATAAAACCAAACAATCAAAACAACAAGTGGATGTCCTCGAATGAGTAAAATATGCAACCAGCATGCTCACACAATAAGATGGCAAATGAAATATGTGGCAAGGCATGCACAACCAATTCTAGCATCTATCAAGCAATTTGCGATGACAAGGTCATCTATATATGAGTATATTGACTTAGGAGTCAAGTGAGAGCACTTGATCATAGGTCATACTCATCGTTTAAGCTCAAGTGGGGTTACCACTTCTACATAAAGCATTGTTGTGTTCACATCTTTAGAGTTGCTTTAGCTCAAGTCTTAGAGTAAAGCTCCCCCTAGATGTGATATCCCCCCTAAGAGGGATGAACTAACCTTGGGTTTTGTCGATGATGACTTCATGTAGATGTTGAAGATGTGGATGCTCAATGTTGATGTAGATCACTTGGAGCTATCCATTTGAGTGAATTGCACTTTCAATACCTAAATGGGTTAGTCCCACAAGGAACAAACAAGGATATCCATAGACATAGAGTGATGCACACAAAAGATGATGTCCATGAAAACTTTTAGGTTACCTTGTCCCTTGTCTTACCAACAAGAGGGTTTGTGACTCCTTGAACTAGTGCAAGATGTGGAAGTTGATTGCACTTGTTCTTGCCAAAATGATAAGAGTGAAGTATGTTGGCGGAGTCACCCTCAAGAACTCTCTAGTTCTTCTTCTTTTGGATCCACATCATCTTGATGGGAATCCTTGGAGTTGTAGTCATACTTGATGAAGTGGAACTTGAAGTAGTCTTGGGAATCCACTTGACTAAGGTCTTAGGAGCTTCTTCAAATGCGTCAATTTCTTCTTGAAGCTTGTCCTTGCCTTTTTGCTTGTAGTCTTGTGGTGGAAGATCATCTTGAGCTTGTGTCCCCTTGAAAGAAGTATCATACTTCTCTTGTTGAGGAACAAACTTTGTCTTGGGGTATTGATCTTCTTCCCACTCAACTCCATTGGCATTGAACTTTCGTTCAAAACCAACACCTTGATTCTTCCGGTGCATTCCTTGCTTGCGCACAATTTCCTCGAATTGCTTACTCCCGGCAAGGCTTTTGTACACTCCTTTCTCTATAATTCCCTTCAATAAACTATTTTCTTGCTCAAGTGTAACTTGGCTAAGAGAATCATTAGTGGAATCAAGAGAACTACTAGAAGCAATAATATTGGATTTAGCATGATCATTGTTACTGCTAGAGGAAGAATCTTTCTTGTTCTTGTTACTAGACTTGACTTGAGGCATGTAAGTGGATAAGAGTAAACGCTTGGCAATGTAAGAAGAGATTTTCTTGCGGAGATCATCATTGATTGCTTTTAAGAACTCATGCTCTTGCTCAAGATTGAGCTTTTCAAAGCGTAATTTCTCATGAGCTCTTAAAAGTTCTCGATGATCTTCGAAGATAGTTTCATGAGCTAACTTAAGAGTGTTTAGTTCTTTAGTTAGAGCCTCAATCTTCTCCTTATCATTGTCATTCGTTTTATCTTGATTAGCATGTTTAATTGACGTTTCATCATAGTATTCATCACTAGAGTTGTCAACAAGCAAATCATCACCTAACAAGTCATCTTCATCACTATTGAAATCAACATACTTGGGGTGTGTTACCTTAGGACCTTTGGCCATGAAGCATCTTCCAATTCCTTCATTTGGTGAGTCAAATATGTCGTAGGAGTTGGTTGACACAAGTTCTAGACCGGCAACACCTTCATCTTGAGTATCTTCGGAGTCGGAGTGATAACTTCTCTCGGAGTGGCTGTCGGAGTCGGAGCCGGATACCCATTCACCAACATGAGATTGATGTCTTCGTCTTGTGTAGCTCCTTGATGATTTTTCCTTCCTTTCCGAATCCTTGCTTCTCTGTGAGTATCTTCGTTCATAACGATCATCTCTACTCCTCCTCTCTCTTGGTGGTGATTCTTTGCTTCTTCTTTTTGGAGAATCTTCTCTTCTCTTGTAGGGAGCCGTACACTCATTGGAATAGTGTCCGAGTCTTCCACAACTGTAGCAGTTTCGCTCTCGACTAGAATATCTTTTGTCATTGTAGGACCTTGACTTGAAGCTTCTATCTTTGCTTCTACTCTTGTAGAACTTGTTGAAGTTCTTCACCATTAAGCTCAATTCTTCATTGAAGTCTTGTTTCTCACTTGATGATGTAGGGGCTTCACATGAGGCTTTATAGGCACCACTTGATTTGTTGTGAAGTTCCTCTTTATCCTTAAGTGACATCTCATGAGCAACAATTCTTCCAATCACCTCCGTTGGCTTGAGATCTTTGTAATTGGGCATCATTTGGATCAATGTGCACACGGTATCATATTTTCCATCCAAGGCTCTTAGAATCTTCTTGATGATGAATCTATCGGTCATCTCTTCACTTCCTAAGCCGGCAATCTCATTTGTGATGAGAGCAAGCCTAGAGTACATTTCAGCGACACCTTCACCATCCTTCATCTTGAACTTGTCAAGTTGGCTTTGAAGCACATCCAACTTGGATTCCTTGACGGAGTCGGTACCTTCATGCATATCAATCAAAGTGTCCCAAATTTCCTTCGCATTCTCAAGACGGCTGATTTTGTTGAATTCTTCGGGGCACAATCCGTTGAAGAGAATATCACAAGCTTGAGCATTGTATTGCAACATCTTCAACTCATCCGCGGTAGCTTCATGGTTTGGTTCTCTCCCATCAAAGAAGTCACCTTGCAAACCAACACACACAATAGCCCAAACGGCGGGGTTATGTCCAAGAATATGCATTTTCATTTTATGCTTCCAACTAGCAAAATTAGTACCATCAAAGTAGGGACCTCTACGGTGGTAATTTCCCTCGCTAGACGCCATACTCTCCTAGGTTGTGAAACCAAGGCTATGACCACCAAAGCTATGGAGATCAAAGCAAATGGAGACCAAAGCTCTGATACCACTTGTAGGATCGAAAGTATGTCTAGAGGGGGGTGATTAGACTACTTGACCAAATAAAAGCTTAACCTTTTCCCAATTTTAGTTCTTGGCAGATTTTAGCTATTTTAGGACAAGTCAAGCAATCATCACATAATTCAAGCAAGCATGCAAAGAGTATATTGGCAGCGGAAAGTAAAGCATGCAACTTGCAAGAATGTAAAGGGAAGGGTTTGGAGAATTCAAACGCAATATGAGACACGGATGTTTTTCTCGTGGTTCGGATAGGTGGTGCTATCCTACATCCACGTTGATGGAGACTTCAACCCACAAAGGGTAACGGTTGCGAGAGTCCACACAGGGCTCCACCCACAAAGGGTAATGGTTGCGCGAGTCCACACAGGGCTCCACCCACGAAGGGTCCACGAAGAAGCAACCACCCACAAAGGGTCCACGAAGAAGCAACCTTGTCTATCCCACCATGGCCATCGCCCACATAGGACTTGCCTCACTAGCGGTAGATCTTCACGAAGTAGGCGATCTCCTTGCCCTTACAAACTTCTTGGTTCAACTCCACAATCTTGTCGGAGGCTCCCAAGTGACACCTAGCCAATCTAGGAGACACCACTCTCCAAGAAGTAACAAATGGTGTGTAGGTAATGAACTCCTTGCTCTTGTGCTTCAAATGATAGTCTCCCCAACACTCAACTCTCTCTCATAGGATTTGGATTTGGATTTGGTGGAAAGAAGATTTGAGTGGAAAGCAACTTGGGAAGGCTAGAGATCAAGATTCATATGGTAGGAATGGAATATCTTGATCTCAACACATGAGTAGGTGGTTCTCTCTCAGAACATACGAGTTGGAATGGTGTATGTATTCTGATGGCTCTCTCTTCGAATGAAGAGGAGGTGGAGGGGTATATATAGCCTCCACACAAAATCCAACCGTTACACACAGTTTTCCAATCTCGGTGGGACCGAATCAACAAACTCGGTCGGACCGAAAATGTAAACCTAGTGACCGTTAGAGATTTTCGGTGGGACTGACATGCAACTCGGTAGGACCGATATGGTTGGGGTTTGGGCATAACATAATCTCGGTGAGACCGATTACACAAACTCGGTGAGACCGAATTTGGTAATTAGCTAACCAGAGAGTTGGTCAGGCAAACTCGGTGGGACCGATTTGCTCTTTAGGTGAGACCGAAAAGTTACAAAGGGGAAACACTGAATTTACATTGCAATCTCGGTGGGACCAATTCGCTCTTTCGGTGAGACCGAAAAGTTATGAAAGGGAAATAGAGAGTTTGCAATCCCATCTCGGTGAGACCAAGATCCCTATCGGTAGAACCGAATTGCTAGGGTTTGGCAGTGGCTAATGACAAGTGAAACTCGGTGGTGCCGGATAGGAAGAATCGGTAGGACCAAGTTTGGCTTAGGGTTTAGGTCATATGTGGGTATGGGAAAGTAGTTGAGGGTTTTTGGAGCATATCACTAAGCACATGAAGCAAGAGGCTCATTAAGCAACACCTCATCCCTCCTTGATAGTATTGGCTTTTCCTAAAGACTCAATGTGATCTTGGATCACTAAAATATAAAATGAAGAGTCTTGAGCTTTTGAGCTTGAGCCAATCCTTTTTCCTTAACATTTTGAGGGTTCCACTTTCACATCCATGCCATGCCAATAATTGAGCTTTCCTGAAATAATCATCTTGGAATAGCATTAGCTCAATGAGCTATATGTTGTTATGAATTACCAAAACCACCTAGGGATAGTTGCACTTTCACAGCTAAGTGATGCGATTCCTTTGGTGCCGCTTGGAATCGGGCACACATGCAAACACTAAGCATGATATCTGGCCTAGATGCACATAAATAAAGCAAAGAACCAATCATGGAGCGGTATACCTTTTGATCGAACTCTTTACCATTGTCGTCGGGCCAGATGGTGTTTAGCTGGCATTGGCGTCATGTAACCTTTGCAGTCTTGCATTCCAAACTTCTTCAGGCAATCTTTGAGGTATTTCTCTTGAGATATGAAGATGCCGTTGCGTTGCTGTCGTATTTGAAGACCAAGGAAGAACTTCAACTCACCCATCATGGACATCTGATATTGCTCTTGCATCATGTATCCAAACTCATCACTGTATTTCTGATTAGTGCAACCGAAGATAATGTCATCCACATATATTTGGCACACAAAAAGTTCACCATCATATGTCTTCGTGAAGAGCGTGGGATCTAGGGAACCAGGTTTGAAGCCTTTGCTCTTCATGAAGTCCTTGAGTGTGTCATACCAGGCACGAGGGGCTTGTTTGAGGCCATACAGTGCCTTGTTGAGCTTACACACCATGTCAGGATGTTTTGGATCTTCAAAGCCAGGCGGTTGTGCAACATACACTTCTTCTTCAATCTTGCCATTGAGAAAAGCGCTCTTCACATCCATTTGATACAGAAGAATGTTATGATGATTTGCATAGGCCAGCAGTATGCGTATAGCTTCAAGCCTAGCCACAGGAGCAAATGTTTCATCGAAGTCAATCCCTTCAACTTGAGTATATCCTTGAGCAACGAGACGAGCTTTGTAACTGACAACTTGACCATGCTCATCTTGCTTGTTGCGATATATCCATTTAGTGCCTATTATATTGTGCTTACGAGGATCAGGACGCTTAACCAGTTCCCATACATTATTCAGGTTCCATGAAGGCTTCATCAACTTTCTTGGGTTCAGATATTGAGACGAATGCGAAGTGCCCACAGAAATTTTCTAGCTGCGTTGCCCTTGAACGAGTGAGTGGAGCTGGTGCATTGATGCTATCAATTATTCTCTCAATATGTACTTCATTTGCAACACGAGGATGAATAGGACGAAGATTTTGCTCTTGCTGATCATTGTCATCGTTAGAAGGATTATCTTCAGGCTGAGCATTGTCTTCAGGTTGATCAGGTGCAGAGATGATAAGTTCCTCTTCAGGTTGAGCTTCAGATGGTATGATTTCTCTAGTTCCCATAAGTTTGATTGATTCACTGAATGGAACTTCATCTAGCACATTTGGCAGGTGCTCTCTTTGCGAGCCGTTAGTCTCATCGAACCGCACATCCACAGTTTCAACTAATTTATAGTGAAAGAGGATGAAGACTCTGTAGGAGTGCGAATCCTTTCCATATCCAAGCATAAAACCTTCATGTGCTTTCGGTGCAAATTTTGAAGTGTGATGTGGATCCTTGATCCAGCACCTGCACCAAATACTCTGAAGTAACTAACATTTGGCTTCTTGCTAGTAAGGAGCTCATAGGATGTCTTGTTCAGAAGCTTGTGAAGATAAACACGTTTGATGATATGGCATGCAGTATCAATGGCTTCAGGCCAGAACTTTCTTGGAGTCTTGTATTCATCGAGCATCGTCCGGGCCATCTCAATAAGTGTTCTGTTCTTGCGTTCCACGACGCCATTCTGCTGCGGCGTGTACAGAGCTGAGAATTCATGTGTGATGCCCAAAGTATCAAGATAAGTGTCTAGGCTAGTGTTCTTGAATTCAGTGCCATTGTCACTTCTGATGTGCTTGATCTTGACGCCATAGTTGTTCATGGCTCGATTGGCGAAGCGTTTGAAGACATCCTGCACTTCAGTCTTGTAGAGGATTATATGCACCCAAGTATATCTTGAATAATCATCAACAATGACAAAGCCATAGAGACAAGTAGTAGTAGTAAGAGTTGAGTAATGAGTGGGACCGAAAAGGTCCATGTGGAGCAGTTCGAAGGGTTGAGTCATTGTCATGATTGTCTTCAAGGGATGCTTGTCCCTCGTCATCTTTCCTGCTTCACAGGCACCGCATAAGTGATCCTTCTTGAACTTGACGCCCTCGATGCCTATGACATGCTTCTTCCTTGCAAGAGTGTGCAGGTTCCTCATGCCAGCATGCCCTAGCCTCCGATGCCAGAGCCAGCATTCAGAAGCTTTTGCTAGAAGACATATGACAAGTTGTGGTCCTGCTGAGAAATCTACCACGTACAAATCATCTTTCCGATACCCTTCAAAGACTAGAGACTTGTAAGATTCCATTAGAACAAGGCAACGATATTTTCCAAATATCACAATCATGTTTAAATCGCAAAGCATTGAGACAGACATTAAGTTGAAACCAAGGGATTCAACAAGCATCACTTTATCCATGTGTTGATCCCTTGACATTGCAACTCTACCTAGACCCAATACCTTGCTTTTACCAGTGTCAGCAAATGTGATGTGACTTTTGTCAGATGGACGTAAAGTTGAGTCCATGAGAAGACTTCGCTTGTCAGTCATGTGATTAGTACACCCACTATCAATAATCCATTCTGAAGCAGCTGGTGTCGTACCCTACAGTGCAGTTAGGGGGATAGGCTTCACGAAGAGAATTGTGAAGCATAAACATTTGATGAGCAAGTGGATTATGAAAGCTTAGATCGAGGTTAGGACTGATAGGGAAAGTAGCAAGCGACTCAGGAACAAAATACATAATAAGACCATTTGGGCATTTGATCTTGCGCCCTACAAGATGTTTAAGGTCCCCAGCTAGCTTCAGACGAATTTGATTCTCGGCTGGAGACCTTTCCCTGCAATAGAGAGTTAAGCTTTCGTATCCACCCACATCTTCAGGGGTGGCTTCGAAGCAATGAGTCTAAGTGCAGCATCTAAGAACTTTGGGTTTGGAGCCCTAGCAAAAAGTCTTGCTGGTGGACAATAGTACTCATAAGAATAAGCAGAGTAGTTCTTGGTCTTATGAACATGGCGGTTTGATGAAACGCGCTCATATTCATAGGCCTGAGTATGGCTTCCCTGCAAAACATTTGCATTAGTGCGACTCAGGTGAGTCCTTTATCTGTATGAAGCCTTTGGACCATATGAAGCCTGTGGTCTGAGGTTTTTCTTCTTCACTTGTGGTGTCATGACGACATTCACAGGAAGATTCTCCAGCAACCTTTTCGGCACCCAAACTTTCTTCATTGGTGGCCCATTCCTGCAGTTAGTACCAATATACCTGGCAAACACTTCACCATTCTGATTCTTAAACAGTTTATAGTTTGCATCAAAGGATTCCTCAATAACAATGGGATTAGCACAATTAAAGCCTGACAGGGTGGATGGATCCACTGAGGGTTCCTTTGCAGCAACCCATGTGGTTTTGGGGCACTGCTCAGGTTTCCAGTAAGAGCCATCAGCATTCATTTTCCTGTCGAACCCAAGACCCTCTTTCCTAGGGTTTCGGTTCAGGATCTGCCTTTTGAGAACATCACATAGTGTCTGATGCCCTTTGAGACTTTTGTACGTCCCTGTTTCAAGCAATGTCTTCAACCTTGCATTTTCATCAGAAATAGCAGTGGTATCCTCAGCAAAGGGGTTAGTTACCACATCAACAGTTGAAGATATTGCAATAGTAGCAGCAGTAGAACATCCAGCAACAGAAGTAGCATTGTCATGCTCAATGCATTTAAAACATGGTGGTTCAAATTCTTCCTAAGCGGAACTGATCTGTTTGCCGTGAAGTGACTCGTTTTCCTTTTGAAGGTCTTCATGAGCCGCTCTCAATTTCTCAAGATCTTGCTTCCTTTGAAGATAATCATAGGAAAGCTTTTCATGAGTTGTTGAGAGCGTTTCATGACGACTTTCAAGTTCCTCATACTTAACATGAAGATTTTTTATGTCTTCAATTAAGGACTGAGATCGAGTCATTTCAGTGTCTAACAGGTCATCGCTTTTGTCTAATAGTTTTTGAATATGTTCCATAGCTTTCTGTTGTTCAGTTGCAATTTTAGCAAGTGTTTTGTAGCTGGGTTTGGAACCACAATCAGAGTCATCTTCACTGGATGTTTGATAGTGAGTAGTGTGTGTGTTTACCTTGGCACCGCGTGCCATGAAGCAGTAGGTGGGAGCAGAGTACTCCTTGTCATTTGCATCGGTGTCGGTGATGAAGTCATTGTCTTCAGTGTTGAAGATGGACTTGGCAACGTATGCTGTAGCCAGACTTGCAATGCCAGAATCGGACTCCTCCTCAGACTCCACCTCCGCCTCCTCAGAAGCGGATTCCTCCTCTGAATCCATTTCCTTGCCAACAAACGCACGAGCCTTGCCAGATGAGCTCTTCTTGTGTGATGAAGACTTTGAGGAAGACTTGGAAGAAGACTTTGAGTATTTCCTCTTCTTCTTGTCGTCAGAATCATACTCCTTGCTCTTCTTCTTGTTGTTGTTCTCATTGTCCCACTGGACACTCAGAGATGTAGTGGCCAGGTTTCTTGCACTTGTGGCATGTTCTCTTCTTGTAGTCATGAGCAGAAGCTTCGTCATTCCTTGAGCTTGATCGTGAAGACTTTCTGAAGCCTTTCTTCTTGGTGAATTTTTGGAACTTCTTCACAAGCATAGCAAGCTCCTTTCCAATGTCTTCAGGATCATCAGAACTGCTGTCAGATTCTTCTTCAGGTGAGGAGACAACTTTTGCCTTCAAGGCACGAGTTCGCCCATAGTTGGGACCGTAGATGTCTCTTTTCTCAGAAAGCTGAAACTCATGTGTGTTGAGTCTCTCAAGTATGTCACACGGATCGAGTGTCTTGAAGTCAGGACGTTCTTGAATCATCAGGGCTAGGGTGTCAAACGAGCTGTCAAGTGATCTCAGGAGTGTCTTGACGACTTCATGCTTGGTGATCTCAGTAGCGCCTAGGGCTTGAAGCTCATTTGTGATGTCAGTGAGTTGATCAAACGTGAGCTGGACATTCTCATTGTCATTTATCTTGAAGCGGTTGAAGAGGTTGCGAAGGACACTGATTCTCTGATCTCTCTGGGTTGAGACGCTTTCATTGACCTTGGAGAGCCAGTCCCAGACTAGCTTGGATGTTTCCAAAGCACTCACACGGCCATACTGTCCTTTGGTCAGATGACCACAGATGATGTTCTTGGCAGTGGAGTCCAGTTGAACGAACTTCTTGACATCAGCAGCGGTGACACCTTCACCAGCCTTGGGAACGCCATTCTTGACGACATACCATAGGTCAACATCAATGGCTTCAAGATGCATGCGCATCTTATTCTTCCAGTAGGGATATTCAGTTCCATCGAAGACTGGGCACACAGCGGAGACTTTGATTATCCCTGCAGTCGACATAGCTAAAACTCCAGGTGGTTAAACCAAATCACACAAAACAAGGGAGTACCTCGCTCTGATACCAATTGAAAGTGCTAGTGATCGACTAGAGGGGGGTGAATAGGCGGTTTTTATGGAAGTCTTCAAAGCATGGAAGTTTCGAAGACAAATGATAGAAATAAACCTATTACCATGCAGCGGAAGGTAGACTATACTAAGCAAGCCATAGTCAAGTATTCAATGAAGTGAAAGCACAACGACTAATAGCAGCTAGGCAGTATAGATCAGGTAGGAAGATAGTGTGAAGCCAATCAGAACAATCGGTCACTCAGTGAAGAAAAAAGATAATGCAATCATACAATGACTTCACCAGAGCCAACAGTAAGTAAAGGAATGGGAAGGTTGAAACCAGTGACTCGTTGAAGACAATGATTTGTTGGACCAGTTCCAGTTGCTGTGACAACTGTATGTCTGGTTAGGGAGGCTGAGATTCAACTCAGAAGACCGTGTCTTCACCTTATTCCCCTTGAGATAAGGACACCCAGTCCTCGCCCAATCACTATGGTAAGTCTTCAAGGTAGACTTCCAAACCTTCACAGACTTTGTTCACCGGCGATCCACAATGACTCTTGGATGCTCAGAACGCGACGCCTAACCGGCTGGAGGATTAACAGTCCTCAAGTGTAATAAGTCTTCAGATCACACAGACAGGAAGACTTAAGTGATGCCTAACACTCTTTTGCTCTGGGTTTTTAGGGCTTTATCCTCGCAAGGAATTCTCTCTCAAAGACTTCGAGGTGGGTTTCTCTCAAACGACAAAACCCATGCACTAATTCTGAGCAGCCAACCGTTTATGGTTGTAGGGGGTGGGCTATTTATAGCCACTAGGCAACCCGACCTGATTTGTCCGAAATGACCCTGGGTCACTAAGGAACTGACACGTGTTCCAACGGTCAGATTTCAAACACACCCGGCAAATTTACTTGGACTACAAGCAAAGCTGACTTATCCAACTCTGAATAAGATTTGCTCTCATAGTCTTCACTCGAAGACATATGATTTTGGTTAAGCATCACTTCAGTCATTCTGACTGGTTCTCTTGGACCCCACTTAACAGTACGGTGGTTCCTATGACTCAACAAAGAAGAAAAAGAACGACAAAACTGCTAAGTCTTCACGCTCCATAGTCTTCACGCGATGTCTTCTCTTGTCATAGTCTTCAATGTGAATGTCTTCACATACCACCTTTGACTTCAATGTCTTCATGCATTTTTAGGGGTCATCTCTGGTAGGAAAACCGAATCAATGAGGGACTTCTACCTGTGTTATCCTGCAATTCTCACAAACACATTAGTCCCTCAACCAGATTTGTCGTCAATACTCCAAAACCAACTAGGGGTGGCACTAGATGCACTTACAGAGGTCGAGAAAGGATGCAATATGTCGCAGATTGGAGGAGATGGATGGGCCCGTTTCCTTGCCCACATGCGTCTTACTGGTGGTGAGTTGATCAACTTCTCCTTCAGAGCAGAAAGACCCAAGCTGGCTGTCATTTATCTCAACCTGGTGGAAGATGACGAAGATGATGAAGATAATGAGGACCCACTCGATGAAGATGATGAGAACCCACTTCATGAAGCCATCATAGCTCAAAGAATGAGGCTGAGCGAGGAGGAGGTGTGCAACCTATGGGACATAATTCCGCCACGTGATGACTTTGTCCGGGTGCCATTCGTGACCCGCCTGACAAGTACCATGGTCGATCGACATTAAATGGTATGTTATATGTACTGCCTGTAGTAAGTTGATGATATATATGCTTTATTGTTATACTTACAAATGCAAATTAATCAATGATATGCTTAGTGAATCCGATGATACGCTTAGTGTAGAGTCCAATGATATGCTTTGTGGAATCTAGTCGATGATATGCTTTAGTGTAGAGTCTGATCACATGCTCTTATTAGTGTAGAATCCAAGGAACTATTAATAGTGTAGATAATCCATATATACTTATTAGTAGAATTCAAGATTAGTTAGCACAAATGCGTAGTACTGTGTCTTTTGATAGTGTAGAAATCTAGACTTAATAGAAATATATTTGCAAGAGTATGTGCGAGGCTATTTATTAATTGATATGTTTTTCTTATTCAGAAATTGCCAAATAACCTATCTGTGATTTGTGGTATCGAGCCTGATGAACAAGGCTCAGCTAGACTATGCCTTACCGCAAGGGGCTCCGTCACCACCTGTACTTACCGAATGGACATAGACGGTCGCACACACTTAAACTCTGTTGGGTGGAAGAGATTCCTCGTTGGCAAGAATCTTCGTGTTGGACAGGCCATCCTAATTACTATCAAGAACACCCACCGGCCAGGCTTGAGGATGATGATCGTCGTCGATATCATCTAGAACTACATATGTGTGTGTGTGTGTGGCTATATCATCTAGAACAACATATGATGATTGTCGTCGATATCATGTAGAACTAGATATGATGATCATCGTCGATATTATCTAGAACTACATATGATGATTGTCGGTGTCAAAACCGGCGGATCTCGGGTAGGGGGTCCCGAACTGTGCGTCTAGGCGGATGGTAACAGGAGGCAGGGGACACGATGTTTACCCAGGTTCGGGCCCTCTTGATGGAGGTAAAACCCTATGTCCTGCTTGATTGTTCTTGATAATATGAGTAGTACAAGAGTTGATCTACCACGAGATCAGAGAGGCTAAACCCTAAATGCTAGCCTATGGTATGATTGTTGTTGTCCCTATGGACTAAACCCTCCGGTTTATATAGACACCGGAGGGAGCTAGGATTACACAGAGTCGGTTACAAGGAAGGAGATCTACATAACCGTATTGCCAAGCTTGCTTTCCACGCCAAGGAGATTCCCATCCGGACACGGGACGAAGTCTTCAATCTTGTATCTTCATAGTCCAACAGTCCGGCCAAAGGATATAATCCGGCTGTCCGGATACCCCCTAATCCAAGACTCCCTCAGTAGCCCCTGAACCAAGCTTCAATGACGATGAGTCCGGCGCGCAGATTGTCTTCGACATTGCAAGGCGGGTTCCTCCTCCGAATACTTCATACAAGATTTTGAACACGAGGATCGTGTCCAGCTCTGCAAAACAAGTTCCACATACCACCATATAGAGAATAACATTTCCATAAATCTAATCTGTTGACGTACCCCGTAGTGTGACATCACACCACAGCCAGGTCTTTATTCGAATCATTTTTCATAACCAATCTCAGCGTGTTTCGCGAGGCGGTTTCCTTGGCACGTCTTGTCGAAGCAGAGATCGTGTCCCCTTTATTATGGGATTCTCATCAATACGGACGTGGGTAACCCAACTGTGCCTATTGGTAGGACTCCTAGATCTTAGGCAAGTCCCAAACGGCCACGAGGAGGACGCTTGATATTCACCCTCTTTATAAAGGGGACAAGGCCTTTTCCTCTCGATCTTAATCGAATCCGCCTCCCGCCTCGAGTTCCAACACCCAAAGCTCAGGTTTAGGCACTTCGGACCTTCAACTATGTCCGAATCCAACCTTCAAGGTCGGTGGATGCCTTCCTCCATCATGGAGGAGGATATCAAGAAGTTGAGAGAGGCCAGATATCTGACCGCCGAAATTTCGCATCGGCTGCCTGCCCGAGGGCAAGTTGTCCCTACTCTCGAACCCAACGAGAGCGTCGTGTTCTTCTCCCACTTCCTACGAGGACTAGGCCTCGCTCTGGATCCCTTTGTTAGGGGTCTTATGTTCTATTATGGGCTAGATTTTCACGATCTGGCCCCGGATTCCCTTCTTCACATCTCGACATTTATTGTCGTATGTGAGGCCTTCCTCCGCATTACCCCTCACTTCGGCATGTGGCTCAAGACCTTCGATGTGAAGACGAAGATGATCGAGGGGCAGCACGCAGCGTGCGGAGGCGCTTTAATAAGCAAAATTGCTGACGCTCCATGGCCTGAGGGTTACTTCCCAGAGGTGTCCAGATTGTGGCAGCGGGAGTGGTTCTACATCACAGCTCCCCGAAGTGCCAAGTGGGTAGCTGCCCCCACCTTTCGCTCAGGCCCCCCGCCACAACTGATGTCATGGATCAGCAGGGGGCTGAGCTGGGGACCAGCCAAGGACGTGCCAATACTGCAAAGTTGTATCCGAGATCTCTTTGAGAGAGATTTCAGTCTGGTTATGGTAGTGCAAGTCATGCTAGTTCGTCAAGTCCAGCCTTGCAAACGTCGGCCCCTTCGCATGTTGGAATTCAACCCGGAAGGACCGCGAGCTATTCAACATTTCCTCGGCATGATGCACGAAGAGATGTACAAATTGTTCTTCGGACCACAAATAATGTGTCCGGACATCACTGAGGATGCAGGTCTGAGCTGCAATCGCCCGGATACCTAAGTAAGTAGCCCCGCATCCGAACACACTGTCTGTTTATTTATCGCAACATTGCCCTAAAAAATCCGCTCTTTGACCCTTGATTGGATAGCGAAGGCAAAGTTGATCAGGTGTTCGGCCCCCCTCCCTGAGACCTCACCAAATCCCGTGCTAACCAGGATGCTGGAGATCGCGCCTTATCAAGCGCCCTCAGGAGAAGATAAAGGGGGGAACAAGGAGGCTAGCGCCTCCGCGAAGGAGGTTAGCCGGGGGGGAGGAACTGAAACTTCCTCTCCCCAGGGACGGAAGAGAACTGCCTCTGAGGACCCGGAAACAATGGTCTCCAAACGGGGGAAGAAATCTCCGCCGGAGGGTCCTACCCTGGGGGATACCCTGGCCGCACTATGCCCTCAAGGGGATCAGCCCTCAACCGAGCTGTAAGTAAAAGGGTACTTAATAATGAAAATATCTCGCTTTACCTCTGAGGAAAATAACCGAGGCATTTATCTTGCAATTCGGATCTTAGCCCTTCTCAGCAGAGCTCGTCTTCAGGGGATCTTCTTCCAAAGATGATGGAGAGCGAAACGCCTCCCCTTGCCATACCGCCTCATGAGGCGGGCGACCCCGAGGTGTCGTCGCGGAGGGTTTCTCTTGATCCGGCAAGGCCAGAGGGTAATCCTATGGCCACCCGAAGTCCTCAGTATCCGGTCTTGAAGAGAGCAATCAAAAGAGTCCGGCACCGTCTGGTGTGCAGTCGAACGTACTGAGGGATCTGCTAGAGCAAGCGGCTATCTCAGAAGAGCACCGCACATTGATGGGTATGGTGATTGAAAGGATTTCGTCCGCCGAAAGCGGGTTGCATGAAGCCTTTATGAGTCTACTAACGGGTTTTGAGGTACACAAAATGATGTACATTTTTGATAGTACCGCACATTTTTAGATGTGCCCTGTGTAGCTAGTAGCCCCTGAGACTCTGGTTGTCGTCGAAAACGGCGGCAAACAAAGGATCATAGTCCCAGGTAATAACCAGACCGCCTTTATGTGCAGGTGGTTGAAGCTCCGGTGGCTAGCCGGACTGATGGGTTTTCCGAACTAAGGCGGCAACTGGATGCGGCAGATGCCGACATCGTGCTTGTTAACAAGCGGCTTGACGAGGCACAGGGTAGGTGATTTTTTGGTGATTGTCACATAATAAGAGCAGCATGATGCCAGTATCTTTAATATGTTGTGACTGCAGATGGAGCTGCCACCATGGAGACCCTTCGGGCGGAGCTTGCCCGAGCCAAGGAGCAAGCAAGGAGTAGCAATGCGGCCGCTTTAAAGGCGGCCGGAGAGTTAAGGGCCGAACAGGCCGCACATTGTGAGAGCAAAGAAAAAATAGCCAAGATGGCTGTAGAGTTAAAAGATGCTGCTGACCGTTACCAGCTTCTTGAAGAAGAAAACCGGGCAAAAGTGACGGACCTGGAAAAGGCCCGGGTGGCTGCCAAGGAAGCCCGCTCCAAAATTAGAGCGACGAAGGAGGAGCTGCATCAAGCTACGGATATTGTATCTGGGAAGCCCTTCTTGTTGCGGACTAAGTTCGGGGATCTGAAGTATGCGCCTCTGGACCGGCTATTGAGTTCTGCGGACGAGTACATGGATTTGGCTGCAAGTGCTGCTGATGCGGCCGAGTACTTCAAGGATCAAAAAGGTCTTGAAGTGGAGAAGTTGTTCTGGTCACAGTTTCACGCTCCAGTCTGTCCGCTGTTGCTGAATGAGCGATTAACCGGTTGGGCTGAGCTCCATAGATTATCCGGACTTGCCATGAGGTCCGTTGTGGATCATCTGTGGCCAGGAGGGCCAAGGCCGAATAGCTACTTTAGCTTAGTGCAACAATTCCTTGGTGCTGTGCCATGCATCGATGTTGTAAAGAGGTTGGCGTGCATAGAAGGCTCGCGGATGGCCCTTGCCCGTGTCAAAACATACTGGGCGGAGATGGATGCCACCACTGTTGCGGCACAGGGTTCGGCCATAGGCCGGGTGGCTGCCGAGCACTACTTTGAAGAAGTTCTTGAAGGCGCTCGTTTGATAGAGGCTCAGTACAGGGTTCGGCCATAGGCCGGGTGGCTGCCGAGCACTACTTTGAAGAAGTTCTTGAAGGCGCTCGCTTGATAGAGGCTCAGTACAGGGTTCGGCCATAGGCCGGGTGGCTGCCGAGCACTACTTTGAAGAAGTTCTTGAAGGCGCTCGCTTGATAGAGGCTCAGTGCTCGAAGAATATTATGTTTAAGTGACATGTATTCCCATTGTAAAAACAATGTTTTATTGAGTTTATCAAGGCTGTATTTATACTTTTGCCCGAAAGTACTATGATGCCTCCTGTGCGGCCGTATATGTATATAACCTGAAAGATGGCAGTCGTCGGCTTCAGCCCCCACGCATATAATGCGGGGGTGTTCATAGAAGACGCATGTTCACACTTGATCCAACGTCTTGGTCCATTAAGGAGGTGATAGCGCAGCGAACTAGGCAATCAGACTATAATGTTTTAACACTTTCACTTAGCGAGAGGAGTTTGGCAGTGGGGCTACTATATAGCCCCTGGTGGCTCCGCGCTCATCCGAATTCGGGGCGCGTGCATGCCTGGCCGAGAAACGGCCCTTCGTTAAGGCGGAGGAATCCTGAAGATTCCGCTAGGTCATCGAGTGGTTGACCAGTCTCACGCTATATCATGACAGTCAGTTTTCGGCTTTCTCTACTGAGGTGCTCGTCCGGATGAACCAGGGCACAATCACAGTAGTTCTCCTGGTGCCGCCTTAGCCGATAGAGCGGAACGTAAGGCAGCAAAACGCAGGAGCCGGGCAAACCCAACATTTGACCAAAGACATGATTCGGAGCTGATGCATATAAGGCCAAACTTGCGACGCCGAACACTCCCTAAGGTATTCGGTCTTTATGATGTAAACCGGGCTTACACAGTGCCCTTTGTAATAAGCCCCTGGTGTCCAGGTACGTGCAATCTTCTAACGTGGCCACATGCCAATACGTCAGCATCCTTCTCAATTGTACTGAGAATCCGGGGGATGTGTATCAACAAGAGAGAGTAAAAAAGGTTTAGGCGGGTCTTAATCTAAAAAGAATCCTTGGAACGGGTCCCTGCTGCACGTCTGCGCCTGTGTCTCCGTTGTGCCGTATCCTGGACGGGTGTAGCACGATGGTCATCTATAAAAGAGAGGAACTTAGTTGAAAAGTTGTTGTGCAAAAAGGTAGGTTATACTAAATAAACCATGTACAGTTCAAGATGAGTAAAGTTGAGCCTAATTGTCACTTGTTTACACGCGTTGAGCCCCTTGTATTGAGCTGTACCAGACTCGTCTAACCGTATCCGTGGTCTTAACGACCTGTCAGGTGCTCTAGTTGGTGAGGCCGTCTAGTGTGCGGCTGCCAAGGCGGCCGCACGGTCTTCCGTGCGCAAGGAGCGCTCAATATTTCCATTTACTGTAATGATGCCACGTGGACCGGGCATCTTAAGCATGAGAGAAGCGTAATGCGGTATTGCGTTAAAGCGAGCGAAAGCTTCGCGTCCGAGTAGTGCTTGATAGCCACTTTGGAACGGAGCGATGTGGAAGGTTAAATTTTTGCTGCGGAAGTTATCTGGAAAGCCGAATACAACCTCTGGTAGCAGGGAGCCCGTGCAATGGGCTTCTGGGCCTAGCATTACTCCTTTAAAGGTAGTATTGCTATGGCTAATTTTTGTTGGGTCTATCCCCATTTTGCGGACTATGTCCTGATATATCAGGTTTAAACTACTGCCGCCATCCATCAGGACTCCTGTGAAGTGGTATCCGTCAATTATCGGGTCTAACACCAAGGCAGCCCATCCTGCATGCCGGATACTTGTTGAGTAATCCCGATGGTCAAAGGTGATCGGTTGGGATGACCAGTGGCAGAACTCCGCGGTGATAGGCCCTGGGGCATGTGTCTCCAGGAGTGCCACTTTGTTTCTCCCCTTTATCACGTGTAACACGTTGACTGTTTTGACTTCTAGTGGGAATTTCTTCTGTTCCCCAGTGCTTTGCTTGCGAGGCTCGTCCTCGTCTTCGCTTGGTGTATCATGCCCCTTGTGTTCGGCGTTGAGCTTGCTGGACTGCTTGAAGACCCACCATTCTCTATGGGTATGATTTGCAGGTTTATCGGGGGTGTTGTGGATCTGACATATTTTGTCCAGAATCTTGTTTAGGCTGGACAGTTCGTATCTGTTGCCTTTGGAGGACAACTTTTGCTGACCTGGCCGAGAGCTTCTGAATCCGGTGTTTACCTCCGTGCTCTTCGGGCTGTCTTCTTTATTCTGGCGCTTCTTTTTGCTGCGCCGTGGCTTCCCGTTTCCGTCCCTGACTTCCGATGTACTTGGGTCGCTGGTGCTACATCGGGCTAACCAGCTATCCTCGCCCACGCAAAAGTGGGTCATGAGGCTTGTTAATGCTGCCATTGTTCTCAGCTTTTCTTGGCCGACGTGTCTCGCAAGCCATTTGTCTCGAACGCTGTGCTTGAAAGCTGCTAAGGCTTCGGCGTCCGGACAGTCGACTATTTGGTTCTTTTTAGTGAGAAACTTGTTCCAAAGCTTTCGGGCTGACTCCCCGGGATGTTGAGTTATATGACTTAAATCGTCTGCATCCGGTGGTCGGACATAGGTCCCTTGAAAATTTTCCCGAAAAGCGTCTTCGAGCTCTTCCCAGCTTCCAATGGAGTTTTCGGGGAGGCTTTTAAGCCAGTGCTGAGCTGGCCCTTTGAGCTTGAGGGGTAAGTACTTGATGGCGTGGAGATCGTCTCCTCGAGCCATGTGGATATGGAGGATGTAGTCCTCAATCCAGACCCCAGGGTTTGTCGTTCCGTCGTACGCCTCTATGTTTACGGGTTTGAATCCCTCTGGAAATTCATGGTCCAGCACCTCATCAGTGAAACATAGGGGGTGTGCGGCACCCCTGTATTTGGGAGTACCGTGGTGTTCGGATGTTTGTTGTGTTGCATTGCGTGCTGGAGCGCGCTTGCTTGGCCCATAGATGGATCTGGTTACGCCGTCCTTTTGATGCGAGCCCTCACGTGGATCGCGTACTGGCTTGTGTGCGGCGTCGTTTGCCGCTCTATGTTGGCCACGAGGTCGTCTATCCGACCGGATGGCTGTTTTGTTTTTTGATTGCGGGGGATCTAAGGCCTCCTCATCGAATTCAGGTAGCAGCTTTCGCTTCGGGTAGCTCTTTGTGTGGCGACTACCGCCGTACTTTGCTGCAGTGTTGAGTACTTCACTCCATCTAATTCTGAGTGTGTCTTGTGTAGCCCTGAGCCTTTGCTTCTGATTTTTCAGACTCCTCGCAGTGGCAACAAGCCTTTGATGTTTATTCTGTTGCTCTGGGTGCCTGTCCGGTGTGATGTCTTCCAGACTGTTATCTTCGACGGAGTCGGGTTGTTCGGTTTGATTCTCCGTGTTACCGTGGCCGGACGATGGTTCAATACCGTGTTTGTCGTCCACTGGCTCACCCTGCTCTATCGCTGGGTCTATATGATCGATGTTTCTACCGAGGCGGGATTTGGAGCGGCTCTTACGCTGCCGCTTTGACTGCTTCTCGAGGGAACAACCCTTCACTGCATCCTTCCATTCCTCGTCGTCGTTTTCTTTGGGTGTGTCCACCATGTATACATCATATGATGAAGTGGGCGTCCAGTGCCCTGTGGGCAGTGGTTCCTATTCGTCTCATGCATCGTCGTCCATACCGTCGATGTCTTCGGAGTCGAAGTCGAGCATGTCGGTCAAATCGTCGACAGTGGCTACTAAGTGGGTGGTGGGTGGGCGGCGAATTTCTTCGTCATCCGCATCCCAATCCTGCCGGACATAGTTCGGCCAGGACTCTCCTGATAGGGAGAGAGACCTTAATGAGTTCAGTATGTCGCCGAAGGGCGAGTGCTGAAAGATATCCGTGGAGGTGAACTCCATGATCGGCGCCCAGTCAGATTCGATAGGCACGGGCGCAGGCGGTTCGGAGTCCATGGGCGGGGAAGAATCCGGCAGTTTGGCATCACGGCTCTCGTGAAGGGTAAGGTCGATACTCGCTCGATCGCCGATGAGAATGCGGCCTCTGTGGCGGGGTCTATCCACCCGTCCCTGGAGGGTGCAATTGGCTCCGAATTGAGGGTCGGAGCGGTCGCCGGTGCAATCTCCCGAACACTGTCCGATGGTAGAGCTAAATCATGCTCATTGTGACCGTGCGGCGCACTCGGCAAGGGCTCGAATCCATCGAAGATCAAGTCTCCGTGGACGTCGGCTGTGTAGTTCAAGTTTCCAAATCTGACCTGATGGCCAGGGGCGTAGCTCTCGATCTGCTCCAGATGGCCATGCGAGTTGGCTCGCAGTGCGAAGCCGCCGAATACAAAGATCCGTCCGGGAAGAAAAGTCTCACCCTGGACTACATCGCTATCGATGATTGAAGGAGCCATCAAGCCTAACGATGACGACACAGAGGAACTCTCAATGAAAGCACCAATGTCGGTGTCAAAACCGGCGGATCTCGGGTAGGGGGTCCCGAACTGTGCGTCTAGGCGGATGGTAACAGGAGGCAGGGGAAACGATGTTTACCCAGGTTTGGGCCCTCTTGATGGAGGTAAAACCCTACGTCCTGCTTGATTGTTCTTGATAATATGAGCAGTACAAGAGTTGATCTACCACGAGATCAGAGAGGCTAAACCCAAAAATCTAACCTATGGTATGATTGTTGTTGTCCCTACAGACTAAACCCTCCGGTTTATATAGACACCGGAGGGATCTAGGGTTACACAGAGTCGGTTACAAGGAAGGAGATCTACATAACCGTATTGCCAAGCTTGCTTTCCAGGCCAAGGAGAGTCCCATCCGAACACGGGACAAAGTCTTCAATCTTGTATCTTCATAGTACAACAGTCCGGCCAAAGGATAATCCAGCTGTCCGGATACCCCCTAATCCTGGACTCCCTCAATGATCGTCGTCGATATCACCTTGCACTGCTTGAGGATGCATGTTGAGTATATATGAAATTATTATCTAGTACTCCCTCCGTTCCAAATTACTCATCGTGGTTTTAGTTCAAATTTGAACTAAAACCACGACAAGTAATTTGGAACCGAGGGAGTACTACCTAGTACCTATAATGCTTTATGAAATTGATATCTAGTAGTACATAGTATCTGGAAATTGCTGTTTATTGAAGCTGAAACGGGGTAGGAAGCCGGGGGGAAATGATGAAAGATATAGCAGTAGCGCAGGGCCAGGAAATCGGGGGAAATGATGAAAGATATAGCAGTAGCGCGGGGCCAGAAAATCGCTACAGCTAATTAGTAGTAGCGTGTTCCAGAAATGCGCTGCTGATACAGTCCATAGTAGTAGCGCGGGTACAGACCGTGATACTACTAACAGTTAGCTGTAGTGCCTTATTGGTAGCGCGCCTGCCCGCGCTGATGATAGCCTCAAAACCCGCGCTACTACTAGGGTTTTCCCCAGTAGTGTTTGGTCGAGATCCAAACACACCCTTAGTACTCCGTCTGTTCCAAAATATAGTGCATATTTTTTTCAAAAGTCAAACTTTCACCAAATTTTATAATGAAAACTATTTATATCTAGAATATCTAACACATAAAATATGAAACTACATCTTATGATGAGTATAATGATATATATGTTTGGCATTCTAGATGTAATTTTTTTCTTTCAAAAACTTAGTCAAAGTTGGTGAGGTTTGACTTCTTAAAAAAATTTATATGCAATACACTATGAAACGGGGGGAGTATTATCCTTTGTCCTAGGGATTGTAAGGTTGCAGACGCTCTTGCGATGATTGGTGCGGCTCTGAACCTCTCCCCCAAGCCGTATGGCTGGGAGAGGCTCCAGAGTTTGTGTGTTCTCTTGTCTGCTTAAATGGAATGAAGAATTCCCATTTCAAAAATAAATAAATAAATAGTACTCCCTTTGGTCCTTTTTATTTCACGTGTTAGATTTATGTTTAGTCAAACTTTGCAAAGTTTGACTAAATTTATACTAGAAAATGTCAACATTTACGATACTAAATATATTTACTATGAAACTACATTTCATAATGCATCTAATAATATTGATTTAACATTGTGAATATTTTCTTTTGAACCGGGCTGTCCCCCTTTCCATTACATAGAAGGGAAATTCTAAGGTCTATTACAAAAAGAGTCCAAGAACATGGAGAAGGGGAGAGTGAGTTCAACGCACTGCTAGGAAACCCACCGCACTCGCCCGCCATCAAAACGAGTGCTATGGGGCGAAAACTTGAGCAGCACCAGCACATCACTAGTACTATTACAAAACAGGATGGAAATCATCATAGAACAAGGATAAACAATTTTTAAGGCTATCACTATGAAGCCACCCCGATGAACAGGTACCAAAAGAATGACGCATATCAAGTTCTGCACCTTCACTTTCCACCCTTGGACGCGTCACAGGCCCTCATCAACAGCAGGGTCCCATTGCAGATCATCTCTGCACCCGCTCGAAGTTGGTTGATGTCGTCTCCAGCTTGTAGACCTGCCCAATACAAGAGAAAATAAACCACCATAAAACCAATCTCAAAAGGAGATTTGATCATCTTTTTCTCAAAGGTAGCTTTGTTTCGAGCCAGCCAGATGGACCAAGTGACTGCCCCCAGCACCACGGTATAGAAAGAGTCATATCCTGGCAGGAAGGAATGACACCAAACAAAGAACTTCCAGTAATTACGAGGACACAAGTCTGTCCCGAGAGTGACCCCAATCGATCGCCAGACAACTTTAGCAACAGGGCAGTCAAAGAACAAGTGTTGAGATGTTTCAATTTGTTGGCAGAAGGAACACACGGGGTTCCCTGGCCATTTACGCTGGCGCATCACTTGCCTAGTGAGCACTGCATCCTGAGAGAGTTGCCAAAGAAAAATCTGGATCTTAAGAGGGAGTTTGGCTTTCCAAATCCATTTGTAATTGCACCGACTAAGAGGTTTTTCTAGCCATTTGTACATGGACTTAGTAGTAAACTTACCTGATTTGTTCAGACTCCAGTAAACTGAGTCTCTGTCGCCTGCCAGATTCATATTATGAACACAGTCTCCCAGCTTCAACCATTGTTTTGTTAACTCGTTGTTAAGTCTTCTGCGAAAGAAGTCAGTGCAGAACACAGACTCCAATTTGTCTACAATGCAGTCCTGTTCTACACAAATATTGAACAGACGGGGGAATTGGTCCATGAATGGGAGCAACCCATTGATAGAATCTTTCCATAACCGAGTCAGGTTGCCAGATCCCGTATTAATCTTCCTGCCAATCATATATAATTCCTTGATTTTTAGAAGATTTTTCCAGCAAGGCGAGTTTGCGACTGTCTAATTACACAGATATCTATCTTTCACAATATCTTACCAAATCATATATAATTCTCCCTCTTGATACTTAATCCTATAATAATGCTTTTTGGAGTAATTCTAGTGCCTTTTCTCTCATAATTTGCAAGGAACACACCAAGAGGGAGAATTCCAACCATAGCATTAAGTATCAAGCCCTCTTTATTCACATATGCCATACCCCACCAACTCGGGCTTAAGTTTCTGTCACTCTCGCAACCCATCGTAAGCGAACCATGAACATATTGCAACACCCTACAGTAGGGGCCCCTCACATTTGCGCGAAAACGGAGGGCACCGTAGGACAGCACCATAAATAAAATATACAATCATACCAACCAAGATCACGATTAACCCATTGGACAAAACGAATCTACTCAAACATCATAGGATAACCATAGATCATTGGGAAATAATATATGGAGTTGAGCACCATGTTTAAGTAGAGATTACAGTGGGGAGAAGAGGTGTTACACCACTGCACAGAGGGGGAGAAAGTTGGTGTTGACGGTAGCAAGATTGTTGATGTAGATCGTCGTCCCGATCGTTGCCCCGGTGGCACTCCGGCGCCACCGGAAGCGAGGGGGAGAGAGCCCCCTACTTCTTCTTCTTCCTTGGCCTCCTCCCCAGGTGGGAGAAGGGTTCCCCCTTTGGTCCTTGGTCTCCATGGCGGCGGAGGGGAGGGAGCCCCTCTGAGATTGGATCCCCCTCTCTGTTCTCTTCTATTTCGTGTTTCTTAGATCTGGCCGAAAACTGTTTCTTATATTCCCGGAGATCCGTAACTCCGATTGTGCTGAGATTTTAACATAATTTTTTCCGGATATAAGCTTCCTTGCGTCTGAAGTAGAGGTCCAATCGACGTACGAGGTGGGCACAACTCACCACCATGGGCCAGGCTCAGGGGTCGTATCCTGGTGGGTTGTGCCCACCACGGGACTCTGTTTGCGGTGATTCCAACTGCCAAAAATCACATATATTCCAAAATAATTCTCCATAAATTTTTATCGCGTTTGGACTTCGTTTGATATGGATTTTCTGCGATACAAAAAACATGCAAAAAACGGGAACTGGCACTAGGCACTGGATCAATAGGTTAGTCCAATAAATCATATAAAAAGTTGCCAAAAGTATGTAAAAGTTGTATAATATTGGCATGAAACAATCAAAAATTATAGATACGATGGAGATGTATCAGCATCCCCAAGCTTAATTCCTGCTCTTCCTCGAGCAGGTAAATGATAAAAAAGATAATTTTTGATGTGGAATCCTACCTAACATAAACTTGATCATATATCTAATCATGGCATGAATATTAAGACATAAGTGATTCAAAGCAATAGTCTATAATTTGACATAAAGACATCAATACTCAGGCATCCAACAAACAATCATGTCTTTCAAAATATCAACACTAAAGAAAGCTATCCCCACAAAGTCATATAGTCTTGTCATGCTATGTCTTCTTAACACAAAGTATTTATCATGCACAACCCCGATGACAAGCTGAGCAATTGGTTCATACTTTTTAACGCGCTTTAGCTTTTTCAACCCTCACGCAATACATGAGCGCAAACCATGGATATAGCACTACGGGTGGAATAGAATATGATGATAGGGGTAAATATAAAGAAGACAAAAGGTAGAAAGTCTCACACTGACGCAGCTAACCAATGGGCTATGGAGATGCCCATCAATTGATATCAACGTGAGGAGTAGGCATTCCATGTAACGAATGCACTAAGAGCTATAAGTGTATGAAAGCTTAATATGAAACTAAGTGGGTGTGCATCTAATCCTATAATGAAAAATTCCCACTAGTATATGAAAGTGACAAAATAGGAGACTCCCCATATGAAAAACATGGTGCTATTTTGAAGCACAAGTGTGGTAAAGGATACTAACAATGCCCCTTCTCTCTTTTTATTTATTTTTTATTTTTATTTTTTTTCTTTTTTTCCTTTTTATATATTTTCTCTCTCATTGTCCGGAGTCTCATCCCGACTTGTGGGAGAATCCTAGTCTCCATCATCCTTTCCTCATAGGGGCACTGCTCTAAAAATGTTTAATGATGATCATCACACTTCTATTTACTTATAACTCAAAAGAAAATAAAAATTACAACTCGATACCTATGACAAAGTATGACTATATGAGTGCCTATGGCATGTACCAGGATATGCAATGATCTAGCATAACATGTATGAAAAATGATGAATGGTGGCTGAGCCACAACTACTGTATCAGCTATATGATGATGCAAAGCAATATGACAATGAATGCTTAAGTCATCAAACGGAAGCGGTGGACTCGGAATGGCCATGGAAAAGCCATAATAGGTAGGTATGGTGGCTGTTTTGAGGAAGATATAATAAGGCTTATGTGTGATAGAGCGTATCATATCACGGGGTTTGGATGTACCTGCGACATTTGCACCACATCTCAATGTGAGAAAGGGCAATGCACGATACCGTAGAGGCTAGCAAATTGCAGAAAGGTAAGAGTGTGTATAATCCATGGACTCACATTAGTCATAGAGAACTCATATACTTACTGCAAAAGTTTATTAGCCCTCGAAGAAAAGTACTACTACGCATGCCCCTAGGGGGATAGATTGGTAGGAAAAGACCATCGCTCGTCCCCGACCGCCACTCATAAGGAAGACAATCAATTATAAATCATGCTCCAACATCATAGCATAACGAGCGACTATACGTGCATCCTTCGGGAATCACAAACCTTAATACCAATATTTTACTAACCACAACCGTTTATTAGTTCCTCCCACATATTCCATCTCTATATCGCAAAACTATTGCAAGGAATCAAACATATCATATTCAGTGATCCATAAGTTTTATGTAGGATTTAATGACTAACCATGCAGTTGACCAATTCCTTTTGACTCTCTAAATAGATATAAGTGAAGCATGAGAGTTTAATTATTTCTACAAAAGACCATGCTATAACAAATATAAGTTAATCAAAAGAGCATTCTTCAAACAACAGTTTTCTATGTGAAGAGAAACAAGCAATCCAAACTTCAAATGATATAAGTGAAGCACATGAAGCATTCTATAAAGCCATACTCAAAAGATATAAGTGAAGTGCAATGAGCATTCTATAAATCAACCATGGACTATCTCATACCAGCATGGTGCATAAAAGAAAAATTAAAACGAAAAGCAAAAGACGCTCCAAGATTTGCACATGTCACGTGAACGAAACAAAACCGAAAACATATCGATACTTGTTCAAGAAAGATGGGATGCCTTCCAGGGAATCCCCAAGCTTAGACGCTTGAGTCTCCTTGAATATTTACTCGGGGTGCCTTGGGAATCCCCAAGCTTGAGCTCTTGCCTCTCATCCTTCTCCTCATATCGAAACCTCCTTGATCTTTGATCACTTCATCCACACAAAACTCAACAAAGAGTTCGGTAAGATCCGTTAGTATAATAAAGTAAATCACTACTCTAAGTACTGTTGCAAACCGATTCATATTTTATTTTTTTTATTTTAGCTATTGTAATATAAATTTTCCATAGCTTATACTACTGATAAAAATCGATAGTTTCATCAAAACGAGCAAAACAATGCATCAAAAACAGAATATGTCTTAAACAGGACAGTCTGTAGTAATCTGAACATTCACCATACCTATGGTACTCCAAAAATTCTGAAAAAATTAGTAAAAATAAAAATTTTCTATAGAAAGACCGTGCAAAAATTTTCAGAACCATTTGACGTTCCAAAAAAAAATGTAAAATCGAGCACTACAACCAAAGTTTTTGTTTTGCACCGCACAAACCAATAAGCAATCTAAACATCCTAAAGGCAAATCTTGGCACATTATTTTTATAATACAATGGATTTGTACAAGGGGATAATTATTTTTGTGTGAATCTTCATGAAAAATTCAACATTTTTTCCATGAGCATGAACACAAGTGTTCAAGGTCGACCCTCACTTCTCCAATGCATAACTTCCAATCGTTTCTCTTTTGTGAAAAGGTTTTTAAGTTCCCCTCTATATTTTTTGTTTTTAAACTTTATGAAAGCGCTCAATAGAAATAAATGACACTCTAAAACTTCCGGGTTGTCTCCCTGGTAGCGCTTTCTTTAAAGCCATTAAGCTAGGCATAAGGTGCTCAAGTAATGAATCCACCCGGATCCCAAGGTATATCAAAGCCAATTTTAATTAATAATGATTTGGCATTTAGTAGTGAGCACAAAGCAACATATATCAAGCAATGATGAAGTCTAACTCTCTTCCTATGCATCAGCATGTCATACAAGAACAATTCATGCACATCAAGTAAAGGCCAATGCATAGTATAAGTAATTTCTTGCAATTCTATCGTGTTGGAAACATAAAGAGGCAAAGATATAGTTCCTCTCTCATAATAATTGCAAGTAGGATCAGCAAGCACATGCATATTATATTCATCAAAATCATCATGTGCAACGGTAAAAGGCAACCCATGAATATAATACTTAACAAGAGCAAACTTCTCTGATATAGTGTAGTTGGGAGAATTCAAAAATATAATAGGACTATCATGTGCGGGTGCAATAGAAATAATTTCATTCTTGACATAAGGAACTATAGCAAGTTCATCTCCATAAGCATCATTCATATTGGCATATTGGCCACAAGCATATCAAGCATCATCAAAAAGGGATATTTCAAACGAATCAACGGGATCATAGCAATTATCAAGGCATTCATCCTTCGGTAAGAACGAAGGGAAATTAAGTAATGTATGAGTTGAAGAGTTACTCTCATTAGAAGGTGGGCACGGGTAGCTAATCCGTTCTTCCTCTTGTTGTTCTTCGCTCTCCTCATCATCTTTTTCATCCAATGAGCTCATAGTTTCTTCAGTTTCTTCTTCCATAAACTCCTGCAAAATATTAGTCTTTTCTTGGACGGCAGAGTTACTCTCAATAAATAAATCAACATCATAATTCTATTTATAATTATCATAGCAATATTTTAAGGATAGCAAGATTTTCAGGTCTATAAACTGAATCATCAAAATCTTCAAACTTTTCAAACAAAGATTCAATTTCATAAGCACCCTTAAAAGCAACAAATTCTTCGATTCGTTCCACATCATAATAATCATATATACCTCTAGCATAAGAAGCCAAGGTTTCATTATCATTAAATTCGCATGAATAGGGAAGGTGTGGAACCTCAATCTTAGAGCAACAAGTATAATCACATCTCAAGCATAGATTCCAAGCATACCATTGCAACATGTCAATATGATCCCATAAAAGTTTTCCCTTTTGAGTCAAGCGATAATCCCTAAATTATTCGCGTTGATCCAACGTTACTCCCATTATCAAGTTAAATGGGGTTTTCTCAGGATTATCAAAGTAGTGTGTAATATTTTCACATAACGAGCATTGAGGGTTTTAGGAGGTTCCCCATCTCCATGAGTAGCAAGTACCACTAATTTTTTTTGGTGTTTCGTGTTCCATATCCATAACTAAAGATAGATAACAACTTAGAACAGGAAATAAAAACTACTTAGTGATAAAGCAAACAAGCACACACGAGAATATTCACCCCACGCTATTTCTCCCCAGCAACGGCACCAGAAAAAGGTCTTGATAACCCACAAGTATAGGGGATCGTTTGTAGCCTTCTTCGATAAATAAGAGTGTCGAACCCAACGAGGAGCTAAAGGCAGAGCAAATATCCCTCAAGTTCTAACGACCACCGATACAACTCTACGCACACTTGACGTTTGCTTTGCCGGAAACAAGTATGAAAATAGTTTGTAGGAGTGATGCAAGAACTACTTTGCCAGAACAAAACTAGAAGTACTTTTCAAGATAATAAAAGTTAGGTGTTTAGTAAAAGGGTTTTTGTTAACAAGAAAGTTATTTGTCCCTAGGCAATTGATAACAAGTACCGGTAATCATTCTTGTAATTTTTATGAGGGAGAGGCATGAGATAACATACTTTCTCTACTTGGATCATATGCACTTATGATTGGAACTCTAGCAAGCATCTGCAAGTATTAATGATCATTAAGGTCATGAAACCCAACCATAGCATTAAGTATCAAGTCCTCTTTATTCCCATACGTCATACCCCACCTACTCGGGTTTAAATTTCTGTCATTCTCGCAACCCACCGTAAGAGAACCGTGAACATATTGCAACACCCTACAGCGGGGCCCCCTCACATTTGCGTGAGAACGGAGGGCACCGTAGGGCAGCACCATAAATAAAATATACAATCATCCCAACCAAGATCACGATTAACCTATAGGACAAAACAGATCTACTCAAACATCATAGGATAACCATAGATCATTGGGAAATAATATATAGAGTTGAGAACCATGTTTAAGTAGAGATTATAGCGGGGAGAAGAGGTGTTACACCGCTGCATAGAGGGGGAGAAATTTGGTGTTGACGGTAGCAAGATTGTTGATGTAGATCGCCGTCCCGATCGTTGCCCCGGTGGCACTCCGGCGCCACCGGAAGCGAGGGGGAGAGAGCCCCCCTACTTCTTCTCCTTCCTTGGCCTCCTCCCTAGGTGGGAGAATGGTTCCCCCTCCGAGATTGGATCTCCCTCTCTGTTCTCTTCTGTTTCACATTTCTCAGATCTGGCCGACAACCGTTTCCTATATTCTCGGAGATCCGTAACTCCGATTGCGCTCAGATTTTAACATGATTTTTTCCAGATATAAGATTCCTTGCGCCCGAAGTAGAGGTCCAACTGACGTACGAGGTGGGCACAACCCACCACCATGTGCCAGGCTCAAGGGTCGGATCCTGGTGGGTTTTGCCCACCACAGGACTCCGTTTGCGGTGATTCCAACTCCCAAAAATCACATATATTCCAAAATAATCCTCCATAAATTTTTATCGCGTTTGGACTTTGTTTGATATGGATTTTCTGCGATACAAAAAACATGCAAAAAAAAGGAACTGGCACTGGATCAATAGGTTAGTCCAGTAAATCATATTAGAAGTTGCCAAAAGTATGTAAAAATTGTATAATATTGGCATGAAACAATAAAAAATTATAGATACGATGGAGAGTTGATACGTTCATTTTGCATCATGTTTTCTTACTGCTATTTATAATGTTTTATCCATAATAATGCTTTTTGGAGTAATTCTAATGCCTTTTCTCTCATAATTTGCAAGGAACACACCAAGAGGGAGAATTCCGGCAGCTGGAAATCTGGATCTGGAAAAGCTACGTCAGGCCACCTATTTTGCACAACTCCAAATGAGCTGAAACTTCACGAAGATTTTTTATGGATTATTTAAGAAATATTGGAACCAATAAACACCAGAGGTGGGCCACCAGGTGGGCACAACCCACCTGGGCGCGCCAGGCCCCCCAGGCGCGCCCTGGTGGGTTGTGACCTCCTTGGCCCACCTCCGGAGCCCATCTTCTGGTATATAAGTCATTTTGACCTAGAAAAAATAAGGGGAGGACTTTCGGGATGAAGCGCCGCCGCCTCGAGGTGGAACTTGGGCAGGAGCACTTTTGCCCTCCAGCGGAGCGATTCCGCCGGGGGAATTTCCCTCCCGGAGGGGGAAATCATCGTCATCATCATCACCAACAACTCTCCCATCTTGGGGAGGGCAATCTCCATCAAAATATTCGACAGCAGCATCTCCTCTCAAACCCTAGTTCATCTCTTGTGTTCAATCTTGTTATCGGAACTATAGATTGGTACTTGTGGGTGACTAGTAGTGTTGATTACATCTTGTAGTTGATTACTATATGGTTTATTTGGTGGAAGATTATATGTTCAGATCCATTATGCTATTTAATACTCCTCTAATCATGAACGTGTTTATCATTTGTGAGCAGTTACTTTTGTTCTTGAGGTCACGGGAGAAATCATGTTGCAAGTAATCATGTGAACTTGATATGTGTTTGATATTTTGATAGTATGTATGTTGTTATTCCCTTAGTGGTGTCATGTGAACATCGACTACATGACACTTCACCATATTTGGGCCTAAGGGAATGCATTGTGGAGTAGCAATTAGATGGTGGGTTGTGAGAGTGACAGAAGCTTAAACCCCAGTTTATGCGCTATTTTGTAAGGGACCGATTGGATCCAAAAGTTTAATGCTATGGTTAGAATTTATTCTTAATACTTTTCTCGTAGTTGCGGATGCTTGCGGGAGGGTTAATCATAAGTAGGAGGTTTGTTCAAGTAAGAACAACACCTAAGCACCAATCCACCCACATATCAAATTATCAAAGTAGCAAACACAAATCAAACCAACATGATGAAAGTGACTAGATGAAATTCTCATGTACCCTCAAGAACGCTTTGCTTATCACAAGAGACCATTTTGGCTTGTCCTTTGCCTCAAAAGGATTGGGCTACCTTGCTGCATTTTTGTTACTATTATCATTACTTCCTCGTTACAAATTATCTTGCTATCAAACTACTCTGCTACTTACAATTTCAGCACTTGCAGACAATACCATATCGGAAACTACTTGTCATTTCCTTCTGCTCCTCGTTGGGTTCGACACTCTTACTTATTGAAAAGAGCTACAGTTGATCTCCTATACTTGTGGGTCATCAGAAGCTATCAAAGATGCACATAATATCATTTTTAACTATATCCCAACAGCACTGATAAAATTCAGCAGGGATGTTATCAGGCCCTGGGGCCCTGTTGACTTCCATGTCAAACAGAGCAGCTTTGACCTCCTCTTCAGAAAATTCCCTAATAGGATCGTCATTATTCTCCGCTGACAGCTTTTCGTTGTCTACCCAGGTATAAGGATCAAGATGAAATATATTGCCAGGGGCCGGGCGAAACAACTCTTTGTAGAAGCTCGTGGCATGTGCTATTAGATTGTCCGTGCCTTCAATCTCCACGTCCCCACATTTGAGGGCGTGAATGGTGTTTTTTTGTTTACGGCCATTAACTATTTTATGGAAGTAGTCCGTATTGCGGTCTCCTCTCAAGAGACAGCGTTCATGGGACTGTTGAAGCCAGTAAATCTCTTTTGTGGCTAGCAGCTCGTAAAGTTCAACACACACATCAACCTTTCTGCCATAAAGCTCAGGAGGCAAGGGGCCTTCCTCCTCTGCCTCTTCCAACATTTCTAGTTCGATTCTCAGATCTTCTTTATGCCTCTTGGCATGTCCAAATTTTTCCAAACCACATCTTTGAAGTAAGATTTAAATCTCTTGAGCTTAATATTTAGGATGTCAATGGGGTCTGAGGCTGCAACTTTCCTATTCCAAATTCTAGCAACCAGGTCAAGGAATCTATCATCTTTCAACCAGGAGAGATCAAAATGAAACTCTCGGATTTTGGAGGGTTCTCTCTTCTCATCATCAGTGTACACAAGGAGTGGGTCATGGTCAGATAACTCGCTGACCAGTTTCATCATAGAGACCATGGGGAACAACTGCTCCCAGGAATCATACATCAGCACCCTATCCAATTTCTCCATAGTAGGATGAGACCGATTATTTGTCTAGGTATATTTGCCCCCACTCATATAAATCTCTCTAAGGCCAAGAGTATTAATAATGGAGTTGAACAGGTCCATAGACTTGGGGTGCTGCATCTTTTTGTTCTTTTCACCATTATGCCTTAAGATGTTAAAGTCCCCACCCACTATATAGGGTATATCAGTGTTGTGGAAAAAGGAGGCCAATTCCATTAGGAAATCTTCCCTATGCTCCTCATGAGCAGAGACATACACCACTAAGAGGCTCCAGACAATATTTGTATTAATATTTTTAATATTCATCTAGAAGATATACTTGCCTTTGTTGCAACTTAACATCTCGAGGGTGTTACTGTGAATACCACACATGATACCACCAGGCTTGCCTATAGCAGCCAGCCAGGCACCCACTCCCAATGGAAATTATTAAAGGGGTCAGGTCTCCTAATAAGTTTGGGAGAGAAATCTTTCTTCAAAGTCTCTTGTAAACCTAGGAAGTCAATGGAATGGTCACTAATAAGATCAGAGAGGCGGGTAGCCATTCCCTTCTTGCCCACCCCTCTGCAGTTCCAAATGAGACCTCTCATTTGGAATGGTTGGTTTGTTTCCTGGCTCTGGTGGCCCTACCAAGAAGCAGGGTAGAGCCACCTGGCTCAGCATCATTGTCATTCCTCTTTTTCTGACTCCTAGTCACAGGCCTAGGAAGTCTGACATCAGCTTTCTTTCTATTATTCTTTGCAGATTTAGATTTCACTAGCTTATTGTTGACAATCTCATCCTCATCTAGCCAAGTTAGGTTCAAGGGAGTATCTTTACCTAATCCATTAGTGACAAACATATCATCACCCCCTGATCATCATGGGAGTTGATGTTTTTTTCTACCAAATTAACCCTTACAGATTCTAGTTCCCTCAAGATATCAACACAAGTAAAGCCATTATCAGGAATTAACACACCCATCTTAGAAGTATGACTAATAATCTCAGAATCAGCCAAAGTAGCAAATGCATTGTGATTAATAGGGTTGGTGTTACCTTCCATATTTTTGGCATTGGCCAGATGAGTGGCTCTTGCCTCCATGTCCATGTGCTGAAGGTGTGTGTTGTGCTGGCTAAACCGAAGATGCAGCTCAGGCGCAAGTGGTGGTGTAGAAATAATCTCCTCGCAATCAAGATGAGGAAGTTGTATCGTGTAATCCTTGGAGGTCTTCATGTCTGCTTCCACCTCTCCCACCACCTCAAAAATCTGATCAAAGTTAGAAAGAGGAATAGTAGCAGGATCATAGGAAGGTGTAGCAACTACAGTAGTCACCTTCAATGTTTGGTCATAATCAGATCCATGATCATCAGGATCATGTTTGCACTCATCCTTAGTAGAGGCCACCAGAGAATCAGCTTGTTGTGAATAAGTGGCAGCAAGTTCCAGTGCCATCTCCTCGATCAGCAGAGGACCATTAGTACCACTGATCTCGCTCTCTGAGTTGTTGCTGTCCTCAAGGACTTGTTTTTGCTCTTTAGGTGACGACACGCAACAGGCTTTGCCGCCATGATAAGAGGAAGTGTTTCTATTGTCATTCTTCTCAGAGGACTTGTTTTTCTCATCAGGTGGCATATCATCACGTTTGTGCTTGGGCGTCATAACTCTTTGCCCAGCATAGCGTGGGATCTAAACATGTTCTTCTTCCTGGACAACATTCCTCACTAGGACCTCCTCAACTTCATATTGAAAGCGATAAAAGCGTCCCCCAAGCACCCTTCAGCAGAGGTGGTGAGCTTGTCAATGTTGCGACACCCAAGCTTAGCACGAACAGAGGAAGGACGATGGAGACTAGACATATCAATGTCGAGAGTCACCCCAACTAAGCCTCCAACAAAAGCAACATTTTTATCACATCGCTTGTTAGGTGGGATCTCAGTAATCTTAACCCATCCAACCTCCAATAGACCTCTGACTCCGCATCCTCAGACCAAGGGGTAATACGAACAACTACCCCTAAGGATTTAAGAGTTATGTATTCAACAAACACAGCTCTATCCACCTCTCTCTAGTTCGGGAACCGCATCACATACTGATTAGGTGCAATCAGATGAGCTGAGTAGAGCCATCCCTACCCAATATACTTCTCAAACTCGTCTACCAGCTGCTTGGTGGTAATATCCCCCTCTACTATGGTAATGATGACCTTAACAATCCTATCATTGTTATGACTACTAACAGAGTAATCATGGATGTAATGAAATTCTTGCCCCTTGGCTTGGAAGACGCACATCGCAGGTATGCACTCCCAGGAAAGAAAATTAGTACAGGTCACAAAGAGATGACCTTTCTTCTTGCATCTAACACACAGAGCTTGTGGGCAATTGGTAGTATAATGAACCATGAGATTGCAAATTTGACATGATTTAGAAGAAGTAGCTAGAGGGTCAGGATTAGAAAGAGTCTCACGCAGCTTCACAGGAGGAGCAGATTTGTCGGTGTTGTGGAGGGATTTGTCACCCCCATCAGCTCCCCAGCGCTCCTGATGAGCAAGGGCTTCGTGGCTAGCCCCCGCAGCCTTCTCCCATCGATCGAACCCCGTCTCACCAGACCCCTACGGGGCGTTGGAGGAGGAAGCCCCGGCCGTCACCTTGTGAGTTCAGACATGGCTCTCGCGGCCACGCCCTATCCCACCGCCGCCACCTCCTGTGCGCCCGCGGCCGCCTTCATCACCACGATCGCGCCCCTCACCGCGGCCATGGCGGCTAGCACCGAACCCCTCTTCTCTCATCTTGGGAGGCTCGTGGATGGGATCTACCGCGAATTATTAGGAGGAGACGAAACAACTTGAGCAAACGATCTAGAATCCCGACGGATTTTCCCTTCCCACCATGAAAAAGAGGGACGAACCCTAGGTTTCTCTCTCGCAGGCGACTCCCAAAAGTGGAGCAAGCAATCCTCCAGATCTAAAATTGGGGGGGGGGAGATTGCGGCGCCCAGGTTTATACCAGGGGATGGGACTGAAACCCTAGCCGCGGCCTGTCCATGGCGGTCAGATGCACCATGCCCCACATGTCGCAGATCCGGGCAGGTGGTGCGGTTTTTTGCCGATCGGCGCCCAAGGATCCCCGGTTCGACAGCGGGGAGGAAACCGAGCCGATCCCCACGAACCGCCACCAAACCCTGGGTGTCCTCATTAGAAACGAAATTATGCGCCGTGCCCCTGCGCGATGGCTCGCCGGCGTACCGCTTCCTCGGCGACCAGCCCGAAGACGTGCGAGGTGGAAGGCGATCCCAAACCCTAGCGAAGTGGCAAGGGAAAGGAATGATGTACCCGATGTCGATCACCTCGTCGACGCGCAGAGGTCAACGTGCAGAGGTCAGGTGTCAACTGTGCCACCCCGATCATTGAGCAAGACGATGCGCAACGCATCCTGGCGAAGGAGGAGCACGCCGGTGTCGAAAGTGATGGACCTCGCCGCCATGAGATCTGGGGCGAACGTGACCCGCTATGGCATGTCCGCCATCGCCCGTGTGCAGAGTATGGCTCTCTTGGAAAAGCATCACGGAAGACTCATGTTTTCAGCTACGGGATCTTGCTTCTTGAAGTTAATACTCTTTTCTATAAGTTTAGTCAAAGTAGAGATACTTTGACTTTGGACAAAACTTATATACAGACTAAAAATAACCGAAGGGAGTAGTCGACGATGCTGGGTAGTGCTCACCCGCTCAGGCCAACTGTGTATCATTGTGGGCTCAGCATGTTAAGGGTGCTAACAGTGTTACATTCATGTCGAGTACAAAGCGGCATGAGAGGGGGTACGTGCACCCCTCCCTAAACCAATCTCTAAACTTTTTTTTGAAGCCGCCAGCAACTGCTAGCCATTATATTATAGGGGTAGGGAGCAATA
This sequence comes from Triticum urartu, assembly GCF_056163025.1. NCBI lineage: Eukaryota > Viridiplantae > Streptophyta > Magnoliopsida > Poales > Poaceae > Triticum > Triticum urartu. Next base: position 473,441,871 of record NC_141879.1, read on the forward strand.
TTTACACAGCCGCTGACGCGGTTTGAGGAGAGAAAAAGAAGAGAAATGAAACGAGGGCCAGGCCCCTAAGCCGAAACTTGGATGATCTCTCACGTTGGGTCCCCAAAAGGGGGCTGCAAATATTTCGCTCCCGCCAGTCTCCATGCCTCCAGGGATCCTCTCACTGCCTGGATGACAGCCCAGGGCGCAGCGATCTTCTTGTGAAAAACTCTGCGGTTTCGCTCGAGCCAAATTTCCCATGTGATGAGCATGGTGAGCGACCTGATTCCTTTCTGATGCTCGGTGTGTGTGTTGTCGATGATATGTGCCCAGAACATCTCCGATCTGTCGCCTTTTGGCCAGGTGGTTGGATCAAGAGCAGCGCAGCCGTGCCATCTTGCCGCTGCAGTCCAGATCATCCTTGCCACCGGACAGTGCCAGAGCAGGTGCACTGATAATTCAAGGTTCCGGACGCACAACAGGCAGAAATATTCATTTGGCCATCCGCGCCTTTGCAGCCTATCAGCGCACCATAGCCTGTCTAGCATTAGCAGCCAGGTGAAAAACTTGCAGCGTGGAGGAGCCCAGGCCTTCCAAAACATGTTTACGAAGTCTGATCCTATCCGTCCAGCGAATTGAAGCTTGTAAGCGGCCGCTGCACTATAAGTGCCGGAGAGGCTTGTCTTCCAGGTGATACTGTCCGGGACATCAGGCTGCAGTGAAACCCGGGCCTCGTTGATCATATTCCATAGCCTCCTGAATTCAAATATGTTGGCATCTGAAAGGGGTGGGCGGCGGATGTCGTAAATCCATTTTTGGCCTTGCAGCGCATCCTTGACTATGTGATTCTTGCACCTGCATCGGGCAAAGAGAGAGGGTGCAATCGCCTTTGGCGGCAACGGCCCCAGCCAGGTGGATTCCCAGAAGAGTGCGCGCTCGCCATTGCCAACAGAGACGCTTGTTGCAGCAGCAAAGAGCTGGCGGTCCTGGTCGTCACACGGTAGAGGAAAGCCATTCCATGGCCGGTTAGCCTCATCCCACGACAGCCAGAGCCATCTCAGCCGCAGCGCCCTAGCAAATTTAGCACTATCTAAAACTCCAAGTCCGCCAAGCTCGATCGGGGAGTAGACCGTCTGCCAGCTAACTTTGCATTTGACGCCGGATAGCTTCTCCTCCTGAGCCCAAAGAAAGCGCATGCATATCTTGTCAATGTCCTTCAAGACTCCGGACGAGGCTTTGATTGCGGTGAGTGCGTATGTAGGGATGGCTAGGAGCACAGAGCGGACCAGCGCTCGCCGTCCCGCACAGTTCATCAGCCTCCCCTTCCATCCTGCTAGCTTGGCTTTGATACGATCAAAGATGAACCGGAGGTGCACCTTCTTCAGTCTTCCTAGGGATATTGGCAGGCCTAGATATGTGATCGGGAAGCTTGTTCGCCTTCCTGGAAAACCTTGCAGTATATTGTCTAGATCCAAGGACTGCATTGGATAGGGGTGACAGTGGATTTCGAAGGGTTTACTCGCAGACCCGTTGCCTCCCCGAACTTTTCCAGGATAGAAAGCAAGCAGGAGACCTCCTCATTGCATGGGTTGGAGAAGATGATTGCGTCGTCCGCGTAGAGGCTGATGCGCAGCTTGACGTCGCGCCCAGGGAGTGGCGCCAGGTATCCAAGGGCGGCAGCACGATCTAGAATCCGCTGCAGCATGTCGATGGCAAGGATAAAGAGAAATGGGGAGAGCGGGTCGCCTTGTCGTAAGCCTCTGTGGTGGTCAATCAGCTCGCCCTCCACACCATTTAGGAGGACTGCAGAGGAGGATGACTGCAGGAGCAGAGCGATCCAATCGCGCCATCGTGCAGAGAAACCTAGCTTCTGGAGTAGCTCAAGTAGATATTCCCACGAGATTGAGTCGAACGCCTTCGCTATATCCATTTTGAAGAGTAGTGCAGATTTCTTTCTACGATGCAGGCTGCGAGCGGCATTTCTGACGAACAGAAAGCTATCGTGGATGCACCTAGTCTTCAGGAAAGCACTTTGCGCCGGAGATATGAGACTGCCAAGTTTTGGTGCGAGACGCAGGGAGAGGATCTTGGCGATGAGCTTAGCAAAGGAGTGTACTAGGCTAATCGGTCGATAATGACCGATGTCAGAAGGATCCGGGGCTTTTGGAATTAGCACCACCGTTGCTGCATTGAGGTCTTTGAAACTATGACCACCGTTGAGATCATGGAATTGCTGTAGGGCGCGTATGAGATCAGCTCTCTAAACTTACTCTTCTGTCCATCATCTCTGTTTTTCTTCACGGGAAACAAGTGATTTCATTAATTAATCAAAGATTTACAATCCTTTAGGTTGGTTCACTAGCTTCCATTGGGAAATTTCTAGGCCCGCAGGTTGTGCGTTGCTGACTTCTTCCCACGGCTGCCATACATCATCTCTGTTTGTCCGACCTAAAACGCATGCAATCAATGCAGCCCATATGTATTACTTCCTTCATTTCTAAATATTTATTTTTTTAGAGATTTCAACAAATAACTATTCCCTTCGTTCTTAAATATGTCCTTTTACAAATTTTAAATGAACTACTACATATGAATGTATATAGACATATTTTAGAGTGTACATTCACTCATTTTGCTCCGTATGTGGTCATTTGTTAAAATATTTAAAAAGACAAATATTTAGAAACGGGGAGAGTACATATGAAGAAAAATGAGTGATTTTACACTAAATATGTTTATATACCTCTGTATATGGTAGTTCATTTAAAATATTTAAAAACAGAAGAAGTACGTACTTGCGGGACTATAGGATACACCTACTTGCTCAATTATCTCTGATAAAATACGACAGGAAAAGTGGACTACTCCATCGCTAATCTGAATAAGTATAATACTAGTGTCGGCAGTAGTACAACCATCGGACCGCTGATTGGACGGACCTCAGTTAACTACCTGAGAGATTATCATGGCGCTTAAGAGTTGACGTTCTCTGCTCTAGGTGCAACGTTCACGCGGAGAATCAAATTAATCTACATATGGTTCTGCCATGTCTTACGTGCTCGGGTGTCGATGTGCACGTACCGTGCTACAAACCGGTCCCCCAAAAATTTAGGCCACGTAGGGGTCTTGGAAACTATACGTACGTGGAATATGTTTGACACAGAGGATTGTGGTGAACTGAGCATATCCTCTTGTGTGGAACTAACTTATCATGGTTTAAGTTCTAAACTTGACACTGGTGCTTGTACTTTTTCTGAATTTATTTTATGCTTTTTGGCAGTGTTCGTTTAGTTCGAGGAAATATTTTCGTCGACTATCAAGCCGTTTCGGGTGAGTTCGCCAATCTTAAGATATTGTTCCGATTTAATATGTCTGAGATGCTTACAGGATTAGTGTGTGTGCACGTGCATTTATAGGGATGAATGTAGTGCATATATGTGATCATCTATACTGCATTAAGAATACGAAGGATTGCATGTCTGGTTCACTTTAATTAGTTTTTTTTTTCAAAAAGGGGACTTCCCGGCCTCTGCATCAAAACGATGTATATGACCAAACACTTCAATTAGTTAATCTTTGGGCAGGGAAATTACAATAATAATAATAGTACAATTCGTACACATTTTTTCTTTTGAGTAATTAATAAATGCCCTAAACAAATGCAACGGTGAGACAGAGAGACTTCCTCTGCAAGATATGGAGTAGTATATGAGGCAGACAACATAGATTCTGAGTGTATTCGATGATGTAACCGCGCCAGTGCACAAATTTTAATCGCGAGCGCACCGTTGTCGTCGTGCCGGTCGAGCGCGTATCCATGCACGTGCACTGCTAGGTAGTTTTTTTTTTGAAAGTGCACTGCTAGGTAGTTGAAAGACATAAGTGCCCAAAGATTTCTTTGCCGGCCTACGCTTACCTAATTATTATTATTTCGACAAAATGAACAACCAAATCAATTAACTTCTTCTCGTATCTTCCTTGTATCTCGCTAGCACGAGTATATTATCAAGGGACAGATGTTGTTCCATCCGACGTCGTAGGACGTCGTCGATCGTGGTTACCGATCGAGAAATATTGAAATGGTCTACATTTTTTAATTAACTAACGACAAATGGTTTACGTGTACGTACATGCCAAGCGAACCAACTATGTGTACGAATGTCAAGAAAAAAAAACTGTAGCTATGTACGCGCGTACGCCCGTACGCACGCCCTTATAAAAGGTAGGAGTATATACGTGTTGTTGCTACGAACTCATTGACAAGATCGAAGAGCAATTAGCTAGCCTTTATCGCAAAAAAAAAAGGTAGCCAGCACAAACTTAACTAGAAAGGGGAATTAGTAGCTCCTACGAGTGTTAGCAAAGATGCAGCAGAGAGAGGCGAGGAGGGGAGATCAGGGCACAAGCCTAAGGCGCAGCGGCAATCAGCGCCAGCCTATGCGTGGTCGTAAGTCCTATGTATCTCTTTTTCTTACTTTTCTATGTACTTTCTTGACGTGGTTCTCTTATTTGATTTTGAAAGATTTTAGCTCACCACATTTTCATGAGGTGACCAATTCAATCCATGCATGCGACGTCTCTTTCCGATGGCATATGTACACGCATGTTAGTTTTGTTTTTTCACTTCGGGATACTCCCCTTTTCAAAAAAAAAACTTGTTTCCACATCTCCTTGCCAACTTCTTTTCCGAGTAGGGCTCGTTAGCCCAGCTCGTCAAATTCTTCTGTTAATGATTTCAGATTAAAACTTGGCTTGACTCATTAGTTAACGAGTTTGAATTGAGTCGAGCCAAGTTATGAGCTAACTAAGTTCGTCTGATTTTTTTCCTCTAAGAAAGTTATAACCATTTGCATAAGTTATTACCGTAATTTGCATATGACTTTTCGTTTATCTACTTTAACTCTATTTATTGCCTTTTTGGCTCTTCATGCAGAGGGAAATACAACAATGGTAGGTACTCCAAGGCGACAACCTTCAACCATGGAAGAACATACTACTACCAACCAAGGTCCCAATCGTGGGAACAACACAATAGGTTGTAAAACGATACATGGGATGGAAGTGTGGGGAGTTCTTATTTTGTTTTGAAGGATATATGAATATATAGTCAAATATTTTGGTAGAGACTATGTTTTTTATTTCATGTTATTCTATGTTTTTCTCCTTTTCCAGTTAATATCATGCATAGTCTCTACTCATGAAAACACCATCACCAATAAGTGGATATAACGATATTAACTGAAATCGTTATATTTGAGGTCCTGGTAAAGACTTTACTTTTATTTATTTTTATGTAAAACATGATCCAATCTTTGTGTGTACAAATATATGTGTCTTATTATGCAAAAGATAAAATGGAACTTTATAAAATATACAATATCGTTTTACTTTTTGTGTTTGTTTCAAACACTAAATACTAAGATAGATGTATGCAAATAACCTCTATAATTTCATATACACGTACAAATTTTACAAAAGAAGCTCACAAGATTTCCGTAACTTACTATATCTTACCTCTTCACATGTCTTCCAATTTATCTTATTTTACTTCAAAATTGGAATTCATTTGTTTGTCTTCATGAAGGGGGGAATGCTCCATCCTGGGGTGGAGGTGGCCATCTGAGCACCCCCCAAGCTCAAGTTCATCATACCATTATAGCTCCATCCCTCCAAACCAACACAGTGGGTAAGTGGATGTAAGAAAGTTGGAATGTTATGTTTTTTTGTCCTAGCAGAGACTTATTTGCTCTTCTAAAATTTATAAGAAATGCAAAGACTTATAGGAGTCTCTCTGGCTACAACATATGTTTTATTCTGGTAGAGACTCATTGCGTCTTTCAAAACTTGTGCTTTCTCTCGTCATGCAGAGTCATCATACACACCTAGCATCAACTCCTGAGAACAACACAACAACTAGTAAGTCTTTTCTTTGAAAAAAAAGGGTGGGCGATTTTATTTTAATGTAGTATATACTCCCTCCGTCCGTTGAAGAGTGTACGTCTACAGATTTTAGGACAAATTGTGGAGTGAAGTAAAAAATGTATTGGAAAGCTGCAAGCCATCATCTCTCTCTTCTTTAATTACCCAACCCCCAATAAGCTAAGTGCATGCACAAATTAAGAAGACCATATGTAGATTGTTATTGGTCTTGATTACCGTGAGATTAGAGAGAAGTATTTTTTTTCTACTTTAAAGTGCATTGGGAAGATAAAAGTACACTCTTTTATGGACAAATTTTGAAGCTAAAAAGTACGCTCTTCACCGGACAGACAGAGGGAGTATATTTTTACTTAAAAAGAATGTAAGGTTCTGTCGCATGTCAATCTTTCATCCAACCTCCCCATGTACCTTCCTATTTTGATATTTTCCCCATCTCTGACCCCCCTCCCCCCCCCCCCCCCAAAAAAACCTGTTTTCCCTAAAAACCACATTAATTATTCCATGTTTTGTTCACTTGCCAAATAAAAAAGCATGTTTATTTGGTAAGAAAACAAGTTCTTACCAAGAAAATTTCTATGAAAACATTTATATCCTGTTGCAACACACAGACAATTGTCTAGCAGGAATAAAACATGCAAGTTTTTTACATATTTCGAAGGCGATATACAAGAAAAAAAAGTAAGAATCCCCTAGGATGTTGCTTCTGAAGTTCTTTGGCTACCGCAAGCGGCCAAGGTTTCTAGCGGAGGTATGAATGAATAAATTAATACACGAGTCATACCATACCTAGGGAGCACAATATCAAGTTTGGATTCCTGTTGACAAGATGAATATCAAAGTCCATTTATGTTTTTAGTGTTGGGGAAGATCGAAGGCACGAGAAGTTTAGACCCGTCCCATTTGACCAAGCGACGTTGTAAAAATCTGTCGTGGAGCGAGTCGCCTAAAGGGATGCATGTAGCATCGTACTAGAGATCCTTTGTCGTCGTCATCGTCTGTTCATGGTGAGCACGCACCCAGAAACCACCTAGCATAGTCCTTTTTCCTTTGTGAGCAGACTTCGCCTTTGCTCTTGTGAATTAAATTATGGCAAATGCCATATGGATCCTCTTTGCAGCACATAACTTATTTGCGACTTATAGCACATATTTCATTTTGTAATGCGTGTTTTGATCCAAATCCCAAGATATGTAACGAAATCCCTTCTATCAAAATTAGATATAATTGACAAACGTTTTCCTGTGCAACATCTATATATAGTTTCATGAAAATATCTCCTCACCGGTATATAGCTATATGAGTACTGGAGTACATATTAAACCTACTTCATGTATTTCTAAATTGTTTTTGAAGCACATGTATTTTTAAATTGTGTAGATGCACTAACCGTTGGACCAGAAAACATAGCTATCCATGTGCCCGGTGAAAATCCGGGTGAGTGTGGTCTCTCAAATCTGCTTTTCCAGCCATGAAGAGTAACCCAAGTCCGGTGAAGAAACGAAACTGCTTCATAGACGACACTTTGGTGGACGATGCCAAGACGATGGTTAATCCAACGGACAGGGGCTGTTTAGGCTTGGGCTTGAATGGTTGGATATGACATGTCATTTGTGTTTCGTGTAGTAACCGTCGTGTGTGAAGCAGTAGACACAAGCAGGCACCGCTGTTGACCGTACGTGTAGTGCAAATAAATGCATATATGTGCTGCGCGTGAACAATATATGTATGTACTGCTCACATGCGCACAGTGAGGATGGTTTATCTGTAATTTATACTTGTAAGCATTGTCTATCTGTAGTTATACCATATACTATAATGGTAAGCTGTGCATGAATGATGTATACTTGCGAACCAACCTGTGGTTGGATGGTGAGAGGGACTGTGGTATCCCCAGCTCACCAGGGTTCAAATTCTGGTGCTCGCATTTATTTCTGGATTTATTTTAAGATTTCCGGCGATGCGCATTTAGTGAGAGGAGATGTTCCTGTCAACGACGAGGCGCCTACGGTGACTTCATAAATCTCAAGATGATATACCGGCTCAGTCTTTCGAAGGTGATCATAAAAATAGGGTGTGTGTGTGTGCGTTCATAGGGTGAATATATGCGCGTGTAATATGAGCACTTGTGTCTGTACTGATGTTCAAAAAAGAAAGAATGATATATACTTGGTAAATAGTAAAATATCTCAGTAAAGGGTGTTACTGTTCACCGGGCTCAGATGAGCCCGGGCACCGAAGGGGATTATCGAAGTTATACTGTATGTACTACTAATCGCTATCGATTGTATCGAAGACTTTCTCTTGCATCATCTCCGTGTTTGATCACAACCTAACGCAAGATACTCGTAGTAGTTGCTATAATACAGTATGACACGAGTACTATCCCGGACAGTTATGAATCCGTCATGACTGGTGATTTGGACAGACATGCGTGTCCTGTGCGAGCATGCGTGCGCGTCGACAGAGTTGACATCCCTCCAGTACAGCCAAAACAACGCAGAACGTGATTTGACGTGGTGGGCGTGTTGGGGTGTCAAACCGGCAGGCTGGGGGATGGAAAAGTTGACAAAGCTTACACAGGAGATAATCGCGTATCTCGCACGCCAGTTAATGCAATGTAATGCATGCGGACACGTATCGCGAATGGAAGAAACTTAAACAGACTGAGCTTTGGGCATTAATTGTCACGCGTATGGTCTTGTATTCTTGTTAGCTTGAAAAACTTTGTTATAGGGGTATTATGGAACAGAGTGGTAGAGCAAAGCTAGCTAGCTAGTTAGTAGCACGAGGAATGATGGAATATTCCCATGCATGACGCATCCGCACGAGTGCACGTACGTGCTGCCGTGGTGGTGCTGATTAGCTGGTCCTGTCTCGAGCAAATTTATGGTTGAGCGTTGAAGATATCCTAACACAATATATTTCTAAGTCGTCTTGTCCAAGTAGTCGTACAGGCAATTATGGGTCCATCATGACTAGCCACGTGACTTGCACAGACATGCGTGTCGTGTGCACAGCTAGCTAGTGCAAGCATAAGTGCGTGTCAGACCTATCTCGATTAATATTGAACGATGTAGATGAGATAGATCCAGTCAATGCGAGAGTGAGGGGATGGGGTCGGAGATAGATCTAGATAGAGAGGGAGAGAGAGTTGATATCTCCAGCAGGCACAGCCAAACAAGGCGGAGATCGGGTGTCAAACTGGCCGGGCCGGACGGCTAGGGTGGAAATTTTAACCAAGCTTAATTTTGGGCGTTAATTATACCATAACGGTTGCATGTGATGCCTGCGGACACGTACATACGTTGTACTATCGCGAATGGAAGAACATTAATTGTCATGTGTATGGTCTTGCATTCTTACTAGTACCTTGAGAAAGCTAGCTATCGCGACTTTTTATCATGTTTACAGACGAATGATCCAATATTATTTCTGACTAACTAGATGAGATTGTTTCGACCTAGGTTTTAAATCCATGAATCACGCATCTGCACGAGTGCACGTACGTGATGCCATGTTGGTGCTGATTGACTTTGACTGCTGCTAGCGCGAGCTCACACACCGTGGCGAGCGCCTACTTATCCATGCATGTACACACTGCACCTGTCCAGGTCGACAAATTTTGTTAATTGCAGAGCTTTGACCTTATCGGTTATACATTTATGTACTGTGCATAGGCGCCTGCTTGTGTGTGCTCGTACGCCTATATAAGAGCAATGGGCTCGCTAGGGCAAACTTAATAGAGAGGGGAATCAGCACCTACGAGTATTAGCAGGATGCCAGAAGAACCCAGGCGTAGCAACAATCAGCGCCTCCAGCCTATACGTAAGTTTTCTCGCCCTGGTTCTTTTTCTGTGTCATCTCTTGTTATCCGTCCGATGTTCCAAGATTTCCAGTCCATCACATTTTCCTTGAGGTGATCAATCCATGCGTACGTCTACACGTTTGCATATATAAGTGCGTGCGTGCGTGCTTGTCGGATTCAGGGCTCCACAGAACCTTAAGAGATTCGAACACTGAGCTGCGTACGAAGAATTCCTTCTCCCCAACCTGCCAGCCCAACGATTCCATGGCCTAGCTCGACGAACCCAAGGGACAAGAGACACATCAGTTTATCCTGGTTCGGGCCACCTTGCGGTGTAATACCCTACTCCAGCTTTGTGGTGGATTGCCTCGAGGATCTGAGGATGAACTGGTACAGTGGATGAACAGCCTCAGGAGGTGAGGTGTTCTTGAGCTCGATGAGCTGGTGGGTGTGAGGATGGTCTGAATGATCCGACCCCCTCTATGGTGGTGGCTAAGTCCTATTTATAGTGGCATTGGTCCTCTTTCCAAATGTAGGCGGGAAGGGATCCCACAACGGCCAAATTCAAAGGGAGACAACTAGTACAAACTATCCTGACAAAAGTAGTCTTTGCCTGCAAAGGCTCTGGTGATGACGCTGTAGTGGGCTCCGCGATGACCTCCGTCCTGCTGTCCTGGCGGTCTTGGTCTTGTTGCACCAATATGAAAACATTTGTCTGATTCCTCGGGACTCCGCGCCCGCGCTTGCTTCCTTGGCACCAAAGAGGAAACTGGTACGTTGCGCCCGCTGGCGCCCGTCTGGCCTTGATCGTCATGGCTCACGTCATGTGAACCTCGCGAGGTGCACCTTGCCATGATATCTCCGCTCCTCGGGAGGCAGCCTAGTGAGGCCGCCCCCTAGGAAGGTCTTGGCGTCGTCCACCACGCGAGGCTTGGCCCCTCGCGAGGGTCTTGAGTCGTTGTTACTGAAACTGGGCCGTACCGGGCCGCTGATGGAGCCACACTGTGGGCCGCAGGCAGGCAAGTCTGGGTACACCCGTTCCCAGGACGCCGACAGTAGCCCCCGGGCCCAAGGCGCGCTCAATCTTGGCTTCGAGACGAAGCCAAAGGGCAAGTGCGAAGTGCCACAGGCACCAACCGCCTGCGGCCTTAGTCGACGCGTGGCGATTGATGGGACGTGGGCGTCTCCGCTTCCCCACGCTGCCTCGGCAACCGTCCGACTTGATGATACTCCGCTGCATGCAGAGAAAAATCATCATTATGTGCGATCATGGAGGCCGGCGGTTGGCCTCCTCCTGGCTATAAATGAGGGAAGGGGCGGAGCCCCCCTTTCTCATCTCAGTCTTCTCGCAGTCCGCTCCTTCTTCTTCCTCTTGGTCCCTCCATCCTACTATCTTGCTGAAACATCCATGGCGCCGGTCAGGAGATTTTCCGCAGCAGAAAAGGGAAAGACCCCCCTCGTGGAGCCTGAGCTGCTTCCGCCGAAGAAGAGGTCCCGGCGCCCTCACGACGCTGGGGCAAGGCTAGAGGTGACGCGGCCCTGGTACGAGCGGCCACCCCCTGGCTTCCCACTTCCTCTATATGCTCGGGGCGCCATGCTTGGGAGAAGGCAGCAGCGTCCCACACCGCATGAGCCGCGAGGACCAGGATGGGGCCGCGCGGCCGTCTGTCTTGCGAACCCACGCCGAGGCCTCCTCGCGTGAGTTCGTGCTGTGTGCGGCGATGCCTGCACGCACGTGGATCCGGTTCCCGCAGTTCTTCGCCGAAGAGATGCCGCCGAGGGGGGGGGGGCGCTCGAGCTGTGGCTGCAGCATGTTGGGTGCTGCAGTCTAGCCACGGGAGCGGAGGTCAAGGTCGTCTCCCCCGGCAAGATCTTCATGACTCGTGGATGGGGCGAGGTCGCCCGCGCCTATCGCACGGAGGGGGCGCTCGCCATCCATTTCGAGTATGACAGCGCCTCCACACTGTTCTTCAAGGTCTTCGACGAGGAAGGCCGACGCCTGGAGTGCTGCCCCGAAGGAGACCGTCAGCAGGTAGAGGCGACAGGCGCAGTGCCTGCCGTGGGTCCTGTCGATGGCTCCTCCAGCAGCAGCGATGACTCTCGGGAGTCCAGCGACTCTCTTGAGCCTAGTGAGTCTCCAGAGTCGAGCGACGACAGCTACGTTCCCCCGAGCTCCTGCCATGCCCGGAGCGCCGCGGCGGCCTCTGCCCGGCGCCGACAGTGATCTGGATGGGGTTGGCGCCGGCCTCACATGGCCCACAGTTGACAATGGCGTCAGCGGCGGTGCCCGTAGTCGGGGCCTCTTGAGGCTGTTCTTCTTTTGTTCCCTGTGAGGAATCGAAACGAACCCCGAGGGGGTATGTAAAGAACCTGTAATGCTTTTGTTCCATAGCTTATTACTCTTAACATGAGATTGTGGCTGCGAGGGCCCGCGAGCTTGTCGAGGAGAGGAGCCGGAGCCTCCTTGGGCGTGCGTTCTCACGCGTCTTCAGTCATCTTCAGAACCTCGACCCCCACTTCGACTTTGACGCCGCCATAGCCTCGGTGCCTGGGGCTATCCGGGAGAACCTGTCGCACTGGGTGGACAATCACGTGGAAGCCTTGATCAGAGCGTTCGCCACCGAGGACGACGCGGTGGTGGTTATGACGGATGAAGATGGCGTGGATGAGGACGACGCCAGTGACAGTGCAAGCAACGCATACGAGAGCGACCAGGGCGATGCTGGAGGCAACACGTCCAGTTGAGCCCGTATTCCTTAGCGTGAACCTGCATGCAAAGACTTGGATACGGCCTCGTAGGGCGTGGGAGCATTTTGGAGGGCCCCCCAGTATATGTAAATTTATGTTCTGTCTTTTAAGCCAGATCCGAAATGTGCTTTTGCGAGCTTGTGAGCCCCTGAGCAGGGTTGTCGCTGAGACTTATCTTGATCCTAGAAAGCCTTGAATGGGTTCTGGGGTTGCTGATGTGCCTTCCTCCTGAGGTGAGGCCTCAGAAGCTCGCGAGGCTCTGGACCTCCTAAGGAGTCAGTGGATCCATTCGAGAGGGCCATGCCAGGAGCATCTAGCGGACCGTGGCAGGATGCGCACGCGGCAATGCTGCGGCGCGTGCACTCTTGCCCCGAAGGGGTCCTATCCAGGCTGCCTAGACATGCCCAACACGGCGTGCCGACCATCCCCCGAGCCGTGGGGCACTCGTAAGAGGGGGGTCGGAGGCACGAGCCTTAAAAACAAAGCACGCGACCAGGACGGAATAAAACCGGCAGAAAACCAGAGAAAAACTCCCCATAATTTTAAATAACATAGAAGAACTTCAACTCTCAATCCAAAAGGAAGAAGGCGAATAAGTTACAGATAAAGGGGGTAAAGGCAAACAGCCGCGTCCGGTACTTAGCTAGTATTCTTGTCTTCTCACTAGCGCGGAGCTAAGTGCTTTCACTAGATGTGATTATAGTCATTGGGGGACAGTGTCGACGGCCAGCGAGGAGCATGGTGCTTCCACTTGGACGTGGACGGGAGCTCCCGAGGCTGAGGGGCGGCACACTGGAGACTCCGGGGCGTGTACAACCCCACTCATTATTAGGCGAGAGTGTCACGAGCGGAGACCTTCACAGGTGTGAGCCTTGCTTCATATCGCCTGACGAGGGCCCCACCTTGCGCCTCTGCCGACCATCGTTGGGTCGTCCAGAAACCATGACGAGACCAAGGGGCAAGGGGGACGCTAGCGGCGCCCTCGGCGACCATGGGCCCTCTGTCAGGGGGAAGGGCTCACCAGGCCCTCTAGGCTGTCGGTTGGCAGGAAGAAGAAAGGTCCCGACACACCCCTACCTGGCGCGCCAAATGTCGGATTCAGGGCTCTGCAGACCCTTGAGAGGTTCGAACACTGGGGTGCGTACGAAGAACTCCTTCTCCCCAACCTACCGCCCAACGATTCCACAACCTAGCTCGACGAACCCAAGGGACAAGAGAAACAACAATTTATCCTAGTTCGGGCCACCTTGCGGTGTAATACCCTACTCCAGCTTTGTGGTGGATTGCCTCGAGGGGCTGAGGATGAACTGGTACAGTGGATGAACAGCCTCAGGAGGTGAGGTGTTCTTGAGCTTGATGATATGGTGGGTGTGAGGATGGTCGGAATGATCCGATCCCCTCTCTCGTGGTGGCTAAGTCCTATTGCTTTCTTCACCCATTCCATTAGCTTAGCACCCGATCATTTAGTATGTTGCTATTGCTTTCTTCATGACTTATACATGTTCCTATGACTATGAGATTATGCAACTCCCATTTGCCGGAGGAACACTTTGTGTGCTACCAAACGTCACAACGTAACTGGGTGATTATAAAGGTGCTCTACAGGTGTCTCCAAAGGTACATGTTGGGTTGGCGTATTTCGAGATTAGGATTTGTCACTCCGATTGTCGGAGAGGTATCTCTGGGCCCTCTCGGTAATGCACATCACATAATCCTTGCAAGCATTGCAACTAATGAGTTAGTTCTGAGATGATGTATTACGGAACGAGTAAAGAGACTTGCCGGTAATGAGATTGAACTAGGTATTGAGATACCGACGATCGAATCTCGGGCAAGTAACATACCGATGACAAAGGGAACAACGTATGTTGTTATGCGGTCTGACCGATAAAAGATCTTCGTAGAATATGTAGGAGCCAATATGAGCATCCAGGTTCCGCTATTGGTTATTGACCGGAGACGTGTCTCGGTCATGTCTACATTGTTCTCGAACCCGTAGGGTCCACACGCTTAAGGTTTCGATGACAGTTATATTATGAGTTTATGCATTTTGATGTACCGAAGTTTGTTCGGAGTCCCGGATGTGATCACGGACATGAAGAGGAGTCTCGAAATGGTCGAGACATAAAGATTGATATATTGGAAGCCTATATTTGGATATCGGAAGTGTTCCGGGTGAAATCGGGATTTTACCGGAGTACCGGGAGGTTACCGGAACCCCCCGGGAGGTATATGGGCCTTAGTGGGCTTTAGTGGAAGAGAGGAGAGGTGGCCAGGGCTGGGCCGCGCGCCCCTCCCCCTAGTCCGAATAGGATAAGGAGAGGGGGGCGGCGCCCCCCCTTTCCTTCTCTCTCTCCTCTTTCCCCCTCCCGAATCCTATTCCAACTAGGAAAGGGGGGCAATCCTACTCCCGGTGGGAGTAGGACTCCTCCTGGCGCGCCCTCCTCCTGGCCGGCCGCACCCCCCCTTTGATCCTTTATATACGGGGGCAGGGGGCACCCCTAGACACACAAGTTGATCCACGTGATCATATTCCTAACCGTGTGCGGTGCCCCTTTCCACCATAGTCCTTGATAATATTGTAGCGGTGCTTAGGCGAAGCCCTGCGATGGTAGTACATCAAGATCGACACCACGCCGTCGTGCTAACGGAACTCTTCCCCGACACTTTGCTGGATCGGAGTCCGGGGATCGTCATCGAGCTGAACGTGTGCTAGAACTCGGAGGTGCCGTAGTTTCGGTGCTTGATCGGTCGGGCCGTGAAGACGTACGACTACATCAACCGCGTTGTGCTAACGCTTCCGCTGTGGTCTACAAGGGTACGTAGATCACACTCTCCCCTCTCGTTGCTATGCATCACCATGATCTTGCGTGTGCGTAGGAATTTTTTTGAAATTACTACGTTCCCCAACAGTGGCATCCGAGCCTAGGTTTTATGTGTTGATGTTATATGCACGAGTAGAACACAAGTGAGTTGTGGGCGATATAAGTCATACTGCTTACCAGCATGTCATACTTTGGTTCGGCGGTATTGTTGGACGAAGCGGCCCGGACCGACATTACGCGTACGCTTACGCGAGAACGGTTCTCCCGACGTGCTTTGCACAAAGGTGGCTAGCGGGTGACAGTTTCTCCAACTTTAGTTGAACCGAGTGTGGCTACGCCCGGTCCTTGCGAAGGTTAAAACAACACCAACTTGACAAACTATCGTTGTGGTTTTGATGTGTAGGTAAGATTGGTTCTTGCTTAAGCCCGTAGCAGCCACGTAAAACTTGCAACAACAAAGTAGAGGACGTCTAACTTGTTTTTGCAGGGCATGTTGTGATGTGATATGGTCAAGACATGATGCTAAATTTTATTGTATGAGATGATCATGTTTTGTAACCGAGTTATCGGCAACTGGCAGGAGCCATATGGTTGTCGCTTTATTGTATGCAATGCAATCGCGCTGTAATGCTTTACTTTATCACTAAACGGTAGCGATAGTCGTGGAAGCATAAGATTGGTGAGACGACAACGATACTACGATGGAGATCAAGGTGTCGCGCCGGTGACGATGGTGATCACGACGGTGCTTCGAAGATGGAGATCACAAGCACAAGATGATGATGGCCATATCATATCACTTATATTGATTGCATGTGATGTTTATCTTTTATGCATCTTATCTTGCTTTGATTGACGGTAGCATTATAAGATGATCTCTCACTAATTATCAAGAAGTGTTCTCCCTGAGTATGCACCGTTGCGAAAGTTCTTCGTGCTGAGACACCACGTGATGATCGGGTGTGATAGGCTCTACGTTCAAATACAACGGGTGCAAAACAGTTGCACACGCGGAATACTCAGGTTATACTTGACGAGCCAAGCATATACAGATATGGCCTCGGAACACGGAGACCGAAAGGTCGAGTGTGAATCATATAGTAGATATGATCAACATAGTGATGTTCACCAATGAAACTACTCCATCTCACGTGATGATCGGACATGGTTTAGTTGATTTGGATCACGTAATCACTTAGAGGATTAGAGGGATGTCTATCTAAGTGGGAGTTCTTTAAGTAATATGATTAATTGAACCTAAATTTATCATGAACTTAGTACCTGATAGTATCTTGCTTATTTATGTTTGATTGTAGATAGATGGCCCGTGTTGTTGTTCCATTGAATTTTAATGCGTTCCTTGAGAAAGCAAAGTTGAAAGATGATGGTAGCAATTACACGGACTGGGTCCGTAACTTGAGGATTATCCTCATTGCTGCACAGAAGAATTATGTCCTGGAAGCACCGCTGGGTGCCAGGCCTGCTGCTGGAGCAACACCAGATGTTATGAACGTCTGGCAGAGCAAAGCTGATGACTACTCGATAGTTCAGTGTGCCATGCTTTACGGCTTAGAATCGGGACTTCAACGACGTTTTGAACGTCATGGAGCATATGAGATGTTCTAGGAGTTGAAGTTAATATTTCAAGAAAATGCCCGGATTGAGAGATA
This sequence comes from Triticum urartu, assembly GCF_056163025.1. NCBI lineage: Eukaryota > Viridiplantae > Streptophyta > Magnoliopsida > Poales > Poaceae > Triticum > Triticum urartu. Next base: position 473,458,838 of record NC_141879.1, read on the forward strand.
TGAAGTCTCCAATAAGTTCTATAGCTGCAAGATGGAGGAGAACAGTTCTGTCAGTGAGCATATACTCAAAATGTCTGGGTATAATAATCACTTGATTCAATTGGGAGTTAATCTTCCAAATGATTGCGTCATTGACAGAATTCTCCAATTACTGCCACCAAGATACAAGAGCTTTGTGATGAACTATAATATGCAAGGGATGAATAAGACTATTCCCGAGCTCTTCGCAATGCTGAAAGCTGCAGAGGTAGAAATCAAGAAGGAGCATCAAGTGTTGATGGTCAAAAAGACCACTAGTTTCAAGAAAAAGGGCAAAGGGAAGAAGAAGGGGAACTTCAAAAAGAACAGCAAGCAAGTTGCTACTCAAGAGAAGAAATCCAAACCTGGACCTAAGCCTGAAACTGAATGCTTCTACTGCAAGCAGACTGGTCACTGGAAGCGGAACTACCCCAAGTATTTGGCGGATAAGAAGGATGGCAAGGTGAACAAAGGTATATGTGATATACATATTATTGATGTGTACCTTACTAATTCTCGCAGTAGCACCTGGGTATTTGATACTGGTTCTGTTGCTAATATTTGCAACTCGAAACAGGGACTACGGATTAAGCGAAGATTGGCTAAGGACGAGGTGATGATGCGCGTGGGAAATGGTTCAAAAGTCGATGTGATCGCAGTCGGCACGCTACCTCTACATCTACCTTCGGGATTAGTATTAGACCTAAATAATTGTTATTTGGTGCCAGCGTTGAGCATGAACATTATATCTGGATCTTGTTTGATGCGAGACGGTTATTCATTTAAATCAGAGAATAATGGTTGTTCTATTTACATGAGTAATATCTTTTATGGTCATGCACCCTTAAAGAGTGGTCTATTCTTATTAAATCTCGATAGTAGTGACACACATATTCATAGTGTTGAAGCCAAAAGATGCAGAGTTGATAATGATAGTGCAACTTATTTGTGGCACTGCCGTTTGGGTCATATCGGTATAAAGCACATGAAGAAACTCCATACTGATGGGCTTTTGGAACCACTTGATTATGAATCACTTGGTACTTGCGAACCGTGACTTATGGGTAAGATGACAAAAACACCGTTCTCTGGTACTATGGAGAGAGCAACAGATTTGTTGGAAATCATACATACAGATGTATGTGGTCCGATGAATGTTGAGGCTCGTGGCGGATATTGTTATTTTCTCACCTTCACAGATGACTTAAGCAGATATGGGTATATCTACTTAATGAAACACAAGTCTGAAACGTTTGAAAAGTTCAAAGAATTTTAGAGTGAAGTTGAAAATCATCGTAACAAGAAAATAAAATTCCTACGATCTGATCGTGGAGGAGAATATTTAAGTTACGAGTTTGGTGTACATTTGAAACAATGTGGAATAGTTTCGCAACTCACGCCACCCGGAACACCACAGCGTAATGGTGTGTCCGAACGTCGTAATCGTACTTTACTAGATATGGTGCGATCTATGATGTCTCTTACTGATTTATCGCTATCGTTCTGGGGATACGCTCTAGAGACGGCCGCATTCACGTTAAATAGGGCACCATCAAAATCCGTTGAGACGACGCCTTATGGACTGTGGTTTGGCAAGAAACCAAAGTTGTCGTTTCTGAAAGTTTGGGGCTGCGATGCTTATGTGAAAAAGCTTCAACCTGATAAGCTCGAACCCAAATCGGAGAAATGTGTCTTCATAAGATATCCAAAGGAAACTATTGGATACACCTTCTATCACAGATCCGAAGGCAAGACTTTTCTTGCTAAATTCGGAAACTTTCTGGAGAAGGAGTTTCTCTCGAAAGAAGTGAGTGGGAGGAAAGTAGAACTTGACGAGGTAACTATACCTACTCCCTTATTGGAAAGTAGTACATCACAGAAACCTGTTTCTGCGACACCTACACCAATTAGTGAGGAAGCTAATGATAATGATCATGAAACTTCAGAACAAGATACTACTGAACCTCGTAGATCAACCAGAGTGAGATCCGCGCCGGAGTGGTACGGTAATCCTGTTCTGGAAGTCATGCTACTAGATCATGATGAACCTACGAACTATGAAGAAGCGATGGTGAGCCCAGATTCCGCAAAATGGCTTGAAGCCATGAAATCTGAGATGGGATCCATGTATGAGAACAAAGTATGGACTTTGGTTGACTTGGCCAATGATCGGCAAGCAATTGAGAATAAATGGATCTTCAAGAAGAAGACTGATGCTGACGGTAATATTACTGTCTACAAAGCTCGACTTGTCGCAAAAGGTTTTCGGCAAGTTCAAGGGATTGACTACGATGAGACCTTCTCACCCGTAGCAATGCTTAAGTCTGTCCGAATCATGTTAGCAATTGCCGCATTTTATGATTATGAAATTTGGCAGATGGATGTCAAAACTGCATTCCTGAATGGATTTCTGGAAGAAGAGTTGTATATGATGCAACCAGAAGGTTTTGTCGATCCAAAGGGAGCTAACAAAGTGTGCAAGCTCTAGTGATCCATTTATGGACTGGTGCAAGCCTCTCAGAGTTGGAATAAACGCTTTGATAGTGTGATCAAAGCATTTGGTTTTATACAGACTTTTGGAGAAGCCTGTATTTACAAGAAAGTGAGTGGGAGCTCTGTAGCATTTCTGATATTATATGTGGATGACATATTACTAATTGGAAATGATATAGAATTTCTGGATAGCATAAAGGGATACTTGAATAAGAGTTTTTCAATGAAAGACCTCGGTGAAGCTGCTTACATATTAGGCATTAAGATCTATAGAGATAGATCAAGACGCTTAATTGGACTTTCACAAAGCACATACCTTGACAAAGTTTTGAAGAAGTTCAAAATGGATCAAGCAAAGAAAGGGTTCTTGCCTGTGTTACAAGGTGTGAAGTTGAGTAAGACTCAATGCCCGACCACTGCAGAAGATAGAGAGAAAATGAAAGATGTTCCCTATGCTTCAGCCATAGGCTCTATCATGTATGCAATGCTATGTAGCAGACCTGATGTGTGCCTTGCTATAAGTCTAGCAGGGAGGTACCAAAGTAATCCAGGAGTGGATCACTGGACAGCGGTCAAGAACATCCTGAAATACTTGAAAAAGGACTAAGGATATGTTTCTCGTTTATGGAGGTGACAAAGAGCTCATCGTAAATGGTTATGTTGATGCGAGCTTTGACACTGAGCCAGACGATTCTAAATCGCAAACCGGATACGTGTTTACATTAAACGGTGGAGCTGTCAGTTGGTGCAGTTCTAAACAAAGCGTCGTGGCGGGATCTACGTGTGAAGCGGAATACATAGCTGCTTCGGAAGCAGCAATGAAGGAGTCTGGATGAAGGAGTTCATATCCGATCTAGGTGTCATACCTAGTGCATCGGGTCCAATGGAAATCTTTTGTGACAATACTGGTGCAATTGCCTTGGCAAAGGAATCCAGATTTCACAAGAGAACCAAGCACATCAAGAGACGCTTCAATTCCATCCGGGATCTAGTCCAGGTGGGAGACATAGAGATTTGCAAGATACATACGGATCTGAATGTAGCAGACCCGTTGACTAAGCCTCTTCCACGAGCAAAACATGATCAACACCAAGGCTCCATGGGTGTTAGAATCATTACTGTGTAATCTAGATTTTTGACTCTAGTGCAAGTGGGAGACTGAAGGAAATATGCCCTAGAGGAAATAATAAAGTTATTATTTATTTCCTTATATCATGATAAATGTTTATTATTCATGCTAGAATTGTATTAACCGGAAACATAATACATGTGTGAATACATAGACAAACAGAGTGTCACTAGTATGCCTCTACTTTACTAGCTTGTTAATCAAAGATGGTTATGTTTCCTAACCATGGACAAAGAGTTGTTATTTGACTAACGGGATCACATCATTAGGTGAATGATCTGATTGACATGACCCATTCCATTAGCTTAGCACCCGATCGTTTAGTATGTTGCTATTGCTTTCTTCATGACTTATACATGTTCCTATGACTATGAGATTATGCAACTCCCATTTGCCGGAGGAACACTTTGTGTGCTACCAAACGTCACAACGTAACTGGGTGATTATAAAGGTGCTCTACAGGTGTCTCCAAAGGTACATGTTGGGTTGGCGTATTTCGAGATTAGGATTTGTCACTCCGATTGTCGGAGAGGTATCTCTGGGCCCTCTCGGTAATGCACATCACATAAGCCTTGCAAGCATTGCAACTAATGATTTAGTTGTGAGATGATGTATTACGGAACGAGTAAAGAGACTTGCCGGTAACGAGATTGAACTAGGTATTGAGATACCGACGATCGAATCTCGGGCAAGTAACATACCGATGACAAAGGGAACAACGTATGTTGTTATGCGGTCTGACCGATAAAAGATCTTCGTAGAATATGTAGGAGCCAATATGAGCATCCAGGTTCCGCTATTGGTTATTGACCGGAGACGTGTCTCGGTCATGTCTACATTGTTCTCGAACCCGTAGGGTCCGCACGCTTAAGGTTTCGATGACAGTTATATTATGAGTTTATGCATTTTGATGTACCGAAGTTTGTTCGGAGTCCCGGATGTGATCACGGACATGACGAGGAGTCTCGAAATGGTCGAGACATAAAGATTGATATATTGGAAGCCTATATTTGGATATCGGAAGTGTTCCGGGTGAAATCGGGATTTTACCGGAGTACCGGGAGGTTACCGGAACCCCCCGGGAGGTATATGGGCCTTAGTGGGCTTTAGTGGAAGAGAGGAGAGGTGGCCAGGGCTGGGCCGCGCGCCCCTCCCCCCCTAGTCCGAATAGGATAAGGAGAGGGGGGCGGCGCCCCCCCCTTTCCTTCTCTCTCTCCTCTTTCCCCCTCCCGAATCCTATTCCAACTAGGAAAGGGGGGAATCCTACTCCCGGTGGGAGTAGGACTCCTCCTGGCGCGCCCTCCTCCTGGCCGGCCGCACCCCCCCTTTGATCCTTTATATACGGGGGCAGGGGGCACCCCTAGACACACAAGTTGATCCACGTGATCATATTCTTAACCGTGTGCGGTGCCCCCTTCCACCATAGTCCCCGATAATATTGTAGCGGTGATTAGGCGAAGCCCTGCGACGGTAGTACATCAAGATCGTCACCACGCCGTTGTGCTGACAGAACTCTTCCCCGACACTTTGCTGGATCGGAGTCCGGGGATCGTCATCGAGCTGAACGTGTGCTAGAACTCGGAGGTGCCGTAGTTTCGGTGCTTGATCGGTCGGGCCGTGAAGACGTACGACTACATCAACCACGTTGTGCTAACGCTTCCGCTGCAGTCTACAAGGGTACATAGATCACACTCTCCCCTCTCGTTGCTATGCATCACCATGATCTTGCGTGTGCGTAGGAATTTTTTTGAAATTACTACGTTCCCCAACAGGCACCAAAGAAGAAACTGGTACACTGTGCCCGCTGGTGCCCGCTTGGCCTTGGTTGTCATGGCTCACGTCATGTTAATATCGCGAGGTGCACCTTGCCTTGATATCTCCGCTCCTCGGGAGGCAGCCTAGTGAGGCCGCCCCCAGTGAGGTCTTGGTGTCGTCCGCCTCGCGAGGCTTGGCCCCTCGCGAGGGTCTTGAGTCGTTGTTGCTGAAACTGGGTCATACCGGGCCGCTGATGGAGCCACGGCGTGGGCCGCAGGCAGGCAAGTCTGGGTACCCCCATTCCCAGGACGCCGACAGTGCTTTGTTTCGAATGGGGATTACACATGTTTTAAAAAATATGTCTTGTTTCCACATCCTTGTCAAATTTCTTTGAGTGATTATCTTTTTCGAGAGTACGCCAAGATCTTTTGGGTGATTATTAAACTCTATCTTTGAGAACTCAGTGTCTCTCATGGCCTCAGAACTTGAGAGTTCGCCTTCCCCGTGGTGCCTCACGATCCTTCTTCCACAAGGAAAGATGACAACTACTATTTTATGTTCATGTATTGTTTCTCTATTATTTCATCTTTTACACATCTACTATATTATTTTTGTACATTTTGATTTTCTATTTGAAGCTGTTTTTCTTTTGGCATATATATACCATATGTATGTTTAGCCTGTTTTGAGCAAAATCCAAGGTTTTTTGTAGTTGTTGCGAGAATCCAAGGTTCTCCGTGCATCAAAGTCTACTACCCGAGTTCGACATGGTGATTTTTTTATTCATGTGAAGAACAATTATATTTAGCGGACCCTTGCAACTAACTATAAAAAACACACTAAATCTGACGCAATTGACTTTTTTTTGGGAACCATATGCATCTGCAATGATCTTGTACAGTTGCATTTTTCTCTATATAAGGATGCAAAAGCAGTTTGCACAAGTTATTATAATGTAATTTCACACATGATTTCAGTTTTTATCTATGTTAACTCTATTTGTTGCCTTTTCTGTTCTCTACAGCAACAGTAGGTTCTGCTAGGCGACAGCCTCCAATCATGCAGGAACATGATACGTCCATTTTGCATCATGCTTTTATATTGATATTTATTGCATTATGGCCTATTATTACACATTATATCACAATACTTATGCCTATTCTCTCTTATTTTATAAGGTTTACATGAAGAGGGAGAATGCCGGCAGCTGGAATTCTGGACTTGAAAATGAGCAAATATTAGAGACCTATTCTGCGCAACTCCAAATGTCCTGAAACTTCACGGAGCATGTTTTTAAATATATAAAAAATATTCGGCGAAGAAAGTACCAGAGGGGGGCCACCAGCCAGCCACAAGGGTGGAGGGCGCGCCCCCCGTCCTTGTGGGCCCCCTGGCAGGCCTCCGGTGCCCATCTTTGGCTATATGGTGTGTTTTGACCTGAAAAAAATCAGAAGGAAGCTTTCGGGATGAAGCGCTGCCATCTCGAGGCAGAACCTGGGCAGAACCAATCTAGGGCTCCGGCGGAGCTGTTCTGCCGGGGAAACATCCCCCGAGAGGGGAAATCAAAGCCATCGTCATCACCAACGATTCTCTCATCGAGAGGGGGGTCAATCTCCATCAACATCTTCACCAGCACCATCTCATCTCAAACCTAGTTCATCTTTTGTATTCGATCTTGGTCTCAAAACCTCAGATTGGTACCCGTGGGTTGCCAGTAGTGTTGATTACTCCTTGTAGTTGATGCTAGTTGGTTTATTCGATGGAAGATTATATTTTCAGATCCTTAATGATAATTAATACTCCTCTGATATTGATCATAAATATGTTTTGTGAGTAGTTACATTTGTTCCTGAGGACATGGGAGAAGTCTTGTTATAAGTAATCATGTGAATTTGGTATTCGTTTGATATTTTGATGAGATGTATGTTGTCTCTCCTCTAGTGGTGTTATGTGAACGTCGACTACATGATACTTCACCATTATTTGGGCCTAGAGGAAGGCATTGGGAAGTAATAAGTAGAGGATGGGTTGCTAGAGTGATGGAAGCTTAAACCCTAGTTTATGCGTTGCTTCGTAAGGGGCTGATTTGGATCCATATGTTTCATGCTATGGTTAGGTTTACCTTAATTCTTCTTTCGTAGTTGTAGATGCTTGCGAGAGGGGTTAATCATAAGTGGGAGACTTGTCCAAGGAAGGGCGGCACCCAAGCACCGGTCCACCCACATATCAAATTATCAAAGTAACGAATGCGAATCATATGAGCATGAAGAAAACTAGCTTGACAGTAATTCCCATGTGTCCTCGGGAGCGCTTTGCATTATATAAGAGTTCGTCCAGGGTTGTCCTTTGCTACAAAAAGGATTGGGCCACCTTGTTGCACCTTGTTTACTTTTATTACTTGTTACCCGTTACGATTTGCCTTATCATAAAACTATCTGTCACCGATAATTTTAGTTCTTGCAGAGAATACCTTGCTAAAAACCACTTGTCATTTCCTTTTGCTCCCCGTTGGGTTCGACACTCTTACTTATCAAAAGGACTACGATAGATCACATATACTTGTGGGACATCAAGACTCTTTTCTGACACCGTTGCCGGGGAGTGAAGCGCATTTGGTGAGTGGAATTTGGTAAGGAAACATTTATATAGTGTGCTGAAATTTACTGTCACTTGTTACTATGGAAAATAATCCTTTGGGGGGCTTGTTCGGGGTATATTCACCTCAACCGGAAGAACAAAGAGTTGCTCCTCAACCTACTGCACCTACTGAAAATATTTATTATGAAATTCCTTCGGGTATGATAGAGAAACTGTTAGCTAATCCTTATGCAGGAGATGGAACGTTATATCCTCATATGCACCTAATCTATGTGGATGAAGTTTGTGGATTATTTAAGCTTGCAGGTATGCTCGAGGATATTCTCAAGAAGAAGGTATTCCCTTTATCTTTGAAGGTAAAGGCATTGACATGGTATAGGCTATTGGATGATATTGGATCATGGAACTACAACCGATTGAAATTGGAATTTCACCAGAAGTTTTATCATATGCATCTGGTTCATCGTGATCGGAATTATATATATAATATTTGGCCTCATGAAGGAGAAAGTATCACTCAAGCTTGGGGGAGGCTTAAGTCAATGTTATATTCATGCCCCAGTCATGAGCTCTCAAGAGAGATTATTATTCAAAAATATTATGCTCGGCTTTCTCATAATGATCGATCCATGCTCGATACTTCTTGTACTGGTTCCTACATGAAGAAGGATATTGAATTCAATTGGGATTTATTGGAAAGAATTAAACGCAACTCTGGAGATTGGGAACTCGAGAAGGTAAGCAGTCAGGTATAAACCTTAAATTTGATTGTGTTAAATCTTTTATGGATACCGACGCTTTTCGTGATTTTAGCACTAAATGTGGACTTGACTCTGAGATATTAGCCTCTTTGTGTGAATCATTTGCTACTCATGTTGATCTCCCTAAGGAGAAGTGGTTTAAATATCATCCTCCCATTGAAGTTAAAGTAGTAAAACCTATTAAAGTTGAAGAATAAACTATTACTTATAATGTTGATCCTATTGTTCCTACTGCTTATATTGAGAAACCACCTTACCCTATTAGAATAAAGGATCATGCTAAAGCTTCAAATGTGGTCAACAAGAGTTATACTAGAACACCTACACCCTCTGAGCAAATTAAAGTTGAACTTAGTATTGCTATGGTTAAATATCTCTTAGTTGATAATATTGATGTGCATGTTATCTATTTCTGTGATGAAGCTGCTAGAATTGCTAAACCCAGTATGAAAGATAAAGATAGACTTGTTGATGGTATGCCTGTTGTTTCTGTTAAAATTGGAGATCATTGATATCATGGCTTATGTTATGTGGGTGCTAGTGTGAGTGCAATTCCTTATACCTTATATAAAGAAGTTATGAATGATATTGCACCTGCTGAGATAGAAGATATTGATGTTACTATTAAGCTTTCTAATAGAGATACTATATCACCAATTGGGATTGTTAGAGATGTTGAAGTCTTGTGTGGGAAGATAAAATATCCTACTGATTTTCTTGTTCTTGCTTCCCCACAAGATAATTTTTGTCCCATTATATTTGGTAGACCCTTCTTGAATATTGTTGATAACCCACAAGTATAGGGGATCGCAAGAGTTTTCGATAAGTAAGAGTGTCAAAATCAACGAGGAGCTAAAGGTAGAATAAATATTCCCTCAAGTTCTATCGACCACCGATACAACTCTACGCACGCTTGACGTCCGCTTTACCTAGAACAAGTATGAAACTAGAAGTACTTTGTAGGTGTTGTTGGATAGGTTTGCAAGATAATAAAGAGCAATTAAATAAAAGGTAAGGGCTGTTATAAGTAAAGAAGCAATAAAGTAAATATAGCGAGTGTGGAAAAGTGGTGGTTGGAGTTGCGAAATTGCCCCTAAGCAATTGACTACTTTACTAGACCGATAGCAAGTATTATGTGAGAGAGGCCACTGCTAGCATGTCATCCCTGACTTGGAATTCTATGCACTTATAATTGGAACTATTAGCAAGCATCAACTACTAATGTTCATTAAGGTAAAACCCAACCATAGCATTAAGATATATTGGTCCCCCTTCAACCCCGTATGCATCAATTTCTATGCTAGGTTGAAGCTTCTGTCACTCTTGCCCTCCAATACATAGTCCTATCAACATACAACTAACCCTAGGGTGTGATCCATGCGCGCAATCATATGATGGGCACCAAAGGACATCAACATAACCACAAGCAAATTAAATCAATCATAGCAATTCATCAACCACCGATAGGACAACGAAAATCTACACAGACATCATAGGATGGCAACACATCATTGGATAATAATATGAAGCATAAAGCACCATGTTCAAGTAGAGGGTACAACGGGTTGCGGGAGAGTGAACCGCTGTAGATAGAGGGGGGAAGGTGATGGAGATGTTGGTGAAGATGGCGGAGGTGTTGGTGTAGATCGCGGTGATGATGATGGCCCCCGGTGGCACTCCGGTGCCACCGGAAGCGAGGGGGAGAGAGCCCCCTCCTTCTTCTTCTTCTTCCTTGACCTTCACCCTAGATGGGAGAAGGGTTCCCCTCTGGTCCATGGTCTCCATGGCGTGGGAGGGGCGAGAGCCCCTCCGAGATTGGATCTGTCTCTCTGTCTCTCTCTGTTTCTGCGTTCCCAGATTCTTCTCTTTCACCGTTTCTTATATTCCCAGAGATCCGTAACTCCGATTGGGCTGAAATTTTAACACGATCTCTATCTGGAAATTAGCTTTCTTGCGGCGAAAGAAGGGCACCAACCGCCTTACGGGAGGCCCATGAGGGTCAGGGGCACGCCCCCTGCCTCGTGGCCACCTCGGGCACCGTCTCGCGTGGATTTTTCTTCCAAAAAATCATATATATTCCAAAAAAAAAATCTTCGTCAGTTTTTATCCCGTTTGGACTCCGTTTGATATGGATATTCTGCGAAACAAAAAACATGCAACAAACAGGAACTGACACTGGGCACTGGATCAATATGTTAGTCCCAAAAATAGTATAAAAAGTTGCCAAAAGTATATGAAAGTTGTAGAATATTGGCATGGAACAATCAAAAATTATAGATACGACAGAGACGTATCAATTGTTTATGCTAAGATAGACTGCGAGAAAGATATTGTCACTATTGGTTTAGGGGATATGTCTCATGATTTTAATTTCTCTAAATTTCGTAGACAACCCCATGATAAAGAATTGCCTAGTAAGGATGAAATTATTGGTCTTGCTTCTATTGCCGTGACTCCTAATGATCCTTTAGAACAATATTTGCTAGACCATGAAAATGATATGTTTATGAATGAAAGAAGGGAAATAAATGAAGTATCTTTAATCAAGGACCTATTTTGAAACATAATTTGCCTGTTGAAATCCTCGAAGATCCTCCCCCACCCAAGGGTGATCTCGTGTTTCAGCTTAACAATTACTTGATACTCTAAAATATGCTTATCTTGATGAAAATAAGATATATCCTGTTATTATTAGTGCTAACCTTTCAGAGCATGAAGAAAAGAAATTATTGAAAACTCTGAAGAAGCACCGTGTCACTATTGGATATACTCTAGATGATCTTAAGGGAATTAGTCCCACTCTATGTCAGCACAAAATTAAATTGGAAAAGATGCTAAACCAGTTGTTGATCATTAATGACGGTTAAATTCTAAGATGAAAGAAGTGGTAAGAAATGAAATACTAAAGCTTCTGGAGGCAGTTATAATTTATCCTATTGCTGATAGTCAATGGGTAAGTCATGTTCATTGTGTCCCTAAGAAGGGAGGTATTACTGTTGTTCCTAATGATAAGAATAAATTGATTCCTCAAAGAATTGTTACAGGTTATAGAATGGTAATTGATTTCCGTAAATTGAATAAAGCTACTAGAAAAGATCATTACCCTCTACCTTTTATTCATCAAATGCTAGAAAGACTATCCAAGCACACACATTTTTGCTTTCTAGATGGTTATTCTGGTTTCTCTCAAATACCAGTGTCAAAAGATGATCAAGAGAAAACCACTCACTACAAAAATAAAGAAACGTCCGTGACATTTTGGGCGGAATGAATTTTTTCCTGTCATACTTATGACACTTCTATGACAATAATTGTGAAAAACACGGTATCATCATAGATGTGGTGGGGTCCTTCTTCTATGGCAAAAAATCATGACAGAAAATGGCTTTTCGTCCTGGGCGGGCCGGAGACGCAGATGCATGACATTCTTTGGGCCGTCCATGATGGAAAAAACCGTGGTAGAAGCGTGGGCGAGGAAAATATCGGGGTGTTCCCAGTTACAGTGCGTGGTCGGGGCCGAGCGATGCGCGTTTCTCTCGTACACGCACGCGCATGGGTGGGAGGCTGATAACCCACAAGTATAGGGGACTGCAGTAGTTTTCGAGGGTAGAGTATTCAACCCAAATTTATTGATTCGACACAAGGGGAGCCAAAGAATATTCTCAAGTATTAGCAGGTGAGTTGTCAATTCAACCACACCTGGAAACTTAATATCTGCAGCAAAGTGTTTAGTAGCAAAGTAATATGATAGTGGTGGTAACAGTAGCAAAAGGTAATGATAGTAAAAGTAATGTTTTTGGTATTTTGTAGTGATGATAGCAATAGAAAAGGAAAAGTAAATAAGCGAAGAACAATATATGGAAAGCTCATAGGCAATGGATCAGTGATGGAGAATTATGCCGGATGCGGTTCATCATGTAACGGTCATAACCTAAGGTGACACAGAACTAGCTCCAGTTCGTCAATGTAATGTAGGCATGTATTCCGAATATAGTCATACGTGCTTATGGAAAAGAACTTGCATGGCATCTTTTGTCCTACCCTCCCGTGGCAGCGGGGTCCTTACGGAAACTAAGGGATATTAAGGCCTCCTTTTAATAGAGTACCGGAAAAAAGCATTAACACATAGTGAATACATGAACTCCTGAAACTACGGTCATCATCGGTAAGTATCCCAATTATTGTCACTTCGGGGTTAACGAATCATAACACATAATAGGCGACTATAGACTTGCAATATAGGATCAAGAACTCTCATATATTGATGAAAACATAATAGGTTTAGATCTGAAATAATGGCACTCGGGCCCTAGTGACAAGCATTAAGCATAGCAAAGTCATAGCAACATCAATCTCAGAACATAGTGGATACTAGGGATCAAACCCTAACAAAAATAACTCGATTACATGATAGATCTCATCCAACCCATCACCGTCCAGCAAGCCTACGATGGAATTACTCACGCACGGCGGTGAGCATCATGAAATTGGTGATGGAGGATGGTTGATGATGACGATGGCGACAGATTCCCCTCTCCGAAGCCCCGAACGGACTCCAGATCAGCCCTCCCGAGAGGTTTTAGGGCTTGGCGGCGGCTCCGTATCGTAAAACGCGATGAATCCTTCTCTCTGATTTTTTTTCTCCCCGAAAGCAAATATATAGAGTTGGTCCTGAGGTCGGAGGAGCTCCAGGGGGCCCACGAGGTAGGGGGCGCGCCCTAGGGGGGCAGGCGCACCCCCCACCCTCGTGGACAGGTGGTGGGCCCATGTTCTTCATTTTCTACAGGTATTTTTTATATTTTCCGAATAGATGTTCCGTGAAGTTTCAGGTCATTCCGAGAACTTTTGTTTCTGCACATAAATAACACCATGGTAATTCTGCTGAAAACAACGTCAGTCCGGGTTAGTTCCATTCAAATCATGCAAGTTAGAGTCCAAAACAAGGGCAAAAGTGTATGGAGAAGTAGATATGACGGAGATGTATCAACTCCCCCAAGCTTAAACCTTTGCTTGTCCTCAAGAAATTCAGTTGATAAACTGAAAGTGATAAAGAAAAACTTTTACAAACTCTGTTTGCTCTTGTTGTTGTAAATATGTAAAGCCAGCATTCAAGTTTTCAGCAAAGATTATGACTAACCACATTCACAATAATGCTTAGGTCTCAAGTTTACTCATATCAATGGCATAATCAACTAGCGAGCGATAATAATAAATCTCGGATGACAACACTTTCTCAAAAAAATCATAATATGATATAACAAGATGGTATCTCGCTAGCCCTTTCTGAGACCGCAAAACATAAATGCAGATCACCTTTAAAGATCAAGGACTGACTAGACATTGTAATTCATGGTAAAAGAGATCCAGTCAAGTCATACTCAATGTAAACTAACAGTAATGACTGCAAATGTCAGGGATGCTCTCCAACTGGTGCTTTTTAATAAGAGGATGATGACTCAACATGAAAGCAAATAGATAGGCCCTTCGCAGAGGGAAGCAGGGATTTGTAGAGGTGCTAGAGCTCGGTTTTGAAATAGAGATGAATAATATTTTTGAGCGGTAGACTTTCATTGTCAACATAACAACCAAGAGATGGCGATATCTTCCATGCTACACACATTATAGGCAGTTCCCAAACAGAATGGTAAAGTTTATACTCCCCCTTCCACCAACAAGCATCAATCCATGGCTTGCTCGAAACAACGAGCGCCTCCAACTAACAGGAGTCCCAGGGGGAGTTTTGTTTGCAATTATTTTGATTTAGTTTGCAAAAAGCATGGGACTGGGCATCCCGGTGACCAGCCATTTTTCTCGTGAGTGAGGAGCGGAGTCCACTCCTCTTGAGAATAACCCGCCTAACATGGAAGATACGGACAACCCTAGTTGATACATGAGCTATTCGAGCATACAAAACATGATATTTATTTGAAGGTTTAGAGTTTGGCACATACAAATTTACTTGGAACGGCAGGTAGATACCGTATATAGGTAGGTATGGTGGACTCATGTGGAATAACTTTGGGGTTTATGGAGTTGGATGCACAAGCAGTATTCCCGCTTAGTATAGGTGAAGGCTAGCAAAAGACTGGGAAGCGACCAGCTAGAGAGCGACAACAGTCATGAACATGCATTAAAATTAATCAACACTGAATGCAAGCAGGAGTAGGATATAATCCACCATGAACATAAATATCGTGAAGGCTATGTTGATTTTGTTTCAACTACATGCGTGAACATGTGCCAAGTCAAGTCACTTAAATCATTCAGAGGAGGATACCATCCTATCATACCACATCCCAACCATTTTAATAGCATGTTGGCACGCAAGGTAAACCATTATAACTCATAGCTAATCAAGCATGGCACAAGAAACTATGATCTCTAGTTGTCATTGCAAACATGTTTATTCATAATAGGCTGAATCAGGAATGATGAACTAATCATATTTACAAAAACAAAAGAGGTCGAGTTAATACCAGCTTTTCTCCTCTCAGTCAGTCCATCATATATCGTCATAATTGCCTTTCACTTGCACGACCGAACAGTGTGAATAATAATAATAGTGCACGTGCATTGGACTAAGCTAGAATCTGCAAGCATTCAATAAACAGGAGAAGACAAGGCAATATGAGCTATTTTGTCAGATCAACAATTATGCATATAAGAGCCACTTCAACAATTTAATCATGGTCTTCTCCTATCGACCCCCAAAGAAAAGAAAAGAAATAAAACTATTTACATGGGAAAGCTCCCAACAAGCAAAAGAAGAACAGGAAATCTTTTTGGGTTTTCTTTTTAATTACTACTACAAGCATGGAAAGTAAACTAGCTAAAAGCTACAACTAATTTTTTTGGTTTTTCTTAAGGTTTATTAAACACACAATAAGAAATCATAAAAAGGAAAATAAACTAGCATGGATGATACAATGAAAAAGTATGAGCACCGACATCTAGCAATGAGTGTGTGAACATGAATGTAATGTTGGTGGGAAATACGTACTCCCCCAAGTTTAGGCTTTTGGCCTAAGTTGGTCTATGGCCACGGCTGGCCTGGCAGATATCCATAATAGTAGCTGGGGTCGTACTGCGATGAAGAAGACTCTGACTGCCACTGGTTGGCAATCATCTCCGGATCCCAATGGTAATTAGACTGTCGTGGAGGATCAACTTGTGGTTCCGACTCTGGCTCTGTGGCTGGTGAAGGGTTCCGGTAGGTGTGAATGTCCTCCGGCGAGACAAGGTACTGGCCTGCAGATAAATCAAACAAGGAAGGAGCAGGCAAGGTAATAGTCTCCGGATGATGTTTATCAAAGAACAATTTGTATTTAAGCTCCCCTTCCCTATTCTTTATAATGAAATCATGTGCTACCATACTCTTATAATCTAAATAAACACGTGGCAACAATTTTTCTTCCTTCTCGTAATGCCTAATAGGTATGTTAAAATGTGCAGCTAGGCGTGAAGCATAAATACCCCCAAAGATAGGGCCCTTTGTACAGTTCAGACTCAACCGTTTGGCAATAATACCGCCCATACTCACAGAGTTATCACAAAATAACCTGTGGAACAAAATAATAATATAAGGAACACTAAGGTTTCCACAGTTTCCGCGACCAATTAAGCAACGACTAGCAAATATTGCAAAGTAGCGTAAAACAGGAAAATGTATGCTAGTGATTCGTGCATCAGAAACCTTCCTCATTTCCCCTACGGTGATGGTATCAATAAACCCATCCACACCATCACGATGTGGTTCCTCTATTTTGCCCTCGAAAGGGATCAAACAAACCCGACAAAAATCATACAGTGACATCTCCTTAACCACATCATATAAATGAAACTCTACTGAAGGAGGTGATTCCCTAGGATAATAGTAGAAATTTTGCACAAAAGTATTGGTGAGTAAGAGATACTATTCACGTTGGTCGTGGAGGAAGTCGGTGTAACATCCCAAAATTCTAAATTTTGGAATGTTATAAACACATAGATAGATTGATTGATTGTTTGATTGATTGCGTGAATTGAGTGAAATTCGAATTCTTTTTGAAAGTTAAATGAGAGGGAATAAAAGGACTTTCCCAAACTTTCATATTGGTTTTCTGATCTTCGTGAATTCAAATTCTTTTCAACACAAAACCCCGGAGAGAAGATGACATGACTTCTTCCATTTATTTAAATGACAAGGGGTGTTGAAAATATTTGAATTTCATTTGAAAATATTTCCAATTCAGAAACTTTAAGCAACTCAATGATTTTCATGAGAGAAGATAAAATGACTTCTTCAAATTATGAAATATGAGTTGGGAGTTTCAAAGAATTAAATTCAAAGTTCTTTTGAATTTATTTTTCAAATTGGAATACATTAGATCATCATGCATATCTTATTTTCTTGCTTTTTGGTCGATCCTAGAAATTTCACGCAACTCAAGGACCTTCGGAGAGAGTTGGAGATTTCGTTATTTTCATATTTGAGAGTTTTCTCGAATTTGAAAAAAAGGATCATTTGATTTATTTATTTCCTCTTCAATAATTTTTCCGTTATCAAAAATATAAGAGAGGGAATAATATGACTTTCCCAAAATATAGGAAAAATGAAGATTTAATAAATAGATCAAATTTCGTTTTCCGGTGTTTGTTTGTTTTTCTTTGGATAGGGAAAAATGCGCGTTTTTGAAAATTTTATTTTAGGCCCGGAGAAAAGTTCATTTTGTTCGGCTCATTTTTAGGAGTCGGGGAAAATTTACTTTATTAGTTTTGGAGTCCGATAAATTTTGTTTTCCTGTGTTTTTCCGAGCGCGGAACCGTTTAAAAAAAAACTCAGCGCCTTGGGCCAACAAGCCGCCGGCCGGCCAGCCAAGGCCAAGGCCATCGCCGCGCCGCGCGCGTGCCCAGGCTCCAGGAGCCGCCGCCTTTGTCTTTTGGAAGTCCTAGTAGGACTTTTGTCCTACTTCCGTTTATTCCGTTTCTTTTTCTAGATCTTTCCTATTCCTATTCTTATTTCTTGTCCCTTACCCCAAGTCTCCTCACCCCTCCCCAATATAAATACCTCAACACCCCCTCTCTCCCCACACAAAATCCCAAGCCCCTCTCTCCTCTCCAAGCCGCGCCCCACCCCGCGCCTCTCACCCGCGCCGCGCCTCACCCGCCGCCACCCTAAGCCGCCGCCCGCGCCCTGCGTCACCGCCGCCGCCGCACCTTGCCGCGCCGCCGCCGCCCTGCGTCACTGCCGCCGCCGCACCTTGCCGAGCCGCCGTCGCCCTGCGTCACCACCGCTGCCGCCTTGTGCACCGCCGCCGCCGCCCAACGTCGCCGTTGCCGCCGTTCGCCGGAGGTACCGCGCCGCGTCTCTTCTTTCCCTCGGTTCGGTTTTTCTTATAAACCGTTCCGATTCTTTTCTTCTCTACTGATTCGTTTTCTCTCCGATTCTTCGCCAAACCGTTCCGGTTTTCTAGATCGGTTTTCGTTCTTCTTTTGGACCGTTCGTTTCAACGAACGTGATCACCAATTCTTCTAGGTTAACGAACGTCCGTTCGTTTAACCGTTCTTCGTTTTCTTTCTTGTCGGATTTATTCCGCGATCGCGATCTCAGATCCGATCTTCGTTCTAATTTATCTTCTCGCCCGTTTATCGGAATCAGGTGATTCAAGCGCCTGGAGTTTCGTCTCGAAACCGCCGTTCCGTCTAATCAACTTGAACAAGTTTTTGCTACTGTAAAATTTTGACCTAGTTTCAACTTGCTAGAACCGAGTTGTTTTCTTCCGCCGTTTGTTTTTCGTTTCTTTGTTCGGTTCGTTCTTTCTTTGCAACCGGAGTTCTTCAGTTGAACTATCTAGTTCGTTCTCTTGTTCGAGTTTTACTTGTGCATTAGATGAGTACTTATTGTGTGGTTACTATTGTTTGCTTACGATAGATTGACCGGAGTGTGACGAGTAGATCTATCACGAGTTTTGAGTGCGAATCATCTTCGTCAACATTGCAGGCAAGTTCAAACTTTGATCATACCTTTTCTACAACCCATGTTTTATTGCATTAGATCAATCCTCACACATTGCATGATTAGGATCTAATTAAATTGTGGGATGGGAAGTAGATGAGGTAGTACCTATTACCTGTATTATTATGAAACCTTTGGGAGTTACTTCTACGTTTGCTTATTATGCCATGCTATGATAGTAGACGTGGATTGGGTGAGTGATATCCATGACAGATGTGAGTTGATAATTTTAATGGTTTATCTAAGGTGGCAACTTAAACACACATCTGGGTGGATTGAGGCACCTGATGTCTATCAGGACTTGCCTGTTTTTTTTGGACCGCCACCCAGGCTCAAAGGGATCATAAGATAATTCATGCTAGAAACTTCCGTGTGCAGCCACATGCTACTATGGGCTCTGGCATAGTTGACTAAGTTGTGCGAACTCTTACGGGGTGGACTAGCAGATGTAGGGGATGTAGGTGTACCGGTCTACCCCACATGTAAGGTGCTAGCGCTTCTGAAAGACTATGTCTCGGTCATCCGTTTCTCAAACACCATGTAGTGCGAGAAAACAAACGGAGGCGATCGAGTCATGTGGGGAAAAGTGCGCAAACCTCTGCAGAGTGTACAAACTAATCATGATTAGCCGTGTCCCCGGTTATGGACAACTTGAGTATCTAGTTCTTGAATATCATGTGAATCTCAACATGTTACTTCTAATTAATGTTGTTGGGTTTTAATTATTTTTAATTGGGATTGAGGATGCTGTCAACCATTCTCAATGTTCAACAACCACCATGAAAGTTAAATAAATTTATTCCTTTGTAGTAGGGAAAAATTGGCTTTACGCAAAAACCTTATAACCATAGAGCTTTTCCACCAGCCAAATATGCATGTAGTGGTAGCCATTGTTCATCATTCTCTATGGTGTGAATTTGCCAGTACATTCAATGTACTGACCCGTTTCGGGCTGCAACGTCTTATGTTGCAGGTTTCTTACGATGAGTAAGTGATATGTTAGGGTTACGATTTCTACACTCAACTTTGCCGTTGGTGTTGATGGGAATCCACAACCTTGTTGCTTCCGCTATATGGATTGAGGTAATAGTATTTATGTTACTATATACATGTGATTTACCTCTGTTATAAATCCTTCGAGTACTGTGTGTGTCAGCATACTGATCCAGGGATGACACATAAGCACAGAGACTTGATCCATTCGGGTCGGGTCGCTACAGTCGGTGAGGCCTGCATTCTTAGCCAATTCATAAAAATCCTCATAGATCTCGGTGGCTCTCAAGAAATCGTGGAGGGCCATTCACACGGCCTAACCTCCGCGGTGCGAGGCAAATTATACTTGGGCTTCTATGCCTCTTCATTTTGCTTTTCCATTGAGCTTCGACTCGATGAGCCCCTCAAAAATCTCTTCATCATTTTCTGAAAAATTCTGAAATTTTTAGTAACTTCAAAATAAAAGTAAACCAAACACAATAATATTGATAGCAACTACTCCTACAAGTGCCTAGAGCCTATATCATGCATCAAAACTACTTGGAACCATATAAATTTGACATGCAAGCTCAAGAACATGGTCACCTAGGCAGCACAAATTTGCAATGAATAAAGCACTAGAACAAAAACTAATTGGACCAATGGAGGAGTCACATACCAAGGAACAATCTCCCCAAGCAGTTTTGTGAGAGGTGCTTTGAGCAAGGAGATCGAAAATGGCAGCAAAACAAGCTTGGACTCGGGTTTGAGCTGGTTATTCATGGTTGTGGGAGGAAGAAGGAGTGTGTGGGTGAAAGGATAAGTGGAGGAGGGCCATCGTGGGCCCACGAGGCAGGGGGCGTGCCCCTGACCCTCGTGGCCAGGTGCCAACTCCTCCTACTGTGTTCTCAGTGCCAAATATTCTAAAATATTCCAAAAAAATCATATTTAAATTTCAGGGCATTTGGAGAACTTTTATTTTCGGGGTATTTTTATATTGCACGGATAATTCAGATAACAGACAGAAAATACTAATTTTATTTTATTTAATATAAATAACAGAAAGTAAAAGTAGGGTACAGAAGGTTGTGCCTTCTAGTTTCATCCATCTCATGCTCATCAAAGGGAATCCACTAACAAGGTTGATCAAGTCTTGTTAACGAACTCATTCCGAATAATATGGAACCGGAGAAATTTTGAATAACACTATGTTACCTCAATGGGGATATCCACATCCCCAATAATAAGAATATCATATTTCTTCTTGACAGTAGGAAGAGGAAATTCAAAACCTCCAAATATAATCGATGGAATTTTTCCAATAGAGATGATACTATGAACTTGAGGTTGTTTCCTCGGAAAGTGTACCGTATGCTCATTACCATTAACATGAAAAGTGACATTGCCTTTAGTGCAATCAACAACAGCCCCTGCAGTATTCAAAAAGGGTCTTCCAAGAATAATAGACATACTATCGTCCTCGGGAATATCAAGAATAACAAAGTCCGTTAAAATAGTAACGTTTGCAACTACAACAGGCACATCCTCACAAATACCGCATGTATAGCAGTTGATTTATCAGCCATTTGCAAAGATATTTCAGTAGGTGTCAACTTATTCAAATCAAGTCTACGATATAAAGAGAGAGGCATAACACTAACACCAGCTCCAAGATCACATAAAGCAGTTTTAACATAGTTTCTTTTAATGGAGCACGGTATAGTGGGTACTCCTGGATCTCCAAGTTTCTTTTGGTATTCCACCCTCAAAAGTATAATTAGCAAGAATGGTGCAAATTTCAGCTTCCGGTATCTTTCTTTTATTAGTAACAATATCTTTCATATACTTAGCATTAGGATTCATTTTGCGCATATCAGTTAATCGCATACGCAAAAAGATAGGTCTAATCATTTCAGCAAAGCGCTCAAAATCCTCATCATCCTTTTTCTTGGATGGTTTGGGAGGAAAAGGCATGGGTTTCTGAACCCATGGTTCTCTTTCTTTACCATGTTTCCTAGCAACAAAGTCTTTCTTATCATAATGTTGATTCTTTGATTGTGGGTTATCAAGATCAACAGTAGGTTCAATCTCTATATCATTATCATTACTAGGTTGAGCATCATCATGAACATTTTTATTAACATTATCACTAGTTTTAGGTTCATTACCAGATTGTGTTTCAGCATCAGAGATAGAAATATCATTTGGATTCTCAGGTGTTTTAGTAATAGGTTTGCTAGAAGCATGCAAAGTCCTATCAGTTTTCTTTTTCTTCCTATTAGAAGGACTAGGTGCATCCACATTATTTCTCTGAGAATCTTGCTCAATTCTCTTAGGGTGGCCTTCAGGATACAAAGGTTCCCGAGTCATTCTACCAGTTCTAGTAGCCACTCTAACAACATTATCATTATTCTTACCATTCAATTCATTGAGCAAATCATTTTGAGCTTTAAGTACTTGTTCTACTTGAGTGGTAACCATAGAAGCATGTTTACTAATAAGTTTAAGTTCACCTTTGACATTAGCCATATAATCACCCAAGTGTTCAAGCATATTTGAATTGTATTTCAATTGTCTACCAAAATAAGCATTAAAGTCTTCTTGCTTAGCCATAAATTTATCAAACTCGTCTAAGCATGGGCTAGCAAATTTAGTAAATGGGATTTCAGCTTTATCATATCTATAGAGAGAATTTACCTTTACTACCTGTGTCGGGTTATCAAGACCATGAGTTTCTTCAGTAGGTAATGGATTAAGATCATATGTTTCTTCAACAGGTGGTAAATTAAGACCATTTATTTCTTCAATAGGAGGTAAATTCTTAACATCTTTAGCTTTAATACCTTTTTCTTTCATAGATTTCTTTGCCTCTTGCATATCTTCAGGACTGAGAAATAGAATACCCCTTTTCTTCGGAGTTGGTTTAGGAGTAGGCTCAGGAACTGGCTCAGGAGGTGTCCAATTATTTTCATTTGTCAACATGTTATTCAATAGAATTTCAGCTTCATCCGGTGTTCTTTCCCTGAAAACAGAATCAGCACAACTATCCAGGTAATCTCTGGAGGCATCGCTTAGTCCATTATAAAAGATATCAAGTATTTCATTTTTCTTAAGAGGATGATCAGGCAAAGCATTAAGTAACTTGAGAAGCCTCCCCCAAGCTTGTGGGAGACTCTCTTCTTCAATTTGAACAAAGTTATATATATCCTTTAAAGTAGCTTGTTTCTTATGAGCAGGGAAATATTTAGCAGAGAAGTAATAAATCATATCCTGGGGACTACGCACACAACCAGGATCAAGAGAATTAAACCACATCTTAGCATCACCCTTTAATGAGAACGGAAATATTTTAAGGATATAAAAGTAACGAGTTCTCTCATTATTAGTGAACAGGGTAGCTATATCATTTAATTTAGTAAGATGTGCCACAACAGTTTCAGATTCATAGCCATGAAAAGGATCAGATTCAACCAAAGTAATTATATCAGGATCAACAGAGAATTCATAATCCTTATCAGTAACACCGATAGGTGAAGTAGGAAAAGCAGGGTCAGGTTTCATTCTAGCATTTAGAGATTGCTGATTCCATTTAGCTAATAACCTCTTGAGTTCGTATCTATCTTTGCAAGCTAAAATAGCTAAAGAAGCTTCTTTATAAAAAACATAACCCTTAGGAATAACGGGCAAGTCTTCATCATCACTTTCATCAGTATTATCAGATTCAATATTTTCACTCTCTCTAACCCTAGCAAGTTGTTCATCAAGAAATTCACCAAGTGGCACAGTAGTATCAAGCATAGAAGTAGTTTCATCATAAGTATCATGCATAGAAGAAGTGGCATCATCAATAACATGTGGCATATCAGAACGAATAGCAGAAGCAGGTTTTGGTGTCGCAAGCTTACTCAAAACAGAAGGTGAATCAAGTGCAGAGCTAGATGGCAGTTCCTTACCTCCCCTCGTAGTTGAGGGATAAATCTTGGTTTTTGGATCTCTCAAGTTCTTCATAATGATAAGCAGATATAAATCCCAAGTGACTCAAAGAATAGAGCTATGCTC
Source organism: Triticum urartu (assembly GCF_056163025.1). Taxonomy (NCBI): domain Eukaryota; kingdom Viridiplantae; phylum Streptophyta; class Magnoliopsida; order Poales; family Poaceae; genus Triticum; species Triticum urartu. The sequence goes on from NC_141879.1 coordinate 473,482,617, forward strand.
CCCGGCAACAGCGGCAGAAAATAGTCTTGATAACCCACAAATATAGGGGACCACAACAGTTTTCGAGGGTAGAGTATTCAACCAAAATTTATTGATCCGACACAAGGGGAGCCAAAGAATATTCTCAAGTATTAGCAGCTGAGTTGTCAATTCAACCACACTTGGAAACTTAATATCTGCATCAAAGTGATTAGTAGCAAAGTAATATGATAGTAGTGGTAACAGTAGCAAAAGGTAATGATAGTAAAAGTAATGTTTTTTATTTTGTAGTGATGATAGCAATAGCAACGGAAAAGTAAATAAGCGAAGAACAATATATGGAAAGCTCATAGGCAATGGATCAGTGATGGAGAATTATGCCGGATGCGGTTCATCATGTAACAGTCATAACCTAGGGTGACACAGAACTAGCTCCAGTTCATCAATGTATTCCGAATGTAGTCATACGTGCTTATGGAAAAGAACTTGCATGACATCTTTTGTCCTACCCTCCCGTGGCAGCGGGGTCCTTACGGAAACTAAGGGATATTAAGGCCTCCTTTTAATAGAGTACCGGAACAATGCATTAACACATAGTGAATACATGAACTCCTCAAACTACGGTCATCACCGATAAGTATCCCGATTATTGTCACTTCGGGGTTAATGGATCATAACACATAATAGGTGACTATAGACTTGCAACATAGGATCAAGAGCTCTCATATATCGATGAAAACATAATAGGTTCAGATCTGAAATCATGGCACTCATGCCCTAGCGACAAGCATTAAGCATAGCAAAGTCCTAGCAACATCAATCTCAGAACATAGTGGATACTAGGGATCAAACCCTAACAAAACTAACTCGATTACATGATAGATCTCATCCAACCCATCACCGTCCAGCAAGCCTACGATGGAATTACTCACGCACGGCGGTGAGCATCATGAAATTGGTGATGGAGGATGGTTGATGATGACGATGGCGACAGATTCCCCTCTCCAGAGCCCCGAACGGACTCCAGATCAGCCCTCCCGAGAGGTTTTAGGGCTTGGCGGTGGCTCCGTGTCATAAAACGCGATGAATCCTTCTCTCTGATTTTTTTCTCCCTGAAAGAAAATATATAGAGTTGGTCATGAGGTCGGAGGAGCTCCAGGGGGCCCAGGAGGTAGGGAGGCGTGCCCCACCCTCGTGGACAGGTGGTGGGCCCCCTGGTCTTCATATTTTGCAGGTATTTTTTATATTTTCCGAATAGATGTTCCGTGAAGTTTCAAGTCATTCCGAGAACTTTTGTTCCTGCACATAAATAACACCATGGTAATTCTGCTGAAAACAGCGTCAGTCCAGGTTAGTTCCATTCAAATCATGCAAGTTAGAGTCCAAAACAAGGGCAAAAGTGTTTTGAAAAGTAGATACGACGGAGACGTATCAACTCCCCCAAGCTTAAACCTTTGCTTGTCCTCAAGCAATTCAGTTGATAAACTGAAAGTGATAAAGAAAAACTTTTACAAACTCTATTTGCTCTTGTTGTCGTAAATATGTAAAGCCAGCATTCAAGTTTTCAGCAAAGATTATGACTAACCACATTCACAATAATGCTTAGGTCTCAAGTTTACTCATATCAATGGCATAATCAACTAGCGAGCAATAATAATAAATCTCGGATGACAACACTTTCTCAGAACAATCATAATATGATATAACAAGATGGTATCTCACTAGCCCTTTCTAAGACCGCAAAACATAAATGCAGAGCACCTTTAAAGATCAAGGACTGACTAGACATTGTAATTCATGGTAAAAGAGATCCAGTCAAGTCATACTCAATGTAAACTAACAGTAATGAATGCAAATGACGACGGTGCTCTCCAACTGGTGCTTTTTAATAAGAGGATGACTCAACATGAAAGTAAATATATAGGCCCTTCGTAGAGGGAAGCGAGGATTTGTAGAGGTGCGAGAGCTCGGTTTTGAAATAGAGATGAATAATATTTTTGAGCGATAGACTTTCATTGTCAACATGACAACCAAGAGATGGCGATATCTTCCATGCTACACACATTATAGGCGGTTCCCAAATAGAATGGTAAAGTTTATACTCCCCCTTCCACCAACAAGCATCAATCCATGGCTTGCTCGAAACAACGAGTGCCTCTAACTAACAAGAGTCCCAGGGGGAGTTTTGTTTGCAATTATTTTGATTTAGTTTGCATAAAGCATGGGACCGGGCATCCCGGTGACTAGCCATTTTTCTCGTGAGTGAGGAGCGGAGTCCACTCCTCTTGAGAATAACCTGCCTAACATGGAAGATACGGACAACCCTAGTTGATACATGAGCTATTCGAGTATACAAAATAGGATATTTATTTGAAGGTTTAGAGTTTGGCACATACAAATTTACTTGGAACGGCAGGTAGATACCGTATATAGGTAGGTATGGTGGACTCATGTGGAATAACTTTGGGGTTTATGGAGTTGGATGCACAAGCAGTATTCCCGCTTAGTATAGGTGAAGGCTAGCAAAACACTGGGAAGCGACCAGCTAGAGAGCAACAACAGTCATGAACATGCATTAAAATTAGTCAACACTGAATGCAAGCATGAGTAGGATATAATCCACCACGAACATAAATATCGTGAAGGCTATGTTGATTTTGTTTCAACTACATGCGTGAACATGTGCCAAGTCAAGTCACTTAAATCATTCAGAGGAGGATACCACCCTATGATACCACATCACAACCATTTTAATAGCATGTTGGCATGCAAGGTAAACCATTATAACTCATAGCTAATCAAGCATGGCACAAGAAACTATGATCTCTAGTTGTCATTGCAAACATGTTTATTCATAATAGGCTGAATCAGGAACGATGAACTAATCATATTTACAAAAACAAAAGAGGTCGAGTTCATACCAGCTTTTCTCATCTCAGTCAGTCCATCATATATCGATATTTACAAAGCCGATCGATGCTGCCTCTAGATGAACAGTGAGCATTGCTAGGGGGTTTTGATGAACAGTTCCCAGTGGGGGTGGATGAACAGGACCCCGTGGTGTTGCCTCTGGATGAACATGACCCCGATCGATCGAGCCGGTTGGGGCTGGATGAACAGGACCCCGTGGAGGGCAGGATGAACAGGACCACCCCGCGGAGGGCAGGATGAAAAGTAGATGATGGAGGGCTGGATGAACAGTAGCCCGTGGAGGGGTGGTTGAACAGGAGCCCGTGAAGAGGGCTGGTTGAACAGTAGCCGGTGGAGTAGCAAGCGGTGGATGCTGGATGAACAGGAGCCCGTGGATGAACAGTCGCAGGTGGAGGCTGGAGGAGGTCGACGGTGGATGAACAGTAGCCCTTGGAGGCTGGAGGGGTCGACGATGGAGTTGACCAGTATCCCATGGAGTCCCGTTTTGCGGTACGCCACACCCCTCCAGATGAACAGGACCCCCGTTTCGACCGTAGCACTCCAACACAAGTCCGGTTCCTCCGTTTTGCGGTACACACCACACCCCTCCCGATGAACAGGACCCCCATTTCGACCGTAGGAGGTCCGTTTCCTCCGTTTTGCGATATGCCAGACCCCTCCCGATGAACAGGATCCCATTTCGACCGTCGCTGGTCGTACACAAGACTGTTTCCTCCGTTCTGCGGTACGCCCGGCCTCGTTTCCATCAGTTGTTCCGTCCAAGCCCTCCGAATGAACACGACGACTCATTCCGTTCCGACCCAGCTGGTTGGCTCCCCATGAACACGACGACGATGCAGTTTCTCCGTTTCGACCCAGCCATGTACATGAGCCCTGGCTGTACGTATGCGCGAGTAGGCGTTCGAGACCCTGCCCGTATGTATGTACGTGGCCGTATTTTCTTTCTTGCACACTGGCCGCTGTACATACGTGTACATGCTATGTGCGCACCTCTACTACGACATGTGCGCGCCTCTACATCGACCAGTATGTACATACACGTTCGCGACCAGAATGACAACGCTACTACGCTTCGACCAGGTGGGTCCCGACTGTCAGGCATTTCCTTGCATGCGAAGATGTAGCTGGTGGGTCCCAGCAGTCAGGGGGCGAATCGTTTTTTTGCCCGTACGCACTTCTTTGCGTGCGAAGATGTAGCTGGTGGGTCCTAGCAGTCAGGGGGAAACATTTTTTTCACGAAATACGGTGGCCCGTCCGGTGGGTCCCCGCTGTCAGGTGGAGGAATAATTATTTTGCACGTAATAAGGAGGCAATTCCTGGCTGCGGCCGTGGACCCAGCTGTCAGCCTCTCCATGTACAGTCCACATCCGATGGAAGCCGTTCCTTGACCACGTTGACCACGCCGCACCGAGAGCACCAGGGCAGTGGACGACGGCGAGGCCTAGGAAGAGGACGATGCGGAGCCGGGGAAGACACGACAGTCGAAGCCCGTGCGGAGAGGAGTACGAGGGTTCACTGGTTCGGCTGCGGTGTGAGGCTGCCGTCGCCACAGGGCCTGGCCAGTGGTGGGAGTAGTAGGGGGCGGTGAGGCCTCTGCAGAAGCATAGCCAGCCATGGGAGGCAGGAGCATGCGGCATGACCGGCGCTGCTTTGGGCGGCTGGGGCAAGAAGACCAGAGGTTGAAGAAGCACTACGGCCGTTGGATGGACATCGTACGGTAACTGGAGCTAGAATCGTTCATATTGACTAAGTTGACAAAGCACTCCGTCCCCGTCAACTTAGTAGGCCCACAAGTCAGCCACCCACCAAGGTTGGTCCCAACTAGCAGGGGGAGTATTCATTTTTTTGTGCGTAATAAGGAGGTACTTCAGTGGGTTCGAGCTGACAGCAGGGGGAACGTTTTTTTCGCGAAATATCGTGGCCCGTCCGGTGGGTCCCAGCAGTCAGGGGGAAACATTTTTTTCGTCAAATACGGTGGCCCATCCGGTGGGTTCCTGTTGTCAGGTGGAGGAATAATTATTTTCTGCGTAATAAGGAGGCACTTCCTTGCGGCTGCCATGGACCCAGCTGTCAGCTTCTCCATGTATAGTACTCTTAGTATGGAAGTCGTTCCTTGACCATGTTGACCACGCCGCGCCAAGAGCACCAGGCACTGGACGACGGCAAGGCCTAGGAAGGGGACAACGCGAAGCCGGGGGAGACGCGGCAGTGGATGCACACACTTAGAGGAGTATGAGGGTTCACTGGTTCGCTGCGGTGTGAGGCTGCCGTTGCTGTAGAATAATAGGGGGTGTGGATGAGTAGAGGGATGGCCTGGCCAGCAGTGGGAGTAGTAGGGGGCGGTGAGGCCTCCGCCACATCGCAGCCGGCCACGGGAGGCAGGAGCACGAGGCACGACCGACGCTGGTTTGGGTGGCTGGAGCAAGAAGACCAGAGGTTGAAGAAGCACTACGGCCGTTGGATGGACATAGTACGGTCACTGGAGCTAGAATCATGCATATTGACTAAGTTGACAAAGCCCTCCATTCCCGTCAACTTAGTAGGCCCACAAGTCAGCCTGCCACTATACTGGGTCCCAGCTAGCAGGGGGAGTATTCATTTTTTTGGGCGTAATAAGGAGGCACTTCCTTGCGTGCGAAGATATAGCTGGTGGGTCCAAGCTTTCAGCGGCAGTAGCATTTTTTTCGTGAAATACAGAGGCCCTTTCGGTGGGTCCCAGATGTCAGGTGGAGGAATCATTATTTTGCGCGTAATAAGGAGGCATTTCCTTGCATGCGGCCATGGACCCAGCTGTCAGCCTCTCCACGTACAGTCCACTTCAGATGCATGTCGGTCGTTGACCACGTTGACCAGGCCGTGTCGAGAGCACCAGTGCGGTGGACGACAGCGAGGCCTAGGAAGGGAACGACGCGGAGGCAGGGAAGACTCGGCAGTTGTTTCCCACGCGGAGGGGAGTACGACTGTATGAGGGTTTACTGGTTCATCTGCCGTCACTAGAGAATAACAGCAGGTGTGGGTGAGCAGAGGGATGGCTAGGCCAGCGATGGGAGTACGGTGGGGCGGTGAGGCCTGCGTGGCAGCACAACCGGCCGCGGGGAGGAGAAAGCAGGTAGTCCCGCCGGTGCTTGTTTGAGCGGCTGGAGCAGGATGAGCAGAGATTGAAAAAGCACGACGGCCGTTGGATGGACATCCAACAATCACTGCTTGTGCGTCAACCTTTTTTTAGAAAAGCCTCAAATCTGTGGAAAACATCAAGCCCATCTGCCATTATTTCTAATAATTTATAGCCCATTTGCCAAATCTTAAGGTTTTTTTGGAGCCCATATTCTTTTTGTTAGCATTACAACCCATATTGTGGCCATGGTTAAAAAATTATACGAAATTTTGCATATTTTGGTGCGGTCTGAACTATTTTTAATCCTGAAATTTCGAGTCACATTCAAATTGATTTTAAAAATATATATATATCAATATAAAATCCAACAAATTGTCCACGCATAAAAATCAATGCAATTTAAAATCTCGAAATAAAAAAAAGAAATTTGAAACTAATTGCCGGTTTGATGTGTTTTAAAAATGTACAGCCCATTTCTCATTACTGATAGGCCATTTTCTCGGCCAGCCGAATGAAGCTCTCCTCGTCTTGAAATATTTGCAGCCCAACAGGCCTGACAAAGCGACTTACTTGGCAAATCACAAAAAAACTGGGATGTGGCAGTTGTAGGATCGAAAGTATGTCTAGAGGGGGGGGGTGATTAGACTACTTGACCAAGTAAAAACTTATCCTTTTCCCAATTTTAGTTCTTGGCAGATTTTAGCAACTTTGGACAAGTCAAGCAATCTTAACACAATTCAAGCAAGCATGCAAAGAGTAAATGAGCATCGGAAAGTAAAGCATGCAACTTGCAAGAATGTAAAGGGAAGGGTTTGGAGGATTCAAACGCAATAGGAGACACGGATGTTTTTGTCGTGGTTCCGATAGGTGGTGCTATCGTACATCCATGTTGATGGAGACTTCAACCCACGAAGGGTAATGGCTGCGCGAGTCCACGTAGGGCTCCACCCACGAAGGGTCCACGAAGAAGCAACCTTGTCTATCCCACCATGGCCGTCGCCCACGAATGACTTGCCTCACCAGCGGTAGATCTTCACGAAGTAGGCGATCTCCTTGCCCTTACAAACTCCTTGGTTCAACTCCACAATCTTGTCGGAGGCTCCCAAGTGACACCTAGCCAATCTAGGAGACACCACTCTCCAAGAAGTAACAAATGGTGTGTTGATGATGAACTCCTTGCTCTTGTGCTTCAAATGATAGTCTCCCCAACACTCAACTCTCTCTCACAGGATATGGATTTGGTGGAAAGAATATTTGAGTGGAAAGCAACTTGGGGAACGCTAGAGATCAAGATTCATATGGTAAGAATGGAATATCTTGGCCTCAACACAAGTGTAGGTGGTTCTTTCTCAGAAAAAGTAAGTTGGAAGTGTAGGTTTGTTCTGATGGCTCTCTCTCCACGAATGAAGAGGTGGTGGAGGGGTATATATAGCCTCCACACAAAATCTAACCATTACACACAACTTGCCAATCTCGGTGGGACCGAATTGATAAACTCGGTCGGACCGATTCAGCAAAGCTAGTGACCGTTAGGAGTTTCGGTGGGACCGACATGCAACTCGGTAGGACCGATATGGTTAGGGTTAGGGAATAACGTAATCTCGGTGAGACCGATTTTGGTAATAAGCTAACCGGAGAGTTGGTCAGGTAAACTCGGTGGGGACCGATTCGCTCATTTCGGTGAGACCAAATGTTACAAAAGGGAAACAGAGAGTTTACATTGCAATCTCGGTGAGACCGATCGCTCATCTCGGTGGGACCGATCGCTCATCTCGGTGGGACCGAAACGTTACGAAGGGAAACACAAATATTACAAACCCATCTCGGTGAGACCGAGATCCCTATCGGTGAGACCGATTTGCCTAGGGCTTATGGCAGTGGCTATGACATTTGAACTCGGTGGCTCCGGATAGAAAGAATCGGTGGGGCCGAGTTTGACTTTTGCTTTAGGTCATATGTGGATGTGAGAAAGTAGTTGAGGGCTTTGGAGCATATCACTAAGCATTTTGAGCAAGGGCCTCATTAAGCAACACCTCATCCCTCCTTAATAGTATTGGCTTTTCCAATAGACTCAATGTGATCTTGGATCACTAAAATAGAAAATGTAGAGTCTTCAGCTTTGAGCTTGAGCCAATCCTTTTGTCCTTAGCATTTTGAGGGGTCCACTTTTCTCATCCATGCCATGCCAATCATTGAGCTTTCCTGAGATATTGATCTTGAAATAGCATTAGCTCAATGAGCTATATGTTGTTAGGAATTACCAAAACCACCTAGGGATAGTTGCACTTTCAATATCCCCCTTTTTGGTAATTGATGACAACATATAGATCAAAGCTTTGACAAATGATAATAAGAGTGAAAAACATTGTCGCTTTGAGAAGTATGTGAAAAGCAAGAGCTCCCCCTAAATCTGTGCATAGTTTAAGATTTGCTTTGGACTGCAAATGCACAATGAGTTAGGAACATGGATTACTCTTCCACGTCACATACATCTTGGTGGAGCACTCAAAATGATAATAATGAAATACATGCACTCATCACCAAGCAAAGTGAATGATCATACGGGGATATAAAAGGATAATGTCATCCAACAAGCATTAAGGTAGCATATGATCAAACACGTGATTTCAGCGGAAACCTAACCCTAAATTTTCAATCCACAACTAAACTACGGAGTGATTTCGCTGGATAGAGTGATCTCAATCGTGGAAAGATACATGGCAAAACATTGTGCTAGGGATCGGAGTGAGATTAGCACAAGGATCAAGTCCATACCCTAAGTGCGGTGATGGACTTGCTACGGCGGCAACGACAAAGACGATTCCCGTTGACGGTGGCGGAGACCAGCGGCGGGAGGCAGCTGGCGATGAGGAGGACAATCCGGAGACCCAGGGAGGCAGAGCAGGCTGAGCGCGGGCGAAGGGGTTCAGAAAATTTTCCAAATTTTGGCCCGGGAATATATATAGCCTGACCCTGTCGGTGTGACCGAGTGGAACAATTCGGTGGCACAGAGATTTATAACTGCAAGCAGTTACTGAAACTCGGTGTGATCGAAAAGTTCAAATCGGTTGCACTGAGATTGAAAACCTAGATCGACTTAGTGATCTCGGTATGACCGAAATGGATGAATCAGTCAGACCGAAATGCACAAAGAAGTTTTGGAAGTTTAAGTCTATGACGAATCGGGGACTCCGAGTGCTCCTCACACAGAGTGGTTCGAATTTGACTTGATCAAACTTTGTGATGTAGCATGAATAGAGTTTGAGACGAGAAAAAGCATAGATAGCTAGAGAAGGTTCTTAGGCATTCTTGTCCATCCACTTGGCAAATGAAAAAGGAGCCAAACAATCAAAACAACAAGTGGATGTCCTTGAATGAGTAAATCATGCAACCAACATGCTCACACAATAAAATGGCAAATGAAATATGTGGCAAAGCATGCACAACCAATTCTAGCATCTATCAAGCAATTGGCGATGACTAGGTCATCTATATATGAGTATATTGACTTAGGAGTCAAATGAGAATATTTGATCATATGTCATACTCACCGTTTAAGCACAAGTGGGGTTACCACTTTTACATAAAGCGTTGTTGTGTTCACACCACTAGAGTTGCTTTAGCTCAATTCTTAGAGTAAAGCTCCCCTTAGATGTGAGATACCCCCTAAGAGGGATGAACTAACCTTGGGTTTTGTCGATGATGACTTCATGTAGGTGTTGAAGATGTGGATGCTCAATGTTGATGTAGATCATTTGGAGAAATCCTTTGGAGTGAGTTGCACTTTCAATACCTACACGGGTTAGTCCCACAAGGAACAAACAAGGATATCCATAGACATAGAGTGATGCACACACAAGATGATGTCTATGATAGCATTAGGTTACCTTGTCCCTTGTCTTACCAACAAGAGGGTTTGTGACTCCTTGAACTAGTGCAAGATGTGGAAGTTGATTGCACTTGTTTTTGCCAAAATTATAAGAGTCAAGTATGTTGGCAGAGTCACCCTCAAGAACTCTCTAGTTCTTCTTCTTCGGGATCCACATCATCTTGATGGGAATCCTTGGAGTTGTAGTCGTACTTGATGAAGTAGAACTTGATGTAGTCTTGGGAACCCACTTGACAAAGGCCTAGGGTGCTTCTTCAAAAGCATCAATTTCCTCTTGAAGCTTATCCTTGCCTTTTTGTTCGTGGTCATGTGGTGGAAGATCATCTTGAGCATGTGTCCCTTTGAAGGAAGTAGGATCATACTTCTTTTGTTGAGGAACAAACTTCGTCTTGGGGTATTGATCTTCTTCCCACTCAACTCCATTGGCATTGAACTTTCGTTCAAAACCAACACCATGGTTCTTCTGGTGCATTCCTTGCTTGCGTACAATTTCCTCAAATTGCTTACTCCTGGCAAGGCTCTTGTAAACACCTTTCTCTATAATTCCCTTCAATAAGCTATTTTCTTGCTCAAGTGTAACTTGGCTAAGAGAATCGTTAGTGGAATCAAGAGAACTACTAGAAGCAACAACATTGGATTTAACATGATTATTGTCACTACTAGAGGAAGAATCTTTCTTGTTCTTGTTACTAGACTTGACTTGAGGCATGTATGTGGATAAGAGTAAACTCTTGGCAATGTAAGAACTTTTCTTGCGAAGATCATCATTGATTGCCTTCAAGAACTCATGCTCTTGCTCAAGGTTGAGCTTTTCAAAACGTAATTTCTCATGAGTCCTTAAAAGTTCTCGATTATCTCCTAAGATAGTTTCATGAGCTAACTTAAGAGTGTTTAGTTCTTTAGTTAGAAACTCAATCTTTTCCGTATCATTGTCATTCATTTTATCTTGATTAGCATGATTAATTGATGTTTCATCATAGTATTTCACCACTAGAATTGTCAACAAGTAAATCATCATCACCTAACAAGTCATCTTCATCACTATTGAAATCAACATACTCAGGTTGTGATACCTTTGGGCCTTTAGCCATGAAGCATCTTCCAAGTCCTTCATTTGGTGAATCAAATATGTCGTAGGAGTTGGTTGACAAAAGTGCTAGACCGGCAACACCTTCATCTTGGGTATATTCGGAGTCGGAGTGATAGCTTCTCTCGGAGTGATTGTCGGAGTCGGAGTCGGATACCCATTCACCAACATGAGCTTGATGTCTTTGTTTTGTGTAGCTCCTTGATGACTTGTCCTTCCTTTTCGAATCCTTGCTTCTCCGGGATGTTCTTTGTTCATAACGATCATCTCTACCCCTTCTCTCTCTTGATGGTGATTCTTCTCTTCTACTTCTTCTTTTTGGAGAATCTTCTCTACTTTTGTAGGGTAACATACACTCATTGGAATAGTGTCCGGGTCTTCCACAATTGTAGCAATTTCGCTCTCGACTAGAAGATCTTTTGTCATTGTAGGACCTTGACTTGGAACTTCTCTCTTTGCTTCTCCTATTGTAGAAGTTGTTGAAGTTATTCACCATTAGGCTCAATTATCCATTGAAGGTTTGTTTCTCAGTTGATGATGTGGGAGCTTCACATGAGGCTTTGTAAGCACCGCTTGACTTGTTATGGAGCTCCTCCTTATCCTTGAGTGACATCTCATGAGCAACAATTCTTCCAATGACTTCCGTTGGCTTGAGATCTTTGTAATTGGGCATCATTTGGATCAATGTGCATACAGTATCATATTTTCCATCCAAAGCTCTCAGGATCTTCTTGGTGATGAATTTGTCGGTCATCTCTTCACTTCCTAAGCCGGTGATCTCATTTGTGATAAGAGCAAGCCTAGAGTACATTTCAGCGACACCTTCACCATCCTTCATTTTGAACTTGTCAAGCTGACTTTGAAGCACATCGAACTTGGATTCCTTGACGGAGTCGGTATCTTCATGCATATCAATCAAAGTATCACAAATTTCCTTTGCATTCTCAAGACGGCTGATTTTGTTCAATTCTTCGGGGCACAGTCTGTTGAAGAGGATATCACAGGCTTGAGCGTTGTATTGTAGCATCTTCAACTCTTCCGTGGTAGCTTCACGGTTCGGTTCTCTCCCATCAAAGAATTCACCTTGCAAGCCGATACACACAATAGCCCATACGGCGGGGTTATGTCCAAGAATATGCATTTTCATCTTATGCTTCCAACTAGCAAAATTAGTACCATCAAAGTAAGGACCTCTACGGTGGTAGTTTCCCTTGCTAGACGCCATACTCTCCTAGGTTGTGAAACCAGGGCTATGACTTCCAAAAGCTATGGAAATCAAAGCAAATGGAGATCAAAGCTCTGATACCACTTGTAGGATCGAAAGTATGTCCAGAGGGGGGTGATTAGACTACTTGACCAAATAAAAACTTATGCTTTTCCCAATTTTAGTTCTTGGCAGATTTTAGCAACTTTGGACAAGTCAAGCAATCTTAACACAATTCAAGCAAGCATGCAAAGAGTATATGAGCAGCGGAAAGTAAAGCATGCAACTTGCAAGAATGTAAAGGGAAGGGTTTGGAGGATTCAAACGCAATAGGAGACACAGATGTTTTTGTCGTGGTTCCGATAGGTGGTGCTATCGTACATCCACGTTGATGGAGACTTCAACCCACGAAGGGTAACGACTACGCGAATCCACGGAGGGCTCCACCCACGAAGGGTCCATGAAGAAGCAACCTTATCTATCCCACCATGGTCGTCGCCCACGAAGGACTTGCCTCACTAGCGGTAGATCTTCATGAAGTAGGCGATCTCCTTGCCCTTACAAACTCCTTGGTTCAACTCCACAATCTTGTCGAAGGCTCCCAAGTGACATCTAGCCAATCTAGGAGACACCACTCTCCAAGAAGTAACAAATGGTGTGTTGATGATGATTTCCTTGCTCTTGTGCTTCAAATGATAGTCTCCCCAACACTCAACTCTCTCTCACAGGATATGGATTTGGTGGAAAGAAGGTTTGAGTGGAAAGCAACTTAGGGAAGGCTAGAGATCAAGATTCATATGGTAAGAATGGAATATCTTGGCCTCAACACAAGTGTAGGTGGTTCTTTCTTAGAAAAAGTAAGTTGGAAGTGTAGGTTTGTTCTGATGGCTCTCTCTCCAAGAATGAAGAGGTGGTGGAGGGGTATATATAGCCTCCACACAAAATCTAACCGTTACACACAACTTGCCAATCTCAGTGGGACCGAATTGATAAACTCGGTCGGACCGATTCAGCAAAGCTAGTGACCGTTAGGAGTTTTGGTGGGACCGACATGCAACTCGGTAGGACCGATATGGTTAGGGTTAGGGCATAACATAATCTCGGTGAGACCGATTACACAAACTCGGTGAGACTGATTTTGGTAATAAGCTAACCAGAGAGTTGGTCAGGTAAACTCGGTGGGACCGATTCGCTCATTTCGGTGAGACCGAAATGCTACAAAAGGGAAACAGAGAGTTTACATTGCAATCTTGATGGGACCGATCACTCATCTCGGTGGGACCAAAACGTTATGAAGGGAAACAGAGAGATTACAATCCCATCTCAGTGAGACCAAGATCCCTATCGGTGAGACTGATTTGCCTAGGGTTTGTGGCAGTGGCTATGACATTTGAACTCGGTGGCGCCGGATAGAAAGAATCGGTGGGGCCGAGTTTGACTTTTGGTTTAGGTCATATGTGGATGTGAGAAAGTAGTTGAGGGCTTTGGAGCATATCACTAAGCATTTTGAGCAAGAACCTCATTAAGCAACACCTCATCCCTCCTTAATAGAATTGGCTTTTCCTATAGACTCAATGTGATCTTGGATCACTAAAATAGAAAATGTAGAGTCTCGAGCTTTGAGGTTGAGCCAATCCTTTTGTCCTTAGCATTTTGAGGGGTCCACTTTTCTCATCCATGCCATGCCAACCGTTGAGCTTTCCTGAGATATTGATCTTGAAATAGCATTAGCTCAATGAGCTATATGTTGTTAGGAATTACCAAAACCACCTAGGGATAGTTGTACTTTCAGCCGTGGACCCAGCTACGGCCATGGACCCATCTGTCAGCCTCTCCATGTACAGTACTCTTTCGATGGAAGTCGATCATTGACCACATTGACCACGCCGCGCCGAGAGCACCAAGGCGGTGGACGACGACGAGGCCTAGGAAGGGGACGACGCGGAGCCGGGGAAGACGCGGCAGTGGATGCCCACGCAGAGAGGAGTACGAGGGTTCACTACTTCGGCTGCGGTGTGAGGCTGTCATTGCCGTAGAATAACAGGGGGTGTGGGTGAGTAGAGGGATGCCCTAGCCAGCGGTGGGAGTAGTAGGGGCGGTGAGGCCTCCGTGGCATCACAACCGGCCACGGGAGGCAGGAGCACACGGCATGACCGGCGCTGGTTTGGGCGGCTGGAGCAAGAAGACTAGAGGTTGAAGAAACACTACTGCCGTTGGATGAACATCGTTTGGTAACTGGATCTAGAATCGTTCATATTGACTAAGTTGACAAAGCCCTCCATCCCCGTCAACTTGGTAGGCCCACAAGTCAGCCACCCACGATGCTGGGTTCCAGCTGGCAGGGGGAGTATTCATTTTTTGTGCATAATAAGGAGGCACTTCCTTGCGTGCGAAGATAGCTGGTGGGTCCGACCTGTTAGCGGGGGGCATGTTTTTTTCGTGAATACAGAGGCCCTTTCGGTGGGTCCCAGATATTAGGTGGAGGAATCAAGGACTTGAGAAGGCGTACAGAACAAGCTAGTATACTAGTAAAGAGACATTGCTGAGTGTTAGAAACAAGAGAGACATGCTCCTGCAGCTGGTTCGAATCCAAACCTATACTATGACTATATATGGTGCTATGCTACTCTGCAAGTAATGAAACTGACATATCCAACGTTCGCTTCCCCTTTTCTCTACTTACTCTGCCTAGCATCAGAAGCTCTGGCCGCAGCAACCATGTCCGCTGGCTACTCGTCCACCTGCTCTTCAGCAGGCAACAACCAAATATGCGCCACCGTACCATCGCCTGTGTGTCTCATCACACCCCCACCGGCACGCGCACCGCAGCCGGTTGCTCATCGCAACCCGCTGCCGTTGGTGTGGTGCAATTGCTGCAAATCACGTAGAGTCATCCATCGCATCTCAACCACAATCCTCAACCCTGGCCGAGTCTTCTACAAATGCCCGAATCATGGGGTAATAATATGTTTAAGTGTTGTTCTCCTGCTTTCAGTTGCTAATTTTTTAATAGTTTGGGTGATGATCTTCCAATTTGATTCGTGCAGAAAAGGGAAGATTCATGTGATTTGTATTTCTGGGAAGTTGCTGATGTGGGGGAGTGCAACTATGCTGATTATTTGGTTAGCCGAGGAATCCCAATACCAGCAGGTTGGGGTGTTGGACAAGTAACTGAAGGAACGACAGAAGAGGAAGATGCAGAGCAGAAGGTTAAAGATGTAGTTCCTCTGATCATAGCCAAGCAACAGCTGCTGAACGGCCTTGACAACAATGAGGAGATGAAAGAGCTTGTGAAGATAATGGGCAAAATCGATGTGCTCTGTAGGTTGATTGTCTCTTTATTTGCAGTGTATGTAGCACTCGTGATGTATTCAGTGGCTATGACATGAGCACTTTGCTGAAACTAGTAATGAATGAAACCTGTGTAGCAGGCTGGGCGTAGTGTTGTGAACATCTAATGATTTCTATTAACGAAAATCAGGGGGTATCCCATTTTTCTCATAAATAAATAAATAGCAGAGGCCCTTTTGGTAATAAATAAATAAATTAGCAGTGGCTCTGTCGGGTCAGCTTTGTTCTCATTCGAAGACGTCGAGCAGATTGCAGTCCAACAACAAACTATGTCATGAAATTCAAGTTTCACAGCCAAATATGAGTGCAACTAAACAACAATGTCATCATGTTTTAGTCATCATACAATCACCAAACACAAATCAGCATACATAACAAGTGATGTTCTCACAGGAAAATACTAAACAACATGTTCATCAGGTTTCAGTTGTCATAGCAAACACAATTTCACATAGTAGATAAAAAACGTCTTCTGACAGACAAATACGACAAAAGCAATGTAATCATCATCCACAGCAGCAGCGTCAACATCTTCGCCATGTGTATCAGTCTGAATCGTAATTCCCCACAATGTCATCTTCTTCTTCGTCCTCAACGTCCTCGAACGTTGGCTTCTTCTTGATCAACTCTTGTATGTCCACAGCATGACAGGCAATCTTTTCGCCGGCGTCATTGACGTGATGGTTCTCAAAGATATTAGGAACATCTGTGTTATCTTGTACATCAGGAGCAGTGTAAGAATCATCTTATTGTGCAACTTCATTAAACGAATTCCTCTACTCAAACCTTTGCAATACTCTCCAGTCATCGCTACGGGAAAATGTGTCTTCCAAGAAAAATACATGTGTTGTTTGATTTGCCAAAATAAAAGGCTCGTTGGTCTGGTACGCCGCCTTGACATTGATGGATTTGAAATAATCATCAGCTCTGGGTTTTGCGATCCTGGAAAACAGGTTATACCGACGACAGCACAACAGAACCACACACCGATGATCCTCGAAACTGGAGATATACTGCAACTGAACAATGTCTGTTATGTTAGCATACATTTTAGTTGTCTCTTTGTCATACGTATCCGTGCTCATGATGTCACTATTTTGTATCTTCCTGCCTTCGTCTCGTGCAAGGGTGTTGTAGCGCACATCTCCAACAACGCAAGATTCATAATGTCTTACCTGAGTATCAGGACCCATTGCTAGTGAGTAAAGGGCATCATCAACTGCCTGCCCATCCTCCCGCATCTTCTTAACCTATGGTTAGAAAATAGACAAGATGATCATCTTATGTACTAAATATATTAAAAAACTGACAGTGCAATTCAAAAACTTACATGGCTCTTGAACCATTTCGCAAATCCTGCCATAACTAGTTTGTCAATGTTTCTTGGATTTTGCAATAGCAACTCCTTTTTGTAGATGCTGCACAACATAGTGATCACGTCAAACATCTAAATATATAAGAATGTGCTGCAAGTTTAGTAGATTATGATGTATAAGATGCAGTACTTAGCACTTACTTGATATACGGTAGTATCTCAGGACAGTTATTCAACACATACCAAACCATTTTGTCCAAATCTTTAGGTTTGTCCTCTTGTCGACTCTTCCCTGTAACTCGAACAGAATAATCGAAAACATTGAGCCCGGGGTTGTCTGAAGTAAATATGCCCTAGAGGCAATAATAAAGTTATTATTTATTTCCTTATATCATGATAAATGTTTATTATTCATGCTAGAATTGTATTAACCGGAAACATAATACATGTGTGAATACATAGACAAACAGAGTGTCACTAGTATGCCTCTACTTGACTAGCTCGTTGATCAAAGATGGTTATGTTTCCTAACCATAGACATGAGTTGTCATTTGATTAACGGGATCACATCACTAGGAGAATGATGTGATTGACTTGACCCATTCCGTTAGCATAGCACTTGATCGTTTAGTTTGTTGCTATTGCTTTCTTCATGACTTATACATGTTCCTATGACTATGAGATTATGCAACTCCCATTTACCAGAGTAACACTTTGTGTGCTACCAAACATCACAACATAACTGGGTGATTATAAAGGTGCTCTATAGGTGTCTCTGAAGGTACTTGTTGGGTTGGCGTATTTCGAGATTAGGATTTGTCACTCCGATTGTCGGAGAGGTATCTCTGGGCCCACTCGATAATGCACATCACTATAAGCCTTGCAAGCATTGCAACTAATGAGTTAGTTGCGGGATGATGTATTATGGAACGAGTAAAGAGACTTGCCGGTAACGAGATTGAACTAGGTATTGAGATACCGACGATCGAATCTCGGGCAAGTAACATACCGATGACAAAGGGAACAACGTATGTTGTTATGCGGTTTGACCGATAAAGATCTTCGTAGAATATGTGGGAGCCAATATGAGCATCCAGGTTCCGCTATTGGTTATTGACCGGAGACGTGTCTCGGTCATGTCTACATTGTTCTCAAACCCGTAGGGTCCGCACGCTTAAGGTTTCGATGACAGTTATATTATGAGTTTATGAGTTTTGATGTACCGAAGGGTTCCGAGTCCCGGATGAGATCGGGGACATGACGAGGAGTCTCAAAATTTTCGAGACGTAAAGATCGATATATTGGACGACTATATTCGGACTTCGGAAAGGTTCCGAGTGATTCAGGTATTTTTCGGAGTACCGGAGACTTACGAGAATTTGCCGGGGAGTACATGGGCCTTATTGGGCCATACGGGAATAGAGGAGAGAGGCCAAAAGGAAGGAGGCGCCCCCCCCTCTGGTCCGAATTGGACAAGGGGTGCAGCCCCTTTTTCCTTGTTCCTCTCCACCTCTTTCCTTCTCTCCTACTACAACAAGGGAAGGAGGAGTCCTACTCCCGGTGGGAGTAGGACTCCCCCCTTGGCGCGCCCTCCTCCTAGGTCGGCCGCTTCCCTCCTTGCTCCTTTATATACGGGGGCAGGGGGGCACCCCATAGACACAACAATTGATCATTGATCTCTTAGCCGTGTGCGGTGCCTCCCTCCACCATAGTCCTCGATAATATTGTAGTGGTGCTTAGGCAAAGCCCTACGACAGTAGAACATCAAGATCGTCACCACGTCGTCGTGCTGACGGAACTCTTCCCCGACATTCTGCTGGATCGGAGTCCGGGGATCGTCATCGAGCTGAACGTGTGCTAGAACTCGGAGGTGCCGTAGTTTCGGTGCTTGATCGGTCGGGCCGTGAAGACGTACGACTACATCAACCGTGTTGTGCTAACGCTTCCGCTTTCGGTCTACGAGGGTACATGGACAACACTCTCCTCTCTCGTTGCTATGCATCACCATGATGTTGCGTGTGCGTAGGAATTTTTTTGAAATTACTACGCTCCCCAATAGTGGCATCCGAGCCTAGGTTTTATGCGTTGATGTTGTGCACGAGTAGAACACAAGTGAGTTGTGGGCGATATAAGTCATACTGCTTACCAGCATGTCATACTTTGGTTCGGCGGTATTGTTGGATGAAGCGGCCCGGACCGACATTACGCGTACGCTTACACGAGACTGGTTCTACCGACGTGCTTTGCACACAGGTGGCTGGCGGGTGTCAGTTTCTCCAACTTTAGTTGAACCAAGTGTGGCTACGCCCGGTCCTTGCTAAGGTTAAAACAGCTCCAACTTGACAAACTATCGTTGTGGTTTTGATGCGTAGGTAAGAACAGTTCTTGCTAAGCCCGTAGCAGCCATGTAAAACTTGCAACAACTAAATAGAGGACATCTAACTTGTTTTTGCAGGGCATGTTGTGATGTGATATGGTCAAGACATGATGCTAAATTTATTGTATGAGATGATCATGTTTTGTAACCGAGTTATCGGCAACTGGCAGGAGCCATATGGTTGTCGCTTTATTGTATGCAATGCAATTGTGCTGTAATGCTTTACTTTATCACTAAGCGGTAGCGATAGTCGTGGAGGCATAAGATTGGCGAGACGACAACGATGCTACGATGGTGATCAAGGTGTCGCGCCGGTGACGATGGTGATCATGACGGTGCTTCGAAGATGGAGATCACAAGCACAAGATGATGATGGCCATATCATATCACTTATATTGATTGCATGTGATGTTTATCTTTTATGCATCTTATCTTGCTTTGATTGACGGTAGCATTATAAGATGATCTCTCACTAAATTTCAAGATAAAAGTGTTCTCCCTGAGTATGCACCGTTGCCAAAGTTCGTCGTGCCCAGACACCACGTGATGATCGGGTGTGATAAGCTCTACGTCCATCTACAACGGGTGCAAGCCAGTTTTGCACACGCAGAATACTCAGGTTAAACTTGACGAGCCTAGCATATGCAGATATGGCCTCGGAACACTAAGACCGAAAGGTCGAGCGTGAATCATATTGTAGATATGATCAACATAATGATGTTCACCATTGAAAGCTACTCCATTTCACGTGATGATCGGTTATGGTTTAGTTGATTTGGATCACGTGATCACTTAGATGATTAGAGGGATGTCTATCTAAGTGGGAGTTCTTAAGTAATATGATTAATTGAACTTTAATTTATCATGAACTTAGTCCTGGTAGTATTAGCATATCTATGTTGTAGATCAATAGCTCGTGTTTAGCTCCCCTGATTTATTTTTTGATATGTTCCTAGAGAAAACTAAGTTGAAAGATGTTAGTAGCAATGATGCGGATTGGATCCGTGATCTGAGGTTTATACTCATTGCTGCATAGAAGAATTATGTCCTTAATGCACCGCTAGGTGACAGACCTATTGCAGGAGCAGATGCAGACGTCATGAACGTTTGGCTAGCTCAATATGATGACTACTTAATAGTTTAGTGCACCATGCTTAACAGCTTAGAATCGGGACTTCAAAGACGTTTTGAACGTTATGGATCATATGGATGTTCCAGGAGTTGAAGTTAATATTTCAAGCAAATACCCGAGTTGAGAGATATGAAGTCTCCAACAAGTTCTATAGCTAAAAGATGGAGGAGAATAGCTCAAGCAGTGAGCATGTGTTCAGATTGTTTGGGTACTACAATCGCTTGAATCAAGTGGGAGTTAGTCTTCCAGATAAAATAGTGATTGATAGAATTCTCTAGTCACCATCACCAAGTTAGTAGAACTTTGTGATGAACTATAGTATGCAAGGGATGATGAAAATGATTCCCGAGCTTTTCATGATGATGAAAATCGATGAAGGTAGAAATCAAGAAAGAGCATCAAGTGTTGATGATTAACAAGACCACTAGTTTGAAGAAAAGGGCAAAGGGAAAGAAAGGGAACTTCAAGAAGAACGTCAAGCAAGTTGCTGCTCAAGTGAAGAAGCCCAAGTCTGGTCCTAAGCCTGAGACTAAGTGCTTCTTCTACAAAGGGACTGGTCACTGGAAGCGGAACTTCCCCAAGTATTTGGCGGATAAGAAGGATGGCAAAGTGATCAAAGGTATATTTGATATACAGATTATTGATGTGTATTTTACTAGTGTTCGTAGCAACCCCTCGGTATTTGATACTGGTTCAGTTGCTAAGAGTAGTAACTCGAAACGGGAGTTGCAGAATGAACAGAGACTAGTTAAGGGTGAAGTGACGATGTGTGTTGGAAGTGGTTCCAAGATTGATATGATCATCATCGCACACTCCCTATACTTTCGGGATTAGTGTTGAACCTAAGATAAATGTTATTTAGTATTTGCGTTGAGCATGAATATGATTGGATCATGTTTATTGCAATACGGTTATTCATGTAAACTAGAGAATAATTGTTGTTATGTTTACATGAATAAAACCTTCTATGGTCATACACCCAATGAAAATGGTTTGTTGGATCTCGATCGTAGTGATACACATATTCATAATATTGAAGCCAAAAGATGCAAAGTTAATAATGATAGTGCAACTTATTTGTGGCAATGTCGTTTAGGTCATATTGGTGTAAAGCGCATGAAGAAAATCCATGCTGATGGGTTTTTGGAATCACTTGATTATGAATCAGTTGATGCTTGCGAACCATGCCTCATGGGCAAGATGACTAAGACTCCGTTCTCCGGAACAATGGAGCGAGCAATTGACTTATTGGAAATAATGCATACTGATGTATGCGGTCCGATCAGTGTTAAGGCTCACGGCAAGTATCGTTATTTTCTGACCTTCACAGATGATTTGAGCAGATATGGGTATATCTACTTAATGAAACACAAGTCTGAAACATTTGAAAAGTTCAAAGAACTTCAGAGTGAAGTAGAGAATCGTCATAACAAGAAAATAAAAGTTTCTACGATATGATCGCAGAGGTAAAATATTTTGAGTTAAGAGTTTGGCCTTCAGTTAAAACAATGTGAAATAGTTTCACTACTCACGCCACCTGGAACACCACAGTGTAATGGTGTGTCCGAACGTCGTAACCGTGCTTTATTAGATATGGTGCGATCTATGATGTCTCTTACCGATCTACCACTATCGTTTTGGGGTTATGCATTAGAGACAGCTACATTCACGTTAAATAGGGCACCATCTAAATCCGTGGAGATGACACCGTATGAACTGTGGTTTGGCGAGAAACCTAAGCTGTCGTTTCTTAAAGTTTGGGACTGCGATGCTTATGTGAAAAAGTTTCAACATGATAAGCTCGAACCCAAATCGGAGAAGTAAATCTTCATAGGATACGTAAAAGAAACTGTTGGGTACACCTTCTATCACAGATCCAAAGGCAAGTTATTCGTTGCTGAGAATGGATCCTTTCTAGAGAAGGAGTTTCTCTCGAAAGAAGTGAGTGGGAGGAAAGTAGAACTTGATGAGGTAACTGTACCTGCTCCCTTATTGGAAATTAGGTCATCACAGAAATATGTTCCTGTGACTACTACACCAATTAGTGAGGAAGCTAATGATGATGATCATGTAACTTCAGATCAAGTTGCTACCGAACCCCGTAGGTAAACCAGAGTGAGATCCGCACCAGAGTGGTACGGTAATCCTATTCTGGAGGTCATGTTACTTGACCATGACGATCCTACGAACTATGAGGAAGCGATGATGAGCCCAGATTCCGCGAAATGGCTTGAGGCCATGAAATCTGAGATGAGATCCATGTATGAGAACAAAGTATGGACTTTGATTGACTTGCCCATTGATCGGCGAGCCATTGAGATTACATGGATTTTCAAGAGGAAGACGGACGCTGATAGTAATGTTACTATCTACAAAGCTAGAATTGTCGCAAAAAGGTTTTCGATAAGTTCAAGGTGTTGACTACGATGAGATTTTCTCACTCGTATCTATGCTTAAGTCTGTCCGAATCATGTTAGCAATTGCCGCATTTTATGAAATCTGGCAAATGGATAAACAAAACTGCATTCTTTAATGGATTTATTAAAGAAGAGTTGTATATGATGCAACTAGAAGGTTTTTTCAAAATCCTAAAGGTACTAACAAAATATGCAAGCTCCAGCGATCCATCTATGGACTGGTGCAAGCATCTCGGAGTTGGAATATATGCTTTGATAAGTTGATCAAAGCATATAGTTTTATACGGACTTGCGGTGAAGCCTGTATTTACAAGAAAGTGAGTGGGAGCACTACAACATTTCTGATAAGTATATGTATGACATATTGTTGATCGGAGATGATGTAGAATCATTCTGCAAAGCATAAAGGAATGTTTGAAAGGAGTTTTTCAAAGAAAGACCTTGGTGAATCTGCTTACATATTGAGCATCAAGATCTATAGAGATAGATCAAGACGCTTGATAAGTTTTTCAATGAGTACATACCTTGGCAAGATTTTGAAGTAGATCAAAATGGAACAGTCAAAGAAGGGGTTCTTGCCTGTGTTACAAGGTGTGAAGTTGAGTAAGACTCAAAACCCGACCACGACAGAAGATAGGGATAGAATGAAAGTCATTCCCTATGCCTCAGCCATAGGTTCTATAAAGTATGCCATGCTGTGTACCAGACCTATTGTATACCTTCCCTGAGTTTGGCAAAGGAGTACAATAGTGATCTAGGAGTAGATCACTGTACATTGGTCAAAATTATCCTTGGTGGAATAAGGATATGTTTCTCGATTATGGAAGTGACAAAAGGTTTGTCGTAAAGGGTTACGTCGATGCAAATTTTGACACTGATCTAGATGACTCTAAATCTCAATCTGGATACATATTGAAAGTGGGAGCAATTAGCTAGAGTAGCTCTGTGCAGAGCATTGTTGACATAGAAATTTGCAAAATACTTACGGATCTGAATGTGGCAGACCCGTTGACTAAACTTCTCTCACAAGCAAAACATGATCACACCTCAGTACTCTTTGGGTGTTAATCACATAGCGATGTGAACTAGATTATTGACTCTAGTAAACCCTTTGGGTGTTGGTCACATGTCGATGTGAACTATGGGTGTTAATCACATGGTGATGTGAACTATTGGTATTAAATCACATGGCGATGTGAACTAGATTATTGACTCTAGTGCAAGTCGGAGACTGAAGGAAATATGCCCTAGAGGCAATAATAAAGTTATTATTTATTTCCTTATATCATGATAAATGTTTATTATTCATGCTAGAATTGTATTAACCGGAAACATAATACATGTGTGAATACATAGACAAACAGAGTGTCACTAGTATGCCTCTACTTGACTAGCTCGTTGATCAAAGATGGTTATGTTTCCTAACTATAGACATGAGTTGTCATTTGATTAACGGGATCACATAATTAGGATAATGATGTGATTGACTTGACCCATTCCGTTAGCATAGCACTTGATCGTTTAGTTTGTTGCTATTGCTTTCTTCATGACTTATACATGTTCCTATGACTATGAGATTATGCAACTCCCGTTTACCAGAGGAACACTTTGTGTTCTATCAAACGTCACAACGTAACTGGGTGATTATAAAGGTGCTCTACAGGTGTCTCCGAAGGTACTTGTTGGGTTGGCGTATTTCGAGATTAGGATTTGTCACTCCGATTGTCGGAGAGGTATCTCTGGGCCCACTCGGTAATGCACTGTTGGAAATATGCCCTAGAGGCAATAATAAAAGCATTATTATTATATTTCCTTGTTCATGATAATTGTCTTTATTCATGCTATAATTGTGTTATCCGGAAATCGTAATACATGTGTGAATAACAGACACCAACATGTCCCTAGTAAGCCTCTAGTTGACTAGCTCATTGATCAACAGATAGTCATGGTTTCCTGACTATGGACATTGGATGTCATTGATAACGAGATCACATCATTAGGAGAATGATGTGAGGGACAAGACCCAATCCTAAACATAGCATAAAGATCGTATAGTTCGTTTGCTAGAGTTTTTCCAATGTCAAGTATCTTTTCCTTAGACCATGAGATCGTGTAACTCCCGGATACCGTAGGAGTGCTTTGGGTATACCAAACGTCACAACGTAACTGGGTGACTATAAAGGTAGACTACGGGTATCTCCGAAAGTATCTGTTGGGTTGACACGGATCAAGACTGGGATTTGTCACTCCGTATGACGGAGAGGTATCACTGGGCCCACTCAATAATGCATCATCATAATGAGCTCAAAGTAACCAAGTGTCTGGTCACGGGATCATGCATTACGGTACGAGTAAAGTGACTTGCCGGTAACGAGATTGAACGAGGTATTGGGATACCGACGATCGAATCTCGGGCAAGTAACATATCGATTGACAAAGGGAATTGCATATGGGGTTTCTTGAATCCTCGACATGGTGGTTCATCCGATGAGATCATCGTGGAGCATGTGGGAGCCAACATGGGTATCCAGATCCCGCTGTTGGTTATTGACCAGAGAGTCGTCTCGGTCATGTCTGCCTGTCTCCCGAACCCGTAGGGTCTACACACTTAAGGTTCGGTGACGCTAGGGTTGTGAAGATATGTATATGCAGTAACCCGAATGTTGTTCGGAGTCCCGGATGAGATCCCGGACGTCACGAGGAGTTCCGGAATGGTCCGGAGGTAAAGAATTATATATAGGAAGTGCTATTTCGGCCATCGGGACAAGTTTCGGGGTCACCGGTATTGTACCGGGACCACCGGAAGGGTCCCGGGGGTCCACCGGGTGGGGCCACCTGCCCCGGGGGCCACATGGGCTGTAGGGGGTGCGCCTTGGCCTATATGGGCCAAGGGCACCAGCCCCAAAAGGGCCCATGCGCCTAGGGTTTGGGGAAACCCTAAAGGGGGGCGCCCCCTTGCTTGGGGGGCAAGCCCCCCACCCCTTGGCCGCCGCCCCCCTAGGAGATTGGATCTCCTAGGGCCGGCTCCCCCCTAGACACCCCTATATATAGTGGGGGAGATGGAGGACATGATACCTCAGCCTTTGGCGCCCCCTCTCCCCTGTTACATCTCTCTCTCGTAGTATAGGCGAAGCCCTGCTACTGTGACGCCCTGCATCCACCACCACGCCGTCGTGCTGCTGGGTATTCATCAACTTCTCCTCTCCCCTTGCTGGATCAGGAAGGAGGAGACGTCACGCTGACCGTACGTGTGTTGAACGCGGAGGTGCCGTCCGTTCGGTGCTAGGATCTCCGGTGATTTGGATCACGTCGTGTACGACTACTTCGTCCCCGTTCTTTGAACGCTTCCGCTCGCGATCTACAAAGGTATGTAGATGCATCCGATCACTCGTTGCTAGATGAACTCATAGATGGATCTTGGTGAAGCCGTAGGAAAATTTTTGTTTTCTGCAACGTTCCCCAACAGTGGCATCATGAGCTAGGTCTATGCGTAGTTCTTCTTGCGCGAGTAGAACACAATTTGTTGTGGGCGTAGATGTTGTCAACTTTCTTGCCGCTACTAGTCTTATCTTGCTTCAACGGTATTGTGGGATGAAGCGGCCTAGACCAACCTTACACGTATGCTTACGTGAGACCGGTTCCACCGACTAACATGCACTAGTTGCATAAGGTGGCTGGCGGGTGTTTGTCTCTCCTACTTTAGTTGGAGCGGATTCGATGAAAAGGGTCCTTATGAAGGGTAAATAGAAGTTGACAAATCACATTGTGGCTTTCACGTAGGTAAGAAAACGTTCTTGCTAGAACCCTAATTCAGCCACGTAAAACTTGCAACAACAATTAGAGGACGTCTAACTTGTTTTTGCAGCAAGTGCTTTGTGATATGATATGGCCAAAGTTGTGATGAATGATGAATGATCTATATATGATGTATGAGTTGTTCATGCTATTGTAATAGGAATCACGACTTGCATGTCGATGAGTATGACAACCGGCAGGAGCCATAGGAGTTGTCTTTATTTTTGTATGACCTGCGTGTCATTGAGAAACGCCATGTAAATTACTTTACTTTATTGCTAAACGTGTTAGCCATAGTAGTAGAAGTAATAGTTGGCGAGCAACTTCATGGAGACACGATGATGGAGATCATGATGATGGAGATCATGGTGTCAAGCCGGTGACAAGATGATCATGGAGCCCCAAGATGGAGATCAAAGGAGCTATGTGATATTGGCCATATCATGTCACGTTTATTATTTGATTGCATGTGATGTTTATCATGTTTTGCATCTTGTTTACTTAGAACGACGGTAGTAAATAAGATGATCCCTCATAATAATTTCAAGAAGTGTTCCCCCTAATTGTGCACCATTGCGACAGTTCGTTGTTTCAATGCACCACGTGATGATCAGGTGTTTGATCCAAACGTTCACATACAACGGGTGTAAGACAGATTTACACATGCAAACACTTAGGTTGACTTGACGAGCCTAGCATGTACAGACATGGCCTCGGAACACAGAAGACCGAAAGGTCGAGCATGAGTCGTATAGAAGATACGATCAACATGAAGATGTTCACCGACGTTGACTAGTCCGTCTCACGTGATGATCGGACACGGCCTAGTTGACTCGGATCATGTTATACTTAGATGACTAGAAGAGGGATGTCTATCTAAGTGGGAGTTCATTGAATAATTTGATTAGATGAACTTAATTATCATGAACTTAGTCTAAAATATTTACAGTATGTCTTGTAGATCAAATGGCCAACGTAGTCCTCAACTTCAACGCGTTCCTAGAGAAAACCAAACTGAAAGACGATGGCAGCAACTATACGGATTGGGTCCGGAACCTGAGGATCATCCTCATAGCTGCCAAGAAAGATTATGTCCTACAAGCACCGCTAGGTGACCCGCCTGTCCCACAGAACCAAGACGTTATGAACGCTTGGCAGACACGTGCTGATGACTACTCCCTCGTTCAGTGCGGCATGCTTTACAGTTTAGAGCCGGGGCTCCAAAAGCATTTTGAGAGACATGGAGCATATGAGATGTTCGAAGAGCTGAAAATGGTTTTTCAAGCTCATGCCCGGGTCGAGAGATATGAAGTCTCCGACAAATTCTTTAGCTGTAAGATGGAGGAAAATAGTTCTGTCAGTGAGCACATACTCACTATGTCTGGGTTACATAACCGCTTGACTCAGCTGGGAGTTAATCTCCCGGATGATGCGGTCATTGACAGAATCCTCCAGTCGCTTCCACCAAGCTATAAGAGCTTTGTGATGAACTTCAATATGCAGGGGATGTAAAAGACCATTCCTGAGGTATTTGCAATGCTGAAATCAGCAGAGGTAGAAGTCAAGAAGGAACATCAAGTGTTGATGGTCAATAAAACCACTAAGTTCAAGGAGGGCAAGGGTAAAAAGAACTTCAAGAAGGACGGCAAGGGAGTTGCCGCGCCCGGCAAGCAAGCTGCTGGGAAGAAGCCAAAGAATGGACCCAAGCCCGAGACTGAGTGCTTTTATTGCAAGGGAAGTGGTCACTGGAAGCGGAACTGCCCCAAATACTTAGCAGACAAGAAGGCCGGCAAAACAAAAGGTATATATGATATACATGTAATTGATGTGTACCTTACTAGTACCCGTAGTAGCTCCTGGGTATTTGATACCGGTGCAGTTGCTCACATTTGTAACTCAAAGCAGGGGCTGCGGAATAAGCGGAGACTGGCAAAGGACGAGGTGACGATGCGCGTCGGGAATGGTTCCAAGGTCAATG
The DNA here is from genome assembly GCF_056163025.1 of Triticum urartu. Lineage (NCBI taxonomy): Eukaryota > Viridiplantae > Streptophyta > Magnoliopsida > Poales > Poaceae > Triticum > Triticum urartu. The sequence goes on from NC_141879.1 coordinate 473,511,187, forward strand.
TGATCGCCGTCGGCACACTACCTCTATATTTGCCTTTGGGATTAGTTTTAAACATTAATAATTGTTATTTAGTGCCAGCTTTGAGCATGAACATTGTATCGGGATCTCGTTTAATTCGAGATGGCTACTCATTTAAATCCGAGAATAATGGTTGTTCTATTTATATGAGAGATATGTTTTATGGTCATGCTCCTATGGTGAATGGTTTATTCTTAATGAATCTCGAGCGTAATGCTACACATATTCATAGTGTGAGTACCAAAAGATGTAAGGTTGATAATGATAGTCCCACATACTTGTGGCACTGCCGCCTTGGTCACATAGGTGTCAAACGCATGAAGAAGCTCCATGCTGATGGACTTTTAGAGTCTCTTGATTATGAATCATTTCACACGTGCGAACCATGCCTCATGGGTAAAATGACCAAGACTCCGTTCTCAGGAACAATGGAGCGAGCAACCAACTTATTGGAAATCATACATACTGATGTGTGCGGTCCAATGAGCGTTGAGGCTCGCGGTGGCTATCGTTATGTTCTCACCCTCACTGATGACTTGAGTGGATATGGGTATATCTACTTAATGAAACACAAGTCTGAAACCTTTGAAAAGTTCAAGGAATTTCAGAGTGAGGTTGAGAATCAACGTGACAGGAAGATCAAGTTTCTACGATCAGATCGTGGAGGAGAATACTTGAGTCACGAATTTGGCACACACTTCAGAAAATGTGGAATAGTTTCACAACTCACGCCGCTTGGAACACCTCAGCGTAATGGTGTGCCCGAACATCGTAATCGCACTCTGTTAGATATGGTGTGATCTATGATGTCTCTTACCGATTTACCGCTATCTTTTTGGGGCTATGCTTTAGAGACTGCCGTATTCACTTTAAATAGGGCTCCGTCGAAATCCGTTGAGACGACACCGTATGAATTATGGTTTGGGAAGAAACCTAAGCTGTCGTTTCTAAAAGTTTGGGGATGCGATGCTTATGTCAAGAAACTTCAACCTGAGAAGCTCGAACCCAAGTCGGAAAAATGCGTCTTCATAGGATACCCTAAAGAAACTGTTGGGTATACCTTCTACCTCAGATCCGAAGGCAAGATCTTTGTTGCCAAGAATGGATTCTTTCTAGAGAAAGAGTTTCTCTCGAAATAAGTAAGTGGGAGGAAAGTAGAACTTGATGAAGTATTACCTCTTGAACCGGAAAATGGCGCAACTCAAGAAAATGTTCCTGAGGTGCCTGCACCGACTAGAGAGGAAGTTAATGATAATGATCAAGATACTTCTGATCAAGCTCCTACTGAAATTCGAAGGTCCACAAGGACACGTTCCGCACCAGAGTGGTACGGCAACCCTGTCTTGGAAATCATGTTGTTAGACAACGGTGAACCTTCGAACTATGAAGAAGCGATGGCGGGCCCGGATTCTGACAAATGGCTAGAAGCCATGAAATCCGAGATAGGATCCATGTATGAAAACGAAGTATGGACTTTGACTGACTTGCCCGTTGAACGGCGAGCCATAGAAAATAAATGGATCTTTAAGAAGAAGGCAGACGCGGATGGTAATGTGACCATCTATAAAGCTCGGCTTGTCGCTAAGGGTTATCGACAAGTTCAAGGGGTTGACTACGATGAGACTTTCTCACCGGTAGCGAAGCTAAAGTCCGTCCGAATCATGTTTGCAATTGCCGCATTTTACGATTATGAGATATGGCAAATGGACGTCAAAACGGCATTCCTTAATGGTTTCCTTAAGGAAGAATTGTATATGATGCAGCCGGAAGGTTTTGTCGATCCTAAGAATGCTGACAAAGTGTGCAAGCTCCAACGCTCGATTTATGGGCTGGTGCAAGCATCTCGGAGTTGGAACATTCGCTTTGATGAGATGATCAAAGCGTTTGGGTTTACGCAGACTTATGGAGAAGCCTGCGTTTACAAGAAAGTGAGTGGGAGCTCTGTAGCATTTCTCATATTATATGTAGATGACATACTTTTGATGGGAAATGATATAGAACTCTTGGACAGCATCAAGGCCTACTTGAATAAGAGTTTTTCAATGAAGGACCTTGGAGAAGCTGCTTATATATTAGGCATCAAGATCTATAGAGATAGATCAAGACGCCTCATAGGTCTTTCACAAAGCACATACCTTGATAAGATATTGAAGAAGTTCAATATGGATCAGTCTAAGAAGGGGTTCTTGCCTGTGTTACAAGGTATGAAATTGAGCTTAGCTCAATGTCCGACCACGGCAGAAGATGTAGAAGAGATGAGTGTCATCCCCTATGTCTCAGCCATAGGTTCTATTATGTATGCCATGCTGTGTACCAGACCTGATGTAAACCTTGCCGTAAGTTTGGTAGGAAGGTACCAAAGTAATCCCGGCAAGGAACACTGGACAGCGGTCAATAATATCCTGAAGTACCTGAAAAGGACTAAGGAAATGTTTCTCGTTTATGGAGGTGATGAAGAGCTCGTCGTAAAGGGTTACGTCGACGCTAGCTTCGACACAGATCTGGATGACTCTAAGTCACAAACCGGATACGTGTATATTTTGAATGGTGGGGCAGTAAGCTGGTGCAGTTGCAAGCAGAGCATCGTGGCGGGATCTACATGTGAAGCGGAGTACATGGCAGCCTCGGAGGCAGCACATGAAGCAATATGGGTGAAGGAGTTCATCACCGACCTAGGAGTCATACCCAATGCGTCGGGGCCAATCAAACTCTTTTGTGACAACACTGAGGCTATTGCACTTGCCAAGGAGCCCAGGTTTCACAAGAAGACAAGGCACATCAAGCGTCGCTTCAACTCCATTCGTGAAAATGTTCAAGATGGAGACATAGAGATTTGTGAAGTACATATGGACCTGAATGTAGCAGATCCGTTGACTAAACCTCTCCCTAGGGCAAAACATGATCAACACCAGAATTCCGTGGGTGTTCGATTCATCACAATGTAACTAGATTATTGACTCTAGTGCAAGTGGGAGACTGTTGGAAATATGCCCTAAAGGTAATAATAAAAGCATTATTATTATATTTCCTTGTTCATGATAATTGTCTTTATTCATGCTATAATTGTGTTATCCGGAAATCGTAATACATGTGTGAATAACAGACACCAACATGTCCCTAGTAAGCCTCTAGTTGCCTAGCTCGTTGATCAACAGATAGTCATGGTTTCCTGACTATGGACATTGGATGTCATTGATAACGAGATCACATCATTAGGAGAATGATGTGACGGACAAGACCCAATCCTAAACATAGCATAAAGATCGTATAGTTCGTTTGCTAGAGTTTTTCCAATGTCAAGTATCTTTTCCTTAGACCATGAGATCGTGTAACTCCCGGATACCGTAGGAGTGCTTTGGGTATACCAAACGTCACAACGTAACTGGGTGACTATAAAGGTAGACTACGGGTATCTCCGAAAGTATCTGTTGGGTTGACACGGATCAAGACTGGGATTTGTCACTCCGTATGATGGAGAGGTATCACTGGGCCCACTCAGTAATGCATCATCATAATGAGCTCAAAGTAACCAAGTGTCTGGTCACGGGATCATGCATTACGGTACGAGTAAAGTGACTTGCCGGTAACGAGATTGAACGAGGTATTGGGATACCGACGATCGAATCTCGGGCAAGTAACATATCGATTGACAAAGGGAATTGCATATGGGGTTGCTTGAATCCTCGACATCGTGGTTCATCAGATGAGATCATCGTGGAGCATGTGGGAGCCAACATGGGTATCCAGATCCCGCTGTTGGTTATTGACCAGAGAGTCGTCTCGGTCATGTCTGCCTGTCTCCTGAACCCGTAGGGTCTACACACTTAAGGTTCGGTGACGCTAGGGTTGTGAAGATATGTATATGCAGTAACCCGAATGTTGTTCGGAGTCTTGGATGAGATCCCGGACGTCACGAGGAGTTCCGGAATGGTCCGGAGGTAAAGAATTATATATAGGAAGTGCTGTTTCGGCCATCGGGACAAGTTTCGGGGTCACCGGTATTGTACCGGGACCATCGGAAGGGTCCCGGGGGTCCACCGGGTGGGGCCACCTACCCCGGGGGCCACATGGGCTGTAGGGGGTGCGCCTTGGCCTATATGGGCCAAGGGCACCAGCCCCAAAAGGGCCCATGCGCCTAGGGTTTGGGGGAAACCCTAAAGGGGGGCGCCCCCTTGCTTGGGGGGCAAGCCCCCCACCCCTTGGTCACCGCCCCCTAGGAGATTGGATCTCCTAGGGCCGGCTCCCCCCCCTAGACACCCCTATATATAGTGGGGGAGATGGAGGACATGATACCTCAGCCTTTGGCGCCTCCCTCTCCCCTGTTACATCTCTCTCTCTCGTAGTATAGGCGAAGCCCTGCTACTGTGACGCCCTGCATCCACCACCACGCCGTCGTGCTGCTGGGTCTTCATCAACTTCTCCTCTCCCCTTGCTGGATCAAGAAGGAGGAGACGTCACACTGACCGCACGTGTGTTGAACGCGGAGGTGCCGTCCGTTCGGTGCTAGGATCTCCGGTGATTTGGATCACGTCGTGTACGACTACTTCGTCCCCGTTCTTTGAACGCTTCCGCTCGCGATCTACAAAGGTATGTAGATGCATCCGATCACTCGTTGCTAAATGAACTCATAGATGGATCTTGGTGAAGCCGTAGGAAATTTTTTGTTTTCTGCAACGTTCCCCAACATGCACATCACTATAAGCCTTGCAAGCATTGCAACTAATGAGTTAGTTGCGGGATGATGTATTACGGAACTAGTAAAGAGACTTTCCGGTAACGAGATTGAACTAGGTATTGAGATACCGACGATCGAATCTCGGGCAAGTAACATACCGATGACAAAGGGAATAACATATGTTGTTATGCGGTTTGACCGACAAAGATCTTCATAGAATATGTGGGAGCCAATATGAGCATCCAGGTTCCGCTATTGGTTATTGACCGGAGACGTGTCTCGGTCATGTCTACATTGTTCTCGAACCCGTAGGGTCCGCACGCTTAAGGTTTAGATGACAGTTATATTATGAGTTTATGATTTTTGATGTACCGAAGGAGTTCGGAGTCCCGGATGAGATCGGGGACATGACGAGGAGTCTCGAAATGGTCAAGACGTAAAGATCGATATATTGGATGACTATATTCGGACTTCGGAATGGTTCTGAGTGATTCGGATATTTTTTGGAGTACCAGAGAGTTACGGGAATTCGCCGGGGAGTACATGGGCCTTATTGGGCCATACGGGAATAGAGGAGAGAGGCCAAAAGGAAGGAGACGCGCGCCCCCCTCTGGTCCGAATTGGACAAGAGGTGCAGCCCCTTTTTCCTTGTTCCTCTCCCCCTCTTTCCTTCTCTCCTACTCCAATAAGGGAAGGAGGAGTCCTACTCCCAGTGGGAGTAGGACTCCCCCCTTGGCGCGCCCTCCACCTAGGCCAGCCGCCTCCCCCCTTGCTCCTTTATATACGGGGGCAGGGGGGCACCCCATAGACACAACAATTGATCATTGATCTCTTAGCCGTGTGCGGTGCCTCCCTCCACCATAGTCCTCGATAATATTGTAGTGGTGCTTAGGCAAAGCCCTACGACAGTAGAACATCAAGATCGTCACCACGTCGTCGTGCTGACGGAACTCTTCCCCGACATTCTGCTGGATCGGAGTCCGGGGATCGTCATCGAGCTGAACGTGTGCTAGAACTCGGAGGTGCCGTAGTTTCGGTGCTTGATCGGTCGGGCCGTGAAGACGTACGACTACATCAACCGTGTTGTGCTAACGCTTCCGCTTTCGGTCTATGAGGGTACATGGACAACACTCTCCTCTCTCGTTGCTATGCATCACCATGATCTTGCGTGTGCGTAGGATTTTTTTTTTTGAAATTACTACGTTCCCCAACATTGTCTTTATCCACCTCTTTGCTAAGCTGATCAGCTCTTTCAATGTATTTTGAGCAGAATGTCAACGCTTCTGTAGCAATGTAGGCCTCTGCAATGGAACCCTCGGGTCTAGCTCTGTTCCTAACATAGCCCTTGAAAGTGCCTAGCCGCCTTTGAATAGGGTACATCCAGCCATACTGTACTAGACCTCTAAGTAGTGCCTCATTAGGTAGATGAACAGCCAAATGCACCATCACATCAAAGAAGGATGGAGGATATATCTTCTCAAGGTCGCATAGGATAGTTGGTATCTTGTCTCTAAGACGCTCCAAAGCATCTATCCTGATATTTCTACTGCAGAGTTCCCTGAAGAATTGTCCCAACTCTGCAACTGCTCTGTATAAGTCAGGGCGGCCCAATCCTCTAAGGATAACAAGTAAAACCCTTTGAAGTAGGATGTGGCAGTCATGAGTTTTCAACCCTTGTACCTTGTTTTCATCTGCACTGAATCTCCTTTCAGGGCTGGAAGCAAATCCATGTGGGAATCTCACATGTGACAGGACCTCGCAGAATTCTTTCTTTTTACCTTGTCCAAGACGTACACAGCTGGTGCCATATCCCGTGGTTTCCTTCATCTTGCACCTGCAAATCCTGTCTGATACCCAGGTGTGTCAAATCAATCCTAGATTTTAAGGTATCTTTCATCTTGCCTTCAATATTAAGAAGTGTGCCGATAATGCTGTCACATATATTTTTCTCGGTGTGCATCACATAAAGATTATGCCGTAGATCCAAATCTTTCCAATACTCCAAGTCCCACAAAGTGGACCTACGGGTAAACAATAATCTCTCTTCTGCCCTGCCACGCTTCCTTTTCCCACTACCATTATCAGGAGGTTTCCTGGTGTAATATGCCTGACCTTCTCTAATTCCACTTGCAACTCATCGGCGGTGAGCTTTCTTGGCGCATCACGGTTTTCATGCTTTGCATTGAACACATCTCTTTGGTATTTTCTAGGATGCGGCTTGTCCTTGGCTAGGAAACGACGGCGTCCAATGTAACAGATCTTGCTAAGTATTGCGTATGACAACGGATTCCTATCACAGCGTACACATGCATTGTAACCATGTATCGTTCGCCCTAACATAGTGCCCAAAGTCGGATAATCATGGATGCACCAAATTATAACAGCACGCAGAAAGAAATCAGCTGGTGGGCTGCTATATAGATCTCGAGTGAGAACACCCCTCCATAGCTATTGAAGTTCCTCCACAAGAGGCTCCACGAACAAATCAAAATCCTTTCCAGGACTTTTTGGACCTGGGATGAGCAAGGCCATCATGTAGTTTGATTCTTTGGTGCAGACATTTGGAGGCATGTTGTAAGGTATAACAAGCAGTGGCCACATGCTATATGTGGCGCTCTAGTGGCCAAATGGGTTAAATCCATCTGAAGCTAAGCCAAGTCTAATGTTTCTCGGGTCAGCAGCAAACTTTTCGTGCTTCTGATTTAAGCTTTTCCACTCACTACCATGTGATGGATGGCTCATTAAATTCTGATCTCTGTACTCCTGGTTCCTAGAATGCCACAGTACATCCTCTCTTGTTTCAGCATCATGAAACAACCTCTGCAATCTTGGTGTAATTGGAATATGTCTCAGAACATTATGATGAATCCTCTTCACAGCATCGCCATCTTCCCATCTTGATGGTTTGCATTTCAGGCATTCACTTAAGTTGGAATAATCCTTCCGGAACAGAACACAATTATTCTTACAAACATGGATCATATCATATCCAATTCCAACTGCACGAAGGAAATTCTTCATTTTACTTTAGGTGCGTGGCAGCTCAGACACATCTGGGAAAGCTTTGCGGAAAGCAGCCAACATCGGATCGAATGATTTGTTGGTCATCCGCTCAGATGTCTTCACCTGAAGAAAGGTGACCATAGCTGAGAATACTAATAGCTTATTTCCTGGGGTGACAGCCACGTTGCATTGTTCCAACATGCGGGCCCACCATTTTTCTTCTGCAGGTGAAAGTTCGTGGAATGCATGAGAATTTCGTAGCATTGTTTGAATGTTGGTCAAACTCACTGGCTCCGCCACCACCTCCTCCTCATCCTCTTCCACCTGAGCATCAGGCAGATCAAGATGGTGATCTGCTGCTTCCACGTAGTCAATAACATTGATGTTCACAGCTTCACCATGATGAACCCACCTAGTATATGTGACCGACATCCCATACAAGTGTAGATGATTTTGCACAATTGACTGGGGTCTTGTAACTGAATTCATACAACTTCTACACGGGCAGAGCACATCTGATTTTGGACCACCGTACTCAGCTCTGATAAAGTTCATGAAGTTTTCAACCCCCTCGACATATGCAGTGGAGAATCTTCGAGCAGAAGTTATCTAAGTCATGTCCATCTGTTAGACATACAAATTAGTTCTTCTACTAGATATTACAGGAAAAACATATATGCTTTTTATGAAGTCCAGAAGAAAATGCCTAGGTCGATGTCTAAAGCTATGGAAAGATATTTGGACGAGCAGATCTACGTAACGAAATATATGTAAAGCTAATTAAGCAAACAGATTTGAGTCCTAAATTATGGCAGGCTGTTTCAGTAGTCAATGAGGATGAGCACACAGCCATCGAACTATCGAAGGCCATCGCAGCAACAAAGATCGAGTATAAAACGGTGTAGAGCTATTTCACCTAACGGATTGGCTACTAGACCATGGCAATCTACGTCACAATAAATATATGGCAGGATATTTTAGCAACTAATCGGCCTTGGCATGCCATCTCAGCTAAGAAGATTGAGTGCAGAACAGGGCAAGGAAGCTTCTTAAGCAGAGCATATTGACTATAAACTACTTCGGCAAACAGTGAGACTAACAACGTCTATCAGCTAACATTCAGCGCTACACCGACATGCATGGGGCCTCAGTCTAGAATGCGCGTACCATGGGAGAAGCTGACCGCCGTGCGTCTCCACACGAACGTCGCCAGCGGTGGCGCCACTGACCGCCGTGCGCCTCCACAAGAACGTCGCCAGTGGTGGCGGCGCGGCTAGAGGACGACAGTCTACAAGAGCGTACTGTGGGAGCGAGAGGATTGCCATGTGTCCCCTCGACGAACCACGGCGCCGACGTATCGGCGTGGCGGGGAGGGCAGCTTTGGCGGAGCGAATGGAGTGGAGGGTGATACGTCTCCGTCGTATCTACTTTTCCAAACACTTTTGCCCTTGTTTTGGACTCTAACTTGCATGATTTGAATGGAACTAACCCGGACTGACGTTGTTTTCAGCAGAATTGCCATGGTGTTATTTTTGTGCAGAAATAAAAGTTCTCAGAATGACCTGAAAATCAACGGAGAATTATTTTGGAATATATAAAAAATACTAGAAGGAAGATCCACGTCAGGGGGGGCTCCACCTGTCCACGAGGGTGGGGGCGCGCCCCCCTGCCTCATGGGCCCCCTGACACTCCACCAACCTCAACCCTGACTCCATATATTCACTTTTGGGGAGAAAAAAACCAGGGAGAAGGATTCATCACGTTTTGCGATACGGAGCCGCCGCCAAGCCCTAAACTCTCTCGGGAGGGCTGGTCTGGAGTCCGTTCAGGGCTCCGGAGAGGGGAATCTGTCGCCATCGTCATCATCAACCTTCCTCCATCACCAATTTCATGATGCTCACCGCCGTGCGTGAGTAATTCCATCGTAGGCTTGCTGGACGGTGATGGGTTGGATGAGATTTATCATGTAATCAAGTTAGTTTTGTTAGGGTTTGATCCCTAGTATCCACTATGTTCTGAGATTGATGTTGCTATGAATTTGCTATGCTTAATGCTTGTCACTAGGGCCCGAGTGCCATGATTTCAGATCCGAACCTATTATGTTTTCATCAATATATGAGAGTTCTTGATCCTATCTTGCAAGTCTATAGTCACCTATTATGTGTTATGATCCATTAACCCCGAAGTGACAATAATCGGGATACTTACCGGTGATGAACGTAGTTTGAGTTCATGTATTCACTATGTGTTAATGCTTTGTTCCGGTACTCTATTAAAAGGAGGCCTTAATATCCCTTAGTTTCCGCTAGGACCCCGCTGCCACGGGAGGGTAGGACAAAAGATGTCATGCAAGTTCTTTTCCATAAGCACGTATGACTATATTCGGAATACATGCCTACATTACATTGATGAATTGGACCTAGTTCTGTGTCACCCTAGGTTATGATCGTTACATGATGAACCGCATCCGGCATAATTCTCCATCACCGATCCATTGCCTACGAGCTTTCCATATATTGTTCTTTGCTTATTTACTTTTCCGTTGCTATTGTTACAATCACTATAAAACACCAAAAATATTACTTTTGCTACCGTTACCTTTTACCACCGTTACCACTACTATCGTATTACTTTGCTACTAAACACTTTGCTGCAGATATTAAGTTTCCAGGTGTGGTTGAATTGACAACTCAGCTGCTAATACTTGAGAATATTCTTTGGCTCCCCTTGTGTCGAATCAATAAATTTGGGTTGAATACTCTACCCTCGAAAACTGTTGCGACCCCCTATACTTGTGGGTTATCATAGGGGGACGGGGGGAGGGGGTTTGGGGAATATTATTGGCTAGTTGACCGAAGGGTGGTTGAATCTAGGATTTGGGGGAATTTTTGGGTGGGGGGGGGAGGATTTTCGCACGGTGGGTCGGGGGAGTTTGGCGCATGGTCAGTTTCTCCAAGTGTAGTCCCACGTGTCAGTGAAGAGGCAAGCCGAAGCGCGTTCCATTTGCGTGAGCCGTGTGCAGGACCGAACGTGTGTGGGGTGCAATGCGACCGCGACAGGGGTGCTGTGAGTGTACCGCCTTTTTTCCTTTTAAACTAGGTGCTTTGCCCCCTCAAAAAAATCTTGTTGCTTCATGTGATCCATCGATACTACTACTAGTAATCCGGTAATCTGGACTAAAACGGCACGGCCAGGTCTTTTCCAGCGCGATATGCTGGGAGGTTGGCTTAGTTGGGTTTTTTAGGACAAGTAATGTTACACCTATGTAGTCCTAGTTATGTAATTAACATAATGTGAAACGTGTGAGCTGTTGATTGTAGATTGGGGGGAGGGAGGGGCCCACCACCATGAAAATCAGGAGAAGAGAGAGAGAGGCAATTTACGTTAACCCTTTCGTAGGTTCCCGTAGATGTGGAAAGATGTGAAATGCATGAATGTGCATTTGCAGATAATGCCTTCCCTCGTTCATCCTTTTCTCCCACAAGATCTTGATCTTCCGTGCAATGCACGGGCATCTTGTTAGTACTCCTACAATATACTATATTATCGTGAAAGTTCATATACACCGGCCGAGATTAATGCAAACACGGCAAATTTTCATTACATTTCGAACTTTTATAGGACAGAAAAATAAAAGAAACCTGACCCTAAACCTATTCTACGGCGGTGACCGACATCCCCCATCTGCGATCTTCATGTACGGGGGCGGGGTTCAAGACCCGTGAAGTGAAGGTGCAGTCTCCGGCGAGGAAAAGTAGAACACGGGAGACGGATCGGCCAGTTGGCACACCATGCCCTGCCGCCTCCCATGCCCTACTCATCCTCGGAGGAGTCCCCGACCTCGGCGGTGCCGGACGTTGGACGGCGACAAGTAGGACGCATGGCTGACGGTGCTCCCATCATCAGCCGCCAATGTGGCCACTGCTTGTGCGACGACTTGAGCGAGGGCGGCGACCTCGAGCTCCATCCCCGAAGACAAGCTCTCCCGTAGAGCGTTCGCGCTTGCGGTCATGGCGGATGTGGTGCCAGGTAGGAGGACGATGCGCTATGGTGTGGAGGTTAGCTGGGCATTGCCACTTTAAGTAGCGCATTCCAGTGAGGCCAAGCGTCTTAGTGCGTCATTAAGTCGCCAGAGTTGGTTCCTCGGGCACCGAGCCTCTTAACGACGGCATACGGACGGACGACATGAATGCGGGCAGCTGGCGCCCGCTGGGAACACGCCGCGCGACGGCGCGAGGTACGAGGGTTTTTGGTGTGCCAGGGTAGCCAGCTGCGGTCGTGGCAACATTGGAGATGCCCTTTGCTCACATGCGATCGACGCATGTCATTGAAAAAGCAAGACGACCGTGTCTAGCCACGATGAGCGTGTCACTCACCGCGGTCGCCTTGTCCAGAGGCGGTGCTGGTGCTGCGCCACATTGTTGGCCCCCACGACCCACATGAACGGTTGCCGGTGGCAAGGAGGTTGTGGGCCAGCTCCTCCATTGGACTAGTTTGCGCTATGTCATCCTAACAGGTTTGCCCCACTTGTCGGTTTCCCTATTTTCCCAGCCATATTCGAGCGCCAGTGCTCCGTGTTGCGCATTAGGCCTTTCACTATGTAGGCCAAGCGATACAACTTATTGTTTAGTTGAGACGTTCAAGTATAATCATGTGGCGTTTGCTTATTTCTCATTCCTCTCCAAGCCTCTTCTCCATCGATCATGTCGCCCTCCGGTCGAGTCCATCCTCCCACATGCCTCATTTGAACATTCCGCCGAGTATCATTCGCATGCGGGCCTAGACCATGCTTGTATTTCCAATGTTTATTTGTAATCTGTCCAATATGCATACAAACAAATGGTTCGTTTGAAGTTTCACTTTGCCTCCACTACGTGTCGCTTCGCGCCTTAGTTTTGACATCCCATTCGGTTCATGCCCCGACACATGTTGACGAGATCGATTGATGTTTAGAGATCAATTGCATGTCGTGCAAGGAGATAAAGGTTTGGTCCATTTGTATGATAGAAGTGATCTGCAGGGGGGTCTGTGGGGATCAGAGGGGGTATATTGTACGTTCATAAGCGAAACGAACGTATTGTACCCACCCTAGTCCTCTTTCAATCGATCTCCGGACCCCGAGATGAAATCGAGAGAGAACGAGTGGGGGCATGTGTGATACCTAAGGCGGATTCAAAATTTTGAACCGGGGATCATAGCATCCGCAAGTCATATATAAAGGGTATTCAATGTTCGTTTCGTTTTTGAACGTACAATATACTCCCTCCTATCCTTTCTAGTTTACATACAAGTTTTATGTGTGGTCAAAGTATCTCTACTTTGATAAAAAAGTATCAACATTCAACACCGCCCAATCAATATTGTTAGATTCATGCGTATTCCTAGATTTGTACTCGAGATGGTTTCCAATTTGTTTTCAACCACCTGAATGTGCTTGTTCTCGCGCATGCTCTTCCTACTAGGATTTCGCCACGTATAGCCAGTCCAATAGTAACTTTTTTAAGCTGCCTGTCCAATAGTACTAGTGGAGTACTGACATCTGTACTAGAGTATGAAGTGCTCATAGTTGTACTCCCTCCTTCCATTTATATAGGGCCTATGTGGAGGAGAGAGATATGAAAAAGTAAGGGGAGTGAGCTCTCATGCAAGAGCCTAGCTATATACGCATTCCTAGTTAAATACATACAATAAATATGAAGAAAGAGATGGAGAGGAGATGGAAAAAAGTACTAATACAATAGCCAACCTTATAAATTTTTTGCGGGAAATAGCCAACCTTATAGCCCACACTACTGTATGAGTACATATAATAGATGATGGCTAGAGATGACATGGCAGTTCCTTATAGCCATCGACTGGCTATATTATTAACCATGCTCTAATATGTTTTTCAAAACCGCATTTGACTATTGACAAGATTAATAGTACCTGAGATGTATAATGTGAAAATTATATCATTGGAAGCTCCTTTCACATATGTATCCCTGCCTTACCCTCCCTTTCGGTCACTTACTCGCGGACCCCATGCTTGCTAGGCCCCGCATGTCAGTTATTCAATGGGTTCGGCCATGTTAGGGGATCCTCATCCGTAGTATACTCCCTCTGTTTTTGTTTACTCCGCATAAAATGACACGGGCGGGGGAGGGGGAGGGACATCGGTTTGCTCTCAACTGCGGTCCCACAAGCGAGCGAAAACGCAAGACGAAGCATGTTCCATTCGGTGAGCGACGTGGAGGGTCCAGCGTGCCGGGCTGCAACGCGAACGCGACAAGAGCGATGTACAGTCAAAATCGATTGACCGGACGTCACTGGAATCACTATTCACACCAGAACCTTCGCTGCTCGGCCTATGCCAGCCACTGCCCTAAAACCACACCTAATCTCCAGCCCCTTCCCCCACCTTTCGATCCCCTAGCCCGCATCAAGCGTCCCCTAGTTCGCCGGAAAGCCATGGTGCACCGCAAGATCAAGTACTACAAGATGCTGACGCCGGAGCGCCGCGCAGAAATCGCGGCGGCGGTCGGCGCTAGAGACCTTCGTTTCCAAGCTCTCTTTGTGGTGGGCCAACCCCTGAGTTCTCTGGAGCCAAGCTACGAGGAGAAGGAAGCCGATCCAATGTTCATGGCGGAGGTCACGGCGCATAAGGCCCCCGATGGGTATGAGACGATGGACGTCGACTTTGTGCCGGCGTCCGAGTCCCCCATGGTGCAGGCGGACCAGTGGTTCAACCTGGCGATACTAAAGGAGGACTGGGAGGCAAAGGCTCAACTCAACGCGGAGCGCGTGCATGCCGCTGCCATCGAGGCTCTCCTGCAGGCGGAACCGGATGTCGTGGATGTGAATCGGGCGGCGGAGGCTCAACTTGAGGCGGAGCGCGCGGATGCCACTGCCATTGAGGCCCTCCTGCAGGCGGAAACGGACGTCCTGGACTTGAACCGGGCGGCAGAGGCTCAACTCGACGCGGAGCGCGCGGATGCCGCTCTCATCGAGGCCCTCCTGCAGGCGGAACCGGACATCCTGGACTTGAACCGGGCGGCGGAGGCTCGACTCGACGCGGAGCGCGCGGATGCCGCTACCATCGAGGCCCTTCTGCAGGCGGAACCGGACGTCCTCGACTTGAACCGAGCGGTGCTCTCTTCCGTGCAGAGCGCCCGCACACTCCGTGTGAACGAGTAGCTGGAGGTCGAGGACAACCACGGTGCGGAGACACACGTTGGCAGCTACGGCTGGTTCGCGCCGGCAGCCAAAGACGACAAGGCCGTCTCGTTCCGCAAGCAGTGATATTTTTTCTTTATGTTGTTGTTTTTATGGATCTTTTGCTATGTAAAAACATATATTTTTATGCAAGTCGCCTAACTTGGGTCAGTCTACAATTTCAGGCGGTTGGATGAATATCCTACGTCTCCTAACCCTTCTTCCTCACCTCTTCTTCTTCCCCAACAGACCACCGCACGGGCCGTACGGATACTCCCCAACATGCGGTTGGATAAACATACTCTATGAACGAAAATTATGTGTCGGTGGTATGATGGCTGAGTTTGGTTTGTTCACATGCGATAGCACGTGTCAGTGAGGGTGCGTTCCCTTGGTTGGGTTTGCGACATGCAGGAGCGACTGTGCATGTGAGGGTGCAGTGCAACCGCGGCATGCAGGAGCGACCGTGTGAGGGTGCGGTACGACCGCGACAGCCGTGCGCAAGTGTACCTCCTTTTTATTTTGAAAACTTTAGGCAAGCTTGACAAAAATGTGTGGCGAAGTATGGCAATGCAAGGCCTAGACCCAAACAGGATAAGTACGTAGTACTACGTACTAGGAGTACTAGTATTAAAAAAGAAAGGCGGGGTTTTCCTTCGCAGGGTTAATCAATACAAATCCTCATTTCACGTGTCAATTAATGCGTATTTTTTTCCAAAGCCCAAAGAGATAACCATCTCACTCCTCATCGCTTGATTAACGTAGCGCCATGCAAACCAACCTTCTCACTTCCGCATGCATGCAGGGGATATTAATGTCCTTGGTTGCTAGTACGAGGCAAACCCCATCAATTTTGCCTCGATTAGTGTTAGTGGCCTTTGCAAATTGTAAATTTGATATACTGGCCTTGTGTACAAAAAAATGGAGGTAGTAACTATATTTGACTTCCTTCCCCATTGCGGTGACGTCGACGATATCTCGAACATTGTGGTTTGGCGAAGTGCGTTCGACGGAGAACATCATTGAGGGAGACCACGGTAAGTCGTTCGCAAGTGCCGCCCGCAAGTCGAGACAACCACCTTATTTGCATCCAGGAAGTCTGTTGAACCAAAGGACACGTAAATGTACTAGTACTACTCGTACACAATAGCGTTGTCCGTCCAGCTTAGTGCGGTGAGATGGTTTCTGGAAGAAGACGATGGAGAAGCGGAGTCAGGGAAGAGTGAAATGATGGTTGCTTCATCCGTGCTTTGTGATTTGACGTCTCACTGCTTTGTGATTTGTGATAGAAGGGACAGGGGAGTAGACTTCGTCCTCTATACTGTACATGCGTCCAAGCACGGGAGAAAGAGGAGAGACGTTGCATTTTTCTATTCCTTCAATCAATCAATCAATCAGGGAGCTTCGGTTCCATCCTTTTGGCTTTGGCAACACCGTCCACAATGGTTCCCACGATGCCAAAAGCTATTTTCACATTTGGCTACACATTGTGGATGCCCTTAACCGTACCACTTGGTTTTGCTCCTGGGTGCTATCTATACAAATCTCAATTATATTGATCTAAAAAATTATAGAATCAAGATTAGTAAAAAGGAGGTGACTTTGCCATGCGGATGGCGGGGGAGGTTTCTTATTTTTAGAGGATGTTGTCCTGGCGGTTTGCTAACATGCGGTCGCACGTTTCAGAGCTTTACCAAGCCGATCCGCTTCCCACATGAGGCAGAACAAGGGCAGAAGCAACACGTGGTAAACTTAAAGAAGATGAGGGAGAAGCAGATTCTGCAACGAGTGAAATGATGGTTGCTTCGTCCCTCCAACTTCTTTTTGTAGCATTATTACTTCGTCCCTCCAACTTAACTGCGGGAAAGGTGTAGCTTTGTGATTTGACGCCTCATTTCTCATTACTACGCCGGCGCCATGACTGGGTGCTTCACCCCGGCTGCTCTGCACTGCATTCCGGTATGGTACGTGGACCCGGTAGCTTGATGCCCCACATGTCGGTGAAAGGGGCTATAAGATTTATGAAAGCGAGCACTCCACTCTTACGACGGAGCAGTACACGACATGATGGCCCAGTGAACTGTCACTTGTACTGTATATAGTATTATAGTTTTGCTGTTTCGCATGATCCATCGATACAAATCCGATTAAACAGGAAAGGAAGGGATTTTTCCCGTGCGGTATATGATACTGGCCATACATTTCAAAGGCAATTTTAATGTATGCAAACTGAATAATTAAGTAACAATATGATATCTAGTAAAACTAAAAACACATACTATGATTTATTGTGTTAGAGTGTAGTAGTAGTGCTGTATTGCATAGTTGTTAGATGTAACATGCGAGAACGTGTAGAGATGTAGTTTTGGAGGGCCTAGAGAGAGAAAAGCGTAATATGTTCACCGAACTTCAGAATAAGCTGATTATGGTCACTATATACGTTTTGCGGTGATTATACGGTCACTTGCTCATGGTTCAGCATCGGATTGCACTCTGTTGACCGGCCAAATAGTCTGTGTGGCACCATGCTGACTAGTTAAATTGACCATGTTCCTTGTGGGTCCCACCTGTCAGTTCGCATAGGGAAAAGGTCAGATAAACACAAATTTATGAAGGCGCGATAAGACTCCACCCCATGCGCGGGAATCACCTGGTTGTGTATGTGTCTGTCAGGGCCTAATGTGTGCGCATGCACGTGTAGGTTGAGCACTTGAGCATGAGAGTGTGTGTTGGTCGTGTGGTGTACTGGTGTATGCATGCGTGCGTGTGTGTGTGAGAGTGTTGCGTGCGTGTGTGGCTGCGTGTGTACGTGTGAGTGTTGCGTGCGTGCGTGGGTGCATGTGTTCATGTGAGTGTTGCGTGCATGCAGTTCGTGTGCATGCGTGCGTGTGTGTATAATCACCACACCAGCTCTTGTGTGTTAAAACAGATGGCTCAGCATACCAATACAAGGCCACCTTGTTCGCTATGCCCGCGGTCATGACTTTGAACCACCGTCCAATATTTTTTTGTCGTTTGTTTTCATTCTTACTAGCAAGATGCCCGTGCATTGCACATAACATCAAGATACATCCGTATGACTAGTTTATCTTGTGAGAGAAAAGCATGAACGAGGGAAGGCCTTATTTGCAAATGTGGAGAGGTGTGTGGGTACTTTTTTGCAAAATTGTCATAGTTTCTTTCCTATCCGTCAGATATAAACCGGACGGCCTATATTGCATGATGGTGTGCCTGCCATCCTGCAATATAGGCCGTCCGATCTATATCTGACGGATAGGAAGGAAACTATGGCAATTTTGCAAAAATATACCCACACCCCTCTCCACACTTGAAAATAAGGCCTTCCCTTGTTCATCCTTTTCTCCCAGAAGATAAACTACTCATACAAATGCAGCTTGATGTTTCGTGCAACGCATGGGGATCTTGCTAGTATTTTATAAGAGTGTAGATGTAGAGTAGATACAAGTCGACAGGTGGGCCCGATGGTAGTGAGATAATGTGATGCAACACTAGAGGTGCCACATGGAGCGTTTAACTGGTCAACTAGTCGTGTCTTAAGCAAATACATAGTTGTACGGTGAGCCCGTGACTGTATAATAACCACAAAACATAAATGGTGACCGTAATGAGTGGATTCTGAAGTCCAATGTACGTATCGTGCTTTCGCTTCAAATACAATGATCGTCACTGTATATATCGCCAGAGAAAGATGAAACATGCGTGAATGTGCTGGGGGTTACTTTTAGAGGACCTGGAGATAGTTTGTGTGCGTACATGAAAGGGGCGTAGAGGGGGGGTATGCGATGGAGAGAGAGATGCTCTTTGTTCCTCTTTATTATGACTAACTTTATATATAGTATAAAAATATACAAATTCACAGTGCGGAATAAATATCATTGTGGGCACCATGCAATGCAAGCGTTCATACTCCTCCATATAACTTTGTAATGTTGTATATATGTAGAAATTCTAAAATATTTTTTTGGCCACACTTTATTCAAAAGGAATGTTGTATGTGAAATAAATGTGAAGAGAGGGCTTTTTAGATCAATGGGGTATGTGATGTAACATGTGTGAATGTGTAGTTGATGCATTTGGCAGGGCCTAGAGAGGTATGTGTGTGTATTACGTATTCGAGAGAGGCATGGATAGAGGGGCCGACAGGGGGGGCGTGGGAGAGATAGCACGAGAAATGAGAGTGGTCTAGAGAGAGAGACAAATATGACGTCACGGCGAGAGATTCCCTTGGGTGTGTATATGCAAGGGGGGAGTGGATAGAGGAACCAGGAGAATATTTTTTGTGTGTGTGGTGTCTGTGTTGGTATGTGTGGGTGTGAGAGGAAAACGAGACATGGGGGCAGAGGGTGTGTCACCGCGTGAGGTCCGGTGGGTCGAGGTGAGGCCCTTCGTTCAGTTCCGTCCTGCGCCACATTGGTCAGCCCGTGACGCATTTAGGGAGACCCATGGATGACTAGTCATACAAGACAAAGATAGCATAATTGTGAAGGACTCTATGTCCATTGACAAAGTTGGCTAGGATTTGTAACCCAAGGTTCTCGGACTAAGGTAACCCCTTTATCTCTGATATTACTATTCATCCAACCAAACTTTAAGGGGCATCCTACAGAATGCTCTGCTAGAATCATACTCGTCGATTAGGAAGAGAGGTGTGAGACAATGCGTGAGAGACAGGCCTAAAGAAAGGGTCGATGGGGATTGTGCATGTGTATGCTTGCGAGAGGAAGAGTGCTTGTGATAAAGGTTAGTGAAAACAGACGTAAATGGTTACGAGAGGGAGGGGGTTATATCGAGAGCATGTGTGTGAGAAATACACCTCGGGGGAGAGTGTGTGAGCATGTATGAGAGACCACCGATGGAGAGTGAAACTACACGTACAAGACTGTTGTACACATTGATTAAAGATATAAATTGTATCCAAATATTAGGATGGGATCATGATATTTGCAATTCACGTAAGGAGCGGACATTGATCCATCAGACATCTAGATTCTATCGAATTTGAGCATGTCTATGTTATTATTCGACACAATTGATCCACATAGTTAGTATTTTGAACTCCAGACAATGCATCGCTTTAGCAATCGAATATAAACGTGAGTATAGTTCATGTTGTGTGTGTAAAGCACATTATACATACGAAAGTTACACAATGAACATTATAAATAGCTACCTATGAACTAGCATACATTTGAATTCAACTTAAGGTGGTTTAAAAAAATTTGAATTCAACATGTAGTCCATTCAATTATTTGAATTTGATATCATGGCATTTGTAAATCATACCTAAATTATGGGGGCACCAATCTTTGCTCTGATTTTGTACATAATAGCATATGTAGTCGTGTACAAAATAGATTCTAATTTAGCTCCTCCATTCCAAAATAATTGTAGTTATAGGATTTTCAAGTGTCAAAATTTCAAAAAGAAACGGATAATTTAATGAGGTTTTCAAACATACAAGGTCAAATTTAACGTTGTCTATTTAGGTCAATCCTCGAGGTTCTAGAGTACTCTAAACGTGAATGCTTGTGTTTCAAAATTTCGAATGAAGCGCCAAAAGAGCCTATACTCGCCCGAAACTGCGTGAGACCAATGTTTGGTAGTACAAGGAAATTACTTCTCTAATAACTCCGACCCGTGAAACCTACCGGCACGACGTCCAAAGGTCTAAACCGGGGTATGTTTGTAGCTTCATCTAGACGCCACGCAACCGCCTTCGAAAAACATTCATACACAATGGCCGCCTAAGCACACATGCGTGCGGCCGAAATTGCTCCCGCCCACTATTTGGGACACCTGGGATTACCATCCTACCCCTGACCCGCAGTAGGTCCGAAATTTAAGAGGGGGGCAAAGTTTGTACTTTCCCCAAATTTCAAACAAGCGCGTCCCATCTTCTGTTCAAAAAAGCCAACAACAAGCGCGTCCCAGACCGAAACATGGTTCTCCCCCCCCCCCCGCCCACCCGTCCGATTCTCCATTCGTACTCCGTGGGCGCAAAAAACTACCTCTCCACCAGCAGCGAAACCCCGGCGTCCTTCGTCCGCCACCCCATTCCACCCATCAACCGTCGCCCTCCTCCATCATGCTGGAGCCGATACCCCAACGTCGTCGTCCACCGCAACCTCAACCGCAACGCCCTCCACGGCTAGTAGTTGAAGCCGAGACCGAGCCGTCCATACCCGAGCCAGTTCAACCACGCCGTCCTGCACCTCACCGCTGCCGCTCCAACTTTGCCACCCTCCACCGCACCGGAGCTGTTCCTGCTACGCCGTCCTTCGCCGCCTCGGATCTGCTTCCCCTCTGCCGGCATACGGCCACGGCAACACAGTCTACAATTTGGCCATGGGTTTGTCCAAGCCTGCACCCTCCTCCAGAACATCGGTTTCCCCGGCAAAAAGAAGAAGATCGGCACGACATGTGGAGGCGACCACACCGGCAACCGAAAATGGTACTCCTCTTCCCTTATTCGTGCAAATCTTACGTGTCTGCTTGCATGGTATTCATCCCACAGAAGACACTAGTTGACTGCTTCTTCTTGATACTAGATGTTCCTAGTAACTCGCGATGCATAAGGTTTCTCCTCATATACTATTTCACCTTAGCTAGAGGTCCGTCGCCCCCCTGAATTTCAATTCCTGGTCAGTTGATTCCCAATTAACGGAAGCATTCCCTGGCGTAATAGGCGCTAGTTTGCCTATTACGTCGGGGAAGCGGCGCCTCGGTGTTTATCTTAGGGGCGTGTGGGGTCTAGAGCTATTGGCACCCGATCTGGAGGTCGGCCGGGATTAAAGGGATGGCCTGGGGGCGCTGCCAAGCACGGCGGTGGTGTGAGGTCGAGGGGAGGGCGGGGCGGCAGAGGCAGGGGTCTAGGCCGGTGGTTGCTGACGATTCGAGAAAGATCGTCAACAGTGACCGGCGGGAGGTAGACGAAGGCCATCTGCCCGTTCCTTATAGGTCGGGCGGTTCATTAAAAAAATCGACTGACCTATTTATTTTCAGTCGACTGTTATCTTGATATGACCACATGTGGTGGTGTGCTGGAGGAGTACCTGCATTTCCTGTGCTCATATATTACAAAATCATATGGAGTAGAATCTAATTTTGTTTGCCATGCAATGTTATAGAGCTATCATATGTCTCCTGTCATTTATTTTTCATCCACCTGCTATCTGCTACTTTTACAATGCACTAGTTCTGCACACAGATCACCCATACTCTCACCATTATGTTTTTATGCAAGGGTATTTCAGACTTTGCTGCTATGAGAGAAGCAAAAAAGAAAAGAGAGAAGTTGCTCCAGCGTCGTACGCGGATAGGCCAGACACGTTTCAGCCTTATAATAGGTGCAGTGTCAGCAGATGGAGACGGTAAACATAGCTCTGTAGTTGATGATCTCGCTCGTAATGAACCACCATCCCAGGTGCTTGCTTTAACTTCGCGGTGTCATATGTGGTGTCTAGCTTGTATTCAAAAGGCCAAAGTCGGTCTTTATTAAGATCAAGAAAGATATTTTTTACATGAACCACCATCCCGTGAGCACCAAAATACAAATAGCTAGTCAGGGCACTGGCCGAGCCAGTGACAAGCCCAGCAAAGAGAGGCATCACCTGGAAGCCAACTAAAAAGCCGCGATGGTGGCGAAGCAGCCCGCCTCCCACTAGGCTCTCAGGTCCTAGATGATCATGCTCACCACTCCAGCCGGATGTCTAGCTTGTATTGCTTCCAATTTGGTTAAATTGCATTTTCTTAGCTTACACATTATACCTTTGAATATGACATGCCTTTCTGTTTTTGGTACATACTAGTACATCTGTGTATTAACCATGTTACATCAAAGTAATGTTCTTGTGTATCCCTCATCAATCACTTATGATGAGGCAGTCAGGCAAGTGGATTACTCCTCATTTAAAGAATGCAGCATCAGCCTCCCGACATGATTCTCAAGAAATAGCAAGGCTAGATGAAGATAGTGAACGTAGCTCTGTAGTTGATTACCGCATTTCCCCTACACTAGCATCGCAGGTGCTTACTCTAACTTGGCAGCGTGATATGTAGTTGCATGTTGCATATGGTGTCTAGATTGTAATTCTTCCAATCTGGTTAAACTGCATGTGCAATTCTGCTTAGCTTATACATTATACCTGTTAATGTGACATGCCTTCTTGTATCTAGTACATAGTACATCTGTCTATTAAGCATGTCCTCGCATAAAACTATTGTTTTTTGTATCCAGCATAAAGCAATATGACGAGACACCTTCAGTATATGCAGTGTGATATTAGTTGCATCTTTGATATGATTTATAGCATGCGCTGCTTCTAATTTGTTGAAATGCCATTTATGATGGGACACTTTTAACTTGGCAGAGTCATATTGGTTGCATCTTTCATGTGGTGTCTAGCTTGCATTGCTTCTTATTTGGTGAAATGGTTTCTACTTAGTTTACACAAACAGTTGTGAATATGCCATGCCGTCATGTTTTTCTTATTATTCCATCCTGGAATCATGTGTTTTCCTTACATCAAAGTAGTGATTGTCAGTATCATGCACGAATGAGTTCTGAAGAGTGAATTTTATTGCTTTTTATTGTCGGTTTTACTTGACAATTCAAAATCAATAAAGCGGAAGGAAGTTAGCAAGGCGGCAGATGAAGGTGCTCCTTCCAAATGGAGGGCCTCTACAGATTCTACTCCTCCATCCCCCCAAGATGATTTCCAAGACAACACATGCATAGACACTCAACGTAGCTGTGTTGGTGATGAGCACGTCTCCCCTAGTGCACCATCACAGGTGCTCCCTCTAACTTGGCACTGTTATATGTGGTTGCATGTTATGTATGATGTCTAGCTTGTATTGCTTCTAATTTTGTTGAATTTCATCTGCTTACTTTACACATTATACTTGTGACTAAGACATGTGTTCCTGTTTCTAGAACATACAATATCTGTCTATCACACCATGTTCTTACATCAAAGTACATTTGTTCTGAAGAACTAAATTGTTATTCATTTTTCTTGTCAGCTTGACTTAACATGGCACAGAGAAAGATGAAGCAAGACGGAACCACAGGGAAAGGGAAGCAGAACAATCCTGCAGATTCTTCTGGTACTGATGGTGCAATAGAAGGTCAAAGTCCAGCGGAAAATTGTACCAACAGGGTATCCCGTGCTACATGAGCTGCAGAACAAGCCAAACAGAAACAAATAGCTGCCACCAAACAAGCAGAGACAACCCTAGTTGTTGCAACACCTTCCACAGTACCACCAGCTGCATGATTTACTCGTTGGTCAACTCAGCTAGCAGCACGTTCCCAAGCTCCCTTGCCACCTGACACTACTTCCGAAGCACTCTTGACACAAGATGAGTTGGCAAGATCAGATGAACTTTGTGAGCTTCAACAGCAAGAAGGTAGTTGCTGGAGTCAAGTTACAGTTGCATGCTTCTTTATATGTAGTCTCATAGTTTGATGTACACTAACACTTCCTATGTTTATTGTTGGACTAGCACCTAGGCGCAAGAGGAAAGAAACATCAGGGATAATGCTCGATAGGTTAACTAAATCTAGAGGAGGAAGAATGGAGATCCGTTTTGAGGCAGGTTTAAAAAGGCCACGTGATGCTACAGAGTCAGCCAAATTAGTATCAGAGGCAACGGTTGCTGTTAGGTGTCATGTACGTATCCTCCCAACATGGATTCAGTACAGGAATGACAAAGACGAAACCCAGTTCAACACCTTCCTCGACCATTTATCTGTAAGTATGGTTATGTGTGGAAACTAGTAATATTGTCTTGCTCTGTCCAATACTTTCTAGTTTCCTGATAATGAGACTCCCATAATTTTCAACAGATGAGGTACAATTTGGATAGCCAAGATGATGCAACCAGACAAGCTTGCATCCATGTTTTCAAGTCTGCTCTGCGACAGTATCGGTATAACTTGAGGAAACCTCACTTTGAAGGCAAAGCTAACAGTGAACTTGCCCAAACATCTCCAGTGGAAAATATATCTGATGAAGACTGGAGAGGCCTCGTTAAACACTGGTCCGATCCGAAGTATCGGGTACATTATATATATGTGATCAAATCACATGTTGAAGTCCTATTTACGCATGTGCCACACAAATCTATCTTCTTGTACGTGAACTATTCAAAGAACAAGGCCAATCGTACGAAAGTGAAATTCCAACAGACGACAGGATCTCGTAGCTATATTGCACACTGCGAGGCTCTTGTAATTAGCTGCTGTTTCACTCTTTTCGATGTACCATATTATCAGATCTATATTGACTTGTTCCAAATGCAGAGGAAAGCCCGCAATGACCAAAAAGTACCTGAACCAAATGTTGTGGGAATCTTCAAGGACTGTCACACCAGCAAGAAGAAGGGCATGACTACACTAGTCAAAGCCGCTGTTGTAAGTCCTTAATCCTCATGCCTTTTAATTACTACTTACTCTGACTTGTGCCTTGAACTGCATGGTTTGCAGCCAATCTCTATTACTCTTTTCAATTTTATACACAATTGTCTTAGCGTATCATTACACCTTACAAGGTTTAAAATAGAGGAGTGATGTTCCTTTGATCTTGACCTGTAATCTACTTCCGTGCTGGACTTGCCCACACAACATTACAATTGCATGTTTGTCTGTTCTCAGTTGTTTTGTGATATGAATGATGTCATACTATGCTTACCGTATTATAAACTTCGTCTCTTTATCCTTAGCCCTCAATACAATGTGAAGAAATAGACAATACATTAGCGATGGTACATGGTCATATGTTTGGAACCTGGTTTTATTATGTACTTTGCAATAAAATACAACTATTATTTTACATGGGTTCACCAGAATAAGTTCTGTATATAGACCAAAGCTGTTTTGTTTGGTTTTGCTGCCTCCTTAATATCTTCTGTTCTGGTACTACTAATGTAAAACCACAACTTTTCAGCGAGCTATGGAAAAAATGGTGGAACCGCCACCTTCTGAAGGTGGCGAGGCAACTATAACCGCAATGTCAGCTCTTGCTGCAGTGGGTCAGTACCTATCCACTAACAGTGCCAAAAGCACGTTCCTGCATAATACTGGCTTGGTTGTTAAGGCAATCTCGTCCAAACTGCCTCATGATCATGATATGCAAGCTCAAAACAATGTTGTATCTGCGCTCCAGACACAAGTCCATTCCCTAACAGAGACCCTTTGTGAAACAAGGAGAGACATTGTTCGATGTTGTCAAGATATGCATGGTTTTGAAACCAGACTATCAGACATTTGCTATGTTGTTCAGGAGCCTAGGAGAACTGAAGGCGAAGGTTATGGTGCTCCATCGGACAATACAGCATGAAAACGTAACAGTCAGGTCAAATGAACTGAGCTTCTGAACTTCTGGTGGTGCATTTATCTACTAGACTATTAAGTTTTATGCCAACCTTCCTTTTGTTTTATAGTTGTAATTTGTTTTGGTGCGATACAAAATTTGTTCTTAACGTGCAGCCACCAGCTGAGAAAACAGCAAGCCATTTCTGTATAGTGTAGGGTGTTCCCTATATTTGCACTGGTGGCGAACTTTGATGCCCACCGGCTGTAGTTAACATGGGCCTCCTACGGGCCATAGAAACAGTGGGCCTTTGAAGGGCCTTAGAAACAATGGGCCTTCTACGTGGCGTAGAAACAACGGGCCTTATACGGGCCGTAGACGCAATGGGCCTTCTATGGGCCGTATCATCAATGGGCCTTCTACGGGTCGTATGATCGGTTGGCCAAACATGGGCCAATAACGGACCACATTATGACCGTAAATGGGCTAGAGTTGAAATCATTCATGGGCCGACCATAACGGGCCATCATTAATCGGACGTATTTTGATGACGCTATGAAAATGGCCCAACGTATTAACGGGCCACAAACGGGCCGACTGTAACCACGGGCTGAATTTGGCCCACAAGCAGAAAATGACAGTAACGGGCCGTAAGTAAACGAATGTGGAAATCAGCCCAAGAATAAATGGGCCCCGAGAAGGCCGAAAGATAACATAGGCTAGAAATGGCCCAACGGAATAATGGGTCGTTAATGGGCATAAAGTGATACACTATTCATTACGGGCCAGTTTCACCACGTGCTGTTAATGGGTATAAAGTGATACACTGTTCATTACGGGCCAGTTTTACCACAGGACATTAATGGGCCGAGAGTAATAAGGGCCTCATATGGGCCGAAAGACATCATGGGCCATACATGGGCCGGAAGTTAAAACGGGCTGGAATTATACTGGACGGCCCAGATGATCGTACTGGGCCTAATTCGGATAGGCCGTAAACGGGCCCTGGGTTGGCGGGCTGTAAATGGGCTATATGCGAACAGGCCGTTAACAGGCTTGCCGTGGGCCGGCCCGCCACCTTTTGACCAAGTCAAACGGGCCGGCCTTTTCACAGGAATGGGCCTCTGTTGGGCCGTGCCATGTGTCGACGTATCATAGGCGCTTTGGGTCCAATGAGTGGATGACATCTGTCCCAACGGTGAGCCGACACATGTTTCCTCCAGCCAATGATGATTTTACACATGGAAAATCCCCATTGGTCGGGGCTGTTAATGCGTTATCGGATCCAAAACCGGACCCGATAGCTTAACGGCGTTCCATTACGGTGGATGCCACATGTCGGTCACCCTTGACGAAAGCACTTCTGTGACGCGCGATTTATCGTCATGGAAGTGGACACTTCCGTGATGATAATTTTGGTAATGTCATGGAACACTTCTACGACAACACATGTATGACTATCTTGATTTTGTCATAAATTTGTCATGGATGTACATGCATGACAGAAAACGTGACCTACTGTGACAAACACGTATCATCACAGAGTGTATTTTTTTGTAGTGACTTTTACTTGCCCGTTCGGAACCTTTGCTTATAGATGTATGCCTTTTGGATTATGCAATGCACATACTACCTTTCAAAGATGTATGGCTGCTATATTCTCTGATTTTTGTGAAAAGATTGTTGAGGTTTTCATGGATGATTTCTCCATTTACGGAACTCCTTTTGATGATTGCTTAAGCAACCTTGATCGAGTTTTGCAGAGATGTGAAGAAACTTATCTTGTCTTGAACTGGGAGAAGTGCCACTTTATGGTTATTGAAGGTATTGTCTTGGGGCATGAAATTTCTGAAAGATGTATTGAAGTTGATAAAGCTAAAGTAGATACTATTGAAAAGATGTGGTGTCCTAAATATATCAAAGGTATAAGAAGTTTCCTTGGTCATGTTGGTTTCTATAGGAGGTTTATTAAAGACTTCTCTAAAATTTCTAGGCCTCTCACTAATCTCTTACAAAAAGATGTTCCTTTTGTTTTTGATGATGATTGTGTAGAAGCATTTGAAATACTTAAGACAGCCTTGATTTCTGCACCAATTGTTCAGCCACCTGATTGGAATTTACCCTTTGAAATTATGTGTGATGCTAGTGATTATGTTGTTGGTGTTGTTCTAGGACAAAGAGTTGATAAGAAATTAAATGTTATTCAGTATGCTAGTAAGACTCTAGACAGTGCCCAGAGAAATTATGCTACCACTGAAAAAGAATTTTTAGCAGTTGTATTTGCACGTGATAAGTTTAGACCTTATATTGTTGATTCCAAAGTAACTGTTCACACTGATCATGCTGCTATTAAATATCTTATGGAAAGGAAAGATGCTAAACCTAGACTTGTTAGATGGGTTCTCTAGCTAAAAGAATTTGATTTGCATATTATTGATAAAAAAGGGTGCTGAGAACCGTGTTGCGGACAACTTGTCTAGGTTAGAAAATGTTCTTGATGACCCACTGTCTATTGATGTTAGCTTTCCTGATGAAAAAATAGCTGTCATAAATGCTTCTCATAATACTCCATGGTATGCTGATTATGCTAATTACATTGTTGCTAAATTTATACCACCTAGTTTCACATACCAGCAAAATAAAAAGTTTTTCTATGATTTAAGACATTACTTCTGAGATGATCCACACCTGTATAAAGAAGTAGTAGATGGTGTTATTAGACATTGTGTACCTGAGCATGAACATGAACAGATCCTACGCAAGTGCCACTCTGAGTCTTACGAAGGACACCACGCTGGAGATAGAACTACACATAAGGTATTGCAATCCGGTTTGTATTGGCCCACTCTCTTTAAGGATGCACGTAAGTTTTTCTTATCTTGTGGTGAATGCCAGAGAATTGGTAATATTAGTAGACGTCAGGAAATGCCAATGAACTATTCACTTGTTATTGAACCATTTGATGTTTGGGGCTTTGATTATATGGAACTTTTTCCTTCCTCTAATGGGTATACACATATTTTAGTTGATGTTAATTACGTTACTAAGTGGGTAGAAGATATTTGATACGTCTCCAACGTATCTATAATTTTTTATTGTTCCATGCTATTATATTATCTGTTTTGGATGTTTAATGGGCTTTAATATACCTTTTTATATTATTTTTGGGACTAACATACTAACCAAAGGCCCAGTGCAAATTGTTGTTTTTTGCCTATTTCAGTGTTTCACAGAAAAGGAATATTAAATGGAATCCAAACGGAATGAAACCTTCGGGAGAGTTATTTTTGGAACAAACACAATCTAGGAGACTTGGAGTGGACGCCAAGGAAGAAACGAGGCGGCCACAAGTGGGAGGGCGTGCCCCCCACCCTCGTGGGCCCCTCGTGGCTCCGCCGACCTACTTCTTTTGCCTATATATACTCATATACCCCGAAAACATCCGAGAGAACCACGAAACCCTATTTCCACCGCCGCAACCTTCTGTACCCATGAGATCCCATCTTGGGGCCTTTTCCGATGCTCCACAGGAGGGAGAATCGATCACGGAGGGCCTGTACATCAACACCATAGCCTCTCCGATGATGTGTGAGTAGTTTACCACAGACCTTCGGGTCCATAGTTATTAGCTAGATGGCTTCTTCTCTCTGTTTGGATCTCAATACAAAGTTATCCTCGATTATCTTGGAGATCTATTCGATGTAATTCTTTTTGCGGTGTGTTTTTCGAGATCCGATGAATTGTGGGTTTATGATCAAGATTATCTATGAACAATATTTGATTCTTCACTGAATTATTCTATGCATGATTTAATATCTTTGCAAGTCTCTTTGAATTATCAGTTTGGTTTGGCCTACTAGATTGATCTTTCTTGCAATGGGAGAAGTGCTTAGCTTTGGGTTCAATCTTGCGGTGTCCTTTCCCAGTGACAGTAGGGGAAGCAAGGCACGTATTGTATTGTTGCCATCGAGGATAAAAAGATGGGGTTTATATCATATTGCTTGTGTTTATCCCTCTACATCATGTCATCTTGCCTAATGTGTTACTCTGTTCTTATGAACTTAATACTCTAGATGCATGCTGGATAGCGGTCGATGTGTGGAGTAATAGTAGTAGATGCAGAATCGTTTCGGTCTACTTGTCACGGATGTGATGCCTATATACATGATCATGCCTAGATATTCTCATAACTATGCGCTTTTCTATCAATTGCTCGACAGTAATTTGTTCACCCACCATAGAATTTGCTATCTTGAGAGAAGCCACTAGTGAAACCTATGGCCCCCAGGTCTATCTTCCATCATATTATTTTCCTATCTACTTGCTATTTCTATCGTTGTCTATTTTGCAATCTTTATTTTCCAATATATACAATAAAAATACCAAAAAATATTTATCTTATTATCTCTATCAGATCTCACTTTCGTAAGTGACCGTGAAGGGATTGACAACCCCTTTATCGCGTTGGTTGCGAGGTTCTTGTTTGTTTGTGCAGGTACTAGGGACTTGTGTGTTACCTCCTACTGGATTGATAACTTGGTTCTCAAAAACTAAGGGAAATACTTACGCTACTTTGCTTCATCACCCTTTCCTCTTCAAGGGAAAACCAACGCATGCTCAAGAGGTAGCAAGAAGGATTTCTGGCGCCGTTGCCGGGGAGGACGCACCAAGTCAAGTCAAGATTTGATCTCCCGTCAACAAGCCATTTCTGGCACCATTGCCGGGGAGATCTACGCACAAGTCAAGACATACCAAGTACCCATCACAAACTCTTATCCCTCGCATTACATTATTTGCCATTTTCCTCTTGTTTTCCTCTCCCCCACTTCACCTTTGCCTTTTCTTCGCCCGTCTTCCGTTCAATCTTGTGTTACCATGTGCCTTCTTCTTGCTTGCATCTTCGCTTGCTAAGAGTTTATGGATCCCCATCCACTCTCTAATCTTTTAAAAGGGTCCAATTATGATGAACCAATTCCTAGTGAGTTGAGTGCACAAGATTATCTTTATGGAGTTTTGCTTGAAATCCATGAATCTGAAAATTGTGATGAAATACTTTACGGAGTAATTCACGATAGATCTTTGAATGAAAAGCATGATTACAATGATATTATTATAAATCCTATTAATGCCAATTATGTTAAGGATATGCAAAACCATAAGCTTGGGGATGGTAGTTTTGCTATGACTACTATTTGTTACAATGATCATGATTGGGGTGATTCTTCTTTTGATCTTGAGAATTTATTTAAGCCCCGTGATGAATATGAGATTGACAATAGTGTTTGCAATATTATCGAAAGTGGATTTGGAATAGTGTCAACTTTAGATCCCACATATTTGGAGAATGTTGAATCTTATGAAATTTTTGATAAAAGTGGGTTTGGAGAGGTCATGACTTTAGTTAATGTTAATCCCGCTATTTTGGAAGAGTGTCAACATTGCATGCATGTGGATCGTGTTGAAAAAAATTATGTGATAGCTATATTATTGAATTTGATTATGATCCTACATGTAATTATTATGAGAGAGGGAAATATGGTGGTAGAAATTTTCATGTTACTAAATTACCTCTCTTCATGTTGAGATTGCTATCGTCTCTTTCTTCTTCCTTGCATTTGCCAGTTTTTGCTTGCCTTGATAATTTGTTTGCTTATAAAATACCTATGCATAGGAAGTATGTTATACTTAAGTGTGTTTGTCACATGATTTATGATGCTCTCTTTGTGCTTCAATTCTTGTCTTTCATGTGAGCATAATCGAAATCTCAATGCCTGGCTAGGGGCGTTAAACGATAGCGCTTGTTGGGAGGCAACCCAATTTTATTGTTGTTTCTTGTTTTTATCCTGTTTAGTAATAAATAATTCATCTAGCTTATGTTTAGATGTGGTTTTATGTTTTTAATTAGTGTTTGTGCCAAGTAGAACCTTTGGGGAGACTTGGGGGAAGTCTTTGCGATCTTGCTGTAAAAAACAGAAACTTTAGCGCTCACGAGATTAGCTTTAATTTTCTACTGGAGAGTGTGATTAGGTTGATTCTTTTTGAAGATGATTAATAAAAAAATTCCTCACGTCGACAAATTTATTTCAGAATTTTTGGGGTTACACAAGTATTCGAAACCTACAGATTACTACAGACTGTTCTGTTTTTGACAGATTCTGTTTTTCGTGTGTTGTTTGCTTATTTTGATGAATCTATGGCTAGTATCGGGGGGTATGAAGAATAGAGAAGTTGGTAAAGTAGGTTTAACACCAATATAAATAAAGAATTAGTTCATTACATTACCTTGAAGTGGTGTTTTGTTTTCTTATACTAACGGAGCTCAAGAGATTTTCTGTTGAGTTCTGTGTTGTGAAGTTTTCAAGTTTTGGGTAAAGATTTGATGGATTTTGGAACAGGGAGTGGCAAGAGACTAAGCTTGGGGATGACCAAGGCACCCCAAGGTAAAATTCAAGGACAACCAAAAGCCTAAGCTTGGGGATGCCCCGTAAGGCATCCCCTCTTTCGTCTTCGTCCATCGGTAACTTTACTTGAGGCTATATTTTTATTCACCACATGATATGTGTTTCGCTTGGAGCGTCTTGTAGAGTCTTTGATTTTTAGTTTACCACAATCATCCTTTTTTTACACACCTTTTAGAGAGACACACATGAATCAGAATTTATTAGAATACTCTATGTGCTTCACTTATATCTTTTGAGCTAGATAATTTTGCTCTAGTGCTTCACTTATACCATTTTAAGAGCACGGTGGTGGTTTTATTTTATAGAAATTATTGATCTCTCATGCTTCACTTGTATTATTTTGATATTCTTTTAGAACAGCGTGGTAATTTGCTTTGGCTATAAAATTAGTCCTAATATGATAGGCATCCAAGATGGGTATAATAAAAACTTTCATAAAAAGTGCATTGAATACTATGAGAAGTTTGATACTTGATGATTGTTTTGAGATATGAAGATGGTGATATTAGAGTCATGCTAGTTGAGTAATTGTGAATTTGGTAAATACTTGTTCTGAAGTTTGTGATTCCCGTAGCATGCACATATGGTGAACCGTTATGTGATGAAGTCGGAGCATGATTTATTTATTGATTGTCTTCCTTATGAGTGGCGGTTGGGGACGAGCGATGGTCTTTTCTTACCAATCTATCCCCCTAGGAGCATGCGCGTAGTACTTTGTTTCGATAACTAATAGATTTTTGCAATAAGTATGTGAGTTCTTTATGACTAATGTTGAGTCCATGGATTATACGCACTCTCGCCCTTCCACCATTGCTAGCCTCTCTAGTACCGCGCAACTTTCGCCGGTACCATACACCCACCATATATCTTCCTCAAAACAGCCACCATACCTACCTATTATGGCATTTCCATAGCCATTCCAAGATATATTTCCATGCAACTTACCACCATTCCGTTTTTTATGACACGTTACATCATTGTCATATTGCTTTGCATGATCATGTAGTTGACATCGTATTTGTGGCAAAGCAACCTTTATAATTCTTTCATACATGTCACTCTTGATTCATTGTATATCCTGGTACACCGCTAGGCGCATTCACATAGAGTCATATTTTGTTCTAGTATCGAGTTGTAATTTTTGAGTTGTAAGTAAATAAAAGTGTGATGATCATAATTATTACAGCATTGTCACAAGTGAGGAAAGGATGATGGAGACTATGATTCCCCCACAAGTCGGGATGAGACTCTGGATGAAAACAAAAAAAAAGAGGCCAAAAAAAGAGGAAAGGACCCAAATAAAAAAATAAAAAAATGAGAGAAAAGAGAGAAGGGACAATGTTACTATCCTTTTACCACACTTGTGCTTCAAAGTAGCACCATGATCTTGATGATAGAGAGTCTCCTATGTTGTCACTTTCATATACTAGTGGGAATTTTACATTATAGAACTTGGCTTGTATATTCCAATGATGGGCTTCCTCAAAATGCCCTAGGTCTTCGTGAGCAAGCGAGTTGGATGCACACCCACTTAGTTTCTTTTGTTGAGCTTTCATACACCTATAGCTCTAGTGCATCCGTTGCATGGAAATCCCTACTCACTCACATTGATATCTATTGATGGGCATCTCCATAGCCCGTTGATACGCCTAGTTGATGTGAGACTATCTTCTCCTTTTTTGTCTTCTCCACAACCACCATTCTATTCCACATATAGTGCTATGTCCATGGCTCACGCTCATATATTGCGTGAAGATTGAAAAAGTTTGAGAACATCAAAAGTATGAAACAATTGCTTGGCTTGTCATCGGGGTTGTGCATGATTTAAATACTTTGTGTGATGAAGATAGAGCATAGCCAAACTATATGATTTTGTAGGAATAACTTTCTTTGGCCATGTTATTTTGAGAAGACATGATTGCTTTGTTAGTATGCTTGAAGTATTATTATTTTTATGTCAATATTAAACTTTTGTCTTGAATCTTTCGGATCTGAACTTTCATGCCACAATAAAGAAAATTACATTAATAATTATGCTAGGTAGCATTCCACATCAAAAATTCTGTTTTTATCATTTACCTACTCGAGGACGAGCAGGAATTATGCTTGGGGATGCTTGATACGTCAACAATGTATCTATAATTTTTTATTGTTCCATGCTATTATATTATCTGTTTTGGATGTTTAATGGGCTTTAATATATATATTTATATTATTTTTGGGACTAACCTACTAACCAAAGGCCCAATGCAAATTGCTGTTTTTTTGCCTATTTCAGTGTTTCACAGAAAAGGAATATCAAACGGAATCCAAACGGAATGAAACCTTCGGGAGAGTTATTTTTGGAACAAACACAATACATGAGACTTGGAGTGGACGTCAAGGAAGAAACGAGGCGGCCATGAGGTAGGAGGTGTTGGGGAACATAGTAATTTCAAAAAAATTCCTACGCACACGCAAGATCATGGTGATGCATAGCAACGAGAGGGGAGAGTGTGATCTACGTACCCTTGTAGACCGACAGCGGAAGCGTTAGCACAACGCGGTTGATGTAGTCGTACGTCTTCACGGCCCGACCGATCAAGCACCGAAACTACAGCACCTCCGAGTTCTAGCACATGTTCAGCTCGATGACGATCCCTGGACTCCGATCCAGCAAAGTGTCGGGGAAGAGTTCCGTCAGCACGACGGCATGGTGACAATCTTGATGTACTACCGTCGCAGGGCTTCGCCTAAGCACCGCTACAATATTATCGAGGACTATGGTGGAAGGGGGCACCGCACACGGCTAAGAATATGATCACGTGGATCAACCTGTGTCTAGAGGTGCCCCCTTGCCCCCGTATATAAAGGAGCAAGGGAGGAGGAGGCCGGCCCTAGGAGGGGGCGCGCCAAGTGTGGAGTCCTACTAGGACTCCCTAGTCCTAGTAGGATTCCACCTCCCATATGGAATAGGAAAAGAGGAAGGGAAAAGGAGAAGGAAGGAAGGAAGGGGGCGCCCCCTTTCCCTAGTCCAATTCGGACCAGACCAAGGGGAGGGGTGCGGCCACCCTTGAGGCCCATTTTCTTCTTTCCCGTATGGCCCAATAAGGCCCAATACGTATTCCCATAACTCTCCGGTACTCCGAAAAATACCCGAATCACTCGGAACCTTTCCGATGTCCGAATATAGTCGTCCAATATATCGATCTTTATGTCTCGACCATTTCGAGACTCCTCGTCATGTCCCCGATCTCATCTGGGACTCCGAACTCCTTCGGTACATCAAAACTCATAAACTCATAATATAACCGTCATTGAAACCTTAAGCGTGCGGACCCTACGGGTTCGAGAACAATGTAGACATGACCGAGACACGTCTCCAGTCAATAACCAATAGCGGAATCTGGATGCTCATATTGGCTCCCACATATTCTATGAAGATCTTTATCGGTCAGACCGCATAACAACATATGTTGTTCCCTTTGTCATCGGTATGTTACTTGCCCGAGATTCGATCGTCGGTATCTTAATACCTAGTTCAATCTCGTTACCGGCAAGTCTCTTTACTCGTTCCGTAATACATCATCTCACAACTAACTCATTAGTTGCAATGCTTGCAAGGCTTATGTGATGTGCATTACCGAGAGGGCCCAGAGATACCTCTCCGACAATCGGAGTGACAAATCCTAATCTCGAAATACGCCAACCCAACATGTACCTTTGGAGACACATGTAGAGCTCCTTTATAATCACCCAGTTACGTTGTGACGTTTGGTAGCACACAAAGTGTTCCTCCGGCAAACGGGAGTTGCATAATCTCATAGTCATAGGAACATGTATAAGTCATGAAGAAAGCAATAGCAACATACTAAACGATCGGGTGCTAAGCTAATGGAATGGGTCATGTCAATCACATCATTCTCCTAATGATGTGATCCCGTTAATCAAATAACAACTCTTTTGTTTATGGTTAGGAAACATAACCATCTTCGATTAACGAGCTAGTCAAGTAGAGGCATACTAGTGACACTCTGTTTGTCTATGTATTCACACATGTATTATGTTTCCGGTTAATACAATTCTAGCATGAATAATAAACATTTATCATGATATAAGGAAATAAATAATAACTTTATTATTGCCTCTAGGGCATATTTCCTTCAGGAGGGCGCGCCCTAGGGGGGTAGGCACGCCACCACCCTCGTGGGCCCCTTGTGGCTCCACCGACCTACTTCTTTCGCCTATATATACTCATATACCCCGAAAACATTCGAGAGGACCACGAAACCCTATTTCCACTGTCGCAACCTTCTGTACCAATGAGATCCCATCTTGGGGCCTTTTCCGGCGCTTCGCCGGAGGGGGAGTCGATCACGGAGGGCTTCTACATCAACACCATAGCCTCTCCAATGATGTGTGAGTAGTTTACCATAGACCTTCTGGTCCATAGTTATTAGCTAGATGGCTTCTTCTCTCTCTTTGGATCTCAATACAAAGTTCTCCTCGATTCTCTTGGAGATCTATTTGATGTAATTCTTTTTGCGGTGTGTTTGTCGAGATCTGATGAATTGTGGGTTTATGATCAAGATTATCTATGAACAATATTTGATTCTTCTCTGAATTCTTTTATGCATGATTTAATATCTTTGCAAGTCTCTTCGAATTATCAGTTTGGTTTAGCCTACTAGATTGATCTTTATTGCAATGGGAGAAGTGCTTAGCTTTGGGTTCTATCTTGCGGTGTCCTTTCCCAGTGACAGCAGGGGCAGCAAGGCACGTATTGTATTGTTGCCATCGAGGATAAAAAGATGGGGTTTATATCATATTGCTTGAGTTTATCCCTCTACATCATGTCATCTTGCCTAATGCGTTACTCTGTTCTTATGGACTTAATACTCTAGATACATGATGGATAGACGTCGATGTTGGATTAATAGTAGTAGATGCAGAATCGTTTCAGTCTACTTGTCGCGGACGTGATGCCTATATACATGATCATGCCTAGATATTCTCATAACTATGCGCTTTTCTATCAATTGCTCGAAAGTAATTTGGTCACCCACCGTAGAATTTGCTATCTTGAGAGAAGCCACTAGTGAAACCTATGGCCCCCGGGTCTATCTTCCATCATATTATTTTCCTATCTACTTGCTATTTATATCATTGTTTATTTTCCAATCTTTATTTTCGAATATATACAATAAAAATACCAAAAATATTTATCTTATTATCTCTATCACATCTCACTTTCGCAGGTGACCGTGAAGGGATTGACAACCCCTTTATCGCGTTGGTTGCGAGGTTCTTGTTTGTTTGTGCAGGTACTAGGGACTTGCGTGTTACCTCCTACTGGATTGATACATTGGTTCTCAAAAACTGAGGGAAATACTTACGCTACTTTGCTGCATCACCCTTTCCTCTTCAAGGGAAAACCAACGCATGCTCAAGAGGTAGCAAGAAGGATTTCTGGCGCCGTTGCCGGGGAGGTTGCACCAAGTGAAGTCAGGATTTGATCTCCCGTCAACAATCCATTTCTAGCGCTGTTGTCGGGGAGATCTACGCACAAGTCAAGACATACCAAGTACCCATCACAAACTCTTATCCCTCGCATTACATTATTTGCCATTTGCCTCTCGTTTTCCTCTCCCCCACTTCACCTTTGCCTTTTCTTCGCCTTTCTTCTGTTCAATCTTGTGTTACCATGTGCCTTCTTCTTGCTTGCATCTTCGCTTGCTAAGAGTTTATGGATCCCCATCCACTTGCTAATATTTTTAAAGGGTCCAATTATGATGAACCAATTCCTAGTGAGTTGAGTGCACTAGATTATTGCTACCTCTTGAGCTTGCGTTGGATTTCCCCGAAGAGGAAGAGATGATGTAGCAGAGTAGCGTAAGTATTTCCCTCAGTTTTTGAGAACCAAGGTATCAATCCAGTAGGAGGCCACGCTCAAGTCCCTCGTACCTGCACAAAACGATAGCTACTCGCAACCAACGCGATTAGGGGTTGTCAATCCCTTCACGGTCACTTACGAGAGTGAGATCTGATAGATATAATATTTTTGGTATTTTTGGTATAGAGATGCAAAGTAAAAAGTAAAGGCAAAGTAGAAAAGCAAAGCAAGATTAAAGTGATGGAGATTGATATGATGAGAATAGACCCGGGGGCCATAGGTTTCACTAGTGTCTTCTCTCAAGAGCATAAGTATTCTACGGTGGGTGAACAAATTACTGTTGAGCAATTGACAGAATTGAGCATAGTTATGAGAATATCTTGGCATGATCATGTAAATAGGCATCACGTCCGTGACAAGTAGACCGAAACGATTCTGCATCTACTACTATTACTCCACTCATCGACCGCTATCCAGCATGCATCTAGAGTATTAAGTTAAAAACAGATTAACGCCTTAAGCAAGATGACATGATGTAGAGAGATAAATTCATGCAATATTAAATAAACCCCATCTTGTTATCCTTGATGGCAACAATACAATACGTGCCTTGCTGCCCCTTCTGTCACTGGGAAAGGACGCCGCAAGATCGAACCCAAAGCTAAGCACTTCTCCCATGGCAAGAATTACCAATCTAGTTGGCCAAACCAAATGGATAATTCGAAGAGACTTGCAAAGCTAACCAATCATACATAAAAGAATTCAGAGAAGATTCAAATATTATTCATAGATAGACTTGATCATAAACCCACAATTCATCGGTCTCAACAAACACACCGCAAAAAGAAGATTACATCGAATAGATCTCCACAAGAGAGGGGGAGAACTGTATATTGAGATCCAAAAAGAGAGAAGAAGCCATCTAGCTACTAACTATGGACCCGAAGGTCTGAGGTAAACTACTCACACTTCATCGGAGGGGCTATGATGATGTAGAAGCCCTCCGTGATGACGGCCCTCTCCGGCGGAGCTCCAGAACAGGCCCCAAGATGGGATCTCGTGGATACAGAAAATTGCGGTGGTGGAATTAGGTTTTTGGCTCCTGTCCTGATCGTTTGGGGGTACGTAGGTATATATAGGAGGAAGGAGTACGTCGATGGAGCACCGAGGGGCCCACGAGGCAGAGGGGCGCGCCCTAGGGGGGCGCCCTAGGGGGGCGCCCCCACCCTCATGACCGCCTCTTTGACTCCTTGGAGTAGGGTCCAAGTCTCCTGGATCACGTTCGGTGAGAAAATCACGTTCCCGAAGGTTTTATTCCGTTTGGACTCTGTTTGATATTCTGTTTCTCCGAAATACTGAAATAGGCAAAAAACAGCAATTCTGGGCTGGGCCTCCGGTTAATAGGTTAGTCCCAAAAATAATATAAAAGTGGAGAATAAAGCCTAATATAGTCCAAAACAGTAGATAATATAGCATGGAGCAATCAAAAAATATAGATACGCTAGAGACGTATCAGGCATCCCCAAGCTTAATTCCTGCTCGTCCTCGAGTAGGTAAATGATAAAAAGAGAATTTTTGATGCGGAGTGCTACTTGGCATAATTTCAATGCAAATCTTCTTTATTGTGGTATGAATATTCTGATTAGGAAGATTCAAGACAAAAGTTCATATTGACATAAAGAATAATAATACTTCAAGCAAACCAACAAAGCAATTGTGTTTTCTTAAAGTAACATGGCCAAAGAAAGTTCATCCCTACAAAATCATATAGTTTAGTCATACTCCATTTTCGTCACACAAGAATGCTCTCATCATGCACAACCCCGATGAAAGGCCAAGCAATTGTTTCATACCTTAATAATTTCAAACTCATAAACTTTCACGCAATACATGAGCGTGAGACATGGATATAGCACTATGGGTGGAATAGAATATAATGGTGGGGGTTATGTGGAGAAGACAAAAAAAGGAGAAAGTCTCACATCAACGAGGCTAATCAATGGGCTATGGAGATGCCCATCAATTGATGTTAATGCAAGGAGTAGGGATTGCCATGCAACGGATGCACTAGAGCTATAAATGTATGAAAGCTCAACGAAAGAAACTAAGTGGGCGTGCATCCAACTTGCTTGCTCACGAAGACCTAGGGCACTTGAGGAGGCCCATTGTTGGAATATACAAGCCAAGTTCTATAATGAAAATTCCCACTAGTATATGGAAGTGATAACTCAAGAGAACCTCTATATGAAGAACATGGTGCTACTTTGAAGCACAAGTGTGGAAAAAAGAATCGTAGCATTGCCCCTTTTTATTTATTTTCTTTTTTTTGGGCCTTCTTTTTTTGGCCTTTTTTGGGGACAATGCTCTATTAAATGATGATCATCACACTTTTATTTATTTACAACTCAATGATTACAACTCGATACTAGAACAAAGTATGACTCTATATGGATGCCTCCGGCGGTGTACCGGGATATGCAATGAATCAAGAGTGACAAGTATGAAAAAATTATGAACGGTGGCTTTGCCACAAATACTATGTCAACCACATGATCATGCTAAGCAATATGACAATGATGGATGTGTCATGATAAACTGGATGGTGGAAAGTTGCATGGCAATATATCTCGGAATGGCTATGGAAATGCCATAATAGGTAGGTATGGTGGCTGTTTTGAGGAAGATATAAGGAGGTTTATGTGTGAAAGAGCGTATCATATCATGGGGTTTGGATGCACCGGCGAAGTTTGCACCAACTCTCGATGTGAGAAAGGGCAATGCACGGTACTGTAGAGGCTAGCAATGATGGAAGGGTGAGAGTGCGTATAATCCATGGACTCAACATAAGTCATAAAGAACTCATATACTTATTGCAAAAATCTACAAGCCATCAAAAACCAAAGTATTACGCGCATGCTCCTAGGGGGATAGATTGGTAGGAAAAGACCATCGCTCGTCCCCGACCGCCACTCATAAGGAGGACAATCAAATAACACCTCATGTTTCAAATTTGTTGCATAACGTTTACCATACGTGCATGCTACGGGACTTGCAAACTTTAACTCAAGCACTTCTCAAATTCACAATTACTCTACTAGCATGACTTTGATATTACTACCTCCATATCTCAAAACAATTATCAAGCATCCAACTTTTCTTAGTATTCAACACACTCAAAAGAAAGTTTCACAAATCTTGAATACCAAGCATGTTATTATTAAGCAAATTACCATGCTATTAAGACTCTCAAAATAATTTAAGTGAAGCATGAGAGATCAATAGTTTCTTTAAAACAAATCCACCACCGTGCTCAAAAAAATCTAAGTGAAGCACATAGAGCAAAATTACTTAGCTCAAGAAGATATAAGTGAAGCACATAGAGCAAAACTACATAGCTCAAAAGATATAAGTGAAGAACATAGAGTATTGTATCAAATTTTAATTCATGTATGGCTCTCTCAAAAGGTGTGTACAGCAAGGATGATTGTGGCATATTAAAACACAAAGACACAAATAATACAAGACGCTCCAAGCAAAACACATATCATGTTGGTGAATAAAAATATAGCTCCAAGTAAATTACCGATGGAAGTGGACGAAAGAGGGGATGCCTTCCGGGGCATCCCCAAGCTTTGACTTTTTGGTGTCCTTGGATTATCTTGGGGGTGCCATGGGCATCCCCAAGCTTAGTCTCTTGCCACTCCTTGTTCCATAATCCATCAAAAGAATTCACCCAAAACTTGAAAACTTCACAACACAAAACTTAAAGTAGAAAACTCGTGAGCTCCGTTAGCGAAAGAAAATAAAAGACCACTTCAAGGTACTGTAATGAACTCATTCTTTATTCATGTTGGTGTTAAACCTACTGTATTCCAACTTCTCTATGGATTATAAACTATTTTACTAGCCATAGATTCATCAAAATAAGCAAACAACACACGAAAAACAGAATCTGTCAAAAAACAGAACAGTCTGTAGTAATCTGTAGCTAGCACAATATCTGGAACCCCAAAAATTCTAAAATAAATTGCTGGAAGTGAGGAATTTATCTATTAATCATCTGAAGAAATAATTAACTAAATAGAACTTTCCAAATAAAAATGACAGCAGTTCTCGTGAGCGCTAAAGTTTCTGTTTTTTACAGCAAGTTCAACAAGACTTTCCCCAAGTCTTCCCAACGGTTCTACTTGGCACAATGTGACGCCCCCGATTCAATCGTACACTAATCATACACACAAATGTGTACGATTAAGATCAAGGACTCACGGGAGGATATCACAACACAACTCTAGACACAAATTAAAATAATACAAGCTTTATATTACAAGCCAGGGGCCTCGAAGGCTCGAATACATAAGCTCGAAAACACAAGAGTCAGTGGAAGCAACAACATCTGAGTACAGACATGAGTTAAACAAGATTGCCTTAAGAAGGCTAGCACCAAAGCAGCAATGATCGAAAAGGCAAGGCCTCCTGCCTGGGAGCCTCCTAACTACTCCAAGTCATCAGCGGTCGTCACGTAGTAGTAGGCATTCTCCGGGTAGTAGTAGTCATCAGTGGCGTCGTCTGGCTCCTGGGATCCGTCATCTGGTCGCAACAATCGGGTATGGGGGAAAAATAAGTAGCAAAGCCACCGTGAGTACTCATCCAAAGTACTCGCAAGACTTACATCAGATCTAAACTAAGTATGCATCTGTATCAAAGGAATGGGTTGTATCTGTGGACTAAACTACATAATGCCAGAAGGGAAGGGGAAAGCCTAGCCTATTGAAGACTAGCATCTTCTATAAACCACCATCTTGCAGCAACAGGAGGGAGTAGAGTAGCATAAAGTAAAGTAGTAGTAGTGTTATCAACCTTGGCCAGAGATCCTTTCTCAACTCCCTGCGAGAAAGCAATCCCAGAGCCATACTATCCAGTTATCATCACAATCCAATTCTCATCAGCATCCAGTTCTCATCACAAGTATCCAGTTCTAGTTGTATCGATCGGGATACAACTCCAAGTGTCTGTTACCGTAGGACAGGCTATCGATAGATGTTTTCTTCCCTGCAGGGGTGCACCAACTTACCCACCACGCTCGATTAACTCCGGCCGGACACACTTTCCTGGGTCATGCCCGGCCTCGGCCAAACAATACGCCGCAACCCGACCTAGGCTTA
The DNA here is from genome assembly GCF_056163025.1 of Triticum urartu. NCBI lineage: Eukaryota > Viridiplantae > Streptophyta > Magnoliopsida > Poales > Poaceae > Triticum > Triticum urartu. The sequence continues at coordinate 473,554,908 of NC_141879.1, forward strand.
ATAGAGAGGCCAGCACGCCGGACTAAACCTATGCCCCCAGGGGTCATGGGCCATCTCCCCGGGAACTCCTGCACGTTGTGTACGCGGCCGGTGAGCAGACCTAGCTACCTCCTTCAACAAGGTAGGTGCTTTCCAGTCCAAACCGGCGCGCGCCGCTCAGTCGCTGACGTCTATTAAGCTTCGGCTGATGTATACGACGCAGAACGCCCATACTATGCCCACGTGATGGTTAGTGCTATCAGGCCAGAGGCCCCTCAGATCAAATATCCAAATAGTAGTGGATTAGGAACGCGCGGTAACGAGCAGAGACTCACGATCGACGTGACCCCGTCGCCCCGTCTCGACTACATGCGGCAAGGGCTAAGAATGCCCGGCCACGCCTCGTAAGTATCTCGCGGGCACCTTCCAGGTCAACCCGACTCAACATCACTCGCTATTAAGCTCGCGCGGGTACCCCTCAGGGTCGACCCGTCTTTAGTAACATGGCTCAATGTAAGGTCATAGTAACCATAGTAACTATGTGTCTAACACCAAGGGGAAAACCCGAGGAATCACCCCCGGAGAATTCCACTCGATGTTATCATCAAGGTGAATGTAAGAGGATCCACCCTTGAGGTTCACACTTGAGGGGTTGCACAACAGAGCCGTAACGGAAGTGGTTAAGGAGGAAATCACCCTCGATGACCTCGACCGTATAGCTACACTACAGAGATCTCATCAGAAGTGATGTAAGAGGTTCCACCCTCGGCACTCGATGGTAACTCTGCAGAGTCGTACAACTAGGGGGTGATGTGCGGTGTCGGGGCCTGGACGTCGATCACGTTGATCGAGTCATTGAACATAAAGCGGGGCAACTGGGACAAGGTGGGGGTCACTGATCGATCACTAACCAACCTATACTAAGCAGTTTAGGATAAGAAGGTAAGGTATAAAAGCAGGTAACAACAATAGGCTATGCATCAGAGTAGGATCATACAGAAAGCAGTAGCAGTTCTAATGCAAGCATGAGAGGGAAAGAAATGGGCGATATCGGAATGCTCAAGGAGGGTTTGTTTGCCTGGTTGCTCTGGCAAGGAGGGGGGTCGTCATCGACGTAGTCGATCACAAGGGCAGCATCGGTCTCGGGGTCTACCGGAGAGAAGAGGGGGAAGAAACAGTAAATATAAAGCAAACATAGCACCACAAAGCATAACATGGCAGTAAGATGTGTCGGGTGTAACCTAACGCGGTAGGAGGTGATACCGGCGAAGGGGGGAAACATCCGGGAAAGTATCCCCGGTGTTTCGCGTTTTCGGATGAATGAACCGGAGGGGGAAAGTTACGTGTTCGCTATGCTAGGGATGCGTGGCGAACGAACGGGCTGCGTATCCGGATTTGTCTCGTCGTTCTGAGCAACTTTCATGTACAAAGTTTTTCCATCCGAGCTACGGTTTATTTTATATTAAATTTAAAAGATTTAAATCATTTTTAGTATTTATTTAATTAATTTAATCAAGATTATCCCGAACAGTTCACGCTGACGTCAGCATGACATCAGCATGACGTCAGCAGTCAACAGAGGAGTTGACTGGTCAACTGACGTGTGGGTCCCGTTCGTCATTGACTGTTTAAACTAATTAGGGTTTAATTAAACTAACTAGTTAATTAGATTAATTAAACAGGATTAATTAATTGATTAATTAATTAATTAATTAATTTTAACTATTGTTTATTTTTTTTTAATATTTTTATTAAAAAAACATTTTGGGCATGGGCCCCGTTCGGTCAGTGGCCCAAGGCCAATGCGGGCGTGCGAGTGCCAGCGGTGCGGTTACGGGCGCAGGCAGTGCGTGTGCCCGTGCATCAGCCCGAGGCCACCAGGGGGCACCAGCCGCAGCGGTGGCCGGAGCAGTGGTCTGGGGCGGCGGCCGGAGGAGTCGCCGGAGCCGTGCTAGGGCGGCGGGGAGCAGAGGCGGGAGGCGGTCGGACGAAGCAGGGCGGAGGTGGCCGGCGATGAGCGTAGGCAGAAGCAGCAACCAGTGGCGCAGCTAGCAGCGCAGCAAGGGAGCGTGCTAGCGGGCGGCAGCAGGGGCGCGCGGCGCAGGAGGCAACTGGGGCATGCGCGAGCGCGGGGGCAGCGGCGGCCTACAGGGGCGAGCGGAAGGCGGCGGCGCAACGGGCAGGGCGGCGCAGCAGTGAGTGGGTCGAGCGCGCTGGTGCAGCCGGGCGGGCGCCGTGTGCGCGCGAGCAAGGGAGACCGGCGGGCAAGCGGGTGCGGCCACACGAGTCGGGGACGTGGCCGGGCGAGGGGGCAGGGCCCTGATTGCGAGCGGCAGCGCAGCGGGACGTCGAGCGAAAAAAGGGGGGTTCATGCGCGAGCGCGGGCCAAGCAGGGCGCGAGCGAGGAAGGCCCTAGGCGCGCGCGACAAGCAGCGGCGAGGGGAAGTCAGCCGTGCGGTGGACAGGCGTGGTAACCAGGGGGAGAGGAGAGGGGTTGCGGCTCACATTCGTTGCCGGGAAGAGGGGGCGGCATGGCTTGATGGGGCCGGCGGGGAAGAGTTGGGGACGGTGGCGGGGTCGACGACGGGGACGAGGTCGTGGTGGCGAGGTCTCCGGGCGGCTATGGCGCGGCGCACGGCGACAGCGCCGATGTCCAGGGGCGGCGGGGCGTTCGTGTCGCGAGGGGGGTCGTTCCCCCGATCCAGATTTGGATCGGGGAGGAGGCGATCGCGGTGGTGGCGGGGGGGAGGAGGGGAACGGTGATCGTGTGGAGGGGGGGTTAGGGTTTCGGTGCCCCCTGGAGGGGGTTATTGGCCTGGGGCTGGGTCGGCCTGGTGGCCTAGTTGCCAGTTGGGCCAGTCGGCCCAGTGGGGGGGTGCCCTTTTTTAATTCCTCTTTTTAAAATAACAGAGATAGAAAATGACTATTTAGGGTAACCAAAAGAGGTGAGAAAAAATGTGGGACTTAGCCTATTAAATAGTTTGCATTTTTAGGCAGTGCCACAAATAGTTGGAGGCTAGAGGAATCCATTTGCATTTTTCACAAATAAGATAGCACTTTAAAATTCTGAAATTGCGTTGTAATAATTGCTACAGTCCATCTTAGCGCTTAGGTGATGTTGTTCTCCTTAACAATTAAATGTTATGGAATTTTGGCTAAATGTTGGACTATTTTGCAGCAACTTTTGTGCAACTTCAAAATCCACTTGCAAATTGAATTTGATTCCAAAGTGGAATTTAAATTGAGATTAGAATCAAAGGTGATTAAGCACTGTTTGGAAAAATGATTAGCTTAATCACAGAGGGTTACTGTAGCATGACACTGGGGGTGTTACACACAAACACTAATTAGACACAAAAAACAGAACCAAAACAGAGGCTAAATAAATTATTTATTACTAAACAGGTGCAAAAAGCAAGGAATAAAAATAAAATTGGGTTGCCTCCCAACAAGCGCTATCGTTTAACGCCCCTAGCTAGGCATAAAAGCGAGGATAGATCTAGGTCTTGCCATCTTAGGTAGGCAATTCTTCGATGAGGCATCTATTTCCCTTAGGAATTTCTTTCTTTCTAGGTATTATCAAACTTTTAGGCACAAGATCGAAAAATTCATTTGTAGCAATTGGTTCCTTAATGATAGCAAAAAGATTGGGATGGATACTTATAGATTTAAGATCCGCAGTTTCCTTATTAGATGATTCACCCTTATTTTTAGGAACATACATAAGCTTGGCAATTTTAGTAGGAGGACCTGGAGTATTCTTTACGGAAGAAAAAGCGGTTCCCAAGTTTGTAATGATACCCTCAAGTTTATCAATTCTAGTAGAATCTAAGTTTATCTTCTCATTAACTATGGGTTCCTTTTCCTTAATATTTTTCAAATTCATTCCTACCTTAGATCCATATTGAGTAATTTGATTGTGGATCTTTTTATCTAGATCTTCAATTAATTCAATAGTAGCAACTTAATTTTCAGTAATTTCAAGTCTTTGCATAACATGCTCCAAAGTTAACATGGTTCCATTAACCAAAAGAGGTGGTGAGCCAAATAAATCTACCATAGCATTATAAGAATCAAAAGTATGGCTGCCCAAGAAGTTCCCTCCGGTAATGGTATCGAGGATATATCTATACCAAGGATTAACACCTACATAAAAATTATGGAGAAGAACTGAAGTAGATTGCTTCCTGGTAGATCTATTTTGAGCATCGCAAATTCTATACCAAGCATCTTTTAGATTTTCTCCCTCCCTTTGTTTAAAATTTAGAACTTCACTCTCGGGAGACAATGGAGAAGATATGAGACTAGACATGATGACAAGCAAGCGAGAAAAAGGCAAACGGAGAAGGAGAAGGAGATTGGCAAAGAGAGGGCGAATAAAATGGCAAGGGTGAAGTGGGGGAGAGGAAAACGAGAGGCAAATGGCAAATAATGCAATGCGAGAGATAGGGATTGTGATGGGACTTGGTATGTTGACTTTTTGCGTAGACTCCCCGACAACGGCGCCAGAAATCCTTCTTGCTACCTCTTGAGCTTGCGTTGGATTTCCCCGAAGAGGAAGGGATGATGCAGCAGAGTAGCATAAGTATTTCCCTCAGTTTTTGAGAACCAAGGTATCAATCCAGTAGGAGGCCACGCTCAAGTCCCTCGTACCTGCACAAAACAATAGCTACTCGCAACCAACGCGATTAGGGTTGTCAATCCCTTCACGGTCACTTACGAGACAGAGATATGATAGATATAATATTTTTGGTATTTTTGGTATAGAGATGCAAAGTAAAAAGTAAAGGCAAAGTAAAAAGCAAAGCAAGATTAAAGTGATGGAGATTGATATGATGAGAATAGACCCGGGGGCCATAGGTTTCACTAGTGGCTTCTCTCAAGAGCGTAAGTATTCTACGGTGGGTGAACAAATTACTGTTGAGCAATTGACAGAATTGAGCATAGTTATGAGAATATCTAGGCATGATCATGCATATAGGCATCACGTCCGTGACAAGTAGACCGAAACGATTCTGCATCTATACTATTACTCCACTCATCGACCGCTATCCAGCATGCATCTAGAGTATTAAGTTAAAAACAGAGTAACGCCTTAAGCAAGATGACATGATGTAGAGAGATAAATTCATGCAATATGAAATAAACCCCATCTTGTTATCCTCGATGGCAACGATACAATACGTGCCTTGCTGCCCCTTCTGTCACTGGGAAAAGACACCGCAAGATCGAACCCAAAGCTAAGCACTTCTCCCATGGCAAGAACTACCAATCTAGTTGTCCAAACCAAACGGATAATTCGAAGAGACTTGCAAATATAACCAATCATACATAAAAGAATTCAGAGAAGATTCAAATATTATTCATAGATAGACTTGATCATAAACCCACAATTCATCGATCTCAACAAACACACCGCAAAAAATACATCGAATAGATCTCCACAAGAGAGGGGGAGAACTTTGTATTGAGATCCAAAAAGAGAGAAGAAGCCATCTAGCTACTAACTATGGACCCGAAGGTCTGAGGTAAACTACTCACACTTCATCGGAGGGGCTATGATGATGTAGAAGCCCTCCGTGATGACGGCCCTCTCCGGCGGAGCTCCGGAACAGGCCCCAAGATGGGATCTCGTGGATACAGAAAGTTGCGGCGGTGGAATTAGGTTTTTGTCTCCTGTCCTGATCGTTTAGGGGTACATAGGTATATATAGGAGGAAGGAGTACGTCGGTGGAGCACCGAGGGGCCCACGAGGCAGGGGGCGCGCCCTAGGGGGGGCACCCCCACCCTCATGACCGCCTCTTTGACTCCTTGGAGTAGGGTCCAAGTCTCCTGGATCACGTTCGGTGAGAAAAGCACGTTCCCGAAGGTTTTATTCGGTTTGGACTCCGTTTGATATTCTGTTTCTCTGAAATACTGAAATAGGCAAAAAAACAGCAATTCTGGGCTGGGCCTCCGGTTAATAGGTTAGTCCCAAAAATAATATAAAAGTGAAAAATAAAGCCCAATATAGTCCAAAATAGTAGATAATACAACATGGAGCAATCAAAAATTATAGATACGTAGGAGATGTATCAATTATCTTTATGGAGTTTTGCTTGAAATCCATGAATCTGAAAATTGTGATGAAATACTTTATGAAGTAATTCACGATAGATCTTTGAATGAAAAGCATGATTGCAATGATATTATTATAAGTCCTATTAATGTCAATTGTGTTAATGATATGCAAAACCCTAAGCTTGGGGATGCTAGTTTTGCTATGACTACTATTTGTTGCAATGATCATGATTGGGGTGATTCTTCTTTTGATCTTGAGAATTTATTTAAGCCCCATGATGAATATGAGATTGATAATGTGTTTGCAATATTATTGAAAGTGGGTTTTGAAGAGTGTCAACTTTAGATCCCACATATTTGTAGAATGTTCAATCTTATGAAATTTTTGATAAAAGTTGGTTTGGAGAGGTCATGACTTTAGTTAATGTTAATCCCACTATTTTGGAAGAGTGTCAACTTTGCTTGCATGTGGATCGTGTTGAATTTTTTTATGTGATAGCTATATTGTTGAATTTGATTACGATCCTACATGTAATTATTATGAGAGATGGAAATATGGTGGTAGAAATTTTCATGTTACTAAATTACCTCTCTTCATGTTGAGATTGCTATCGTCTCTTTCTTCTTCCTTGCACTTGCTAGTTTTTGCTTGCCTTGATAATTTGTTTGCTTATAAAATACCTATGCATAGGAAGTATGTTAGACTTAAGTGTGTTTGTCACATGATTTATGATTCTCTCTTTGTGCTTCAATTCTTGTCTTTCATGTGAGCGTAATCGAAATCTCAATGCCTGGCTAGGGGCATTAAATGATAGCGCTTGTTGGGAGGTAACCCAATTTTATTTTTGTTTCTTGTTTTTAGTTCCTATTTAGTAATAAATAATTCATATAGCTTATGTTTAGATGTGGTTTTATGTTTTAATTAGTGTTTGTGCCAAGTAGAACCTTTGGGAAGACTTGGGGGAAGTCTTTGTGATCTTGCTGTAAAAAATCAGAAACTTTAGCGCTCACGAGATTAGCTGTCATTTTTTACTGGAGAATAAGATTAGGTTGATTCTTTTTGCATATGATTAATCGACAAATTCCTCAAGTCCTCCAATTTATTTCAGAATTTGTGGGGTTGCAGAAGTATTCGAGACCTACAGATTACTACAGACTGTTCTGTTTTTGACAGATTGTGTTTTTCGTGTGTTGTTTACTTATTTTGATGAATCTATGGCTAGTATCGTGGGGTATGAACCATAGAGAAGTTGTAATACAGAAGGTTTAACACCAATATAAATAAATAATGAGTTCATTACAGTACCTTGAAGTGGTGGTTTGTTTTCTTATACTAATGGAGTTCATGAGATTTTCTGTTGAGTTTTGTGTTGTGAAGTTTTCATGTTTTGGTTAAAGATTTGATGGATTTTGGAAAAAGGAGTGGCAAGATCCTAAGCTTGGTGATGCCCAAGGCATCCCAAGGTAAAATTGAAGGGCAACCAAAATCCTAAGCTTGGGGATGCCCCGGAAGGCATCCCCTCTTTCGTCTTCGTCCATCGGTAACTTTACTTGAGGCTATATTTTTATTCACCACATGATGTGTGTTTTGCTTGGAGAGTGTTGTATGATTTGAGTCTTTGATTTTTAGTTTACCACAATCATCCTTGCTGTACACACATTTTGGAGAGACACACGTGAATCGGAATTTATTAGAATACTCTATGTGCTTCACTTATATCTTTTGAGCTAGATAATTTGCTCTAGTGCTTCACTTATACCTTTTTAAGAGCACGGTGGTGGTTTTATTTTATAGAAATTATTGATCTCGCATGCTTCACTTATATTATTTTGAGAGTCTTTTAGAACATCATGGTAATTTGCTTTGGCTATAAAATTAGTCCTAATATGATAGGCATCCAAGATGGGTATAATAAAAACTTTCATAAGAAGTGCATTGAATACTATGAGAAGTTTGATACTTGATAATTGTTTTGAGATATGAAGATGGTGATATTAGAGTCATGCTAGTTGAGTAGTTGTGAATTTGAGAAATATTTGTTCTAAAGTTCGTGATTCCCGTAGCATGCACGTATGGTGAATCGTTATGTGATGAAGTCGGAGCATGATTTATTTATTGATTGTCTTACTTATGAGTGGCGGTCAGGGACGAGCGATGATCTTTTCCTACCAATCGATCCCCCTAGGAGCATGCGCATAGTACTTTGTTTCGATAACTAATAGATTTTTGCAATAAGTATGTGAGTTCTTTATGACTAATGTTGAGTCCATGGATTATACGCACTCTCACCCTTCCACCATTGCTAGCCTCTCTAGTACCGCGCAACTTCCGCCGGTACCATACACCCACCATATACCTTCCTCAAAACAGCCACTATACCTACCTATTATGGCGTTTTCATAGCCATTCCGAGATATATTGCCATGCAACTTACCACCGTTCCGTTTGTTATGACACGTTACATCATTGTCATATTGCTTTGCATGATCATGTAGTTGACATCGTATTTGTGGCAAAGCCACCTTTATAATTCTTTCATACATGTCACTCTCGATTCATTGCATATCCCGGTACACCGCCGGAGGCATTCACATAGAGTCATATTTTGCTCTAGTATCAAGTTGTAATTTTTGAGTTGTAAGTAAATAAAAGTGTGATGGTCATCATTATTAGAGTATTGTCCCAAGTGAGGAAAGGATGATGGAGACTATGATTCCCCCAAAAGTCGGGATGAGACTCCGGACGAAAAAAAGAGGCCAAAAAAAGAGAGGAAAGGGCCCAAATAAAAAAATAAAAAATGAGAGAAAAAGAGAGAAGGGACAATGTTACTATCCTTTTACCACACTTGTGCTTCAAAGTAGCACCATGATCTTGATGATAGAGAGTCTCCTATGTTGTCACTTTCATATACTAGTGGGAATTTTACATTATAGAACTTGGCTTGTATATTCCAATGATGGGCTTCCTCAAAATGCCCTAGGTCTTCGTGAGCAAGCGAGTTGGATGCACACCCACTTAGTTTCTTTTGTTGAGCTTTCATACACCTATAGCTCTAGTGCATCCGTTGCATGGAAATCCCTACTCACTCACATTGATATCTATTGATGGGCATCTCCATAGCCCGTTGATACGCCTAGTTGATGTGAGACTATCTTCTCCTTTTTTGTCTTCTCCACAACCACCATTCTATTCCACATATAGTGCTATGTCCATGGCTCACGCTCATATATTGCATGAAGATTGAAAAAGTTTGAGAACATCAAAAGTATGAAACAATTGCTTGGCTTGTCATCGGGGTTGTGCATGATTTAAATACTTTGTGGGATGAAGATAGAGCATAGCCAGACTATATGATTTTGTAGGGATAACTTTCTTTGGCCATGTTATTTTGAGAAGACATTATTGCTTTGTTAGTATGCTTGAAGTATTATTATTTTTATGTCAATATTAAACTTTTATCTTGAATCTTTCGGATCTGAACATTCATGCTACAATATAGAAAATTACATTAATAATTATGCTAGGTAGCATTCCACATCAAAAATTCTGTTTTTATCATTTACCTACTCAAGGACGAGCAGGAATTAAGCTTGGGGATGCTTGATACGTCTCCAACGTATCTATAATTTTTGATTGTTCCATGCTACTATATTATCTATTTTGGATGTTTAATGGGCTTTCATATACCATTTTATATTATTTTGGGGACTAACCTACTAACCAAAGGCCGAGTGCAAATTGCTGTTTTTTGCCTATTTCAGTGTTTCACACAAAAGGAATATCAAACGGAATGAAACATTCGGGAGAGTTATTTTTGGAATAAACGCAATCCAAGATACTTGGAGTGGACGTCAAGGAAGAAATGAGGCGGCCACGAGGTAGGAGGGCGTGCCCAGGGGGTTGGCCCCCCCACCCTCGTGGGCCCCTCGTGGCTCCTCCAACCTATTTCTTTCGCCTATATATACTCATATACCCCGAAAACATCTAAGAGGACCATGAAACCCTATTTCCACCGCTGCAACCTTCTGTACCCGTGAGATCCCATCTTGGGGCCTTTTCCGGCGCTCTGCCGGAGGGGGAATCGATCATGGAGGGCTTCTACATCAACACCATAGCCTCTCCGATGATGTGTGAGTAGTTTACCATAGACCTTTGGGTCCATAGTTATTAGCTAGATGGCTTCTTCTCTCTCTTTGGATCTCAATACAAAGTTCTCCTCGATTCTCTTGGAGATCTATTCGAAGTAATTCTTTTTGTGGTGTGTTTGTCGAGATCTAATGAATTGTGGGTTTATGATCAAGATTATCTATGAACAATATTTGATTCTTCTCTGAATTCTTTTATGCATGATTTAATATCTTTGCAAGTCTCTTCGAATTATCAGTTTGGTTTGGCCTACTAGATTGATCTTTCTTGCAATGGGAGAAGTGCTTAGCTTTGGGTTCAATCTTGCGGTGTCCTTTCCAAGTGACAGCAGGGGCAACAAGGCACGTATTGTATTGTTGCCATCGAGGATAAAAAGATGGGGTTTATATCATATTGCTTGAGTTTATCCCTCTACATCATGTCATCTTGCCTAATGTGTTACTCTGTTTTTATGAACTTAATACTCTAGATGCATGTTGGATAGCGGTCGATGTGTGGAATAATAGTAGTAGATGCAGAATCGTTTCGGTCTACTTGTCGCGGACGTGATGCCTATATACATGATCATGCCTAGATATTCTCATAACTATGCGCTTTTCTATCAATTGCTCGATGGTAATTTGTTCACCCACCGTAGAATTTGCTATCTTGAGAGAAGCCACTAGTGAAAACTATGCCCCCCGGGTCTATCTTCCATCATATTATATTCCTATCTACTTGCTATTTCTATCGTTGTTTATTTTGCAATCTTTATTTTCCAATCTATACAATAAAATACCAAAAATATTTATCTTATTATCTCTATCAGATCTCACTTTTGTAAGTGACCGTGAAGGGATTGACAACCCCTTTATCGCGTTGGTTGTGAGGTTCTTGTTTGTTTGTGCAGGTACTAGGGACTTGCGTGTTACCTCCTACTGGATTGATACCTTGGTTCTCAAAAACTGAGGGAAATACTTACGCTACTTTGCTGCATCACCCTTTCCTCTTCAAGGGAAAACCAACGCATGCTCAAGAGGTAGCATTATTCCAACTAGTAGTGCTGATCATAACACTTCTATTAAGATGCTTAAGGAAGTTATTTTTCCGAGGTTTGGAGTCCCTAGATATTTAATGACTGATGGTGGTTCACATTTTATTCATGGTGCTTTCCGTAAAATGCTTGCTAAGTATGATGTCAACCATGGAATTGCATCTCCATATCATCCTCAGTCTTGTGGTCAATTATAATTAAGCAATAGAGAGCTTAAATTAATTTTTCAAAATAATGTTAATAGATCTAGAAAGAATTGATCCAAGAAACTTGATGATGCATTATGGGCTTATAGAACTGCTTATAAGAATCCTATGGGTATGTCTCCGTATAAAATGGTTTATGGAAAAGCATGTCACCTACCTATTGAAATTAGAACATAAGGCATATTGGTCTATTAAAGAGCTCAACTATGATTTCTATCTTGCTGATGAGAAGAGGTTATTTGACATCAGCTCACTTGATGAATGGAGAACCCAAGCCTATGAGAATGCCAAGTTGTTTAAAGAAAAAGTTAAAATATGGCATGACAAAAGGATACAAAAGTGTGAGTTTAATATAGGTGATCATGTTTTGCTATACAACTCCTGTTTAAGATTTTTTGTAGGAAAGCTTCTCTCTAAATGCGAAGGTCCTTACATTATCGAGGAGGTCTATCGTTCCGGTGCCATAAAAATCAACAACACCGAAGGCACAAATCCGAAGGTGGTAAATGGTCAAATAATCAAACATTACATCTCAGGTACTCCCATAAATGTTGAGACCAATATAATTAATACCGTAACACCGGAGGAGTACATAAGGGATACTTTCCAGAACGTTTCAGACTTCGAAAAGGAATAGGTATATGGTACAGTAAATAAACCGACTCCAAAACGTTTCCAATGATAATTTTTCTCCGTTTTGGAATATTTAAAAAAATTAGGAAAATTAAAAGTAGTCCGGAAGAGACACGAGGCCACCACAAGGGTGGAGGGCGCGCCCTACCCCTCTGGGTGCGCCCCTGTCCTTGTTGCCACCTCGTGTGCCCTTTGAACTCCGTTTTCTTGCACGATACTTCTTATGGTCGGTAAAAAATCATTATATAACCCCCCCCCCCGAAGGTTTTGACCACCGTACCACGACAATATCTCTTGCTCTTTTTTTGAGTTGTTTTTCTGACAGATCTAGATCACCATGACGTCTCCAAGCGCCCCCAAGGACAAGTTTTTGAGAAGGTCATCAACCCCTACCTTGCAGAGGTGTTGCGACACCCTCAAGCCATTGAGTTGCGTGAGGGGGTGCTGCACATCCGCGATGTTGAGGGGCCGAAGAAGACCGGAAGTGTGGAGACAAGACTCGAAGCAATAGGGCAGCAAGTTTTCAAGTGTCAAGGGATGGTGGAACGTGGACTCAGCGGCAATCACATGATGATCGCGGAGTTCACCAACAATCACAAGCTGGATGCCAAGAGCATTAAGGAGGCCATCTTCAAGCTTCATGAGAAAATCGAGCATCTCCAAGCCTAGATCTATGACCTGCAAAACCAAAACCGTGAGTATGAATACAGGTTTAAGAGGATGAGTTCGGCTGTAGATTTGAGGATCTCAGAGACTCGTTCATCTTTCTATGATGGTGAACCTATGCCTTGAAACATGGATGACAAGCCTACTTCATCGACAACTCCTTCATCACCACCTCCGAAGAAAGAGATCTAAATACATGGGTATGGGCACTCCTCTTGGCAACTGCCAAGCTTGGGGGAGGTGCCCCGATATCGTATCACCATCACACCTTTATCTATATCAGTTTTCTTAGTTCAATCCTTTTGGTCATATCTTGATCTAGTAGAATAAAGTTTTTGGTATGATCTAGCCTTGAGTTTTGCTTTATGTTCCCTCTATGTAATCGAGTCCTTGAGATATGTAATAGAGAGTAGTTTTGAGTTGAGGGCTTTGCTTCCTTTCTATGATCTTGAGGAAATTAAATAAAAGAAAGAATAAAAAGAAATAAAAAGATCATATATTGATCTTATGGAGAGTAATGACTTCACATATAAAGAGTATGATGAATAAAAGTTGTTGAGAGTTGACAAACATAGTTTTGGTCATTGTTGCAATTAATAGGAAGTAATAAAGAAAGAGAGGCTTCGCATATAAATATACTATCTTGGACATCTTTTGTAATTGTGAGCACTCATTAAAATATGACATGCTAAAAAGTTGATGTTGGACAAGGAAGAAAACATAATAGGTTATGTTTGAAGGAAATATGCCCTAGAGGCAATAATAAAGTTTTTATTTATATTTCCTTATATCATGATAAATATTTCTTATTCATGCTAGAATTGTATTAACCGGAAACTTGATACATGTGTGGATACATAGACAAAACAAAGTGTCCCTAGTATGCATCTACTTGACTAGCTCGTTAATCAAAGATGGTTAAGTTTCCTAACCATAGACATGTGTTGTCATTTGATGAACAGGATCACATCATTAGAGAATGATGTGATGGACAAGACCCATTCGTTATCTTAGCATATATAATGATCGTTAAGTTTTATTGCTATTGCTTTCTTCATGACTTATACATATTCTTGTAACTATGAGATTATGCAACTCCCGATTACCGGAGGAACACTTAGTGTGCCATCAAACATCACAACGTAATTGTGTGATTATAAAGATGCTCTACAGGTGTCTCCAAAGGTGTTTGTTGGGTTGGCATAGATCGAGATTAGGATTTGTCACTCCGAGTATCAGAGAGGTATCTCTGGGCCCTCTCGGTAATGCACATCACGATAAGCCTTGCAAGAAATGTGATTAATGAGTTAGTTACGGGATGATGCATTACGGAATGAGTAAAGATACTTGCCGGTAACAGGATTGAACTAGGTATGAGGATACGACGATCGAATCTTAGGCAAGTAACATACCGATGACAAAGGGAATAATATATGTTGTTGTTGCAATTTGACCGATAAAGATGTTCGTATAATATGTAGGAACCAATATGAGCATCCATGTTCCGCTGTTGGCTATTGACCGGAGATGTGTCTCGGTCATGTCAACATAGTTCTCGAACCCGTAGAGTCCGCACGCTTAACGTTCAATGACGATTTGTATTATGAGTTATGTGTTTTGGTGACCGAAGTTTGTTAGGAGTCCCGGATGAGATCACAGACATGACGAGGAGTCTCGAAATGGTCGAGAGGTAAAGATTGATATCTTGGACAATAATATTTGGACACCACAATGGTTTCGGAATGGTTCGGGTATTTTTCGGAGTACCGGGAGGTTACCGGAACCCCCCCCCCCCGGGGGGGAAATATTGGGCCTACATGGGCCATAGGGGATAGGGGAGGCAGTCCACAAGGGGTGGCCGCGCCCCCCTCCCATAGGGAGTCCGAATTGGACTAGGGGAGGGGGCGTCCCCCCCCCTTTCCTTCTCCTCTTCCCTCTTCCCTTCCCCCTTTCCCCCTCCATGAGAAGGAAAAGAAGGTTGGGGGCGAATCCTACTAGGACTCCCCTCTCCTTGGCACGCCCCTGGTGGCCGGCCTCCTCCCCTCCTCCTTTATATACATGAGCAGGGCATCCCTTGGAGACACACCAATTGTTCCAAGCCGTGTCGGCGTCTCTCTCCATGGTTTACTCCTCTGGTCATATTCACATAGTGCTTAGGCGAAGCCCTGTGCGGATCACATCACCATCACCGTCACCACGCCGTCGTGCTGACGAAACTCTCGCTCGACCCTCTGCTGAATCAAGAGTTCGAGGGACGTCATCGAGCTGAACGTGTGCTGAACTCGGAGGTGTCGTACATCGGTACTTGATCGTTGGATCGCCAAGGCGTTCGACTACATCAAGCGCGTTAACCTAATGCTTCCGCTTTCTGTCTACGAGGGTACATGGACACACTTTCCTCCTCTCGTTGCTATGCATCTCCTAGATAGATCTTGCGTGAGCGTGGGAATTTTTTTGAAATTGCATGCTACATTCCCCAACAGTGGCATCCGAGCCAGGTCTATGCGTAGATGATATGCACGAGTAGAAAACAAAGAGTTGTGGGCGATAATAGTCATACTGCTTACCACCAACGTCTTATTTTGATTTGGCGGTATTGTTGGATGAAGCGGCATGGACCAACCTTACATGACCACATTCATGAGACCGGTTCCAACGATAGACATGCAACTTGTTTTGCATAAAGGTGGCTGGCGGGTGTCTATTTCTCCAACTTTAGTTGAATTGAATTTGACTACGGCCGGTCCTTGTTGATGGTTAAAACAACACACTTGATGAAAAATCGTTGTGGTTTTGATGCGTAGGTAAGAACGGTTCTTGCTAGAATCCCATAGAAGCCACGTAAAACTTGCAACAACAAAGTAGAGGACGTCTAACTTGTTTTTGCAGGGCATGTTGTGATGTGATATGGTCAAGACATGATGTGATATAAGTTATTGTATGAGATTATCAAGTTTTGTATAAGTTATCGGCAACTGGCAGGAGCCTTATGGTTGTTGCTTTATTGTATGAAATGCAATCGCCATGTAATTGCTTTACTTTATCACTATGCGGTAGCGATAGTTGTAGAAGCAATAGTTGGCGAGAGGACAACAACGCTACGAAGGAGATCAAGGTGTCAAGCCGGTGACGATGAAGATCATGACGGTGCTATGGAGATGGAGATCAAAGGCACAAGATGATGATGGCCATATCATGTCACATATTTTGATTGCATGTGATGTTTATCTTTTATGCATCTTATTTTTCTTTGTACAACGGTAGCATTATAAGATGATCCCTCACTAAATTTCAAGGTATAAGCGTTCTCCCTGAGTATGCGCCGTTGCTACAGTTCATCATGATGAGACACCACGTGATGATCGGGTGTGATAACCTCTACGTTCACATACAACGGGTGTAAGACAGTTTTGCACGTGCAGAATACTCAGGTTAAACTTGACGAGCCTAGCATATACAGATATGGCCTCGGAACTCTGAGACCGAAAGGTCGGACGTGAATCATATAGTAGATATGATCAACATAGAGATATTCACCATTGAAAACTACTCCATCTCATATGATGATCGGACATGGTTTAGTTGATATGGATCACGTGATCATTTAGATGACTAGAGGGATGTCTATCTAAGTGGGAGTTCTTTAGTAATATGATTAATTGAACTTAAATTTATCATGAACTTAGTCCTAATAGTTTTTGCATATCTAGATTAATGGCCCGCGCTATCGTTCCCTTGAATTTTAGTGCGTTCCTAGAGAAAGCTAAGTTGAAAGATGATGGTAGCAACTACACGGACTTGGTCCGTAACTTGAGGATTATCCACATTGCTGCATAGAAGAATTACGTCCTGGAAGCACCGCTAGGTACAAGGCCTGCTGCAGGACCAACTCAGGATGTTATGAACGCCTGGCAAGCTAAAGCTGATGACTCCTCGATAGTTCAGTGTGTCATGCTTTCGACTTAGAATCGGGACTTCAAAGATGCTTTGAACGTCATGCGGCATATGAGATGTTCCCAGATTTAAAGTTAATATTTCAAGCAAATGCCCGAGTTGCGAGATATGAAGTCTCCAACAAGTTCTATAGCTACAAGATGGAGGAGAACAGTTCTATCAGTGAACACATACTCAGAATGTCTGGGTACCATAACCACCTGACTCAGCTGGGAGTTAATTTTCCAGATTATAGTGTTATTGACAGAGTTCTTCAATCACTGGCACCAAGCTATAAAGGCTTTGTGATGAACTATAATATGCAAGGGATGGAAAAGACAATTTCCAAGATCTTCGCAATGCTCAAGGCTGCGGGGGTAGAAATCAAGAAGGAGCATCAAGTGTTGATGGTTAAAAAGACCACTAGCTTTAAGAAAAAGGGCAAAGGGAAGAAGGGGAACTTCAAGAAGAATAACAAGCAAGTTGCTGCTCCCAGGAAGAAGCCCAAGTCTGGACCTAAGCCCGAACCTGAGTGCTTCTACTGCAAAGGGACTGGTCACTGGAAGTGGAACTGCCCCAAGTATTTGGCGGATAAGAAGGATGGCAAAGTGAAAGGTATATTTGATATACATGTTATTGATGTGTAACTTACTAATGCTCGTAGTAGCGCCTGGGTATTTGATACTGGCTCTGTTGCTCATATTTGCAACTCGAAACAGGGGCTACAGATTAATCGAATATTGGCTAAGGACGAGGTGACGATGCGCGTCAGAAATGGTTCCAAGGTCGACGTGATCACCGTCGGCACGCTACCTCTACATCTACCTTCAGGATTAGTTTTAGACCTGAATAATGGTTATTTGGTGTCAGCGTTGAGCATGAACATTATATCTGGATCTTGTTTGATGCGAGACGGTTATTCATTTAAATCAGAGAATAATGGTTGTCCTATTTATATGAGTAATATCTTTTATGGTCTTCTCTCTAAAATTGCAGTCATGGTAAGATCTTGGTTTATTCAAACTGCAAGGACTCCCAAGCACATGTATTAACTAGAATATAGATAATAGAAGTCTAATCCACAAATCTTTTTCTGCTCCTTTTCTACCCAATTAGTTTACGTTTGTTCTAATTAAAAAAAAGAACAGAATAAGTTTTTTATTTTTTCCGGCCAATCGCTCTTTTGACTTTGGAATACAGCCACCTTTCCCTAGTACGAGAGGACCGGGAAGGACGCACCTCCGGTGTACCAGTTATCGTGCCTATGGTAAACGCTGGGTAGCCAAGTGCGATGCTTTCGGCTACTAGACTTTAGCCATCTAGGGTGCGGCACTCAACCGCTTCGCCTAGCAGCACAACGCTTGTATTGCTCTCCCACAACCCCATTTTCATGGTTTAGGCCGCTCCCATTTCGCACCCTTGATGAGTGGTCTATTTTTATTGAATCTCGATCGTAGTGATACACATATTCATAAAATTGAAGCCAAAAGATGCAAAGTTAATAATGATAGTGCAACTTATTTGTGACACTGCCGTTTAGGTCATATTGGTGTAAAGCGCATGAAGAAACTCCATGCAGATAGGCTTTTGGAATCACTTGATTATGAATCACTTGATGCTTGCAAACCATGCCTCATGGGCAAGATGACTAAAACTCGGTTCTCCGGAACAATGGAGCGAGCCACTGACTTATTGGAAATAATACATACTGATGTATGCGGTCCGATGAGTGTTGAGGCTCGCGGCGGGTCTCGTTATTTTCTAACCTTCACAGATGATTTGAGCAGATATGGGTATATCTACTTAATGAAACATAAGTCTGAAACATTTGAAAAGTTCAAACAATTTCAGAGTGAAGTGGAAAATCATCGTAACAAGAAAATAAAGTTTCTATGATCTGATCGTGGAGGCGAATATTTGAGTTACGAGTTTGGTCTTCATTTGAAACAATGTGGAATAGTTTCGCAACTCACGCCACCTGGAACACCATAGCGTAATGGTGTGTCCGAACATCGTAACCGTACTTTATTAGATATGGTGCGATCTATGGTGTCTCTTACCGATTTACCACTATCGTTTTGGGGTTATGCTTTAGAGACGGATGCATTCACGTTAAATAGGGCACCATCTAAATCTTTTGAGACGACACCATATGAACTATGGTTTGGCAAGAAACCTAAGCTGTCGTTTCTTAAAGTTTGGGGTTGCGATGCTTATGTGAAAAAGCTTCAACCTGATAAGCTCAAACCCAAATCGGAGAAATGCGTCTTCATAGGATACCCAAAGGAAATTGTTGGGTACACCTTCTATCATAGATCCGAAGGCAAGATATTCATTGCTAAGAATGGGTCCTTTCTAGAGAAGGAGTTTCTCTCAAAAGAAGTGAGTGGGAGGAAAGTAGAACTTGATGAGGTAGTTGTACCTTCTCTCGAATTGGAAAGTAGTTCATCATAGAAATCTGTTCCAGTGATGCCTACACCAGTTAGTGAGGAAGTTAATGATGATGATCATGAAACTTCATATCAAGTTACTACCAAACCTCGTAGGTCAAGCAGAGTACGTTCCGCACCAGAGTGGTACGGTAATCCTATTCTGGAAGTCATGTTACTAGACCATGGCGAACCTACGAACTATGAGGAAGCGATGATGAGCCCAGATTCCATGAAATGGGTTGAGGCCATGAAATTTGAGATGGGATCCATGTATGAGAACAAAGTGTGGACTTTGGTTGACTTGCCCGATGATTGGCAAGCCATAGAGAATAAATGGATCTTCAAGAAGAAGACTGACGCTGACGGTAATGTTACTGTCTACAAAGCTCAACTTGTTGCGAAAGGTTTTCGACAAGTTCAAGGAGTTGACTATGATGAGGCCTTCTCACCCGTAGCGATGCTTAAGTCTGTCTGAATCATGTTAGCAATTGCCGCATTTTATGATTATGAAATTTGGCAAATGGATGTCAAAACTGCATTCCTTAATGGATTTCTTAAAGAAGAGTTGTATATGATGCAACCAGAAGGTTTTGTCGATCCTAAAGGTGCTAACAAAGTGTGAAAGCTCCAGCGATCCATTTATGGACTGGTGCAAGCCTCTCGGAGTTGGAATATATGCTTTGGTAGTGTGATCAAAGCATATGGTTTTATACATACTTTTGGAGAAGCCTGTATTTACAAGAAAGTGAGTGGGAGCTCTGTAGCATTTCTAATATTATATGTGGATGACATATTGTTGATTGGAAGTAATACAGAATTTCTGGATAGCATAAAAGGATACTTGAATAAGAATTTTTCAATGAAAGACCTCGGTGAAGTTGCTCACATATTGGGCATCAAGATCTATAGAGATAGATCAAGACGCTTAATTGGACTTTCACAAAGCACATACCTTGATAAAGTTTTGAAGAAGTTCAAAATGGATCAGTCAAAGAAAGGATTCTTGTCTGCGTTACAAGGTGTGAAGTTGAGTCAGACTCAATGCCCGACCACTGCAGAAAATAGAGAGAAAATGAAAGTCATTCCCTATGCCTCGACCATAGGTTCTATCATGTATGCAATGCTGTGTATCAGACCTGATGTGTGCCTTGCTATAAGTTTAGCGGGGAGGTACCAAAGTAATCCAGGAGTGGATCACTGGGCAGCGGTCAAGAACATCCTGAAATACTTGAAAAGGACTAAGGATATGTTTCTCATTTATGGAGGTGAAAAAGAGCTTGTCGTAAATGGTTACGTTAATGCTAGCTTTGACACTGATACGAATGACTCTAAGTCGCAAACCAGATACATATTTATATTGCATGGTGGAGCTATCAGTTGGTGCAGTTCCAAGCAGAGCATCATGGCGGGATCTACGTGTGAAGCGGAGTACATAGCTGCTTCAGAAGCATCAAATGAAGGAGTTCATATCCGATCTAGGTGTAATACCTAGTGCATTGGGTCAAATGAAAATCTTTTGTGACAATACTGGAGCAATTGCCTTAGCGAAGGAATCCAGATTTCACAAGAGAACCAAACACATCAAGAGACGCTTCAATTCCATCTGCGATCAAGTTAAGGAGGGAGACATAGAGATTTGCAAAATACATACGGATTTGAATGTTGCAGACTCGTTGACTAAGCCTCTTCCACGAGCAAAACATGATCAGCACCAAGACTCCATGGGTGTTAGAATCATTACAATGTAATCTAGATTATTGACTCTAGTGCAAGTGGGAGACTGAAGGAAATATGCCCTAGGGGCAATAATAAAGTTGTTATTTATATTTCCTTATATCATGATAAATGTTTATTATTCATGCTAGAATTGTATTAACCGGAAACTTGATACATGTGTGGATACATAGACAAAAGAAAGTGTCCCAAGTATGCCTCTACTTGACTAGCTCATTAATCAAAGATGGTTAAGTTTCCTAACCATAGACATGTGTTGTCATTTGATGAACGAGATCACATCATTAGAGAATGATGTGATGGACAAGACCCATCCGTTAGCTTAGCATAATGATCGTTAAGTTTTATTGCTATTTCTTTCTTCATGACTTATACATATTCCTCTGACTATGAGATTATGCAACTCCCGAATACCGGAGGAACACTTTGTGTGCTATCAAACTCACAACATAACTGGGTGATTATAAAGATGATCTACAGGTGTCTCCGAAGGTATTTGTTGGGTTGGAATAGATCGAGATTATGATTTGTCACTCCGAGTATCGGAGAGGTATCTCTGGGCCCTCTCGGTAATGCACATCACGATAAGCCTTGCAAGCAATGTGACTAATGAGTTAGTTACGGGATGATGCATTGCGGAACGAGTAAAGAGACTTGCTGGTAACGAGATTGAACTAGGTATGAGGATACCGACGATCGAATCTCGGGCAAGTAACATACCGATGAAAAAGGGAATAACGTATGTCGTTATTGCGGTTTGACCGATAAAGATATTCGTAGAATATGTAGGAACCAATATGAGCATCCAGGTTCCGCTGTTGGTTATTGACCGGAGATGTGTCTCGGTCATGTCTACATAGTTCGCGAACCCGTAGGGTCCGCACGCTTAATGTGCAATGACAATTTGTATTATGAGTTATGTGTTTTGGTGACCGAAGTTTGTTTGGAGTCCAGGATGAGAGCACGGACATGACGAGGAGTCTCGAAATGGTCGAGAGGTAAAGATTGATATATTGGACGATGGTATTCGGACACCGGAATGGTTTTGGAATGGTTCGGGTATTTTTCGGAGTATCGGGAGGTTACCGGAACCCCCCCCCCCCCCCGAGGGGGGGGATATTGGGCCTACATGGGTCATAGGGGAGAGGGGAGGCAGTCCACAAGGGGTGGTCGCGCCCCCTCCCATAGGGAGTCCGAATTGGACTAGGGGAGGGGCACGCCCCCCCTTCCTTCTCCTCTTCCCTCTCCCTTCCCCCTTTCCCCCTCCATGATAAGGAAAAGAAGGGGGCGAATCCTACTAGGACTTGGAGTCCTAGTAGGACTCCCTTCTCCTTGGCGCGCCCCTGGTGGCCGGCCTCCTCCCCTCCTCCTTTATATACGTGGGCAGGGCACCCCTTGGAGACACACCAATTGTTCCAAGACGTGTATGGAGTCTCTCTCCACGGTTTATTCCTCCGGTCATATTCACGTAGTGCTTAGGCGAAGCCCTGTGCGGATCACATCACCATAACCGTCACCACGCTGTCGTGCTGACAAAACTCTCCCTCGACCCTCTGCTGGATCAAGAGTTCAAGGGACATCATCGAGCTGAACGTGTGCTGAACTCGGAGGTGTCGTACGTTCGATACTTGATCGGTTGGATCGTGAAGATGTTCGACTACATCAACCATGTTAACCTAACGCTTCTGCTTTCAGTCTACGAGGGTACGTGGACACACTCTCCCCCTCTCATTGCTATGTATCTCCTAGATAGATCTTGCGTGAGCGTAGGAATTTTTTGAAATTGCATGCTACGTTACCCAACAATGTTTTCTTATATCTGAATAGAAGTTATATTGGCATGGATCATCCAACATGTTGAGCTTGCCTTTCCCTCTCATGCTAGCCAAATTCTTTGCACCAAGTAGAGATACTACTTGTGCTTCCAAACATCCCTTAAACCCAGTTTTGCCATGAGAGTCCACCATACCTACCTATGGATTGAGTAAGATCCTTCAAGTAAGTTGTCATCAGTGCAAGCAATAAAAATTGCTCTCTAAATATGCATGATCTATTAGTGTGAAGAAAATAAGCTTTATACGAACTTGTGATATGGAAGAAATAAAAGAGACGAACTGCATAATAAAGGTCCTTATCACAAGCGGCAATATAAAGTGACACTCTTTTGCTTTAAGATTTTGTGCATCCATCCATAAAAGCGCATGACAACCTCTGCTTCCCTCTGTGAAGGGCCTATCTTGTACTTTTATCTTCTATCCTTATACAAGAGTCATGGTGATCATCACCTTTCCTTTTTACACTTTTTCCTTTGGCAAGCACTATTTGTTGGAGAGATCCGGATATATATCCACTCGGATGTAGGTTTTCATAAAGTATTATTGTTGGTGTTACCCTTGAGGTAAAATGTTGGGAGGCGAAACTATAAGCCCCTATCTTTCTCTGTGTCCGATTGAAGCTTTGGACCCATAAATATCGCGTGAGTGATACCAATTGTGAAAGACTAAATGATAGTTGAGTATGTGGACTTGCTAAAAAGCTCTTATATTGACTCTTTCCGATGTTATGATAAATTGCAATTGCTTCAATGACTGAGATCATAGTTTCTTAGTTTTCAATGTAGTTTTTGATTCATACTTTACTTTGTGAACAAATTGTTACTTTAGCATAAGAAATTATATGGCATTATATGTTGTTGTTCTAAAGATGATCATGATGTCCTCATGTCTGTATTTTATTTTATCGACACCTCTATCTCTAAATATGTGGACATATTTTTCGATTTCGGCTTTCGCTTGAGGACAAGCGAGGTCTAAGCTTGGTGGAGTTGATACGTCCATTTTGCATCATGCTTTTATATTGATATTTATTGCATTATGGGCTGTTACTACACATTATATCACAATACTTATGCCTATTCTCTATTATTTTATAAGGTTTACATGAAGAGGGAGAATGCCGGCAGCTGGAATTCTGGACTAGAAAAGGAGAAAACATTAGAGACCTATTCTGCGCAACTCCAAAGTCCTGAAACTTCAACGAGCATGTTTTTGGAATATAAAAAAATATTGGGCGAAGAAAGTACCAGAGGGGGTCCACCAGCCAGCCACAAGGCTGGAGGGCGCGCCCACCGTCCTTGTGGGCCCCCTAGAAGGTCTCCGGTGTCCATCTTTGTCTATATGCTGTGTTTTGACCTGAAAAAAATCATAAGGAAGCTTTCGGGACGAAGCGCCGCCGTCTCGAGGCGGAACCTGGGCAAAACCAATATAGGGCTCCGACGGAGTTGTTCTGTCGGGGAAACATCCCTCCGGGAGGGGGAAACCGAAGCCATCGTCATCACCAATGATCCTCTCATTGAGAGGGGGTCAATCTCCATCAACATATTCACTAGCACCATCTCCTCTCAAACCCTAGTTCATCTCTTGTATTCGATCTTGGTCTCAAACCCTAAGATTGGTACCTGTGGGTTGCTAGTAGTGTTGATTACTCCTTGTAGTTGATGCTAGTTGGTTTATTCGGTGGAAGATTATATTTTCATGTCCTTAATGATAATTAATACTCCTTTGATCTTGATCATAAATATGTTTTGTCAGTAGTTACGTTTGTTCCTGAGGACATGGGAGAAGTCTTGTTATAAGTAATCATGTGAATTTGGTATTCGTTCGATATTTTGATGAGATGTATGTTGTCTCTCCTCTAGTGGTGTTATGTGAATGTCGACTACATGACACTTCACCATTATTTGTGCCTAGGGGAAGGCATTGGGAAGTAATAAGTAGATGATGGGTTGCTAGAGTGACAGAAGCTTAAACCCTAGTTTATGCATTGCTTCGTAAGGGGCTGATTTGGATCCATATGTTTCATACTATGGTTAGGTTTACCTTAATTATTCTTTCATAGTTGCAGATGCTTGAGAGAGGTGTTAATCATAAGTGGGAGGCTTGTCCAAGAAAGGGCAGCACCCAAGAACTGGTCCACCCATATATAAAATTATAAAGTAACGAACGCTAATCATATGAGCATGATGAAAAGGAAAATCCTACACTTACGGGAATACTGCTATGGACTGACTTCACGGAGGGATGTGTCCTTGTATCAACCATAAATTATTTCACCCTTGATTTTTACTGACCCCACCTCCTGATTTTAACTCGGCCATGTCAGCCTGTAACCCTCTTTCCGTAAGACATGGCTTGTAGATGTAGCAAAGCTCCGATGAAAACTAGCTTGACAGTAATTCCCATGTGTCCTCGGGAGCGCTTTGCATTATGTAAGAGTTCGTCCAGGCTTGTCCTTTGCTAAAAAAATGATTGGGTCACCTTGCTGCACCTTGTTTACTTTTATTACTTGTTACTCGTTACGATTTGCCTTATCATAAAACTATCTGTCACTGATAATTTCAGTGCTTGCAGAGAATACCTTGCTGAAAACCACTTTTCATTTCCTTCTGCTCCTCGTTGGGTTCGACACTCTTACTTATCGAAAGGACTATGATAGACCCCCTATACTTGTGGGTCATCAGAACATACTACCAAGACTCGTGAGAACAATTCATCAGATTGTAAGAAGATGAAGGGGGCCAGATTGCAAAAAAAAGATGAAGGGGACCAAATTCGGAATCTTTGTTTTATTTTTGACTCATTGTCTCTTATATGAAACTTATGTCCATGTTGTAAATTTGGAGGCAAACTTTAACATGTACACAATACATATACCTACTTGTCATTTTGTGGTTCATATTTGAACTAAATCCAAGGATTGCATCCAAAAACTCATGATTCTAATTAATTAGAGCTAATTCTTTTTAAGCGAGTCTATAGACTATATTTTCGCACACGCATGTAAGTTTTTCAAAATAGTAACTTATTTGAGTTGTATTTACAATTTAATTTCCTCAGATGGCTTACAGTTTCACTGAAATTTATTTATTTAAATTTTATGGAACATATTTTATTTATCTATGAAGGGGTGAATGCTCCATCGAGGGGTGGAGTTTGGTATCATCTCAATACACCATGTCATCATATGAATATAGTCTCAACCCATGGAAACAACCTACCTCATAGATAGATACAACAAGGTTGAATGGTTATCTTTTCTTGTCCTGGTAAAGACTTAGCATTTAAAACATTTTACAGCTTATATGCGGCTAATTAGTCCAAAATCGAATGGAACTTAAGACAACATTAGAACATTTTAAGTTTCTATTTCTATTTCGAGAATTAAATTGAAAGATAGGCGCATGCAGCCTCTAGACAGGTAACGTTCATATTTTTTATTTTGCTTTTTACTATTATTTCACATACACATGTACTTTTTTCCAAAATAAGCTCATAAGTTTTTCATAGGTTACTATAATTTACTTGCTCGCATGTCTTTTAGTTTATCTAGTTTTATTTGAAAACTGAAATTCATTTATCTCCATGAAAGGGTGAATGCTCCCACGTGGGGTAGAGTTGGCCATCTCAGTAACCCCCAAGCCCGAGTTCATTCTACCATTATAGCTCCAACCCATCAAAATGACAAAATTGGTAAGTGTGTGTAAGAAGTTTGATGTTCTTGCGTAGACTTATTTGCTATTCTAAAAGTTATGTAAAAGGCACATTTAGACTCATAATCGATAAATTATGTGGCCTTTGAGGGAAAAAATAACATAGAAAACTTGGTTTCGATAGAACATTTATCTCTTGGCGGTTTTTAAACCAAACTCAAGGATCTATGTGCAAATATCCTCTTTATATCATCATAATATGCAATTTTGGAATTTCTATTGAGCAAGTTTTTTTGTGTATGGTTTCGTATAGACATGCGTAAATTGCCCAAAATAAGCCCACACAGTACTAGTATACTTATTCTACTTTCTCATATATCTTCCACGTAAAATGATCAAAGATTATTAATATATTTTGGAACCATTATTACGTGTAGGGATGAACTACCTGTCAAGGGGTGGAGTGGGCAATCCTATCAAGCAGCAGGAGAAGTCTACCAGGATTGTCTCAAACAATGAAAAAATATAGGTATGGGGGCATGTTTATTTGAGTATGATTCCATATAGGCTAGTGTAAATTTCCCAAAATAAGTCCACATTATAATAATGTAACTTATTAATTTACTTTCTCACATGTCTTCCTTGTAAACTAAGAATAAATTGTTAATATATTTTAGAACTCATTTTTTACATAGGAGTGAATTACCCATCAATGGGTGGAGTGGGAAATCCTATCAACACACAGTATAATTCTACTAGGATAGTTTCAAACTATGAAAACAATACAAGCATGGGTATGTAAGTCTTTACCCCCCCCCCCCCCCCCCCCTCCGCGAGCGGCCACATGTCTCATGGTTAACCATGTCCATGATGACTAATCATCAATCTAAAATCAATTTTCCTAGGTCAATGAGGTAATGTCCTCCGGGTAGCCATGAGGAGTGACTCAAGTTCAATGAAGAAAGACGCATGCAGGTGCCGATGTTGGCCCTACATCAAGTGCAAATAAACGCATATATGTGTCTCGCATGAATAATTCACTCCTATGTACGAACTCCTCACATGCATGTGCATAGTGAGCGTCATTTGTCAGTAATTTATACATGTAAGCATATCACGTAAGCATGCATTAATGATGTATACTTGGTAAATGAAATATCTATATAAAGGTGTTATTTGCACATATTATGTATTTAATATTTTTATGTTATTAGTACTTATTTTCTTTTTGGGCAAATTATTTTTGGATATTTCAAGAGAAACCTACAATTCATTTTTGTTTAGGCTACACCTAGTTCTACAGAAGACGTTGGGGAGTGAAATCTATGCTAGACGGCACCTTGGGGTTTCATCCTAGTGAACCAATAATCCTTGTTCACTTGTCTCTTTAAACCGGAATCCTTAGCGATTGCTATATCTCGTCTACTACAAGTTGGAAGTTGCACTCACATATACGTGCCGACTCACAGGCCACAGCCCAGAGCGCAAAATTTTCCCTTTTCCTATTTTGGGTAGACCCATCGGTTTTTCGGCTATATGGCAGTTCGTCTATCCGCTAACTACCCATGCACGTATTTTCGTTGTTGCTTTTATTCCCTTTCCTCCTTGCTTTCCCCTTTTTCTTTTCCATTTTCCTTTTCTCATTTTTCCATTTGTATTTCAGTTACTCGTGTTTCCTTTTTTTTTTCTTATCATTTACCTATTTTGCTTCCCCCCTTTGGCTTATTTCTTATTCTTCTTTCTTTTGGTTCTTTTTAGCATGTATTTAAAAAATGTTTATAGTGTGTTCTCAAAAATATTGGCCATGTATTTAAATATTTCATGGTTATGTTTTTTGAGGAAGATATTTCATGGTTATTTCAGAAATGTTCAACGTAAGGTTACAAAATGTTCACCATGTATTAAAAGACATACATCGTGTACTAAATCGTATTAATTGTGAAATATTCATTGTGTGTTTCAAAAAAAATTCGCGTTGGGCATTTTAAAATGTGTTCATCACTTATTTGAAATATATTCAGAGCATATTTCAAAAATATAGAAAATGTTCATTGTGTATTTAGAAAAGGTATATCGTATATTTCAAAAAATTCATTGCGTATTTGAAAAAATTAGAAAGCATTAAAAATAGAAATATACATAGCAGGTTTTAAGCAGTTTTATTAAGTGCTATGTTCTTTTTATACAACTCATTCAGTTTCCCCTTGTGGATATTTTTTGTCTGTTGTTTCTTTTTATATTTACATCTCATTTTCTATCTTTTTTGTTTTTTCATTCCTTTTTTTATGTTTCCTTTTTTTTCCTTTCATGTTTCCCAATTTTTTATTTTTTTGTGGTTTCTGTTTCTTAAGTGCAGCAATACTTGAAAATTTGAAAATGTGCATAATGTTTGTAAATGAACATTATTTCTTAATACATGAAAACGTTTTGAAAATAGATAAAAAAAATAAACATGATTTTGGTAGAATGTGCCAGCCCTTTCTTAAAAATACATGAACTGAAATGCATAAACATTAATTTATTACACATTTTCGCAAAAATAATATTTTTTAATGGTAAGTTATTATTTATTTTAAGATAAATTATATTTTACCGTAAATTCAAACATTTCTTTAAAATATGAAAACATTTTTTATATTACATAATCATAACATTTTTTTTGACATATGTGAACATTTTCCAGAATAATATGAATATTTTCCATGTCACATAAAATAAAATAAAATGTGTGAACATCTTACATTTATATATAACTCTTGAAATATTTCTTCTAAGAAATAATTTTGAAAACTTTTACGCACATGCTGGAACTTTTAGGCTTTTATTGACTATAGTACCAAATGGGACAAAAATTACAAAGCAAGGACGCAAGTTCGGCGACAAAGGGTGTTTGTCGATGAACGTCGTTTGCGTGCCTGTCCAGAAGAAAAATAAAACGAAAGGAAAGAAAGAAAAGAAAATAGAAATAGAAGATAAATAAACAGAAAAGGGAAAAATGAGTGAAAAGAAAAAAAAACAAGAAAAAGGGAAAGAAGCAAAACAAAAAAAGAACATGAAAAAAAAACTCTTCAGGAGACCAAAACTGAAAACAAAACGGACGGAACCTCTAGAAGGTTCCCAAAACTGAGATCGCAGCAACCATTAACGGGCCGACCCATATCCTGTTGCTCGCTCCTGAAGCCTCTACAGCTTGACGCGCTGTGCGTCAAATAGGAATTTCCGCTCCTATTGGTCGCACATTGCTCAAATAGGGACCGTGTCGTATTGGCGGCCGGAAATGGACTGGCCCATTGGCATAGAAGCGAAGCGAGTTAAGCGCAACAACGTGACGCCAAGAATCCCCAAAAAGATCCCCCCCCCACCCCCCCCCCCCCCCCTCCCCCCGCCCAAAAAAAGAATCCAAAAAAGAGAGCGACTTGAGATGATGGCTACTGGTGATTAATGTGTGGCACAAATCTTTAAGAACAGACAACATCAATAGATTTGAATCATTTCTTGAGTTTGTTTAAACATTTCTTGGAAATTGTGAAGAATTTTGAAGTGCTGATTTTTTTTGAAACCTCAAACAACTTTTGACATCCCAACATTTAAAAATAATGTACACAACTTTTGTAATTTCAAACACTTTTCCAAAAATACAAACATTTTTTGAGAAATTGAACAAGTTTTGAAATTATAAACATTTTTATAAAATGTAATTAATTTTTGGAAATTCCGAACAATTTTGGATATCCCAACATTTTCCAAAAAAGCGAAGAAAATTCGAAAAAAAGAACAATGTTTTAAAATGTGAACGATTTCTCAAAAAGAAAAAAAATCAATTTATTGTGGTTTTGGCAAATTAGGAATAACAAATTATGAATCTTGTTTGGAAAATGCAAATATTTTTTGAATTTGTGGACAAAATTTGGAACCGGGAATATCTTTTCCAAACAAAAGTTTCAAAAACATGAATATTGTTTAAAAACTCCTTTTTAAATTTGTAAATTTCTGAAAAAAATAAAAAAAGGTAGAGGAAAAACCAAAAATGTAAAAAACATGGTTTCCAAAAAAACTGAAGTACTTTTTTGAAGCATGGTTTAATACAGTTTAGGTGCTCCTATTTTTTCCAATTTGTTTTGTGAAAATCAATCAACTTGACATCTAGTTTTGAAGATGACGATGCGAGAAACACAATGTTGAAAATGGTTCTTGATTTGGTAGCATGGTTTGAGGTGTTAATCATTTAAAAAATAGAATCTAACAAAAAATCACAAAATAAAACCAGCCATCTTTCCCTGCGCGTGGAAAGAAATTCGCCAAAACTCTCCCTTATTGCTACAAGTGACGCACATAAGCTGCGCCACTTGTCATCAACATATAAGGTGGGAGTGACTTTCATAAGGGGTACACCTTAACTAGTGATTTCGATATTTTTCGTTGTTTTCAACCAACCCACAATGCACTGAGCCTACCCTAATACAGTCACTTCTATTTATGAAAAATATAGTAAATAAAATGTCATTTTATTCCTAAAGGAAGTATGCTGTATAATTAAAAAATAATACCCCGAGTGTTAAAAAATGGTCATATGTTTAAAACTTTCTATTTTGGAAAATGTTTGATCATTTAAAAATAATGTCATGTGTGCTAAAAAATGCCCATAAGCGAAAACAGTACACTTCAAAAAAACCAGGTGCTAGAAAGAATTTCAATTCACTTTTATGGAAAATGGTCATATACATAAAGAATTTTTATGTCCTAGAAAAAATATGCATACCCTTTAGAGAAAAAATGTTCGTGCATTTCCCCAAAAAACAAGCCCACAAACAAATACAAAAAGGAGAAAACATATAATAACATGAAATAAAACAAACATAAAAGAAAAATGAAGAATAACATACATAAAATATAATACTGACAAAACCAAAAAAATAAAACCAGACATAAAAGGGGAAAAGCAAAGGAAAAATATCGGTTTTAAGTCTGAGAATTCTCCGCTTGCACCGTGCCAAGGAAATAGAGGAAATCACTAGCTTGTTGTATCACTTGCAAAAGTTACCCTCAATCTCTTCCGGTGGCGATAAATGAAATACATCCTCCATAAAGAAATATAAAAGCGTTTAGATCACTAGTTTAGTGATCTATATGCTCTTATATTTCTTTACAGAGAGAGTACTTCTTAAATCGAGCATTCAAATTATGAATTACTAGTCATCCACCCGTGCATCTGCACGGGCTAGTAATTGTAAGTAATAGAACAACTTTCATTCACCCTAAAATGAGAAACTACAAAAAGTAATATAATGTTAAAAAATTACAAAATTGTGGTTCAATATATGTAATATCTTTTATTTATGTGCCTAAGATACGCATTTTATTCCATTTGGTTCAAAATAGTTGCAAGAGGCTTCAAGGAATCTTAGTAAGTATAAGGACATATGCTCCAAATTAGAACTAAATCCTTATCACTTATAAAGAAAAAATTGTATGTGAGTAAATTATGAGTAAGAGGAAGTATAAACATGGCTAAGCAGGCATTATTTTGTTTTTTTATGTCTATGAATGGAACACATCGAAAGTGATGTTTGAATTTAGTAGTGTATACACTACAAAACGAATTTAAATTGTATATTTCTTCATCAATAGTAATTTACTATTTTTTGTGGCTTAAAATAGTGTCTCCAATTCAGATGGTTGGAAAACACACGTGAAAAGTTTATCATCATTTAAGTTATTTCAACTTGGCAAACTTGTATTTTCCACTTAAATATTATTTTATTATTTTTTCTACTTAGTGCATCTTGCATGTATGAAGTTCTATCCATCCGAACCTATTACGTATCTATTTTCAACTGCATGAAGGAAGTCCACCTGTTTTACAGTTATAGTGCCTCCAAGGTTTAGGGACGCCCAGAACGCATACACACGTATATGTTTTTTCAATTTGACACACACGTACATGTATTCTGAGCTTGAAGTCCATGCACGTGCAGTTGATATTGATCTACACTGGCATCAGCTGAGAGTAGGAACGTCAGGCAATAGAATCACCATGGATGATGGCGAGCTGCAGATTCTAGTTTAGTTTTTTTTCAATTGGCCTACTCGTTGTGATAAGGGGAATATCAAATGTATGTACATATTTTTTCTGTTTGACCAGAAGGCTGCACGTTGCGGCTCGAGGCAGTCCAAGCCTCCAAGGTTTGACGGAGTGACCATATTTTCTTTAATAAGGAATATAATACGGAGTGAAAAGTCTATAAACTGTCTACATAGAAGATATCTCTAAAAAGGGAAACTATAGTATGACTCGTAGCTGCCAAGGACTCTAATTATTGTAGCCATACGGAAGAGATCTTTTAAAATGGGTAACTCTATTATGACTTTTAGTCGTCTAGGACTCTAAACTTTCCGCAAGTCGAACTCTCTAATTTTTTCTTAATCTAAGAAGTACAGTTAAAATCGAACGGTTATTATTGTTAGATTAATGTGGAGGCTCTAATGGTGCCTCCAATTAGTAATTATAAGATTTTCACCGTTGCATTCTACGCTTTCAAAACTAGATCCGATACTTTTTTACAAATTTTACTAGACGAAACTTGTACTCCCAACTTTAATAAACTCATACTTCACAAAATAACATACTTGTACCTTGTACTCCCCAAGACAACATACTTGTAATCCCCATGAGTAGTGTACTCCCCGTGCAGTCCAATATGTATCCCATGATGCAAACTTGTACTCCTGCACGCGTTAGCAAGTAATCCTCGTCCTATACAACTTGTACTCCCTGATGCAAACTGTTGATGCTCAAAAGTGGCACAATCATAAAAGTAGCTTAAGCTATGTGAAGATTAATTCAAACTTATGATTGGAAGTCACCTTCGGATGGCTCTCTTCAAGAAGATTATGAAGACGGTCAAAACCGGAACTCGGATGTAAAAGTTATGGCAATTTCATAGATGCCCTTGTTGACATCAGATTAAGAAATGGCCTGAAACATAATTAAGATGGCCTTTGACGGAAAAGTGTTCAATATCAAAGTTGTTCGTCTCGTCGAAATGTTTGGTTTTGAAAAACGTCTTAATCCAAAGTCGTATGCAACCTATGAAGCCAAAACAAGGTCAAGGATAGGAACTGCAGAGTCACTTCGAACCGACGGAGTTGACTTGACTCAATGAGACCGATTTGATGTCATAAAAATCGGCAATTCCAAGTGAAACCACTTGGAAATTCCGAGTTCGATACAGAAGATTACAGAAAGTTGGCCACGTCCACTCGGTGAGACCGAGCGAAACCACTTGGAGGCGCCGAGTTGTTCCTGAAAAAATTCAAAGATTCCTGTCCAAGTTAGGTTAGGGTTTTTGATGTTTTGGATGAAATTTATAGTTTTTTTTCTTATAGGGAAGTCCAACTGCCTCATAAATAGATGAGAGCCAACGGCATGGAGGTTACTCGG
The DNA here is from genome assembly GCF_056163025.1 of Triticum urartu. NCBI lineage: Eukaryota > Viridiplantae > Streptophyta > Magnoliopsida > Poales > Poaceae > Triticum > Triticum urartu. The sequence continues at coordinate 473,588,660 of NC_141879.1, forward strand.
TCAGCAAAGAGTCGCAAAGCAGCATGTGCAGGGGCGAGGGCTTGCCTGTCGGCGAGCCAGCACATGCCCAAGTCTCTAGCTGGCCCACGGATTGGGTCAGGGCCCGGGAAGGTGGGTCACAGTATTCGTCCAAAGCCTGCGGGCCAGTTATTCACAATGTCAGCGGCGTGCGACCGGGCACAAGCGGCGCGACTGATGGGTGTGACCCGAGGATATGGTGCCAATCTCGGCAAGGCGGCGGCCCGCCACGGCGATGCCGACGACCGCAACAGCCACGCAGGGAGCGTGCATGATGTGAGTCAGCCGTGCCATTCCCGGAGTTACGCGGGAAGTTGTGTCACCGGGCCCAGGCGTCCGGCGGGAGGGAGCCTGCCTCAGGCGCAGCCCCATCGGAGCAAGCCGACGGCGGTGGCAGGGCAGGAGAGGGCAGCCTGTGTGATGCCCTCGATTCAATCGTACACTAATCATACACGCAAATGTGTATGATCAAGATCAGGGACTCACGAGAATATATCACAACACAACTCCACAAATGGAAATAATACAAGCATTATATTACAAGCCAGGGGCCTTGAGGGCTCGAATACATAAGCTCGAAACAAGTCAGCGGAAGCAACAATATCTGAGTACATACATAAGTTAAACAAGACTGCCTTAAGAAGGCCAGCACAAAAGCATCAACGATCAAAGAGGAAAGGCTCTTGCCTGGGACCTCCTAACTACTCCTGGGCATCGACGGTTTCCACGTAGTAGTAGACTCCGGTAGCGGCATCTGATAACCCACAAGTATAGGGGACCGCAACAGTTTTTGAGGGTAGAGTATTTAACCCAAATTTATTGATTCGAAACAAGGGGAGCCAAAAGATATTCTCAAGTATTAATAGTTGAGTTGTCAATTCAACCACACCTAGAAACTTAATATCTGCAGCAAAGTGTTTAGTAGCAAAGTAATATGATAGTAGTGGTAATGGTAGCAAAGTAATATTTTTGGGTTATATAGTGATTGTAACAGTAACAACAGAAAAGTAAATAAGCGAAGAATAATATATGAAAAGCTCGTAGGCATTGGATCGGTGATGGAGAATTATGTCGGATGCGATTGATCATGCAACAGTTATAACATAGGGTGACACAGAACTAGCTCTAGTTCATCAATGTAATGTAGGCATGTATTCCGAATATAGTCATACATGCTTATGGAAAAGAACTTGCATGACATCTTTTGTCCTACCCTCCCGTGGCAGCGAGGTCCTATTGGAAACTAAGGGATATTATGGCCTCCTTTTAATAGAGTACCAGACCAAAGCATTAACACATAGTGAAAGCACAAGTGCTCCCTGGGTGATTTTGGTAATTAATGTCAACATATCTCTTGTTGGACTAATGCTTCTACCTAGTATGTTTCAGATAAGTTCAACAATGGAGTGGCATGGACTAGAGGATGTGGAACCCCTTCAAGATGCTGAGGACAAAGAATTGGCTCAAGCTCAAAGCACAAGACTCTACATTTTTTATTTTAGTGATCCAAGATCACATTGAGTCCATTGGAAAGCCAATACTTTTAAGAGGGGGTGAGGTGTTGCTTAATGGCTTGCTTGCTCAAAGTGCTTAGTGACATGCTCCACAACCCTCAACTACTTTCTCACATCCAAATATGTCCCAAACCAAAAGTCAAACTCGGCCCCACCGATTTGATCTATTCGGCGCCACCGAGTTCACTTGACATAAGCCACCGCTAGAAACCCTAATCAATTCAGTCTCACCGATAGGATCTCGGTCTCACCGAGATGGGCTTGCAAACTCTTTGTTGACTATTACATAAATTTCGGTCTCACCGAAATATGAAATCGGCCCCATCGAGTTTGCCTGGCCAACTCTCTGTTTGGCTTATTACCAAAATCGGTTCCACCGAGTTTGTGTAATCGGTCCAACCGAGATGAGGCTTTACCCTAACCCTAGCACATCGGTCCCACCGAGTTGATCAAGTCGGTCCCACCGAAAATCCTAATGGTCACATTATGAACTAAATCGGTCTGACCGAGTTTCACGATTCGGTCCCACCGAGTTTGGTAAATTGTGTGTAATGGTTAGATTTTGTGTGGAGGCTATATATACCCTTCCACCCACTCTTCATTCGTGGAGAGAGCCATCAGAACATGCGTACACTTCCAACATACATTTTCTGAGAGAGAACCACCTACACTTGTGTTGAGGTCAAGATAAATCTTGATCTCTAGCCTTCCCCAAGTTGCTTTCCACTCAAATCATCTTTCCACCAAATCCTATCCTATGAGAGAGAGTTGAGTGTCGGTGAGACTATCATTTGAAGCACAAGAGGAAGGAGTTCATCATCAACACACCATTTGTTATCTCTTGGAGAGTGGTGTCTCCTAGATTGGTTAGGTGTCACTTGGGAGCCTCCGTCAAGATTGTGGAGTTGAACCAAGGAGTTTGTAAGGGGAAGGAGATAGCCTACTTCGTGAAGATCTACCCTAGTGAGGCAAGTCCTTCGTGGGGGACGACCATGGTGGGATAGACAAGGTTGCTTCTTCGTGGACCCTTCATGGGTGGATCCCTCCATGGACTCGCGCAACCGTTACCCTTCGTGGGTTGAAGTCTCCGTCAACGTGGATGTACAATAGCACCACCTATCGGAACCACGCCAAAAATCTCTGTGTCTCCAATTATGTTTGCACACTCCAAATCCCATCCCTTTACATTCTTGCAACTTGCAGGCTTTACTTTCCGCTACTCATATACTCTTGTCATGCTTGCTTGATATGTATTATAAATGTGTGAACTTGTGCTAAAACTCCACTTCAACCTAAAGAAATTAAAAACTGCAACTTTTATTGCTAAGAGTCTATTCACCCACCTCTAGACACTTCTTCTCGATCCTTTTAATTGGTATCAGAGCATTGATCTCCATTGCTTTGGTTTAAACACCTTTGGAGGAAGATGGATGAGTCTACATTGGGGAGTCTTAGACATAGAGTGCATATTCTTGATGGAGAGTTCTTCCATGAGTGAAACATGAGATGCTTGAGATTTTCAATGAATATCATTTGAACAAGTACATTACTAGCCCTTGTGCACCTCATATTGACCCTCTGCATCCCACACTCGATGAAGATCTTGACATGATTCACAATCTTAGAACTATCAATCCTATCATTAGAGGATTGCCCAAAAATTTAATTGCTAGCTTACCTACTCTTAAGTGTGCCTACACTATATGGAGATTTTTTGAGGAACGATTCCCAAATTATTCCTTCAAAAATCTAGACAAAATTCTCCATAAGTCTATTGCCTTGAGTAAGATGAGGACTAGTGATCTTAAGTTTGATGGTTGTCTATTTGAGCTTCGTGATCTCATGCGTGCCAAAGGAGATGTTGGAATTATTAGCAATATCATTTCCGAAGTCACTAGAATTCATAGAGATGAACATTGTTACGATCATACTTCTAATGAATCACTCTCTCTAGGAATTGATCCACCACACGACGATGTTGAACATGGATACTATGATGAGGATGATGATAGTGACTATGATCTTGATGATGCAATGAGACACTTTGGTCTTATGGCTAATATTCGTGGCTACATGGCCGGAGGAAAGGAATGGGTCCTTGATAGTGGATGTACTGATCATATGACTGGAGACAAAGATATGTTTCGTGAGCTTGCTAAAAATGACGGCCCTCAAAAGTATGTCACTTTCAGTGATAACTCAAAGGGTAAGGTGGTTGGCCTTGGTAAGGTGGCCATCTCACATGATAGCTCCATACAAAGTGTTATGCTCGTTGAATCGCTTGGCTACAATTTACTTTCCGTATCTAGACTTGCTGACTTTGGTTTTAACGTCCTATTTACCGAAGTAGATTGCCAAGTGTTTCGTAGAGATAATCATAAAATGGTCTTTACCGGTATACGTAGAGGTGATCTTTACATTGTTGATTTCACTAGAAAAGCTCAACCTAGAACTTGCTTAATTGCTAAATCTTCTAACGGCCGGTTGTGGCATAGAAGGCTAGGTCATGTGGGCATGCGAAATCTTGATAAGCTTATTAAAGGTGATCATATCCTTGGAGTAAAAGATGTTATATTTGACAAGGATAGACTTTGTAGCGCTTGTCAAGCAGGAAAACAAGTTGGAAGAAGTCACCCCGTGAAGAACATCATGACCACGAGAAGACCACTCGAGCTACTTCACATGGATCTCTTTGGTCCCAATGCCTACAAGAGTCTCGGTGGTAACTCATCTGGTCTAGTCATAGTCGATGATTCTTCAAGATTTACGTGGGTGTTCTTTCTTGATGATAAATCGCAGGTCCAAAAGATTTTCAAAAACTTCGCTAGGAAGGCCCAAAATCAATTTGAAGTGAAGATCAAGAAGGTTCGGAGCGACAATGGAACGGAGTTCAAGAACGCAAATGCGGATACCTTCCTGGACGAAGAAGGGATTTCACATGAGTTCTCGGCTATGTACACGCCTCAACAAAATGGAGTTGTTGAGAGGAAGAACGGGACTCTTATTGAGATGGCAAGAACGATGCTTGATGAGTACAAGACTCCAAAACACTTTTGGGCGGAAGCGATTGAGACAGCTTGTCATGCAACAAATCGCTTGTATCTTCACAAGGTACTCGGCAAGACGGCATACGAGATCCTCACCGGCAACAAACCCCAAGTTGGATACTTTCGAGTAATCGGCTCAAAGTGCTACATTCTTGATAAGCATCGTCGTTCTAAATTTGCTCCTATGTAGCATCCCAAATTTTCAATTTGAAATGTTATACATAGGTCATTCATGCATATCATATTTTAATTGCATTTCTTTTTGTGGTCCTCGAAATCCTAAGCAACTCAAGGACCCTCGGAGAGAGTTGGGGATTTCCCCTCGTTCTCATATTTGAGTTTTAATAAATATTGAAACAAGGATCACTTTGGGTTTTAATTATTTTTCTCTCTGAAAATATTTCACATCAAAATATATGACAGGAGATAATATGACTTCTCCAAAATAAATGAAATGTTGGAGGAAAAATATTAAAATCAATTTGTATTTATATTCGGGCTTTTATCGCTATTTTATTTGAATTAGGAAAAATATGCGTTTTTCAAAATTGCATTAGAGTCCTAAATAAATGTTCACCTTGTCCGGTAGATTTTTAGAGGACGGGAAAAATTTATTTCAGGATTTTTGGAGTCCGTTTAGTATTTTTTTCTTCGTTTTTCTGCGCGGAATTATTTAAAAAAAGGGCCATTTGCATTTCTGTCCCTAACTCGAACCACCTAATCAGATATACCCCTAATTCGAAAGCTTGCTCAAATTTTCCCCTCCGCCGTTAGGTGCCCTTATAGAAATGCCCTTTTGCGCCGTTACCGTACGGTCAAACAGCTTTGACCGTCCTGAAAAAATAGCAAAAAAAATCTAAATTTTTTTGAGATCGAAGATACTCATGTGCCCAAGGTGTGTGCAAATTCTCGTGCTATTTGGACATTCCAGGAGCTCGTGGCGAGGAAAACAGTAAATCTGCACGCTTGTGAACAATAAATTTGAAATAAAATAGCAAAAAAATTTAAAAAATATGAAATTTTTTGGCATCAAAGGGGCTTGGGTGCACAAGGTGCTTGCAAGTTTTTGTGATCAAATGACATGCGAGGAGCTCTAGTAAGAAAAAACAAAATAGTCATTGTTTCCCAATTTTTTTCCCGAGCCAAATTTTGTTTTTTTCTCCACAAGCCCCTCCAATGTCCAAACACAACAAAAATTTGCACGCAGCTTGCAGACCCGAGCCTCTTTGATGCTAAAAAATTTCATATTTTTTTTGAATTTTCTTACTATTTTTTTGAATTTACTGTTCACAGGCTTACATATTTATTGTTTTTCCTCTGACACGAGCTCTTGGACTGTACGAACAGCACAAAACTTTGCATGCACCTTGCGAACCTGAGTATCTTTGATCCCACAAATTTTTAGATTTTTTAGAATTTTTTTGCTATTTTTTCAGGATGGTCAAAGCCCTTTGACCGGCTTTGACCGAATGGTAACGGCACAGAAGGGTATTTCTATAAGTGCACCTAACGGCGGAGGGGCAAATTTGAGCAGGCTTTGAAATTAGGGGTAAATCTGAGAGTGGGCGCAAATTAGGGGCATAGATGTAAATGTCCCTTAAAAAAAGTCAACCGACCTAGCCGGGCCGTGCCCGACTAGGACTCGCCCGGCCGGCCTTTATAACCAGCGCCCCCGACCCCCGCAGCCCACCAGCCCGTCTCGCCGCCGAAACCCTAACCCTAACCCGCCGTCGCCGCCGCCGTCAGCGCCACCGCCGCCGGACTTCGCCACCGCCCGTGCCGCCCACTGCCCCTCCGCCGGACGCCGTCGCCGCCGCCCGCCACCGATTCGGCCGCCCGCAGAGTTGCTCGCCGCCGCCGCCAGACTTCCGCCGGAGCCACCGCCGCCCCGTTCCGAGGTACCAGCCGCCGCCTCCGGTTTTTGCTGGAAAATCGTACGGTGGTTTTTTTAGAACCCACGATTATTTTCTTTTAGATCAGAATATTTTTTTCGGTTTAGTTACTTAGCGAACGCCCGTTCGTACGTCTGTTTTAACGAACGGTTTTCACCCATTAACCGCAGGCAGCGAACATTCGTTCGTTAGCCTGTTCGTCAGTTTTCTTTTTCTAGGGTTTTTCCGCAATTATTTTCGATCGCGATTTCTACCCTGTTTTTCGTTTTACTTTATCTTTTCGCTCGTTTATCGGAATCAGGCGATTCAAGCGCCTAGATCTTCATCTTGAAGCCCTCTTTCTGTTTAACCAACTTGAACAAGATTTTGGTACTGTAAAATTTCACTTCAGTCCAGATTAGTAATCGGTTCTTATTTCTTTCGCAGTTTGAGTTTCGTTGCTCCGTTTGGTTTGATTCTTTTTGCAAACCGGAGTTCTTCAGTTGAACTTTCCGGTTAGGTCTTCTTATTCGAGATTTACCCATGCATATTTGCTTGATTGATTATGTATGCTATTGTTTGTTTGCGATAGAACACCCGTAGTGCGAAGCGTGCTACTATGAGTCTTTAGGATTTGCAGATCGTCAGCAAGGAAAGTAACACTTTGATCATACCCTTTTATCACCCAGTTTTTATGCATTAGTTTCAACCTTCACACATTGCATGAGTAGGATCTCTTAACATGTGGGTCTGGGAAGTAGATAATGAGGTAGAACCTATTACCTGTTTTATTATCAAACCCTTGGGAGTTACTTCTATGTTATGCTTATATTGCCATGCTATGCTCGTAGACGTGGTTTGGGTTTGAGTGTATCCATGACAGATGTGAGTTGTTAATTAATGGTTCAACTTAAGGTGGCAACTTTAATACACATCTGGGTGGATTGCTTGTGGGCACCTGGAGAATCCAGTGTTGTCCTAGGATATCCCGGAGTACCCGTGTGATCATCCTACGGTCCGCCACCTAGGCTCAAAGGGATCATAAGACTATTCATGCTAGAAACTTCTGTGTGCAGCCACAAGCCACTATGGGCTCTGGCATAGTTGAGTAGGTTGCGTGAGTTCTTGAAGAGGTGGACTAGCAGATGTAGGGGATTGTAGGTGTACCAGTCCGCCCGGAGTAGAGAGCAAATGCTTCTGAAAGATTGTGTCTTGGTCATCCTTTTCTCAAACACCATGCAGTGCGAGAAATACAACGGAGGAGATCGAGTCTTGTGGGGAAAAGTGCGCAAACCTCTACAGAGTGTATAAACTAATCATGGTTAGATGTGTCCCTGGTTATGGACATCTTGAGTATCTGGCTCTTGGATTGTCATATGGATCTCATCACTCTAAAATTAATTTGTTGGGTTGATAATTACTTTTAATTGGGATTGAGTTGGAGGAACCTTCTCAATATTGTTCAACTACCATGATAAAATATATTCCTTTGTTGAAGGGAAAAATTGGCTTTTCATAAAACATATTAACCATACAGCCTTCACCAGCCAGATATGCATGTAGTGATAGTATTTATCTGTTCATTACTCTCATGTGTTACATTGCCAGCATATTCCATGTGCTGACCCATTTTCGGGCTGCAACATATCATGTTGCAGACTTTTCAGACGAGGAGTAAGGTGCGATAGGTCTTTTGTCATGCACTCAGCTATGCTGTTGGAGTTGATGGACTCACTTTATCTTCCAAGCCTTCCACTGTTATCGTATTAGATGGCCTTAAGCCATATTTATTGTAATAAGTTCTCTCTTGAGACATTCGATGTAATAAGTGTGTGATTGCCACTCTGTTATAAATCCTTCGAGTACTGTGTGTGTCAGCATTACCAATCCAGGGATGACACTGAAGCACAGAGACTTGACCGTTTGAGGTCGGGTCGCTACATCCTAATCTCATGAAGGTTTTCTACTTGGTTATGGCTCAAACTCTCACACTTATCATGTCTACAACAATTTCACCCGAAAGGTTGAAGAGACGGTAGATGTGAAGTTTGATGAATCTAACGGCTCTAAAGGTTGAAGAGACGGAATACCAAGCTTCACCGGGAACTATACCGCCACTTTACCAGAAGAGGAGCGATGGATGATTCGAGTTCAAGTTCCAGGAAGGACGTTCACGCTAGTCACTAAACCCATAGAGTTTTCCTTTGATGCACTCACCTGGAGTCTAGGCAAGAGTATGGCAGCCCACATTGCTATAGGACGTATTGGAGAAGTCTACAAACAGGAGCTGAAGGACACTATCTACCAGATATGTGGGCGCCGAAATGAGCAATGGGAGATGATCAACACCAGGAAGGACAGGTCCATTGCAGCATTCATCCAGGAATTAAACCACCACATTTGTCGCCAGGAGAACCAGATGTGCGCAAGCATGATAGATTTGAAGAAGGCGATGATCAGGATCACGGAGCTAGAATAAGAGCTTAAGTCTACACGCGATGGATATGAGGAGGAAATGATGATACTTGTGGAGAGGAATGACGACATGACCAGGAAGCTAGGAGTTTTTATGGGAGACCCCGCGCCAGGAGGAGAAGACGACGAACCCAAGGAGATTCATTCTGAAGACTACATCATCATAAACCACACCGATTCCGACCCGGAAAGTAGTGATGATGACTATGAAGACGAAGCTGGAGCGGATATCATGGAGTCTTCCACTGATCAAAATTTCTAGTAGACCACCAATACTATTAGTAGTACCCCCATGTAAATATTAGTAGTCCGAGCACTGTAACGATAGTTAGACCGATTGTATGTCCTTGCCTGATTGATTGAGTGATATGATATAATTGTGTTTGTCTCATGTGCCTATGGGTAGTGCTTTCTCATCAAACCTCATTCTATTCTAATCTCTTCCCTCTAAACCCATCAGATGCCTCCGAAACGTGACCTGATACGTCTCCAACGTATCTATAATTTTTGATTGCTCCATGATATTATATCATCTATTTTGGATGTTAATGGGCTTTATTTTACACTTTTATATCATTTTTGGGACTAACCTACTAACCGGAGGCCCGACCCAAATTGCTGTTTTTTGCCTATTTTAGGGTTTCGAAGAAAAGGAATATCAAACGGAGTCCAAACGGAATGAAACCTTCGGGAACGTGATTTTCTCAACAAACGTGATCCAGGAGACTTGGAGTGGCCGTCAAGAAACAAGGCAGGAAGGCACGAGGCAGGGGGCGCGCCTACCCTCCTGGGCGCGCCCTCCATCCTCATGGGCTCTCCGTTGCTCCACCAACGTACTTCTTCCTCCTATATATATCCACGTACCCCCCAAACATCCAGGAGCACCACGATAACCTAATTCCACCGCCGCAACCTTCTGTACTCGAGAGATCCCATCTCGGGGCCTTTTCCGCAGCTCCGCTAGAGGGGGCATTGATCATGGAGGGCCTCTACATCAACTCCATGGTCTCTCCGGTGATGTGTGAGTAGTTTACTTCAGACCTACGGGTCCATATTTATTAGCTAGATGGCTTCTTCTCTCTATTTGGATCTCAATAAAAAGTTCTCCTCGATTCTCTTGGAGATCTATTCGATGTAATCTTCTTTTGCGGTGTGTTTGTCGAGATCCGGTGAATTGTGGGTTTATAATCCAGATTATCTATGAACAATATTTGATTCTCCTCTGAATTCTTTTATGTATGATTGGTTTATCTTTGCAAGTCTCTTCGAATTATCAGTTTGGTTTGGCCTACTAGATTGATCTTTCTTGCAATGGGAGAAGTGCTTAGCTTTGGGTTCAATCTTGCAGTGCTCGATCCCAGTGACAGAAAGGGAACCGACACGTATTGTATTGTTGCCATCAAGGATAAAAATATGGGGTTTATATCATATTGCATGAGTTTATCCCTCTACATCATGTCATCTTCCGTAAAGCATTACCCCGTTCTTATGAACTTAATACTCTAGATGCATGCTAGATATCGGTCGATGTGTGGAGTAATAGTAGTAGATGCAGAATCGTTTCGGTCTACTTGTCTCGGACGTGATTCCTATATACATGATCATACCTACATATTCTCATAACTATGCTCAATTCTATCAATTTCTCGACAGTAATTCGTTTACCCCACAGTAATACTTATGCTCTTGAGAGAAGCCACAAGTGAAACCAATGGCCCCCGGGTCTATCTTTCATCATATTAATCTTCCAATACTTAGTTATTTCCTTTACAGTTTATTTTACTTTGCATCTTTATTTCTCTTTATCATAAAAATACCAAAAATATTATCTTATCATATCTATCAGATCTCACTCTCGTGAGTGACCGAGAAGGGCTTGACAACACCTTTATCGCATTGGTTGCGAGGTTCTTATTTGTTTGTGTAGGTGCGTGGGACTTGAGCGTGATCTCCCACTGGATTGATACCTTGGTTCTCTAAAACTGAGGGAAATACTTACGCTACTTTTCTACATCACCCTTTCCTCTTCAAGGGAAAACCAACACAGTGCTCAAGAGGTAGCAAGAAGGATTTCTAGCGCCGTTGCTGGGGAGATTAGCGCCAAGTCAAGTCAAGATTTGACTCCCACAACGAGTCATTTCAGGCGCCATTACCAAGTCAAAATATACCAAGTACCCATCACAAACTCTTATCCCTCACATTACATTATTTGCCATTTGCCTCTCGTTTTCCTCTCCCCCACTTCACCCTTGCCGTTTTATTCGGCCTCTCTCTCCGTCCCCTTCTCTTTCCCTATTTGCCTCTTTTTGCCCGTTTCTTGTTTGCTTGTGTGTTGGATTGCTTGTTTGTCACGATGGCTCAAGATAATACTAAATTGTGTGACTTTGTCAATACCAACAACAATGATTTTCTTAGGACTCCGATTGCTCCTCTTACCGATGCTGAATCTTGTGAAATTAATGCTGCTTTGTTGAATCTTGTCATGAAAGATCAATTCTCCGGCCTTCCTAGTGAAGATGTCGCTAACCATCTAAACAACTTTGTTGATTTGTGTGATATGCAAAAGAAGAAAGATGTGGATAACGATATTGTTAAATTGAAACTATTTCTGTTTTCCCTTAGAGATCGTGCTAAAGCTTGGTTTTCGTCTTTGCCTCAAAATAGTATTGATTCATGGAATAAGTGCAAAGATGCTTTTATCTCTAAGTATTTTCCTCCCGCTAAGATCATCTCTCTTAGAAACGATATTATGAATTTTAAGCAACTAGATCGTGAACATGTTGCACAATCTTGGAAGAGGATGAAAATAATGATACATGATTGCCCTACACATGGTTTGAATCTTTGGATGATTATACAAAACTTTTATGCCGGATTGAATTTTGCTTCTAGAAATCTTTTAGATTCGGCTGCGGGAGGCACTTGTATGGAAATCACTTTAGGAGAAGCTCTCCTAGATAATATTATGGTTAATTATTCTCAGTGGCACACCGAAAGATCTACTAATAAAAAAGTGCATGCAATTGAAGAGATTAATGTTTTGAGTGGAAAGATGGATGAACTTATGAAATTGTTTGCTAATAAGAGTGCTCCTACTGATCCTAATGATATTCCTTTGTCTACCTTGATTGAGAATAATAATGAATCTATGGATGTGAATTTTGTTGGTAGGAACAATTTTGGTAATAACGCGTATAGAGGTAATTTTAATTCTAGGCCGTTTCTAGTAATTCCTCTAATAATTATGGTAATTCCTACAACAATTCCTATGGGAATTATAATAAGATGCCCTCTGATTTTGAATCTAATATTAAAGAATTTATTACTTCGCAAAAGAGTTTCAATTCTTTGATTGAAGAAAAATTGCTTAAGACTGATGAGTTGGCTAGGAACGTTGATATAATTTCGCTTGGTGTTGATTATTTGAAACTTAGATCTATTCCACCTAAGCATGATATCAATGAGTCTCTCAAAGCCATGAGAATTTCCATTGATGAGTGCAAATAAAGAACCGCTAGGATGCGTGCTAAGAAAGATTGCTTTATAAAAGTGTGTTCTTCTAGTTTTCATGATAATAAAGATGAAGATCTAAAAGTTATTGATGTGTCTCATATTAAATATTTGTTTTTCAATATGAATCTTGATAATTATGGGGCTGAAGATGAGCCACCTTTACCTAGAAGGCATTCCAAAAATTCAAAGTATTTAGATCTTGATGCTAAAATTGTTAAAAGTGGGATTGAAGAGGTCAAAACTTTAAATATCAATGAACCCACTATTTTGGATTTTAAGGAATTTAATTATGATAATTGCTCTTTGATAGATTGTACTTCCTTGTTGCAATCCGTGCTAAATTCTCCTCATGCTTATAGTCAAAATAAAGCTTTTACTAAACATATCGTTGATGCTTTGATGCAATCTTATGAAGAAAAACTTGAGTTGGAAGTTCCTACCCCTAGAAAACTTTATGATGAATGGGAACCTACAGTAAAAATTAAAATTAAAGATCATGAGTGCTATGCTTTGTGTGATTTGGGTGCTAGTGTTTCCACGTTTCCAAAAACTTTGTGTGATTTGCTAGGTTTCCGCGATTTTGATGATTGTTCTTTAAACTTGCACCTTGCGGATTCCACTATTAAGAAACCTATGGGAAGAATTAATGATGTTCTTATTGTTTCAAATAGTAACTATGTGCCCGTAGATTTCATTGTTCTTGATATAGATTGCAATCCTTCATGTCCTATTATTCTTGGTAGACCTTTCCTTAGAACGATTGGTGCAATTATTGATATGAAGGAAGGGAATATTAGATTCCAATTTCCGTTAAGGAAAGGCATGAAACACTTCCCTAGAAAGAAAATTAAATTTCCATACGAATCTATTATGAGAGCCACTTATGGATTGCCTACCAAAGATGGCAATACCTAGATCTATCTTCGCTTTTATGCCTAGCTAGGGGCGTTAAACGATAGCGCTTATTGGGAGGCAACCCAATTTTATTTTTATTCCTTGCTTTTTGCTCCTATTTAGTAATAAATAATTTATCTAGCCTCTGTTTTGGTTGTGTTTTTTGTGTTTAATTAGTGTTTGTGCCAAGTAGAACCGTTGGGAAGACTTGGGGGAAAGTCTTATTGATCTTGCTGTAAAAAACAGGAACTTTAGCGCTCACGATAATTGCTGCCATTTTTATATGAAAGGTGATATTTAGTTAATTCTTTTTGAAGATGATTAATAGATAAATTCCTCACGTCCAGGAATTTATTTCAGAATTTTTGGGGTTCCAGAACTTGCGTTAGCTACAGATGACTACAGACTGTTCCATTTTTGACAGATTCTGTTTTTCTTGTGTTGTTTGCTTATTTTGATGAATCTATGGCTAGTAAAAGAGTTTATAAACCATATAGAAGTTGCAATACAGTAGGTTTAACACCAATATAAATAAATAATGAGTTCATTACAGTAGCTTGAAGTGGTGTTTTGTTTTCTTTCGCTAACGGAGCTCACGAGATTTTCTAGTTTGAGTTTTGTGTTGTGAAGTTTTCAAGTTTTGGGTAAAGATTTAATGGATTATGGAACAAAGAGTGACAATAGCCTAAGCTTAGGGATTCCCATGGCACCCCAAGGTAAAATTCAAGGACACCAAAAAGCCTAAGGTTGGGGATGCCCCGGAAGGCATCCCCTCTTTCGTCTTCGTCTATCGGTAACTTTACTTGGAGCTATATTTTTATTCACCACACATGATATGTGTTTTGCTTGGAGCGTCTTGTATGATTTTAGTCTTTGCTTTTTTAGTTTACCACAATCATCCTTGCTTTACACACCTTTTGAGAGAGACTCACATGATTTGAAATTTATTAGAATACTCTATGTGCTTCACTTATATCTTTTGAGCTATATAGTTTTTGCTCTAGTGCTTCACATATATTTTTTAGAGCACGGTGGTGGATTTGTTTTATAGAAACTATTGTTCTCTCATTCTTCACTTATATTATTTTGAGAGTCCTTTAGAACAACATGGCAATAATAAAAAAAATCCATATAAGTGCATTGAATACTATGAAAAGTTTGATACTTGATAATTGTTTTGAGATATGGAGATGGTGATATTAGAGTCATGCTAGTTGAGTAGTTGTGAATTTGAGAAATACTTGTGTTGAATTTTGTGATTCCCGTATCATGCACGTATGGTGAACCATTATGTGATGAAGTCGGAGCATGATTTATTTATTGATTGTCTTCCTTATGAGTGGCGATCGGGGACGAGCGATGGTCTTTTCCTACCAATCTATCCCCCTAGGAGCATGCGCGTAATACTTTGTTTCGATAACTAATAGATTTTTGCAACAAGTATGTGAGTTTTTTATGACTAATGTTGAGTCCATGGATTATACACACTCTCACTCTTCCACCATGGCTAGCCTCTCTAGTATCGCGCAACTTTCGCCGGTACCATAAACCCACCATATACCTTCCTCAAAACAACCACCATACCTACCTATTATGGCATTTCCATAGCCATTCCGAGATATATTGCCATGCAACTTTCCACCATTCCGTTATTATGACACGCTTCATCATTGTCATATTGCTTGCATGATAATGTAGTTGACATCGTATTTGTGGCAAAGCCACCATTTATAATTCTTTCATACATGTCACTCATGCATCATTGCACATCCCGGTACACCGCCGGAGGCATTCACATTAAGTCATATTTTGTTCTAAGTATTGAGTTATAATTCTTGAGTTGTAAGTAAATAAAGTGTGATGATCATCATTATTAGAGCATTGTCCCAAGTGAGGAAAGGATGATGGGGACTATGATTCCCCCACAAGTTGGGATGAGACTCCGGACGAAAAAAGGAAAAGAGGCCAAAAAAAGAAAGAAGGCCCAAATAAAAAATGAGAGAAAAAGAGAGAAGGGACAATGTTACTATCCTTTTTCCACACTTGTGCTTCAAAGTATCACCATGTCCTTCATATAGAGAGTCTCCTATGATATCACTTTCATATACTAGTGGGAATTTTTCATTATAGAACTTGGCTTGTATATTCCAATGATGGGCTTCCTCAAAATGCCCTAGGTCTTCGTGAGCAAGCAAGTTGGATGCACACCTACTTAGTTTCTTTTTTTGAGCTTTCATATACTTATAGCTCTAGTGCATCCGTTGCATGGCAATCCCACTTACTCACATTGATATCTATTAATGGGCATCTCCGTAGCCCGTTGATACGCCTAGTTGATGTGAGACTATCTTCTCCTTTTTGTCTTCTCCACAACCACCATTCTATTCCACCATAGTGCTATATCCATGGCTCACGCTCATATATTGCGTGAAGATTTAAGAAGTTTGAGAACATCAAAAGTATGAAACAATTGCTTGGCTTGTCATCGGGGTTGTGCATGATTTAAATATTTTGTGTGGTGAAGATAGAGCATAGCCAGACTATATGATTTTGTAGGGATAACTTTCTTTGGCCATGTTATTTTGAGAAGACATAATTGCTTAGTTAGTATGCTTGAAGTACTATTATTTTTATGTCAATATTAACCTCTTATCCTGAAGCTTTCGGATCTGAACATTCATGCCACAGTAAAGAAAAATTACATTGAGAAATATGTTAAAAAGCATTCCACATCAAAAATTCTTCTTTTATCATTTACCTACTCGAGGACGAGCAGGAATTAAGCTTGGGGATGCTCGATATGTCTCCAACGTATCTATAATTTTTGATTGCTCCATGCTATTATATTATCTATTTTGGATGTTAATGGGCTTTATTTTACACTTTTATATCATTTTTGGGACTAACCTACTAACCGGAGGCCCAGCCCAAATTGCTGTTTTTTGCCTATTCTAGGGTTTCAAAGAAAAGGAATATCAAACGGAGTCCAAAAGGAATGAAACCTTCGGGAACGTGATTTTCTCAACAAACATGATCCAGGAGACTTGGAGTGGCTGTCAAGAAACAATGGAGGAAGGCACGAGGCAGGGGGGCGCGCCTACCCCCCTGGGCGCGCCCTCCACCCTCGTGGGCCCTCCGTTGCTCCACCGACGTACTTCTTCCTCCTATATATATCCACGTACCCCCCAAACATCCAGGAGCACCACGAAAACCTAATTTCACCGCCGCAACCTTCTGTACTCGAGAGATCCCATCTCAGGGCCGTTTCTGGAGCTCCGCTGGAGGGGGCATTGATCATGGAGGGCCTCTACATCAATTCCATGGCCTCTCCGGTGATGTGTGAGTAGTTTACTTCAGACCTACGGGTCCATAGTTATTAGCTAGATGGCTTCTTCTCTCTCTTTGGATCTCAATACAAAGTTCTCATCGATTCTCTTGGAGATCTATTCGATGTAATCTTCTTTTGCGGTGTGTTTGTCAAGATTCGATGAATTGTGGGTTTATAATCCAGATTATCTATGAACAATATTTGATTCTCCTCTGAATTCTTTTATGTATAATTGGTTTATCTTTGCAAGTCTCTTCGAATTATCAGTTTGGTTTGGCCTACTAGATTGATCTTTCTTGCAATGGGAGAAGTGCTTAGCTTTGGGTTCAATCTTGCGGTGCTCGATCCTAGTGACAGAAAGGGAACCGACACGTATTGTATTGTTGCCTTCGAGGATGAAAAGATGGGTTTTATATCATATTGCATGAGTTTATCCCTCTACATCATGTCATCTTCCTTAAAGCATTACTCTGTTCTTATGAACTTAATACTCTAGATGCATGATGGATAGCGGTCGATGTGTGGTGTAATAGTAGTAGATGCAGAATCGTTTCGGTCTACTTGTCTTGGACGTGATGCCTATACACATGATCATACCTAGATATTCTCATAACTATGATCAATTCTATCAATTGCTCGACAGTAATTCGTTTACCCACCGTAATACTTATGCTCTTAAGAGAAGCCACTAGTGAAACCTATGGCCCCGGGGTCTATCTTTCATCATATTAATCTTCCAATACTTAGTTATTTCCTTTACCCTTTATTTTACTTTGCATCTTTATTTATCTTTATCATAAAAATACCAAAAATATTATCTTATCATATCTATCAGATCTCACTCTCGTAAGTGACGAGAAGGGCTTGACAACCCCTTTATCGCATTGGTTGCGAGGTTCTTATTTGTTTGTGTAGGTGCGTGGGACTTGAGCGTGATCTCCTTCTGGATTGATACCTTGGTTCTCAAAAACTGAGGGAAATACTTACGCTACTTTGCTGTATCACCCTTTCCTCTTCAAGGGAAAACCAACACAGTGCTCAAGAGGTAGCATGACCCCGGTTTTGCTTTCCCACCGGAGCTCACTCAGTTGATCCAGCAATAGAATTCCTTGTTGCAGTTTTTAGTTCAGAACCAAGGCAACAACAACAACAACCCACTGCCACCGCCACCAGTTGACAACTTAGCTCATTTTCCGAGGCTGCAGCCACCGGTGTTTTCTAGTAGCACCGAGCCAACAGTTGTTGATGATTGGCTGCATAGGATTGGAAGGGAGTTGACCACCACAGGTTGCACAGATGCTGAGAAGGTGTGTTTTTCCGCACACCAATTGGATGGACCAGCAGCCGTATGGTGGGAGAATTACACAGCCACTTTTCCTATAGCCACTGTCACCTGGGAGCGGCTTCAGTAAGCATTCCGCACAGCCCACGTATCCACTAGAGCTATGAGCATGAAGAAGCGTGAGTTTCGCAACTTACGCCAAGGGAACCGTACTATAGGCCAGTACGTGGAGGAGTTTAGTAAGTTATCCCGCTATGCTCCAGATGATGTGGCCACAGATGCCGTGAAGCAGGAGAAGTTTATGGAAGGGCTGAATGATGAGATGAGTATGCAGTTAATGGTGGCAACATTTAACAACTACCAGGAGTTGGTAGATAAATCTCTCATCATCAAAGGGAAGCAACAGCAGATAGAGAGCCGCAAGAGGAAATATGGACAAGGGGAGTACAATTCAGGAGCTCAGCAGAAGCCTCGCTTTACCCCGAACTCGGGAGGGCTTACCCACAACCATGGAGGCCACACTCACAACGGAGGAAGTTCTCATAATCATATTGGCCCAAGGAATGGGAATCGGAATGGAGCAAGCAACAATTAGAACCGTTCCAATCCAACCACACCCGCCAAGAGGGACCTAAGCCACGTTACTTGTTTCAAGTGCGGGAAGACTGGACATTATGCCATGGAGTGCCCTGAAGCGAAGAACGAAAATGGTAATGGGAGCTCTGGGAAGAAGCCCAACCCATTTAACAAAGGGCAAGTGAACCATGTGAACGTGGAAGAGGTTGAAGACCAAGCAGATGCAGTTATTGGTAAGTTTTTAGTCAAGTCATTTATTGCAATCGTTCTTTTTGATACTGGTGCATCGCATTTATACATATCAAGGGGATTTGTGGATAAGTATAAGTTTCCCACTAGAGTTCTTAAGACACCTATGCTAGTAACCTCACCCAGAGCCGAGTATATGGCAAGCAATGGATGTTTTTAGTTGCCATTAACCATAGGTAGTCATGTTTTCCCCACTGACTTGATAATTCTGGAGTCGCAAGGATTGGATGTGATACTAGGAATGGATTTGCTGTCGATGTATGGAGGAAACATCGATTGCGCCAGTAAGTCAATTCTGCTTACTACCCCGGAGGGAAAAGGATCAAGTATGTATCCAGGCATGCGCCAAGGAGAACCCAAGTACATTCTCTCACGGGAGTTGTTCAGGAGGAAGTGCCTGTTGTAGAGGATTATCCAGATGTATTTCCAGAGGAGTTACCAGGCATGCCACCAGATCGAGACATAGATTTTTTGATAGAGTTGTTGCTAGGCACCGGGCCTATATCAAAGAGACCATACCGGATGCCTGCGAATGATCTGGAGGAGATCAAGAAACAGATTAAAGAGTTATTGGAGAAAGGTTACATCCGACGGAGTTCATCACCATGGGGAGCCCTAGTGCTATTGGTTGAGAAGAAGGATAAATCTCTAAGAATGGTTGTTGATTATCGGGCGTTGAATGAAGTGACAATCAAGAACTAGTACCCACTGCCGATGATCAATGATCTGTTTGACCAGCTACAAGGAGCTAAAGTGTTTTCAAAGATCGACCTACGATCAGGTTACCACCATCTGAAGATTCGAGAAAAGGATATACCTAAGATAGCGTTTACCACAAGGTATGGGCTTTATGAGTATACGGCTATGTCATTTGGATTGACTAATGATACGTCTCCAACGTATCTATAATTTTTGATTGCTCCATGCTATATTATCTACTGTTTTGGACTATATTGGGCTTTATTTTCCACTTTTATATTATTTTTGGGACTAACCTATTAATCGGAGGCCCAACCCAGAATTGCTGTTTTTTGCCTATTTCAGTATTTCGGAGAAACAGAATATCAAACGGAGTCCAAACGGAATAAAACCTTTGGGGACGTGATTTTCTCACCGAACGTGATCCAGGAGACTTGGACCCTACTCCAAGGAGTCAAAGAGGCGGTCACGAGGGTGGGGGGCACGCCCCCTGCCTCGTGGGCCCCTCGGTGCTCCACCGACGTACTCCTTCCTCCTATATATACCTATGTACCCTCAAATGATCAGGACAGGAGCCAAAAACCTAATTCCACCACCGCAACTTTCTGTATACACGAGATCCCATCTTGGGGCCTGTTCTGGAGCTCCTCGGAGAGGGCCGTCATCACGGAGGGCTTCTACATCATCATAGCCCCTCCGATGAAGTGTGAGTAGTTTACCTCAGACCTTCGGGTCCATAGTTAGTAGCTAGATGGCTTCTTCTCTCTTTTTGGATCTCAATACAAAGTTCTCCCCCTCTCTTGTGGAGATCTATTCGATGTAATCTTCTTCTTTTTGCGGTGTGTTTGTTGAGATCGACGAATTGTGGGTTTATGATCAAGTCTATCTATGAATAATATTTGAATCTTCTTTGAATTCTTTTATGTATGATTGGTTATCTTTGCAAGCCTCTTCGAATTATCCATTTGGTTTGGCCAACTAGATTGGTAGTTCTTGCCATGGGAGAAGTGCTTAGCTTGGGTTCGATCTTGCGGTGTCCTTTCCCAGTGACAGAAGGGGCAGCAAGGCGCGTATTGTATCGTAGCCATCGAGGATAACAAGATGGGGTTTATTTCATATTGCATGAATTTATCTCTCTACATCATGTCATCTTGCTTAAGGCATTACTCTGTTTTTAACTTAATACTCTAGATGCATGCTGGATAGCGGTTAATGAGTGGAGTAATAGTAGTAGATGCAGAATCGTTTCGGTCTACTTGTCACGGACGTGATGCCTATATACATGATCATGCCTAGATATTCTCATAACTATGCTCAATTCTGTCAATTGCTCAACAGTAATTTGTTCACCCACCGTAGAATACTTATGCTCTTGAGAGAAGCCACTAGTGAAACCTATGGCCCCCGGGTCTATTCTCATCATAGCAATCTTCATTACTTTAATCTTAATTTGCTTTTTTACTTTGCTTTTACTTTTTACTTTGCATCTTTATACCAAAAATACCAAAAATATTATATCTATCAGATCTCACTCTTGTAAGTGACCGTGAAGGGATTGACAACCCCTAATCGCGTTGGTTGCGAGTAGCTATCGTTTTGTGCAGGTATGAGGGACTTGAGCGTGGCCTCCTACTGGATTGATACCTTGGTTCTCAAAAACTGAGAGAAATACTTACGCTACTCTGCTGCATCATCCCTTCCTCTTCGGGGAAATCCAACACAAGCTCAAGAGGTAGCAAGAAGGATTTCTGGCGCCGTTGCCGGGGAGTCTACGCAAAAAGTCAACATACCAAGTACCCATCACAATCCCGATCTCTCGCATTACATTATTTGCCATTTGCCTCTCGTTTTCCTCTCCCCCACTTCACCCTTGTTGTTTTATTCGTCCTCTCTCTCTCTCTTTCTATCCTCCCTCTCTATTTGCCTCTTTTGCCCATTTGCTCTTGTCTGCTCGTGTGCTAGTTTGTTCGTTTGTCATCATGGCTAGTCTCATATCTTCTCCGTTGTCTCCTGAGAGTGAAGTTCTAAATTTTAAACAAAGGGAGGGAGAAAATCTAAAAGATGCTTGGTATAGAATTTGCAATGCTCAAAATAGATCTACCAGGAAGCAATCTACTTCAGTTCTTCTCCATAATTTTTATGTAGGTGTTAATCCTTGGTATAGATATATCCTCAATACCATTACCGGAGGGAAATTCTTGGGCAGCCATACTTTTGATTCTAATAATGCTATGGTAGATTTATTTGGCTCACCACCTCTTTTGGTTAATGGAACCATGTTAACTTTGGAGCATGTTATACAAAGACTTGAAATTATTGAAAATAAAGTTGCTAGTATTGAATTAATTGAAGATCTAGATAAAAAGATCCACAATCAAATTACTCAATATGGATCTAAGGTAGGAATGACTTTGAAAAATATTAAGGAAAAGGAACCCATAGTTAATGAGAAGATAAATTTAGATTCTACTAGAATTGATAAACTTGAGGGTATCATTACAAACTTGGGAACCGCTTTTTCTTCCATAAAGAATACTCCAAGTCCTCCTACTAAAATTTCCAAGCTTATGTATGTTCCTAAAAATAAGGGTGAATCATCTAGTAAGGAAACTGCGGATCTTAAATCTATAAGTATTCATCCCAATCTTTTTGCTATCATTAAGGAACCAATTGCTACAAATGAATTTTTCGATCCTATGCCTAAAAGTTTGATAATCCCTAGAAATAAAGAAATTCCTAAGGGAAATAGATGCCTCATCGAAGAATTGCCTACCAAAGATGGCAATACCTAGATCTATCCTCGCTTTTATGCCTAGCCAGGGGCGTTAAACGATAGCGCTTGTTGGGAGGCAACCCAATTTTATTTTTATTACTTGATTTTTGCTCCTGTTTAGTAATAAATAATTTATTTAGCCTCTGTTTTGGTTGTGTTTTTTGTGTTTAATTAGTGTTTGTGCCAAGTAGAACCGTTGGGAAGACTTGGGGAAAGTCTTGTTGAACTTGCTGTAAAAAACAGAAACTTTAGCGCTCACGAGAACTGTTGTCATTTTTATTTGGAAAGTGCTATTTAGTTAATTAATTTTGCATATGATTAATAGTTAAATTCCTCACGTCCAGAAATTTATTTTAGAATTTTTGGGGTTCCAGATATTGCGCTAGCTACAGATTACTACAGACTGTTCTGTTTTTGACAGATTCTGTTTTTCGTGTGTTGTTTGCTTATTTTGATGAATCTATGGCTAGTAAAATAGTTTATAATCCATAGAGAAGTTGGAATACAGTAGGTTTAACACCAATATAAATAAATAATGAGTTCATTACAGTACCTTGAAGTGGTCTTTTGTTTTCTTTCGCTAACGGAGCTCACGAGTTTTCTACTTTAAGTTTTGTGTTGTGAAGTTTTCAAGTTTCGGGTGAATTCTTTTGATGGATTATGGAACAAGGAGTAGCAAGAGCCTAAGCTTGGGGATGCACATGGCACACCCAAGATAATCCAAGGACACCAAAAAGTCAAAGCTTGGGGATGCCCCGGAAGGCATCCCCTCTTTCATCCACTTCCATCGGTAATTTACTTGGAGCTATATTTTTATTCACCAACATGATATGTGTTTTTTTGGAGCGTCTTGTATTATTTTTGTCTTTGTCTTTTAATATGCCACAATCATCCTTGATGTACACACTTTTTGAGAGAGCCATACATGAATTAAAATTTGATATAATACTCTATGTGCTTCACTTATATCTTTTGAGCTATGTAGTTTTGCTCTATGTGCTTCACTTATATCTTCTTGAGCTAAGTAATTTTGCTATATGTGCTTCACTTAGATTTTTTTTAGCATAGTGGTGGATTTGTTTTAAATAAACTATTGATCTCTCATTCTTCACTTAAATTATTTTGAGAGTCTTAATAGCATGGTAATTTGCTTAATAATAACACGCTTGGTCAAGATTTGTGAAACTTTCTTTTGAGTGTGTTGAATACTAAGAAAAGTTGGATGCTTGATAATTGTTTTGAGATATGGAGGTAGTAATATCAAAGTCATGCTAGTAGAGTAATTGTGAATTTGAGAAGTGCTTGAGTTAAAGTTTGCAAGTCCCGTACCATGCACGTATGGTAAACGTTATGCAACAAATTTGAAACATGAGGTGTTATTTGATTGTCCTCCTTATGAGTGGCGGTCGGGGACGAGCGATGGTATTTTCCTACCAATCTATCCCCCTAGGAGCATGCGCATAATACTTTTATTTTTGATGGCTTGTAGATTTTTGCAATAAGTATATGAGTTCTTTATGACTAATGTTGAGTCCATGGATTATACGCACTCTCACCCTTCCATCATTGCTAGCCTCTACGGTACCGTGCATTGCCCTTTCTCACATCGAGAGTTGGTGCAAACTTCGCCGGTGCATCCAAACCCCGTGATATGATACGCTCTTTCACACATAAACCTCCTTATATCTTCCTCAAAACAGCCACCATACCTACCTATTATGGCATTTCCATAGCCATTCCGAGATATATTGCCATGCAACTTTCCACCATCCAGTTTATCATGACACATCCATCATTGTCATATTGCTTAGCATGATCATGTAGTTGACATAGTATTTGTGGCAAAGCCACCGTTCATAATTTTTTCATACTTGTCACTCTTGATTCATTGCATATCCCGGTACACCGCCGGAGGCATCCATATAGAGTCATACTTTGTTCTAGTATCGAGTTGTAATCATTGAGTTGTAAATAAATAAAAGTGTGATGATCATCATTTAATAGAGCATTGTCCCAAAAAAAGTCCAAAGAAAAAAAGGAAGGCCCAAAAAAGAAAATAAATAAAAAGGGGCAATGCTACGATTCCTTTTTCCACACTTGTGCTTCAAAGTAGCACCATGTTCTTCATATAGAGGGTCTCTTGAGTTATCACTTTCATATACTAGTGGGAATTTTCATTATAGAACTTGGCTTGTATATTCCAACAATGGGCCTCCTCAAGTGCCCTAGGTCTTCCTGAGCAAGCAAGTTGGATGCACACCCACTTAGTTTCTTTTGTTGAGCTTTCGTACATTTATAGCTCTAGTGCATCCGTTGCATGGCAATCCCTACTGCTTGCATTAACATCAATTGATGGGCATCTCCATAGCCCATTGATTAGCCTCGTTGATGTGAGATGTAGCGACCAGACCTCAAACGGTCCAATCTCTATGCTCAGGTGTCATCCCTGGATCAGTAAGGCTGACACCACACAGTACTTGAAGGATTTATAGCAGAGTAGCAATCACACACTTATTACATCGAGTGTCTCAAAAGAGAACTTATTACAATAAATATGGCTTAAGGCCATCTAATAACGATAACAACGGAAGGCTTGGAAGATAAGTGAGTCCATCAACTCCAACGGCATCACTGAGTATAGAACCATGACCTAAAAGCCCTTAATCGTTGTCTGAAAAGTCTGCAACATTAACGTTGCAGCCCGAAACGGGTCAGCACATGGAATATGCTGGCAAAGTAACACATAGAGATTAATGGAATGAAATAGGCTATTCTATATGCATATTTGGCTGGTGGAAAGCTCTATGGTTACAATTTTGTGTAAAGCCAATTTTTCCCTACTGCAAAGGAATAAATTTTATTTAACTATGATGGTAGTTGTTAAACATTGAGAATGGTTGACAGTATTCTCAATCCTAATTAAGCATCATCATTAAACAAAACCCAACAGAATTAATTTTAGAGTAACATGTTGAGATTCACATGATAATCCAGGTACTAGATACTCAAGATGTCCATAACCGGGGACACGACTAATCATGATTAGTTTATACACTCTACAGAGGTTTGCGCACTTTTCCCCACAAGACTCGATCGCCTCCGTTTGGTTTCTCGCACTACATGGTGTTTGAGAAACGGATGACCGAGACATAGTCTTTCAGAAGCGCCAGCACCTTACGATCGGGTAGACCGTTACACCTACTTTCCCCTACATCTGCTAGTCTACCACTGTAAGAGTTCACACAACTTAATCAACTATGCTAGAGCCCATAATAGCTTGTGGCTACACACGGAAGTTTCTAGCATGAATAATCTCATGATCCCTTTGAGCCTGGGTGACGGTCCAAAAGAAAACAGGCAATCGCTGGAATACCCAGGTGCCTCAATCCACCCAGATGTGTATTTAAGTTGCCACCTTAAATAAACCATTAATTAAGAATCTCACATCTGTCATGGATACACTCACCCAATCCACGTCTACTAGCATAGCATGGCATAATAAGCAAACGTAGAAGTAACTCCCAAAGGTTTAACATGTAATGGGTACTACCTCAACTACTTCCCAACCCACAATTTAATTAGATCCTAATCATGCAATGTGTGAGGATTGATCTAATGCAATAAAACTGGGTAGTGGGAAAACATGATCAAAGTGTTACTTGCCTTGCTGATGATCCGGGAAACCTAGCGATTTGAAGTAGCAAGCGGCGCACTCCGAGTACTCTATCGCAAACAAACAAGCATACAATAAGTACTCAACTAATGCACAGGTAAAACTCAAATAAGAGATCTAACCAGAAAGTTCAACTTAAGAACTCCGGTTGGCAAAAAGAATCAAATCGAACGAAGCAACGAAAGACAAACGACAAAAGAAACATGCTTCGTTTACTATTCTGGATCTAGGGCAATTTTGATAGTGGCAAAAACTTGTTTGAGTTGGTTAAACAGAAAGAGGGTTTCGAGACGAAACTCCAGGCGCTTGAATCGCCTGATTCCGATAAATGAGCGAAAAGTTAGACTAAAACAAAAATTGGATCAGGAATCACGATCACAAAAATCGCGGATTTAATCCGAGAAAAAGGAAAAACGACAAACTATCCTTAAAACGAACGAACGGGCGAACGTTCGCTAATTAAATAAACTGGAAAAACCGATCTATTTAAACAAACCGAACAAAACCGACAGAAAAACCGAACGGTTAAAAAAAACGGCGGCGAGATCTACCTCCGCGGCGGCGGATCCGGCGGCGGCGGAGCGGCGCGAGCTAGGGGCGGCGGCTAGGGTTTCGGGGGCTGGGGCGGTTGGCTGCGGCTCGGGCCCTCGCGGCTTTATAGGCCGGCCGGGCCAAGTGTCCTAGTCGGACACGGCCCGGTTAGGTTGGTTCGTTTTTTTAAATAATTACGCTTGGAAAAAAACAAAAGGAATACTAAACGGACTCCAAAAATCCCGAAATAAATTTTCCCGGCTTCTAAAATCAAGCCGCACAGGATGAACATTTATTTGGGGCCTAAATGCAATTTTGAAAAACACACATTTTTCCCTAATACAAATAAAATAGCAAATAAAACCAAATAAAATCTTATTTGATTTTTTTATTAAATCCTCAATATTTCTTTATTTTGGGAAAGTAATTTTATTCCCTCTCTCATATTTTCGTAATAGAAATAATTGAAGATAAAATAAATAAAATCAAATGATCCTATTTTCAAAATTTGAGATAACTCAAATATGAAAATAACGAAATCCCCAACTCTCTCCAAGGGTCCTCGAGTTGTGTAGAATTTCTAGGATCAACCAGAATGCAACAAGATATGATATGCAATGATGATCTAGTGTATAACATTCGAAATTGAAAATTTGGGATGTTACAAACCTACCCCCCTTAAGATGAATCTCGCCCTCGAGATTCGGGTTGGCTAGAAAATAGGTGAGGGTGGTCCTTCACCAAATCTTCCTCTCGTTCCCAGGTGGCTTCATCCTCCGTGTGGTGGCTCCACTGAACCTTGCAAAACTTGATAACCTTGCTGCGGGTGACTCGACTGGCATACTCTAAAATCTTGACTGGTTTCTCCTCATAGGTCAAATCCCGGTCCAACTGAATTGCTTCCAGTGGTACTGTATCTCTCAGCGGTATATCAGCCATCTCTGCGTGGCACTTCTTCAACTGGGATACGTGGAACACGTCGTGAACTCCTGACAATCCTTCGGGCAATTCCAACTTATAGGCTACTTCTCCCATACACTCCAAAACTTTGTATGGGCCTACAAAACGTGGCGCTAACTTTCCCTTAACTCCAAAGCGCTTAACTCCTCGAAGTGGTGATACTCGAAGATAAACTCGGTCTCCGACTTCGTAAACTGTCTCCTTGCGTTTAGAATCTGCATAACTCTTCTGCCTGGATTGAGCTACCTTGAGCCTATCATGAATCAATTTCACTTTCTGTTCAGACTCCTTTATCAGATCCGGTCCAAACAGCTGGTGGTCTCCAACTTCATCCCAAGACAATGGGGTCCTGCACCTCCTTCCGTACAAGGCTTCGAAAGGGGCCATCTTCAAACTGGTTTGATAGCTGTTGTTGTAAGAGAATTCTGCATACGGCAAATTCTCGTCCCAACTGGATCCGTAATCTAGCGCACAAGCTCTTAGCATATCCTCCAAAATCTGATTGACTCTCTCGGTCTATCCATCTGTCTGTGGGTGGAAAGCTGTGCTAAACTCCAGTCTGGTACCCAAAGTTTCATGCAACTGATTCCAGAACTTTGAGGTAAATTGGGTTCCTCTATCTGATACTATGCTCCTTGGAACTCCATACAGACAAACGATTCTAGTCATGTATATCTTTGCCAACCTTGCACTGGTATAGGTAGTCTTCACTGGAATGAAATGAGCTACCTTTGTCAAACGATCGACTACAACCCATATCGAGTCATATCCTGAACGTGTTCTGGGCAATCCTGCTATAAAATCCATGCCTAGCTTATCCCACTTCCATTCGGGTATCGGCAATGGCTGTAGCAATCCGGCTGGCTTCTGATGCTCTGCCTTTACTCTCTGACATACATCACAAACTGCTACATACTCCGCAATATCCTTCTTCATTCCGGTCCACCAGAAAATATCCTTCAAATCCAAATACATCTTGGTATTTCCTGGGTGAATCGAATACGATGAATCATGGGCCTCTTGTAAAATTAACTTCATGATCTCCGAATCATTTGGTACATAGACACAGTCTTCAAACCATAAGGTATCGTGCTCATCCTCACGAAATCCCTTAGCTTTTCCTTTGCTCATTTTCTCCTTAATAGAAGCAATATCCTTGTCAGTCTTTTGAGCTTCTCCGGTCTTATCCATCAAAGTAGACTGAATCTCCAAAGCTGCTACATAGCCTCTCGGGACTATCTCCAAACATAGGTCACAAAGATTTTCGGCTAACTCCCTTGGTAAATCTCCCGTCATTAGGGTGTTGACATGGCTCTTACGGCTCAACGCGTCAGCTACTATGTTAGCCTTTCCGGGGTGATAATGCAATTTCATATCATAATCCTTGATGAGCTCCAACCATCTCCTTTGTCTGAGGTTCAACTCCTTCTGTGTGAAAATATACTTCAAACTCTTGTGATCCGTGTACACCTCACAATGGTTTCCAATTAGAAAATGTCTCCAAGTCTTCAATGCATGCACTACGGCTGCTAACTCCAAATCATGCATAGCATAATTCTACTCATGGGGCTTAAGCTGTCATGAGGCATATGCAACAACTCTTCCTTCCTGCATCAGCACTGCTCCATGTCCTCGACGTGAAGCGTCACAATACACCTCATAATCCTTGGTCTGATCCGGTAAAATCAACACTGGTGAGGTAACCAAACGTTTCTTCAACTCCTGGAAACTAGCCTCACATTCCTCAGTCCATTTGAACTTGGTATCCTTCTTCAACAACTCCGTCATAGGCTTCGCAATCTTTGAGAAATTCTCAATAAACCTCCGGTAGTATCCTGCGAGTCCAAGAAAACTCCGGATCTCTCCAACTGTTGTTGGGGCTTCCCAATTGGTCACAGTATCAACTTTAGTGGGATCTACTGCTATACCTTCTCCGGATATAACGTGTCTGAGAAATCCAACTTCTTTCAACCAAAACTCACATTTGCTAAATTTGGCATATAATTGATGTTCTCTGAGCTTTCCGAGTACCAAACACAAATGCTCCTTATGCCCCTCTTCATTTTTCAAGTAAACCAGGATATCATCAATGAACACTACGATGAACTTATCCAAGAACTCCATAAACACTTTATTCATCATCTTCATAAAATATGCAGGTGCGTTAGTCAGACCAAACGACATAACGGTATACTCGTACAACCCATACCTGGTGGTAAAAGCCGTCATAGGTATATCCTGTTCTCGAATCTTCAATTGATGGTATCCCGATCGCAGATCAATTTTGGAAAATACCTTAGCTCCTTGCAATCGATCAAACAGATCATTGATCATCGGTAGTGGGTATTTGTTCTTGATGGTTACTTCATTTAATCCTCAATAATCAACAACCATCCTTAACGATCCATCTTTCTTCTCCACTAAAAGTACTGGCGATCCCCAAGGTGAAGAACTTGGGTGAATATATCCTTTATCCAGTAACTCCTTAATCTGCTTCCTAATCTCCACCAAATCTTTTGCGGGCATCCTATATGGTCTCTTTGATATTGGCCCTGTGCCTGGCAAAAGCTCAATCAAAAACTCAATATCTCTATCCGATGGCATGCCTGGCAACTCTTCTGGAAATACATCAGGGAAATCTTTCACCACTGGTACTTCCTCCTGCACAACTCATGTTAAGCAATTTACTTGAGTCCTCTTCGGCACATGCCGGGATACATACTTGATCCTTCTTCCTTCTGGGGTGGTAAGCAAGATCGACTTACTGGCGCAATCGATGTTTCCTCCATACATCGACAACCAATCCATACCCAGAATTACATCCAAACCTTGTGATTCCAATATTATCAAATCCGAGGAAACACATGCCTACCTATACTTAATGGCACTTGAAAACATCCTTGGCTAGCCATATACTCCGCTCCTGGTGAGCTTACTAACATAGGTGTTCTAAGAACTTTGGTGGGCAGGTTATACTTATCCACAAATCCCCTTGATATGTATGAATGCGATGCACCAGTATCAAAAAGAATGAGTGCAGTAAATGACTTAACCAAAAACTTACCAATTACTGCATCCGGCTGCTCTTCAACCTCCTCCACGTTAACGTGGTTCACCTGTCCCCTGTTGAAAGGGTTCGGCTTCTTCCCAGAGCTTCCATTGCCATTACCATTCTGTGATTCAGGACATTCATTGGCATAATGTCCGGTCTTTTGGCACTTAAAACAAGTGACTTGGCTCAGGTCTCTCTTGGCTGGGGTCGATGGGTTGGTGCGGTTCTGGCCGTTGCTTCCTCCATTCCCATTACCATTCTTGGTGCCATTATGATTGTGCGAGTTACCTCCTCCATGGGTATGCTGAAAATGTTCTCCCGGTCTAGGGGTAAAACGTGGCTTCTGCTGAGCTCCTAAATTGTGCTTCCCTTGTCCATACTTCCTCTTGCGATTCTCAAGCTGCTGCTGCTTCCCTTCAATCATGAGAGCACGATCTACCAACTCCTGGTAATTGTTGAAGGTTGCTACCATCAACTGCATGCTCAACTCATCATTCAGTCCTTCCAGAAACTTCTCCTGCTTAGCTGGATCCATAGCAACGTCATCTGGGGCATAACGTGCTAATTTACTAAAGTCCTCCACATACTGGCCAACTGTCCATCCTCCTTGGCGCAAGTTGCGAAACTCTCGCTTCTTCATGGCCATAGCTCCTGCTGAAACATGGGCAGTTCGAAAAGCCTGGTGAAACTGGTCCCACGTGACAGTGTCGACAAGGAAAGTGGCTGTGAAATTCTACCACCATGATGCTGCGGGTCCTTCAAGCTGATGTGCGGCAAACTTCACCTTTTCCGCATCCGTGCATCCCGCCGTGGTCAACTCCCTAGCTGTCTTGCGGAGCCAATCATCTGCTACTATCGGCTCGGTGCTACTGGAAAACACCGGCGGATTCAGCCTAAGAAAACGGGCTAAGTGATCAACATGTGGTGGTGGTGGTGGGTTGTTGTTGTTGTTCCCCTGATTCTGATTCTGGACTAGCAACTGCATCAATGTGTTCTGCTGCTGGATCAACCGAGTGAGCTCCGGTGGGAAGGTAAATCCGGGGTCACGTTTCGGAGGCATATGAGGGTTTAGAAAAGATGAGATTTAAGAATACAGGGGGTCTAAAGGGAAAACACTACCCATATGCACATGAGGCAAAAGCAAACAATTCACTTCATTCAATCAATCATACAAGGGCATACAATCGTTCTAACTATCGCAAAAGTGCTCAGACTACTATATTTACATGGTGAACTACTACTACTAATTTGGTGGTCTACTAGAAATATTCTTCGGTTGCAGACACCATGATATTTGCTCCAGCTTCATCAACATAGTCATCATCGCTATCGTCTGGATCCGAGTCGGTGTCGTCGATGATGATCTAGTCTTCCGGGCGAATCTCCTTGGGTTCTTCGTCTTCTTCTACTGGTGTAGGGCCTCCCATGAATATTCCAATCTTCTTGATCAGATCGTCATTCTTCCCCAATAATACTTCAATTTCCTCTTCATAATCTTCACGTGTAGCCTTGAGTTCTTCCTCCAGTTCCTTGATTCTTGTCCCCGCCTTCTTCAGATCTATCATGTCGGCACACATCTGGTTCTCCTGACATCGAATGTGCTGGTTTAACTCCTGGATAAAAGCTGCAACTGATCTATACTTTCTGGTGCTGATCATCTCCCAGTGCTCATCTCGGCGCCCACAAATCTGGTAGATAGTATCCTTGAGATCATTGCGGTAAACTTCTCCAATGCGTCCCATGGTGATGTGAGATGCCATGCTCTTTCCTAGACTCCAAGTTGGTGCATCAAAAGAAAACTCTATGGGCTCAGTGACTGGCATGAACGTCCTTCCTGGAACTTGAACTTGAATCATCCAGCGCTCTTCTTCAGGTAAAGTGGCGTTCTAGGTTCCGGTGAAGCTTGGTACTCCTATGTTCAGGTATCTAGTGACTTCCTTCGAGTGACGTCCAAAGGGTGTATCTTCATCCGGTTGCATGAACTTGTTCCTTACATCCGCCATCCTAAAAGAGTATAAAAGATGAGAAGTCAGAAAGAGAAGAGACTGAGTAGTGATCTAGGTCTTTAGCTTAGTGGTCGTGTCCTACAGTTAGCGTGTGCTCTGATACCATCTTGTAGCGACCAGACCTCAAACGGTCCAATCTCTGTGCTCAGGTGTCATCCCTGGATCAGTAATGCTGACACCACACAGTACTTGAAGGATTTATAACAGAGTAGCAATCACACACTTATTACATCGAGTGTCTCAAAAGAGAACTTATTACGATAAATATGGCTTAAGGCCATCTAATAACGATAACAGTGGAAGGCTTGGAAGATAAGTGAGTCCATCAACTCCAACGGCATCACTGAGTATAGAACCATGACCTAAAAGCCCTTAATCGTCGTCTGAAAAGTCTACAACATTAACGTTGCAGCCCGAAATGGGTCAGCACATGGAATATGCTGGCAAAGTAACACATAGAGAGTAATGGAATGAAATAGGCTATTCTATATGCATATTTGGCTGGTGGAAAGCTCTATGGTTACAGTTTTGCGTAAAGCCAATTTTTCCCTACTGCAAAGGAATAAATTTTATTTAACTATGATGGTAGTTGTTAAATATTGAGAATGGTTGACAGCATTCTCAATCCTAATTAAGCATCATCATTAAACAAAACCCAACAGAATTAATTTTAGAGTAACATGTTGAGATTCACATGATAATCCAGGTACTAGATACTCAAGATGTCCATAACCGGGGACACGACTAACCATGATTAGTTTATACACTCTACAGAGGTTTGCGCACTTTTCCCCATAAGACTCGATCGCCTCCGTTTGGTTTCTCGCACTACATGGTGTTTGAGAAACGGATGACCGAGACATAGTCTTTCAGAAGCGCTAGCACCTTACGATCGGGTAGACCGTTACACCTACTTTCCCCTACATCTGCTAGTCTACCACTGTAAGAGTTCGCACAACTTAATCAAATATGCTAGAGCCCATAATAGCTTGTGGCTGCACACGGAAGTTTCTAGCATGAATAATCTCATGATCCCTTTGAGCCTGGGTGGCGATCCAAAAGAAAACAGGCAATCGCTGGAATACCCAGGTGCCTCAATCCACCCAGATGTGTATTGAAGTTGCCACCTTAAATAAACCATTAATTAAGAATCTCACATCTGTCATGGATACACTCACCCAATCCACGTCTACTAGCATAGCATGGCATAATAAGCAAACGTAGAAGTAACTCCCAAAGGTTTAACATGTAATGGGTACTACCTCAACTACTTCCCAACCCACAATTTAATTAGATCCTAATCATGCAATGTGTGAGGATTGATCTAATGCAATAAAACTGGGTAGTGGGAAAACATGATCAAAGTGTTACTTGCCTTGCTGATGATCCGGGAAACCTAGCGATTCGAAGTAGCAAGCGGCGCACTCCGGGTACTCTATCGCAAAAAAACAAGCATACAATAAGTACTCAATTAATGCACAAGTAAAACTCAAATAAGAGATCTAACCAGAAAGTTCAACTTAAGAACTCCGGTTTGCAAAAAGAATCAAATCGAACGAAGCAACGAAAGACAAACGACAAAAGAAACAGGCTTCGTTTACTATTCTGGATCTAGGGCAATTTTGACAGTGGAAAAAACTTATTTGAGTTGGTTAAACGAAAAGAGGGTTTCGAGACGAAACTCCAGGTGCTTGAATCGCCTGATTCCGATAAACGAACGAAAAGTTAGACTAAAATGAAAATCAGATCAGGAATCGCGATTAGAAAAATCGCGGATTTAATCCGAGAAAAAGGAAAAATGACGAACGTTCATTAAAACGAATGAACGGGCGAACGTTCGCTAATTAAATAAACCGGAAAAACCGATCTATTTAAACAAACCGAAACTAAAACAAAACCGACGGAAAAACCGAATGGTTTTAAAAAAAACGGTGGCGAGATCTACCTCCGCGGCGGCGGCGCGGCGAGGCAGCGGCGGTGGCGCGGCGACACGGGCGGCGGGGCGGCGGCGGCTAGGGTTTCGGGGGCTGGGGCGGCTGGCTGCGGCTCGGGCCCTCGCGGCTTTAAAGGCCGGCCGGGCCAAGTGTCCTTGTCGGACACGGCCCGGTTATGTCGGTTCGTTTTTTTAGATAATTACGCTCAGAAAAAAACAAAAGGAATACTAAACGGACTCCAAAAATCCCGAAATAAATTTCCCCAGCATCTAAAATCAAGCCGCACAGGATGAACATTTACTTGGGGCCTAAATGCAATTTTGAAAAACGTGCATTTTTCCCTAATACAAATAAAATAGCAAATAAAACCAAATAAAATCTTATTTGATTTTTTATTAAATCCTCAATATTTCTTTATTTTGGGAAAGTCATTTTATTCCCTCTCTCATATTTTCGTAATAGAAATAATTGAAGATAAAATAAATAAAATCAAATGATCCTATTTTCAAAATTTGAGAAAACTCAAATATAAAAATAACGAAATCCCCAACTCTCTCCAAGGGTCCTTGAGTTGCGTAGAATTTCTAGGATCAACCAGAATGCAATAAAATATGATATGCAATGATGAGCTAGTGTATAACATTCCAAATTGAAAATTTGGGATGTTACATGAGACTTTCTCCTTTTTTGTCTTCTCCACATAACCCCCACCATTATATTCTATTCCACCCATAGTGCTATATCCATGACTCACGCTCATGTATTGCGTGAAAGTTTATGAGTTTGAAATTATTAAGGTATGAAACAATTGCTTGGCTTGTCATCGGGGTTGTGCATGATGAGAGCATTCTTGTGTGACGAAAATGAAGTATGACTAAACTATATGATTTTGTAGGGATGAACTTTCTTTGGCCATGCTACTTTAAGAAAACATAATTGTTGGTTTGCTTGAAGTATTATTATTCTTTATGTCAATATGAACTTTTGTCTTGAATCTTCCTAATCTGAATATTCATACCACAATTAAGAAGATTTGCATTGAAATTATGCCAAGTAGCACTCCGCATCAAAAATTCTCTTTTTATCATTTACCTACTCGAGGACGAGCAGGAATTAAGCTTGGGATGCCTGATACGTCTCCAACGTATCTATAATTTTGATTGCTCCATGTTATATTATCTACTGTTTTGGACTATATTGGGCTTTATTTTCCACTTTTATATTATTTTTGGGACTAACCTATTAACCGGAGGCCCAACCCAGAATTGCTGTTTTTGCCTATTTCAGTATTTCGGAGAAACATAATATCAAACAGATCCAAACGGAATAAAACCTTCGGGAACGTGATTTTCTCACCGAACGTGATCCGGGAGACTTGGACCCTACTCCAAGGAGTCAAAGAGGCGGTCATGAGGGTGGGGTTGCGCCCCCTGCCTCGTGGGCCCCTTGTTGCTCCACCAACGTACTCCTTCCTCCTATATATACCTACGTACCCCCAAACAATCAGGACAGGAGCCAAAAACCTAATTCCACCGCCGCAACTTTCTGTATCCACGAGATCCCATCTTGGGGCCTGTTCCGGAGCTCCGCCGGAGAGGGCCGTCATCACGGAGGGCTTCTACATCATCATAGCCCCTCCGATGAAGTGTGAGTAGTTTACCTCAGACCTTCGGGTCCATAGTTAGTAGCTAGATGGCTTCTTCTCTCTTTTTGGATCTCAATACAAAGTTCTCCCCCTCTCTTGTGGAGATTTATTCGATGTAATCTTCTTCTTTTTGCGGTGTGTATGTGCGACCACCAGACGCTGATGATCTAAGCCACATAATTCAGCAGCCAGAAGAGTCGGCCAGGCAATTCTGGACTCGATTCCTCACAAAGAAAAATCAAATCGTCGACTGTCCGGATGCGGAGGCCTTAGCAGCTTTCAAGCACAACATCCGAGACGAGTGGCTAGCCCGACACCTTGGTCAGGAAAAGCCGAAATCTATGGCAGCCCTCACGACGCTCATGACCCGCTTTTGTGCGGGAGAAGACAGTTGGCTGGCTCGCAGTAATAACATATCAAAAAACCATGGTACCTCAGATACCAAGGACGGCAATAGCAGGTCACGTTGCAACAAGCATAAGCGCCGCATTAATAGCGAAAATACTGAGGATACGGCAGTCAATGCCGGATTCAAAGGCTCTAAACCCGGTCAGCGGAAAAAGCCATTTAAACAAAGTACGCCGGGTCCGTCCAGCTTGGACCGCATACTCGATCGCTCGTGTCAAATACACGGCACCCCAGACAAGCCAGCCAATCACACCAACAGGGAATGTTGGGTGTTCAAGCAGGCCGGCAAGTTAATTGCCGAAAACAAGGGCAAGGGGCCGCATACCAATGACGAGGAAGAACCCCGACAGCCGCACACTAGAGGACAGAAGAGGTTTCCCCTGCAAGTGCGGACGGTGAACATGATATACGCAACCCACATCCCCAAGAGGGAGCGGAAGCATGCGCTCAGGGACGTATATGCATTGGAGCCAGTCGCCCCAAAGTTCAACCCTTGGTCCTCCTGTCCGATCACCTTCGATCGCAGGGACCACCCCACTAGTATCCGTCATGGCGGATTCGCCGCACTGTTCCTAGACCCAATCATCGACGGATTTCACCTCACTCGAGTCCTTATGGACGGCGGCAGCAGCCTGAACCTGCTTTATCAGGACACAGTGCGCAAAATGGGTATAGACCCCTCAAGGATCAAACCCCACAAAAATGACCTTTAAGGGCGTCATTCCAGGCGTAGAGGCCCACTTCACAGGCTCAATTACACTAGAAGTGGTCTTCGTATCCCCGGATAACTTCCGAAGCGAAGAGTTAATCTTCGATATAGTCCCGTTCCGCAGTGGTTATCACGCGCTGCTCGGACGAACCGCATTTGCTAGATTCAATGCATACCACATTATGCATACCTCAAGCTCAAGATGCCAGGACCTCGCGGAGTTATTACAGTCAATGGAAACACAGAGCGCTCTCTCCGAACAGAGGAGCACACCGCGGCCCTTGCAGTAGAAGCACAAAGCAGCCTCTCAAGGCAATCTACCAGTTCGGCGTTTCAAAGCCCGGACACCTTCAAGCGCGCTCTGGGCAATCGGCAAACAGACCGCCTGGCGCAATCGGAGCTCGTGTAGCAATACGGCGGCCACCCCAATCCCAGCCCAACAGCGTTATTCGTGCCACGCGTACATAATTACACATTAAAAATACCATGGGCACAGGTGGGAAGGGGGGCACAGCTGCGGCACGCCCCAAAACGCGGCCTAAACCGCACTAGGGCTTCCCATTTGGTTATTTTTCTTTTTCTTTCAGGACTTTAATCTCTGGAAACGCTGTCCGGCAGCTCTATTGCCGAACACATGATACAGCAACCAAGGAGGCAGACAACTACGTTATACAATGGAATTCCCATGTTGATTACAGATTTCATATCATTCCTCAGCTCGCCCTTGGAAGGGACATAGTCCTACTCTTTTGCTTATTGCACTATCTGTATCAGTCTGCTTTAATGCATTTTTTTAATATACAATGCATGACATTACAACTATTATTGCATTTTTGTTATATATGTGTGTGTGTGTGTGTTCATTAATGACGCCTTGCAACCATACACTCTGGTACGGCCAATGCACCAGGGGCTTACGTACCCACAATATGGTGTGAAAAGTCCGAACACTTTCACAAGTGCGGCACCCCGAACTTATAGCATTATATGCATCAGCTCTGAATCATGTCTTTGGTCAAATGTTGGGTTTGCCCGGCTCCTATGTTTTGGTACCTTACGTTCTGCTCTATCGGCTAAGGTAGCGCTAGGAGAACTACTGCGATTGTGCACCGGTTCTGCCGGGCTGAGCACCTCAGTAGAGAAAGCTAAAACTGACTGTCATGATAAGGTGAGAGACTGGTCGCTGTTCGGCGAGGTTTTTTGAGTCCCTAAATACTTATGCCGCTTAGGGCGAGGGGCCGGCTCCGTCCGGCTTACGGGCGTGTATCGCGCCCTGAATTCGGCCTTCTGAATACTACGGGCTTCGCCGAAATTTAAAATTATAGAATTCTATGGCTAAGTGAGAGTGATAAAGCATTATTAGTCTGGTTGCCTTGTGCGTTGTGCTGAGCACCTCCCTCGAAGGACCCAAACATGGGAACAAGAGTGCTCAGGTTTATCCCGAACACCCCAGCACTCGTGGCATGGGGGTAGAAGCTGAGGACTAGCCATCTCTCAGATTGGATAAACAGCCAAACAGAAGGTAATATTTTAAATTCACACAAGCGTTGCATAGCGAATACGATACAAGTTTTCATACATACAGGACAAAACGAGCAAGTCTCGTTCAAATATTACATTTTGTGAACACTCATCCGCGATAAGACGGGCGCCCGGCAGAACACCCTCATAGTACATCTTGGGGTGGCGGTGCTCCTTGCCCTCCGGCGGCCCCTCCTTGATCAGCTTCATGGCGTCTAGCTTGACCCACTGCGTTTTTACACGGGTGAAAGCCCGGCGTGCACCTTCAATGCAGACGGATCGCTTGACGACCTCCAGCCATGGGCAGGCATCCACAAGCCGCCTCACCAGGCCGAAGAAGCTGTTCGGAAGGGCATCGCCAGGCCACAACCAGACTATGAAGCCCTTCATGGCCTGATCGGCCGCCTTATGTAGCTCGACCATCTACTTCAGCTGGTAGCTCATTGGCACCGGATGTTCGGCCTCAGCGTACTGAGACCAGAACAGCTTCTCCGTCGAGCTCCCATCCTCGGCCTGGTAAAATTGTGCGGCATCGGACACACTGCGGGGCAAATCTGCGAATGCTCCTGAAGAGCTCCGGATCTGGGTAAGTAATCGATAATTTACTTTTACATGCTTGCTTTGCATATAGAAAGCCTTACCCGCCGCTATCTTCTTCATCGCGTTGATCTCCTGAAAGGCCTTCTGGGCCTCGGCCTTGGCACTCTTCGCGCTCTCACGGGCCGTGGAAAGCTTAGACTCTCGCGTCTTCAAGTCAAGCTCCAACGCCTCGTGCTTCGTCTCGAGAGCCTGGAGCTCTTGCTGCACCACGCCCACCCAAGCCTCGTGCCTCTCTCGCTCGGTGCACTCCTTGGCCGCTGTCTCTTTGGCCTTGGTCAGCGCTTGCTTCAGGGTCGCCACCTCGGCCGTGGCCCCTGGCAAAACATACAATGATCCTGTCATTTTGCAATCGCGTCCTTTCTTATATATACATATATCTATAGACGGGGTATTACTTACCCTCGTTCTCCTCGAGCTGCCTCTTGACAAGGCCAAGCTCTTTCTTGGACCCATCGAGGTCCTGCTTCTGTACGACGACCTCCGCAGTTAGTGCGGCGGACGCCAGCAGAGAAGCCTGCATATGCATATTGACATACTTATATTAGACTCCTGCGATATTATTTGATCCTCTATTCGGCTTTTCTTTGCGAACACCGAACAAAGCATCAGGGGCTACTGTCTATGCAGTAATACTTCTACTACATTTTAAAACACTTACCTCGAAGCTTGTTAGAAGGCTAGTACATGCTTCAGTCAATCCGCTCTTGGCGGACTGAACCTTTTGGATCACCGCACTCATGATAGTGCGGTGCTCCTCCTCAATGGAAGCGCTGCGAAGCGCTTCCAACAGATTGTCCGGCGCCTCTGGATGGACAGAGGTCACCAGCACAGGCGTCTCACCCCCCTTAGAAGGAGACAGCATGCCCGAGCCCGGAACCGCTGGAGGTTCCGGCGCGGTGTTCGGCTGAGGGCCAAACTCGGAGCTCTCAGGGGCCCCGTCCCCTCTGCTCCAGGAATCCGGAAGGTCGCCTTGAGGCGCCTCCGGGACTGTCTCCCCTTGATCCGGTGCCTCTTGAGACAACACCTCGGCGTCGTCGGCAGGATGAGGGGAGGTGGCAGTTGGGACTGGATCGCTATCCATGTCCGACGAACCCAGGGAGCCGTCCGATGATACCTCGATATTGGCTCGTGGCGGCCTGCGTAATTATGTTCGGCGATTAGGGAAAGCAATGCGACAAAGGAATCCTATGGGTTACTTTGGTATCCGAATACTTACGATCTCCCCTGGGGCTTGGCCCTGGGCAACCACTCGTCTTCACTTTCGTCGGCGGCGGTGGAGCTGTCCGGAAGGAGAGTCCTTCCCTTCTTGGACCCTCCGGCCTCCCCAGTTGGGGCGGCCTTCCTTTTCTTGTCTACCCCAGTCGGTGGGGGAGCCTCTTCTTCCTCTTCCTCGTCTTCGGGGGAAGAGTGCGCCATAGAGTCATCGGACGGTGAGTCCGATGATGCCTAGCGTCGGGAACTCTTTCGAGCTCCCTTGGCCTTCTTGGTCTTCTCCGGCACCTTATAAGGGACCGGAGTCAACATCTTTGCCAGGAGGGCGTCTGCGGGGCCTTCGGGCAAAGGAGCCGGACAGTTGATCTGTCCTGCCATCTTCTGCCAGTCCTGTCAAAGGCACGGGAGTTTAGATCCAGCGTAGAGTCAATTTATATAGAAAACAAGTATCCTGTGAAAGGTAAAACAGCTTACCGCACTGGCTTGGCACTTCGCGCTGAATCTGCGATCCTCAGTAATGGGGGGAGGGACCGCGGCGCCCTTGAACATCACCCTCCAGGTATCTTCATGAGTCGTGTCGAAGAGCCTGTTCAGAGTTCGGTGTTGCGCCGGGTTGAACTCCCACAAGGTGAACTCCCGTTGTTGACACGGGAGTATCCGGCGGATGAGCATAACCTGGACTATGTTGACGAGCTTGAGCTTCTTGTCCACCATGTTTTGAATACATGTCTGGAGTCCGGTCAGCTCTTTTGAATTACCCCAGGACAGGCCCTTCTCTTTCCAGGAGGTGAGCCGCATGGGGATGCCAGATCGGAACTCGGGGGCCGCTACCCATGCAGGGTCGCGCAGCTCGGTGATATAGAACCACCCCGATTGCCACCCCTTTATGGTATCCACGAAGGAGCCCTCGAGCCATGTTATGTTGGGCATCTTGCCCACCATGGCGCCTCCGCACTCTGCCTGGCGGCCGCTCACTACCTTCGGCTTGACATTGAAGGTCTTCAGCCATAAGCCGAAGTGGGGCTTGATGCGGAGGAAGGCCTCGCACACGACGATAAACGCCGAGATGTTGAGGATGAAGTTCGGGGCCAGATCATGGAAATCTAGGCCGTAATAAAACATGAGCCCCCGGACGAAGGGATGGAGAGGGAATCCCAGTCCACAGAGGAAATGGGTGAGGAATACCACCCTCTCATGGGGCCTGGGGGTGGGGATGAGCTGCCCCTCATCTGGGAGCCGGTGCGTGATGTCGTCGGGCAGGTATCCGGCTCTCCTCAGTTTCTTGACGTCTCCCTCCGTGACGGAGGAGACCATCCACTTGCCTCCCGCTCCGGACATGGTTGGAGAAGGTTGAGATGGAAGTGAGGACTTGGGCGCTAGAGCTTGAGTGTGCGGGAGCGGATGAGCAGAGGAGGAAGAAGGCGTGGATAGAAAGGTGAATCCTTATCCCTTTACATGGGCGGACAAAACTAAGCGTCCCCACTTGCCTGGTAAAACTCGCTTATCCCCCAAGCGCCGTAATTGATGGCGCGGTTGGGTTACCCATGCCCGTATTGATGAGAGTCCCGTGATAAGGGGACACGATCTCTGCTTTGACAAGACGTGTCGAAAAACTGCCTTACGTTATGTGCGGGGCTGGTTAAAAGAAATGGTTTGAATAATCACTGAGCCATGAAGTAACGTCGTGTTACCAAAACAAGATAGCGAATTAGATCTGCGAAAACATTATTCTCTCTACGGTGGAATGTGGAACTTATTTTGCAGGGTCAGACACTATCCTCGTATTCAAATTCTTTTGTGATGTATTCGGAGAAGGAACCCGCCTTGCAATGCCGAAGACAACTGCGCGCCGGACTCATCGTCATTGAAGCCTGGTTCAGGGGCTACTGAGGGAGTCCTGGATTAGGGGGTCTCCGGACAGCCGGACTATCTCCATTGGCCGGACTGTTAGACTATGAAGATACAAGATTGAAGACTTCGTCTCGTGTCCGGATGGGACTCTACTTGGCGTGGAAGGCAAGCTAGGCAATACGTATATGGATATCTCCTCCTTTGTAACCGACCTTGTGTCCGTAGGACAACAATCACAACATACAATCATACCGTAGGCTAGCTTCTAGGGTTTAGCCTCTCTGATCTCGTGGTAGATCTACTCTTGTAACACCCATATCATCAATATTAATCAAGCAGGACGTAGGGTTTTACCTCCATCAAGAGGGCCCGAACCTGGGTAAAACTTCGTGTCCCTTGCCTCCTGTTACCATCCGGCCTAGACGCACAGTTCGGGACCCCCTACCCGAGATCCGCCGGTTTTGACACCGACAATGAGTGTCTCTCTCAAAAAGGTGTGTGAAGCAAGTATGATTGTGGAAAACTAACAAATAAAGACTCAAATAATACAAGACTCTCCAAGCAAAACACATATTATGTGGTAAATAAAAATATAGCTCCAAGTAAAGTTACCGATAGAAGTAGAGGAAAGAGGGGATGCCTTCCGGGGCATCCCCAAGCTTTGGCTTTTAGGTGTCCTTAGATTAACTTGGGGGTTCCATGGGCATCCCCAAGCTTAGGCTCTTGCCACTCCTTGTTCCATAATCCATCAAAT
This sequence comes from Triticum urartu, assembly GCF_056163025.1. Taxonomy (NCBI): domain Eukaryota; kingdom Viridiplantae; phylum Streptophyta; class Magnoliopsida; order Poales; family Poaceae; genus Triticum; species Triticum urartu. The sequence continues at coordinate 473,631,755 of NC_141879.1, forward strand.
CTTTACCCAAAACTTGAAAACTTCACAACACAAAACTTAAATTAGAAAATCTCGTGAGCTCCGTTAGCGAAAGAAAACAAAACACCACTTCAAGGTACTGTAATGAACTCATTATTTATTTATATTGGTGTTAAACCTACTGTATTCAAAATTCTCTATGGTTTATAAACTGTTTTACTAGCCATAGATTCATCAAAATAAGCAAACAACGCACGAAAAACAGAATCTGTCAAAAAACAGAACAGTCTGTAGTAATCTGTAGCTAACGCAAGATCTGGAACCCCAAAAATTCTAAAATAAACTTTTGGACGTGAGAAATTTACCTATTAATCATCTGCAAAAATAATTAACTAAATATCACTTTCCAAATAAAAATGGCAGCAGTTCTCGTGAGCGCTAAAGTTTCTGTGTTTTACAGCAAGATTAAAAAGACTTTCCCCAAGTCTTCCAAGCGGTTCTACTTAGCACAAACACTAATTAAACACAAAAAACACAACCAAAACATAGGCTAGATAAATTATTTATTACTAAACAGGAGCAAAAATAAAGGAATAAAAATAAAATTGGGTTGCCTCCCAACAAGCGCTATCGTTTAATGCCCCTAGCTAGGCATGAAAGCAAGGATAGATCTAGGTATTGCCATCTTTGGAAGGCAATCCATAAGTGGCTCTCATAATAGATTCATATGGTAATTTAATTTTCTTTCTAGGAAAGTGTTCCATGCCTTTCCTCAACGGAAATTGGAATATAATATTCCCTTCCTTCATATCAATAATTGCACCAATCGTTCTAAGGAAAGGTCTACCAAGAATAATAGGACATGAAGGATTGCAATCTATGTCAAGAACAATAAAATCCACGAACACATAATTCCTATTTTCAACAATAAGAACATCATTAATTCTTCCCATAGGTTTCTTAATAGTGGAATCCGCAAGGTGCAAGTTTAAAGAGCAATCATCAAAATCATGGAAACCTAGCAAATCACACAAAGTCTTTGGAATCGTGGAAACACTAGCACCCAAATCACACAAAGCATATCATTCATGATATTTAATCTTAATTTTAAAGTTTTCTAGGGATAGAAACTTCCAACTCAAGTTTTTCTTCATAAGATTGCATCAAAGCCTCAATGATATGTTTGGTAAAGGCTTTATTTTGACTATAAGCATGAGGAGAATTCAACACGGATTGCAACAAGGAAATAAAATCTATCAAAGAGCAATTATCATAATTAAATTCCTTGAAATCCAAAATAGTGGGTTCATTAATATTTAAAGTTTTGACTTCTTCAATCCCACTTTTAACAATTTTAGCATCAAGATCTAAAGACTCCGAATTTTGGGAACGCCTTAGAGGTAAAGGTGGATCATATTCAATCCCATCATTATCAAGATTCATATTACAAAAGAAAGATTTAATATGGGACACATCAATAACTTTTAGATCTTCATCTTTATTATCATGGAAACTAGAAGAACACGCTTTTATAAAGCAATCTTTCTTAGCACGCATCCTAGCGGTTCTTTCTTTGCACTCATCAATGGAAATTCTCATGGCTTTGAGAGACTCATTGATATCATGCTTAGGAGGAATAGATCTAAGTTTCAAAGAATCAACATCAAGAGAAATTCTATCAACGTTCCTAGCCAACTCGTCAATCTTAAGCAATTTTTCTTCAATCAAAGCATCGAAATTCTTTTGCGAGGTAATAAATTCTTTAATATTCGATTCAAAATCATAGGGTATCTTATTAAAATTTCCATAAGAATTGTTGTAGGAATTACCATAATTATTAGAGGAATTACTAGGATATGGCCTAGGATTAAAGTTTCCTCTATACGCGTTGTTACCAAAATTATTCCTACCAACAAAATTCACATCCAAAGATTCATTATTATTATCAATAAAAGTAGACAAAGGCATATCATTAGGATCAAAAGAAACACTTTTATTAGCAAATAATTTCATAAGTTCATCCATCTTACCACTCAAAACATTAATTTCTTCTATCACATGCACTTTCTTATTAGTAGATCTTTCAGTGTGCCATTGAGAATAATTAACCATAATATTATCTAGGAGTTTAGTAGCTTCTCCTAAAGTGATTTCCATAAAAGTGCCTCCCGCGGCCGAATATAAAAGATTTCTAGAAGAAAAATTCAATCCGGCATAAAAAATTTGTATAATCATCCACAAATTCAAACCATGTGTAGGGCAATTACGTATCATTAATTTCATCCTCTCCCAAGCTTGTGCAACATGTTCATGATCAAGTTGCTTAAAATTCATAATATCGTTTCTAAGAGAGATGATCTTAGCGGGAGGAAAATACTTAGAGATAAAAGCATCTTTGCACTTATTCCACGAATCAATACTATTTTTAGGCAAAGACGAAAACCAAGCTTTAGCATGATCTCTAAGCGAAAAAGGAAATAGCTTCAATTTAACAATATCATTGTCCACATCTTTCTTCTTTTGCATATCACACAGATCAACAAAATTGTTTAGATGGGTAGCGGCATCTTCACTAGGAAGGCCGGAAAACAGATCTTTCATGACAAGATTCAGCAAAGCAGCATTAATTTCACAAGATTCCGCATCGGTAAGAGGAGCAATCGGAGTGCTAATAAAATCATTGTTATTGGTATTGGTAAGGTCACATAATTTGGTATTATCTTGAGCCATCGTGACAAGCAAGCAATCCAACACACAAGCAAGCAAGAAACGGGCAAAAAGAGGCGAACAGAGAAAGAGAGGGAGGATGGAGAGAGAGAGAGAGGGCGAATAAAATGGCAAGGGATAAGTGGGGGAGAGGAAAACGAGAGGAAAATGGAAAATAATGTAATGCGGGAGATAAGGGTTTGTGATGGGTACTTGGTATGTTGACTTTTGCCTAGACTCCCCGGCAACGGCGCCAGAAATCCTTCTTGCTACCTCTTGAGCATTGCGTTGGTTTTCCCTTGAAGAGGAAAGGGTGATGCAGCAGAGCAGCGTAAGTATTTCCCTCAGTTTTTTAGAACCAAGGTATCAATCCAGTGGAGGCCACGCATGACTCCCTCGCACCTACACAAACAAATAAACTCCTCGCAACCAACGCGATAAAGGGGTTGTCAATCCCTTCACTGTCACCTACGAGAGTGAGATCTGATAGATATGATAAGATAATATTTTTGGTATTTTTATGATAAAGAGAAATAAATATGCAAGTAAAATAAATGGCAAAGGAAATAAATAAGTATTGGAAGATTAATATGATGGAAAATAGACCCGGGGGCCATAGGTTTCACTAGAGGCTTCTCTCGAGAGCATAAGTATTACGGTGGGTGAACAAATTACTGTTGAGCAATTGACAAAATTGAGCATAGTTATGAGAATATCTAGGTATGATCATGTATATAGGCATCACGTCGGAGACAAGTAGATCGACTCCTGCCTGCATCTACTACTATTACTCCACACATCGACCGCTATACATCATGCATCTAGAGTATTAAGTTCAAGAGAACAGAGTAATGCTTTAAGCAAGATGACATGATGTAGAGGGATAAAATCATGCAATATGATATAAACCCCATCTTGTTATCCTCGATGGCAACAATACAATACGTGCCTTGCTGCCCCTACTGTCACTGGGAAAGGACATCGCAAGATTGAACCCAAAGCTAAGCACTTCTCCCATTGCAAGAAAGATCAATCTAGTAGGCCAAACCAAACTGATAATTCGAAGAGACTTGCAAAGATAACCAATCATACATAATAGAATTCGGAGAAGATTCAAATATTGTTCATAGATAAACTTGATCATAAACCCACAATTCATCGGTCTCAACAAACACACCGCAAAAGAAGATTACATCGAATAGATCTCCACAAGAGAGGGGGAGAACTTTGTATTGAGATCCAAAAAGAGAGAAGAAGCCATCTAGCTAATAACTATGGACCCGTAGGTCTGAAGTAAACTACTCACACTTCATTGGAGAGGCTATGGTGTTGATGTAGAAGCCCTCCATGATCGATACCCCCTCCGACAGAGCTCCGGAAAAGGCCCCAAGATGGGATCTCGTGGATACAGAAAGTTGCGGCAGTGGAATTAGAGTTTTGGCTCCGTATCTGGTAGTTTGGGGGTACGTAGGTATATATAGGAGGAAGGAGTACGTCGGTGGAGCAACATGGGTCCCACGAGGGTGGAGGGCGCGCCTGGGGGGTAGGCGCGCCCCCCTACCTCGTGCCTTCCTCGTTGATTGCTTGTCGTAGGGTCCAAGTCCTCTGGATCATGTTTGTTTCAAAAATCACATTCCCGAAGGTTTCATTCCGTTTGGACTCCGTTTGATATTCTTTTTCTGCGAAACCCTAAAATAGGCAAAAACAGCAATTCTGGGCTGGGCCTCTGGTTAATAGGCTAGTCCCAAAAATAATATAAAAGTGTATAATAAAGCCCAATAATGTCCAAAACAGGATATAATATAGCATGGAACAATCAAAAATTATAGATACGTTGAAGACGTATCAATGCCTACACTTCCAACATACATTTTCTGAGAGAGAGCCACCTACACTTGTGTTGAGGTCAAGATATTCCATTCCAACCACATAAATCTTGATCTCTAGCCTTCCCCAAGTTGGTTTCCACTCAAATCATCTTTCCACCAAATCCTATCCTATGAGAGAGAGAGTTGAGTGTTGGGGAGACTATCATTTGAAGCACAAGAGCAAGGAGTTCATCATCAACACACCATTTGTTACCTCTTGGAGAGTGGTGTCTCCTAGATTGGTTAGGTGTCACTTGGGAGCCTCCGTAAAGATTGTGGAGTTGAACCAAGGAGTTTGTAAGGGCAAGGAGATTGCCTACTTCATGAAGATCTACCCTAGTGAGGCAAGTCCTTCGTGGGCGACGACCATGGTGGGATAGACAAGGTTGCTTCTTCGTGGACCCTGTTGGAAATATGCCCTAGAGGCAATAATAAAATGGTTATTATTATATTTCCTTGTTCATGATAATTGTCTTGCTATAATTGTGTTATCCGGAAATCATAATACATGTGTGAATACAGAGACCACAACATGTCCCTAGTGAGCCTCTAGTTGACTAGCTCGTTGATCAATAGATGGTTACGGTTTCCTAACCATGGACATTGGATGTCATTGATAATGGGATCACATCATTAAGAGAATGATGTGATGGACAAGACCCAATCCTAAGCATAGCACAAGATCGTGTAGTTCGTCTGCTAAAGCTTTTCTAATGTCAAGTATCTTTTTCCTTAGACCATGAGATTGTGCAAATCCCGGATACCGTAGGAGTACTTTGGGTGTGCCAAAAGTCACAATGTAACTGGCTGGCTATAAAGGTACACTGCGGGTATCCCCGAAAGTATCTGTTGGGTTGGCACGAATCGAGACTGGGATTTGTCACTCCGTATGACGGAGAGGTATCTCTGGGCCCACTCGGTAAGACATCATCGTAATGAGCTCAATGTGACTAAGGGGTTGGTCACGGGATGATGTGTTACAGAATGAGTAAAGAGACTTGCCGTAACGAGATTGAACAAGGTATCGGTATACCGACGATCGAATCTCGGGCAAGTGCTATACCGGTAGACAAAGGGAATCACATGCGGGATTGATTGAATCCTTGACATCGTGGTTCATCCGATGAGATCATCGTGGAACATATGGGAGCCAACATGGGTATCCAGATCCCGTTGTTGGTTATTGGCCGGAGAGATGTCTCGGTCATGTCTGCATAGTTCCTGAACCCGTAGGGTCTACACACTTAAGGTTCGGTGATGTTAGAGTTGTAATGGGAATTGTAAGTGCTTACCGAGAGTTGTTCGGAGTCCCAGACGAGATCCTGGACGTCACGAGGAGTTCCAGAATGGTCCGGAGGTGAAGATTTATATATGGGAAGTCCAGTTTCAGTCACCGAAAAGGTTTCCGGGTTTATCGGTATTGTACTCGGACCACCGAAGGGGTTCCGGGGGTCCACCTGCCCCGAAGGACCTAATGGGCTGTAGTAGGGTGGGAACCAGCCCCTTAGTGGGCTGGTGCGCCCCCCAAGGGCCCAAGGCGCCTCGGGTTGGAAACCCTAGGGGGCCGCTCCCCCCCGGGGGGGCGCCCCCCTAGTTGGAAACCCTAAGGGGGCCGCTGCCCCCCCCCCCGCCCGAGGGGCCGCCGCCCCCCTCTAGATGGATCTAGGGGGCCGACCCCCTCTCCCCTTCCCCCTATAAATAGTTGGGGGTGGGAGGGCAACCGCACCCCTTCTCCTGGCGCAGCCCTTCCCCCTTCCTACACCTTCTCCTCCGTGGCGCTTAGCGAAGCTCTACCGGAGAACCACGAGCTCCACCGCCACCACGCCGTCGTGCTGCCGGAGCTCTCCCTCAACTTCTCCTCCCCCCTTGCTGGATCAAGAAGGAGGAGACGTCCCCGGGCTGTACGTGTGTTGAACGCGGAGGCGCCGTCGTTCGGCGCTTAGATCGTAATCAAACACGATGTGAATCGCTACGAGTATGACTCCTTCATCCGCGTTCTTGTAACGCTTCCGCATCGCGATCTTCAAGGGTATGAAGATGCACTACCCTCTCTCTCGTTGCTAGTAAACTCCATAGATTGACCTCGGTGATGCGTAGAAAAATTCTAATTTCGTGCAACTATCCCCAACAGACCCTTCGTGGGTGGAGCCCTCCGTGGACTCACACAACCGTTACCCTTCGTGGGTTGAAGTCTCCATCAACGTGGATGTACGATAGCACCACCTATCGGAACCACGACAAAAATCTCCATGTCTCCAATTGCGTTTGCACACTCCCAATCCCATCCCTTTACATTCTTGCAACTTGCATGCTTTACTTTCTGCTGCTCATATACTCTTGTCATGCTTGCTTGATATGTATTATAAATGTGTGAATTTGTGGTAAAACTCTACTTCAACCTAAAGAAATTTAAAACTACAACTTTTATTGCTAAGAGTCTATTCACCCCCTCTAGACACTTCTTCTCGATCCTTTCACATAGTGAATACATGAACTCCTCAAACTACGGTCATCACCGGTAATGGTGGAATTCGACATTTGAGGGCCGCAGGCTACACGGATGGCGGGCGACACACGCGACTCGCGCGGCGATGCGGGCGGCGCACACGCCTCGCGCGGTGGCGCGGACGGCGCTCGAGGCGGCGCTGGTGGAGCACACGGCGGTGCGACCCGTGCGGGGGGCTCGCAAGGTGCGGGTTCCGCAGGAGATTCACGCGGTGCAGGCGATGCACGGTGGCGAATCTGGTTCGCATCGGATCTCGTGTCGGCGAGGCGGATCTCGCTGGATGACGGTGTACTCTAGCTCCGACGTGAGGCGCTATGCATCGTCCTCCTTGACGATCGCGGGGAGACGGTGGATGCGCGGTTCCTCCGGGAGGGTGAGTCCTTCGACATCGGTGATATCATCGCGTTTCCCTGCCATTTTGCTCGTGTTCGTGACAAGATTCCGGCGCCAATCGCGGTGGTTGCCGGTGCGAGATTGTCGGTGGAGGCACCCACAAGTCAAAAGGGAGCGGGCGCTCGCGGTGGGGGCCGCCCCATCCGCCTGACAGGAGGGCCGGGGATTTTGGGGCATGGCCCGGGCCACCATTACCCCGATGTTCGACACGTGGGGCGGGGGGGATCGGACCGCCATGGATCTCTTGACCCTAGGGTTTCCCTGTGCACCACACATATAAAACAGAGCCCCGCACCTCCTCCCAAATTCTGGATCTCGACGAGAGCCTCTCTCACTTCTGGGGCGCGCCGTCGCCCCCTCGATCTAGGGTTCCTCGTTCTTTCTCTTGGTGGGAGGGCAAAATCTGGGGCGACCCTCATTCCTTTGCTCAAGTTGTTAGTTCTCCACCACTTTCACCCACCCCTGCTCCGATCTGTGAGGAGAACACCATGAGAGAAGAGGGCTTCGGTGCGGGGCGACATGGTCGGGGGGCTGGTCGTTTCGATCGGGGCCGGGGTCGGGGCCGTGGCTTCGACCACAACGTCTGGAAGCGCAAGACGGATTTGGAAGGATCCTCGACTCAGAAGGCTTCTGGATCTGGTGATGCTAGATCCAGCAAGTGGGATGAGGCTGCTGGAGACAAACACGTTGCTCCACCTCGGCAGGGGAGGTGGGGAGATGATGATGGGGACACGAGCGAGCCACGCGCGGTGGAGAAGAATCCTGCATCACCTCGCGCGCGGGGGCCTCCTGAGCATACTGGTAACATCGCTCCCTTCCCCCACCCATGTCAGATCTGTAATCTGACTAGGCACCCCACTTCTAGATGCCTGCAAGCGATATGCGAGCGGTGCAAGAAGAAAGGACATCTATCTGTTATTTGCACTGAGTTCTTCCTTGGGAATTTTCTCCTGCTATGTGTGCTTTTCAAAGCAAAGGGCAAGGTTTCTTCTACATTCCTGATTTCAGTATCGATAGGCAGCCTAGAGAGAGGATTTACAATATTGTAGTCACTATCACCGAGGGGTCTGCACTGACTAAGGATATAGAGCATGAGCTTAGTGTGTATGTGGGGCAGGGATGGCGTTGCTCTGCTAAATTTTTCGCTCCTCAGATGTTTGTGATGCGTATGCCTAATCCCAGAGATGTTGATCACGCTCTGTTTGTTGAACATATTAAGTTGAAGCAGTGTGGAGTTTCGGTCAAGTTTTCCCCTTGGTCCGAAGATATTGATTCAGAAGGGCTCCTAGAAGTTCCTTGGGTGAGAATTGTGAAGATCCCCCCTAACAAACGCTGTGATAAAACTGTGGCTTATGTGGGCGGGCTTGTGGGCATAACCCTAGAAGTGGATATGTCCACTATGAATCGCCCATCTTCAGTTAGGGCCAAAATTGGGTGCAGATCTGTGAAGCAGCTCCCTGCCACAGTTGAAGGGGTCTTGGGGGGACTGTTTTTACAATTTCACATATGAAGTTGAGGAAATCCTGGTGATAAATCCTGCACATGAGGAGACTGTTCGTGTGGATGATAAAGATGCTCCCACCAAAACTGATCAGACTCCTAAACATAAACGAGATGATCAGGGATTGGAGGAAGAACAATCTAACCCTAAGAATGGGGAGAAAAGAGAGTCATCTGCTCGTGGGGGCAAGACCTGTCGTCCGTCACCACAAGAGCAAGAACCGTCCATGTCTTCTGATAGTGATGTTGATTCTTCTCTCCTAATTGAGACTATGGCTAAAGAGCATGAACTTGCGGTGAATAAGACTGATCAGGAGGCCTCCAATTGGATGGTAACTCTAAACCATGCTGGGGGCTGCGCTCTGGTGGAAAAATCTGTTAACCAGGGAGTGAAGGTAAATGCACCATCTATAGCTCGTCGATCTTTGTCTTACGCCGATGTGGTTTCTAACTCTACTCAGATTGTGGAAGTGGAAGGTGACGTTGACTCAAGCCTGAAGGACAATAGTGACTACATGGTACAACTTCCACCTTCTGAATGCAGTGATGAGCTTATCCTCACCCCCTCCTCTTGCTCCTGAAGCGGTTATTAAATTCAGCAAGCGCAATGTGCAGAGGATGCAGGAGAATATTGAGACAAAAGCCATTCGTCTTGCTCAGAAACGAGACCTGGGAGGTAATAATCACACTTCTTGCAGTAACTCTTTTGATACTCTTTCCAACACTGAATTGCTTAATAGAGTTGCTTGCATGGGAGTGGATATACCTGATAATGATTTCTCTTGCATTAATGTTCTTAGAGAGCTAGAGAGGGTGAGAGAGAACCTGGATGAGAAAAATAGGATGGATGAGAATAAGGAAAATAATGCTGATAATGGGGATGATATTCTAATTACTAATGGGTTGGGGAAAACTGTCCCTATTAATCTTACCTGGCTTGACCAGGAAGATATCTTGCATGACCAGGTCTCATCTGATAAGAAAACTAGGAAACTTAGGAAAAAAATCTGTTGTTAAGCTACCTAGACCTGTGACTAGGAGCCAGAAAAAACACGGCTCTAATGAAGAACTTGTCTGTAGCCCTGCAAAGCCTCCTGACAGGGCTACTCGATCTCAATTCCACAAAAAGCGTTCCAAATGAGAGGTCTCATTTGGAATTGTAGAGGGGCAGGCAAGAAAGGAATGGCCACCTGCCTCTCAGACTTGATTAGTGACCATTCCCTGGATTTCATCGGGCTGCAGGAAACTATGAAGAAAAAAATTACTCCTAAATGCATTAGGAGGATTGATCCCTTTAGTCTGTTCCATTGGGAATGGATTCCATCTATGGGAAAATCTGGGGGCATCCTGGGTGGTGTGAGACATGATACTTTTGATATCGTCTCCTGTAGCAAAGGCAAATATATTCTGTAAATGGTTATACGTGACAAGAAGAGGAAAGTTGCCTAGGGCCTGTTGGTAGTTTACGGGTCTGCTCATGAGGAGTACAAAGAGGAGTTCCTAGTTGAGCTTGCTGCCATGTGTAGTAATATGAATGTCCCCTACATTGTAGGCGATGACTTTAATATCCTGCGCAGCTGTGATGAGAAAAATAAGAAAATGAGTAATAGTAGATCCACTGATCTCTTTAACTCTATTATCAATGCCCTGGCCCTTAGAGAGATTCACACTAGCGGGGGGAAGTATACCTGGACAAACAACCAAGCCCATCCCACTCTAGAAAAACTCAACCGGATTTTGATGTGTGAGGACTAGGAAAGTCTATTTCCTTTGGTATCTGTTAGAAAATTGGTCCAGGAACTTTCAGATCACAACCCCCTGCTGCTGTCCACTGGGGAGGGAGGGCGTGAAGCTCCTAAACCTCGTGAGTTTTGTTTCAATCTTGCCTAGATCAAAGATGAAAAATTCATGCCCACTGTTGCTAAGTTTTGGGCAAGGAAAGTTTTCTCATCTGATCCTATTGACATCTTGAACATTAAACTGAAAAGATTCAAAACTTACTTCAAAGGTTGGGGTTCGAATAAATATGGTCACGATAAGAAAAGGAAGGAAGAACTTAGGATGGAACTGGCCATGCTAGAAGAACTAGAAGAAAATGGCCCCTTGTCCCCTGAGCTATATGGCATTAAGGTGGATGTTGGCATTGAGCTGCATGAGCTGTTGGTGAATGAGGAGATCTTTTGGCTCCAACAATCTCATGAGTGTTGGCTCCTAAAAGGGGACCTGAACACTGATTACTATCATAAAATCGCCAATGGGCGGAAAAGAAAAAACACAATTCATTCCTTGAAGGCTGGGGGAATTGGAATTGAAGGTACGGATAAGCTAATTGCTCATGCTACAGAATTTTACAAAAAACTATTTGGGCCTGAGCCGGGTAATTTGTTCCACCTAAGACCTGACACTTGGGCTGATGAGGAAAAACTTAGTGCTGACGATAATGCAGATTTATGTCGTGAGTTCACTGAGACAGAAGTTAAGGAAGCATTATTTTCTATGGCACACAATAGAGCCCCTGGTCCGGATAACATCCCTATGGAATTCTATCAGGTGTCTTGGGACATAGTTAAAGAAGATATCATGAGGCTTTTTGAGCATTTCCGTAAAGGGACACTTGATGTCCAACGCCTCAACTATGGAGTGATAACCCTTTTGCCCAAAACTGCTGATGCTGATAAAATTCAGCAATTTAGGCCTACATGTCTCTTGAGATGCCCGTATAAGTTGATTACCAAAGTTCTGGATCATCGTGTTGAGAGGTATGCTGACAAGTTAATTAGCTCAACCCAAAATGCTTTTGTTAAAGGGAGGAGCATTATGGATGGCGTGCTCTCCCTACATGAGATTTTGAACTATACTCATGTGAAAAAAAGGGTTGGGGTCGTCCTGGAGCTTGATTTTGAAAAAGCCTACGATAAGGTAAAGTGGGATTTTCTCCTAGAATGCCACAAGCTTCGAGGTTTCAATGACACCTGGTGCGGGTGGATTAAACAAATCTTGCTTAATGGGACAGTGAGTATAAAGCTGAATAATGAGGTTGGTCCATATTTTCAGAGTGCCAAAGGGGTTCGACAAGGGGACCCCCACTCCCCTTTCCTGTTTAATTTGGCTACTGACTGCCTTGCGAAAATGATCACTAATGCTCAAAAAAATAAAATGCTGGTAGGTCTGGCGCCTGATCTCATCCCACATGGAGTTGCGGTGCTCCAATACGCGGATGATACTATTATCTGCTTGGATCATGACGTGGATAAGGCAGTGAACCTGAAGTTACTGCTTTACACTTTTGAGCTTATGTCTGGGCTTAAAGTCAACTACCAAAAGAGCGAGATCTTTACCGTGGGTGGGGATGACAACATTGTTAAATACTAAGCTGAGTTGTTTAACTGTGACGTGGGCAGTTTTCCTTTTAAATACCTTGGTATGCCCGTTAGCTATACTGCCCTTAGAGACTCAGACTGGGATTTCATTGTGGCTAAATACCTCAAGAGGTTTGAGGCTTGGATCGGCAATGCTGCCTCCATGGGGGGAAGATTTACCCTATTGGATTCGGTTGTGACACAAATCTCACTGTATCATATGTCTATGTGGTTAATGAGCAAAACCTTCATTGAAAAACTTGACAAGCACAGAAGAAAATTCTTTTGGCAAGGGTGTAACAAGAAGAAACGATATCACCTTGTCAGGTGGGGCAGAATCTGTAGATCGAGAGAGAAAGGCGGCCTAGGAGTTAAAGATCTTCGGAAACAAAACATTAGTTTGATGGTCAAGTGGTGGTGGAAGCTAGAGACCCAAAATGGGCTCTGGCAAGACATTGCGCGTGCCCGATATTTGAAAAACAAAACTGTGGCTACGGTTGAACCCAGATTCACTGATTCGCCGTGCTGGAAAGCTCTCCTTAAAGTCAAAAAATTTTACATGGCTGGTAGGAGAATTAATGTGGGATCTGGGAACCTCACCAGGGTATGGAAAGACCCCATTAATGGGTCAAGCCCTTTCCAGGAGAGATATCCTTTGCTTTTGGATATTTGCACTAACCAAGATTGCACTGTTGCTGAGTTCAAAAATGTGGAAATCAATACCTTCTTCAGGAGAAGGCTCACTCCTGACCTCCAGAAGCAATGTGAGGAAATGAGAAACAGCATTAACAAATTGCAACTTAGTCCCGAGGGGGATCGGGTGTATTGGGGGCTCAATGGGAATGGTAGATTCTCTACCAAATCCATGTATAAATGGTTGGAAAACCCTCTTAGTGGCTGTCACTACAGATGGATTTGGAAGGCCAAAATTCCTCTAAAAATCAAAAGCTTTATGTGGTAGTTGTCCCAGGATGCTGTTCTTACCAGGCAAGTTATGAAAAAAAGGAGATGGCCTAGGAACCCCAGGTGCTCGTTTTGCAATGAGGTTGAGTCCTCCAACCATCTATTTTTCGCCTGCCCGGTTGCTAGAGTAATTTGGAGGTGTGTTGGAATGGCCCTGGGAACTGACTTGTGCCCGAACAATTACTGGCAATATTTCTCTTGGTGCAACACTTTCCTCCCTACTGGAGGAAGGTATTATACTGTGGGTCTCGCTGCTGTTTGTTGGGCGATCTGGCTTGCTCGAAACCGAGCAACGTTTGAGAAAAAAATAGATTAAAATTCCTTTTTAGATTGTTTTCTCCATGGTTTCCTTTTTGTTGTACTGGGCATGTTTGCAAAAGGAAGAGGGGCTCAAGGAGCTGCGAAGCGGGGCGGAGATGGTCATGGCGAGCACAGTGCGGCTGATGAAGATGTGCGAAGCGGTGAGGAGGCCAATCAAGCGAGAATGATTGCAAGCATGGCTATCGAGATCTTGCTTTTGTTGGGCCAAGTTCTGGCTTTTCGTACTTTTGCCTCTGTGCGTTGGTGCCTGGTTGTAATAGACTTCTTAGTGTTGGATGAACTATGGTGTTGTCAGGTTTTCACCCCATGGCGTTCGTTACGATGACGAGCGAACGCAGTGGGTTTCCTGGCAGTGCTTGAACTCGCTGTACCTCTTTCCCTTTCCTCCTGTTGTTCTCGATACTTTGTATTTCCGTTCATTTGCAATGGAAAGGGGTCATGCCCGGTTCGAAAAAAAATCACCGGTAATGGTCCCGTTTATTGTCACTTAGGGGTTAACGGATCATAACACATAATAGGTGACTATAGACTTGCAAGATAGGATCAAGAACTCTCATATATTGATGAAAACATAATAGGTTCAGATCTGAAATCATGGCACTCGGGCCCTAGTGACAAGCATTAAGCATAGCAAAGTCATAGCAACATCAATCTCAGAACATAGTGGATACTAGGGATCAAACCCTAACAAAATTAACTCGATTACATGATAAATCTCATCCAACCCATCACCATCCAGCAAGCCTACGATGGAATTACTCACGCATGGCGTTAAGCATCATGAAATTGGTGATGGAGGAAGGTTGATGATGATGATAGCGACGGATTCCCCTCTCCGGAGCCCCGAACGGACTCCAAATCAGCCCTCCGGAGAGAGTTTAGGGCTTGGCGGTGGCTCCGAATCGTAAAACGCGATGAATCCTTCTCTCTGATATTTTTTTCTCCCCGAACACGAATATATGGAGTTGGAGTTGAGGTCGGTGGAGTCTCAGGGGGCCCATGAGGCAGGGGGTGCGCCCAGGGGGTAGGCACGCTCCCACCCTCGTGGATAGAGTGTGGGCCCCCTGATGTGGATTCTTGTTCTAGTATTTGTTTATATATTCCAAAATAATCTCCGTTTATTTTTAGGTCATTCCGAGAACTTTTATTTCTGCACAAAAATAACACCATGGCAATTCTGCTAAAAACAGTGTCAGTCCTGGTTAGTTCCATTCAAATCATGCAAGTTAGAGTCCAAAACAAGGGCAAAAGTGTTTGGAAAAGTAGATACGACGGAGACGTATCAACTCCCCCAAGATTAAACCTTTGCTTGCCCTCAAGCAATTCAGTTGATAAACTGAAAGTGATAAAGAAAAACTTTTACAAACTCTGTTTGCTCTTGCTATTGTAAATATGTAAAGCCAGCATTCAAGTTTTCAACAAATATTATGAACTAACCATATTCACAATAACATTCAGGTCTCATGTTTACTCATATCAATGGCATAATTAGCTAGAGAGCAATAATAACAAATCTCGGATGACAACACTTTCTCAAAACAATCATGATATGATATAACAAGATGGTATCTCGCTAGCCCTTTCTGAGACCGCAAAACATAAATGCAGAGCACCTTTAAGGATCAAGGACTGACTAGACAATGTAATTTATGGTAAAAGAGATCCAGTCACAGTCATACTCAATGTAAACTAACAGTAATGGATTGTAGCGACCAGACCTCAAACAGTCTGATCTCTGTGCATCAGTGTCATCCCTAGATCGGTAATGCTGACACGCGCGGTACTTGAGGATTTATAACAGAGTAGCAATCACACACTTATTACATCGAATGTCTCAAAAGAGAACTTATTACAATAAATATGGCTTAAGGCCATCTAATACGATAACAGCGGAAGGCTTGGAAGATAAAGTGAGTCCATCAACTCCAACGGCATCACTGAGTGAAAGACAACGACCTATGGCTCCTTACTCGTCGTCTGAAAAGTCTGCAACATGATACGTTGCAGTCCGAAACGGGTCGGCACATGGAATATGCTGGCAATGTAACACAAGAGAGTAATTAACAGAATAATGCTATCACTACATGCATATATGGCTGGTGGAGGCTGTATGGTTAATATGTTTTGCGGAAAGACAATTTTTCCCTACAACAAAGGAATACATTTTATTTAACTATCATGGTGGTTGTTAAACATTGAGAAGGTTCACCCAACTCAATCCCAATTAAGCATCATCATTAAACCCAATCAAATTATATTAAGAGTGATGAGATCCACTTGATAATCCAAGAACTAGATACTCAAGATGTCCATAACCGGGGACACGGCTAACCATGATTAGTTTGTACACTCCGCAGAGGTTTGTGCACTTTTCCCCACAAGACTCGATCTCCTCCGTTGGATTTCTCGCACTACATAATATTTGAGAAACAGATGACCGAGACACAGTCTTTCCGAAGAGGTCCCCTTAACCGATAAATAGGCATGTACACCTACAATCCCCTACATCTGCTAGCCCATCACGGAAAGGTTTCCCACAACTTACTCAACTATGCCAGAGCCCATAATGGCATGTGGCTGCACACGGAAGTTTCTAGCATGAATAATCTTATGATCCCTTTGAGCCTGGGTGGCAGTCCATAGGAGAATCACACGGTACCCCGGGATTTCCAAAAATACAGGCAACACTAGGTTCCACGGGTCCCTCAATCCACCCAGATGTGTATTAAAGTTGCCACCTTAAGTTAACCATTAATTAACCATACTCACATCTGTCATGAATACACTCAAACCCAAACCACGTGTACAAGCATAGCATAGCAATATAAGCAACGTAGAAGTAACTCCCAAAGCTTGGTAATAAACAGGACAATAGGTACTACCTCATCTACTTCCCATAACCCACATATTAATCAGATCCTAATCATGCAATTGTTTGAGGATTGATCTAATGCAATAAAACTAGGTAGTAAAGAGGTATGATCAAAGTGTTACTTGCCTTGCTGATGATCCGTGAAACCTAGAGACTCATAGTAGCACGCTTCGCACTCCGGGTACTCTATCGCAAACAAACAAGCATACAATAAGCAATCAAACAAAGATGCATGGGTAAAACTCAAATAAGAAGATCTAACCAGAAAGTTCAACTTAAGAACTCCGCTGCAAAAAGAATCAAATCAAACGAAGCAACAAAACTCAAGCTGCGAAAGAAACAAGCTTCAATTACTAATATGGACTAAAGTCAAATTTTACAGTAGCAAAAACTTGTTTAAGTTGATTCAACAGAAAGAGGGCTTCGATACGAAACTCTAGGCGCTTGAATCGCCTGATGCCGATAAGCGAGCGAAAAGATAAACTAAACCGAAAATTGGATCAGAAATCACGATCGAAAATAATTGTGAAAAATCTGAGAAAAAGAGAAACTGATGAAGATGCTAACGAACGATCGTTCGCTGTCTGCGGCTAAACGGTGAAAATCGTTCGTTAAAACGAACGAACGAACGGACGTTCGCTAAATAACTAAACCAGGGAAAAAAAATAAAACCGATCTATATAAAAAAATAAACCGCGATTCTTTAAAAAACCGTACGGTTTTCCGAAGAAAACCGGCGACGGCGGTTGCTACCTCCGGCGAGGCGACGGCGGGTCCGACGGGGCGGCGGGGCGGCGGCGGTCGGCGGCGAGGCGGCGAGGGGCGACGGCGTCGGCAGCGAAGTTCGCGGCAGCGGCGGCGAAGTGGCGAGGGGCGGCGGCTTCGAAGTCCGCGGCGGCAGCGGCTAAGGGTTAGGGTTAGACGCGGGTGGGCTCGGGTGGGCTGGGGGTCGCGGGCGGCAGCTTATAAGAGGGGGCCGGCTGGGGAGTCTTGGCCGGTTACGGCCCAGAGTCAGTTCGTTTTTTTAATAAATCCGCGCAGAAAAACGAAGGAAAGAAATACTAAACGGAGTCCAAAAATCCTGATATAAATTTTCCCCGTCCTCTAAAAATCTGTCGGACAGGGTGAACATTTATTTGGGACTCTAATGCAATTTTGGAAAACACATATTTTTCCTAATTCAAATAAAATAGCAATAAAACTCCAAATAAAAAATCATATTTGATTTTAATATTAAATCTCCAATATTTATTTATTTTGAGGAAGTCAATTTATCCTCTCTCTTTTATTTTTATAAAAGAAATATTCAAAGATAAAATAATTAAAATCAAAGGATCCTCTTTTTCAAAATTCGAGTAAACTCAAATATGAAAATAACGAAATTCCCAACTCTCTCCGTGGGTCCTTGAGTTGCGCAGAATTTCTAGGATCAAGCCAAAGTGCAATAAAATATGATATGCAAAGAGATCTAATGCATAACATTCCAAATTGAAGAATTTGGGATGTTACAAACCAACCCCCCTTAAGATGAATCTCGCCCTCGAGATTCGGGTTGACTAGAAAATAAGGGAGGGTGATCCTTCCGTAGGTCTTCCTCCCGTTCCCAGGTGGCGTCATCCTCGGTATGGTGGCTCCACTAAACTTTGCAAAACTTGATAACCTTGATGCGTGTGACTCGGCTGGAAAAATCAAGAATCTTGACTGGTTTCTCCTCGTAGGTCAAGTCGCTATCCAATTGAATCACTTCCAGTGGCACTGTATCTCTCAGAGGGATATCAGCCATCTCTGCGTGGCACTTCTTCAACTGAGAAACGTGGAACACATGGTGAACTCATGACAATCCTTCGGGCAATTCCAACTTGTAAGCAACTTCTCCCATACGTTCCAAAACTTTCTATGGTCCCACAAAATGTGGTCCTAACTTTCCCTTAACTCCAAAGCGCTTCACTCCTCGAAGTGGTGATACACGAAGATACACTCTGTCTCCAACTTCATAAACTATCTCTTTGCGTTTAGAATCCGCATAGCTCTTCTGCCTGGACTGGGCTACTTTGAGTCTATCGCGAATCAGCTTAGCCTTCTCTTCAGACTCTAGAGTTAAATCTGGTCCAAACAACTGTCGGTCTCCAACTTCATCCCACAACAACGGTGTCCTGCACCTCCTTCCGTACAATGCTTCGAAAGGGGCCATCTTCAAACTGGCTTGATAGCTGTTGCTGTAAGAGAACTCTGCGTAAGGCAAATTGTTGTCCCAACTAGATCCATAATCTAGCGCACAAGCTCTCAACATGTCCTCCAAAATCTGATTGACTCTCTCAGTCTGTCCATCTGTCTGCGGGTGAAAACTTGTACTGAACTCTAGCCTAGTTCCCAAAGTTTCATGCAACTGATTCCAAAACTTTGAGGTAAGCTGGGTTCCTCTATCTGATACAATGGTCCTCAGAACTCCATGCAAACATACGATCCTGGTCATGTATATCTTTGCCAACTTAGCACTGGTGTAAGTGATCTTCACTGGGATGAAATGAGCTACTTTCGTCAAACGATCGACTACAACCCATATCGAGTCATAGCCTGAACGAGTCCTGGGCAATCCCGTGATAAAATCCATGCCTAGCTTGTTCCACTTCCATTCAGGTATCAGCAATGGTTGTAGCAATCCTGCTGGCTTCTGATGCTCTGCCTTCACTCTCTGACATACATCACAAACTGCTACATACTCCGCAATATCCTTCTTCATTCCGGTCCATCAGAAACTATCCTTCAAATCCAGGTACATTTTAGTATTTCCTGGGTGAATCGAATATGGAGAATCATGGGCCTCCTGCAAAATCAACTTCCTCATCTCCTGATCATTTGGCACATATACGCGGTCCTCGAACCATAAGGTATCGTGCTCATCCTCACGAAATCCTTTAGCCTTTACTCTTGCTCATCCTTTCCTTTATCTCAGCAATATCCTTGTCCGTCTTCTGAGCTTCTCTGATATTATCCATCAAAGTAGACTAAATCTCCAATGCTGCTACATATCCTCTCCGAACTATCTCCAAACCTAGCTCGCGAAGCTCCTCTGCTAACTCCTTGGGTAACTCTCCGGTCATGAGTGTATTGACATGACTCTTGCGGCTCAACGCATCGGCTACTACATTAGCCTTTCCGGGATGATAGTGCAACTTCATATCATAATCCATAATGAGTTCCAACCATCTCCTCTTCCTGAGATTCAACTCCTTCTGCATGAAGATATACTTCAAACTCTTGTGATCCATGTATACCTCATAATGGTTTCCGATGAGAAAATGTCTCCAAGTCTTCAATGCATGCACTATGGCTGCTAACTCCAAATCATGCGTAGCATAATTTAACTCATGGGGTTTAAGCTGTCGTGAGGCATATGAAACAACTCTTCCCTCCTGCATAAGTACGGCTCCAAGTCCTCGACGAGAAGCGTCGCAATACACTTCATAATCCTTGCGTTGATCTGGCAGAATAAACACTGGTGATGTAACCAAGCGTTTCTTCAACTCCTGAAAACTGGCCTCACATTCCTCAGTCCATTTGAACTTGGTGTCCTTCTTTAGCAACTCTGTCATAGGCTTTACAATCTTCGATAAATTCTCAATGAACCTCCGGTAGTATCCTGCGAGTCCAAGAAAACTCTGGATCTCTCCAACTGACGTGGGTGCCTCCCAATTTGTCACAGTGACAACTTTGGTGGGGTCTACCGCTATTCCTTCTCCGGATATAACATGTCCAAGGAATCCAACTTCCCTCAACCAAAACTCACACTTGCTGAACTTGGCGTATAGCTGATGTTCTCTGAGCTTCCCAAGTACTAAACGCAAATGCTCTCTATGCTCCTCTTCATTCTTCGAGTAGACCAGAATATCATCAATGAACACCATAACGAACTTATCCAAAAACTCCATAAACACCTTGTTCATCATGTTCATAAAATAGGCAGGTGCGTTAGTCAGGCCAAATGACATAACGGTATACTCATATAGCCCGTACCTCGTGGTAAAAGTTGTCTTAGGTATATCCTGCTCTCGAATCTTCAGTTGGTGGTACCCTGATCGCAGATCGATCTTGGAAAACACCTTAGCTCCTTGTAGCTGATCAAACAAATCACTGATCATGGGCAGTGGGTACTTGTTCTTGGTTGTCACCTCATGCAATCCTCGATAATCAACAACCATCCTCAACGATCCATTCTTCTCCCCCACTAGAAGTACTGGTGATCCCCAAGGTGATGAACTTGGGCGAATATATCCTTTATCTAGTAACTCCTTAATCTGCTTCTTAATTTCCTCTAAATCCTGTGCGGGCATCCTATACGGTCTCTTAGATGTTGGCCCTGTGCCTGGCAAAAGCTCAATCAAAAACTCAATGTCTCTATCCAGTGGCATGCCTGGAAACTCTTCTGGAAATACATCTGGGAAATCCCTCACCACTGGTACTTCCTCCTGTACAACTCCTGATAAGGAATTCACTTGAGTCCTATTCGGCACATACCGGGATACATACTTGATCCTTCTTCCTTCTGGGGTTGTGAGCAAAATCGACTTACTGGTGCAATCGATGTTTCCTCCATACATCGATAGCCAATCCATACCCAGAATCACATCCAAACCTTGCGACTCCAAAATTATCAGATCTGAGGGGAAAACATGCCTACCTATGGTCAATGGCATCTGAAAACATCCTTGGCTTGCCATATACTCTGCTCCTGGCGAGCTCACTAACATAGGTGTACTAAGAACTTTGGTGGGCAGCTTATACTTATCCACAAATCCCCTTGATATGTACGAATGCGATGCACCAGTATTGTAGCGACCTGACCCGAATGGATCACGTCTACTGTGCTACGGTGTCATCCCTGGATCAGTAATGCTGACACCACACAGTACATCGAGGTTTTATAGCAGAGTTGCAATCACACACTTATTACATCGATGGCTCAAAAAGAACATATTACAATAAATATGGCTTAAGGCCATATAATAAAGATAACAGCGGAAGACTTTCGAAGATAAATGGGTCCATCAACTCCAGCGGCATCACTGAGTATAGAACCATGACCTAAACGCACCTCAATCATCGTCTGAAAAGTCTGCAACATTAACGTTGCAGCCCGAAAACGGGTCAGCACATGGAATATGCTGGCAAAGTAACACATAGAGAGTAATGGAATGAAACAGCTATACTACATGCAATTATGGCTGGTGGAAAGCTCTATGGTTACAGTTTTGCGTAAAGCCAGTTTTTCCCTACTGCAAAGGAATAAATTTTATTTACTATCATGGTGGTTGTGTAACATTGAGAATGGTTGACAGCATTCTCAATCCCAATTAAAAGTAATTAAAACCCAATAACATTAATTAGAAGTAACATGTTGAGATTCACAATGATATTCAAGTACTAGATACTCAAGTTGTCCATAACCGGGGACACGGCTAATCATGATTAGTTTGTTACTCTGCAGAGGTTTGCGCACTTTTCCCCACATGACTCGATCGCCTCCGTTTGTTTTCTCGCACTACATGGTGTTTGAGAAGACGGATGACCGAGACATAGTCTTTCAGAAGCACTAGCACCTTACATGTGGGGTAGACCGGTACACCTACATCCCCTACATCTGCTAGTCCACCCCGTAAGAGTTCGCACAACTTAGTCAACTATGCTAGAGCCCATAGTAGCATGTGGCTGCACACGGAAGTTTCTAGCATGAATTATCTTATGATCCCTTTGAGCCTGGGTGGTGGTCCAAAAAAAACAGGCAAGTCCTGATAGACATCAGGTGCCTCAATCCACCCAGATGTGTGTTTAAGTTGCCACCTTAGATAAACCATTAAAATTATCAATCTCACATCTGTCATGGATATCACTCACCCAATCCACGTCTACTAGCATAGCATGGCATAATAAGCAAACGTAGAAGTAACTCCCAAAGGTTTCATAATAATACAGGTAATAGGTACTACCTCATCTACTTCCCATCCCACAATTTAATTAGATCCTAATCATGCAATGTGTGAGGATTGATCTAATGCAGTAAAACATGGGTTGTAGAAAAGGTATGATCAAAGTGTTACTTGCCTTGCTGATGATCCGCGAGTCCTAGGGTTTCGAAGTAACAAGCGGCGCAATCCTGGTAATCTATCGCAGACAAACAACAAGCATACAATAAGTACTCAACTAATGCACAGGTAAAACTCGAACAAGAGAACGAACCAGGTAGTTCAACTTAAGAACTCCGGTTGCAAAGAAAGAACGAAAAACAAACGGCGGAAGAAAACAACTCGGTTCTAGCAAGTTGAATCTAGGTCAAAATTTTACTGTAACAAAAGCTTGTTCAAGTTGATTAGACGGAACGGCGGTTTCGATACGAAACTCCAGGCGCTTGAATCACCTGATTCCGATAAACGGGCGAGAAGATAAACTAGAACGAAGATCGGATCTGAGATCGCGATCGCGGAATAAATCCGACGAAAAGAAAAAGAAGAACGGTTAAACGAACGGACGTTCGTTAACCTAGAAGAATCCGGTGATCACGTTCGTTAGGACGAACGGTCCGGCGAACGGTCCAAAGCAACTAAATCGGAGAAGAAAACGAATCCGATCTAGGGTTTTGGAGAAGAAAACCGATCGAAAAACTGATCTAGAAAACCGGAACGGTTTAGAGAAGAAAAGAATCGGAACGATTAGAAGAAAACAATCCGAGAAAAAGAATAGATGTAGCGCGGGGCAACCTTGGCGAGGTCTCCGGTGAACGGGCTCCGGCGGCGTCGGTGTAGGGCGGCGGCGTGGGCAAGGTGCGGCGGCGGCGCGGGTGTGGGGCGGCGGCGGTAAGGTGCGGCGGCGGCGCGGGTGTGGGGCGGCGGCGGCAAGGTGCGGCGGCGGCGCGGGGTGTGGGGTGGCGGCGCGGGTGAGGCGGCGCGGCGGCGGTGACGCAGGGCGCGGTGTGATGCGGCGCGGCGGCGGTGACGCAGGGCGCGGTGTGATGCGGCGCGGCGGCGGTGCAAGGCGCGGTGTGGAGGAGAGCTTTGATTTGATGTGTTTAGAGGGGGGGGGGTGCTTGGGTATTTATATTGGGGAGGGGAGACAAGACTTGGGGTAGGGGACAAGGAATTGGAATAGGAATAGGAAAGATCTAGAAAATAAACGGAATAGGACTAAAGAAAACGAAATAAGGAAAAGGGGACAAGGGGGCGCCCTAGAATCCTAAAAGGATTCGGTCCTAGCAAGAGGCGGCGGCGGCCGACCGGCTCCTGGCTCGGCGCCTGGCGCCTGGGAGCGCGGCGGTAGGTGGCTTGGCTTGGGCCTTTGGCCCAAGGCGCTGCTCAATTTTTTTTTTAAATAGTTTCCTCGCGCAGAAAAAAAACAAAAAGGGATCTAAACGAACTCCGAAAAATCTAAAGTAAATTTTCCCCGACTCCTAAAAATGAGCCGAACAAAATGAACTTTTCTCCGGACCTAAAATGCAATTTTTGAAAACGCGCATTTTTCCCTATCCAAATAAAATGCAAATAAAACTCCGGCAACAAAATTGATCTATTTATTAAATCTTCATTTTCCTAAATTTGGGAAAGTCATATTATTCCCTCTCTCATATTTTGACACCGGAAAATTTATTGAAGATAAAATAAATAAATCAAATGATCCTATTTTCAAAATTCGAGAGAACTCTCAAATATGAAAATAACGAAATCTCCAACTCTCTCCGAGGGTCCTTGAGTTGCGTAAAATTTCTAGGATCAACCAAAATGCAAGAAAATATGATATGCATATGATCTAGTGTATAACATTCCAAATTGAAAATTTGGGATGTTACAAACCTACCCCCCTTAAGATGAATCTCGCCCTCGAGATTCGGGTTGGCTAGAAAATAGGTGAGGGTGGTCTTTGAGCAAATCTTCTTCTCTCTCCCAGGTGGCTTCATCTTCGGAGTGGTGGTTCCACTGAACTTTGCAAAACTTGATAACCTTGCTGCGAGTAACTCTACTGGCAACATCGAGAATCTTGACTGGCTTCTCCTCATATGTTAGGTCATCCTTTAACTGAATCGCTTCAAGCGGCACGGTATCTCTTAGCGGTACCTCCGCCATCTCGGCGTGACATTTCTTCAGCTGAGAAACATGGAATACATCATGAACTCCTGACAGTCCTTCTGGTAGTTCCAACTTATAAGCGACTTCTCCCATACGTTTCAAGATCTTAAATGGTCCAACGAAACGCGGTGCTAACTTTCCCTTAACTCCAAAACGCTTAACTCCTCGAAGTGGGGATACTCGAAGGTAAACTCTGTCTCCGGTTTCGTAAATTGTCTCCTTGCGTTTAGAATCTGCATAGCTCTTCTGCCTGGACTAGGCTACCTTGAGCCTATCGCGAATCAACTTAACCTTCCGTTCAGACTCCTTAATCAAATCTGGTCCAAAGAATTGACGGTCTCCAACTTCGTAACTGTTGTCATGGAACGAAACTGGTATCTGATACGATACTCCTCGAAACTCCATGCAAACAAACGATTCTAGTCATGTATATCTTTGCCAACTTAGCACTGGTGTAAGTGGTCTTAACTGGAATGAAATGTGCTACCTTCGTCAAACGATCAACTACTACCCATATCGAGTCATATCCGGCTTTTGTCTTGGGTAGCCCTGTGATAAAATCCATGCCTATCTTATCCCACTTCCATTCAAGTATCGGCAGTGGTTGTAACAATCCTGCTGGCTTTTGATGTTCTGCTTTTACTCTCTGACATACGTCACAAACTGTATCAGCATACGTAGCAGTTTGTTATGCTGCAATATCCTTCTTCATTCCGGTCCACCAGAATGTTTCCTTCAAATCCAAATACATCTTGGTATTCCCTGGGTGAATCGAATATGGTGAATTATGTGCCTCCTGCAAAATCAACTTCCTGATCTCCGGGTCATTGGGCACATAAACACGGTCCTCAAACCATAGGGTATCGTGCTCATCCTCACGAAATCCCTTTGCTTTTCCTTTGCTAAGTTTCTCCTTTATAGCAGCAATCTCCTTGTCAGATTTCTGAGCTTCTCTGATCTTATCCATCAATGTTGATTGAATCTCCAATGCTGCTACATAGCCTTTCGGAACTATCTCTAAGCTTAGTTCACGAAGGTTTTCTGCTAACTCCTTGGGTATACTTCCCATCATTATCGTATTGACATGGCTCTTACGGCTCAATGCGTCAGCTACTACATTAGCCTTTCCGGGATGGTAATGCAATCTCATGTCATAATCCTTGATGAGCTCCAACCATCTCCTCTGTCGGAGGTTCAACTCCTTCTGAGTGAAAATGTACTTCAAACTCTTATGATCCGTGTACACCTCACAATGATTTCCAATGAGGAAATGTCTCCACGTCTTCAATGCATGCACTACGGCTGCTAACTCCAAATCATGCGTGGCATAATTCAACTCATGAGGCTTCAGTTGTCGTGATGCATACGAAACAACTCTCCCTTCCTGCATAAGCACTGCTCCAAGTCCTCGACGTGAAGCGTCGCAATACACCTCATAATCCTTGGTCTGATCTGGCAATATCAACACTGGTGAGGTAACCAATCGTTTCTTCAACTCCTGGAAACTAGCCTCACACTCCTCAGTCCATTTGAACTTAGTATCCTTCTTCAACAACTCCGTCATAGGCTTCGCAATTTTTGAGAAATTCTCAATAAATCTCCGGTAGTATCCTGCGAGTCCAAGAAAACTCCGGATCTCTCCAACTGTTGTTGGTGCTTCCCATTCGGTTACGGTCTCAACCTTTGTGGGGTCAA
This sequence comes from Triticum urartu, assembly GCF_056163025.1. Taxonomy (NCBI): domain Eukaryota; kingdom Viridiplantae; phylum Streptophyta; class Magnoliopsida; order Poales; family Poaceae; genus Triticum; species Triticum urartu. The sequence goes on from NC_141879.1 coordinate 473,658,007, forward strand.
CTGCTATACCTTCTCCGGATATAACGTGTCCGAGGAATCCAACTTCCTTCAACCAAAACTCACATTTGCTGAATTTGGCATATAACTGATGTTCCCTTAATTTCTCCAAAACCAAACGCAAATGTTCCTTATGCTCCTCTTCATTCTTTGAATAAACTAGGATGTCATCAATGAACACTACGACGAACTTATCCAAAAACTCCATAAACACTTTGTTCATCAGGTTCATAAAATAGGCAGGTGCGTTAGTCAATCCAAATGACATAACGGTATACTCATACAGTCCATATCTTGTGGTGAATGCTGTCTTAGGTATGTCCTGCTCTCAAATCTTCAATTGATGGTACCCTGATCGCAAATCGATCTTGGAAAACACTTTAGCTCCTTGCAATCGATCAAACAGATCGTTGATCATTGGCAGTGGGTACTTATTCTTGATGGTTACTTCATTCAATCCCCGATAATCTACAACCATCCTTAATGATCCATCCTTCTTTTCCACTAGAAGTACGGGTGATCCCCAAGGTGAAGAACTTGGGCGAATGTAACCTTTATCCAATAACTCCTTAATCTGATTCTTAATTTCCACCAAATCCTTTGCTGGCATCCTATATGGTCGCTTCGATATTGGGCCTGTGCCTGGCAATAACTCAATCAAAAACTCAATGTCTTTATCCGGTGGCATGCCTGGCAATTCCTCAGGAAATACATCAGGAAAATCCTTTACCACTGGTACTTCCTCCTGCACAACTCCTGATAAGCAATTCACTTGTGTCCTGTTTGGCACATGCCGGGATACATACTTGATCCTTCTTCCTTCTGGTGTGGTAAGCAAAATTGTCTTACTGGTGCAATCGATGTTTCCTCCATACATCGACAGCCAATCCATACCAAGAATCACATCCAGACCTTGGGATTCCAGAATAATTAAATCCGTTGGGAATACATGCCTTCCTATACTCAATGGTACTTGAAAACATCCTTGTCTGGCCATGTATTCTGCTCCTGGCGAGCTTACTAGCATAGGTGTTTTAAGAATCCTAGTGGGCAGGCTATACTTTTCCACAAATCCCCTTGATATGTATGAATGCGATGCACCAGTATCAAAAAGAACGAGTGCAGTAAATGACTTAACCAAAAACTTACCGATTACTGCATTGGGCTGATCTTCAATCTCCTCCACATTAACGTGGTTCACCTGTCCCCTATTGAAAGGGTTCGGCTTCTTCCCAGAGCTCCCATTGCCATTTCCATTCTGGCCTTCAGGACATTCATTGGCATAATGTCCGGTCTTCGAACACTTGAAACAGGTGACTTGACTCAGGTCTCTCTTGGTTGGGGTTGATGGGGTTGTTCGGTTCTGGCCGTTGCTTCCTCCATTCCCATTACCATTCTTGTGGCCATTATGGTTGTGCGAGCTACCTCCTCCATGGGTGTGCTGAAACTTAAATCCCGGTTTAGGGGTAAAACGGGGCTTCTGCTGGGCTCCAGAGTTATACTTCCCCTGTCCATACTTCCTCTTATGGTTCTCAATCTGCTGTTGCTTCCCTTCAATCATGATGGCACGATCTACCAACTCCTGGTAGTTGTTGAAACTTGCTACCATCAACTGCATGCTTAGTTCATCATTCAATCCTTCCATAAACTTCTCCTGCTTAGCTGCATCCGTAGCAACGTCATCTGGGCATAACGGGCTAGCTTACTAAACTCTTCCACATACTGGCCAACAGTCCTTCCTCCTTGGCGTAAGTTGCGAAACTCACGCTTCTTTATGGCCATAGCTCCTGCTGAAACATGGGCAGTGCAGAAAGCTTGCTGAAACTGATCCCATGTGACAGTGTCAACTGGGTAAGTGGCTGTGAAATTCTCCCACCATGCTGCCGCGGGTCCATCAAGCTGGTGTGCGGCAAACTTCACTTTCTCACCATCCGTGCATCCTGCAGTGGTCAACTCCCTTCCTACCTTACGGAGCCAATCGTCTGCTACTATTGGCTCGGTGCTACTAGAAAACACTGGCGGATTCAGCCTAAGGAAACGGGCTAAGTGGTCAACAGGTGGTGGTGGTGGTGGGTTGTTGTTGTTATTCTGCTGATTCTGAACTAACATCTGCATCAATTGATTCTGCTGCTGGATCAACTGAGTGAGCTCCGGTGGAAATCCATTGTCACGTCTCGGAGGCATCTGAGGTTTTAGAAAAGACGAGAATTGAGAATAGAATGAGGTCTAAAGGGAAAACACTACCCATATGCTCATGAGGCAAATGCACACAAAATCACTTCAATCAATCAAACAAGGGCTTACAAACGGTCTAACTATCGCAAAAGTGCTCGACTATAATGTGTTTACATGGGGGAATACTACTACTATCTGGTGGTCATCTAGAAATTTGAACCGGTGGAAGACTCCATGATATCTGCTCCAGCTTCGTCTTCAAAGTCGGGTTCACTTGGATCCGAATCGGTGTCGTCGATGATGATGTAGTTGTCCGGACATGCGACGTACTCATCTTCCTCCTGGGATGCTAACTTCCTCTTGAGTTCTTCAATCTCCTGCTTAAGATCGCAATTGTGCCTTGCTAGAGCTACGATCTCGTCCATGTAGTCCTTGCGTGTAGACTTTAGTTCTCCTTCTAGCTTGATGATCCTTGCCTTCGCATTCTTCAACTCTACCATATCATTGCACATCTGGTTCTCGTGGCGTCGAATGTGCTGGTTTAACTCCTGGATGAAAGATGCAATGGATCTATCCTTCTTGGTGCTGACTAACTCCCATTGTTCATCATGGCGTCCGCAAATCTGGTAGATAGTGTCCTTGAGGTCTTCTTGATAAACTTCTCCAATGCGTCCTATGGTGATATGAGCTGCCATGCTCCTTCCTAGACTCCAGGTTGGTGCATTGAAAACACTATCTGTGGGCTTCGTGATTGGCGCGAATGTTCTTCTCGGAACGTGAGCTTGAATCTTCCAGCGCTCCTCTTCAGGCAGAGTGGCGTTGAAGGTTCCCGTGAAGCTTGGTAATCCAATGTTCAGGTACTTGGTGACTTCCTTCAGGTGAAATCCAAATGGTGTGCCTTCATCCAGTTGAGCGTACTTAATCTTCGCGTGCGTCATCCTAAAAGAGTAGAAAAGATGAGGAGTTAGAAAATGAGAAGAGAAGGGTGATCTATGGCTTTAACTTAGTGGTCGTGTCCTACAGTCAGCGTGTGCTCTGATACCATCTCTGTAGCGACCTGACCCGAATGGATCACGTCTACTGTGCTACGGTGTCATCCTTGGATCAGTAATGCTGACACCACACAGTACATCGAGGTTTTATAGCAGAGTTGCAATCACACACTTATTACATCGATGGCTCAAAAAGAACTTGTTACAATAAATATGGCTTAAGCAGGTAGATACTGTGTATAGGTAGGTATGGTGGACTCATATGGAATAACTTTGGGGTTTATGGAATTGGATGCACAAGCAGTATTCCCTTTTAGTACAAGTGAAGGCTAGAAAAGACTAGGAAGCGACCAGCTAGAGAGCGACAACACTCATGAATATGCATTAAAATTAATCAACACCGAATGCAAGCATGAGTAGGATATAATGCACCATGAACATAAATATCGTAGAGGCTATGTTGATTTTGTTTCAACTACATGCGTGAACATGTGCCAAGTCAAGCCACTCGAATCGTTCAAAGGAGGATACCACCCAATCATACCACATCACAACCATTTTAATAGCATGTTGTCATGCAAGGTAAACCATTATAAACTCCTAGCTAATTAAGCATGGCATAAGCAACTACAATCTCTAATTGTCATTGTAAATATGTTTCTTTCATAATAGGCTAAATCAGGAACGATGAACTAATCATATTTACAAAAACAAGAGAGGTCGAGTTCATACCAGCTTTTCTTATCTCAATAAGTTCATCATATATCGTCATTAGTGCCTTTCACTTGCACGACCGAACGGTGTGGATAATAATAGTAGTGCACGTGCATTGGACTAAGCTGGAATCTGCAAGCATTCAATTCAAGAGAGAAGAAAAGGTAATATGTGCTCTTTGTTAGATCAACAATAATGCATATACGAGCCACTCAACATTTTCATTACAGTCTTCTCCTCTCGACCCCAAAAGGAAACAAAAGAAACAAAACTATTTACACGGGAAAGCTCCCAACAAGCAAAAGAAGTACGAGAAATCTTTTTGGGTTTTCTTTTAGTTACTACTACTACAGGCATGGAAAGTAAACTAATTAAAATCTACAACTAATTTTTTTTGGTTTTTCTTAAGGTTTTTCAAACACACAAGAAGAAAACGAGAAAATGAAAATAAACTAGCATGGATGGTACAATGAAAGAGTATGAGCACCGACAACTGGCATGAGTGTGTGAACATGAATATAATGTCGGTGAGAGATACGTACTCCCCCAAGCTTAGGCTTTTGGCCTAAGTTGGTCTATGCCCATGGATCAAAGTGTCCATCTCCGGCGTAAGGAGGAGTGTCCTCTGGGTGCCACTGGTTGCCAATCTCCTCAGGATTCCACTAATAAACTGACTGACGATAAGGGTCCTGGGGTGGTTCTAGCTCAGGCTCTGGAGCTGGTGTCACACTCCAGTATGCATAAACGTCCACCGATAAAACAAGGTACTTGCCTGAAAATATGTTAAACAAAGAGGGAGCAGTCAAGGTAATAGTCTCAAAGTTATTCTTACCAAAAATTAGTCTATAGTTAAGCATCTTCTTCTTATTTTTAACAATAAAATCATGCGCTATCATGCTCTTATATCCTAGAGCAACAGGAGGTAGCAACTTTTCCTCTTTCTCATAATGTCTGATAGGCATGTTAAAGTGTGCAGCAAGGCGCGAGGCACAGATGCCTCCGAGGACGGGGCCCTTAGTACGGTTCAGATTTAACCGTTTAGCAACAATAGCGCCTAAACTGAAGGTATTATCTTGAAACAAGGCATGACGCAAAATAACAATATCAGGAGCACTAAGGTTCCCACAGTTCTCGCAACCAATTAAGCATCTAATAGCAAATATTGCAAAGTAACGTAGAACAGGAAAATGTATGCTAGTGATTCTTGCATCGGAAACTTTCCTCGTTTCCCCCAAAGCAATCATATTAATAAATCCCTCCACATCATTACGATGTGGTTCCTCTATGATACCCTCAAAAGGTATCAAACAAACCCGATAAAAATCACGAAGTGACATTTCCTTATGCTCATCATATAAATAAAATTCCACCGAAGGTGGCGAGCTTCTAGCATGGAAATGAAAGTTTTGCACAAAGATATTGGTGACTAAGAGATACTGTTCACATTGGTCATGGAGGAAGGCGGTGAGGCCTGCATTCTCAGCCAAATAATAAAAATCTTCATAAATCCCAGCCTCTTTCAAGAACTCATCACAAGGCCATTCACATGGTCAAACCTGTACGAGGGAGATTATACTTGGGCTTCTTGTTCTCTACACTTTGCTTATCCTTCGAGCTTCGGCTCGATGAGCCCCTAAAAAATCTCTTCATCTTTTTCTGAAAATTTCTGAAATTTTTAGTAACTCAAAAATAAAAGTGAACCAAACTCAACAAAATTGATAGCAACTACTCCTACAAGTACCTGGAGGATATATCATGCATGAAAACTACTTTTGACCACATAAATTTGACATGCAAGCTCAACAACAAGGTCACCTAAGAAGCAAAAAATTGCAATGAATAAAGCACTAGAACAAAAACTAATTGGACCATTGGAGGAGTCACATACCAAAGAACAATCCCCCAAAGCAGTTTTGTGAATGGAGCTTTGAGCAAGGAGATCGAAAATGGCAGCAAGATGAGCAAGAACTCGGGTTTGAGCTGGTTGGTGATGTCCGGCTTCGGAAGATCAAAATGTCGTAGTCCTACCTAGGCTCCACTGAGAGGACCCCACCGGTCTACATCCTAAGCACTCCAGGGTCTTGGTCCCATCGCCCATTGCACTTAGGGTCGTTACGCGCAGGGTGAATACCAGCGCCACCTCAGTTCTGAATGGCGCGATCCGACCGTGCCGCAATTCTGAACTGGACGTCTGACAGAACTTTTGAGAGAAACATACGATGTTGAGTGCCCATATATGTTTCGCATGGTGGCTAGTGCGTATATGCTAGTGGCCAACTCAGATCAAATACCCAAACCCTTAGTGTATTGGGAGCTCGCGGAGATGAGCAACGACTCATGATCATGTGCCCCGTCGCCCTGTCTCGAGGAAATACAGCAAGGGCCATGCCCAACCCTCTCACCGGGGTGGTCTACCTGCCCGACAGTGCCTCGTAATAATCTCGTGGGTGCTCTCCTGGCCCGCCCGACTTTCACATCAACTCGCGGGTACCCCTCAGGGTCGACCCGACTTCAACAATGGTCTCAAGTAAATTTTGTTGGTGAACATAGCATACAATTTCAAAAAAATTCCTACGATCACACAAGATCTATCTAGGATATGCATAGCAATGAGAGGGGGAGAGTGTGTCCACGTACCCTTTCCTTTCTCCACCGGAGGGAATAGGAAGGAGAGGGAGAGGGAAAGGGAAGGGGGGCCGTGCCCCCTCCTCCTTGTCCTATTCGGACTCCCTAGGAGGGGGGTGCGCGCCACTTCCCGTGGGCTTCCCTTTCTCTCCCTTTAGGCCCATGTAGTCCCAACACTTCCCCGGGGGGTTCCGGTAACCCCTCGGTACTCCAAAAAAATACCCGAACCACTCAGAACCATTCCGATGTCCGAATACTACCTTCCAATATATGAATCTTTACCTCTCGACCATTTCGAGACTCCTCGTCATGTGTGTGATCTCATCCGAGACTCCGAACAAACTTCGGTCACCAAAACACATAACTCATAATATAAATCGTCATCGAACGTTAAGCATGCGGACCCTATGGGTTCGAGAACTATGTAGACATGACCAAGACACATCTCTGGTCAATAACCAATAGCGGAACTTGGATGCTCATATTGGTTCCTGCATATTCTACGAAGAACTTTATCGGTCAAACCACATAACAACATACGTCATTCCCTTTGTGATCCGTATGTTACTTGCCCGAGATTCGATCGACGTTATCCTCATACCTAGTTCAATCTTGTTATCGGCAAGTCTCTTTACTCATTCCGTAATGCATTATCCCGCAACTAACTCATTAGTCACATTGCTTGCAAGGCTTATAGTGATGTGCATTACCGAGAGCGTCCAGAGATACCTCTCCAATACACGGAGTGAGAAATCCTAATCTTGATCTATGCCAACTCAACAAACACCTTTGGAGACACCTATAGAGCATCTTTATAATCACCCAATTATGTTGTTACGTTTGATAGCACACAAGGTGTTCCTCCGGTATTCGGGAGTTACACAATCTCATAGTCAGAGGAATATGTATAAGTCATGAAGAAAGTAATAGCAATAAAACTAAACGATCATACTGTTAAGCTAATAGATGGGTCTTGTCCATCACATCATTCTCTAATGATGTGATCCTGTTCATCAAATTACAACACATGTCCATGGTTAGGAAACTTAAGCATTTTTGATTAACGAGCTAGTCTAGTAGAGGCATACTAGGGACACTGTGTTTTGTCTATGTATTCACACATGTATCAAGTTTCCGATTAATACAATTGTAGCATGAATAATAAACATTTATCATGATATAAGGAAATATAAATAACAACTTTATTCTTGCCACTAGGGGATATTTCCTTAAATTCCAGGTAACCATGTGTCCATAACATCAAGAGGGAATCTGAGGAATCACCCTCAATGGAATCAACTTGATGTAATCATCAAGGTGAACTTAGGAGGAATCACCCTCGAGGTTCGCACTTGAGGTGTTGCACGACTATCAGGGGGGAAGGACCCCGGGTAGGCAACGGAACCCGAATCCTTTCGAAAACATCAGGGCTGACAACGCCCCTCAATCCGGCTAGCCCCTAGCCGGCTTCCCAGTGCAACCCGGCCGACCAGTTCCTAGAAGGTGAACCTCCATCGACAAACAAGCATTCCCACTATGCGCCCCCCTCTACGCCAGCCCTGGCGGGCGCGGCCGTCGTGCCGACCAAGCCACCGCCCGGGGCGGGCGGCGTCCCAGAGATGCAACCCTGTAGCAAGGCGGCGCAGCCACCCCATGACGTTCGGCACGACGTTCCTACAGTACCCAACAACCGGTTGTACCCGTGCCGGGCGGGCCCATTACGCCCCGCACCCGATGGACCTGGCGAGACCAGCATCCGACGGACTCGGCAGACCTGGCGGCCCCCACTGCCGGCTCCTAGACGCAGACATCCATGCCCCGTGCCCATGTAACTTACCATTGTAACCCTGGGGTCGGCCTATAAGACCGCCCAGGAACCCTCCATGCACGGGGTGATCACTAGTTAACTCTTCAGACACACACACACACACACACACACACACATCCACCCACTCGGAGAAGGAGCAGCCTATGCACTGGCCTGCCTTCCTTCCTCCCCAAAACAGCTCCAGGAGCAAGCCTGTACCATCTTCATATAAACCACACTCGGCAGGACTAGGGGTGATATCTCTTCGGAGAGCCCCGAACCTAGGTACGTCTTGTGTCTCACTCTCGCTCGTACCAACCTCGCCTCTCGATCCCACCGGTTGCCTCTTGCTTGTTCCTCTCTTTAGCCATCCCATAGCATCTGCCGTGAGATCACCATGACAGTTGGCGCCCACCGTGGGGCAGTTTGAGGTGCCGGCCAGAGACACGTTCCAGACGGGGCCCTTCACCGACTCCGGCGAGCTCAGCGTGCATGTCCTAGTCCCTGCGCCCGGAACGGTGCCGCCGGCTTCCCTGCCTCGTCTGACGTTCCCTTCGGCGCGTTGCGCGCCCCCGATGAGTACCCCAGCGGGGTGCTTGACGTCACTGACTTGCCCGTCCCCCTCGGCAACGAATCTCTGACGACGTGGTAGACCTCTGCGTCCGTGTGAAGGTGCTCGTCACTGACTCCGGCTCCGCTTCATCTAGCGCTGCAAGGAAGGCCGCTGCTACCAAGGCCACAGCGGAGCGCGCCAGCACTGCTGACCCGCTGTGCGCTGATACGTCCATTTTGCATCATGTTTTCTTACTGTTATTTATGATGTTTTATCCATAATAATGCTTTTTGGAGTAATTCTAATGCCTTTTCTCTCATAATATGCAAGGTACACACAAAGAGGGAGAATTCCGGCAGCTGGAAATCTGGACCTGGAAAAGCTACGTCAGGCCACCTATTCTGCACAACTCCAAACAAGATGAAACTTCACGGAGATTTTTTATCAAATATATGAGGAATATTGGAGCAAATAACTACCAGAGGGGGCCCACCAGGTGGGCACAACCCACCTGGGCGCGCCAGGGAGCCCAGGCGCGCCCTGGTGGGTTGTGCTCACCCAGGCCCACCTCTGGTGCCAATCTTATGCTATATAAGTCATTTTGACCTAGAAAAAATCAGGAGAGGACTTTCGGGATGGAGCGCCGCTGTCTCGAGGCGGAACTTGGGCAGGAGCACTTTTGCCCTCCGGTGGAGCAATTCCGCCGGGGGAACTTCCCTCCCGGATGGGGAAATCATCGTCATCATCATCACCAACAACTCTCCCATCTTGGGGAGGGCAATCTCCATCAACATCTTCAACAACATCATCTCATCTCAAACCCTGGTTCATCTCTTGTGTTCAGTCTTGTTACCAGAACTATAGGTTGGTGCTTGTGGGTGACTAGTAGTGTCGATTACATCTTGTAGTTGAATACTATATGGTTTATTTGGTGGAAGACTATATGTTCAGATCCAATATGCTATTTAATACCCCTCTGATCTTGAGCATGATTATCATTTGTGAGTAGTTACTTTTGTTCTTGAGGTCACGGGAGAAATCATGTTGCAAGTAATCATGTGAACTTGATATGTGTTTGATATTTTGATAGTATGTATGTTATGATTCCCTTAGTGGTGTCATGTGAACGTCGACTACATGACACTTCACCGCATTTGGGACTAAGGGAATGCATGGTGGACTAGCAATTAGATAATGGGTTGCGAGAGTGACAGAAGCTTAAACCCCAGATTATGCACTATTCTGTAAGGGACCGATTGGATCCAAAAGTTTAATGCTATGGTTAGAATTTGTTCTTAAAACTTTTCTCATAGTTGCGGATGCTTGCGGGAGGGTTAATCATAAGTAGGAGTATTGTTCAAGTAAGAACAACACCTAAGCACTGATCCACCCACATATGAAATTATCAAAGTACCGAACATGAATTAAGCCAACATGATAAAAGTGACTAGATGAAAATCCCGTGTACCCTCAAGAACGTTTGCTTATCATAAGAGACCGTTTTGGCCTGTCCTTTGCCTCAAAAGGATTGGACTACCTTGCTGCACTTTTGTTACTACTATTGTTACTTGCTCGTTACAAATTATCTTGCTATCAAACTACTCTGCTACTTACAATTTCAGCACTTGCAGACATTACCTTGCTGAAAACCACTTGTCATTTCCTTCTGCTCCTCGTTGGGTTCGACACTCTTACTTATCGAAAAGAACTAAAATTGATCCCCTAGACTTGTGGGTCATCAAGGCTATTTTCTGGTGCCGTTGCCGGGGAGTGAAGCGCCTTTGGTAAGTGGAATTTGGTATGGAAACATTTATATAGCGTGGTGAAATTTATTGTCACTCGTTACTATGGAAACCAATCCTTTGAGGGGTTTGTTCAGGGTATCTTCACCTCGATTGGAACCACAATTAGCACCCCTCAACCTACTACACCTACTAAAAATATGAAATTCCTTCGGGTCTGATAGAACAACTGCTAGCTAATTCTTATGTAGGAGATGGAACCGAACATCCTGATATGCACTTGATATATGTAGAACAAATTTGTGGATTGTTCAAGCTTGCAGGTTTACCCGGAGATGAAGTTATGAAAAAGGTTTTCCCTTTATCTTTGAAGGGAAAAGCATTGGCATGGTATAGACTATGCGATGATATTGGATCTTGGAATTGGAATCATTTGAAATTGGAGTTCCATCATAAAATTTTATTCTATGCATCTAGTCCGTCATGATCGGAATTATATATATAATTTTGGGCCTCGTGAAGGAGTAAGTATTGCTCTATCTTGGGGGAGGCTTAAGTCAATGCTACATTCATGCCCCAATCATGAGCTCTCAAGAGAAATTATTATCCAGAACTTTTATGCTCGACTTTCTCGTAATGATCAAACCATGCTTGATACTTCTTGTGTTGGTTCTTTTATGAAGAAGACTATTGAATTCCGGCAGGATCTTTTGGAAAGAATTAAATGCAACTCTGAAGATTGGGAACTCAATGAAGGTAAAGGGTCAGGTATTAAACTTAAGTATGATTGTGTTAAATATTTTACCGATGCTTTTCAAAAGTTTAGCACTAAATATGGACTTGACTCTGAGATAGTAGCCTCCTTTTGTGAATCATTTGCTACCCATGTTGATCTCCCTAAAGAGAAGTGGTTTAAATATCACCCACCTATTAAAGAAGAAATCAAAGAACCAATACCAGTTAAAGAAAAAAATATACTTTACAATGTTGATCCGGTTGTTCCTTCTGTTTATATTGAGAAACCACCTTTCCCTGTTAGGATAAAGGAACACGCTAAAGTTTCAACTGTGGTTAACAAAAGCTATATTAGAACACCTAAACCTGATGAAGAAATTAAAGTAGAACCTACTATTTCTATGGTTAAAGATCTCTTGGAAGAAGATATCGATGGGCATGTTATTTACTTCTGCGAAGAACCTGCTAGAATTGCCAAACCTGATAAAAAAGATAAACATAGACCTATTGTTGGCATGCTCGTTGTCTCAGTTACAATAGGAGATCACTGTTATCATGGTTTATGTGACATAGGTGCTGGTGTGAGTGCTATTCCTTACACTTTGTATCAAGAAATTATGAATGACATAGCACCTAGCAGACATAGAAGACATAGATGTTACTATTAAACTTGCTAATAGAGACACTATATCACCAATTGGGATTGTTGGAGATGTTGAAGTCTTGTGTGGGAAAATAAAATACCCTACTAATTTTCTTGTTCTTGGTTCCCCACAAGATGACTTTTGTCCCATTATCTTTGGTAGACCTTTCTTGAATACTGATACGTCCATTTTGCATCATGCTTTTATATCGATATTTATTGTATTATGGGCTGTTATTACACATTATGTCACAATACTTATGCCTATTCTCTCTTATTTTACAAGGTTTACATAAAGAGGGAGAATGCCGGCAGCTGGGATTCTGGGATGGAAAAGGAGCAAATATTAGAGACCTATTCTGCATAGCTCCAAAAGTCCTGAAACTTCACGGAAGACGTTTTCAGAATATATAAAAAATACTGAGCGCAAGAAGTTCACCAAGGGAGCCACACCCCACCCATGAGTGTGGGGGGCGCGCCCTACCCCCTGGGCGCGCCCCCCTACCTCGTGGGCCCCCTGGTGGCCCTTCGATGGCCATCTTCTGCTATATGGAGTCTTTTGATGAGGGAAAAACCATAAGCCATCTTTCCGGATGAGACTCCGCCGCCACAAGGCGGAACCTTGGTGGAACCAATCCAGGGCTTTGGCGGAGCTGTTCTGCCGGGGAAACTTCCCTCCGGGAGGGGGAAATCATCGCCATCGTCATCACCAACGCTCGTCTCATCGGGAGAGGGCAATCTCCATCAACATCTTCACGAGCACCATCTCCTCTCAAAACCCTAGTTCATCTCTTGTATCCAATTCTTGTCTCCAAGTCTGGGATTGGTACCTGTGGGTTGCTAGTAGTGTTAATTACTCCTTGTAGTTGATGCTAGTTGGTTTATTTGGTGGAAGATCATATGTTCAGATCCTATATGCATATTAATGCCCCTTTGATTATGAACATGAATATGCTTTGTGAGTAGTTACGTTTGTTCCTGGGGACATGGGAGAAGTCTTGCTATTAGTAGTCATGTGAATTTGGTATTTGTTCGATATTTTGATGAGATGTATGTTGTCTCTCCTCTAGTGGTGTTATGTGAACGTCGACTACATAACACTTCACCATAATTTGGGCCTAGAGGAAGGCATTGAGAAGTAATAAGTAGATGATGGGTTGCTAGAGTGACAGAAGCTTAAACCCTAGTTTATGCGTTGCTTCGTAAGGGGCTGATTTGGATCCATGTGTTTCATGCTATGGTTAGGTTTACCTCAATACTTTTGTTGTAGTTGCGGATGCTTGCAATAAAGGTTAATCATAAGTGGTATGCTTGTCCAAGTAAGGGCAGCACCCAAGCACCGGTCCACCCACATACCAAATTATCAAAGTACCGAACGCGAATCATATGAACGTGATGAAAACTAGCTTGACGATATTCCCATGTGTCCTCGGGAGCGCTTTACATCATATAAGAGTTTGTCCAGGCTTGTCCTTTTCTACAAAAAGGATTGGGCCACCTTGCTGCACCTTAGTTACTTTTGTTACTTGTTACTCATTACAAATTATCCTATCACAAAACTATCTGTTACCTATTATTTCAGTGCTTGCAGAGAATACCTTGCTGAAAACTGCTTATCATTTCCTTCTGCTCCTCGTTGGTTTCAACACTCTTACTTATCGAAAGGACTACGATAGATCTCTTATACTTGTGGGTCATCAAGACTCTTTTCTGGCGCCGTTGCCGGGGAGTGAAGCGCCTTTGGTAGGTGGAATTTGGTAAGGAAAAATTTATATAGTGTGCTGAAATTTACTGTCACTTGTTACTATGGAAAGTAATCCTCTGAGGGGCTTGTTCGGGGTATATTCACCCCGACCAGTAGAGCAAAGAGTTGCTCCTCAACCTACTGAACCTACTAAAAATGAAAATGTCTGCTTTAAAATTCCTTCGGGTATGTTAGAAAAACTGCTAGCTAATCCTTTTACAGGAGATGGAACAAAGCATCCTGATGAGCACCTAATATATGTGGATGAAGTTTCTGGATTATTTAAGCCTGTAGGTGTGCCCGGAGATGTTATTAAGAAGAAGGTCTTGCCTTTATCTTTGAAGGGAGATGCATCGACATGGTATATGCTATGTGATGATACGGGGTCATGGAACTACAAACAATTGGAATTTCATCGGAAGTTTTATCCTATGCATCTTGTTCATCGTGATCACAATTATATATATAATTTTTGGCCTCGCGAAGGAGAAAGCATCGCTCAAACTTGGGGGAGTCTTAAATCAATGTTATATTCATGCCCCAATCATGAGCTCTCTAGAGAAATGATTATTCAAAATTTATATGCTCGGCTTTCTGATAACAATTGCACCATGCTCGATACTTCTTGTGCTGGCTCTTTTATGACGAAGACTATTGAATTCAAATGGGATTTATTGGAAAGAATTAAACGCAACTCTGAAGATTGCGACCTCGACAAAGGTAAGGAGTCAGGTATGACACCTAAGTTTGATTGTGTTAAATCTTTTATGGATACCGATGTTTTCCATAAATTTAGCACTAAATATGGACTTGACTCTGAGATAGTAGCTTCTTTCTGTGAATCTTTTGCTACTCATGTTGATCTCCCTAGGGAGAAGTGGTTTAAATATCATCCTCCCATAGAGGTAAAAGTAGCTGCACCTATTAAAGTTGAAGAAAAGACTATCACTTATAATGATCCTATTGTTCCTACCTGTTATGTTGACAAACCACCTTTCCCTGTTAGGGTAAAGGATCATGCTAAAGCTTCAACTATGGTTCGTAAAAGCAATATTAGAACTTATACACCTCCTGAGCAAATTAAAATTGAACCTAATATTGCTATTGTTAAAGATCTCTTGTCTGATAATATTGATGGGCATGTTATTCATTTCCTTGATGAGACTGCTAGAATTGCTAAACCTTGTGCTAAAGATAAAAACAGACCTGTGGTAGGCATGCATGTTATTTCTATTAAAATAGGAGATCATTGTTATCATGGCTTATGTGATATGGGTGCTAGTGCTGGTGCAATACCTTATGACTTATACAAAGAAATTATGCATGATATTGCACCTGCTGAGATAGAAGATATTGATGTCACAATTAAACTTGCCAATAGAGATACTATTTCACCAATGGGAATTGTTAGAGATGTTGAAGTCTTGTGTGGGAAAACTAAATATCCTGCTGATTTTCTTGTTCTTTGTTCCCCACAAGATAGCTTTTGTCCCATTATATTTGGTAGACCCTTCTTGAACACAGTTAATGCTAAGATAGATTGCAAAAAGGATGTTGTTACTATTGGTTTATATGATATGTCTCATGAATTTAATTTCTCTAAATTTCGTAGACAACACCGTGAAGAGGAATTTCCTATTAAAGATGAAATTATTGGTCTTGCTTCTATTGTCGTGCCTCCTAGTGATCCTTTAGAACAATATCTGCTAGACCATGAAAATGGTATGTTTATGAATGAAAGAAGGGAAATAGATGAAGTATTCTTTAAACAGGAACCCATCCTGAAACACAATTTGCCTGTTGAAATCCTAGGGGATCCTCCTCCACCCAAGGGTGATCCCGTGTTTGAGCTTAAGCCGTCACCTGATACTCTTAAATATGTTTATCTTGATGAGAAAAGATATATCATGTTATTATTAGTGCTAACCTTTCAGAGCATGAATGTGACGCCCCCGATTTGACCGTAAACTAATCATACACACAAACGTGTACGATCAAGATTAGGGAATCAAGGGAAGATATCACAACACAACTCTACAAATAAAATAAGTCATACAAGCATCATATTACAAGCCATGGGCCTCGAGGGCTCGAATACAAGAGCTTGATCATAGACGAGTCAGTGGAAGCAACAATATCTGAGTACAGACATAAGTTAAACAAGTTTGCATTAAGAAGGCTAGCACAAACTGGGATACAAATCGAAAGAGGTGCAAGCCTACTGCCTAGGATCCTCCTAAACTACTCCTGGTCGTCGTCAGCGGCCTACACATAGTAGTAGGCACCTCCCGAGTAGTAGCAGTCGTCATCGACAGTGGCGTCTGGCTCCTGGACTCCATCGTCTGGTCACAGCAATCGGGTATAGAAAGGGGGAAAGGGGGGAGCAAAGCAACCGTGAGCACTCATCCAAAGTACTCGCAAGCAAGGAGCTACACTACATATGCATGCATTGGTATCAAATGGAAAAGACGTAGCATATGTGGACTGAACTACAGAATGCCGGAATAAGAGGGGGATAGCTAGTCCTATCGAAGACTACACTTCTGGCCACCTCCATCTTGCAGCATGTAGAAGAGAGTAGATGGTAAGTTCACCAAGTATCATCGCATAGCATAATCCTACCCGGTGATCCTCCCCTCGTCGCCCTGTGAGAGAGCGATCACCGGTTGTATCTGGCACTTGGAAGGGTGTGTTTTATTAAGTATCCAGTTCTAGTTATCATAAGGTCAAGGTACAACTCCGGGTCGTCCTTTTACCGAGGGACACGGCTATTAGAATAGATCAACTTCCCTGCAGGGGTGCACCACATTTCCCAACACGCTCTATCCCCTTTGTCCGGACACACTTTTCTGGGTCATGCCCGGCCTCGGAAGATCAACACGTCGCAGCCCCACCTAGGCACAACAGAGAGGTCAGCACGCCGATCTAAATCCTATGGCACAGGGGTCTGGGCCCATCGCCCATTGCACACCTGCACGTTGCGTACGCGGCCGGCGAGCAGACCTAGCCTCCCTTATAAAAGAGCAGCCATTCCAGTCCAACCCGGGGCGCGCCGCTCAGTCGCTGATGTCAAGAAGGCTTCGGCTGATACCACGACGTCGAGTGCCCATAACTGTTCCCGCGTAGTTGGTTACACTACAAAAAAAATACACTTCCGTGATGATACTTGTTTGTCACAGTAGGTCGCGTTTTTTGTCATGCATGTACATCCATGATGATTTTATGACAGAATCAAGATAGTCATACATGTGCTGTCGTAGAAGTGTTCCATGACATTACCAAAATTATCATCACCGAAGTTTCCACTTCCATGACGATAAATCGTGCGTCACAGAAGTGCTTTCATCAAGGGTGACCGACACGTGGCATCCACCGTAATGGAACACCGTTAAGCTATCGGGTCGGGTTTTGGATCCGATAACCCGTTAACAGCCCCGACCAATGGGGATTTTCCACTCATTGGACAGAAGGCGCCTATGATACTTCGACACATGGCATGGCCCAACAGAGGCCCATTCCTGTGAAAAGGCCGGCCCGTTTGACTTGGTCAAAAGGTGGCGGGCCGGCCCATGGAAAGCCTGTTAACGGCATGTTCGCATATAGTCCATTTACAGCCCGCTAACCCAAGGCCCGTTACACCCTATTCGAATTAGGCCCAGTAGCGTCATCTGGGCCATCCAATATGATTCCAGCCCGTTTTCACTTTTGGCCCATGTATGGCCCATGACGTCTTTCGGCCCATATGAGGCCCTATGTAACTCTTGGCCTATTAATGGCCCGTGGTGAAACTGGCCCGTAATGAACAGTGTATCACTTTACACCCATTAACGGCCCGTGGTGAAACTGGCCCATAAAGAACAGTGTATCACTTTATACCCATTAACGGCCCGTTATTCCGTTGGGCCGTTTCTAGCCCATGTTATCTTTCGGCCTTCTCAGAGCCCATTTATTCTTGGGCTATTTTCCAGCATTCGTTTACTTATGACCCGTTACTGTCATTTTCTGCTTGTGGGCCAAATTCAGCCCATGGTTACAGTCGGCCCGTTTGTGGTCCGTTAATACATTGGGCCATTTTCATAGCGTCATCAAATACGGCCTATTAACGATGGCCCGTTATGGTCGGCCCACGAACGGACGATTCCAACTCTAGCCCATTTACGGCCACAATGCGGTCTGTTTGGCCCATGTTTGGCCAATCGATCATACGTCCCGTATAAGGCCCATTGATGATACGACCCGTAGAAGGCCCACTGTTTCTACGGCCCGTAGAAGGCCCACTGTTTATACGGCCCGTAGAAGGCCCACTGTTTCTATGGCCCGTAGGAGGCCTAGTGTCACTATAGTAAATATTAGCCCATGGTTATTGTGGCCTAGTTTTAAAAAATAGGTTATTGCAGCCACTAGCAAACCGCAGAAAAAGAACTGCACTGAGTACAAGCAAACAAATAAACAAGACAACAAGGAAATAAATAAGCAAGCAACTTACACTAGGCTATCACGGCTATTACACATATTACATCCATTGGGCATCAAAGTTCGCGACCAGTGCAAATATAGGGAACACAGCAGCATATAAATGCCACAGCAAAACAAGTCCAAAACTGAAACCACTTCAGAAGAGCTCAAGAAACAATATCCTGGGTACCCATAACGCTGGCAAGATGCTTAGCAAGCTTATTAACTTTCTCTTGTTTGGCGCTTAAGTCCTCCAGCGCTTGTTTTTGCACAAGAAAGTATGCATATGAATTCTGCATGGACTTCCTCAGTCCTTCGGCTTCCTGTCGCATAACATCTGATCGATGTCTTTCAACTTGAAGTTGAGACTCAAGAAGCTGAACTGATTCAGGCAACGAGTTTGAAGAGCTGGTGCCAGCAGTGGTAGCCAGTAACTCGAACACTACATCAAGACATGACTTTGGGGTTGTCTCAGTGTCTTCAATATAGTTCTTATCAGCTTTCTTGGAGACCAACAGGGATGTCTCACTATCTTGAACCTTATCTGCATTACTTCCTTTACCATTGCATAACAGGGTACGCTTCTCCAATATTTTATCCGCGTTCTAAAAGAGAAACAAACAAACACATCTCAAGTTTACAATGTAGTATATGAAACTCATTTTGGTAACTAGTTCAGTAGTAAGGTGGACAGGATAACAACATGAAACAAACATATATCTATGTAGTATGGTCACTGTATGGTCTATATCATTCTAGTTTATGTTGGCAAATCAAGATAGATACAGTTCGAATCATATCTATTTAAGACAAAGCAGCATAGACAGAATATAAGTGTGGGAAACTACACAGCAATAACAACACTTGTAATGTGCATGGCATGAGAACATAACTGTTTATTCAATTGAAACTAAAATCAACATAGAGCAAGTTACAACAGCAAACAGCCAAACACGTTGAAGAAACAGGTTTAAAACATACCTGTTGCGCCATTGGAGTTTCAATTGCATCCTTCAATTTTGAAATTAGTTGGTATCAGTAAATACAGTGATGCAAGAGCAAAGTAGTATGAACCATAGCTACGGAACCTGACCTGAGAACAATTCTTCTTCTGCTTTAAGCGTTGACTTCGGGTTCGGAGTGGTGGTCCTCGTGATTTGGGCACTGCAGTTGCCTTACTAACTGCTCGTGTTTGGGTGCTTTGTGGTGGAGACGGTGTTGTGTCAACGGGAACTGGGTGTCTATCTGCTGGGGTTGGGGTTATAAGGGGTGTAGCTAGTTCTCTGTCCAACTGGGTAGGGGTACAATCTGCATGAGTGTGGGTTATGTGTGGTGGGGCTGGTTCTTGGGCAAGTATAACCATGGTTCTATCTGTATCGACAGGTAGCACGATCTTTTCTGAAGACCGTGTTTTTACTCCCACAGATACTGCCATCACTCCCTCCAATTGAAATGGCTGATAAACAAGAAAAGTAATTGAATGTACAGACATTGTAAGATAGACAGGTGCAATGGATAGTAGGGAAGAAAACAGGGCATGAAATAATTCACATTTATGTTGTCTAAGCAAACAGAATAGCAGGACATAATTTCACATATATGATGGCTAATTAAACAGGATAGCATGACACAATTTCACATGTATGATGGCTAACTAAACAGGATAGAATGACATACTTCAAAATATGATGACTATGTAAACAGGATGACATGATATAACTATACGATGTGTCTATTAAAGTGGTTGGCATGTCATAAATCACAAACATGCCGTCGATGGAAACATGATGGCATGATATAATTCACGGATAGAATGACATAATTTAAAATATGATGACTATGTAAACAGGATGAGATGATATAACTATATTATGTATTTAGAAAATGGGTTGGCATGCCATAATTCAGATACATGTTGTCTATGTAAACATCATGGCATGACATAATTCAAATATATGATTTATATACTAAGGAAGTGAGCAGAGGGCAATCGCATATATGATGTGTCAACTAAGGAGATGGCATTCAATATTGTGTGTATGATGTAAAAACTAAGCATTGCAATACAACATATGCATTATATGAGTAATATAACCCTGCCAAGTTTGAGCATACACCTCAGGGGGATAATAGGCCTGGTCATCTGCCTCTGAATCCTCCTCTGAAGAGCTATCTGTAACCAACAAGATATCTGCTTCAGCAGGTAGCATTGTCTGCTCTGAAGACCTTGTTTTCACTCCAGATTTCTCCATCACCAATTCAAATGGCTGATGCACAGGAAGAGCAGTTGAATATACAAGCATTGTCGACAAAAGCAATGAGAAATACAAAAAAAGGACGGCATGATATAATTCACATATATGACGCTTGGCTAAACAGCATGGCATTGCATAATTCAC
Source organism: Triticum urartu (assembly GCF_056163025.1). Classification (NCBI taxonomy): domain Eukaryota; kingdom Viridiplantae; phylum Streptophyta; class Magnoliopsida; order Poales; family Poaceae; genus Triticum; species Triticum urartu. The sequence goes on from NC_141879.1 coordinate 473,678,588, forward strand.
ATACATAATGCCTTGCAACAAGATAACATTGCATAATTCACATATATAATGTCTTGCAACAAGATGGCATTGCATAATTCACATATATGGTAATTAGATACTAAACAAGTGGCATTCACACAAAGCATGTCTAAACTAAGCAAATGACATAGCAATGCAAGATACCATACGCACGATAATAGCAACATAACCCTGCCAAGTTAGGGCATGCACCTCGGGGGGGGGGTATGACTGGCCATCTATCCCTGAATCCTCCTCTGAGGAGCTACCGGTAACCAGCAAGACATGCGCTTCGTCAGATAGCATTGTCTGCTCTGAAGACCTTGTTTCCACTCCAGATTTTTCCATGACCGTGCCGAATGGCTGATGCACAGGAAGAGTAATTGAATGTACTAAAATTGTTGACAAATTTAACACATAATAAAAAATGATGGCATGATATAATTCACATATAAGATGACTGGCTAACCAGGGTGGCATTGCAAAATTCACATATATGATGCCTGGCTAGACAAGATGGCATTGCATGATTCACATATACGATAAAGAAACTAAACATATGGCATTGACACAAAGCATGTCTGAACTAAGCAGATGACATCTTTAATGTATACAATAAGCAATGCAAGGCACCATATGCATGATATTACCAACATCAGCATGCCAAGTTAGAGCAAAGACCTCATGGGGTAAATAGGAGTGGTCTTGTCCTTCTGAATCCCCCTCAGAACAGTTATCTTCCTCTTGATTATGATCCGAAATGGGTGGAGGGGGGCTGCCTTTGCGCCCATCATGGAACGATGTCTGCATGAAATTTTATTGCCACACAAGGCTCGTCTCTTTTTCTCTACATGATCAGTTCCATTGTGTACAATAACTGGCATGCATAGGAATAAAACATAGTGAGATTACGTAAGGAGTGCATGCACAAATCCAGAGTGATGGTAGCAAACTGTGGATAGACCCAAAACCAATTATAGCAGGCATATAATAGCTTTAGTTAAAAAATACAGATAATGGCTCCTTTAATGTTTGTTTGCACCCAACATGAAACTCATAGTAGACACCGGAGATTAACCAGATAGTAGACAGATAGTACTAATTGCTGCCCCAATATGTACCCCACAACCATTTAAAAACTCAAGTTTCAGCATTAGTTTGGACCTGACTTGGAGTCTAATAGGTGAACACGACGATAATGTAGCATGTCATCATATTAAGCGACGCATAACGTAAGCAGACACGGAAGAGTGCGACCTCTCTTGCGGACCCGTGTAGTCCTCAAGGTCATCTGCTCAGTTGATGATGATAATGCAGTTGTTGTGGCTGCCGGCGGTGGGGAAGAAGATCTCAGGCGGCGAAAGACAGTCTGGAGAGCGGATTCCTACTGTGGTGAACCCTTCCGTCGTTGGAGCAGCTGAGCTGGGGTGGAACACAGTGCCGCAAGAGCAGGACAAACCACACAAGGTTTTCTTTGACACATATCTATAACAGAAGTAATTGAGTAAGGGCTTGTTTGAATTTGAGGATTCTAACAATGCAGGGATAGGAAATAGACAGGAATAGGATAGGAATGCACGTGCAAAATAGAGAATTTAAAAACACAAGATTTCTGCCAATCTGGGTGTTTGATTCACAACAATTGGAAGATCACAGGATGCAAAAAAAGCATGGTGAGATTAAGCCAAACCACAAGAAAATGTACGGTTATAATGCTATTATGCTACTATCTCTTAGTCTTGTGCTTGATGAATAGGAATATGAAAAGGAGGAGAAGTGCAAATTAGAACTCCTATGGTTTTTCTTTCAAGGAGACACTAAAGGAACAAATCCTACAGTTTTCCTTTGCTCCATTCCTTTGCACCAAATTCATGAAAATTAGTACCATAGGAAACTTTCCAATTCCTATGTTTTTCATTCACTTTTCCTTTCAAGCACTGGCGATTCTAGTAGGCAGGCTTGAGCAAGGAAAATCCTACACTACAAAAATGTTTTTGTGCTACTTCTATTACTTTGGACCCAGGCCACTGCCATACTAGCTCAACTCCCAGGCCCATCAACAAATGCATAGCTCAAATGCGCAGAGATAAATAATGATGGCGTTCAAGAGAGTCCATCCTGGATAGCTAAGTTGCCTGGTACCTCACTGCTTGTCATATAGTAGGATAAAATAATCGTATTTCCCGTTACTATGAGTGCTCACTGGACAATATATATAACATGTAGAGTAAAAAAGAGATGCAACAAGTGTACAACCTCTTTGGCGAAGCCATGTCGATCTCAGCGTGATTGGGTTGGCCGGTGAGGATGCTCCGGCTGACTTGGCTGTCGGAGGAGGGGAAGAAGATCATAGGCGTCCGGAGATGGAGCCCGAGGTACTGCTCCGCTGTGATGGAGGGTTTCGTCATTGGAGCAGCTCTAGTGTGTTGTACGACGCCGAGGCTGAAGCAGGACAAGAGAGACAACGAACAACGTTAACCTGAGTGGAATTCTAATAGCATCTCCAATACATGATGTAAAATACATAACCACAAAGTGCTAGATATAAAATACATCAGCCGCTCATCTCTGAACTTAACTGTCGAAACTGAATTTAACTGTTGAAACTGAACTTAACTATCGAATCTGAACTGAACCCTAAGATAGATAGTGGGGTACCTCTCCGGCTAGCCCCCGTCCCGGCTGCGGCTGGTTCTTCCTTAACTCCAGCGAGCCCCCTCACCCCCTGAAAATCGACCGACCCAAAAGTCGATTCAGTCGACTGAAGTGTAGCTAAATTGGAGCAGCATCGCAAGCAAGAGCAAGAGCGAGAGCAGCAGCGCGAGCAAGAGCAGACCAGGCAGGCGACCGAGAGCAAGAGCAGAGCAGCAGCGCGAGCGAGAGCTAAAGCAGCAGCAGCTCCTACTGATGTGGACGTCGCCGCCGAGGGAGCGACGCCGTGGAGGAAGTGGCCGGCGACGCCGCTGTGGATGGAGCCGCGCCGTGTCGGCTCGGGACCGAGCGCTGGCAGCCATGTGAGATCGAATCAAGAAGAAAATGCGGCAATTAGTGTACAACCTCTTTGGTGGCGCCGATTAGGCTGCAGCTTCATCCAAGGAAATAGTGATGATGATGCTCTTCCGGTGGTGCAGGTGAAGACGGCGGTGTGGGAATGGAGGTGGCGCGAAAGACGAGGGGAACGTTGGGGCAGGGTGGCTGAACCGGCGGGACGATGAGATCGACGACGGATCCTCATCCGGTACGGTGGATGAGGGATGTTGAGGTGTTGTTGTGGACGACATCGTCGGGGAAGAGGCTCCGGCTGGGTGGCAAACGGAGCAGGGTGTGGGGTTTCGTCGCGGGTTTTCGCGGCCTCGGTGTACGAATGGGTGGGCGGATGGGATGGCAGTGGGGAACCATGGCTTAGAGACGCGCTTGTCCGAAATGTGGGGTAAGTTACGAAAGTACCCCCACCGATTTGAGGCGGTTCTTTTGGTTCAGGGGTACCACGGGCATTTCGCGTGTCGGAATTTTCACAGGAGGTGGGAGTTTTCGCGCGCATTGTAAGTTCGGAATAGCAAGGAGCGGGTTGAGATGGAGGGAGTTGTCAAAGCACAACGAGACAAAGATATATCTTAAATATTTCGGGCTAACAAGGCGCGGGTTGAATAGGCGGGAGTTTCACAGCACGATAGACAGAGACGCTAGCTTGAATTTTTGGCATAACAAGGCGCGGCTTGAAATTTTGGAAGAACAAGCTTAACGTGTACCCAAAAAAGACAATTTGCACCTCAACACGCACAACACACACACAAACACCATTTAGACTAGAGTAAGGTACACGTGCATTGCACGCATGAGATTTGGCAACCAAATTATGAATAAATACCACATTATAGCATGCAAGCTTTGAGTCATATATGCATGATGTAGATGTTCGTTTAATTCTTATAGTTCATTTCACTCAAAACCATCTAGTTTTTATAAGAAAGCTAATCTATTTTAATATTCATGGAATTGTGCGTCGTAATACATAAAGTAAAAACAAATAATGGCAAATCATGTAGAAAAACATTTGGGCAATTCTGATACGGAAGATTCTAGAACAAATAAGAAGTGCTTGTGTTTTGATGTTTGTGCATTATGCTTAAGTTCAACCATGGAGTCTTCTAGATTATACATGTGGCGAAATCTGGTGGAATCTAGATGATATCCAACGGCCAGTAGTGCTCAAATTTGCCATCTTTGGACCATCAGATTCGCCTCATCCAATGACCATGTTTCAAAGTTAAAGTTACCCGCACACAATATAAAAAAATATAATATATATAGCGGTATAGATATAGATATGTGATGCGAAAGCCGCCCATCATCTCCAATTAGAATAGTGTGTCCATGCACGGATGCGACGTGGCCAAATGATGTCTGCCATCGGTATCTCAAATTCAAATCAGTCTAACCTTGTTCAATGTGTATACATTACAACATGCTCGTTTCCAAATCACACCGCGCAGATCTCCGTTATGTTCATGCATGCATGGGTTTCAAACATCAGGATCTCTTATTCAAATATTTGAATTCAACTTTACATTGATTATGACCTCACCTATTCTTTTACACCCACACAGTAGTCTTCTCTTTATAATTGTACCACTAACTTTCTCTCGTGCATGCATGCACACACTACCAGTCGGCATTATCCATCGCACGCATGCAATCTTTTTCTTCAGGTTGGTCTCCCATGAAGGCACACACCCACACACATCCCCCTCTCCATCATATCGGGCATTCTTTATCTCTCACGCGTGCATGCGCAACGATCGATGTTCCTCTATGTATGTGTGTATATAGCTAGGTCTTTCATAGTTTTCCACACAAACCGATCAATCAATATATCCAGTGAGGTCTCACCCTCTTTCCCATGTCCACATCGATCAATCTATACCTCTCTATATAGGATTAACATATATAGCTAATACACCCACATTAATTATATATATCCAACGTCCCTCTCATCATCCATGCCTTCCGCTTCATCTCTCAGACGCGTGCACAATGGCGAAGACAGGGGCAGTAAGGGCCCTGCCCCCTTCCCCCCTAACATCACTATATATCGAGGCTAATATGAATGTGATCATTAAACAATTGCTGCTAAAAATGGTTTAAGTTCATGAATTGACCCTCCTCGTAAAGGATTAGCAATGCTTGGCCCCCTAGCTCATTTATTTTTCATGGCTCCGCCACTGCGCGCAACAGCGCACGTGTTCGCCCCCTCTCTCTAAATATCAATCTCACACTTGTGCATTCCTTCATAGTCTCCCTCCACTCGGCCCCTCGCACAATGTTCTAGCCCCCACTGGATTTTGCCACATGTACAATCTAGCAGACTCCATGGTTGAACTTAAGCATAATGCACAAACCTCAAAACAACAGTGGTTCTCTTTTGTTCTAAAATCTTCCGTATCATAACTGCCCAAACTTTTTTTCTAGTTGAATTGCCATTATTTGTTTTTACTTTATGCTTTACAACACACAATTCCATGAATCATAAAATAGATTAAGGGCTTCTTTGATTCAAAGGATTCTCAAAGGAATTTTGGAGGATTCTAATCATTAGGAATTTTTCCGATCTTGGTTGTTTGATTCGTAGGATTGTAAACCATAGGAATTTTTCCATATGATTCATTTGCACTAGATTTCATAGGAAACATCCCATCCACTCAAACCTCTTTGAAAGAATTCTGCGTTTTTTCTATGCACAATCAAACACTCGTACAATCCTGTAGGATTCAAGACGACAATTCCACTATAATCCCATGTTTTTCCTATTCCCGCGTTCTTAGCTTTTTTATAAAAACTAATTGATTTTGAATGAGATGAACTATAAGAATTAAACAAAGGGCTACATCAGGCATATATGACTCAGAGCTTACATGCTATAGTGTGGTATTTATTCATAATTTGATTGCAAAATCTGATGCGTGCAATGCACGTGTACCTTACTAGTACTTCGAGTATGTGCAAAACACGTAAATTAGAATACCAATGGCACGCTACACAGTGTCACTCTTACAGTTCATGAAGCCACGTGGCACATGTGGAGGCGTGTTCGCGACCTCCTTGCGTGGATTGATCACAGTGACGTGCTGCTGGTTCCAGAAGAATGTACTCGTCCTCCCTGAGCCATATTGGTGGTACATGCACGAAGCGAAGATGTCCACACACGACACACACGCACTCATTCCCTCGCACACACACACACGGGTACACGGGCGAACGCAATTTTGTACCAAGATCCACCCCATGTGATAATTTGACACGTAAAGTCGTTTACTTCATTGATGGTCAATTAATACAGCGCATGCAAATTGAGTGGACGTGAGGGCGGAAGAAATACATTATTACTCCACTGCGCGCATGCGAGTAGTTAAATCGTGGGTTGCTAGTAGTACTTCCATTGGTCTCCTTCGTATTTTGTGCCAATTTTTGACAGTAACATAATATTTACGCATTTGAGCAGTGTAGTGCTTGAAATTTATGTTCCGCTAAACTCATCGGGAGCCGTTTCGGGCCTCGAAACCAAAACGATCAATTAATCTTTACCTTGTTCCCATCACATTCGAAAGCCTGCTCACACCTACTAGTACGTACCAAACCTGAACGTGTTCCCACTATGCAGGTATTAGTACTAGTGCTAGTACTTCGGTTATAAAAAGGGGAACTACCAAACTGAAAATTACTCTACCTTTCCTCCTCATAAGTGCTTCTTCTTCGTCCGTCATTGCCATGGCCGGTGAGCAGAGCTCTAGGTCGAGAACTACTCGTTACAAGGGAGCGGCAACCAAGGCTGCGGAAAAAAAGAGGGCTCTCCGCCACGCAGAGACCTCGAAAAATCTCTCATGGCCGGCGATGGCTCCCAGGAGCGCCCTAGCCGCGGAGGCGAACATGCCGAGCCGGCGGAGCTGGAGTCGTTATCCCTCGACGGCATGCCCGATCATCTCAATAAGCACCTCAATAAGAAGAAGGAGTTCATCCAAGGCTTGATGGAGTTGCTGAAGGAGAGCCTCGACGACATGCCCGCTGAGCTCAATCAGCAGGGGGAGTTGACCGCCGACTTGGTGATGCTGCTAAAGAAGAGCATTGCCTCGGAGAAGAAGGCGACTGGCGAAGCTCTGTGACGAGATCGACCTGTTGAAGGAGAAGAACGCCGGCTGGAAGAAGCTGCATGAGAATAGTAGTTCCTCGATGAAGATGCTGCAGGCCCTCGTCATGGAACAGAAGGAGGAGTTAGCGAAGCTCCGCATCAAGCACCCGGCTGTTGTCAAGGTACGTAATGCGGCCGTGGAACAGATGATGAAGGCTCGCATCGAGAAATCCCGCGTCATGGACAGAATGAAGAAGATGGCGGAGGAGACGCGCAAGGAGATGGAGGTCGTGGAGGCGATGAAGAAGCAGTTACAACTCCGCGGCGAATTAGATCATTTGGGGTGATAATCTTCCTTCTTCTTTTGCTCTTGTGTTTCATCTTTTGCTTCGGGTGTTTCGCCACACGTGTCATGTTCTCTGCGAAGCATGAATAGAACAATGGTTTTTTTGAGGGAATGAATAGAACAATGCTAACAATGAGATGACTAGCAAATTAGATCATTTTTTATCGCCATATGGCACTGGGCTGCCGTGTTTCGTGCTCCTCCATCGCAGTACTACTCCAGTGGAAAACTTGAGTATACCGCACGGTTCTTTGCTCCTCCTCGATCAGGTCATCGGCGCAATTATACGAGCAGTCAAATCACGAGGCCCCGCCTTCCAGCAGTAATGAGCCGTCAAATCACAAAGGCCGTCGCCTCTCGTGAAACCGACCAAGCTAGACTGCCCTGCCCTCTAGCATTTTAAAAAATGCATACTTTTGTACAGCAGTAGTATCGATGGATTGTGCCATGGAGCAAAACTTGAAATAAAAAAGGTGGTACATATAGAGAGGGCTCGTCGCCAAATTATGCATATAGTACTATTAAAAAGGCTAGTCACAATAATGGTGTCCAGCACAACCCACCCCTCAAATAAAACTAAGAGGGTGCTTGGATACGTTTTAGTCCCATGACTAAAAGTAGTGGGACTAAAACATGCTAGCCTCACCCATGCTTGGATCCAAATACTAAAAAGTCTAAAATCAAGTTAATGAGCATTTATTATCCTCCAAACCCTCCAATCTAGAACTCGCCTGTGTTAAAGGAGAGGAGTTAAATGAGTAGAGAGAGGACTAATCCACATTTTAGTAGGGGTACCCCTGACTAAAAAAATTTAGTCTCAAGACTAGTTTTAGCCCCTCTTTAGTTAGGGGTGCTTGGAACTTTAGCCTCTTAAAGAGACTATTTTTAGTCATACTAAAATAAGTCCCTTGGATCCAAGCACCCTCTAAGCATCCTGGAATTCTTTGACAAAACTAAGTACCCTGAAATTCTTTGACAACTAAACTGTTGGCTATATGATGTTGGACATATATATTGTACGTATATAATGTGAAGAAATGAGTGGTAGTACTATACCAACTAAAAGATGAAACGTAAGAAATACTAGTATGTACGTACTGAAGAGTTAAAGTAACAAGAAGAAACATAACATAGTTCTACTGGGGGCTCAGCACAACACACCCCTCAAATTAAATTAAGCACACCTGAAATTAAACTTTGCAACTATTCTGGTAGACACTGCATTAGAACCACCATGAGCAACGACACTGCCACCTTACTCGGAGTCCTCGTCCACGTCCTCGACTTCGTCCTTGTCCCTCTTCCTCTTGGTCGATACTTCTTTGCTTGAACCGCACACTTGGCTGTTGCTCTTCATCCAACCCTTGTAGATATTGAAGCAAAGGTAGCCATCCATTGCAGCGTAGTGGATGTGGTCTATATCTAGTACATTCCGCTGCCATGCATGATGATGAAACATGTATGGAGGTTTCTCCAGTTTACCGTACGAAGGATGAACCATGGCTCTTGCCAGGGTCAGCATTGAAGGCTGATGAGAGGACACCAGCCGATTCTTCTGGAGGTCGAAGGGGTTGCCTACAACGAGACCTATCCGACGCAGGACATCCCTGTCATTCTTAAAGTCTACAGTAACGAATTTCATTGTTTTGTCCTTCAGGAAGTTCTTAAAATCCCAGCACTCAACATCGGCATGGCATATGTGGTAGACCAAGCAAATGTTATGTACGCAAACTGGATCACGGCGGGCTTCTTCCTCTCTTCGTCCTTTAGATCCTTCTCTGGTCCCAGGACTGTGGTGTACTCAACATCTAGCCCAGCGACCCACTCATCATCTGAGGTTTCAAACATGCGTCTGAAGTGAGAAAGGCATCCTTTCACTGTTGCGGAAGAACGGGTGTAGATGACGTCGAACTCATCGCCGGTGATGGTTCTAACCTTGTACTCACCGCCGATCGTGGAGATTTGGGACGCCATGGATTTGGGAGGAGGGTTAGGATTAGTGGAACTGTCATAATGTGAATGGATGGGACGACTAGGAGCGAACCGCCGTAGTATTGAAGGACGTGCGGGGACGAGTAGGAGCGAACTGCCAGCGTGCGAACGCAGGGTAGTGGCTTTCCATTCTCCCGTGATACGGGCTTCTGAGAGCCCTTGGATCTGAGATCAAACGGTTGCATGGCGTGATTCTAGACCTATAGGTGAATATCCTATCCTGGAGGGTTATTCTCCAAATTTTCAGCAACTTAGCGTGCGATTGTTTGATCTCAGATCCAAGGGCTGCCAGCAGCCCGTATCATGGTCGCGCCTACCACGACCGTCGCGTCACTCGCACGGTCGCGCCCTTGGAGATTTAACACGGTGCGTTAGGCTATCTGATGTTGGCATGTCATACATAGTCATCACTTAGTCACTCATACTACAACAAGGTTGGCTATAAGGTTGGCTATAAGTGTATTTTTTTACTCCTCTCTATCTCTTTCTTCATAATGGAGGTGGTCAGGAATCGGGAGACTCACGCGATCGTAGCGCCGCAGTTAAAATGATAATGGCAAGTCAAATCACGGGGCCCCACCTGTCCAGCAGTAACTCACTGTCAAATCACACAACCCTACGTTTGTAGCAGCCTACTCCCTCGTCTTCTCGCGTCTCTGTCGAACCGACTAGGCGGAACTGCCCCGCCGCCTACTGCGCAGGAAAAGCCCCGCCCTCGACTTTTAAATAGTATACAGTATACTAATTTTGTATCCATGGATTGCGCCCGCGCCATGGAGCAAAGCGTCTAGAAAACGGTGGTACACATGTACGGAGTATACAACACGCTCATCGCGTTCGCGTCGCACCCCAGATGGTCGGTCGGTCTGGCACGCTGCTCTCCGAATGGAACGCGCGTCATATAGGCAGGAGCCTCTGTGCTTGCTTGCTAGTGTTGCTTTCTTCACACTGTCTCGGCCTCTCCAGATCTAAACACGACAGCGGTGGCCACACTCCCTCTCTCTCTCTCTGCTCACCCCTGGTCACAGATCCAGCCGGATCCTCTCCGCCGGGGAAAGTGAGAAGGTGCAGTGTTCACGCGGTCGTCCTCGGCGACGGCTCTTACCCACTGCTGGGCGCATCCCGATCATCCTGCCTTGCCGTTCTCTCCCAAGCACCGCTGGCGAGGGAGGGCCTCCGACCCCTTCTTCCTTGCTGCCGTAGTGTGGGTAGATCCGGCCTCCCGCCGCCCACCTAGAGACATCCCGGCGACCATCAGGTATAACTTCCTTCGAAACCAGCCTTGCGCTACTTCCCGAGCTCCTGACGTCGCTGCATTTGTATCTTTTACTATTTCTCAGGCCCCCTCATAGATAGGATCGATCGGCTGTTCGAAAACCACCTAATTTTTTTACGTTTAAGAGGTAAAACTAGTTCATGCACTCGAATCTAGTACTACTTGGTTCAAATAAGGAAGAAAGGGGGTGGGGGTGGGGGAGGATTTGTTACTTGAATCTAGGACTTGGCCGAAAGAGGAAATAATGGGGGCGAAAAGTAGCAGAGACTGGCTATCCAACTAGTCTCTAGGTCTAATAGGGAAATAAAGGGAAACGCAGTACAAACTCAATATAAACCCGATCTATTGGTTGAAAAAGGAAAGAAAGTGGGGACTGGGGGACAAGTCAACAGAGTAAGTCCAGCACTAGATTTGCTAGCCTCACACAATATAAGGTGGCTATACCGAACAAAAATGGGACCAGCCCAGATATCCTGTTCTGATGTTTGTTGCCTCGAGCCACTCTTATGTAATGCCACTGGTAAAATGTAGCAGTCGCACTGTTAAAAGTAAGGACACGTTAAACCAATATTGTTTTCAATGTAATGCCTCCAGTAATATGAATCAATGGCACTTCTTTACATGTCCTGCTAAAATTTCCCATTAAGATAAGTTGGTTCTTTTCGTTAGAAATGCAACAGTCCTGGTCTGCCTACTCTCTCGTGCCCAAAGTAATGTCGTATTTAACGGTTGTCATAGTTAATCCTAATGCACACACTAATATCTAGCAATGCCAGTGCTTTAGAAATTGCTACTGTCCTTGTAGGATTGCCATTCAGATAAGGAACATGCTTCTTTTCATTTGATGCATGTTTCGTCACTTGTTAGTCACCCTCCTTTCCACCTTTTTGTGCAAATAGAGATATACATTTCACGCTCGATCTTAGTTGAACTGCACAAATGATATCCAAATTATAGTTGAGCATTCCAGGAGCTTCACAACCAACCTTAATGTTGCTCAATTTTATTGCAACTAATGAAGAAGAAGCTCTCTGGGTTTCGTTTTCTGATGGAAATGGAACCGGGGCTGGAGCCCTTTTCTTAAATTTTTTTGAAGAAGCTGCTAGCTCACGGGACATTGCTTCATTTTAGGTGAACTGCACCAAAAGGTCCCATGAATTGAATCATCCATGTTGGTGACTGAAAGAGCCAGCTTCAGCATCCCAGTCTAAGCACCCTCGGCCTCCATCCTTGTGACGCACGGTACACCTCGTTTGCCACCTGCTCGACCCTAGTGTCACTGATAAAATGAAGTAATAATACAGTTAAAATAGAGCGAGTGTCATCTCTATCATTTCATTTCCAATGTAGATAAAGAAAGTTCTTCTTTTTGTTAATGTATGTTTCATCAACTAGTCCAATTGTTAATGTTTAAGCGTTTCTGCAAACTGGGGTGCTTAATTTTAGTTCATATGTACAAAAATAGAGATTTGAATGTCTCAAGGCGCCTCCTTGTACTACCACTGTACACTGATGTTCATCACTGGCAGAAGGTGTATCTTGGAGACTTGGGACGATGTCCAGTATGAGGCGTACCGTATGAGGCGTCGCAGGGCCCATCTCGCCCTCGCAGCATGGCATACTATGATACTATCACAATATTTTCTTCTATTTATTTTGTGTGTTTCATCAACTAGTGCCACTATAATGTGATCACGCTTTTTCATTATCTGTGCAAACAGGGTTATTCAGCTGCATTTTGATGGAACTGCACAAATGTACGTATGGAATCGGCATATATGCAGAGTGCGAGGTGGTTTTGCAATGGAGAAGATCAGAAGAGGGAGAGGCGAGACAGTGGTTTTGGAATGGAGATGATGGAGAGGAGAGGAGGTGGTTTTGCAATGGAGAAGAGGGAGAGGAGCGTGTGGCAGGGATTTAGGATTGGACGAGAGGGCCGGCACGCTGTGACTGGATCAAAATCAAAATCAATTTACCCTTCAATTAAGAAAGCGACCCCACATTAACTAGTCTCCCTTTTACTCTGGGTCATAATTGACCATGATTTTTGCACATAAAATATATGTTATACATTTCAAAAATAATATAATTTGAAAGTACATTCAGATACGAACCAAATGATACAATTTTTGGTGACATGCATTCACATTTTGCTTGTCAAATACAGTACGTGGTCAAACTTTGACCCAAAATACGCAAAACAACAACAAAATACTTCCAAGACCAGCGCCGCTCTTCCGCTCTTCTCCTCTTAAACCACCGCCGCTCCTCTCCTGCTCCAATCTAAATGCAGCCCCACTCCTCTCCTCATCCATTTCAAAACCACCTCCCCTCCTCTCCTGTTCCAGTCCAAAACCAGTGTCGCTCCTCTCCCGTTCTAATCCAAAACCAACCCTGCTCCTCTCCTCTTCCATTCAAAAACCACCGCCGGCGAGTGAAGGTGCTGTGGAGAAGTAGATCGATGGAGGAGTACAACCGACACGTGAGGATCGCAGACGGCGACCCTGTGAAGCTAGCTAGGATGTTGGAGATACAGTCTTGGTTTGACAACAAGGACCAACTAGCGGCGACGGTGACATCCATGGCCAAATATCTGCAACAGAGTGAAAAGGCGGAGATACTCCCGGAGGGATTCGCGCCGGAGTACATAGAGCTGCTCCTCTAGGTCATGGAGCAAACAGATTCACCGAATCCGATCGTGAGGGAGCGGTGGTGGAAGTATCGATCCTAGATGGAGCATCCACCAGAGATTGAAGGATCGAGTATCTACAGGGTGCCGTTTGTGAGGGTGTCCTGCCGGAGCGAGCCGGTGGAGTCTTCGTCGACCGAACCCAACTGCAAGAGGAGAAAAGCAGTTGGCCCGACGACGCTTCCCCGCCATCATCTCCCTCGCTGTTCACATCGTCTCACGGGGCGGCTGTCTGCCATCGAGGAATAGGAGGGGGATGCCCCCCCCAGCCCAATAGTTGGGCAGGTTGTGAATTGTTAGGAGGAGCTTAGGGTTGTCAATATTTGCAAGTTGTGAATTGTGTTTTGTGTTGTGTATTTTGAGAGTACTTTCAGATATGAATGTCTTTTGAATTTCAGATTTGCAGTATTGAGCATATGAAGTATTTTATGAATTCTAGAGATCTATTTTTAGCACTTAAAAAATGTAGTTTCATAGGAGTATAAAAGTCCAGACAATGTAATTCTCGGAGAAGAAACTGCAAGTTCAGTTTCAGATAAGAAACTGCAACTTTTAGAGGCAGAGCATTTATATTAACACAGCCTTTTCAAACAGGGTTAACATCATGTTGGAAGTTTTATTCATGGTCGAAAATGGAACTACCAGCCAGTTAACATCATGCTGATCAACATTCATGCAAAGCACATCTTCATATGATGCACAGTCAAAATGCCCACACAATGTCGAGTGTGCGAAACACAGAGAAAACGAGGGACGAAGTTTTGGCAAGTGTTGGATGTGATTTTGGGCTGCCCCGTCTAGGCTTTCATTTTTAACATGTGCAGCCCACAACCTCGGATGGCAGGTTCATAGGCATGTTTGTATTTTCTTAGGGCCGTTATGTATCGACCGGCCTATGGACCTCCCATCCGAGGTTTTATTTTTGGCAGCCCAGTTTATGTATTTTTTTGAAGAAAACGCAGAGGTCTATTCTATTTTTCTATATAAGAATAGGAACGCCACGTCCAACTTATGTTTCCCTTCTAACTATATTATATATATTTAAATTATTTTATATGTTATTATATATTATTTTTATTGTCATAATATATTTAACAGAAACTTACATATGTAAGAAAACAATATCCCACATCTTATTAACTTATAAAAATATAAAATCTTGGATTGTTTTGGCATGAAAATCCTAGTGATTGTGTACAAAAGCTTGGTAAGATTTAAGGACGAATGTAATAATATCACTTATTATTTAAATATATTTATAACAAAATGCTCAGCCCCTTTTTATTTTTTGATAACATTGCTGGCCCAACCCAACAATATAATTAGAATCAGCCCAGCAAAATCGTGTATTTCGAGAAAGTGCAAATGGCCTGTAATTTTTAGGAAATAAAATAAATGGGCCGCATGGACGCTACATTATTTGTTCACCCAGCCCAGCTAATGATTGTAATTCAAAAAAAGATCAAATTGACTGTAAATTCTACCGTGCAAAAAAAGACTACAAATTCTGAAAAATGGGTTGAATACGTACCACATTTTTGGAGGCTGAAATGTGGGCCAATAGGTCGAAGCCAATGCAAGTCGTTGTCAATTTAGTCAACAAATGATTCTGACATGTTAGCCGTTGGATTTACATCCAACGACCGGCATCCATCTTTAATCTCTCGTCTTCTTACTCCAGCGCCGCCGGGACCACCTCCCGCCTCCTGCTGCTAGCAGCTCTGCTTAGCACGCTTCGCTATGAAGCGCTACTCCACCGTTGGCCAGGCTATCCCTCCACCCCTCCACACCTCCTGTTCTTCTCCATCGACTGCCGAACCACACCGCACTAGAACCAGTTAACCCTTGTACACCTCTCCGTCTGCGACTCTACTCCCGCGTCTTCCCATCTCCGGCTCGTTGCTGTCCGGGGCCTCGCCGTCATCCACCACCTTGGATGCGCTCGGCGCGGCGTGGTCAACGTGGTCAACGATCGACACCATCGGAAGTAGACTGTGTGTGGAGAGGCTGACAGCTAGGTCCATTGCCGCACACGAGGAAATGCCACCTTATTACGCGCAAAATAATGATTCCTCCACCTGACATCTGGGACCCACCGGAAGGGCCTCTGTATTTGCGAAAATAACGTGCCCCCTCCTGACATGTCAGACCCACCAGCTATCTTCGCACGCAAGGAAGTTCCTCCTTATTACGCACAAAAAAAATGAATACTCCCCCTGCCAGCTGGAACCCAGCATAGTGGGAGGCTGACTTGTGGGCCTACCAAGTTGACAGGGACGGAGGGCTTTGTCAACTTAGTCAATATGAACGATTCTAGCTCCTGTTACTGTACGATGTTCATCCAACGGCCGTAGTGCTTCTTCAACCTCTGGTCTTCTTGCTCTAGCCGCCCAAACCAGCGTCGGTCGTGTCGCGTGCTCCTGCCTCCCGTAGCCGGCTGTGATGCCGCGGAGGCCTCACCGCCCCCTACTACTCCCACCGCTGGCCAGGCCATCCCTCTACTCACCCACACCCCCTGTTATTCTGCAGCAACAGCAGCCTCACACCGCAGACAAACCAGTGAACCCTCGTATTCCTCTTCGCATGGGCATCCACTGATGCGTCTTCCCCGGCTCCGAGTCGTCCCCTTCCTAGTCCTCGTCGTCGTCCACCGCCGTGGTGCTCTCGGCGCGGTGTGGTCAACATGGTCAAGGAACGACTTCCATCGGACGTGGACTGTACATGGAGAGGCTGACAGGTGGGTCCACGGCCGCAGCAAGGATGTGCCTCCTTATTACGCGCAAAATAATGATTCCTCCACCTGACAGCGGGGACCCACCGGACGGGCCATCGTATTTCGCAAAAAAAAACGTTTTCCCTTGACTGCTGGGACCCGCCAGCTACATCTTCGCATGCAAGGAAGTGCGTCCGAGCAAAAAACACCATTCGCCCCCTGACTGCTGGGACCCACCAGCTACATCTTCGCACGCAAGGAAGTGCCTGACAGTCGGGACCCGCCTGGTCGAAGCGTACGTAGCGTTGTCATTCTGGTCGCGAACGTGTATGTACATATATACTGGTGGATGTAGAGGCACGCACGTAGCATGTACACGTACGTACAACGGCCAGGGTGCAAGAAAGAAAATACGGCCACGTATGTGTACATACGGGCGGGGTCCCGAATGCCTACTCGCGCATACGTACGGCGAGGGCTCGTGTACGTGGCTGGGTCGGAACGGAGAAACAACATCGTCGTCGTGTTCATGGGGAGGCAACGGAATGCGTTGTGTTCATCGGGAGGCAACAGAATGCGTCATGTTCATCGGGAGGCAACGGAATGCGTCGTGTTCATCGGGAGGCTACGGAACGCATGGGAGCCAACTGGCTGGGTCGGAACAGAATATGTGGTCGTGTTCATCTGGAGGGCTTGGACGGAACAGGCGATGGAAACAAGGCCTGGCGTACCACAGAACGGAGGAAACGGCCTTGTGTTCGACCGACCACGTTCGAAACGGGATCCTGTTCATCGGGAGGGGTCTGGCGTACCGCAAAACGGACTAAACAGACCTCCTATGGTCGAAACGGGGGTCCTGTTGATTGGGAGGGGTGTGGCGTACCGCAAAACGGAGGAAACAGACCTCCTACGGTCGAAACGGGGTCCTGTTGATTGGGAGGGGTGTGGCGTACCACAAAACGGACGAAACGGACCTCCTATGGTCGAAACGGGGGTTCTGTTCATCGGGAGAGGTGTGGCGTACCGCAAAACGGGACTCCACGGGATACTGTTCATCTCCACCGTCGACCTCCTCCAGCCTCCACGGGCTCCTGTTCATCCAGCCTCCACCGCGTGCTACTCCACCGGCTACTGTTCAACCACCCCTCCACCGTCTACTGTTCATCAAGCCCTCCACACCACGGGGTCCTGTTCAACCACCCCTCCATAGGCACCCCTCCACCGTCTATTGTTCATCCAGGCCTCCATCACACCACGGGGTCCTGTTCATCCAGAGGCAACGCCACCGCTCACTGTTCATCCAACCCCCCCCCCCCCCCCCGCAACGCTCACTGTTCATCCCAGAGGCAGCATCGATCGGCTTTAGTTAGCAGCAGTAGCGAAGGAATTGCTCGATCGTGTTCAGTTAACAGCCATCGATCGATCGCTCGGGTTCAGTAACACGTAGCATGCAGTGCAATCGCTCGGGTTTAGTTAGAGCCCAACGCCTCGCTCGGGTTCAGTTAGAGCCAACGGCTCGCACACGCGCGCGTACGTGTATGAGAGAAACGCGCATCGCTCGGCCCTCGACCTCCCACTGTAACCGGGAACTCCCCGAAATTATCCTCGCCCTCGCTTCTACCACGGTTTTTTTCCATCATGGATGGCCCAAAGAATGTCATGCAGCTGCGTCTCCGGCCCGCCCAGGACGAAAAGCCCATTTTCTGTCATGATTTTTTGTCATAGAAGTAGGAGCCCACCACATCTATGATGATACCGGGTTTTTTCACAATTATCGTCATAGAAGTGTCATATGTATGACAGGAAAAAAATTCATTCGGCCCAAAATGTCACGAATGTGTCTTTTTTTGTAGTGTTAGTGCGTATAGGCCAGTGGCCAGACTCAGATCAAATACCCCGATCTCGTTAAGCGTGTTATTTTGAAATAACCGCAGACGCCGACCAGGGCCAGGCCCACCTCTCTCCTAGGTGGTCTCAACCTATCATGTCACTCCGCCACAAAGGTTCACTCAGAGGGCCGTCGGGACAAACGTCCTTTCGGACTCAATCCGTCAATCACTCGCGGGTACTCTACGAGCAAACCCGACTTTAGTCACCACATGTATCATGTATAAAGTATATAGTATATACCCGTGATCACCTCCCGAGTGATCACGGCCCGATAGTATAGCATGGCAGACGGACAAGAATGTAGGGCCACTGATGATAAACTAGCATCCTATACTAAGCATTAGGGTTGCAGGTAAAGGTAACAACAGTAGTAGCAAGGACATGCTATGCATCAGGATAGGTTTAACGGAAAGCAGTAACATGCTACACTACTCTAATGCAAGAAGTAGAGAGAAGAGTAGGCGATATCTGGTGATCAAAGGGGGGGGCTTGCCTGGTTGCTCTGGCAAGAAGGAGGGGTCATCTTCGATGTAGTCGAACACACGGACATCGGCAGCGGTCTCGGAGTCTACCGAAAATGAGTAACGGAGGGGGAACACAACAAATAACAGAGCAATCAAATGTAACGCAAAGCAAGACGCGGAAATACGTTGTGCTAGGGGTGACCTAACATAGGGATAGGCGATACCGGCGAATGGGGGGGACATTTGGAAAAGTATTCCGGGTGTTTCGCGTTCTCGGGCAGATGAACCGAAGGGGGAAAGTTGCATGTTCTCTATGCTAGGGATGTGTGACGGACGAACGGACTGCGTATCCGAATTCGTCTCGACGTTCTAAGCAACTTTCATATATAAAACTTTTCCATCCGAGTTCTGGATTATTTTATACGATTTTTCAAAGATTTAAACAATATTCTAAAATTATTATTAATTCAAAAATAAATTGTTAAATTGCTAAGGTACACAGAGAGTGTACCCAGTAGTGGCATGGAGAGGCTGACATGTAGGCCTGGTCAACTGCTGACTCAGCAGCTGACTGGTCAAAGTGTTGACTGGGTCCACCTGTCATAGACTGATATTTTAACCAAAGTACTAAAAAGGTTTATTTAGCAAGGGGACCCACAAGACATACTCTAATTAGTATCTAATAAAGTTACCACTAATACCTAATTAGATTAATTAAACGGCCAGCCACATGTGGCAGTGGCACAACCGGCTATGCCCATGGCTGTGTTGCCATGGCCATCATGCACTTGGTTGTGCACACACAGGCACACGGCCATGGCCAGCACGCACACGAGGTGCATGGACAGCAGCAAGCATGCGCTAGCGCGGGCAACATGGAGCAGCAGAGCTAGTGGCTAGGAACAGCAGCAGAGCAGGAGCAAGACGCGGCGCAGCAGGAGGCAAGCAGCCAAGGCAGCGGCGGCGGCGCCAGCAACGACAAAGCTGCAGTAGCAGAGAAGCAGGAGAGAAGAGCAGTCGCGGCATGGGTTGCAGCAGGCAGCAGTAACGAGCACAAACAACAGCGGCAGCAGCACTCGGGCATGGCCGAGCGGGCGTGGCGTGCGCGTGGACGGCCCGGGGGAGCAGCGGGCAACGGCGGGATGTACGCAGACGGCTCGGGTCGCGTGACGGCGGGCGAGCAGCGGGGGGGGGTCGCCAGCAGGCGGCTGTAGCGACAGCAGGCAGCAATGCAACAAGGTAGAGCAGGGGCAGCAGTGGAAGCATCGCAAGGACCAATAGGAGCACGTACGCGGACATTGAACTACAGCCATGGCGGCCACCGGCTCGTACATGCGACTACGACGACGGATCGAGACCGGGGTAAGGGGGATTCGGAGGAGGAGATCATTGGGGAGGCGCAAGGGGGCCCGGTGACGGCTTAGTAGCTGCAGGCTCCCCGGAATCGCCGAGATTTGCCGGCGACCCGAGGAAGAAGAGGACGACATCGAGGGCGATGCAGGGGCTCCCAACTCCAACACACTGTTGCCGATGACGAGGGAGTAAACGGAGGGGCCGGTGGACGTGGTGGATTGCTGCGGGGTGCTCGGTGGCTATGCGGGCGGCGAACCCGTGGCGACGGTGGCGACGGTTTCCTCCAGATCGAGAAGAGGGGCCAGAGCGAATCTGAGAGGGGGAGGGAGATGGGGGATTTGGGGGCTAGGGTTTCGGGGAGGAAGGAGGGGCGTCGGGGTCTTGTAGACGACAGGGGAGGCCATGGATGGCCGGCACCTGGCTGGGGCGCCATGGATGGCCTCCACGATCCCCTGTTCTCTCCTGTAGCGGGAGGAACAGGATGAGTGGGGGGAGTTGGGCTATTGGGCCAGCAGGCCATCTGGGCCAAGTGCCCGGGGGAGGGACCTTTCTCTTTTGTTTCTCTTTTGGTTTCTCCTTTTCCTTTTCTGTATCTAATTAGCTACTGATTTGTATTCAAATGAGTGACCAAATGAATTTAGTTGAATGTTAAACTTAACATATAATTCAGGCACAACATTGTAGTGTTGCATAAAAAACTTCAGAGCCAAAGGAATTGTTCAGGCATTTTTAGAAATTGAAAAGGCCAATTAATATGTTGCTGGGCCACTTATATTTTCCTAGGGATTAAAGGGCGAGCCAAATGATGTTGGTTGCCACATGATAATTAGCTAGTGAATATCTGCAACCCAACGAACATTTTTGTTTTGTTTGAAGGAATAACAATTTGACTTGTTTTGGAAGTTGAATTTGATTCGTGTTTGAACCAAAGTAAGATTAGCAACAGTAATTGCGATGACTCGTCACCATTAACATGGGATTACTGTAGCTTAATTATCTGGGCGTTACAATGAAGAAGAAAGATTATTGAAAACCCTGAAGAAGCACCGTGCTGCTATTGGATATACTCTTGATGATCTTAAGGGCATTAGTCCCACTCTCTGTCAACACAAAATAAATTTGGAGGAAGATGCTAAACCAGTTCGTGATCATCAACGACAGCTGAATTCTAAGATGAAGGAAGTGGTAAGAAAGGAAATACTAAAGCTTCTTGAGGTAGTTATAATTTATCTCGTTGCTAATAGTCAGTGGGTATGTCCTGTCCATTGCGCCCCTAAGAAGGGAGGTATTACTGTCGTTCCTAATGATAAAGATGAGTTGATCCCGCAAAGAATTATTACAGGTTATAGGATGGTAATTGATTTCCGCAAATTAAATAAAGCTACTAAAAAAAGATCATTACCCCTTACCTTTTATCGATCAAATGCTAGAAAGATTATCCAAACATACACATTTTGCTTTCTAGATGGTTATTCTGGTTTCTCTCAAATACCTGTGTCAGCCAATGATCAATCAAAGACTACTTTTACTTGCCCTTTTGGTACTTTTGCTTATAGACGTATGCCTTTTGGTTTATGTAATGCACCTGCTACCTTTCAAAGATGCATGATGGCTATATTCTCTGACTTTTGTGAAAAGATTTGTGAGGTTTTCATGGACGATTTTCCCGTCTATGGATCCTCTTTTGATGATTGCTTAAGCAATGTTGATCGATTTTTGCAGAGAAGTGAAGAAACTAATCTTGTCTTGAATTGGGAAAATTGCCACTTTATGGTTAATGAAGGTATTGTCTTGGGGCATAAAGTTTCCGAAAGAGGTATTGAAGTTGGTAAAGCCAAGGTTGATGCTATTGAAAAGATGCCATTTCCCAAGGACATCAAAGGTATAAGAAGTTTCCTTGGTCATGCCGGTTTTTATAGGAGGTTCATTGTTCATTAAAGACTTCTCAAAAATTTCTCGGCCTCTGACTAATTTATTACAAAAAGATATACCATTTGTTTTCGATGATGATTGCGTAGAAGCATTTGAAATACTTAAGAAAGCATTAATCTCTGCACCTATTGTTCAGCCACCTGATTGGAATTTACCTTTTGAAATCATGTGTGATGCTAGTGATTATGCTGTAGGTGCTGTTCTAGGGCAAAGAGTTGATAAGAAACTAAATGTTATTCAATATGCTAGTAAAACTCTAGACAATGCTCAGAGAAATTATGCTACTACTGAAAAAGAATTCTTAGCAGTTGTATTTGCATGTGATAAGTTCAGACCTTATATTGTTGATTCTAAAGTAACTATTCACACGGATCATGCTGCTATTAAATATCTTATGGAAAAGAAAGATGCTAAACCTAGACTTATTAGATGGGTTCTCTTGCTACAAGAATTTTATTTGCATATCATTGATAGAAACGGAGCTGAGAACCCCGTTGCAGACAACTTTTCTAGGTTAGAAAATGTTCTTGATGACCCACTAACTATTGATGATAGCTTTCCTGATGAACAATTAAATGTCATAAATGCTTCTCATACTGCTCCATGGTATGCTGATTATGTTAATTATATTGTTGCTAAATTTATACCACCTAGTTTCACATACCAGCAAAAGAAAAAGTTCTTCTATGATTTGAGACATTACTTTTGGGATGACCCACATCTTTATAAAGAAGGAGTAAATGGTGTTATTAGACGTTGTGTACCTGAGCATGAACAGGAATAGATCCTACGCAAGTGTCACTCCGAAGCTTATGGAGGACACCACGCTGGAGATAGAACGGCACATAAGGTATTGCAATCCGGTTTTTATTGGCCTACTCTCTTCAAGGATGCCCGTAAGTTTGTCTTATCTTGTGATGAATGTCAAAGAATTAGTAATATTAGTAGACGTCAAGAAATGCCTATGAATTATTCACTTGTTATTGAACCATTTGATGTTTGGGGCTTTGATTATATGGGACCTTTTCCTGCCTCTAATGGATATACACATATTTTAGTTGATGTTGATTACGTTACTAAGTGGGTAGAAGCTATTCCAACTAGTAGTGTTGATCATAACACTTCTATTAAAATGCTTAAAGAAGTTTATTTTCCGAGGTTTGGAGTCCCTAGATATTTAATGACTGATGGTGGTTCACATTTTATTCATGGTGCTTTCCGTAAAATGCTTGCTAAATATGATGTTAATCATAGAATTGCATCTCCTTATCACCCATAGTCTAGTGGTCAAGTAGAATTGAGTAATAGAGAGCTCAAATTAATTTTTCAAAAGACTGTTAATAGATCTAGAAAGAATTGGTCCAAGAAACTTGATGATGCATTATGGGCCTATAGAACTGCATATAAAAATCCTATGGGTATGTCTCCGTATAAAATGGTTTATGGAAAAGCATGTCACTTACCTCTAGAACTAGAACATAAGGCATATTGGGCTATTAAAGAGCTCGATTATGATTTCAAACTTGCCGGTGAGAAGAGGTTATTTGATATTAGCTCACTTGATGAATGGAGAACCCAAGCCTATGAGAATGCCAAATTATTTAAAGAAAAAGTTAAAAGATTGCATGACAAAAGGATACAAAAGCGTGAGTTTAATGTAGGTGACTATGTATTGCTATACAACTCTCGTTTAGGATTTTTTGCAGGAAAACTTCTCTCTAAATGGGAAGGTCCTTACGTTATCGAGGAGGTCTATCGTTCCGGTGCCATAAAAATCAACAACTTCGAAGGCACAAATCCGAAGGTGGTGAACGGTCAAAGAATTAAACATTATATCTCAGGTAATCCTATAAATGTTGAAACCAATGTTATTGAAACCGTAACACCGGAGGAATACATAAGGGACACTTTTTGGAACATTTCAGACTCCGAAAAGGAATAGGTATGTGGTACGGTAAGTAAACCGACTCCAAAATAGTTCTAATGGCAATATTTCTCCGTTTTGGAATATTTAGAAAAATAGAAAAATAAGAAGCAGTCTGGGAAGGACACGAGGGCTCCACGAGGGTGGAGGGCGTGCCCCCTACCTCGTGGGAACCTCGTGTGCTCTCCGGACTCCGTTTTCTTACACGACACGTATTTTGGTCGGTAAAAATTCATTATATAACCTCCTGAAGGTTTTGACCACCGTATCATGCAAAAATCTCTTGTCTTTGTTTCGAGCTGTTTTCTGTCAGGGTTACCAAGGCCAGGCATTATGTCGTCTCCCTCCTCCTCCAACCATGAGGGCAATGATGCTTGACTAATGAAGATAGAGCTGAAGAGAGAAGAACCCATGGAGATCAATAAGGATGAAGGGATCAAGAAGACCACGGAGGACCAAGTTCCGGCGACATAAGACATCCTTCAACTTGATCAAAATCTTCTTACCCCAACTGAGATCGAAGCTTTCAAGATGATTGAGTTAGCTCGTATACAAAATAAGTATCTCACACGTGAAAATATTTTGTTGAAGGAGCATATCATCGCACTCAAAGGCATTATCCGCAAGTTAGAAGACCTCATACGCTCGATGTGTGACTATCCATCACCAACAACTCCACCTTCTTCACCAACAAAGGAGACATAATCACATGGGTATGGGCACTCCCCTTGGCAACTGCCAAGCTTGGGGGAGTGCCCTGGTATCGTATCACCATCACTTCTATCTTTACCGTTTTTCTTAGTTCGATCCTTTTGGTAATATTTTGATCTAGTAGAATAAAAGTTTTTTGTATGATCTAGTTGTGAGTTTTGCTTTATGATCCTTCTATGTAATCGAGTCCGTGGGTTATATATAATAAAGATTAGTGTTGAGTCAAGGGCTTGATTATTTTGCCATGATCTTGAGTGAATAAAAGAAAAGAGAAGAATAAAAAGAAACAAAGAGATCATATGGATCTTATGGAGAGTGATGAGCTCACATAGAAAGAGTATGATGAATAAAAGTTGTTGAGAGTTGACAAACATAGTTTTGGTCATCGTTGCAATTAATAGGAAGTAATAAAGAAAGAGAGGTCTTCACATATAAATATACTATCTTGGACATCTTTTATGATTGTGAGCACTCATTAAAATATGACATGCTAAAGAGTTGACGTTGGACAAGGAAGACAACGTAATGGGTTATGTTTTCTTGCATCTGAAATAAATTATATTGTCTTGGATCATCCAACATGATTGAGCTTGCCTTTCCCCCTCATGCTAGCCAAATTCATTGCACCAAGTAGAGATACTACTTGTGCTTCCAAACACCCTTAAACCAGTTTTGCCATGAGAGTCCACCATACCTACCTATGGATTGAATAAGATCCTTCAAGTAAGTTGTCATCGGTGCAAAGCAATAAAAATTGCTCTCTAAATATGTATGACTTATTAGTGTGGGAGAAAATAAGCTTTATACGATCGTGTGATATGGAACAAATAAAAGCGACAGACTGCATAATAAAGGTCCATATCACAAGTGGCAATATAAAGTGATGTTCTTTCGCATTAAGATTTTGTGCATCAAACCATAAAAGCGCATGACAACCTCTGCTTCCCTCTGCGAAGGGCCTATCTTTTACTTTTATCTCCTACCTTGCATAAGAGCCATGGTGATCTTCACCCTTCCTTTTTACATTTTATCTTTTGGCAAGCACAACATGTTGGAAAGATCCCGGTATATATGGCTAATTGGATGTGAGTTTTCATGAACTATTATTTTTGACATTACCCTTGAGGTAAAACGTTGGGAGGCAAAACTATAAGCCCCTATCTTTCTCTGTGTCTAATTAAAACTCCATACCCATAAGTATTGCGTGAGTGTTAGCAATTGTGAAAGACTATATGATAGTTGAGTATGTGGACTTGCTGAAAAGCTCTTATAATTGACTCTTTCCTATGTTATGATAAATTGCAATTGCTCCAATGATTGAGATTATAGTTTGTTAGTTTTCAATGAAGTCTATGATTCATACTTGAAATTATGATTGAATTATTACTCTAGCATAAGAGATCATATGACAATAATTATATAAGTTGCTGCTCTAAGAATGATCATGATGCCCTCATGTCCATATTTTATTTTTATCGACACCTCTATCTCTAAACATGTGGACATATTTTTCGATTTCGGCTTTCGCTTGAGGACAAGCAAGGTCTAAGCTTGGGGGAGTTGATACGTCCATTTTGCATCATGCTTTTATATCGATATTTATTGTATTATGGGCTGTTATTACACATTATGTCACAATACTTATGCCTATTCTCTCTTATTTTACAAGGTTTACATAAAGAGGGAGAATGCCGATAGCTGGGATTCTGGGTTGGAAAAGGAGCAAATATTAGAGACCTATTCTGCATAGCTCCAAAAGTCCTGAAACTTCACGGAAGACGTTTTCAAAAAATATAAAAAAATACTGAGTGCAAGAAGTTCACCAGGGGGGGCACACCCTGCCCACGAGGGTGGGGGGCGCGCCCCCTACCTCGTGGGCCCCCTGGTGGCCGTCCGATGGCCATCTTCTGCTATATGGAGTCTTTTGATGAGGAAAAAACCATAAGCCATCTTTCCGGACGAGACTCCGCCGCCACGAGGCGGAACCTTGGCAGAACCAATCTAGGGCTCTGGCGGAGCTGTTCTGCCGGGGAAACTTCCCTGCGGGAGGGGGAAATCATCGCCATCGTCATCACCAACGCTCCTCTCATCGGGAGAGGGCAATCTCCGTCAACATCTTCACCAGCACCATCTCCTCTCAAAACCCTAGTTCATCTCTTGTATCCAATTCTTGTCTCCAAGTCCGGGATTGGTACCTGTGGGTTGCTAGTAGTGTTAATTACTCCTTGTAGTTGATGCTAGTTGGTTTATTTGGTGGAAGATCATATGTTCAGATCCTATATGAATATTAATACCCCTCTGATTATGAACATGAATATGCTTTGTGAGTAGTTACGTTTGTTCCTGAGGACATGGGAGAAGTCTTGCTATTAGTAGTCATGTGAATTTGGTATTCGTTCGATATTTCGATGAGATGTATGTTGTCTCTCCTCTAGTGGTGTTATGTGAATGTCGACTACATAACACTTCACCATTATTTGGGCCTAGAGGAATGCATTGAGAAGTAATAAGTAGATGATGGGTTGCTAAGTGACAGAAGCTTAAACCCTAGTTTATGCGTTGCTTCGTAAGGGGCTGATTTGGATCCATATGTTTCATGCTATGGTTAGGTTTACCTTAATACTTTTGTTGTATTTGCGGATGCTTGCAATAGAGGTTAATCATAAGTGGTATGCTTGTCCAAGTAAGGGCAGCACCCAAGCACCGGTCCACCCACATACCAAATTATCAAAGTACCGAATGCGAATCATATGAACGTGATGAAAACTAGCTTGACGATATTCCCATGTGTCCTCAGGAGCGCTTTACATCATATAAGAGTTTGTCCAGGCTTGTCCTTTGCTACAAAAAGGATTGGGCCACCTTGCTGCACCTTAGTTACTTTTGTTACTTGTTACTCGTTACAAATTATCCTATCACAAAACTATCCGTTACCTATTATTTCAGTGCTTGCAGAGAATACCTTGCTGAAAACCACTTATCATTTCCTTCTGCTCCTCGTTGGGTTCGACACTCTTACTTATCGAAAGGACTACGATAGATCCCCTATACTTGTGGGTCATCAAACACCATTAATGCTAAAATTGACTGTGAGAAGCAAACTGTCGGTGTTAGTTTTGGTGATGAGTCTCATGAGTTTAATTTTTCCAAGTTTAGTAGAAAGCTTCATGAAAAATAATTGCCTAGTAAAGATGAATTAATTGGTCTTGCTTCTATTGTTGTACCACCTACTGATCCATTAGAATAATATTTGCTAGACCATGAAAATGATTTACATATGCATGAAAGAAATGAAATAGATACAATTTTCTTTGAACAACCTCCTCTGCTTAAACACAATTTACCTATTGAAACTCTAGGAGGACCTCCTCAACCTAAAGGTGATCCTGTGTTTGAATTAAAACAATTTCCAGACACTTTGAAATATGCTTATCTTGATGAAAAGAAGATATATCCTATTATTATTAGTGCTAACCTTTCAGAACATGAAGAAGAAAGATTATTGAAAGTTTTAAGGAAGCACCGAGCTGCTATTGGATATACTCTTGATGATTTAAAGGGCATTAGTCCCACTCTATGTCAGCACAAAATTGATATGGAACCTGATGCTAATCCCGTTGTTGATCACCAACGTCGGTTAAATTCAAAAATGAAGGAAGTGGTAAGAATGGAAATCTTAAAACTTCTGGAAGTAGGTATAATCTATCCTATAGCTGATAGTAGATGGGTAAGTCCCGTTCATTGTGTCCCTAAGAAAGGAGGTATAACTGTTGTTCCTAATGATAAGAATGAACTTATTCCACAAAGAATTGTTACAGGCTATAGAATGGTAATTGATTTTAGAAAATTAAACAAAGCAACTAGAAAAGATCATTACCCTCTGCCTTTTATTGGTCAAATGCTTGAAAGATTGTCTAAGCACGCACACTTTTGCTTCCTTGATGGATATTCTATTTTTTTCAGAAATACATGTTTCTTAACCTGATCAAGAAAAGACCACTTTTACTTGTCCCTTTGGAACCTATGCTTATAGACGTATGCCTTTCGGTTTATGTAATGCACCTGCTACCTTTCAAAGATGTATGACTGTTATATTCTCTGACTTTTGTGAAAAGATTGTTGAGATTT
The DNA here is from genome assembly GCF_056163025.1 of Triticum urartu. Classification (NCBI taxonomy): domain Eukaryota; kingdom Viridiplantae; phylum Streptophyta; class Magnoliopsida; order Poales; family Poaceae; genus Triticum; species Triticum urartu. The sequence goes on from NC_141879.1 coordinate 473,707,129, forward strand.
TCATGGATGACTTCTCTGTTTATGGGAAGTCTTTTGATGATTGTTTAAGCAATCTTGATCATGTTTTGCAGAGATGTGAACAAACAAATCTTGTCTTGAATTGGGAGAAGTGCCACTTTATGGTTAATGAAGGCATTGTCTTGGGTCATAAAATTTCTGAAAGAGGTATTGAAGTGGACAAAGCTAAGGTTGATGCAATTGACAAAATGTCATGTCCTAAAGATGTAAAAGGTATTCGTAGTTTCTTAGGTCATGCTGGTTTCTATAGGAGATTTATCAAAGACTTTTCTAAAATTTCTAGGCCTCTTGCTAATTGTTTGCGAAAGGACTTTTGTTTTTGATGATGATTGTTTAGAAGCCTTTCAAACATTCAAGAAAGCCTTAATTTCTGCACCTATCGTTCAACCACCTGATTGGAACTTTCCTTTTGAAATTATGTGTGATGCTAGTGATTATGTTGTTGGTGTTGTTCTAGGACAAAGAGTTGATACGAAATTGAATGTTATTCATTATGCAAGTAAAACTCTAGACAATGCTCAACGAAACTATGCTACTACTGAAAAAGAATTCTTAGCAGTGGTGTTTGCTTGTGATAAATTTAGACCTTATATTATTGATTCCAAAGTAATTGTTCACACCGGTCATGTTGCTATTAAATATCTTATGCAAAAGAAAGATGCTAAACCTAGACTTATTCGATGGGTTCTCTTGTTACAAGAATTTGATTTACATATCATTGATAGAAAAGAGCTGAGAACCCCGTAGCTGATAATTTATCTAGGCTTGAAAATGAGCCCGATGACCCACTACCTATTGATAATAGCTTTCCTGATGAGCAGTTAGCTACAATAAATGTTGCTCATAGTACTCCTTGGAATGCTGACTATGCTAATTACATTGTTGCTAAATATTTACCACCTAACTTTACATATCAACAAAAGAAAATTCTTCTATGATTTAAGACATTACTTTTGGGATGACCCACATCTTTATAAAAAACGAGTAGATGGTATTATTAGACGTTGTGTACCTGAGCATGAACAGGGACAAATCCTACGGAAATGTCACTCCGTATAGAACTGCTCATAAGGTATTGCAATCTGAATTTTATTGGCCTACTCTCTTCAAGGATGCCCATAAGTTCATCTTATCTTGTGATGAATGTCAAAGAATAGGTAATGTCGGTGAGCGTCAAGAAATGCCTATGAATTATTCACTTGCTGTTGAACCATTTGATGTTTGGGGATTTGATTACATGGGACCTTTTCCTTCCTCCAATGGGTATACACATATTTTGGTTGTTGTTGATTTTGTTACTAAATGGGTAGAAGCTATTCCAACTAGTAGTGTTGATCACAACACTTCTATTAACATGCTTAAGGAAGTTATTTTCCCAAGGTTTGGAGTCCCTAGATATTTAATGACTAATGGTAGTTCACACTTTATTCATGGTGATTTCCGTAAAATGCTTGCCAAGTATGATGTTAACCATAGAATTGCATCATCTTATCATCCTCAGTCTAGTGGTCAAATTGAACTTAGAAATAGAGAAATAAAATTAATTTTGCAAAAGATTGTCAGTAGGTCTAGGAAGAATTGGTCTAAGAAATTAGATGATGCACTTTGGGCTTATAGAACAGCATATAAAAATCATATGGGTATGTCTCCTTATAAAATGGTTTATGGAAAAGCTTGCCATTTGCCTCTTGAGTTAGAACATAAAGCATATTGGGCCATCAAAGAGCTCAACTATGATTTGAAACTTGCTGGTGAAAAGAGGTTATTCGATATTAGCTCATTAGATGAATGGATAACCCAAGCTTATGAAAATGCAAAATTATTCAAAGAAAAGGTTAAAAGATGGCATGACAAAAGAATCCAAAAACGCGAGTTTAAGGTCGGAGAATATGTTCTTTTGTACAACTCTCGTTTTAGATTCTTTGTAGGAAAATTCCTCTCAAAATGTGAAGGCCCCTGTGTTATCGAGGAGGTTTATCGGTCTAAAGCCATCAAAATAAATAATGCCGAAGGTACTAACCCAAAGGTTGTTAATGGGCAACGAATATATCTCAGGTACGCCCATTAATGATGAAAGTTATACTATCCAAACTATGACACCGGAAGAACACATGAAAGAGTCCTTCTGGAACACTCCAGAATTGTGAGAATAAGGAGGTACGTGATAGGTAAGTAAAAGTCCACAAAAATATTTGTTGTCAGTTTTGGAATATTTAGAAAAATAGGAAAATAAGAAACTACCGGGAAGCGTATTCGGGTGGGTTGTGCTCACCTGGGACACCTTCCGGACTCCGTTTTTCTTCCGTTTGCTTGTCCCCCAAGATAAAAAAAATCTATATATACTTCCTGAACCTTTTGATCACCGTATCGCGGAGAAATCCTCTATTCTCTTTTCTTACTATTTTTCTGTCAGATCCCATCTACCATGGGCACCTCAAGCTCCTCCAAGGACAAGTTCTTCAAGAACGTCATCAACCCATATCTGCGGGAGGTGGTACAGCACCCTTAGATTATCCAGATGCATGAGGGGGTGCTTCACCTTCGCGATGTGCCATGTCCCAAGGGGACGAGAACTGTGGAGGCCAGACTTGAAGCTATGGAGCAAGATGTCTTCCGGTGCAAGGGGATGGTGGAGCGTGGGCTCAATGCCAATCACCTCATGATCACGGACCTCTCTCGTGATCTCAAGGTGGATGGCAAGCTCATGGAGGACATCGTATTCACCCTCAACGAGCAAATCAACTTCCTCCAAAGATAGATCTATGATCCCCAAAACCAAGTCTTTGAATATGAGGCGAGGTTTAAAGGTATGAGTTTAGCTGCTAGTTGCAGGACCCGTGAGACTCATACCTCCTCTCATGATGGCGGACCACTGCCATGGAAATCCGAGGACAAGATCTCTTCACCACCACCTTCTTCTTCATCACCAAAGGAGAATTGAGTATCGGGTATGGGCACTCCCCTTGGCTTCCCCCAAGCTTGGGGGAGGTGCACCGGTATCGTATCATCCCACTATCTTTTTGCCTTTATTTATTTTAGTTCGATCTTTTGCTTTAGATGAATAAAAGTTTAGTTAGATCCTTTTTTTCAAGAGTTTGCTTAGTGATCTACCCTTGTAATCATGTGCAAGATATATAATAAAGTTTAATTTGAGTTTTTGCTTTCTTTACTTTCATGTTACAAAAAAAGTAAAAGAGAAAAGAAATAAATGAAAGAAAGGAAATAAATCAAAAAGATCATATACTGATCTTATGGTAGGTGATGACACCACATAAGGAAAAGTATAAGTAGGAAATTTTATTAGATATTGACAAACATATCATTAGTCAATGATGCAACTCATGAAAGAATTAATAAGGGAAGAGAAGATTCACATATAAATATACTATCGTAGAAATATTTTATGATTGTGAGCCCTCATCAAAATATTATATGCCAAAATTGTTGATGTTGGACAAGGAAGACAACTTAATGGTTTATGTTTGTTTATATTCACACAGAAGTCATATTGTCATGGATCCTTTAACATGTGGTGCTTGCCCCTATCTTTGTTAGCCAAAAATTCCGTACTAAGTAGAGATACTACTTGTGTATCCAAAAACCCTTAAACCCAAATCTTATTTTCAAGTGTTCACCATACCTACCTAGGGATTGATCAAGATCACTCAAGTAAGTTGTCATCGGTGCAAAAAGGCAATAAAAATTGCTTCTAAAAGTGTGAGATCATTTAGTGTAAGAGAAAATTGAGCGTTACACGAACTTGTGATGGTGAAGAATAAAAGCGACAGACTGCATAATAAAGGTCACTATCACAAGGGGCAATGCAATGTGATGTTCTTTTGCACTAAGGGGTTGAGCATACAAATAAATAAGCACATGAAAACATTTGCTTCCCTCTGCGAAGGGCCTATCTTTTACTTTTATGTATTTACTTTTTTGCAAAGAGTCAAAGTCTTCCTTCTATTCCTTTTTATTTTTCTCCTTTGGCAAGCATCTTGTGGTGAGGAAAGATCTAGGCACATATGTCCAGTTGAATATAGATAGCATGAGTTATTATTGTTGACATCACCCTTGAGGTGAATACGTTGGGAGTCGAAACTATAAGCCCCTATCTTTCTATGTGTCCGGTTGAAACATTTTGCTCATGTGTACGCGGTGAGTGTTAGCAATCATAGAAGACTATATGATGGTTGAGTATGTGGACTTCCCTAAAGGCTCCGATACATGACCCTTCCTGAAAAGATGATGAATTGTAGTTGCAAAGTTGACTGAGAACATTGTTTGTTGGTTTCTAATAGAGTTTTTGCTTTATACTTCAATAGTGTGATCAATTGTCACTTATTCATGAGAAGTCTATGATAAATGTTCTATGATATGAGTCTTATGTTTAAGTTTGTTGTTGTTATAATAATGAACATGATGCTTCTATGTCCGTATTTTGTTTTTATCGACACCCCTCTCTCTAAGTATGTGGACATGTTTTTTGATTTTGGTTTTCGCTTGAGGACAAGCGAGGTCTAAGCTAGGGGGAGTTGATACGTCCATTTTGCATCATGTTTTCTTACTATTATTTATGATGTTTTTATCCATAATAATGCTTTTTGGAGTAATTCTAATGCCTTCTCTCTCATAATGTGCAAGGTACAGACAAAGAGGGAGAATTCCGGCAGTTGGAAATCTGGACCTGGAAAAGCTACGTCAGGCCACCTATTCTGCACAACTCCAAACAAGCTGAAACTTCACAGGTATTTTTTATCAAATATATGAGGAATATTGGAGCAAATAAATACTAGAGGGGGCCCACCAGGTGGGCACAACCCACCTGGGCGCGCCCTGGTGGGTTGTGCTCACCCAGGCCCACCTCCGGTTCCCATCTTCTGGTATGTAAGTCATTTTGACCTAGAAAGAATCAGGAGAGGAATTTCGGGACGGAGCGTCGCCGTCTCGAGGCAAACTTGGGTAGGAGCACTTTTGCCCTCCGGCGGAGCGATTCCGCCGGGGGAACTTCCCACCCGGAGGGGGAAATCATCGTCATCATCATCACCAACAACTCTCCCATCTTGGGGAGGGCAATCTCCATCAACATCTTCAACAACACCATCTCATCTCAAACCCTAGTTCATCTCTTGTGTTCAATCTTATTACCGGAACTATAGATTGGTGCTTGTGGGTGACTAGTAGTGTTGATTACATCTTGTAGTTGATTACTATATGGTTTATTTGGTGGAAGACTATATGTTCAGATCCAATATGCTATTTTAATACCCCTCTGATCTTGAGCATGATTATCATTTGTGAGTAGTTACTTTTGTTCTTGAGGTCACGGGAGAAATCATGCTGCAAGTAATCATGTGAGCTTGATATGTGTTCGATATTTTGATAGTATGTATGTTGTGATTCCCTTAGTGGTGTCATGTGAACATCGACTACATGACACTTCACCATATTTGGGCCTAAGGGAATGCATTGTGGAGTAGAATGATGGGTTGCGAGAGTGAGAGAAAGTTAAACCCCAGTTTATGCGCTATTCCGTAAGGGACCGATTGGATCCAAAAGTTTAATGCTATGGTTAGAATTTAGTCTTAATGCTTTTCTCGTAGTGGCCGATGCTTGCGGGGGGGGGGGGGGGGGGGTTAATCATAAGTAGGAGGTTTGTTCAAGTAAGAACAACACCTAAGGACCGGTCCACCCACATATCAAATTATCAAAGTACTGAACACGAATTAAGCCAACATGATGAAAGTGACTAGATGAAAATCCCGTGTACCCTCAAGAATGCTTTGCTTATCATAAGAGACCATTTTGGCCTGTCCTTTGACTCAAAAGGATTAGGCTACCTTGCTGCACTTTTGTTACTACTATCGTTACCTTCTCGGTACAAATTATCCTGCTATCAAACTACTCTGCTATTTACAATTTCAGCACTTGTAGACATTACCTTGCTGAAAACCACTTGTCATTTCCTTCCGCTCCTCGTTGGGTTCGACACTCTTACTTATTGAAAAGAGCTACAATTGATACCCTATACTTGTGGGTCATCAGGCGCCACGATGTAGAACCTCAGCATCCCCATCACCACCGATGTCAACGCCACCCAGTCCCGGCCCCAGCTTGACGAGGAGTTCAAGCGCCTTCTGGATGAGGCCACGACAAATTGGGGGAATCGTTTGAACATCATAGGAGCTCTCGGCAAAAAAGACAAATTGGGGGTCTGTAAAAAATTTACTGTCAATGTACTATTTTGGCCTGATTTGCCTTTTTTGCTAAAAGTTGCTGTGATGTCCAAATGACTTGAAATTTTGAGCGGGCCTCACGCATCAAATTTCTACCGCACAATTTTTTTTGGAATTTTTTGATTTTTGTTTGAACTTTTTACGAATTTTTGTCTAACTGGGTGCAGATGAGCCTGGGCACCAAAATGCCCTACTCCACTATAGGAGGTACTGTAAGCAGTGTATATCACATATTGGATATTTCTCCTTGTGGTATTCATTTTGTATTACACAAAGCAGTCAATGCACAAGGAGCCACACCAGCAATCTAGGTGGTCGTTCAGTGGCTAATTTTGGTTTCGCGGCTCACATTCTTCTAGCTCTCGGGTGTGCATCTATGCACCTTGATGTAGCGGTGTCTTTTGATCCAAGGCGAGAGGGTAGGGTTCCCCTTCAGTGCTAGAGAAGGAAGGTGTTGAGATCACTCCAACCCCAAGGAGCTTTCTAGATCACAATTCCCCTATGAAGGTCGGTTGTGCCTTGCTTTGCTTCTACAACCAAGATTTCTTCAGTGAAAATGTGTGGCGAGCAACATATTTAGCAAGATGTGCTCTTTGTTTTCTTTTCTTAGATTCTTATTAAGGATGTAGTGCAGTGCTTTCCAGTAAATCCCTTTGTATCGGATCGGTCATTGTAGTTTCATGGATGTTTTGTAATTCCTGATTGGTTGATGGCTTTGTTAATTAAAAGTCGAACTCGAGCCTTTATCTAAAATAAATAAATAAGGATCCACATGGTTGACAAACATGACCCAACTCATTTACTAGGAGTATGCCTCGTTTACTAAGCACAAGTGGTAAACGTTAACTACATCCGAAGCCTACACCTAGACCATACTTATGCCAGCTCTCTGCCTCTCTCCACCCAACATTTTAAGATTTGAAAAGGGTGGTATTTTAGTGGCGCCATATGTTTTTTTGTTGTTGATGATTTACAACTATCGATTTCTACTGTTTTTTACTTCATTCTTTATAGTTCACTCGAATCATGAAAGATACAATTTGAATTCTAAAACACAACATTAGTGAAAAATCAATACATCAGTTAATAGAACATCAAGCAAAAATTTATGAAGTAATTTTTTTACACCCACATGAGTCAATAAGATTTGGTAGATACATGTAAACAACAACATCGGAATAGGAATGCCATCACAAACCAATGCCCCCGTACAATTAAAGAATTCCTCAATAACACTCTTTCCTCCGATGTTCCCACTTCCTGAAAAAAATAGAATCCAAATTCGTGGGAATTTCAACTTTAGGAATTTGACCATCCTCACTTTCTTCGATAAGAAACTGAGACATGATAGCAACTTCAAGCAAGCAAATAAGCAAACAAGCAAACGAAAATATTTTTGGTGTTTTTGTGAAAACGTTTTAGAAGTGGGGGAGATGAAAACGAGATGCAAATGACAAATGAAAGTAAGAAAAAGTAGATGATAGTTTATGTGAAGGTACTTGATAAGTTTGGGTGATGTCTCCCCAGCAACGGCGCCAGAAATTCTTCTTGCTACTTGTGAGCTGCGTTGGGATTTCCTCGAAGAGGAGAGGATGATGCAGTATAGTAGAGATAAGGTTTTCCCTCAGTTAAGAACCAAGGTTATCAATCTAGTAGGAGAACCACGCGAAACCTCATGAACAACACCTACACACAAAAGAGAAAATACTTGCACCCAATGCGATTAAGGGGGTTGCCAATCCCCTCGGCAGTTATTTGCAAGGATCAAATATGATAATGGTAGATAGATAAATAAAACACAAAATGAAAGAATGGTAAATAAATTACAGCAAGATATTTTTGGATTTTATATATGATAAAGATAGACTCCGGGGGCCATAGTTTTCACTAGAGGCTTCTTTCTCAAACAAAAAGCATACGGTGGGTAAACAAATTACTGTTGGGAAATTGATAGAAAAGCGCATAGTGAAAGCACAAGTGCTCCCTAGGTGGTTTTGATAATTGATGACAACATATCTCTTGTTGGACTAACATTTCGATCTAGCATGTTTCAGATAAGTTCAACAATGGAGTGGCATGGACTAAAGGTTGTGGGAACTCCTTCAAGACGCTAAGGACAAAGGATTGGCTAAAGCTTCAAGCTCAAGACTCATCATTTTACATTTTAGTGATCCAAGATCACATTGAGTCTTTAGGAAAAGCCAATACTATCAAGGAGGGATGAGGTGTTGCTTAATGAGCCTCTTGCTTCATGTGCTTAGTGATATGCTCCAAAACCCTCAGCTACTTTCCCACTTCCACATATGACCTAAACCCTAAGCCAAACTCGGTCCTACCGATTCTTCCTATCCGGCGCCACCGAGTTTCACTTGTCATAAGCCACTGCCAAACCCTAATCAGTTCGGTCTCACCGATGGGATCTCGGTCTCACCGAGATGGGCTTGCAAACTCTCTGTTACCCATCGCAATATTCTCGGTCCCACCGAGATATGCAATCGGTTCCACCGAGTTTTGCTTGGCCAAATCTCAGTCTCACTTATTACCCAAATCGGTCCCACCGAGTTTGAGTAATCAGTCAAACCGAGTTTTGGATTTACCCTAACCCTAGCACATCGGTCCCACCGAGTTGATCCAGTCGATCCCACCGAAATCTCTAACGATCACTAGGTTTACCTTTTCGGTCCGACCGAGTTTGTGATTCGGTCCCACCGAGATTGGAAAACTGTGTGTAACGGTTGGATTTTGTGTGGAGGCTATATATACCCCTCCACCACCTCTTCATTCGGCGAGTGAGCCATCAGAACGCATACACCATTCCAACTCATATGTTCTGAGAGAGAACCACCTACTCATGTGTTGAGACCAAGATATTCCATTCCTACCATATGAATCTTGATCTCTAGCCTTCCCAAGTTGCTTTCCACTCAAATCTTCTTTCCACCAAATCCAAATCCTATGAGAGAGAGTTGAGTGTTGGGGAGACTATCATTTGAAGCACAAGAGCAAGGAGTTCATTACCTACACACCATTTGTTACTTCTTGGAGAGTGGTGTCTCCTAGATTGGCTAGGTGTCACTTGGGAGCCTCCGACAAGATTGTGGAGTTGAACCAAGGAGTTTGTAAGGGCAAGGAGATCGCCTACTTCGTGAAGATCTACCGCTAGTGAGGCAAGTCCTGTGTGGGCGATGGCCATGGTGGGATAGACAAGGTTGCTTCTTCGTGGACCCTTTGTGGGTGGTTGCTTCTTCGTGGACCCTTCGTGGGTGGAGCCCTGTGTGGACTCTCGCAACCGTTACCCTTTGTGGGTGGAGCCCTGTGTGGACTCGCGCAACCGTTATCCTTTGTGGGTTGAAGTCTCCATCAACGTGGATGTAGGATAGCACCACCTATCCGAACCACGGGAAAAACATCCGTGTCTCAAATTGCGTTTGATCTCTCCAAACCCTTCCCTTTATATTCTTGCAAGCTGCATGCTTTACATTCCGCTGCTCATATACTCTTTGCATGCTTGCTTGATATGTATTGTGTGTGTTGAAATTGTGCCTAAACTCCACTTAAACCGAAAAAGCTTAAAAATTGCAACTTTAGCATTAAGTGTCTAATCACCCCCCTCTAGACACATCTACTTCTTGATCCTACAAGTGGTATCAGAGTTTTGGTCTCCATTGCCTTGGTTTAGTCACCATTGGAGGAAGATGGATGTGTCTACTCTAGGGAGTCTTAGACATAGAGTGCCTATTCTTGATGGAAAGTATTTTCATGAGTGGAAAAATGAGATGCTTGTAATCTTCAATCAATATCATTTGAAAAAGTATATTGCTAGCCCTTGTGCACTTCATATTGATCCTTTGCATCCTACCCTAGATGAAGATATTGACTTGATTTGCAATCTTAGAACTATTGAGCTCATCATTAGAGGATTGCCCAAAAACTTGATTGCTAGTTTGCCTACTCAAAGTTGTGCCTATACTATATGGAAATTTCTTGAGGAAAGATTTCCCGATCATTCCTTGAAAACTTTGGATGAAATTTTCCATAAATCTATTGCCTTGAGTAAGATGAATTCGAGTGATCCTAGTTTTGGTAAATGTCTATTTGAACTTACCAATCTTAAGCATGCTAAAGGAGATGTTGGAATCATTAATGATATCATATTCAAAGCTATAAGAATTCATAAAAGTGACCACTTTGATGATCATTTATCTAATGAATTACCCTCTCTAGGAAATGATGAGTCACAAGATCATGATGAACATGAATATTATGATGATGATGATGATGATGATGATGATGATAGTGACTTCGATCTTGATGATGCAATGAGACATTTTGGTCTTATGGCAAATCTTCGGGGATATGAATCAGGAGGAAAGGAATGGGTTCTTGATAGTGGATGTACTGATCATATGACCGGAGATGAAGAGATGTTTCGTGAGCTTGCTGAAAATGACAGCCCTCGAAAATATGTCACCTTTGGTGATAATTCAAAGGGTAAAGTGGTTGGCCTTGGTAAGGTGGCCATCTCACATGATAGTTCCATTCAAAATGTCATGCTCGTTGAATCTCTTGGCTACAACTTACTTTCAGTATCTAGACTTGCTGATTTCGGTTTGAATGTCCTATTTACTGAGGTAGATTGCCAAGTATTTCGTCGAGACAATCATAAAATGGTCTTTACGGGTATGCGTAGAGGTGATCTTTACATTGTCGATTTCTCTAAAAAGGCACAACCTAAAACTTGCTTTGTTGCTAAATCCTCAAAAGGTTGGTTGTGGCATAGACGACTAGGTCACGTTGGCATGAGAAACCTTGACAAGCTTATTAAAGGAAATCATATCCTTGGAGTCAACGATGTCATATTTGATAAGGATAGACTTTGCAGTGCTTGTCAAGCAGGTAAACAGGTTGGAGGACGACATCCCGTGAAGAACATCATGACCACAAGGAGGCCACTCGAGCTACTTCACATGGATCTTTTTGGTCCCAACGCCTACAAGAGTCTCGGTGGAAATTCCTTTGGTCTAGTTATAGTTGATGATTTTTCAATATTTACGTGGGTGTTCTTTCTTAATGACAAGTCGCAGGTCCAGAAGATCTTCAGAAACTTCGCTAGGAAGGCCCAAAATCAGTTTGATGTGAAGATCAAGAGGGTTCGGAGTGACAACAGAACGGAGTTCAAGAACGCAAATGTGGACACCTTTCTTGACGAAGAAGGGATTTCACACAAGTTCTCGGCTACGTACACACCTCAAAAAAATGGAGTTGTTGAGAGGAAGAACCGGACGCTCATCGAAATGGCAAGAACGATGCTTGATGAATACAAGATGCCAAAGCACTTTTGGGCAGAAGCGGTTGAGACAGCTTGTCACGCAACAAATCACTTATATCTTCACAAGCTACTCGGCAAGACGGCATACGAGCTTCTCACCAGTAACAAACCCTAAGTTGGATACTTTCGAGTATTCGGCTCAAAGTGCTACATTCTTGATAAGCATCGTCGTTCAAAGTTTGCTCCTAAATCTCATGAAGGTTTTCTACTTGGTTATGGCTCAAACTCTCACACTTACCGTGTCTACAACAATTTCACCCGAAAGGTTGAAGAGACGGTAGATGTGAAGTTTGATGAATCTAATGGCTCGCAAGTAGAGCAATTGCCAATTGATGTAGGAGACAAAGACTCTTCAGAAGCAATTCAAGACTTGTCCATTGGCAAAATTCGTCCAACGGAGGTGAAGGAGAGTACTTCATCCATCCAAGTGGAAGCTTCTACTTCACGACAAGGTGAACCAAGAATCGACACGGAAGCATCCACAAGTGGGACACACCAAGATGAAGAAAATGAGGAAGTACGTCAAGATGAACATCAACAACCTCCTTCTCCACCACGACAAGGGAACGACGACGTCAACAATGAAGAAGGCCAAGAACAAGAACAAGATGAAGAAGATGTTCAACGAAGACCCAAGCAAAAGCTCTCACGAGTTCGAGCAAGAATTGCCAAAGATCATCCCGTCGAGCAAATCCTCAATGATATACAAACCGGGAGAATCACTCGCTCAAAAACTCGTTTAGCTAACTTTTGTGAAAACTATTCATTCATCTCTAGCATTGAACCTATGAAGGTTGAAGAAGCATTGGAAGATCCAGATTGGATAAAAGCTATGCATGAAGAGCTACATAATTTTGAGAGAAACCAAGTTTGGACATTGGTCGAGAAGCCCGACAACAACCACAACATCATTGGTACCAAATGGGTGTTTCGCAACAAGCAAGATGAAGATGGACAAGTGGTTCGCAACAAAGCACGTCTCGTCGCCCAAGGGTACACACAAGTCGAAGGTATGGACTATGGTGAGACGTATGCTCCCGTTGCTAGACTTGAGTCCATTCGCATCTTACTTGCCTATGCTAATCACCATAATATCACCTTGTACCAAATGGACATTAAAAGTGCTTTTCTAAATGGTGAAATAGAGGAGGAAGTTTATGTCAAACAACCTCCCGGCTTTATCAATCCTAAGAAACCAAATCATGTTTACAAACTTCACAAAGCTCTTTATGGTCTTAAACAAGCTCCTAGAGCATGGTATAAATGCTTGACCAAGTTCCTTACTACAAGTGGTTTTGAAATTGGTAAAATTGATTCTACTCTTTTTACTAAAAGGGTTAATGGAGAACTATTTGTATGCCAAATTTATGTTGATGATATCATATTTGGTTCAACTAACCCTCTCTTTAGTGAAAAGTTTGGAAAGCTAATGTCAGAGAAGTTTGAGATGTCTATGATGAGTGAACTCAAATTCTTTCTCGGGTTGCAAATCAAGCAAACTAAGGAAGGTACATTTGTCTCTCAAACAAAGTACACCAAGGACTTATTCAAGAAGTTCAGTATGCAAGAATGCAAAGGTATGTCTACACCCATGCCTACTAGTGGACATAATGATTTAACCAAAGATGGTGAACCGGTTGATCAAAAGGTTTATCGCTCTATGATTGGTTCATTGTTATACCTATGTGCTTCACGTCCCGATATTATGCTAAGTGTGTGCATGTGTGCACGATATCAAGCTGCTCCTAAAGATTGTCATCTTAAGGCTGTGAAAAGGATAGTGAGATATTTAATCCATACACCAAATTTTGGCATTTGGTATCCTAAGAGGTCTTCTTTTGATCTTGTTGGCTATTCTGACTCGGATTATGCCGGAGACAAGGTTGACAGAAAGTCCACATCGGGTACTTGTCAATTTCTTGGTAGATCTCTTGTGTCTTGGTCTTCCAAGAAACAAAACTCGGTATCCTTATCCACCGCCGAAGCGGAATACATTGCCGCTGGTTCATGTTGTGCTCAATTACTTTGGATGACCCAAACTCTTAAAGATTATGGGATTTATGTGAAACATGTTCCACTGCTTTGTGACAATGAAAGTGCTATCAAAATTGGTCATAATCCTGTACAACATTCTCGAATTAAGCATATTGAAGTTCGTCATCATTTCATTCGAGATCATGTTGCTAAGGGTGACATCAATCTTAAGCATGTTCGCACCGACAAGCAATTAGTGGATATATTCACTAAACCACTTGATGAGAAAGTGTTTTGCAGGTTGAGAGGAGAATTGAACATCATTGATGCTTCGAACTTGGAGTAGAAACTCCATTGGATACATGCAAGACATGAGCTTATGACTAATCCATGATATATCTCTTATGATAACTATCTTATGTCTTGATATATTTGCACCTTGCATGTTGCCTAACCCATGTTGGTGCTTGGTTGAATCTAATTTCATGAGATTGCGACTCACTCACATCTTGAGCAATCTCTACAAGACCAAGACTCTACACAATAGTGGTTGAAGACAAGGAAGCACAAAACCACTCAAACATATCCTTTGACAAATTCATGATTGTCATTTTTGGATACACAAGTGCTCTTCCTTGCAAGAACTAACCCATGTAGGTAGATGAACTCAAACTCCAAGCGGTGCTCCCAACTCTTGATGAGCTACATCAACCTTGAGCACCCACACAAGTTCAACTACATGAGCAAGAACCACACCACCACCCAAGGTATGTTATTCCATCTTAGAGAAGCTTTACTCCAAGACATGAGTCAAAGCAACTAACAAGGTGAGAATACATCAAGATGCTTAAACGAAAAATGGTAACCCCATTTTGAGCTTAAAACGATGAGTATGACCTACGATCAAGTGTCCTCACTTGACTCCTAAGTCAATATACTCTAACATAGGTGACTATGTCACCGCCCAATTCTAGATGAAGTTCTCTTGTGTTCTTTTCTGAGTTATTGCATTTGTCCCTTGCATATTTGTTTCCTTCTTTTTCAAAAAAAAACTTCATCTAGAAACTTTCACTCTTTTCTTTTTGGTTTTTGTTCTGCATATTTCTGTATCAAATTCCTTGCAAATCTTTGTGAGATCTTACTTGACTAGTGAGCTGAGGTAACAAGTGTTTTTCTCTGTGATGAACTCGGTTTCACCGAATTGCCATTTTCGGTCCGACCGAATCCCTTCGGTACTACCGAAACATGCCACTCGGTGCCACCGATTTCGCAACAGGAAAAACAGTTTGCCACATATTCTATATTTCTTCTGATCCAGCTCCACTCAATGAATCTTGTCCTCTACAAGCATCACAGTTTTATTCCCTGCTTTGTACTAAATCTCAAGGACCAAACCTATTCGACGGATTCCAGGAAAAACCTTCTTGGAAATTGATGTCAAAGGGGGAGAGAGAGATCACATCAAATCTTATCATCAGGGAGAGAGAGATCACATCAAAAGCTTATCACCTACAAAGGAGAAAGTACTAAGGGGGAGAGAATACTCAAGGATCCCAGATGCTTGATGTTCAAGAGGAGAGATGCCACATGTCTTTTTGGGGGAAAGACATGTTCATATGAACTCATTTGAACTAAGTTCTATTCATATCTTTCAGCTCTGATTTTCTGTTTCCTATCTTCTCCCAATATCCCATGTAAGATTCAGGGGGAGCAAGACACCTAAGGGAAAGAAATCAGTCAAATTCATTGCATATCTTTATTCTTGGGGACATGCTGAATTCAATGTGGTACCTTGTACTCACTCTCTACATGTCATCCCAGTCTTGGTATTCTTGTGGTTTCTTTTGTTTGCTTTGGCTAGTGGACGTACCTGTGTTATCTAACCTTGTTGTGCAGGTTCATTCCATCCTAAGCCAACTCAAGACCACAAGGTAAGTATATGCATCAAAATCATGAGTATGAGGAGTTCTTGCTTATGTACATACTGTTTGCAAGAAGGACTCATGAGCATGAAGGTATTTTCCTTGATAATCTTTTGCTCTGATGCATATGGCCAAGATGCATGTAACACATTGCCTACTCTGTCATGGTTATGCTCTCACATGTCTCTATATTTCATATTTACATGAGTGCATACATGTAGGGGGAGCCTATGCTTGTTACATGTCCTTCCAAAGCTTTACTTGCTGTTCTTTATATCTTTATCTAAAGCTTTGATGTATGTTGCCATCAATTACCAAAAAGGGGGAGATTGAAAGCACAAGTGCTCCCTAGGTGGTTTTGATAATTGATGACAACATATCTCTTGTTGGACTAACATTTCGATCTAGCATGTTTCAGATAAGTTCAACAATGGAGTGGCATGGACTAAAGGTTGTGGGAACTCCTTCAAGACGCTAAGGACAAAGGATTGGCTAAAGCTTCAAGCTCAAGACTCATCATTTTACATTTTAGTGATCCAAGATCACATTGAGTCTTTAGGAAAAGCCTATACTATCAAGGAGGGATGAGGTGTTGCTTAATGAGCCTCTTGCTTCATGTGCTTAGTGATATGCTCCAAAACCCTCAGCTACTTTCCCACTTCCACATATGACCTAAACCCTAAGCCAAACTCGGTCCTACCGATTCTTCCTATCCGGCGCCACCGAGTTTCACTTGTCATAAGCCACTGCCAAACCCTAATCAGTTCGGTCTCACCGATGGGATCTCGGTCTCACCGAGATGGGCTTGCAAACTCTCTGTTACCCATTGCAATATTCTCAGTCCCACCGAGATATGCAATCGGTTCCACTGAGTTTTGCTTGGCCAAATCTCAGTCTCACTTATTACCCAAATCGGTCCCACCGAGTTTGAGTAATCGGTCAAACCGAGTTTGAGTAATCGGTCAAACCGAGTTTTGGATTTACCCTAACCCTAGCACATCGGTCCCACCGAGTTGATCCAGTCGGTCCCACCGAAATCTCTAACGGTCACTAGGTTTACCTTTTCGGTCCGACCGAGTTTGTGATTCGGTCCCACCGAGATTGGAAAACTGTGTGTAACGGTTGGATTTTGTGTGGAGGCTATATATACCCCTCCACCTCCTCTTCATTCGGCGAGTGAGCCATCAGAACGCATACACCATTCCAACTCATATGTTCTGAGAGAGAACCACCTACTCATGTGTTGAGACCAAGATATTCCATTCCTACCATATGAATCTTGATCTCTAGCCTTCCCAAGTTGCTTTCCACTCAAATCTTCTTTCCACCAAATCCAAATCCTATGAGAGAGAGTTGAGTGTTGGGGAGACTATCATTTGAAGCACAAGAGCAAGGAGTTCATTACCTACACACCATTTGTTACTTCTTGGAGAGTGGTGTCTCCTAGATTGGCTAGGTGTCACTTGGGAGCCTCCGACAAGATTGTGGAGTTGAACCAAGGAGTTTGTAAGGGCAAGGAGATCGCCTACTTCGTGAAGATCTACCGCTAGTGAGGCAAGTCCTGTGTGGGCGATGGCCATGGTGGGATAGACAAGGTTGCTTCTTCGTGGACCCTTTGTGGGTGGTTGCTTCTTCGTGGACCCTTCGTGGGTGGAGCCCTGTGTGGACTCTCGCAACCGTTACCCTTTGTGGGTGGAGCCCTGTGTGGACTCGCGCAACCGTTATCCTTTGTGGGTTGAAGTCTCCATCAACGTGGATGTAGGATAGCACCACCTATCCGAACCACGGGAAAAACATCCGTGTCTCAAATTGCGTTTGATCTCTCCAAACCCTTCCCTTTATATTCTTGCAAGCTGCATGCTTTACATTCCGCTGCTCATATACTCTTTGCATGCTTGCTTGATATGTATTGTGTGTGTTGAAATTGTGCCTAAACTCCACTTAAACCGAAAAAGCTTAAAAATTGCAACTTTAGCATTAAGTGTCTAATCACCCCCCCTCTAGACACATCTACTTCTTGATCCTACACATAGTTGTGATGATATTCAAGGCAATGATCATGTATATAAGCATCATGTCCGGGACAAGTAGACCGACTCCTGCCTGCATCTACTACTATTACTCTACACATCGACTACTATCCAGCATGCATCTAGAGTATTAAGGTTGCGTTCGGTTTGCAGGTATAGAAAACATTGGACCAAAAAACTGGAAAGGAATATGATTGATTGTACAGTACTAGACCATAGGGTTACAGAGCAGAGGAAGAGAAGCATGCAGGGTGTTCGAAGCATAGGTGTAAAAAACTATGTTACCGGCGAAGACTGTGTATGCAATGGCAGAATCTATGGCATTTTTTTATCCTCATGTACTTGGTCAGTTTGTCTCTTTCCTCATGCATGACTGGTATAGTTCATTTTTTATTTGAAACCGTGAAGCCTTGCCTCGGGCATCTGCCCAAAAATGAGGTTCTACTGGATTTGTGAAATCCTCTGGAATGAGCCATCCAAGGCAGGGTTTCCTTCATATTTTTGTATCAATTTCCTATGAAACGAACGAGTCAGAGGCAGACAAAACTACATGTTTTCAAGCCTATAGATTTCCTTTGATTTTCCTGCAGAACGAACGGGGCCTAAGTTCCTAAGAACGGAGTAACACTTTAAGCAAGATGACATGATGTAGACAAAGTAAATCCAATCAATATGAATAAACCCCATCATTTTTCCCTTAATGGAAACAATACAAATACGTGTCTTGTCCCCTTCTGTCACTGGGATATAGAGCACTGCATGATTGAACCCATTACAAAGTACCTTTCCCATTGCAAGATATATCAATCTAGTTGGCCAAACCAAACGGATAGATCAGAGAGAAATACAAAGCTATAACAATCATGCATA
Source organism: Triticum urartu (assembly GCF_056163025.1). Lineage (NCBI taxonomy): Eukaryota > Viridiplantae > Streptophyta > Magnoliopsida > Poales > Poaceae > Triticum > Triticum urartu. The sequence goes on from NC_141879.1 coordinate 473,725,505, forward strand.
TAAGAATTCAGAAAAGACTCAAATATTCTCATGAATAATCTGATCATAAACCCACAATTCAGCGGATACCAACAAACACACCTCAAAAGAAGATTACATCGAATAGATCTCCAAGAACATCAAGAAGAACATTGTATTAAAGATCAAAGAAAAAGAAGATGCCATCTAGCTACTAGCTATGGACTCGTAGGTCTGTGGTAAACTACTCACATATCATTGGAAGGGCAGCAAGATTGATGTAGAAGCCCTCTGTGATCGATTACCCCTCCGATAGGGTGCCGGTAAAGGCCTACAGATGGGATCTCGAAGAACGGGAACTTGCGGCGGCGGAAAAAGTATTTTGGGCGGCTCTCTGTTGGTTTTCCGAATTTAGAGAATTTATAGAGGTGTAATTAGGTCAGACAAAGCCCCAAGGGACCCACAAGGTACTAGGGTGCATCCTAATGCCTTGTCATCTACTCGTCCGCCTTCTGGTTTCCTCCTAAAGCTTCTAGGGTCTCTCTTGTCTAGAGAAAAATCGTCAAAAAGTTTTATGGCATTTGGACTTCATTTGGTACTGATTTCCTGGAAAACCAAAAGCAGGCAAAAAGTAGCAACTGGCACTTGACACTAGGTTAATAGGTTAGTCACAAAAAAGATATATAATTGCATATAAAACATCCAAGATTGATACTATAATAGCATGGAACAATAAAAAATCATAGATACGTTGGAGACGTATCAGATATCAACCTGTCAAAATCGTAGAAATAATAAAAAAATAGGTTAAAAGTGACAATAGTTTGACAAAATGAGAAAAAATCTATTAATTGAAGTAAATGTGTCAAACCTGGAACTGCGGGATAGTTTTTTTAACACATAAGCAAAATGACTGCTATTTCGTTGGCGATTACTAAGTCAACAGAATTGCACACTGTTATATTCAAAGTTACGGAACTGATCACTTCGAGCGTGGAAGTGTCCAATTGCCTTGTTTTTTTCTGAACGATGTCCAATTGCCTCGTTGAGCATTCTATAAATTATAATTGCACATGATTTTGAAATGCGTATGTTAGAGGTGACACTGTTGGGTTTAGTCCCACATCAGTATGGTAGGAGATAGAGCATGGCTTATAAGAGTGAGGGTGTCCCTTCCTATCATGCTAGTCTTTTGTGAGAGAGAACTCAAGCCCTGGTATAAACTTGTGTTCCTATTCAGTTGGGCCTGGTTGATAGTTAAGACGCTGGTGTGGGGTAGAGCATGACTTATTAGGGTGAAGGTCTTTTGAAGGGAGATGGTTGCCCAGGTATAAGCCTATGTTTCTCTTTAGTTAGACCTAGTTGGTGGCTTAGAAGTTTTGGTAGCGGGCCCATGCCAGATGTGAATCGCAAATGCGCATTAATGGACCTGGTTTGCGTAACAGGCACTAGTTTTCCTCTATAGATCGGTGTCTTCCTTAACAGAAGTTCAAGTTCAGAAGTTGATAGCCGTGGTGCATGTCATGATCCTCGGGAGCCGCACTGCCTAAGTACTAGTTGAAGGTTGAACTTTGCTTCTTTTAGTACTCCCACCCTTCTAATGTAGTGCATATAGATTTTTGGAAAAGTCAAACTTTGACCAAATTTATAAAGAAAACAATCTATATCTAGAATACCTAATATATAAAATATGAAACTATATCTTATGATGAGTATAATGGTATATATCTCGCAAAAGATGAGTATAATGATATATATGTTTGGCATTCTAGATGTAAATATTTTTCTTCGGAAATTTAGTTAAAGTTGGCGGGGTTTGAATTTTTGAAAAATCTATATGCAATACATTATAAAACGGAGGGAGTATTACTTTTTGTCCTAGAGATTGTAAGAGCATTTTCAACAGCCTTTGTATATTGGATTGCTAAAAACTTGTTATAGCAAGAGGAGAGAGAAGGTTTACAAAGCCAACATGTTTTTCACTTTCGCAGCCTTTGTATACAGGATTGTTATATTTGTACAAAACACACAATGATATATGGGGACAGTTTTTCATACACACCATGCACTAGCTTACGTACATCAATACATATACTACCACAACTCGCCACCGTACACGACACATACATACACAACACACACGCGTACACGTACACGTACACGCGCCACGAAAAAAATCCATGCAAAAGAAACATATACAGCACAACACACATGTGGCTTGTGAAAAAATTCCTTGCAAGAAAAAACACATAGCACACGTACACACGCACACAGCACACGTGCACATCACCCACACACGCGGGGCATACATGGCCCACCGGTCATTGAGACAAAAATATGACTAGGACCACTTTAGGAGGCTTTGTAAAATTATAGCAAGTGGCCTCTCCACTTTGCAAATATACAAAGTCTAGGTGCAAGTATAACAAGGTTTGTAAAAATTTCTGATGAGGATCATTTTATATAAAGGCTGTTGGAGAAAGTTTTTTCATCAAGATTACTAAAATAGCAATCTGGTGTAAATATACAAAGGCGGAAATATATCAAGTCTAGGTGCGAGATTGGCGTAGCTCTGAACGAGTCTCCCCAAGCCGTATGACCGGGAGAGGCTCCGGAGTTTGTGCGTTCTCTTGTCTGCTTTAATGGAATGAATAATTCTAATTTCAAAAAAGAAAATGGTACTAGTCGACGATGGCTGGATGGCGGTCACCCACTCAGGCCAACTGTGTATCGGTGACAGTGTTACATTCATGTCGAGTACAAGCGGCATGAGAGGGGTACGTGCACCCCTCCCTGGACCTTATTCTTCTCCATCATCTCCTGTTTTTTCTTCACCGGAAGCAAGTGATTTCAATAATTAGTGAGTCAAAGATTTACAATCCTTTAGGTTGGTTCACTAGCTTCCATAGGGAAATTTCTGGGCCCGCAGGTTGTGCATTGCTGACTTCTGCCTACGTCTGCCATGCATCATCTCTGTTTGTACTTTGTACACGAACTAACGCGCATGTAATCAATGCAGCCCATATGTACTTGCGGAACTGTACAATACACCTACTTGCTCAATTATTTCTGATAAAATACGACACGAAAAGTGGACTACTCCATCGGACAATCTGACTCAGTATAATAGTGCCGGCAGTAGTACAACCATCGGACCGCTGATTGGACGGACTCAGTTAACTAGCTGAGAGATTATCAGGGCGCTCAAGAGTTGACGTTCTCTGCTCTAGGTGCAATGTTCAGGCGGAGAATCAAATTAATCTATATCGATCTGGCTTGTCTTATGTGCTCGGGTGTCGATGTGCACGTACCGTGCTACAAACCGGTCCTCCAAGAGATAATACGTATCACATACAATGCATTTCTTCTCGAACTTAGGCCACGGAGGTGTGTTGGAAACTATACGTACGTGGAATATGTTTAACACGGTGGCTTGCGGTGAACTGAGCATAGCTTAGATGGTTAAATTTCTTATGGTATGGAACTAATCCAATAGGGTTCAAGTTCTAAATTTGACATCAATGCTTGTTTTTTTTATAAATTTATTTCAGTATTTTCAGTGATGTTCGTTTTGTTCGAGCAGATGTTCCCGTCGACTATCGAGCCGTCTGTGGTGACTTTGTTAATCTTAAGATATTGTGACGGCTCAGTATGTTTAAGGTGCTAACAGAAATAGTGTGCGTGCACGTGTGTTTATAAAGATAAGTGTAGTGCGTGTATATGAGCATCTACGTTGTACTGTATTAGAAAAACACGAAGGATTGCTTGTCTGGTGGTCAACGTGGCTTCAATTAGTTAACCTTTTGGCAAGGAAAATTACAATAATAGTAATAGTACAATACGTGGACAGTTTTTCTTTTCGGTGATTAATACATGCCCTAAACAAATGCAACGGTGAGACAGAGACTTCCTCTGCAAGATATGGAGTAGTATATGATGCAGAGAACACTACTGAATCGAGTGTCTAAATAACCAAAGGACATAATCTAACATAGATTTTGAGTCTATTCGATGGGGAAAATATCACATGACATGATACCATGTTTCAAAATACGAATTTTGTGTTTCAGTTTTTTTTTTTTTGAAAAAAATCTTGGATGTTCACAAGACATGTATTGACTATCCCTAAAAAGTTCAAATCCAAATTCGAAATATACATGGAGAAACAAAAATGACAAATCTACATGTGAATAGTGCCATATTTGCTTTTGTCTTTTGTGACACTATTCATGCAGAATTTGTCTTTTTTGTTTCTCAACACTAACAGTTAGCTGTAGTGCCTTATTGGTAGCGCGCCTGCCCGCGCTGATGATAGCCTCAAAACCCGCGCTACTACTAGGGTTTTCCCCAGTAGTGTTTGGTCGAGATCCAAACACACCCTTAGTACTCCGTCTGTTCCAAAATATAGTGCATATTTTTTTTCAAAAGTCAAACTTTCACCAAATTTTATAATGAAAACTATTTATATCTAGAATATCTAACACATAAAATATGAAACTACATCTTATGATGAGTATAATGATATATATGTTTGGCATTCTAGATGTAATTTTTTTCTTTCAAAAACTTAGTCAAAGTTGGTGAGGTTTGACTTCTTAAAAAAATCTATATGCAATACACTATGAAACGGGGGGAGTATTATCCTTTGTCCTAGGGATTGTAAGGTTGCAGACGCTCTTGCGATGATTGGTGCGGCTCTGAACCTCTCCCCCAAGCCGTATGGCTGGGAGAGGCTCCAGAGTTTGTGTGTTCTCTTGTCTGCTTTAATGGAATGAAGAATTCCCATTTCAAAAATAAATAAATAAATAGTACTCCCTTTGGTCCTTTTTATTTCGCGTGTTAGATTTATGTTTAGTCAAACTTTGCAAAGTTTGACTAAATTTATACTAGAAAATGTCAACATTTACGATACTAAATATATTTACTATGAAACTACATTTCATAATGCATCTAATAATATTGATTTAACATTGTGAATATTTTCTTTTGAACCGGGCTGTCCCCCTTTCCATTACATAGAAGGGAAATTCTAAGGTCTATTACAAAAAGAGTCCAAGAACATGGAGAAGGGGAGAGTGAGTTCAACGCACTGCTAGGAAACCCACCGCACTCGCCCGCCATCAAAACGAGTGCTATGGGGCGAAAACTTGAGCAGCACCAGCACATCACTAGTACTATTACAAAACAGGATGGAAATCATCATAGAACAAGGATAAACAATTTTTAAGGCTATCACTATGAAGCCACCCCGATGAACAGCTACCAAAAGAATGACGCATATCAAGTTCTGCACCTTCACTTTCCACCCTTGGACGCGTCACAGGCCCTCATCAACAGCAGGGTCCCATTGCAGATCATCTCTGCACCCGCTCGAAGTTGGTTGATGTCGTCTCCAGCTTGTAGACCTGCCCAATACAAGAGAAAATAAACCACCATAAAACCAATCTCAAAAGGAGATTTGATCATCTTTTTCTCAAAGGTAGCTTTGTTTCGAGCCAGCCAGATGGACCAAGTGACTGCCCCCAGCACCACGGTATAGAAAGAGTCATATCCTGGCAGGAAGGAATGACACCAAACAAAGAACTTCTAGTAATTACGAGGACACAAGTCTGTCCCAAGAGTGACCCCAATCGATCGCCAGACAACTTTAGCAACAGGGCAGTCAAAGAATAAGTGTTGAGATGTTTCAATTTGTTGGCAGAAGGAACACACGGGGTTCCCTGGCCATTTACGCTGGCGCATCATTTGCCTAGTGAGCGCTGCATCCTGAGAGAGTTGCCAAAGAAAAATCTGGATCTTAAGAGGGAGTTTGGCTTTCCAAATCCATTTGTAATTGCACCGACTAAGAGGTTTTTCTAGCCATTTGTACATGGACTTAGTAGTAAACTTACCTGATTTGTTCAGACTCCAGTAAACTGAGTCTCTGTCGCCTGCCAGATTCATATTATGAACACAGTCTCCCAGCTTCGACCATTGTTTTGTTAACTCGTTGTTAAGTCTTCTGCGAAAGAAGTCAGTGCAGAACACAGACTTCAATTTGTCTACAATGCAGTCCTGTTCTACACAAATATTGAACAGACGGGGGAATTGGTCCATGAATGGGAGCAACCCATTGATAGAATCTTTCCATAACCGAGTCAGGTTGCCAGATCCCGTATTAATCTTCCTGCCAATCATATATAATTCCTTGATTTTTAGAATATTTTTCCAGCAAGGCGAGTTTGCGACTGTCTAATTACACAGATATCTATCTTTCACAATATCTTACCAAATCATATATGATTCTCCCTCTTGATACTTAATCCTATAATAATGCTTTTTGGAGTAATTCTAGTGCGTTTTCTCTCATAATTTGCAAGGAACACACCAAGAGGGAGAATTCCAACCATAGCATTAAGTATCAAGCCCTCTTTATTCACATATGCCATACCCCACCAACTCGGGCTTAAGTTTTTGTCACTCTCGCAACCCATCGTAAGCGAACCATGAACATATTGCAACACCCTACAGTAGGGGCCCCTCACATTTGCGCGAAAACGGAGGGCACCGTAGGACAGCACCATAAATAAAATATACAATCATACCAACCAAGATCACGATTAACCCATTGGACAAAACGAATCTACTCAAACATCATAGGATAACCATAGATCATTGGGAAATAATATATGGAGTTGAGCACCATGTTTAAGTAGAGATTACAGTGGGGAGAAGAGGTGTTACACCACTGCATAGAGGGGGAGAAAGTTGGTGTTGACGGTAGCAAGATTGTTGATGTAGATCGTCGTCCCGATCGTTGCCCCGGTGGCACTCCGGCGCCACCGGAAGCGAGGGGGAGAGAGCCCCCTACTTCTTCTTCTTCCTTGGCCTCCTCCCCAGGTGGGAGAAGGGTTCCCCCTTTGGTCCTTGGTCTCCATGGCGGCGGAGGGGAGGGAGCCCCTCTGAGATTGGATCCCCCTCTCTGTTCTCTTCTATTTCGTGTTTCTTAGATCTGGCCGAAAACTGTTTCTTATATTCCCGGAGATCCGTAACTCCGATTGTGCTGAGATTTTAACATATTTTTTTCTGGATATAAGCTTCCTTGCGTCTGAAGTAGAGGTCCAATCGACGTACGAGGTGGGCACAACTCACCACCATGGGCCAGGCTCAGGGGTCGTATCCTGGTGGGTTGTGCCCACCACGGGACTCTGTTTGCGGTGATTCCAACTGCCAAAAATCACATATATTCCAAAATAATTCTCCATAAATTTTTATCGCGTTTGGACTTCGTTTGATATGGATTTTCTGCGATACAAAAAACATGCAAAAAACGGGAACTGGCACTAGGCACTGGATCAATAGGTTAGTCCAATAAATCATATAAAAAGTTGCCAAAAGTATGTAAAAGTTGTATAATATTGGCATGAAACAATCAAAAATTATAGATACGATGGAGATGTATCAGCATCCCCAAGCTTAATTCCTGCTCGTCCTCGAGCAGGTAAATGATAAAAAGATAATTTTTGATGTGGAATCCTACCTAACATAAACTTGATCATATATCTAATCATGGCATGAATATTAAGACATAAGTGATTCAAAGCAATAGTCTATAATTTGACATAAAGACATCAATACTCAGGCATCCAACAAACAATCATGTCTTTCAAAATATCAACACTAAAGAAAGCTATCCCCACAAAGTCATATAGTCTTGTCATGCTATGTCTTCTTAACACAAAGTATTTATCATGCACAACCCCGATGACAAGCTGAGCAATTGGTTCATACTTTTTAACGCGCTTCAGCTTTTTCAACCCTCACGCAATACATGAGTGCAAACCATGGATATAGCACTACGGGTGGAATAGAATATGATGATAGGGGTAAATATAAAGAAGACAAAAGGTAGAAAGTCTCACACTGACGCAGCTAACCAATGGGCAATGGAGATGCCCATCAATTGATATCAACGTGAGGAGTAGGCATTCCATGTAACGAATGCACTAAGAGCTATAAGTGTATGAAAGCTTAATATGAAACTAAGTGGGTGTGCATCTAATCCTATAATGAAAAATTCCCACTAGTATATGAAAGTGACAAAATAGGAGACTCCCCATATGAAAAACATGGTGCTATTTTGAAGCACAAGTGTGGTAAAGGATACTAACAATGCCCCTTCTCTCTTTTTATTTATTTTTTATTTTTATTTTTATTTTTATTTTTTTTCTTTTTTTCCTTTTTATATATTTTCTCTCTCATTGTCCGGAGTCTCATCCCAACTCGTGGGAGAATTCTAGTCTCCATCATCCTTTCCTCATAGGGGCACTGCTCTAAAAATGTTTAATGATGATCATCACACTTCTATTTACTTATAACTCAAAAGAAAATAAAAATTACAACTCGATACCTATGACAAAGTATGACTATATGAGTGCCTATGGCATGTACCAGGATATGCAATGATCTAGCATAACATGTATGAAAAATGATGAATGGTGGCTGAGCCACAACTACTGTATCAGCTATACGATCATGCAAAGCAATATGACAATGAATGCTTAAGTCATCAAACGGAAGCGGTGGACTCGGAATGGCCATGGAAAAGCCATAATAGGTAGGTATGGTGGCTGTTTTGAGGAAGATATAATAAGGCTTATGTGTGATAGAGCGTATCATATCACGGGGTTTGGATGTACCTGCGACATTTGCACCACATCTCGATGTGAGAAAGGGCAATGCACGATACCGTAGAGGCTAGCAAATTGCGGAAAGGTAAGAGTGTGTATAACCCATGGACTCACATTAGTCATAGAGAACTCATATACTTACTGCAAAAGTTTATTAGCCCTCGAAGAAAAGTACTACTACGCATGCCCCTAGGGGGATAGATTGGTAGGAAAAGACCATCGCTCGTCCCCGACCACCACTCATAAGGAAGACAATCAATTATAAATCATGCTCCAACATCATAGCATAACGAGCGACTATACGTGCATCCTTCGGGAATCACAAACCTTAATACCAATATTTTACTAACCACAACCGTTTATTAGTTCCTCCCACATATTCCATCTCTATATCGCAAAACTATTGCAAGGAATCAAACATATCATATTCAGTGATCCATAAGTTTTATGTAGGATTTTATGACTAACCATGCAGTTGAACAATTCCTTTTGACTCTCTAAATAGATATAAGTGAAGCATGAGAGTTTAATTATTTCTACAAAAGACCATGCTCTAACAAATATAAGTTAATCAAAAGAGCATTCTTCAAACAACAGTTTTCTATGTGAAGAGAAACAAGCAATCCAAACTTCAAATGATATAAGTGAAGCACATGAAGCATTCTATAAAGCCATACTCAAAAGATATAAGTGAAGTGCAATGAGCATTCTATAAATCAACCATGGACTATCTCATACCAGCATGGTGCATAAAAGAAAAATTAAAACGAAAAGCAAAAGACGCTCCAAGATTTGCACATGTCACGTGAACGAAACAAAACCGAAAACATACCGATACTTGTTCAAGAAAGATGGGATGCCTTCCAGGGAATCCCCAAGCTTAGACGCTTGAGTCTCCTTGAATATTTACTCGGGGTGCCTTGGGAATCCCCAAGCTTGAGCTCTTGCCTCTCATCCTTCTCCTCATATCGAAACCTCCTTGATCTTTGATCACTTCATCCACACAAAACTCAACAAAGAGTTCGGTAAGATCCGTTAGTATAATAAAGTAAATCACTACTCTAAGTACTGTTGCAAACCGATTCATATTTTATTTTTTTCATTTTAGCTATTGTAATATAACTTTTCCATAGCTTATACTACTGATAAAAATCGATAGTTTCATCAAAACGAGCAAAACAATGCATCAAAAACAGAATATGTCTTAAACAGGACAGTCTGTAGTAATCTGAACATTCACCATACCTATGGTACTCCAAAAATTCTGAAAAAATTAGTAAAAACAAAAAATTTCTATAGAAAGACCGTGCAAAAATTTTCAGAACCATTTGACGTTCCAAAAAAAATGTAAAATCGAGCACTACAACCAAAGTTTTTGTTTTGCACCGCACAAACCAATAAGCAATCTAAACATCCTAAAGGCAAATCTTGGCACATTATTTTTATAATACAATGGATTTGTACAAGGGGATAATTATTTTTGTATGAATCTTCATGAAAAATTCAACATTTTTTCCATGAGCATGAACACAAGTGTTCAAGGTCGACCCTCACTTCTCCAATGCATAACTTCCAATCGTTTCTCTTTTGTGAAAAGGTTTTTAAGTTCCCCTCTATATTTTTTGTTTTTAAACTTTATGAAAGCGCTCAATAGAAATAAATGACACTCTAAAACTTCCGGGTTGTCTCCCTGGTAGAGCTTTCTTTAAAGCCATTAAGCTAGGCATAAGGTGCTCAAGTAATGAATCCACCCGGATCCCAAGGTATATCAAAGCCAATTTTAATTAATAATGATTTGGCATTTAGTAGTGAGCACAAAGCAACATATATCAAGCAATGATGAAGTCTAACTCTCTTCCTATGCATCAGCATGTCATACAAGAACAATTCATGCACATCAAGTAAAGGCCAATGCATAGTATAAGTAATTTCTTGCAATTCTATCGTGTTGGAAACATAAAGAGGCGAAGATATAGTTCCTCTCTCATAATAATTGCAAGTAGGAGCAGCAAGCACATGCATATTATATTCATCAAAATCATCATGTGCAACGGTAAAAGGCAACCCATGAATATAATCCTTAACAAGAGCAAACTTCTCTGATATAGTGTAGTTGGGAGAATTCAAAAATATAATAGGACTATCATGTGCGGGTGCAATAGAAATAATTTCATTCTTGACATAAGGAACTATAGCAAGTTCATCTCCATAAGCATCATTCATATTGGCATATTGGCCACAAGCATATCAAGCATCATCAAAAAGGGATATTTCAAACGAATCAACGGGATCATAGCAATTATCAAGGCATTCATCCTTCGGTAAGAACGAAGGGAAATTAAGTAATGTATGAGTTGAAGAGTTACTCTCATTAGAAGGTGGGCACGGGTAGCTAATCCGTTCTTCCTCTTGTTGTTCTTCGCTCTCCTCATCATCTTTTTCATCCAATGAGCTCATAGTTTCTTCAGTTTCTTCTTCCATAAACTCCTGCAAAATATTAGTCTTTTCTTGGACGGCAGAGTTACTCTCAATAAATAAATCAACATCATAATTCTATTTATAATTATCATAGCAATATTTAAGGATAGCAAGATTTTCAGGTCTATAAACTGAATCATCAAAATCTTCAAACTTTTCAAACAAAGATACAATTTCATAAGCACCCTTAAAAGCAACAAATTCTTCGATTCGTTCCACATCATAATAATCATATATACCTCTAGCATAAGAAGCCAAGGTTTCATTATCATTAAATTCGCATGAATAGGGAAGGTGTGGAACCTCAATCTTAGAGCAACAAGTATAATCACATCTCAAGCATAGATTCCAAGCATACCATTGCAACATGTCAATATGATCCCATAAAAGTTTTCCCTTTTGAGTCAAGCGATAATCCCTAAATTATTCGCGTTGATCCAACGTTACTCCCATTATCAAGTTAAATGGGGTTTTCTCAGGATTATCAAAGTAGTGCGTAATATTTTCACATAACGAGCATTGAGGGTTTTAGGAGGTTCCCCATCTCCATGAGTAGCAAGTACCACTAATTTTTTTTGGTGTTTCGTGTTCCATATCCATAACTAAAGATAGATAACAACTTAGAACAGGAAATAAAAACTACTTAGTGATAAAGCAAACAAGCACACACGAGAATATTCACCCCACGCTATTGCTCCCCAGCAACGGCACCAGAAAAAGGTCTTGATAACCCACAAGTATAGGGGATCGTTTGTAGCCTTCTTCGATAAATAAGAGTGTCGAACCCAACGAGGAGCTAAAGGCAGAGCAAATATCCCTCAAGTTCTAACGACCACCGATACAACTCTACGCACACTTGACGTTTGCTTTGCCGGAAACAAGTATGAAAATAGTTTGTAGGAGTGATGCAAGAACTACTTTGCCAGAACAAAACTAGAAGTACTTTTCAAGATAATAAAAGTTAGGTGTTTAGTAAAAGGGTTTTTGTTAACAAGAAAGTTATTTGTCCCTAGGCAATCGATAACAAGTACCGGTAATCATTCTTGTAATTTTTATGAGGGAGAGGCATGAGATAACATACTTTCTCTACTTGGATCATATGCACTTATGATTGGAACTCTAGCAAGCATCTGCAAGTACTAATGATCATTAAGGTCATGAAACCCAACCATAGCATTAAGTATCAAGTCCTCTTTATTCCCATATGTCATACCCCACCTACTCGGGTTTAAGTTTCTGTCATTCTCGCAACCCACCGTAAGAGAACCGTGAACATATTGCAACACCCTACAGCGGGGCCCCCTCACATTTGCGTGATAACGGAGGGCACTGTAGGGCAGCACCATAAATAAAATATACAATCATCCCAACCAAGATCACGATTAACCTATAGGACAAAACAGATCTACTCAAACATCATAGGATAACCATAGATCATTGGGAAATAATATATGGAGTTGAGAACCATGTTTAAGTAGAGATTATAGCGGGGAGAAGAGGTGTTACACCGCTGCATAGAGGGGGAGAAATTTGGTGTTGACGGTAGCAAGATTGTTGATGTAGATCGCCGTCCCGATCGTTGCCCCGGTGGCACTCCGGCGCCACCGGAAGCGAGGGGGAGAGAGCCCCCCTACTTCTTCTCCTTCCTTGGCCTCCTCCCTAGGTGGGAGAATGGTTCCCCCTCCGAGATTGGATCTCCCTCTCTGTTCTCTTATGTTTCACATTTCTCAGATCTGGCCGACAACCATTTCCTATATTCCCGGAGATCCGTAACTCCGATTGCGCTCAGATTTTAACACGATTTTTTCCAGATATAAGATTCCTTGCGCCCGAAGTAGAGGTCCAACTGACGTACGAGGTGGGCACAACCCACCACCATGTGCCAGGCTCAAGGGTCGGATCCTGGTGGGTTTTGCCCACCACAGGACTCCGTTTGCGGTGATTCCAACTCCCAAAAATCACATATATTCCAAAATAATCCTCCATAAATTTTTATCGCGTTTGGACTTTGTTTGATATGGATTTTTTGCGATACAAAAAACATGCAAAAAAAAAAGGAACTGGCACTGGATCAATAGGTTAGTCCAGTAAATCATATTAGAAGTTGCCAAAAGTATGTAAAAATTGTATAATATTGGCATGAAACAATAAAAAATTATAGATACGATGGAGAGTTGATACGTTCACTTTGCATCATGTTTTCTTACTGCTATTTATAATGTTTTTATCCATAATAATGCTTTTTGGAGTAATTCTAATGCCTTTTCTCTCATAATTTGCAAGGAACACACCAAGAGGGAGAATTCCGGCAGCTGGAAATCTGGATCTGGAAAAGCTACGTCAGGCCACCTATTCTGCACAACTCCAAATGAGCTGAAACTTCACGGAGATTTTTTATGGATTATTTAAGAAATATTGGAACCAATAAACACCAGAGGTGGGCCACCAGGTGGGCACAACCCACCTGGGCGCGCCAGGCCCCCCAGGCGCGCCCTGGTGGGTTGTGACCTCCTTGGCCCACCTCCGGAGCCCATCTTCTGGTATATAAGTCATTTTGACCTAGAAAAAATAAGGGGAGGACTTTCGGGACAAAGCGCCGCCGCCTCGAGGTGGAACTTGGGCAGGAGCACTTTTGCCCTCCGGCGGAGCGATTTCGCCGGGGGAATTTCCCTCCCGGAGGGGGAAATCATCGTCATCATCATCACCAACAACTCTCCCATCTTGGGGAGGGCAATCTCCATCAAAATATTCGACAACAGCATCTCCTCTCAAACCCTAGTTCATCTCTTGTGTTCAATCTTGTTATCGGAACTATAGATTGGTACTTGTGGGTGACTAGTAGTGTTGATTACATCTTGTAGTTGATTACTATATGGTTTATTTGGTGGAAGATTATATGTTCAGATCCATTATGCTATTTAATACTCCTCTAATCATGAACGTGTTTATCATTTGTGAGCAGTTACTTTTGTTCTTGAGGTCACGGGAGAAATCATGTTGCAAGTAATCATGTGAACTTGATATGTGTTTGATATTTTGATAGTATGTATGTTGTTATTCCCTTAGTGGTGTCATGTGAACATCGACTACATGACACTTCACCATATTTGGGCCTAAGGGAATGCATTGTGGAGTAGCAATTAGATGGTGGGTTGTGAGAGTGACAGAAGCTTAAACCCCACTTTATGCGCTATTTTGTAAGGGACCGATTGGATCCAAAAGTTTAATGCTATGGTTAGAATTTATTCTTAATACTTTTCTCGTAGTTGCGGATGCTTGCGGGAGGGTTAATCATAAGTAGGAGGTTTGTTCAAGTAAGAACAACACCTAAGCACCAATCCACCCACATATCAAATTATCAAAGTAGCGAACACAAATCAAACCAACATGATGAAAGTGACTAGATGAAATTCTCATGTACCCTCAAGAACGCTTTGCTTATCACAAGAGACCATTTTGGCTTGTCCTTTGCCTCAAAAGGATTGGGCTACCTTGCTGCATTTTTGTTACTATTATCATTACTTCCTCGTTACAAATTATCTTGCTATCAAACTACTCTGCTACTTACAATTTCAGCACTTGCAGACAATACCATATCGGAAACTACTTGTCATTTCCTTCTGCTCCTCGTTGGGTTCGACACTCTTACTTATTGAAAAGGGCTACAGTTGATCTCCTATACTTGTGGGTCATCAGAAGCTATCAAAGATGCACATAATATCATTTTTAACTATATCCCAACAGCACTGATAAAATTCAGCAGGGATGTTATCAGGCCCTGGGGCCCTGTTGACTTCCATGTCAAACAGAGCAGCTTTGACCTCCTCTTCAGAAAATTCCCTAATAGGATCGTCATTATTCTCCGCTGACAGCTTTTCGTTGTCTACCCAGGTATAAGGATCAAGATGAAATATATTGCCAGGGGCCGGGCGAAACAACTCTTTGTAGAAGCTCGTGGCATGTGCTATTAGATTGTCCGTGCCTTCAATCTCCACGTCCCCACATTTGAGGGCGTGAATGGTGTTTTTTTGTTTACGGCCATTAACTATTTTATGGAAGTAGTCCGTATTGCGGTCTCCTCTCAAGAGACAGCGTTCATGGGACTGTTGAAGCCAGTAAATCTCTTTTGTGGCTAGCAGCTCGTAAAGTTCAACACACACATCAACCTTTCTGCCATAAAGCTCAGGAGGCAAGGGGCCTTCCTCCTCTGCCTCTTCCAACATTTCTAGTTCGATTCTCAGATCTTCTTTATGCCTCTTGGCATGTCCAAATTTTTCCAAACCACATCTTTGAAGTAAGATTTAAATCTCTTGAGCTTAATATTTAGGATGTCAATGGGGTCTGAGGCTGCAACTTTCCTATTCCAAATTCTAGCAACCAGGTCAAGGAATCTATCATCTTTCAACCAGGAGAGATCAAAATGAAACTCTCGGATTTTGGAGGGTTCTCTCTTCTCATCATCAGTGTACACAAGGAGTGGGTCATGGTCAGATAACTCGCTGACCAGTTTCATCATAGAGACCATGGGGAACAACTGCTCCCAGGAATCATACATCAGCACCCTATCCAATTTCTCCATAGTAGGATGAGACCGATTATTTGTCCAGGTATATTTGCCCCCACTCATATAAATCTCTCTAAGGCCAAGAGTATTAATAATGGAGTTGAACAGGTCCATAGACTTGGAGTGCTGCATCTTTTTGTTCTTTTCACCATTATGCCTTAAGATGTTAAAGTCCCCACCCACTATATAGGGTATATCAGTGTTGTGGAAAAAGGAGGCCAATTCCATTAGGAAATCTTCCCTATGCTCCTCATGAGCCGAGACATACACCACTAAGAGGCTCCAGACAATATTTGTATTAATATTTTTAATATTCATCTGGAAGATATACTTGCCTTTGTTGCAACTTAACATCTCGAGGGTGTTAGTGTGAATACCACACATGATACCACCATGCTTGCCTATAGCAGCCAGCCAGGCACCCACTCCCAATGGAAATTATTAAAGGGGTCAGGTCTCCTAATAAGTTTGGGAGAGAAATCTTTCTTCAAAGTCTCTTGTAAACCTAGGAAGTCAATGGAATGGTCACTAATAAGATCAGAGAGGCGGGTAGCCATTCCCTTCTTGCCCACCCCTCTGCAGTTCCAAATGAGACCTCTCATTTGGAATGGTTGGTTTGTTTCCTGGCTCTGGTGGCCCTACCAGGAAGCAGGGTAGAGCCACCTGGCTCAGCATCATTGTCATTCCTCTTTTTCTGACTCCTAGTCACAGGCCTAGGAAGTCTGACATCAGCTTTCTTTCTATTATTCTTTGCAGATTTAGATTTCACTAGCTTATTGTTGACAATCTCATCCTCATCTAGCCAAGTTAGGTTCAAGGGAGTATCTTTACCTAACCCATTAGTGACAAACATATCATCACCCCCTGATCATCATGGGAGTTGATGTTTTTTTCTACCAAATTAACCCTTACAGATTCTAGTTCCCTCAAGATATCAACACAAGTAAAGCCATTATCAGGAATTAACACACCCATCTTAGAAGTATGACTAATAATCTCAGAATCAGCCAAAGCAGCAAATGCATTGTGATTAATAGGGTTGGTGTTACCTTCCATATTTTTGGCATTGGCCAGATGAGTGGCTCTTGCCTCCATGTCCATGTGCTGAAGGTGTGTGTTGTGCTGGCTAAACCGAAGATGCAGCTCAGGCGCAAGTGGTGGTGTAGAAATAATCTCCTCGCAATCAAGATGAGGAAGTTGTATCGTGTAATCCTTGGAGGTCTTCATGTCTGCTTCCACCTCTCCCACCACCTCAAAAATCTGACCAAAGTTAGAAAGAGGAATAGTAGCAGGATCATAGGAAGGTGTAGCAACTACAGTAGTCACCTTCAATGTTTGGTCATAATCAGATCCATGATCATCAGGATCATGTTTGCACTCATCCTTAGTAGAGGCCACCAGAGAATCAGCTTGTTGTGAATAAGTGGCAGCAAGTTCCAGTGCCATCTCCTCGATCAGCAGAGGACCATTAGTACCACTGATCTCGCTCTCTGAGTTGTTGCTGTCCTCAAGGACTTGTTTTTGCTCTTTAGGTGACGACACGCAACAGGCTTTGCCGCCATGATAAGAGGAAGTGTTTCTATTGTCATTCTTCTCAGAGGACTTGTTTTTCTCATCAGGTGGCATATCATCACGTTTGTGCTTGGGCGTCATAACTCTTTGCCCAGCATAGCGTGGGATCTAAACATGTTCTTCTTCCTGGACAACATTCCTCACTAGGACCTCCTCAACTTCATATTGAAAGCGATAAAAGCGTCCCCCAAGCACCCTTCAGCAGAGGTGGTGAGCTTGTCAATGTTGCGACACCCAAGCTTAGCACGAACAGAGGAAGGACGATGGAGACTAGACATATCAATGTCGAGAGTCACCCCAACTAAGCCTCCAACAAAAGCAACATTTTTATCACATCGCTTGTTAGGTGGGATCTCAGTAATCTTAACCCATCCAACCTCCAATAGACCTCTGACTCCGCATCCTCAGACCAAGGGGTAATACGAACAACTACCCCTAAGGATTTAAGAGTTATGTATTCAACAAACACAGCTCTATCCACCTCTCTCTACTTCGGGAACCGCATCACATACTGATTAGGTGCAATCAGATGAGCTGAGTAGCGCCATCCCTACCCAATATACTTCTCAAACTCGTCTACCAGCTGCTTGGTGGTAATATCCCCCTCTACTATGGTAATGATGACCTTAACAATCCTATCATTGTTATGACTACTAACAGAGTAATCATGGATGTAATGAAATTCTTGCCCCTTGGCTTGGAAGACGCACATCGCAGGTATGCACTCCCAGGAAAGAAAATTAGTACAGGTCACAAAGAGATGACCTTTCTTCTTGCATCTAACACACAGAGCTTGTGGGCAATTGGTAGTATAATGAACCATGAGATTGCAAATTTGACATGATTTAGAAGAAGTAGCTAGAGGGTCAGGATTAGAAAGAGTCTCACGCAGCTTCACAGGAGGAGCAGATTTATCGGTGTTGTGGAGGGATTTGTCACCCCCATCAGCTCCCCAGCGCTCCTGATGAGCAAGGGCTTCGTGGCTAGCCCCCGCAGCCTTCTCCCATCGATCGAACCCCGTCTCACCAGACCCCTACGGGGCGTTGGAGGAGGAAGCCCCGGCTGTCACCTTGTGAGTTCAGACATGGCTCTCCCGGCCACGCCCTATCCCACCGCCGCCACCTCCTGTGCGCCCGCGGCCGCCTTCATCACCACGACCACGCCCCTCACCGCGGCCATGGCGGCTAGCACCGAACCCCTCTTCTCTCATCTTGGGAGGCTCGTGGATGGGATCTACCGCGAATTATTAGGAGGAGACGAAACAACTTGAGAAAATGATCTAGAACCCCCACGGATTTTCCCTTCCCACCATGAAAAAGAGGGACGAACCCTAGGTTTCTCTCTCACAGGCGACTCCCAAAAGTGGAGCAAGCAATCCTCCAGATCTAAAATTGGGGGGGGGGAGATTGCGGCGCCCAGGTTTATACCAGGGGATGGGACTGAAACCCTAGCCGCGGCCTGTCCATGGCGGTCAGATGCACCATGCCCCACATGTCGCAGATCCGGGCAGGTGGTGCGGTTTTTTGCCGATCGGCGCCCAAGGATCCCCGGTTCGGCAGCGGGGAGGAAACCGAGCCGATCCCCGCGAACCGCCACCAAACCCTGGGTCTCCTCATTAGAAACGAAATTATGCGCCGCGCCCCTGCGCGATGGCTCGCCGGCGTACCGCTTCCTCAGCGACCAGCCCGAAGACGTGCGAGGTGGAAGGCGATCCCAAACCCTAGCGAAGTGGCAAGGGAAAGGAATGATGTACCCGATGTCGATCACCTCGTCGACGCGCAGAGGTCAACGTGCAGAGGTCAGGTGTCAACTGTGCCACCCCGATCATTGAGCAAGACGATGCGCAACGCATCCTGGCGAAGGAGGAGCACGCCGGTGTCGAAAGTGATGGACCTCGCCGCCATGAGATCTGGGGCGAACGTGACCCGCTATGGCATGTCCGCCATCGCCCGTGTGCAGAGTATGGCTCTCTTGGAAAAGCATCACGGAAGACTCATGTTTTCAGCTACGGGATCTTGCTTCTTGAAGTTAATACTCTTTTCTATAAGTTTAGTCAAAGTAGAGATACTTTGACTTTGGACAAAACTTATATACAGACTGAAAATAACCGAAGGGAGTAGTTGACGATGCTGGGTAGTGCTCACCCGCTCAGGCCAACTGTGTATCATTGTGGGCTCAGCATGTTAAGGGTGCTAACAGTGTTACATTCATGTCGAGTACAAAGCGGCATGAGAGGGGGTACGTGCACCCCTCCCTAAACCAATCTCTAAACTTTTTTTTGAAGCCGCCAGCAACTGCTAGCCATTATATTATAGGGGTAGGGAGCAATATTTACACAGCCGTTGACGCGGTTTGAGGAGAGAAAAAGAAGAGAAATGAAACGAGGGCCAGGCCCCTAAGCCGAAACTTGGATGATCTCTCACGTTGGGTCCCCAAAAGGGGGCTGCAAATATTTCGCTCCCGCCAGTCTCCATGCCTCCAGGGATCCTCTCACTGCCTGGATGACAGCCCAGGGCGCAGCGATCTTCTTGTGAAAAACTCTGCGGTTTCGCTCGAGCCAAATTTCCCATGTGATGAGCATGGTGAGCGACCTGATTCCTTTCTGATGCTCGGTGTGTGTGTTGTCAATGATATGTGCCCAGAACATCTCCGATCTGCCGCCTTTTGGCCAGGTGGTTGGATCAAGAGCAGCGCAGCCGTGCCATCTTGCCGCTGCAGTCCAGATCATCCTTGCCACCGGACAGTGCCAGAGCAGGTGCACTGATAATTCAAGGTTCCAGACGCACAACAGGCAGAAATATTCATTTGGCCATCCGCGCCTTTGCAGCCTATCAGCGCACCATAGCCTGTCTAGCATTAGCAGCCAGGTGAAAAACTTGCAGCGTGGAGGAGCCCAGGCCTTCCAAAACATGTTTACGAAGTCTGATCCTATCCGTCCAGCGAATTGAAGCTTGTAAGCGGCCGCTGCACTGTAAGTGCCGGAGAGGCTTGTCTTCCAGGTGATACTGTCCGGGACATCAGGCTGCAGTGAAACCCGGGCCTCGTTGATCATATTCCATAGCCTCCTGAATTCAAATATGTTGGCATCTGAAAGGGGTGGGCGGCGGATGTCGTAAATCCATTTTTGGCCTTGCAGCGCATCCTTGACTATGTGATTCTTGCACCTGCATCGGGCAAAGAGAGAGGGTGCAATCGCCTTTGGCGGCAACGGCCCCAGCCAGGTGGATTCCCAGAAGAGTGCGCGCTCGCCATTGCCAACAGAGACGCTTGTTGCAGCAGCAAAGAGCTGGCGGTCCTGGTCGTCACACGGTAGAGGAAAGCCATTCCATGGCCGGTTAGCCTCATCCCACGACAGCCAGAGCCATCTCAGCCGCAGCGCCCTAGCAAATTTAGCACTATCTAAAACTCCAAGTCCGCCAAGCTCGATCGGGGAGCAGACCGTCTGCCAGCTAACTTTGCATTTGACGCCGGATAGCTTCTCCTCCTGAGCCCAAAGAAAGCGCATGCATATCTTGTCAATGTCCTTCAAGACTCCGGACGAGGCTTTGATTGCGGTGAGTGCGTATGTAGGGATGGCTAGGAGCACAGAGCGGACCAGCGCTCGCCGTCCCGCACAGTTCATCAGCCTCCCCTTCCATCCTGCTAGCTTGGCTTTGATACGATCAAAGATGAACCGGAGGTGCACCTTCTTCAGTCTTCCTAGGGATATTGGCAGGCCTAGATATGTGATCGGGAAGCTTGTTCGCCTTCCTGGAAAACCTTGCAGTATATTGTCTAGATCCAAGGACTGCATTGGATAGGGGTGACAGTGGATTTCGAAGGGTTTACTCGCAGACCCGTTGCCTCCCCGAACTTTTCCAGGATAGAAAGCAAGCAGGAGACCTCCTCATTGCATGGGTTGGAGAAGATGATTGCGTCGTCCGCGTAGAGGCTGATGCGCAGCTTGACGTCGCGCCCAGGGAGTGGCGCCAGGTATCCAAGGGCGGCAGCACGATCTAGAATCCGCTGCAGCATGTCGATGGCAAGGATAAAGAGAAATGGGGAGAGCGGGTCGCCTTGTCGTAAGCCTCTGTGGTGGTCAATCAGCTCGCCCTCCACACCATTTAGGAGGACTGCAGAGGAGGATGACTGCAGGAGCAGAGCGATCCAATCGCGCCATCGTGCAGAGAAACCTAGCTTCTGGAGTAGCTCAAGTAGATATTCCCACGAGATTGAGTCGAACGCCTTCGCTATATCCATTTTGAAGAGTAGTGCAGATTTCTTTCTACGATGCAGGCTGCGAGCGGCATTTCTGACGAACAGAAAGCTATCGTGGATGCACCTAGTCTTCAGGAAAGCACTTTGCGCCGGAGATATGAGACTGCCAAGTTTTGGTGCGAGACGCAGGGAGAGGATCTTGGCGATGAGCTTAGCAAAGGAGTGTACTAGGCTAATCGGTCGATAATGACCGATGTCAGAAGGATCCGGGGCTTTTGGAATTAGCACCACCGTTGCTGCATTGAGGTCTTTGAAACTATGACCACCGTTGAGATCATGGAATTGCTGTAGGGCGCGTATGAGATCAGCTCTCTAAACTTACTCTTCTGTCCATCATCTCTGTTTTTCTTCACGGGAAACAAGTGATTTCATTAATTAATCAAAGATTTACAATCCTTTAGGTTGGTTCACTAGCTTCCATTGGGAAATTTCTAGGCCCGCAGGTTGTGCGTTGCTGACTTCTTCCCACGGCTGCCATACATCATCTCTGTTTGTCCGACCTAAAACGCATGCAATCAATGCAGCCCATATGTATTACTTCCTTCATTTCTAAATATTTATTTTTTTAGAGATTTCAACAAATAACTATTCCCTTCGTTCTTAAATATGTCCTTTTACAAATTTTAAATGAACTACTACATATGAATGTATATAGACATATTTTAGAGTGTACATTCACTCATTTTGCTCCGTATGTAGTCATTTGTTAAAATATTTAAAAAGACAAATATTTAGAAACGGGGAGAGTACATATGAAGAAAAATGAGTGATTTTACACTAAATATGTTTATATACCTCTGTATATGGTAGTTCATTTAAAATATTTAAAAACAGAAGAAGTACGTACTTGCGGGACTATAGGATACACCTACTTGCTCAATTATCTCTGATAAAATACGACAGGAAAAGTGGACTACTCCATCGCTAATCTGAATAAGTATAATACTAGTGTCGGCAGTAGTACAACCATCGGACCGCTGATTGGACGGACCTCAGTTAACTACCTGAGAGATTATCATGGCGCTTAAGAGTTGACGTTCTCTGCTCTAGGTGCAACGTTCACGCGGAGAATCAAATTAATCTACATATGGTTCTGCCATGTCTTACGTGCTCGGGTGTCGATGTGCACGTACCGTGCTACAAACCGGTCCCCCAAAAATTTAGGCCACGTAGGGGTCTTGGAAACTATACGTACGTGGAATATGTTTGACACAGAGGATTGTGGTGAACTGAGCATATCCTCTTGTGTGGAACTAACTTATCATGGTTTAAGTTCTAAACTTGACACTGGTGCTTGTACTTTTTCTGAATTTATTTTATGCTTTTTGGCAGTGTTCGTTTAGTTCGAGGAGATATTTTCGTCGACTATCAAGCCGTTTCGGGTGAGTTCGCCAATCTCAAGATATTGTTCCGATTTAATATGTCTGAGATGCTTACAGGATTAGTGTGTGTGCACGTGCATTTATAGGGATGAATGTAGTGCATATATGTGATCATCTATACTGCATTAAGAATACGAAGGATTGCATGTCTGGTTCACTTTAATTAGTTTTTTTTTTCAAAAAGGGGACTTCCCGGCCTCTGCATTAAAACGATGTATATGACCAAACACTTCAATTAGTTAATCTTTGGGCAGGGAAATTACAATAATAATAATAGTACAATTCGTACACATTTTTTCTTTTGAGTAATTAATAAATGCCCTAAACAAATGCAACGGTGAGACAGAGAGACTTCCTCTGCAAGATATGGAGTAGTATATGAGGCAGACAACATAGATTCTGAGTGTATTCGATGATGTAACCGCGCCAGTGCACAAATTTTAATCGCGAGCGCACCGTTGTCGTCGTGCCGGTCGAGCGCGTATCCATGCACGTGCACTGCTAGGTAGTTTTTTTTTTGAAAGTGCACTGCTAGGTAGTTGAAAGACATAAGTGCCCAAAGATTTCTTTGCCGGCCTACGCTTACCTAATTATTATTATTTCGACAAAATGAACAACCTAATCAATTAACTTCTTCTCGTATCTTCCTTGTATCTCGCTAGCACGAGTATATTATCAAGGGACAGATGTTGTTCCATCCGACGTCGTAGGACGTCGTCGATCGTGGTTACCGATCGAGAAATATTGAAATGGTCTACATTTTTTAATTAACTAACGACAAATGGTTTACGTGTACGTACATGCCAAGCGAACCAACTATGTGTACGAATGTCAAGAAAAAAAAACTGTAGCTATGTATGCGCGTACGCCCGTACGCACGCCCTTATAAAAGGTAGGAGTATATACGTGTTGTTGCTACGAACTCATTGACAAGATCGAAGAGCAATTAGCTAGCCTTTATCGCAAAAAAAAAAGGTAGCCAGCACAAACTTAACTAGAAAGGGGAATTAGTAGCTCCTACGAGTGTTAGCAAAGATGCAGCAGAGAGAGGCGAGGAGGGGAGATCAGGGCACAAGCCTAAGGCGCAGCGGCAATCAGCGCCAGCCTATGCGTGGTCGTAAGTCCTATGTATCTCTTTTTCTTACTTTTCTATGTACTTTCTTGACGTGGTTCTCTTATTTGATTTTGAAAGATTTTAGCTCACCACATTTTCATGAGGTGACCAATTCAATCCATGCATGCGACGTCTCTTTCCGATGGCATATGTACACGCATGTTAGTTTTGTTTTTTCACTTCGGGATACTCCCCTTTTCAAAAAAAAAACTTGTTTCCACATCTCCTTGCCAACTTCTTTTCCGAGTAGGGCTCGTTAGCCCAGCTCGTCAAATTCTTCTGTTAATGATTTCAGATTAAAACTTGGCTTGACTCATTAGTTAACGAGTTTGAATTGAGTCGAGCCAAGTTATGAGCTAACTAAGTTCGTCTGATTTTTTTCCTCTAAGAAAGTTATAACCATTTGCATAAGTTATTACCGTAATTTGCATATGACTTTTCGTTTATCTACTTTAACTCTATTTATTGCCTTTTTGGCTCTTCATGCAGAGGGAAATACAACAATGGTAGGTACTCCAAGGCGACAACCTTCAACCATGGAAGAACATACTACTACCAACCAAGGTCCCAATCGTGGGAACAACACAATAGGTTGTAAAACGATACATGGGATGGAAGTGTGAGGAGTTCTTATTTTGTTTTGAAGGATATATGAATATATAGTCAAATATTTTGGTAGAGACTATGTTTTTTATTTCATGTTATTCTATGTTTTTCTCCTTTTCCAGTTAATATCATGCATAGTCTCTACTCATGAAAACACCATCACCAATAAGTGGATATAACGATATTAACTGAAATCGTTATATTTGAGGTCCTTGTAAAGACTTTACTTTTATTTATTTTTATGTAAAACATGATCCAATCTTTGTGTGTACAAATATATGTGTCTTATTATGCAAAAGATAAAATGGAACTTTATAAAATATACAATATCGTTTTACTTTTTGTGTTTACTTCAAACACTAATTACTAAGATAGATGTATGCAAATAACCTCTATAATTTCATATACACGTACAAATTTTACAAAAGAAGCTCACAAAATTTCTGTAAGTTACTATATCTTACCTCTTTACATGTCTTCCAGTTTATCTTATTTTACTTCAAAATTAGAATTCATTTGTTTGTCTTCATGAAGGGGGAAATGCTCCATCCTGGGGTGGAGGTGGCCATCAGAGCAACCCCCAAGCTCAAGTTCATCACACCATTATAGCCCCATCCCTCCAAACCAGCACAATGGGTAAGTGGATGTAAGAAAGTTGGAATGTTATGTTTTTTTGTCCTAGCAGACACTTATTTGCTCTTCTAAAATTTATAAGAAATGCAAAAGGAGTCTCTCTGGCTATAACATATGTTTTGTTCTAACAGAGACTCATTGCATCTTTCAAAACTTGTGCAATGTACTGTACTTATATTTATATTTTGAAATTCACTATTCTTTTCATGAAGGGTTGAATGCGCCATCGTTGAGTGGAGGTGTGCGTTCTCTCATCATGCAGGGTCATCATACACACATAGCATCAACTCCTGAGAATAACACAACAACCGGTAAGTTTTTTCTTTGAAAAAAGAAAGGGCGTGATACTCTCTTTTAGTGTATGATCTATATTTTTATTACTTAAAAAGAATGTAAGGTTCTGTCTCACGTCAATCTTTCATCCAACCTTCCCACGTACCTTCCTATTTTATTTTTTTTCTTTCCCATCTCTGACACCCCCCCCCCCCCCAAAAAAAAAAATCTATTTTCCCTAAAAACCACATTAATTATCCCGTGTATATTTGGTAAGCAAGCAAGTGCTTACGAAAAAAATTTCTATGACAACATTTATATCTTCTTGCAACACACGGACAATTGTGTTGCGGAAATAAAACAAATAAGTCTGTTACAAATCTCGAAGGCGATAAACAAGAAAAACAAGTAAGAATCCTCTAGGATGTTGCTTCTAAAGTTCTTTGGCTACCGCAGGGATCAAGGTTTCTAACAGAGGTATGAATGAATAAATTAATACACCAGTCATGCCACGCTTAGGGGGCACACTATCAAGTTTGGGTTCCTGTTGACAAGCTGAATATCAGAGTCCATTTATGTTTTTAGTGCTGGGAAGATTGAAGTCACGAGAAGTTTAGACCCGTCCCATTCGACCAAGCGACGTCGTAGAAATGTGTCGTGGAGCGAGTCGCCCAAAGGGATGCCAGTAGCATCATACTAGAGATCCTTTGCCGCCGCCGTCTGTTCATGGTGAGAACGCACCCAGAAACCACCTAGCATAGTTATTTTTTTCCTTTGTGGGCAGACTTCTCCATTGCTCTTGTGAATTAACTTATGGTAAATGCCATATGGATCCTCTTTGCGGCGCATAACTTATTTGCGACGTATAACACATTTTTTATTTTGTAATGCGTGCTTTGATCCAAATCGCAAGATATGTAACGAAATCCCTTCTATCAAAATTAGATATAATATAAACGTTTTCATGTGCAACATCTATATATAGTTTCATGGAAATATTTCCTCACCGGTATATAGCTATATGAGTACTGGAGTACATATTAAACCTACTTCATGTATTTTTAAATTGTTTCTGAAGCGCGTGTATTTTTAAATTATGTAGATGCATCAACCGTTGGACCAGAAAACAGAGCTATCCATGTGCCCGATGAAAATCCGCGTGGCGAGGTACCTCCTCAAACCTCTCTCTCTCTCCTCTGATGCATCAACCATGTGCACACTGATTGAATGTGGTCTCTCAAATATGTTTTTCCAGTCATGAAGAGTGACCGATGAAGAAAGACACACGCAGGCACCGATGTTGACCATACATGTAGTGCAAATAAATACATATATGTGCTACGCGTGAACAATGGTATTTGTATGTACTGCTCACATGCACACAGTGAGCGTGGTATGTCTGTAATTTATACTCCCTCCATAAACTAATATAAACGCGTTTAGAACACTACTAACGCGCTTATATTAGTTTACAGAGGACTTGTAAGCATTGTTTATATGTAATTATACCATATACTATAATGGTAAGCTGTGCATGAATGATGTATACTTGGTAAATAAAATATTTCTGTAAAGGGCGTTATTGTTCACCGGGCTCAGATGAGCCCGGGCACCGAAGGGGATTATCGAAGTTATATGTACTACTAATCGCTATCGATCGTATCGAAGACTTTCTCTTGCATCATCTCCATGTTTGATCACAACCTAACGCAAGATACTCGTAGTAGTTGCTATAATACAGTATGACATTAGTACTACACCGGACAGTTATGAATCCGTCATGACTGGTGATTTGGACAGACATGCGTGTCCTGTGCGTCGACAGAGTTGACATCTCTCCAGTACAGCCAAAACAACACAGAACATGATCTGACGTGGTGGGTGTGTTGGGGTGTCAAACCGGCCGGCTGGGGGATGGAAAAGTTGACAAAACTTACACAGGAGATAATTGCGTACTCTACCTCGCACGCCAGTTTTTTTTGCGAAAAAACTTTCAGTCTATTTATTTTCAATCATGGCAGTATAACAAACACCGAAAATAAAAATGGAAGAAATCTAAACAGACTGAGATTCGGATGTTAATTGTCACGGGTATGGTCTTGTATTCTTGTTAGCTTGAAAAAAACATTGTTATAGTACTGTATTATGGAACAGAGTAGTAGAGCAAAGCTATTTAGCTAGCTAGTATCATGACTTGTAGCTTGTTTACGGACGAAGTTTGCCTGCTCCCGTTCCATGCTCCTATCCGTGTTCCCATTTCACTTATTTTCAATCGAACGGCTGCCCTGGTTTTCCTCCCTCATATCCCTTTTCTGGCCCAAAAAAGGGAATCGACGTATTTCCGTTTCTCTCTCTCCCTCACGTAATACTCATGACTGATTCGGGAGGGAAAATGTCCGCTAATCTAACTATTTTGCGCGCCAACTTCGAAACCGAGGTATGAGCCAAACCCTCACAAACGCTAGATCCTAAATTACAGGCGGAAGGAAACTTGCAATCTGAAGCCTGATTGCATCCAACGAACAAATTTTTGGCAGACAGCAAAGTCTGCAAATATCAAGCCATCCGAGGTTTAAACAAAGGAAATTATTGCTTCTTCAAGCAGTGATCATGGGAACCATGAACACGGCAATGGATCTCCAGGACCAGAAGTAAGAAATCTGACTCATATTCTTCTTGATCTCTTTTCATTGTTCTTGCCCTTCTTGTCGAATTGGTTATTTACTTTCTCCTGCTAACAAACAAATAAAAAATACTGATCATGATCATGTAAGATCTATGCAAATCTGATTTGAACATTTGTACAACCATGTAGGAACAAAAGGAATAGCAGTTTTTCACAACTTAGTCAGGTCGTTCCCCGTAAAAAAAACTTAGTCAGGTCGTTCATGCTATTTCAACCATATATATACAAGAATCTGTTATTCTTTCACGGCCTGCCATACATAATAAAATACGATTTCTAATTGTTTTTTATCCATAATCAATATTAGTCTCACAAAATCAACATTATGATCTTTTACAATTGATTTAGATTCAAATAGTTGTACAACAATTTAGTTTACAAGTAGTATTCCAGTAGTGTGGCCATGTAGACACAATTGTAGTATGATTATGAGGACTGAATGGTTAGACTACAAAATTGCGACATGAATTGATTACTTGTGTCAAGGGCAACTAAAAGGTAATCTGTTTGTGAACCTTGTTTGAAAAATCTAACTGTCAAGCATATGAGTATTAACTAAAGTGAATACTGATTCATATAGGACGTGCATGAGACTGCTCCTAGCAATGCAACAGATTGCATCGATGAAAGGGTACCAAAGGTTGGCATGCAATTTCCATCTGAAGAGGAAGCTTACTCCTTTTATAACAAGTATGCAAAAGCTATCGGTTTTAGCATGCGAAGAGGGAGTCAACATAAAGTAAAGAATTCTTCCATGATACAGCAACGGACATTTACATGCTCCCGTCAAGGTATGGGCTGCTTGTATTTTGTTTTAGTTATATTCCTTTTGGTTTCACTAAGATACTTATTTTAATTGAGAGGATTCCGTGCAGAAGATAAGAGAGAGGATTCGTTCAATTACAGTAGGCTTGAAACACGATGTGGTTGTGAAGCCCATGTGAAGATAAGTCCGAAAAGCGGATTATATTATGTCTACGAATTTAAGGCTGCACACAACCATAATCTTGCCACTGGAGACATGGCCTTATATTTAAGGTCCCAAAGGAAAGTGACGGAAGCACAAATAGCAAACGCCGAGGTCGCAAAGTCCGTAGGCATTTCGAATAAAGCAACTATTGATCTTATGGCCAAAGAAGTATCTGGACTTCCAAATCTTGGGTTTGCACCCGAAGATATAAAAAATCATTTGTACTCTAAGAGAACACTACAAGCAAAGAAAGGTGACGCCGGGGGAGTGTTAGAATACATGGAGAAGAAGGTAAAAGAAGATGCCAATTTTTTCTATCCAATTCAAATTGATGAGGATGATCTGATAACTAATATATTTTGGGCTGACTCAAAAATGATCTCAGACTATACATTATTTGGTGATGTCATGTGCTTTGACACCACATATAGGAAACTAGATGATGGGCATCCATTTGGTTTAATTGTTGGGGTGAATAATCACAAGAAAACTACTGTCTTCGGTGCCGCACTTCTCTATAATGAAACAACTAAAAGTTTTGGTTGGCTTTTTAGAACATTTCTAACAGCTATGTCTGGGAAATATCCAAGGACAATCCTGACCGATGAAGATGCAGCAATGGCAAAGGCAATCAGTGTAGTCCTACCTCGGTCTTAGCACAGACTTTGCGTGTGGCATATGAATCAAAATGCTTGCAAGCACCTTGCTGGGGTTGTTGAAGAATATAAGAAGTTCAATGCTGATTTTCAGCATTGTATATATAATATTAAGGAAGAAGATGATTTTATAAATGAATGGAATAGAATGGTAGACATATATGGTCTACGTGACAATACATGACTGCAAAGGCTGTTTGAGAAAAGGGAGCAATGGGCACTAGTGTATGGCAGAAATACATTCTCAGCCCACATGAGCACTACCCAAAGAAGTGAAAGCATGAATAATGAACTGAAGCGGTACATTAGTATTAAATATGACATGCTTACTTTCTTCGACATTTTGGGCGGCTAGTTGCAGATAAAAGATTTGTAGAGGTGAAGTGTGACTTCAAGGCATCACAAACTACTCCCAAGCTAAAGGCAATAGATAGCTATGTACTAAGGCAAGCTGCAACTACATATACTCCAGAAATATTCAAGATGTTTGAGGAGCAAGTGCTTCGGACCCTCAACTATGACACATTTCTTTGTGATGATAGTGACAAAGAGCAGAAGGTTTATACAGTAAAATTTCATGGCACACAACGTGAGCATGTTGTCCAATTTGACCCAAATGAAGAGAAAGTCAATTGTAGTTGCAAGAAATTTGAATTTGCTGGAATCCTCTGCTCTCATTGCTTAAAGATACTTGATATTAATAACATCAAGCATATCCCTAAACAGTATGTATTGAATAGATGGACAATTGATGCCAAAGTGCTAGAGATAACAAGCAATTGCAATCTGCATGAGGATCTAAAAGCAAGAATGTCTAACTTCTACAAAGACTTGTGCAGAATGTTTATCCACATAGCTGCTCGTGCCGCAGAGTCCGATGAAACATATGACATGGCTGCTAAATGTGCAGAGCAGCTAGCATGAGATGTGGAGAAATGCTTGAAAAATAGAACTGATCTAGATCCAAACCCAGATTTGGGTAATTCCTCTGTTTCAGAAGGTATATACTATACTACTACTTGCATAGAGTCTTTTCAAACTGATTCTTACATTTAACTTCATGGTTGCAGGTCCGAACATCGACTCTAGTAGAGTTTCAAAACATAACGAGGGGCTATGCAGGCCAAGAGGTATGAAGGTCAAGGAGAAGACCGTACGAGGATCAGCAAGACTCGTTGGTGGCTTGGAGAAAGCAAAAAAAAGAAAAGAAAAAGAAGACAAAATGATTATTTACAACTACAACCTGAAATGCCTTTCACAATTCAAATGCCTATGTATAACCCAATCTTATTGGTATATAGGAAGTCTTCCTTTTTTAACTTTCTCATTATCAAACTTCAGTGATGCTAAGCTTTCTATTAATCTTCATAGGGTCATTTGGGAGAAAAATATTGGACCAGGATCAGCAGGACCCGTTGGTGACTTGGAGAAAGCAAAAAAGAAGAAGAAAAAGAAGATTGCCGATTCTTTAGAACTACAGCGTGAAATGCCTTTCACAAACCAAATGCCGAGGTATCTACCACAACACAACCCCCAAATGGTATAAGAAGGCTACTTGTAAAATTTTCTCCTTTTCTAATCTTCAACGACCTAAGCTTTGCTATTTAATTGCATAGGGTCATCTGGGAGCTCTGCCAAATCATCTATACCCCTATTTGGCACACAACTCAAGTCTGCGACAATCCATCGGTAGCTCTACCCCTACGATGATGCCAAGACAAAATCTATCATTCTTTGAACAACATGGTCCTACCAGTGGTACCTCTACCCCTATGATGATGCCAGGACAGAATCTATTATTCTTAGAACAATAGAATCCTACCATTGGTACCTTTAACCCTACGATGATGACAGCATAAAATCTATCATTATTCCAACAACAACAGACTCCTACCAGTGGTACCTCTACCGCTATGATGATGCTAGGACAGAATCTATCATCCTTCCAAGAAAATAATCTTACCATAGGTGCCTCTACCCCTACGATGATGCCAGGACAAGATCTACCATTCTTCCAACAGAAGCCTGCTTAATCGATGTTATAGAGTTTTATCTCATATATTTGCTTGCAACTATATTAGAAACTATGAGTATATGACCATGGATTAAAGGATACTATCTATATTAATTAAACATATTTCACTTATTTTCCGCGTTACCATCTGTTCATAGCTTAAAGGACTATGAATGGAACTCAGGAATTATGTTTCCACTTTTCATTTGTTGTAATTATTGTCAACTCATTATAGACAAGTTGTAAAACAATGGTAGCCCTCAGGTTGGATGAGATTAATAGGAATATTGTGATTTCTACTATCTATACTGCTATACAAGCAATGTGAACCAAGATGCAGTTAGGCTTGGTTTGCATCAGGTATAAACTGTACATATTACCAACAACACTTTTTTGCCTAACCTGACAAGCAGACCAGTAGTCGATCACTGCGGTAATGAAGTGCCACTGTCACGTAGATCAATATCAACTATCAACCCAAAAATATGACTTTGCTTGTATCGACGAAAGGAGTAATTTGTTCACTTCACTGAACTGTCTTCTGGCCTCATCCTGTATGCAAACATCACCACCACTACCTAATTAAATTTCAGTTTATTCAATCAGTACACGACATCATTAGTATTTTGTGCAATGCAAGACCTTTCCAAGACTGAATCCACTGCATTCAAACAATGTTTTCCTTTTGTTGCATCCTAAAATTAACCATCTTGTTAGAAAAATTAAATCAAGCTGAGCACCTTCAGTACGCACAGAACAATGATATAAATTAATTGTCAATTTAAACATAACTAGCTAGGTATCCAGGACATGTAGAAGCTAATTTCGATCTACAATTTTGCACAACAAAAGTTAAGCTATTAAGAAATCTCAGTATGGACCAAATTAATTTGCAATATCCCCTTGTGCTTGTGTGCTCAAATACCAGCAGTTACATACAAAATACTTAGCTCAGATCAGAGACTAAATGGCAAACAAATCAGACGAGACATCTGAATTGTGCAGAAGTACAGAGGAGGAAGAGAGGGCGCGGGGCAAGGCAACCTCGGCAGGCATGAGAATGGTACCAGCGGTACCGAAGATGGAGCCACATGCCTAGAATAGCCGCTAGAAGGGGGACACCCTCGTCGCTAGCTGCGGCCTCCGCCGCCACGACCTCCACTATGACCACCTCCGCGGCCCCGAGCTCCACCGTCACCGTCCCCATCACAGGCAACCCCAAGACCCGATCTTTGGTGCAAGAATGAACCATGAGGCAGAGGCTGTCTTGGCAGGAGAGGGATATGTTTATTATTCATGCTAGAATTGTATTAACAGGAAACTTAGTACATATGTGAATACATAGACAAAACATAGTGTTTCTAGTATGCCTCTACTTAACAAGCTCGTTAATCAAATATGATTAATTTTCCTGACCATAGACATGTGTTGTCGTTTGATGAACGGGATCACATCATTAGAGAATGATGTGATGGACAAGACCCATCCGTCAGCTTAATATAAATGATCGTTCAGTTTTATTGCTATTGCTTTCATTATGACTTATACATGTTTCTCTCACTATGAGATTATGCAACTCCCGAATACTGAAGGAATGATACGTCTCCAATGTATCTACTTTTTCTCATGCTTTTCCTCTTGTTTTGGACTCTAACTTGCATGATTTGAATGAAACTAACCTTGGACTGTCGTTGTTTTCAGCAGAACTACCACGATGTTGTTTTTGTGCAGAAATAAAAGTTCTCGGAATGGAACGAAACTTTGTGAGGATTTTTTAGACCAATAATAAGAATTTCTGGAGCCAAGACCCACCTGGGCGCGCCCAGGTGGTTGTACCCACCAGGTGGCCCCACTGACGACCCCCTGATACTATAAATTCACATTATTTCAGAAAAAAAATCAGGGAAAAAGAATTATCACGATCCACGAGATGGAGCCGCCGCCAAGCCCTGTTCTTCCTTGGGAGGGTAGATCTGGAGTCCGTTTGGGGCTCCGGAGAGGGGGATCTTCGTTCTTCATCATCACCAACCCTTCTCCATCGCCAATTCCATGATGCTCCCCACCGAGAGTGAGTAATTCTTTCGTAGGCTCACTGGTCGGAGAGGAGTTGGATGAGATTCATCATGTAATCGAGTTAGTTTTGTTAGGGCCCGATCCCTAGTATCCACTATGTTCTTAGATTGATGTTGGTATGACTTTGCTATGCTTAATGCTTGTCACTTTGGACCCGGGTGCCATGATTTCAGATCTGAACCGTTTGTGAATTCATCATTATATCCATGTTTTAGATCCGATCTTGCAAGTTATAGTTGAAAGTGCAACTATCCCTGGATGGTTTTGGAATTCCTAACAACATATAGCTCATTGAGCTAATGCTATTCCAGGACGAATATTTCAGGAAAGCTCAATGGTTGGCATGGCATGGATTAGAAAGTGGACCCTTCAAAATGATAAGGATAAAAGATTGGCTCAAGCTCAAAGCACAAGACTCTACATTTTCTATTTTAGTGATCCAAGATCACATTGAGTCTATAGGAAAAGCCAATACTATTAAGAAGGGATGAGTTGTTGCTTAATGAGGTGCTTGCTCAAAATGCTTAGTGATATGCTCCAAAACCCTCCACTACTTTCTCATATCCACATGTCCCACACCATATATCCAACTCGGCCCCACCGATTCTTTCTATCCGGCGCCACTGAGTTCAGTTGACATAGCCACTGCCAGAAACCCTAGTCTTTTCGGTCTCATCGATAGGGATCTCGGTCTCACCGAGATGGGATTGTAATCTCTCTGTTTCCCTTCGTAACATTTCGGTCAAACCGAGATGAGCGATCGGTCCCACCGAGATTGCAATGTAAACTCTCTGTTCCCCTTCGTAACACTTCGGTCCAACCGAGATGAGCGAATCGGTCCCACCGAGTTTGCCTGACCAACTCTCTGTTAGTCCATTACCAAAATCAGTCTCACCGAGATTACGTTATGCCCTAACCCTAACGAAATCGGTCCCACCGAGTTGACAAGTCAGTCCCACCGAGAATCCTAACGTTCACATTTTGAACTAAATCGGTCTGACCGAGTTTCATGATTTGGTCCCACCAAGTTTGGTGATTTGTGTGCAACGGTTATATTTTGTGTGGAGGCTATAAATACCCCTCCAACCACTCTTCATTCATGGAGAGAGCCATCATAACATGCCTACAATTCCAATACATATTTTCTGAGAGAGAACCACCTAACTTGTGTTGAGGTCAAGATATTTCATTCCAACCACATAAATCTTGATTTTTAGCCTTCCCAAGTTGCTTTCTACTCAAATCTTCTTTCTACCAAATCCAATCCTATGAGAGAGAGAGTTGAGTGTTGGGGAGACTATCATTTGAAGCACAAGAGCAAGGAGTTCATCATCAACACACCATTTGTTACTTCTTGGAGAGTGGTGTGTCCTAGATTGGCTAGGTGTCACTTGGGAGCCTCCGACAAGATTGTGGAGTTGAACCAAGGAGTTTGTAAGAGCAAGGAGATTGCCTACTTCATGAAGATCTACCCTAGTGAGGCAAGTCCTTCGTGGGCGACGGCCATGGTGGGATAGACAAGGTTGCTTCTTTGTGGACCCTTCGTGGATGGAGCCCTCCGTGGACTCGTACAACCATTACCCTTCGTGGGTTGAAGTCTCCATCAACGTGGATGTATGATAGCACCACCTATTGGAACCACGCCAAAAATCTCCGTGTCTACATTGCGTTTACTCCCTCTAAACTCCTCCCTTTACCTTCATATGCAATTATTTTACATTCCGCTGCTATACTCTTAGAATTGCATGTGTAGGTTGATTACTTGTTTGTGCTAAGTTGCTAAAATCTGCCAAGAACTAAAATTGGGAAAAGGCTAGATTTTTATTAAGTCAAGTAGTCTAATCACCCCCCTCTAGACATACTTTAAATCCTACAAGTGGTATCAGAGCTTTGGTCTCCATTTGCTTTGATTTCCATAGCTTTTGGTGGTCATAGCCTTGGTTTCACAACCTAGGAGAGTATGGCGTCTAGCGAGGGAAATTACCACCGTAGAGGTCCTTACTTTGATGGTACAAATTTTTCTAGTTGGAAGCATAAGATGAAAATGCATATTCTTGGACATAACCCCGCCGTTTGGGCTATTGTGTGTATTGGCTTGCAAGGTGAATTCTTTGATGGGAGAGAACCAAACCGTGAAGCCACCGCGGAAGAGTTGAAGATGCTACAATACAATGCTCAAGCTTGTGATATTCTCTTCAACGGATTGTGCCCCTAAGAATTCAACAAAATCAGCCGTCTTGAGAATGCAATGGAAATTTGGGATACTTTGATTGATATGAACGAAGGCACCGACTCCGTAAAGGAATCCAAATTGGATGTGCTTCAAAGTCAACTTGACAAGTTCAAAATAAAGGATGGTGAAGGTGTCGCTGGAATGTATTCTAGGCTTGCTCTCATCACAAATGAGATTGTCGGCTTAGGAAGTGAAGAGATGACCGATAAATTCATCATCAAGAAGATCCTAAGAGCCTTGAATGGAAAATATGATACCGTGTGCATTGATCCAAATGATGCCCAATTACAAAGATCTCAAGCCAACAGAAGTCATTGGAAGAATTTTTGCTCATGAGATGTCACTCAAGGATAAGGAAGAGCTTCACAACAAGTCAAGTGGTGCTTACAAAGCCTCAAGTGATGCTCCCACATCATCAAGCGAGAAACAAACCTTCAATGAAGAATTGAGCCTAATGGTAAAGAACTTTAACAAGTTCTACAAGAGTAGAAGCAAAGAAAGAAGTTCCAAGACAAGGTCCTACAATGACAAAAGATCTTCTAGTCGTGAGCGTAATTGCTACAATTGTGGAAGACCCGGACACTACTCCAATGAGTGTACGGCTCCCTACAAAATAAGAGAAGATTCTCCCAAAAGAAGAAGTAGAAGAGAAGAATCACCACCAAGAGAAAGGAGGAGTAGAGATGATCGTTAAGAACGAAAACCCTCTCGGAGAAGCAAGGATTCAAAAAGGAAAGAAAAGTCATCAAGGAGCTACACAAAAAGAAGACATCAAGCTCATGTTGGTGAATGGGTATCTGGCTCCGACTCCGACAATCACTCCGAAAGAAGTTATCACTCCGATTTCGAATATACTCAAGATGAAGGTGTTGCAGATCTAGCACTTGTGTCAACCAACTCCTACGACATATTTGACTCACCAAATGAAGGAATTGGAAGGTGCTTCATGGCCAGAAGTCCAAAGGTAACACATCCCGAGTATGTTGATTTCAATAGTGATGAAGATGATTTGCTAGGTGACGATGATTTACTTGTTGACAACTCTGGTGATGAAAACTATGATAAAACGTCAATTAATCATGCTAATCAAGATAAAACGAATGATGATGATAATAAGGAGATTGAGCGTCTAACTAAAGAACTAAACACTCTTAAGTTAGCTCATGAAACTACCTTGGAAAATCATCGAGAACTTTTAAAGACTCATGATAAGCTACGCTTTGAAAAGCTCAACCTTGAGCAAGAGCATGAGTTTCTAAAGGCAATCGATGACGATCTTCGCAAGAAAAGTTCTTCTTACATTGCCAAGCGTTTACTCTTGTCTACTTACATGCCAAAAGTTAAATCTAGCAACAAGAGCAAGAAAGATTCTTCATCTAGTAGTAACAACAATCATGGTAAATCCAATATTGTTGCTTCTAGTAGTTCTCTTGATTACACTAATGATTCTCTTAGCCAAGTTACACTTGAGCAAGAAAATATCTTATTGAAGGGAATTATAGAGAAAGGTGTTTACAAGAGCCTTGCCGGGAGTAAGCAATTTGATGAAATTGTACGCAAGCAAGGAAGACACCGGAAGAATCAAGGTGTTGGTTTTGAACGAAAGTTCAATGCCAATGGAGTTGAGTGGGAAGAAGATCAATACCCCAAGACGAAGTTTGTTCCTCAACAAGAGAAGTATGATCCTACTTCTTTCAAAGGGGCACAAGCTCAGATGATCTTCCACCACAAGACCACAAGCAAAAAGGCAAGGACAAGCTTCAAGAGGAGATTGATGCATTTGAAGAAGCACCCAAGGCCTTGGTCAAGTGGGTTCCCAAGACCACATCAAGTTCTACTTCATCAAGTACAACTACAACTCCAAGGGTTCCCATCAAGATGGTGTGGATCCAGAAGAAGAAGCACTAGAGAGTTCTTGAGGGTGACTCCGCCAACATACTTCACTCTTATCATTTTGGCGAGGACAAGTGCAAACAACTTCCATATCTTGCACTAGTTCAAGGAGTTACAAACCCTCTTGTTGGTAAGACAAGGGATAAGGTAACCTAAAGCTTTCATGGACATCATCTTGTGTATGCATCACTCTATGTCTATGCATATCCTTGTTTGTTCCTTATGGGACTAACCCATGTAGGTATTGAAAGTGCAACTCACTCCAAAGGATTGCTCCAAATGATCTACATCAACATTGAGCATCTACATCTTCAACACCTACATGAAGTCATCATCGACAAAACCCAAGATTAGTTCATCCCTCTTAGGGGGGATATCACATCTAGGGGGAGCTTTGATCTAAACAATTGAGCTAAAGCAACACTAATGGTGTGAACACAACAATGCTTTATGTAAAAGTGGTAACCCCACTTGTGCTTAAACCATGAGTATGACCTATGATCAAATGTTCTCATTTGACTCCTAAGTCAATATACTCATATATAGATGACCTAGTCATCGCCAAATTGCTTGATAGATGCTAGAGTGTTTGTGCATGCTTTGTCATATATTTCATTTGCCACTTTATTGTGTGAGCATGTTGGTTGCATATTTTACTCATTCGAGGACATCCATTTGTTGGTTTGATTGTTTGGCTCTTTCTCTTTTGCCAAATGGATGGACAAGAATTCCTAAGGACTCTCTCTAGCTATCTATCCTTTTCTCGTCTCAAACTCTATTCATGTTGCATCACAAAGTTTGATCAAGTCAGATTCGAACCACACTGTGTGAGGAGCACTCGGAGTTCCTGATTTGCCATAGACTTAAACCTCCAAAACCTCTTTATGCATCTCGGTCTGACCGATTCATCCTTTTCGGTCCTACTGAGTCACTAAGTTGATCTAGGGTTTTTCAATCTCGATGCAACCGATTAGAACCTTTCGGTCACACCGAGTTGCAGTAATTGCCTGCAGTTCTGCATCTCGGTGCCACCAAGTCGTTCCACTCGGTCACACCGACAGGGTCAGGTTATATATACTGATGGGCCAAAATTTGGAAAAAAATTCGAACCTCCTCACCCGCGCATAACTTACTCTGCCTCCTCGGGTCTCCGGATCGTCCTCTCGTCGCCAGCGACCTCCCGCCACTGGTCTCCGCTGTCGTCAACGGAAATCTTCACCGCCGTTGCTGCTGTAGCAAGCTCGTCGCTGAACTAGGGTACGAACTTGATCATTGTGCTAATCCTTAACTCTGATTCTTAGCACATTGCTTTGCCATGATTCTTGCCACGAATGAAATCATCCTGTCCAGCGAAAACATCCCGTAGATTAGTTTTGAATTGCAAATTTAGGGTTAGGTCTCCGCCGAATTCATCTCGGACCGACCGAGTTGTAGAAATCGGTCTCACCGATTTTGGCTTAGGCCAGAGCACACGCGTTTTCGGTCTGACCGAAAATTGCAAATCGGTGTGACCGAGTTCAATTCTCTATGAAACCCTAGCAGTCTCGGTGCCACCGAACTGTAACTCGGTCTGACCGAGTTCACTAGTTTAGGTTCCAAAAACTGCTTCGGTATCACCGAGTTTACAAATCGGTAGATCCGAAATGCTTTCTGTGAAGAACTAAAACTAAGTTTTTGAGTCAATTATTTTGCAAAACTCCTGTACTTTGTGATGCCCATCTACTCTACCTCATCTATAATCTATTCACAGGGTCTGCTGACAGTTTGCGTGCAAGATGTCTGACCAAAGTGATAGCCAGAACAAGTCTGAGGAGCAGGTTCAACTGAGTGAGGGCACTAGTCCCTCCAGTTCATCTGATGATGGCAGCAGGAGCACACCAAGCAACTTGCCAAAGGCATCCACCAGAACAAGAAAGAAGAAGACCTCAGATTCAGAGGATGAGGATTATGTGGTTGTTGAGGAAGAAGTCAGCTCCAAGAAAAAGGTGCTGAAAAAGGAGTATGGCTCAGCTGCTACAGTCAAGCCAGGGATGCATAAGAAGGCACCAACAAAGAGAGTCCCCATGTCTAAGGCCAGAGCATCCACTGCTAAAACCTCCAAGCCATCTGAAGAGGCAGTTGGAGAAGGCAAGAAAAGGAAGGAAAGGGTCAAGAAGACCACTGCCAGAGTGCTTGGCAGATCATCAATTATGAGAGATGATGTTGAAGAGGAAGAGGATGCTGCACCAGCACCCAAAGCTCAAAAACTCATGGGAGATGCAATCAGATCAGGGGCTACTCCATCTAAGCCCAAAGCTGCTCCCAAGGCAGCTGCTCCAGCTCAGAAGCCCAAGAGAAGCACTAGAAACATTTCTGCTGAGGAAAATAACAAGTCTCAAGTGCCTGAAGCTGCTGAAGAAGATGAAACTCAAGTGCTAAGGAAGCTAAAACCCAAGATCCCTGACCACAGTGATGCACATCCAGTTGTAGAAAACATGAAAATCAGGAAGGATGCAGGATTGAGAATATGGAGAGAGTCTGATCCATATGCTATCAGGAGAAGAACTGCTGTGGACTACAGGTTTCACACTAAAGAACAACAGGACTTCTATGAGACAGTGTTGCTTGACAAGAAGCCCATTGTGTGTGACATGAAATGGGTAGACTGGGAGTACATCCAGAAAAATGAAGATCACTATCCTGGAGTGTATGACAGTTTTAAGGAATGTGGAGTTGATGAATTCGTTCCACAAAAGCTCACCAAGTGGAATGATGAGCTGATCATGCAGTTCTACTCCACTGCCCACTCCTATCCACATGGGAAGATTGTATGGATGTCTGAGGGTACTAGGTACCAATCCACAGTTGATGAGTGGGGCAAGCTTACAAATGCTCCTAAGGAACATGAGGTTGACTTGGATGTTTATGCAGAGAAGAAGAAAGACCACAACGCTATGGCCAACATGTACAAGGAGATCCCAGATGCTGCCTTGGATACACATAAATTTGGATCTGTCCATTACTTGTTGTCTGGTCTGCCTACCATAAACTGGATTCTGAGACACACACTGCTACCCAAGTCAGGTGATCACAAGATGATCAGAGGACATGCTATAAACTTGCTGCACATATTTGATGTCCCACAGAAGTTCAAGGTCATGAGTTTGATTGTTGCAACAATCAAGAGGACTGCTGCTGACCAGAAGAGAAGTTGTGGGTATGCCCCACAAATTCAGGAGCTCATTAACTCAAAGATGGGCACAGGCACATATCTTTTGGACAAGAAGCACCTGCCCATCTATCCTGAATTTGAAGACAACACTGTGGTGATGGATTAAAATGAACCATCTTCGGCTCAAGCACATGAGAAGAGAGAGAAGGCAAAAGGCAGAGAAAGCTGCAAAGATGCCAACTGTTGAAGAGGCATCTCAAGTGTTCTTGAAATCCAAACAATATCAACTTGGATATTTGATCCAATCCACCCTGAGGATTGAGAAGGGCTTGGACACCCTGACTATGAACCATGAGAGTTTGGAGAGGATCGTTGAGCAAAAGTTCTATGATCTGGATGTCAAGGTAACTGAGATCCAAACTGCAATTGAGCAGCTACAGGAGGAAGCAGAGGAGAGGAAGGGCAAGTCTACTACTGATGCTTTCAAGCGAGTGCCACGAGGTCCAAGGTCTGCTGCAGTGCCTGTGATAGATACTCGAGTTTCAGTGTCAGCACCAGCAGCCACAACTCCAGTGCCACCTTCAGTACCCACTCCATTAGCTCCAACTACTTCATCAGAAGCCTTCATCCTTGGAGTTCTCTCTACACCACCTTCCGAAGATCAAGCCTAAGAGTCGTTTAGCACTATGCATTTTTGAACTTTTTGGTAACTTGTTGACAAAGGGGGAGAAAAATGTATAGATCATAGGCTTCGAGAGAGAGTGTGTTGGTTTTTATCTCTCTTTGCACTTATTTGGTTTGTTTGAAACTTTATTGTGTGCTTGTGTGAGCTACTTGTGAGATACTTGTTGATCATGTGTTTGATCATATGCTACCCTTAATGTTTGGTTGAATGATGCTATCTTTTACACCTCTTATATGATCATTCACTTGCTTGGTGATGAGTGCATGCTTTTAATCTCGATCTTTTTGAGTGCTCCACCAAGATGTATGTGACATGGAAGAGTAACCCATGATCCTAATCGATTGTGCATTTGCATTCAAAAGCAAATTTTAAATAATGCACAAATTTAGGGGGAGCTCTTGCTTATCACATACTTCTCAAAGCGACGATGTTTTTCAATCTTATTTATCATTTGTCGAAGCTTTGATCTATATGTTGTCATCAATTACCAAAAAGGGGGAGATTGAAAGTGCAACTATCCCTGGGTGGTTTTGGTAATTCCTAACAACATATAGCTCATTGAGCTAATGCTATTCCAAGACGAATATTTCACGAAAGCTCAATGGTTGGCATGGCATGGATTAGAAAGTGGACCCTTCAAAATGCTAAGGATAAAAGATTGGCTCAAGCTCAAAGCACAAAACTCTACATTTTCTATTTTAGTGATCCAATATCACATTGAGTCTATAGGAAAAGCTAATACTATTAAGAAGGGATGAGGTGTTGCTTAATGAGGTGCTTGCTCAAAATGCTTAGTGATATGCTCCAAAACCCTCCACTACTTTCTCATATCCACATGTCCCACACCATATATCCAACTCGGCCCCACCGATTCTTTCTATCCGGCGCCACCGAGTTCAGTTGACATAGCCACTGCTAGAAACCCTAGTCTTTTCAGTCTCACCGATAGGGATCTCGGTCTCACCGAGATGAGATTATAATCTCTCTGTTTCCCTTCGTAACGTTTCGGTCAAACCGATATGAGAGATCGGTCCCACCGAGATTGCAATGTAAACTCTCTGTTCCCCTTCGTAACACTTCGGTCCAACCGAGATGAGCGAATCGGTCCCACTGAGTTTGCCTGACCAACTCTCTGTTAGTCCATTACCAAAATCAGTCCCACCGAGAATCCTAACGTTCACATTTTGAACTAAATCGGTCTGACCGAGTTTCATGATTTGGTCCCACCGAGTTTGGTGATTTGTGTGTAACGGTTATATTTTGTGTGGAGGCTATAAATACCCCTCCAACCACTCTTCATTTGCGGAGAGAGCCATCATAACATGCCTACAATTCCAATACATATTTTCTGAGAGAGAACCACCTACACTTGTGTTGAGGTCAAGATATTTCATTCCAACCACATAAATCTTGATCTTTAGCCTTCCCAAGTTGCTTTCCACTCAAATCTTCTTTCTACCAAATCCAATCCTATGAGAGAGAGTTGAGTGTTGGGGAGACTATCATTTGAAGCACAAGAGCAAGGAGTTCATCATCAACACACCATTTGTTACTTCTTGAAGAGTGGTGTCTCCTAGATTGGCTAGGTGTCACTTGGGAGCCTCCGACAAGATTGTGGAGTTGAACCAAGGAGTTTGTAAGGGCAAGGAGATTGCCTACTTCATGAAGATCTACCCTAGTGAGGCAAGTCCTTCGTGGGCGACGGCCATGGTGGGATAGACAAGGTTGCTTCTTCGTGGACCCTTCGTGGATGGAGCCCTCCGTGGACTCGTACAACCATTACCCTTCGTGGGTTGAAGTCTCCAT
This sequence comes from Triticum urartu, assembly GCF_056163025.1. Taxonomy (NCBI): domain Eukaryota; kingdom Viridiplantae; phylum Streptophyta; class Magnoliopsida; order Poales; family Poaceae; genus Triticum; species Triticum urartu. The sequence goes on from NC_141879.1 coordinate 473,769,178, forward strand.
CAACGTGGATGTACGATAGCACCACCTATCGGAACCACGCCAAAAATCTCCGTGTCTACATTACGTTTGCTCCCTCTAATCTCCTCCCTTTACCTTCATATGCAATTGTTTTACATTCCGCTGCTATACTCTTAGAATTGCATGTGTAGGTTGATTACTTGTTTGTGCTAAGTTGCTAAAATCTACCAAGAACTAAAATTGGGAAAAGGCTAGATTTTTATTAAGTCAAGTAGTCTAATCACCCCCCCCCTCTAGACATACTTTCGATCCTACAATAGTCACCTCTACGGTTATGATCCGACAACCCCGGAGTGACAACAACCGGGCCCACTCTCGGTGATGACCGTAGTTTGAGGAGTTCATGTATTCACTTGTGTTAATGCTTTGTTCCAGTTCTCTATTAAAAGGAGGCCTTAATATCCCTTAGTTTCCAATATGGACCCCGCTGCCACGGGATGGTAGGACAAAAGATGTCATGCAAGTTCTTTTAATAAAGCATGTATGACTATTTACGGAATACATGCCTACATTATATCGATGAACTGGAGCTAGTGCCGTATCGCCCTAGGTTATGACTGTCTCATGATGAATATCATCCAACAAGTCACCGATCCAATGCCTACGAATTTATCCTATATTGTTCCTGCTGCATTACTATTGCTATCATCACTATTACACTTACTACAAATTACTGCTATCACTGTTACTGTTACCGTTGCTGCTGTCACTACTATCAAAACTATCAAACTACTTTGCTACTGATCACTTTGCTGCAGATAATTAATCTCCAGGTGTGGTTGAATTGTCAAGTCAGCTGCTAATACCTTTAAATATTCTTTGGCTCCCCTTGTGTCGAATATATAAATTTGGGTTGAATACTTTACCCTCGAAAACTGTTGTGATCCCCTATACTTGTGGGTTATCAAGATCTTTTTCTGGCGGCGTTGCCGGGGAGCATAGCTATATTTGATGAGTCACTTGGGATTATTATCATATTATCACTATGAAGAATCTTAAGGATCCAAAGACTAAGATATTTCCCTCAAGAACGAGGGGAGGTAAGGAACTGCCATCCAGTTCTACTTTAGATTCACCTTTGTTATGAGTAAACTTGCAACACCACCACATGCTATTAATCCTGATATGTCGCAAGTTATTGATGATGCTACTTCTACTATGAATGATGCTTATGATGATGCCAGTCCCTTGCTTGATAATGATGATGTGCCACTTGGTGAATTTCTTGATGAACAAATTGCTAGAGTAATACAACATGATGTTGTTGAATCTGATGATGAGCTTGAAACTGAAACTCCTGAAACACCTGCTAGAACTAGCCTTGCCAGATATGAATTGCCTAATGTACCAGAAGGTTATGTTATGAGTGAAGAAGCAACTGGAGATATTCTTGCTTGTAAGGATAAAGATGATCTAGAGAAATTATTATGCAAGTATAAAGAAAAATCCCTGAATGCTAGAATGAAATGTGATCCTAAGTTTGCTACTTCACTCATCTTTATTTATGATAAGGATTATGAATTCTCTATCGACCCAGAGTTGCTTACTTTGGTTGAATCTGATCATTTCCATGGTTATGAAACTGAAACTCTTGTGGCACATCTTACTAAGTTGAATGATACAGCCACCCTTTTTACTCATGCTGAGAAGACTCGTTATTACTTTATTCTCAAAATTATTTCCTTTCTCATTAAAAGGTGATACTAAAGCTTGGTACAATACTCTTGCTCCTGGTTGTGTGCGTAGTCCCTAGGATATGATTTATTATTTCTCTGAAAAATATTTTCCTGCTCATATGAAACAAGATGCCTTACAAGAAATATTTAACTTTGTGCAAACTAAAGAAGAGAGTCTCCCACAAGCTTGGGGGAGGCTTTGCCTGATCATCCTCTTAAGACAAATGAAATACTTGATATCTTCTATAATGGACTAACCGATGCTTCTAAGGACTTCCTAGATAGTTGTCCTAGTTGTGTTTTCAGGGAACGAACTATTGGACAAGCTGAAGAATTATTGAATAATATATTAAAAATTATGATGATTGGACTGTTCCTGAACCACCGCCTAAACCCACTCCGAAGAAGAGGGGTATATTATATCTCAGTCCTGAAGATATGCAAGAGGCAAAGAAATCTATGAAGGAAAAAGGTATTAAAGCCGAGGATGTTAGAAATTTACCTCCTATTGAAGAAATACATGGGCTTAATACACCACCACTGCCTAAGGTGGTAGATGTAAATTCTCTTATGAAGTTCAATGAAAATGATAGCCCTCACAATATGCATCCCAGTCAATGCCTTTATGAGTTTGAAAACTACATTAGAAAACAAGATCACTTCAATGCAAATGTTATGAAACAACTGAAATATAATTCTGATATGATTGCTCGCTTGAGTGACTTGTTATTTAGAATATCAAATGATGCTAGAGGTGTTGGAAAACATGCTTCTATGGTTCAAACTCAGTTAGAACAAGTTGCTAAATCACAAACAGAATTACTTGATGAAATGAATCATAATATGCATGACTTTGCTATTAGAGTTGCAACTAGAGGAGGTAAAATGACTCAGGAACCACTTTATCCTGGGGGACACTAAAAAAGAATTATACAAGATTCACAAAGAAATAATACTAGTGCACCTAGTCCTTCTAAAAAGAAAAAGAAAAAGAAAAATGATAGGACTTTGCACACTTCTAGTGAACCTGAAATAGAAAAACCTCCTGATAATGAAAATGAAACTTCTATCTCTGATGTTGAAACTCAATCTGGTAATGAACACTCACCTATTGATAATGAAAAAGATAATGATGAGGTTCATGAAGACACTCAACCAAATAATAAAGAACCAGATAATGATGTTGAGATAGAACCACCTGTTGATCTTGATAACCCACAACCTAAGAATAAAAGGTATGATAAAAGAGACTTTGTGGCTAGGAAACACGGTAAAGAAAGAGAACCGTGGGTTCAAAAACCTATGCCTTTCCACCCAAGTCAACTAAAAAGAATGATGATGAAGAATTTGAACGCTTTGCTGAAATGCTGAGGCCAGTCTTTTTGCGTACTCGCTTGACTGATATCGTGAAAATGCCTCCTTATGCAAAATATATGAAAGACATCATCACAAATAAGAGAAAAATACCGGAAGCTGAAATCTCCACTATGCTTGCTAATTATACCTTTAAAGATGGAGTACCTAAAAAACTTGGAGATCCGGGCATACTAACTATACCTTGCTCTATCAAAAATAATTATGTGAAATCTGCTTTGTGTGATTTAGGAGCTGGTGTTAGTGTTATGCCTTTCTCTTTATATAAAAGACTTGATTTGAATAAACTCACACCTACTGAAATATCTTTGCAAATGGCTGACAAATCAACTGCCATACCTATCGGTATTCGTGAGGATGTGCCCGTTGTTGTTGCTAATGTTACTATTTTGACTGACTTTGTTATACTTGAGATGCCCGAGGACGACAACATGTCGATTATCCTTAGTAGACCCTTCTTGAATACTGCAGGGGCTGTTATTGATTGCAATAAAAGCAAGGTCACTTTTCATATTAACGGTAATGAGCATACGGTGCACTTTCTGAAGAAACAATTCCAAGTGAATGGTATTAATGTTATTGAGAAATCTCCAACAATCACTATTGGAAGTTTTCAAATACCTCTACCTACTGTCCAAATGAAATATGAAATGCTTATTGTTGGGGAAATGCAAATCCCCATAGAGGCAACTTAGTGATTTATGGAAGTTCTTCGGTTTCATGCTAATCGAAAGTGGTTGTTAGTAAGACTTGATCAACCTTATTAATGAATCATTTTTGAACGGTATGAAGTTGATGAATTTAGTAAGCACTACTTTCTGTCCTACTTTTTATTCTTTGCTTTGATTAGTTAAATAAAATAAAATGCCATGTTCTGTCTGTTTTGTGATTTTCCCGTGCAATAGAAAATGACCAAAAAATAAAAGCTCTGAGAATGCCTTGCAAATTTTATACGATTTTTTCTGAATATTTAAGAATTTTTGTTGCAAATAATACGAGAGGGGGTGCACCAGGTGGGCACAACCCACCTGGGCGCGCCAGCACCCCCAGGCGAGCCCTGGTGGGTTGTGGTCCCCAAATGAGCCCCCTCACTTATCTCTTTAGCCCACATCATCACTCACCTCCAGAAAAAAATCCACATTGCTCTCTCTCCCGTGTTCTTGAGCTCAATCCCACATATTTCGATCTCTTTGCTCGAAGCTCCGTTTCAGAAACTGTTTCGGGGATTATTGCTTGGTATGTGACTCCACCATTTGTCCAATTAGTTTTTGTTTTAGTGGTTTATACTTTGAATAAATAGCAACTCTTGGTGCTGCTGTAGATGTGCTTGCATGTTCAATTCTTAGTGTTCTAGGTAGTTTAAATGCTTACTATGGCCTCTATGTATCCCTATGAGTAGTTGCTATTAGTTTTGCGAAGTTCGGTTGAGAAAATTTTGTGAACTAAAAATTCAGATTTTTGTTCATAGGAAAAATTGTACGCGGACATGAATATCCTCAGGATGTATGGCTCAAAGAAGAACTCCAAGTGTGTTATTGGAGAGTCTTCTGACAGTGATCTCAGCCCTCGGAGGTTGGCGGAGGTACGGTCGTGCGAATGGCCGCACACCCCGTTCCTAAAAGAGGCTGAAATTCATGAGGAGTTCATGCAATTTATTGCTAATGCCGGCCTCACCGACTTTATCACAGATGAGTGTGAACAACACCAAATCCTCACAAACATGTTTGTTCAAAGCTTTACTTTCTTGCCTAGAAATAATCCTCCTGAAGTAAGCTTTGATTTATATGCTGAAAACCATCACATACTACTTACTGAGTTTTGTGACATATGCATGATCCCGTCTGATGGGAGCTTGGCTGAGCCTAGTCCGACTGAGTTTGAGGACTTCTGTCGCACTTTGACAGTGGGTGATGAGAGGAGAGTGTCAGCCATCACTACCGGTGGTTTACATTTTCCTGTTGTTCGTTACTTTGCGTATTTCATTACCAAATGCTTGCTTGCTAGGGAGAAGGTGGATGCACTTAGTTCACCAGACCTTGTTGTTTTACATCGTGCAATAGAGGGCGACCACACTTATAGCTTGGGAGCTATTGTGGCTCGTCGCCTTCATCTTAACAAATCTCAGGGTAAAATACATGGTGGGATTTTTGCTACTCGGTTGGCGGTTCACTTTGAGGTTGAGTTACGCCCTCATGATTACCCTCCGACCAAGGTTTATCTAGACCGTGCAACCATGGATCACCATCACTTTCTTGCACATGATCGTCCTGATATTGCTATTCCTTATAACTTGGTCTATAGCGTTGACACTCGTGATGTTATCCCCTTGCCTGCACCTGCTTTGTTTGATTCTGTTGCCAGGGGCGGATACCGGATTATGCCTGCAGCCATCCTCACCTACTGGAACGCTCACGCTGCTGCAGAGGCTACACAGGCACCTCAGTAGTGGGATGAGTGGATGCTCGCTCCTCAGGATCCCTACTACCCTCCAGGCTACTGATCGATTATCAACTTAGACCAAAAGCCTAAGCTTGGGGGAGTACGTGTTTCTCACTGACATTATATTCATGTTTACATATCATTCTATTTGTCGGTGTTCACACTTTTTCATTGCATCATCCATGCTTAGATTTATTTTCTTGCTTTCTTCTTGTATGTTTGAAAAACTTTAGAAAAAGCAAAAAAATTAGTTGTAGTAATTGCTACCTCTTGAGCACTGCGTTGGTGTTCCCTTGAAGAGGAAAGGGTGGTGCAGTAAAGCAGCGTAAGTATTTCCCTCAGTTTTTGAGAACCAAGGTATCAATCCAGTAGGAGACCACGCACGAGTCACCTCGTACCTACACAAACAAATAAGAACCTCACAACCAATGCGATAAAGGGGTTGTCAGTCCCTTCACGACCACTTGCAAGAGTGAGATCTGATAGAGATTATAATAATAAGATAAGTATTTTTGGTATTTTTATGATATAGATTGAAACTAAAGATTGCAAAATAAAATAGATTGGGAACTTGTATGATGGAAAATAGACCTGGGGGCCATAGGTTTCACTAGTGGCTTCTCTCAAGATAGCATAAGTATTACGGTGGGTGAACAAATTACTGTCGAGCAATTGATAGAAAAGCGAATAATTCTAAGAATATCTAGGTATGATCATGTATATAGGCATCACGTCCGTGACAAGTAGACCGACTCCTGCCTGCATCTACTACTATTACTCCACACATCGACCGCTATCCAGCATGCATCTAGAGTATTAAGTTCATAAGAATGGAGTAACGCCTTAAGCAAGATGACATGATGTAGAGGGATAAACTCATGCAATATGATGTAAACCCCATCTTTTTATCCTCGATGTCAACAATACAATACGTGTTGTTTCCCTTTTGTCACTCGGATCGAGCACCACAAGATTTAACCCAAAGCTAAGCACTTCTCCCATTGCAAGAAAGATCAATCTAGTAGGCCAAACCAAACTGATAATTCGAAGAGACTTGCAAAGATAACCAATCATACATAAAAGAATTCAGAGGAAATTCAAATATTGTTCATAGATAATCTGGATCATAAACCCACAATTCATCGGATCTCGACAAACACACCGCAAAAGAAGATTACATTGAATAGATCTCCAAGAGGATCGAGCAGAACTTTGTATTGAGATCCAAAGAGAGAGAAGAAGCCATCTAGCTACTAGCTATGGACCCGAAGGTCTAAGGTAAACTACTCACACATCATCGGAGGGGCCATGGAGTTGATGTGGAGGCCCTTCGTGATCAATGCCCCCTCCGGCGGAGCTCCGAAAAAGGCCCCAAGATGGGATCTCTTGGGTACAGAAGGTTGCGGTGGTGGAAATAGGGTTTCGTGGTGCTCCTAGATGTTTGCGGGGTATGTGAATGTAACATCCCAAATTTTCAATTTGGAATGTTATACAATAGATCATCATCGCATATCATATTTTATTTGCATTTTGGTTGATCCTAGAAAATTCTACGCAAATCAAGGACCCTCAGAGAGAGTTGGGGATTTCGTTATTTTCATATTTGAGTTTTCTCAAATTTTGAAAATAGGCTCATTTGATTTTATTTATTTTATCTTCAATTATTTCTATTACAAAAATATGAGAGTGGAATAAAATGAATTTCCCAAAATAAAGAAATATTGAGGATTTAAATAAAAAAATCAAATAAGATTTTATTTTGGCTTTATTTGCTATTTTATTTGAATTTAGGAAAAATGCGTGTTTTTCAAAATTGCATTTAGGCCCCAAATAAATGTTCATCCTGTGCGGCTTGATTTTAGAAGCCGGGGAAAATTTATTTTGGAATTTTTGGAGTCCGTTTAGTATTCCTTTTGTTTTTTTTCTGAGCATAATAATTAAAAAAAAGAGTCTGAACCAACCTTGAGCCGTAACTGGCAGGACTCCGCCTGGCCGGGGCTTTATATAGCCGCGCCCCGGGCTGCCCCAGCCCCAGCCCAGCCGCGCCCCGCCCCAAACCCTACCCGCCGCCCTAGCCGCCGCGCCGCCGCCGCCGCCCCGTCGCCGCCGGAGTTCGCCGCCGACGAGGTCGAGCTGCCCGCCGGTTTTTTTAGAAAACCGTTCGGTTTTCCGCTGGTTTTTTCGGTTTTTTTAGATTTGTTTTTTTATAGATCGGTTTTTCCGGTTTATTTATTTAGCGAGGGTTTGCTCGTTCATTCGTTTTAACGAACGTGTTCTTCGTTTAGATCCAGATAACAAACGTTCGTTCGTTAATCTGTTCGTCGTTTTTCTTTTTCTCGGATTAATCTGCGATTTTTCTGATCGCGATTCCTCATCTGATTTTCGTTCTAGCATAACTTTTCGCTCGTTTATCGAAATCAGGCGATTCAAGCGCCTGGAGTTTCTTCTCGAAACCCTCTTTCCGTTTAACCAACTCAAACAAGTTTTTGCCTCTGTAAAATTTGAGCTAGATCCAGAATAGTAAACGAAGCCTGTTTCTTTTGCTGTTTGTCTTTTGTTGCTTCGTTCGATTTGGTTCTTTTTGCCAACCGGAGTTCTTAAGTTGAACTTTCTGGTTAGATCTCTTATTTGAGTTTTACCTGTGCATTAGTTGAGTGCTTATTGTATGCTTGTTTGTTTGCGATAGAGTATTCGGAGTCCGCCGCTTGCTACTTCGAATCGCTAGGTTTTGCGGATCATCAGCAAGGCAAGTAACACTTTGATCATACCTCCTACTACCCAGTTTTTATTGCATTAGATCAATCCTCACACATTGCATGGTTAGGATTTAATTAAATTGTGGGTTTGGGAAGTAGTTGAGGTAGTACCTATTACCTATTTTATTATCAAACATTTGGGAGTTACTTCTATGTTTGCTTATTACTGCCATGCTATGCTCGTAGACGTGGATTGGGTTTGAGAGTACTCATGACAGATGTGAGATTGTTAAATTAATGGTTTATGTAAGGTGGCAACTTAAATACACATCTGGGTGGATTGAGGCACCTGGGTATTCCAGCGATTGCCTATTTTTCTTTTGGACCGCCACCCAGGCTCAAAGGGATCATGAGACTATTCATGCTAGAAACTTCCGTGTGCAACCACAAGCTATTATGGGCTCTAGCATAGTTGACTAAGTCGTGCGAACACTTACAGTGGTACACTAGCAGATGTAGGGGAAAGTAGGTGTAACGGTCTACCCGATCGTAAGGTGCTAGCGCTTCTGAAAAACTATGTCTCGGTCATCCGTTTCTCAAACATCTTGTAGTGCGAGAATCCCAATGGAGGAGATCGAGTCTTGTGGGGAAAAGTGCGCAAACCTCTGCAGAGTGTATAAACTAACCATGGTTAGCCGTGTCCCCGGTTATGGACATCTTGAGTATCTAGTACTTGGATTATCATGTGAATCTCATCATGTTACTCTAAATTAATATTGTTGGGTTTTAATGATGTTTCTTAATTGGGATTGAGAATGCTGTCAACCATTCTCAATGTTTAACAACCACCATGATAGTTAAATAAAATTTATTCCTTTGCAGTAGGGAAAAATTGGCTTTACGCAAAACTGTAACCATAGAGCTTTCCACCAGCCAAATATGCATGTAGTATAGTCTTATTCCTTCATTGCTCTCTATGTGTTACATTGCCAGCATATTCCATGTGTTGACCCGTTTCGGGCTGCAACGTTCATGTTGCAGACTTTTTAGACGACGAGTAAGGTGCTTTTAGGTCGTGGTTCTATACTCAGTGATGCCGTTGGAGTTGATGGACTCACTTATCTTCCAGGCCTTCCGCTGTTATCGTTATTAGATGGCTTTAAGCCATATTTATTGTAATAAGTTCTCTTTTGAGACACTCGATGTAATAAGTGTGTGATTGCTACTCTGTTATAAATCCTTCAAGTACTGTGTGGTGTCAGCATTACTGATCCAGGGATGACACCTGAGCACAGAGATTGGACTGTTTGAGGTCTGGTCGCTACAAGATGGTATCAAATCACACGCTGACTGTAGGACATGACCATTAAGCTAAAGCCCTAGATCACTACTCACTCTCTTCTCATTCTGACCTCTCATCTTTTCTACTCTTTTAGGATGGCGGATGCAAGGAACAAGTTCACACAACTGGACAAAGATACACCCTTTGGACGTCACTTGAAGGAAGTCACTAGATATCTGAACATAGGAGTACCAAGCTTCACCGGGACTTACAACGCCACTTTACCTGAAGAAGAGCGCTGGATGATTCAAGTTCAAGTTCCAGGAAGGACGTTCATGCCAGTCACTGAACCCATAGAGTTTTCCTTTGATGCACCAACATGGAGTCTAGGAAAGAGCATGGCAGCTCACATCGCCATGGGACGCATTGGAGAAGTTTACCGCAATGATCTCAAGGATACTATCTACCAGATTTGTGGGTGCCGAGACGAGCACTGGGAGATGATCAGCACCAGGAAGGATAGATCAGTTGCAGCTTTTATCCAAGAGTTAAACCAACACATTCGACATTAGGAGAACCAGATGTGCGCCGACATGATAGATCTGAAGAAGGCGAGGACAAGAATTAAGGAACTAGAGGAAGAACTCAAGGCTACACGTGAAGATTATGAAGAGGAAATCGAAGTATTAGTGGAGAAGAATGACGATCTGATCAAGAAGATCAGAATATTTATGGGAGGCCCTACACCAGTAGAAGAAGACGAAGAACCCAAGGAGATTCGCCCGGAAGACTACATCATCATCGACGACACCGACTCGGATCCAGATGATAGCGATGATGACTGTGTTGATGAAGCTGGAGCAGATATCATGGAGTCTGCAACCGAAGAATACTTCTAGTGGACCATCCCAACAGTAGTAGTGGTCCACCATGTAAATATAGTAGTCCGATCACTTTTGCGATAGTTAGATCGATTGTATGCCCTTGTTTGATTGAATGAAGTGAATTGTTTGCTTTTGCCTCATGTGCATAAGGGTAGTGTTTTCTCTCTAGACCCATCTCTATTCTTAAATCTCATCTTTTCTAAACCCTCATATGCCTCCGAGACGTGACCCCGAATTTACCTTCCCACCGGAGCTCACTTAGTTGATCCAGTAGCAGAACACGTTGACGCAGTTGCTAGTCCAAAACCAGAATCAGGGGAACAACAACAACCCACCACCACCACCACCACCTGTTGATCACTTAGCTCGTTTTCTTAGACTGAATCTGCCGGTGTTTTCCAGTAGCACCGAGCCGATAGTAGCAGATGATTTGCTCCGCAAGACATCAAGGGAGTTGACCACGGCAGGATGCACAGATGGGAGTATTTCACCACTACTTTCCCTATCGACACTGTCACATGGGACCAGTTCCATCAGGCTTTCCGTACTGCCCATTTTTCAGCAGGAGCTATGGCCATGAAGAAGCGAGAGTTTTGCAACTTGCGCCAAGGAGGACGGACAGTTGGCCAGTATGTGGAGGACTTTAGTAAGTTAGCACGTTATGCCCCAACGTTGCTACGGATGCAGCTAAGCAGAAGAAGTTTCTGGAAGGACTGAATGATGAGTTGAGCATGCAGTTGATGGTAGCAACCTTCAACAACTACCAGGAGTTGGTAGACCGTGCTCTCATGATTGAAGGGAAGCAGCAACAAATTGAGAACCGCAAGAGGAAGTATGGACAAGGGAAGTACAATTCTGGAGCTCAGCAGAAGCCACGTTTTACCCCTAGACCGGGAGGACATTTTCAGCATACCCATGGAGGAGGTAGCTCACACAATCACAATGGCACCAAGAATGGTAATGGGAATGGAGGAAGCAACGGCCAGAACCGTACAAACCCATCAACCCCAGCCAAGAGAGACCTGAGCCAAGTCACTTGCTTTAAGTGCCATAAGACCGGACATTATGCCAATGAATGTCCTGAATCCCAGAATGGAAATGGCAATGGAAGCTCTGGGAAGAAGCCGAACCCTTTCAATAGGGGACATGTGAACCACGTTAACGTGGAGGAGGTTGAAGAGCATCCAGATGCAGTAATCGGTAAGTTTTTGGTTAAGTCATTTACTGCACTCGTTCTTTTCGATACTAGTGCATCACATTCATACATATCAAGGAGATTTGTGGATATGTATAACCTACCCACCAAAGTTCTTAGAACACCTATGTTAGTAAGCTCACCAGGAGCGGAGTATATGGCTAGTAAGGGATGTTTTCAAGTGCCATTGAGTATAGGTAGGCATGTGTTTCCCTCGGATTTGATCATATTGGAATCACAAGGTTTGGATGTAATTCTGGGTATGGATTGGCTGTCGATGTACGGAGGAAACATCGATTGCGCCAGTAAGTCAATTTTGCTTACCACCCCAGAAGGGAGAAGGATCAAGTATGTATCCCGACATGTGCCGAAAAGGACTCAAGTAAATTGCTTAACAGGAGTTGTGTAGGAGGAAGTACCAGTAGTGAAGGATTTCCCTGATGTATTTCCAAAAGAGTTGCCAGGCATGCCACCGGATAGAGATATTGAGTTTTTAATTGAGCTTTTGCCAGGCACAGGGCCAATATCTAAGAGACCATATAGGATGCCCGCAAAGGATTTGGAAGAGATTAAGAAACAGATTAAGGAGTTACTGAATAAAGGTTATATTCGCCCAAGTTCTTCGCCTTGGGGATCACCAGTACTTCTAGTGGAGAAGAAAGATGGATCGTTAAGGATGGTTGTTGATTATCGAGGATTGAATGAAGTAACCATCAAGAACAAGTACCCCCTACCAATGATTAATGATCTGTTTGATCGATTGCAAGGAGCTAAGGTATTTTCCAAGATCGATCTGCGAGCAGGATACCACCAGTTGAAGATTCGAGAACAGGATATACCTAAGACGGCTTTTACCACCAGGTATGGGCTATACGAGTATACCATTATGTCATTTGGTCTGACTAACGCACCTGCATATTTTATGAACATGATGAACGAGGTGTTTATGGAGTTTTTGGATAAGTTTGTCGTAGTGTTCATTGATGATATCCTGGTTTACTCAAAGAATGAAGAGGATCATAAGGAGCATTTGCGTTTGGTACTTGGGAAGCTCAGAGAACATCAGTTATATGCCAAGTTTAGCAAATGTGAGTTTTGGTTGAAGGAAGTTGGATTTCTCGGACACGTTATATCCAGAGAAGGTATAGCAGTAGATCCCACCAAGGTTGACACTGTGACAAATTGGGAAGCGCCAACAACAGTTGGAGAGATCCGGAGTTTTCTTGGACTCGCAGGATACTACCAGAGATTTATTGAAAATTTCTCGAAGATTGCAAAGCCTATGACGGACTTGTTGAAGAAGGATACCAAGTTCATATGGATCGAGGAATGTGAGGCCAGTTTCCAGGAGTTGAAGAAACGTTTGGTTACATCACCCGTGTTGATTTTGCCAGATCAGACCAAGGATTATGAGGTGTATTGCGACGCTTCACGTCGAGGACTTGGAGCAGTGCTTATGCAGGAAGGAAGAGTTGTTTCATATGCCTCACGACAGCTTAAGCCTCATGAGTTGAATTACGCCAAGCATGATTTTGAGTTAGCAGCCGTAGTGCATGCATTGAAAACCTGGAGACACTTTCTCATTGGGAACCATTGCGAAGTGTACACGGATCACAAGAGTTTGAAGAATATTTTCACGCAGAAGGAGTTGAATCTCAGGAAAAGGAGATGGTTGGAACTCATCAAGGATTATGATATGAGATTGCATTATCACCCCGGAAAGGCTAACGTAGTAGCCGATGCGTTGAGCCGTAAAAGTCATGTCAACACCTTAATGACGGGAGATTTACCAAGGGAGTTAGCCGAAAATCTTCGTGAGCTATGTTTGGAGATAGTCCCTAGAGGCTATGTAGCAGCATTAGAGATTCAGTCTACTTTGATGGATAAGATCAGAGAAGCCCAGAAGACTACAATGAGATTGCTTCTATTAAGGAGAAAATAAGCAAAGTAAAAGCTAAAGGATTTCGTGAGGATGAGCACGATACCTTATGGTTTGAAGATCGTGTTTATGTGCCCAACGACCCGGAGATCAGGAAGTTGGTTCTGCAAGAGGCCCATGATTCACCATATTCGATTCACCCAAGAAATACCAAGATGTATTTGGATTTGAAGGATACTTTCTGGTGGACTGGAATGAAGAAGGATATTGCGGAATATGTAGTAGTTTGTGATGTATGTCAGAGAGTAAAGGTAGAGCATCAGAAGCCAGCAGGATCGCTACAGCCATTGCCGATACCCGAATGGAAGTGGGATAAATTAGGCATGGATTTTATTACAGGATTGCCTAGAACACGTTCAGGCTATGACTCGATATGGGTAGTAGTCGATCGTTTGACAAAGGTAGCTCATTTCATCCCAGTGAAGACTACCTATACTAGTGCCAAGTTGGCAAAGATATACATGACCATGATCGTATGTCTGCATGGAGTTCCAAGGAGCATTGTATCAGATAGAGGAACCCCATTTACCTCAAAGTTCTGGAATCAGTTGCATGAAACTTAGGGTACCGAGCTGGAGTTTAGTACAGCTTTCCATCCGCAGACAGATGGACAAACCGAGAGAGTCATTCAGATTTTGGAGGATATGCTGAGAGCTTGCGCGCTAGATTACGGATCTAGTTGGGACGAGAATTTGCCATACGCAGAGTTCTCTTATAACAACAGTTATCAATCCAGTTTGAAGATGGCCCCTTTCGAAGCCTTGTACGGAAGGAGGTGCAGGACCCCATTGTCGTGGGATGAGGTTGGAGACCGCCAGTTGTTTGGACCGGATCTGATTAAGGAGTCTGAACAAAAAGTAAAATTGATTCGCAATAGGCTCAAGGTAGCACAATCCAGGCAGAAGAGCTACGCAGATTCTAAACGCAAGGAGACAGTTTACGAAGTCAGAGACCGAGTTTATCTTCGAGTATCTCCACTTCGAGGAGTTAAGCGTTTTGGAGTTAAGGGAAAGTTAGCGCCACATTTTGTAGGACCATACAAAGTTTTGGAGCGTATGGGCGAAGTAGCCTACAAGTTGGAATTGCCCGAAGGATTGTCAGGAGTTCACGACGTGTTCCATGTTTCCCAGTTAAAGAAGTGCCACGCAGAGATGGCTGATATACCGCTGAGAGACACAGTGCCGCTGGAAGCGATTCAGTTGGACAGTGATTTGACCTATGAGGAGAAACCAGTCAAGATTCTTGAGTATGCCAGCCGAGTCACCCGCAGCAAGGTTAATAAGTTCTGCAAAGTTCAGTGGAGCCACCATACGGAGGATGAAGCCACCTAGGAACAAGAGGAAGATCTGTTGAAGGACCACCCTCACCTATTTTCTAGCCAACCCGAATCTTGAGGGCGAGATTCATCTTAAGGGGGTAGATTTGTAACATCCCAAATTTTCAATTTGAAATGTTATACAATAAATCATCATTGCATATCATATTTTATTTGCATTTTGGTTGATCCTAGAAAATTCTACGCAACTCAAGGACCCTCGCAGAGAGTTGGGGATTTCGTTATTTTCATATTTGAGTTTTCTCAAATTTTGGAAATAGGCTCATTTGATTTTATTTATTTTATCTTTAATTATTTCTATTACAAAAATATGAGAGAGGGAATAAAATGACTTCCCCAAAATAAAGAAATATTGAGGATTTAAATAAAAAATCAAATAAGATTTTATTTTGGCTTTATTTGATATTTTATTTGAATTTAGGAAAAATGCGCATTTTTCAAAATTGCATTTAGGCCCAAAATAAATGTTCATCCTGTGCGGCTTGATTTTAGAAGCCGAGGAAATTTTATTTCAGGATTTTTGGAGTCCGTTTAGTATTCCTTTTGTTTTTTTCTGAGCATAATAATAATAATAATAAAAAGAGTCCGAACCGACCTTGTGTCGTAACTGGCCAGGACTCCGCCTGGCCCGGGCTTTATATAGCCGCGCCCCGGGCCGCCCCAGCCCCAGCCCAGCCACACCCCGCTCCAAACCCTAGCCGGTGCCCTAGCCGCCGCGCCGCCGCCAGCCACCGCGCCGCGCCGCCGCCGCCCCTCCGCCGCCGGAGTTCGCCGCCGACGAGGTCAAGCCGCCCGCCAGTTTTTTTTAGAAAACCGTTTGGTTTTCCGCCGTTTTTTTTCAGTTTTTTAGATTCATTTTTTTATAGATCGGTTTTTCCGGTTTATTTATTTAGCGAGCGTTCACTCGTTCGTTCGTTTTAACGAACGCGTTCTTCATTTAGATCCAGATAATGAACGTTCGTTCGTTATTCTGTTCGTCGTTTTTCTTTTTCTCGGATTAATCCGCGATTTTTCTGATCGCGATTCCTTATCCGATTTTCGTTCTAGTATAATTTTTCGCTCGTTTATCGGAACCAGGCAATTCAAGTGCCTGGAGTTTCGTCTCGAAACTCTCTTTACATTTAACCAACTCAAACAAGTTTTTGCCTCTGTAAAATTTGACCTAGATCCAGAATAGTAAACGAAGCCTGTTTCTTTTGCCGTTTGTCTTTCGTTGCTTCGTTCGATTTGGTTCTTTTTGCCAACCAGAGTTCTTAAGTTGAACTTTCTGGTTAGATCTCTTATTTGAGTTTTACCTGTGCATTAGTTGAGTACTTATTGTATGCTTGTTTGTTTGCGATAGAGTATCCGGAGTGCGCCGCTTGCTACTTCGAATCGCTAGGTTTTGCGGATCATCAGCAAGGCAAGTAACACTTTGATCATACCTCCTACTACCCAGTTTTTATTGCATTAGATAAATCCTCACACATTACATGGTTAGGATTTAATTAAATTGTGGGTTTGGGAAGTAGTTGAGGTAGTACCTATTACCTGTTTTATTATCAAACCTTTGGGAGTTACTTCTACGTTTGCTTATTATTGCCATGCTATGCTCGTAGACGTGGATTGGGTTTGAGAGTACTCATGACAGATGTGAGATTGTTAAATTAATGGTTTATCTAAGGTGGCAACTTAAATACACATCTGGGTGGATTGAGGCACCTGGGTATTCCAGCGAATGCCTGTTTTTTTTGGACCGCCACCCGGGCTCAAAGGGATCATGAGACTATTCATGCTAGAAACTTCTGTGTGCAGCCACAAGCTATTATGGGCTCTAGCATAGTTGACTAAGTCGTGCGAACTCTTACAGTGGTAGACTAGTAGATGTAGGGGAAAGTAGGTGTAACGGTCTACCCGATCGCAAGGTGCTAGCGCTTCTGAAAAACTATGTCTCGGTCATCCGTTTCTCAAACATCTTGTAGTGCAAGAATCCCAACGGAGGAGATCGAGTCTTGTGGGGAAAAGTGCGCAAACCTCTGCAGAGTGTATAAACTAATCATGGTTAGCCGTGTCCCCGATTATGGACATCTTGAGTATCTAGTACTTGGATTATCATGTGAATCTCATCATGTTACTCTAAATTAATATTGTTGGGTCTTAATGATGTTTCTTAATTGGGATTGAGAATGCTGTCAACCATTCTCAATGTTTAACAACCACCATGATAGTTAAATAAAATTTATTTCTTTGCAGTAGGGAAAAATTGGCTTTACGCAAAACTGTAACCATAGAGCTTTCCACCAGCCAAATATGCATGTAGTATAGTCTTATTCCTTCATTGCTCTCTATGTGTTACATTGCCAGCATATTCCATGTGCTAACCCGTTTCGGGCTGCAACGTTCATGTTGCAGACTTTTCAGACGACGAGTAAGGTGCTTTTAGGTCGTGGTTCTATACTCAGTGATGCCGTTGGAGTTGATGGACTCACTTATCTTCCAAGCCTTCCGCTGTTATCATTATTAGATGGCCTTAAGCCATATTTATTGTAATAAGTTCTCTTTTGAGACACTCGATGTAATAAGTGTGTGATTGCTACTCTGTTATAAATCCTTCAAGTACTGTGTGGTGTCAGCATTACTGATCCAGGGATGACACTGAAGGAAATATGCCCTAGAGGCAATAATGAAGTTATTATTTATTTCCTTATATCATGATAAATGTTTATTATTCATGCTAGAATTGTATTAACCGGAAACATAATACATGTGTGAATACATAGACAAACAGAGTGTCACTAGTATGCCTCTACTTGACTAGATCGTTAATCAAAGATGGTTATGTTTCCTAGCCATAAACAAAGAGTTGTTATTTGATTAACGGGATCACATCATTAGATGAATGATCTGATTGACATGACCCATTCCATTAGCTTAGCACCCGATCGTTTAGTATGTTGCTATTGCTTTCTTCATGACTTATACATGTTCCTATGACTATGAGATTATGCAACTCCCGTTTGCCGGAGGAACACTTTGTGTGCTACCAAACGTCACAACGTAAATGGGTGAGTATAAAGGTGCTCTACAGGTGTCTCCAAAGGTACATGTTGGGTTGGCGTATTTCGAGATTAGGATTTGTCACTCCGATTGTCGGAGAGGTATCTCTGGGCCCTCTCGGTAATACACATCACATAAGCCTTGCAAGCATTGCAACTAATGAGTTAGTTGTGAGATGATGTATTACAGAACGAGTAAAGAGACTTGTCGGTAACGAGATTGAACTAGGTATGGGATACCAACGATCGAATCTCGGGCAAGTAACATACCGATGACAAAGGGAACAACGTATGTTGTTATGCGGTCTGACCGATAAAGATCTTCGTAGAATATGTAGGATCCAATATGAGCATCCAGGTTCCGCTATTGGTTATTGACCGGAGACGTGTCTCGGTCATGTCTACATTGTTCTCGAACCCGTAGGGTCTGCACACTTAAGGTTTCGATGACAGTTATATTATGAGTTTATGAGTTTTGATGTACCGAAGTTAGTTCGGAGTCCCAGATGTGATCACGGACATGACGAGGAGTCTCGAAATGGTAGAGACATAAATATTGATATATTGGACGGCTATATTCGGACACCGGAAGTGTTCCGGGTGATTTCGGAGAAAACCGGAGAGCCGGAGGGTTACCGGAACCCCCCGGGAGAAGTAATGGGCCATATGGGCCTTAGTGGAGAGAGAGAGGGGCAGCCAAAGGTGGGCCGCGCGCCTCCTCCCCCCTGGTCCGAATTGGACTAGGAGAGGGGGGCGGCGCCCCCCTTTCCCTCTCCCTCCCCACTTCTTTCCCCCTCCTAGTAGGAGTCCTACTCCTACTAGGAGGAGGACTCCTCCTTGGCGCGCCATAGAGGGCCGGCCGGCCTCCTCCCCTTGATCCTTTATATACGGGGGCAGAGGGCACCCCTTGACACACAAGTTGATCCACGTGATCATATTCTTAGCCGTGTGCGGTGCCCCCTTCCACCATAGTCCTCGATAATATTGTAGCGGTGCTTAGGCGAAGCCTTGCGACGGTAGTGCATCAAGATCGTCACCACGCCGTCGTGCTGACGGAACTCATCCCCGACACTTTGCTGGATCGGAGTCCGGGGATCGTCATCGAGCTGAACGTGTGCTAGAACTCGGAGGTGCCGTAGTTTCGGTGCTTGATCGGTCGGGTCGTGGAGACGTACGACTACATCAACCAAACGCTTCCGTTGTCGATCTACAAGGGTACGTAGATCACAGTCTCCCCTCTCGTTGCTATGCATCACCATGATCTTGCGTGTGCGTAGGAAATTTTTTGAAATTACTACGTTCCCCAACAGTGGCATCCGAGCCTAGGTTTTATATGTTGATGTAATATGCACGAGTAGAACACAAGTGAGTTGTGGGCGATATAAGTCATACTGCTTACCAGCATGTCATACTTTGGTTCGGCGGTATTGTTGGACGAAGCGGCCCGAACCGACATTACACGTACGCATACGCGAGACCGGTTCTCCCGACGTGCTTTGCACATAGGTGGCTTGCGGGTGACAGTTTCTCCAACTTTAGGTGAACCGAGTGTGGCTACGCCCGGTCCTTGCGAAGGTTAAAACAGCACCAACTTGACAAACTATCGTTGTGGTTTTGATGCGTAGGTAAGATTGGTTCTTGCTTAAGCCCGTAGCAGCCACGTAAAACTTGCAACAACAAAGTAGAGGACGTCTAACTTGTTTTTGCAGGGCATGTTGTGATGTGATATGGTCAAGACATGATGCTAAATTTTATTGTATGAGATGATCATGTTTTGTAACCGAGTTATCGGCAACTGGCAGGAGCCATATGGTTGTCGCTTTATTGTATGCAATGCAATCGCGCTGTAATGCTTTACTTTATCACTAAGCGGTAGCGATAGTCGTGGAAGCATAAGATTGGCGAGACGACAATGATGCTACGATGGAGATCAAGGTGTCGCGCCGGTGACGATGGTGATCACGACGGTGCTTCGAAGATGGAGATCACAAGCACAAGATGATGATGGCCATATCATATCACTTATATTGATTGCATGTGATGTTTATCTTTTATGCATCTTATCTTGCTTTGATTGACGGTAGCATTATAAGATGATCTCTCACTAATTATCAAGAAGTGTTCTCCCTGAGTATGCACCATTGCGAAAGTTCTTCGTGCTGAGACACCACGTGATGATCGGGTGTGATAGGCTCTACGTTCAAATACAACGGGTGCAAAACAGTTGCACACGCGGAATACTCAGGTTATACTTGACGAGCCAAGCATATACAGATATGGCCTCGGAACACGGAGACCGAAAGGTCGAGCGTGAATCATATAGTAGATATGATCAACATAGTGATGTTCACCAATGAAACTACTCCATCTCACGTGATGATCGGACATGGTTTAGTTGATTTGGATCACGTAATCACTTAGAGGATTAGAGGGATGTCTATCTAAGTGGGAGTTCTTTAAGTAAATTAATTGAACCTAAATTTATCATGAAACTTAGTACCTGATAGTATCTTGCTTGTTTATGCTTGATTGTAGATAGATGGCTCGTGCTGTTGTTTCGTTGAATTTTAATGCGTTCCTTGAGAAAGCAAAGTTAAAAGATGATGGTAGCAATTACACGGACTGGGTCCGTAACTTGAGGATTATCCTCATTGCTGCACAGAAGAATTACGTCCTGGAAGCACCGCTGGGTGCCAGGCCTGCTGCTGGAGCAACACCAGATGTTATGAACGTCTGGCAGAGCAAAGCCGATGACTACTCGATAGTTTAGTGTGCCATGCTTTACGGCTTAGAATCGGGACTTCAACGACGTTTTGAACGTCATGGAGCATATGAGATGTTCCAGGAGTTGAAGTTAATATTTCAAGCAAATGCCCGGATTGAGAGATATGAAGTCTCCAATAAGTTCTATAGCTGCAAGATGGAGGAGAACAGTTCTGTCAGTGAGCATATACTCAAAATGTCTGGGTATAATAATCACTTGATTCAATTGGGAGTTAACCTTCCAGATGATTGTGTCATTGACAGAATTCTCCAATCACTGCCACCAAGCTACAAGAGCTTCGTGATGAACTATAATATGCAAGGGATGAATAAGACTATTCCCGAGCTCTTCGCAATGCTGAAAGCTGCGGAGGTAGAAATCAAGAAGGAGCATCAAGTGTTGATGGTCAACAAGACCACTAGTTTCAAGAAAAAGGGCAAAGGGAAGAAGAAGGGGAACTTCAAAAAGAACAGCAAGCAAGTTTCTACTCAAGAGAAGAAACCCAAACCTGGACCTAAGCCTGAAACTGAGTGCTTCTACTGCAAGCAGACTGGTCACTAGAAGCGGAACTGCCCCAAGTATTTGGCGGATAAGAAGGATGGCAAGGTGAACAAAGGTATATGTGATATACATGTTATTGATGTGTACCTTACTAATGCTCGCAGTAGCACCTGGGTATTTGATACTGGTTTTGTTGCTAATATTTGCAACTCGAAACAGGGACTACAGATTAAGCGAAGATTGGCTAAGGACGAGGTGACGATGCGCGTGGGAAACGGTTCCAAAGTCGATGTGATCGCAGTCGGCACGCTACCTCTACATCTACCTTCGGGATTAATATTAGACCTAAATAATTGTTATTTGGTGCCAGCGTTAAGCATGAACATTATATCTGGATCTTGTTTGATGCGAGACGGTTATTCATTTAAATCTGAGAATAATGGTTGTTCTATTTATATGAGTAATATATTTTATGGTCATGCACCCTTAAAGAGTGGTCTATTTTTATTGAATCTCGATAGTAGTGACACGCATATTCATAGTGTTGAAGCCAAAAGATGCATAGTTGATAATGATAGTGCAACTTATTTGTGGCACTGCCGTTTAGGTCATATCGGTGTAAAGCGCATGAAGAAACTCCATACTGATGGACTTTTGGAACCACTTGATTATGAATCACTTGGTACTTGCGAACCATGCCTCATGGGCAAGATGACCAAAACACCGTTCTCCGGTACTATGGAGAGAGCAACAGATTTGTTGGAAATCATACATACAGATGTATGTGGTCCGATGAATATTGAGGCTCGTGGCGGATATCGTTATTTTCTCACCTTCACAGATGACTTAAGCAGATATGGGTATATCTACTTAATGAAACATAAGTCTGAAACGTTTGAAAAGTTCAAAGAATTTCAGAGTGAAGTTGAAAATCATCGTAACAAGAAAATAAAGTTTCTACGATCTGATCGTGGAGGAGAATATTTGAGTTACGAGTTTGGTGTACATTTGAAAAATTGTGGAATAGTTTCGCAACTCACGCCACCTGGAACACCACAGCGTAATGGTGTGTCCGAACGTCGTAATCGTACTTTACTAGATATGGTGCGATCTATGATGTCTCTTACTGATTTACCGCTATCGTTTTGGGGATACGCTCCAGAGACGGCCGTATTCACGTTAAATAGGGCACCATCAAAATCCGTTGAGATGACGCCTTATGAACTGTGGTTTGGCAAGAAAACCAAAGTTGTCATTTCTGAAAGTTTGGGGCTGCGATGCTTATGTGAAAAAGCTTCAACCTGATAAGCTCGAACCCAAATCGGAGAAATGTGTCTTCATAGGATATCCAAAGGAGACTATTGGATACACCTTCTATCACAGATCCGAAGGCAAGACTTTTGTTGCTAAGTTCGGAAACTTTCTGGAGAAGGAGTTTCTCTCGAAAGAAGTGAGTGGGAGGAAAGTAGAACTTGACGAGGTAACTGTACCTGCTCCCTTATTGGAAAGTAGTGCATCACAGAAAACTGTTTCAGTGACACCTACACCAGTTAGTGAGGAAGCTAATGATGATGATCATGAAACTTCAGAACAAGATACTACTGAACCTCGTAGATCAACTAGAGTGAGATCCACGCCAGAGTGGTACAGTAATCCTGTTCTAGAAGTCATGCTACTAGATCATGATGAACCTACAAACTATGAAGAAGCAATGGTGAGCCCAGATTCCGCAAAATGGCTTGAAGCCATGAAATCTAAGATGGGATCCATGTATGAGAACAAACTATGGACTTTGGTTGACTTGCCCGATGATCGGCAAGCAATTGAGAATAAATGGATCTTCAAGAAGAAGACTGACGCTGACGGAAATATTACTGTCTGCAAAGCTCGACTTGTCGCAAAAGGTTTTCGGCAAGTTCAAGGGATTGACTACGATGAGACCTTCTCACCCGTAGCGATGCTTAAGTCTGTCCGAATCATGTTAGCAATTGCCGCATTTTATGAATATGAAATTTGGCAGATGGATGTAAAAACTGCATTCCTGAATGGATTTCTGGAAGAAGAGTTGTATATGATGCAACCAGAAGGTTTTGTCGATCCAAAGGGAGCTAACAAAGTGTGCAAGCTCCAGCGATCCATTTATGGACTGGTGCAAGCCTCTCGGAGTTGGAATAAACGCTTTGATAGTGTGATCAAAGCATTTGGTTTTATACAGACTTTTGGAGAAGCCTGTATTTACAAGAAAGTGAGTGGGAGCTCTGTAGCATTTCTGATATTATATGTGGATGATGACATATTACTAATTGGAAATGATATAGAATTTCTGGATAGCATAAAGGGATACTTGAATAAGAGTTTTTCAATGAAAGACCTCGGTGAAGCTGCTTACATATTAGGCATTAAGATCTATAGAGATAGATCAAGACGCTTAATTGGACTTTCACAAAGCACATACCTTGACAAAGTTTTGAAGAAGTTCAAAATGGATCAAGCAAAGAAAGGGTTCTTGCCTGTGTTACAAGGTGTGAAGTTGAGTAAGACTCAATGCCCGACCACTGCAGAAGATAGAGAGAAAATGAAAGATGTTCCCTATGCTTCAGCCATAGGCTCTATCATGTATGCAATGCTGTGTACCAGACCTGATGTGTGCCTTGCTATAAGTCTAGCAGGGAGGTACCAAAGTGATCCAGGAGTGGATCACTGGACAGTGGTCAAGAACATCCTGAAATACCTGAAAAGGACTAAGGATATGTTTCTCATATATGGAGGTGACAAAGAGCTCATCGTAAAAGGTTACGTTGATGCAAGCCTTGACACTGATCCGGACGATTCTAAATCGCAAACCGGATACGTGTTTACATTAAATGGTGGAGCTGTCAGTTGGTGCTGTTCTAAACAAAGCGTTGTAGCGGGATCTACATGTGAAGCGGAGTACATAGCTGCTTCGGAAGCAGCAAATGAAGGAGTCTGGATGAAGGAGTTCATATCCGATCTAGGTGTCATACCTAGTGCATCGGGTCCAATGAAAATCTTTTATGACAATACTGGTGCAATTGCCTTGGCAAAGGAATCCAGATTTCACAAGAGAACCAAGCACATCAAAAGACGCTTCAATTCCATCCGGGATCTAGTCCAGGTGGGAGACATAGAGATTTGCAAGATACATACGGATCTGAATGTTGCAGACCCGTTGACTAAGCCTCTTCCACGAGCAAAACATGATCAGCACCAAGGCTCCATGGGTGTTAGAATCATTACTGTGTAATCTAGATTATTGACTCTAGTGCAAGTGGGAGACTGAAGGAAATATGCCCTAGAGGCAATAATGAAGTTATTATTTATTTCCTTATATCATGATAAATGTTTATTATTCATGCTAGAATTGTATTAACCGGAAACATAATACATGTGTGAATACATAGACAAACAGAGTGTCACTAGTATGCCTCTACTTGACTAGCTCGTTAATCAAAGATGGTTATGTTTCCTAACCATAAACAAAGAATTGTTATTTGATTAACGGGATCACATCATTACATGAATGATCTGATTGACATGACCCATTCCATTAGCTTAGCACCCGATCGTTTAGTATGTTGCTATTGCTTTCTTCATGACTTATACATGTTCCTATGACTATGAGATTATGCAACTCCCGTTTGCCGGAGGAACACTTTGTGTGCTACCAAACGTCACAACATAAATGGGTGATTATAAAGGTGCTCTACAGGTGTCTCCAAAGGTACATGTTGGGTTGGCGTATTTCGAGATTAGGATTTGTCACTCCGATTGTCGGAGAGGTATCTCTGGGCCCTCTCGGTAATACACATCACATAAGCCTTGCAAGCATTGCAACTAATGAGTTAGTTGTGAGATGATGTATTACAGAACGAGTAAAGAGACTTGCCGGTAACGAGATTGAACTAGGTATGCGATACCGACAATCGAATCTCGGGCAAGTAACATACCAATGACAAAGGGAACAACGTATGTTGTTATGCGGTCTGACCGATAAAGATCTTCATATATTATGTAGGAGCCAATATGAGCATCCAGGTTCCGCTATTGGTTATTGACCGGAGACGTGTCTCGGTCATGTCTACATTGTTCTCGAACCCGTAGGGTCTGCACACTTAAGGTTTCGATGACAGTTATATTATGAGTTTATGAGTTTTGATGTACCGAAGTTAGTTCGGAGTCCCGGATGTGATCACGGACATGACGAGGAGTCTCGAAATGGTCGAGATATAAATATTGATATATTGGACGGCTATATTCGGACACCGGAAGTGTTCTGGGTGATTTCGGAGAAAACCGGAGAGCCGGAGGGTTACCGAAACCCCCCCGGGAGAAGTAATGGGCCATATGGGCCTTAGTGGAGAGAGAGAGGGGCAGCCAAAGGTGGGCCGCACGCCTCCTCCCCCCTGGTCCGAATTGGACTAGGAGAGGGGGGGCGGCGCCCCCCTTTCCCTCTCCCTCCCCACTTCTTTCCCCCTCCTAGTAGGAGTCCTACTCCTACTAGGAGGAGGACTCCTCCTTGGCACGCCATAGAGGGTCGGCCGGCCTCCTCCCCTTGATCCTTTATATACGGGGGCAGAGGGCACCCCTTGACACACAAGTTGATCCACGTGATCATATTCTTAGCCGTGTGCGGTGCCCCCTTCCACCATAGTCCTCGATAATATTGTAGCGGTGCTTAGGCGAAGCCCTGCGATGGTAGTGCATCAAGATCGTCACCACGCCGTCGTGCTGACGGAACTCATCCCCGACACTTTGCTGGATCGGAGTCCGGGGATCGTCATCGAGCTGAATGTATGCTAGAACTCGGAGGTGCCGTAGTTTCGGTGCTTGATCGGTCGGGTCGTGGAGACGTACGACTACATCAACCAAACGCTTCCGTTGTCGATCTACAAGGGTACGTAGATCACACTCTCCCCTCTCGTTGCTATGCATCACCATGATCTTGCGTGTGCGTAGGAATTTTTTTGAAATTACTACGTTCCCCAACAGACACCTGAGCACAGAGATTGGACCGTTGGAGGTCTGGTCGCTACAAGATGGTATCAGAGCACACGCTGACTGTAGGACACGACCACTAAGCTAAATCCCTAGATCACTACTCACTCTCTTGTCATTCTGACCTCTCATCTTTTCGACTCTTTTAGGATGGCGGATGCAAGGAACAAGTTCACGCAATCGGACGAAGATACACCCTTTGGACGTCACTTGAAGGAAGTCACTAGATATCTGAACATAGGAGTACCGAAGATAATATAGGAGTACCTGGGATTGTAGTACCGAAGATATCTGAACATAGGAGTACCGAACATAGGAGGCCCAGCCCAGAATTGTTGTTTTTTTTGCCTATTTTAGGGTTCTGAAGAAAAGGAATATCAAACGGAGTCCAAACGGAATGAAACCTTCGGGAATGTGATTTTGGAACGAACAAGATCCAGGAGACTTGGACCCTACATCAAGAAACCAACAGGGAGGCCACGAGGTAGGGGGGCACGCCTACCCCCCGCCCCCAGGCGCGCCCTCCACCCTCGTTGGCCCCCTGTTGCTCCAGCGACGTACTCCTTCCTCCTATATATACCTACGTACCCCCAAACGATCAGATACTGAGCAAAAACCCTAATTCCACCGCCGTAACTTTCTGTATCTACGAGATCCCATCTTGGGGCCTGTTCCAGAGCTCCGCCGGAGGGGGCATCGATCACGGAGGGCTTCTACATCAACACCATGGCCTCTCCGATGAAGTGTGAGTAGTTTACCTCAGACCTTCGGGTCCACAGTTATTAGCTAGATGGCTTCTTCTCTCTTCTTGGATCTCAATACAAAGTTCTCCCCATCTCTTGTGGAGATCTATTCGATGTAATCTTCTTTTGCGGTGTATTTGTTGAGAACGATGAATTGTGGGTTTATGATCAAGTTTATCTATGAACAATATTTGAATCTTCTCTGAATTCTTTTATGTATGATTGGTTATCTTTGCAAGTCTCTTCGAATTATCAGTTTGGTTTGGCCTACTAGATTGATCTTTCTTGCAATGGGAGAAGTGCTTAGCTTTGGGTTCAATCTTGCGGTGTCCTTTCCCAGTGACAGTAGCGCCAGCAAGGCACGTATTGTATTGTTTCCATCGAGGATAACAAGATGTTTTTTATCATATTCCATGAATTTATCCCTCTACATCATGTCATCTTGCTTAAAGCGTTACTCTGTTCTCTTGAATTTAATACTCTTGATGCATGCTGGATAGCGGTCGATGTGTGGAGTAATAGTAGTAGATGCAGGCAGGAGTCGGTCTACTTGTCTTGGACGTGATTCCTATATACATGATCATACCTAGATATTCTCATAACTATGATCAATTCTGTCAATTGCTCAACAGTAATTTATTCACCCACCGTAAAATACTTATGCTCTTGAGAGAAGCCACTAGTGAAACCTGTGGCCCCCGGGTCTATCTTCATCATATTAATCTTCCAATACTTAGTTATTTTCATTGCTTTTATTTTACTTTGCATCTTTATCATAAAAATACCAAAAATATTATCTGATCATATCTATCAGATCTCACTCTCGTAAGTGACCGTGTAGGGTTTGACAACCCCTTATCGCGTTGGTTGCGAGGATTTATTTGTTTGTGCAGGTGCGAGGGACTAGCGCGTAGCCTCCTACTGGATTGATACCTTCACTAGTAGAAAAGGGGGCTTTGGTCCAGGCCGGGTAAGCCCATTAGTCCCAGTTCAGTCCAGAACCGGGACCAATGGGTGCATTTATCCCGGTTCGTGCGGCTAAGGCATTAGTCCCGGTTCACCTGGGCCCTTTAGTCCCGGTTCGTGCCACGAACTGGGACTAAAGGCTACGATGCCCATTGGTCCCGGTTGGTGGCACCAACCGGTACCAAAGGTTAGACCTTTAGTCCCGGTTGGTGCCACCAACCGGGACTAATGGGCTTTGAGGCATTAGTACAGGTTCATGGCACGAACCGGTACTAAAGGTCCCATTTTCAAACTCCCCCCCCCCCCCCCCCCCCCGTGGACCGCCTTTTCAATTTTAGAAAAAAACAAAAGAAACTGATAGAAATGTCAATAAAAATAAAATAAAATAAGTTTCCCATGTGATATGTGGTCTAGTTGTTGGGAAAATTTACAAATATGAATTTCGACTTTGTTTACAAAATCTCTCTGGAATTTGTAAAATGGGCATAACTTTTGCATACGAACTCGGATTAAAAAGTTTTTTATATGAAAAATCATCTACTCGAAAAGTTACATCCGATGGAGACTGCCTACGGCCTGTTTGAAAATTTGTAGAATCCTCAAATTCCAAAAGGAAAAAAAGTTATGCTCAAATTTCAGTTTTTTTAAATCTTCAGTAAATCTGGTCAAACTATGGTCAAACTACTTATTCAAGAAGTATTAGTGTTACTAAATAATTATTCAAGAATATTAGTGTTATTAAATAATTATTTCACCTTTTTTGAATTTTGGTCAAATCTGGTCAAACTATGGTCGAACAATGGTCAAACTACTTATTCAAGAAATATTAGTGTTACTAAAAAATTATTGTTTTTTAGAACAATAGTTTCAAACTCAAACAGTGAAATATGTGACTTCATGCTCAAGCTAAATTCCTGAGGGTTAATAGGATTGACATCTTACTATTGTCAGGAAAACAACAAGTGCAGACTTGGAAACGAGGGAGAATAGAACCCGGAAGTTAAGCGTGCTCAGGCTGGAGTAGTGAGAGGATGGGTGACCGTTCGGGAAGTTAGATGATTTGGAATGATGAGGGGTGATTAGAGATTAAATTGGGCAGTGATGAGGGGTGATTAGAGATTAGAGGTTAAAATAATTCAGAAATTTGAAAATAAAAAAATTTTAAAAAAAAATTTCAAAATTTTTTTTCAAAAAAAATCAGAAAATTTCCTTTAGTACCGGTTGCTGTTACCAACCGGGACTAAAGGTGGACCAGCCACGTGGAGGGCCTTTAGTCCCGGTTCTGGATTGAACCGAGACTAAAGGGTCAGGGCATTAGTACCGACCCTTTAGTCCGGGTTCCAGAACCGGGACTAAAGGCCCTTTTTCTACCAGTGCTTGGTTCTCAAAAACTGAGGGAAATACTTACGCTACTTTGCTGCATCACCCTTTCCTCTTCAAGGGAAAACCAACGCAGTGCTCAAGAGGTAGCAAGAAGGATTTCTGGCGCCGTTGCCGGGGAGGTCTACGCAAAAGTCAACATACCAAGTACCCATCACAAACCCTTATCTCCCGCATTACATTATTTGCCATTTTCCTCTCGTTTTCCTCTCCCCCACTTCACCCTTGCCATTTTATTTGCCCTCTCTTTTTTCTTGCTCGCTTTTCTTCCGCCATGTCTGAATCAAAAAGGGTTAGGCGTTCTTTCCCGAGTTTTAGTACTTTGAACAACCCTTCTATTCTCGCTAAGCTCATAAATAAGGATGATTTTGATGTCAATGAGAATCTTAATAATTTTGATGAAGATGTCATAAATAAGCTCATAAATACTATGGAAAAACCTATCGGAGTTATCAATGAGAATCTTAATAATTTTGATGAAGATGATTCCAGAATTTTTCGTTATTTACTTGATGAATCTTTGAAAGATGCTTGATATGGACTATTAAGGATCAAGGCTAGCTATGTGCCTCAATACCAAATTGAAATTTACTTCAAAAGCTTTTATATTGCCCTTCCTTCTTCTTTTAAGCATGTCTTAGATTCTATTTTTGAAGAAGGCTTTCTTGAAGGGGATGTCATAGACACTTATGAGAAGATGA
Organism: Triticum urartu; assembly: GCF_056163025.1. Taxonomy (NCBI): domain Eukaryota; kingdom Viridiplantae; phylum Streptophyta; class Magnoliopsida; order Poales; family Poaceae; genus Triticum; species Triticum urartu. Next base: position 473,799,123 of record NC_141879.1, read on the forward strand.
AAACCATATTTCGGCACCCCATGAATGAGAAAGTTGAATCTACATCTCTTTTGCTCTCTTACCAAAACGAATCTATCAAAAAGATGAAGGCTAGCTTAGATACAAATTTCCATAACATACTTAATCTTTCTTCTACCATTAATAGCCATGTGCTTTATCAAAATAGAAAGATTAATTCCATAGATAGCAAGTTTGCTCTTTTCTTCCCTAAAACTAAAGATGGCAATACCTAGATCTATCCTTGCTTTTTATGCCTAGCTAGGGCCATTAAACGAGAGCGCTTGCTGGGAGGCAACCCAATTTTATTTTTATTCCTTGCTTTTTGCTCATGTTTAGTAATAAATAATTTATCTAGCCTCTGTTTTTTTGTGTTTTTTTGTTTAATTAGTGTTTGTGCCAAGTAGAACCGTTGGGAAGACTTGGGGAAAGTCTTGTTAATCTTGGTGTAAAAAACAGAAACTTTAGCACTCACGAGAACTTCTGCCATTTTTATTTGGAAAGTGATATTTAGTTAATTCTTTTTGAAGATGATTCATAGATAAATTCCTCACGTCCAGCAATTTATTTTAGAATTTTTGGGGTTCCAGATCTTGCGCTAGCCACAGATTACTACAGTCTGTTCTGTTTTTGACAGATTCTGTTTTTCGTGTATTGTTTGCTTATTTTGATGAATCTATGGCTAGTAAAATAGTTTATAAACCATATAGAAGTTGTAATACAGTAGGTTTAACACCAATATAAATAAAGAATGAGTTCATTACAGTACCTTGAAGTGGTCTTTTGTTTTCTTTCGCTAACGGAGCTCACGAGATTTTCTACTTTAAGTTTTGTGTTGTGAAGTTTTCAAGTTTTGGGTAAAAGATTTGATGGATTATGGAACAAGGAGTGGCAAGAGCCTAAGCTTGGGGATGCCCATGGCACCCCCAAGGTAATCTAAGGACACCTAAAAGCCAAAGCTTGGGGATGCCCCGGAAGGCATCCCCTCTTTCGTCTACTTCTATCGGTAACTTTACTTGGAGCTATATTTTTATTCACCACATGATATGTGTTTTGCTTGGAGCGTCTTTATTTTTTAGTTTTCCACAATCATATTTTCTGTACACACCTTTTGAGAGAGACACACATGATTCGGAAATTATTAGAATACTCTATGTGCTTCACTTATATCTTTTGTGTTATATAGTTTTTGCTCTAGTGCTTCACTTATATCTTTTAGAGCACGTCGCTGGATTTGTTTTATAGAAACTATTGATCTCTCATGCTTCACTTAGATTATTTTGAGAGTCTTAAATATCATGGTAATTTGCTTAAATAATCCTAATATGCTAGGTATACAAGATTAATAATAAAATTATCTTATGAGTGTGTTGAATACTAAGAGAGGTTTGATACTTGATAATTGTTTTGAGATATGGAGATGGTGATATTAGAGTCATGCTAGTTGAGTAGTTGTGAATTTGAGAAATACTTGTGTTAAAATTTGTGATTCCCGTAGCATGCACGTATGGTGAATCGTTATGTGATGAAGTCGGAGCATGATTTATTTATTGATTGTCTTCCTTATGAGTGGCGGTCGGGAACGAGCGATGGTCTTTTCCTACCAATCTATCCCCCTAGGAGCATGCGCGTAATACTTTGCTTTGATAACTTGTAGATTTTTTGCAATAAGCATATGAGTTCTTTATGACTAATGTTGAGTCCATGGATCATACACACTCTCACCCTTCCACCATTGCTAGCCTCTCTAATACCGCGCACCTTTCACCGGTATCATACACCCACCATATACCTTCCTCAAAACAGCCACCATACCTACCTATTATGGCATTTCCATAGCCATTCCGAGATATATTGCCATGCAACTTTCCACCGTTCTGTTTACTATGACACGCTCCATCATTGTCATATTGCTTTGCATGATCATGTAGTTGACATTGTATTTGTGGCAAAGACACCGTTCATAATTCTTTCATACATGTCACTCTTGATTCATTGCATATCCCAGTACACCGCCGAAGGCATTCACATAGAGTCATATTTTGTTCTAAGTATCGAGTTGTAATTGTTGAGTTGTAAGTAAATAAAAGTGTGATGATCATCATTATTAGAGCATTGTCCCAAGTGAGGAAAGGATGATGGAGACTATGATTCCCCCAGAAGTCAGAATGAGACTCCGGATGAAAAAAAGAGAAAGGCAATAAAAAAGAAGGACCAAAAAAATTGATGAGAGAAAAAGAGAGAAGGGCAATGCTACTATCCTTTTCCACACTTGTGCTTCAAAGTAGCACCATGTTCTTCATATAGAGAGTCTCTTATGATATCACTTTCATATACTAGTGGGAATTTTTCATTATAGAACTTGGCTTGTATATTCCAATGATGGGCTTCCTCAAAATGCACTAGGTCTTCGTGAGCAAGCAAGTTGGATGCACACCCACTTAGTTTCTTTTGTTGAGCTTTCATATACTTATAGCTCTAGTGCATCCGTTGCATGGCAATCCCTACTCACTCACATTGATATCTATTAATGGGCATCTCCATAGCCCGTTGATACGCCTAGTTGATGTGAGACTATCTTCTCCTTTTTGTCTTCTCCACAACCACCATTCTATTCCACCTATAGTGACATGTCCATGGCTCACGCTCATGTATTGCGTGAAGATTGAAAAAGTTTGAGAACATCAAAAGTATGAAACAATTGCTTGGCTTGTCATCGGGGTTGTGCATGATTTAAATACTTTGTGTGGTGAAGATAGAGCATAGCCAGACTATATGATTTTGTAGGGATAACTTTCTTTGGCCATGTTATTTTGAGAAGACATAATTACTTAGTTAGTATGCTTGAGGTATTATTATTTCTATGTCAATATTAAACTTTTGTCTTGAATCTTTTGGATCTGAATATTCATACCACAATTAAGAAGAATTACATTGAAATTATGCCAAGTAGCATTCCACATCAAAAATTCTGTTTTTATCATTTACCTACTCGAGGACGAGTAGGAATTAAGCTTGGGGATGCTTGATACGTCTCCAACGTATCTATAATTTTTGATTGCTCCATGCTATATTATCTCCTGTTTTAGACATTATTGGGCTTTATTATCCACTTTTATATTATTTTTGGGACTAACCTATTAACTGGAGGCCCAGCCCAGAATTGCTGTTTTTTGCCTATTTTAGGGTTTCGAAGAAAAGGAATATCAAACGGAGTCCAAACGGAATGAAACCTTCGGGAACATGATTTTTGGAACGAACAAGATCTAGGAGACTTGGACCCTACGTCAAGCAACCAATAGGGAGGCCACGAGGTAGGGGGCGCGCCTACCCCACAGGAGCGCCCTCCACCCTCGTGGCCCCCCTGTTGCTCCACCGATGTACTCCTTCCTCCTATATATACCTACATGCCCCCAAACGATCAGATACAGAGCAAAAACCCTAATTCCATCACCGTAACTTTCTGTATCCACGAGATCCCATCTTGGGGCCTGTTCCAGAGCTCTGCCAGAGGGGGAATCGATCACGGAGGGCTTCTACATCAACACCATAGCCTCTCCGATGAAGTGTGAGTAGTTTACCTCAGACCTTCGGGTCCATAGTTATTAGCTAGATGGCTTCTTCTCTCTTTTTGGATCTCAATACAAAGTTCTCCCCCTCTCTTGTGGAGATCTATTCGATGTAATCTTCTTTTGCGGTGTGTTTGTTGAGACTGATGAATTGTGGGTTTATGATCAAGTTTATCTATGAACAATATTTGAAACTTATCTGAATTCTTTTATGTATGATTGGTTATCTTTGCAAGTCTCTTCGAATTATCAGTTTGGTTTGGCCTACTAGATTGACCTTTCTTGCAATGGGAGAAGTGCTTAGCTTTGGGTTCAATCTTGCGGTGTCCTTTTCCAGTGACAGTAGGGGCAGCAAGGCACGTATTGTATTGTTGCCATCGTGGATAAAAAGATGGTTTTTTTTATCATATTGCATGAATTTATCCCTGTACATCATGTCATGTTGTTTAAAGCGTTACTCTGTTCTCTCGAACTTAATACTCTAGATGCATGCTGGATAGCGGTCGATGTGTGGAGTAATAGTAGTAGATGCAGGCAGGAGTCAGTCTACTTGTCTTGGACGTGATGCGTATATACATGATCATACCTAGATATTCTCATAACTATGCTCAATTTTGTCAATTGATCAACAGTAATTTGTTCACCCACCGTAAAATACTTATGCTCTTGAGAGAAGCCAGTAGTGAAACCTATGGGCCCCGGGTCTATCTTCATCATATTAATCTTCCAATACTTAGTTATTTTCATTGCTTTTATTTTACTTTGCATCTTTATCATAAAAATATCAAAAATATTATCTTATCATATCTATCAGATCTCACTCTCGTAAGTGACCGTGTAGGGATTGACAACCCCTTATCGCGTTGGTTGCGAGGATTTATTTGTTTGTGCAGGTGCGAGGGACTAGCGCGTAGCCTCTTACTGGATTGATACCTTGGTTCTCAAAAACTGAGGGAAATACTTACGCTACTTTGCTGCATCACCCTTTCCTCTTCAAGGGAAAACCAACACAGTGCTCAAGAGGTAGCAGAATGCTTTCTAGAATATTCTTCAACGTATTCTTCTCTATTGTGGCATGAATGTTCAGATTCGAAAGATTCAAGATAAAAGTTTATTGTTGACATAAAAATAGTAATACTCCAAGTATGGTAATCAAGCAATTATGTCTTATCAAAATACCATAGCCAAAGAAAACTTATCCCTACAAAGTCATATAGTTTGGACATGCTTCATTTTCGTCACACAAAATGCTTTCATCATGCACAACCCCGATGACAAGCCAAGCAATTGTTTCATACTTAGCCTTTTCAAACTCTTTCAACTTTTACGCAATATATGAGCGCGATCCATGGACATAACACTATGGGTGGAATAGAATATGATGATTGAGGTTGTGTTAGAAGACAAAAAGGGAGAAAGTCTCACATTGACGCGGCTAATCCATGGGCTATGGAGATGCCCACCGATTGATGTCAATGCAAGGAGTAGGGATTGCCATGCAACAGATGCACTAGAGCTATAAATATATGAAAGCTCATCAAAGAAACTAAGTGGGTGTGCATCCAACTCGCTTGCTCACGAAGACCTAGGGCATTTGAGGAAGCCCATCATTGGAATATACAAGCCAAGTTCTATAATGAAAAATTCCCACTAGTATATGAAAGTGACAAAATAAGAGACTCTCTATCATGAAGATCATGGTGCTACTTTAAAGCACAAGTGTGGAAAAAGGATAGTAACATTGTCCCTTCTCTCTTTTTATCTCATATTTTTTTATTTGGGCCTTTTTTGGCCTCTTTTCTTTCTTTTTTTCTTTTTTTCGTCCGAAGTCTCATCCCGACTTATGGGGGAATCATAGTCTCCATCATCCTTTCCTCACATGGGACAATGCTCTAATGATGCTCATCACACTTTTATTTTCTTACAACTCAAGAATTACAACTCGATACTTAGAAAAAATATGACTCTATGTGAATGCCTCCGGCGGTGTACCGGGATTGCAATGAATCAAGAGTGACATGTATGAAAAAATTATGAACGGTGGCTTTGCCACAAATACGATGTCAACTACATGATCATGCAAAGCAAAGCAATATGAAAAAATTATGAAGGGTGGCTTTTTGGTGTCCTTGGATTTTACTTTGGGGTGACTTGGGAATCCCCAAGCTTAGGCTCTTGTCACTCCTTGTTCCATAATCCATCAAATCCTTACCCAAAACTTGACAACTTCACAACACAAAACTTAAAAGAAAATCTCCGTGAGCTCCGTTAGTAAAAGAAAACAAACCACCACTTCTAGGTACTGTAATGAAATCATACCTGATTTATATTGGTGTTAATCCTACTGTATTCCAACTTTTATATGGTTCATAAACTCTATTACTAGCCATAGATTCATCAAAATAAGCAAACAACACACGAAAAACAGAATCTGTCAAAAACAGAACAGTCTGTAGTAATATGTAGGTTTCAACCACTTCTGGAACCCCAAAAATTATAAAATAAATTGCTGGACGTGAGTAATTTATATATGAATCATCTGCAAAAATAATTAACTAAATAGCACTCTCCAATAAAAAATGGCAGCAATTCTTGTGAGTGCTAAAGTTTCTGTTTTTTACAGCAAGATCAAAAGGACTTTCCCCAAGTCTTCCCAACGGTTCTACTTGGCACAAACACTAATTAAACACAAAAACACAACCAAAACAGAGTCTAAATAAATTATTTATTGAATAAAAGAAAGGAAAAATATTAGGTTGTCTCCCAACAAGCGCTTTTCTTTTAAAGCCTTTTAGCTAGGCATAAGATTTCAACGATGCTCACATGAAAGACAAGAATTGAAGCACAAAGAGAGCATCATAAAACATATAACAAACACATCTAAGTCTAACATACTTCCTATGCATAGGCATCTTATAGGCAAACAAATTATCAAGGCAAGCAAAAACTAGCATATGCAAGGAAGCGGAAAGAAACAATAGCAATCTCAACATAACAAGAGGTAATTTAGTAACATGAAAATTTCTACAACCATATTTTCCTCTCTCATAATAATTACATGTATGATCATAAGAAAATTCAACAATATAGCTATCACAAAACATATTCTTAACAAGATCCACATGTATGCAAAGTTGACACTCTTCCAAAATAGTGGGATAACATTAACTAAAGTCATGACCTCTCCAAACCCACTTTTATCAAAAACTTCATAAGATTGAACATTCTCCAAATATGTGGGATCTAAAGTTGACACTCTTCCAAACCCACTTTCAATATTATTGCAAACATTATAATCAATATCATATTCATCATGTGGCTTAAATAAGTTTTCAAGGTCATAAGAAGAATCACCCCAATCATGATCATTGCAACAAGTAGTAGACATAGCAAAACTAGCATCCCCAAGCTTACGGTTTTGCATATTATAAGCACAATTGACATTAATAGAATTTATACTATCATCATTGCAATCATGCTTTCTACTCAAAGATCCATTGTGAATCACTCCATAAAGTACTTCATCACAATTTTTAGATTCACGAATTTCAAGCAAAACTTCATAAAGATAATCTAGTGCACAAAACTCACTAGCAATTGGTTCATCATAATTGGATCTCTTAAAAAGATTAGCAAGCGGATGAGGATCCATACATCTTAGGTTCTCTGTTTAGCAATAAATAAACAACTATTCCAACCAAACGACAAAATGAGCCAAGTAAGACATTAAAGCAGACGGAAAAAGGGCGAACGAAAAAGAGGGCAAATAAAACGGCAAGGGTGAAGTGGGGGAGAGGAAAATGAGAGGCAAATTGCAAATAATGTAATGCGAAGGGTAAAAGTTGTGATGGGTACTTGGTATGTCTTGACTTGGAGTAGATCTCCCCGGCAACGGCGCCAGAAATCCTTCTTGCTACCTCTTCAGCACTGCCTTGGTTTTCCCTTGAAGAGGAAAGGGTGGTGCAGTAAAGCAACGTAAGTATTTCCCTCAGTTTTTGAGAACCAAGGTATCAATCCAGTAGGAGACCACGCGCGAATCACCTCGTACCTGCACATACAAATAAGAACCTCGCAACCAACGCGATAAAGGGGTTGTCAGTCCCTTCACGGCCACTTGCAAGAGTGAGATCTGATAGAGATGATAATTATAAGATAAGTATTTTTGGTATTTTTCTGATATAGATTGAAAGTAAAGATTGCAAAATTAAAAAGACTGAAACTTGTATGATGGAAAATAGACCCGGGGGCCATAGGTTTCACTAGTGGCTTCTCTCAAGATAGCATAAGTATTACGGTGGGTGAACAAACTACTGTCGAGCAATTGATAGAAAATCGAATAATTATGAGAATATCTAGGTATGATCATGTATATAGGCATCACGTCCGTGACAAGTAGACCGACTCCTGCATGCATCTACTACTATTACTCCACACATCGACCGCTATCCAACATGCATCTAGAGTATTAAGTTCATAAGAACAGAGTAACACCTTAAGCAAGATGACATGATGTAGAGGGATGAACTCATGTAATATGATGTAAACCCCATCTTTTTATCCTCGATGGCAACAATACAATGCATATCATTTCCCTTTCTGTCACTGGGATCAAGCATCGCAAGATTGAACCCAAAGCTAAGCATTTCTCCCATTGCAAGAAAGATCAATCTAGTAGGCCAAACCAAACTGATAATTTAAAGAGACTTGCAAAGATAACCAATCATACATAAAAGAATTCAGAGGAGATTCAAATATTGTTCATAGATAATCTGGATCATAAACCCACAATTCATCAGATCTCGACAAACACACCGCAAAAGAAGATTATCGAATATATCTCCAAGAGGATCGAGGAGAACTTTGTAGTGAGATCCAAAGAGAGAGAACAAGCCATCTAGCTACTAGCTATGGACCCGAAGGTCTGAGGTAAACTACCCACACATCATCGGAGGGGCCATGGAGTTGATGTAGAGGCCCTCCGTGATCAATGCCCCCTCCAGTGGAGCTCCGGAAAAGGCCCCAAGATGGGATCTCTTGGGTACAGAAGGTTGCGGCGGTGGAAATTTGGTTTCGTGGTGCTCCTAGATGTTTGCGGGGTATGTGAACATATATAGGAGGAAGAAGTAGGTCGGTGGAGCAACGAGGGGCCCACGAGGGGGAGGGCATGCCCAGGGGGGTAGGCGCGCCCCCTGCCTCGTGGCCGTCTCGTTGATTGCTTGACGTCCACTCCAAGTCCTCTGCATCACGTTTTTTCCAAAAATCACGTTCCCGAAGGTTTCATTCCGTTTGGAGTCCATTTGATATTCCTTTTCTATGAAGCACTGAAATAGGCAAAAAACAGCAATTTGGGCTGGGCCTCCGGTTAATAGGTTAGTCCCAAAAATAATATAAAAGTGTAAAATAAATCCCATTAACATCCAAAACAGATAATATAATAGCATGGAACAATAAAAAATTATAGATACGTTGGAGACGTATAAGTAATTTACTTTCTATGCATGCTTAGTAGTAATACTAAAAAGAAAACCCAAAAATATTTCCTTGTTCTTATTTTGCTTGTTGGGAGCTTTCCCGTGTAAATAGTTGTCACGCCCAATATGCGACTCTATCCTAAAGGAATTCGAAGGTCCCACCAAGGATATAATCGCATATTGAGACGCTTTTGCAAGGTGGATATCATTACATCGTACCATTACATAATAGTTGGGGATACATACAAAAGGCATACAAATGCCACATGAACACATCAACATCATACATGAGAACAACATCCGACTACGGATGAAACACTGATACGTCTCCAACGTATCTATAATTTTTGATTGTTCCATGCTATTATATTATCTGTTTTGGATGTTAATGGGCTTTATTTTACACTTTTATATTATTTTTGGGACTAACCTACTAACCCAAGGCCCAGTGCAAATTGCTGTTTTTTGCCTATTTCAGTGTTTCGCGGAAAAGGAATATCAAACGGAATCCAAACAGAATGAAAACTTCGGGAGAGTTATTTTTGGAACAAATGTGATCCAGGGGACTTAGAGTAGAAGTCAAGAAATCAACGAAGAGGCCACGAGGCAGGGAGGCACGCCAACCCCCTGGATGGCCCCCACCCTCGTGGGCCCCTCGTAGCTCCACCGACGTACTTCTTCCTCCTATATATATCCATATACCCCGAAAACATCCAGGAGCACCACGAAACCCTATTTCCACCACCGCAACCTTATGTACCCATGAGATCCCATCTGGGGACCTTTTCCGGAGCTCCACCGGAGGGGGAATCGATCACGGAGTGTGAGTAGTTTACCATAGACCTTCGGGTTTGTAGTTATTAGCTAGATGGCTTCTTCTCTCTCTTTGATTCTCAATACAAAGTTCTCCTCGATCTTCTTGGAGATCTATTTGATGTAACTTTTTTTGCATCTGTTTGTCGAGATCCGATGAATTGTGGGTTTATGATCAAGTCTATCTATGAACAATATTTGATTCTCCTTTGAATTCTTTTATGTATGATTTGTTATCTTTGCAAGTCTCTTCGAATTATCAGTTTGGTTTGGCCTACTAGATTGATATTTCTTGCAATGGGAGAAGTGCTTAGCTTTGGGTTCAATCTTGCGGTGTCCTTTCCCAGTGACAGTAGGGGCAGCAAGGTACGTATTGTATTGTTTCCATCGAGGTTAAAAAGATGGGGTTTATATCATATTGCTTGAGTTTATCCCTCTACATCATGTCATCTTGCCTAATGCGTTACTCTGTTATTATGAACTTAATACTCTAGATGCATGCTAGATAGCGGTCGATGTGTGGAGTAATAGTAGTAGATGCAGAATCGTTTCGGTCTACCTATCGCGGACGTGATGCCTATATACATGATCATGCCTAGATATTCTCATAATTATTCAGTTTTCTATCAATTGCTCGACAGTAATTCATTCACCCACCATAAAACTTATGCTATCTTGAGAGAAGCCTCTAGTGAAACCCATGGCCCCCGGGTCTATCGTTTATCATACAAGTTTTCAATATATTTTACTTTGTAATATTTACTTTCAATCTATATCATAAAAATACCAAAAATATTTATTTATCTTATCATCTCTATCATATCTCACTCTCGTAAGTGACCGTGAAGGGATTGACAACCCCTTTATCACGTTGTTTGCGAAGTTCTTAATTCTTTGTGCAGGTACGAGGGACTTGCGTGTAGTCTCCTACTGGATTGATACCTTGGTTCTCAAAAACTGAGGGAAATACTTACGCTACTTTTCCTGCATCACCCTTTCCTCTTCAATGGAAAACCAACAAAGTGCTCAAGAGGTAGCAAGAAGGATTTTTTTGCGACGTTGCCGGGGAGGTTTACGCACAAGTCAAGACATACCAAGTACCCATCACAAACTCTTATCCTTCGCATTACATTATTTTCCATTTGCCTCTCGTTTACCTCTCCCCCACTTCACCCTTGCCATTTTATTCGCCCTCTTTTCCGTTCGCCCTTTTTCCGTTCGCCTCTTTTCGCTTGCTTCTTGTGTGCTTGTGTGTTGGATTGTTTGTCACGATGGCTCAAGATAATTCTAAATTGTGTGACTTTTTCAATACCAACAATAATGATTTTATTAGCACTCCGATTGCTCCTATTACCGATGTTGAATCTTGTGAGATTAATATTGCTTTGTTGAATCTTGTCATGAAAGATCTGTTTTCTGGCCTTCCTAGTGAAGATGCCGCTACCCATTTAAACGACTTTGTTGATTTGTGTGATATGCAAAAGAAGAAAGATGTGGATAATGATATTGTTAAATTGAAGCTATTCCCGTTTTCGCTTAGAGATCGTGCTAAAACTTGGTTTTCTTCTTTGCCTAAAAATAGCATTGATTCATGGAATAAGTGCAAAGATGCTTTTATCTCTAAGTATTTTCCTTCCGCTAAGATCATCTCTCTTAGAAACGATATTATGAATTTTAAGCAACTAAATCATGAGCATGTTGCATAATCTTGGGAGAGGATGAAATTGATGATTCACAATTGCCCTACTCATGGTTTGAATTTAAGGATGATCATACAAAAAAATTATGCTGGATTGAATTTTGCTTCTAGAAATCTGTTAGATTCGGCCGTGGGAGGCACTTTTATGGAAATCACTTTAGGAGAAGCTACCAAACTCCTAGATAATATTATGGTTAATTATTCTCAATGGCACACCGAAAGATCTACTAGTAAAAATGTTCATGCTATAGAAGAAATCAATGTTTTGAGTGGAAAGATGGATGAACTTATGAAATTGTTTGCTAATAAGGGTGTTTCTTCTGATCCTAATGATATGCCTTTGTCTACCTTGATTGAGAATAATAATGAATCTATGGATGTGAATTTTGTTGGTAGGAACAATTTTGGTAATAATGCGTATAGAGGTAATTTTAATCCTAGGCCGTTTCCTAGTAATTCCTCTAATAATTATGGTAATTCCTACAATAATTCTTATGGAAATTATAATAAGATGCCCTCTGGTTTTGAATCTAGTATTAAAGAATTTATTAGTTCACAAAAGAATTTCAATGCTTTGATTGATGAAAAATTGTCTAAGATTGATGAGTTGGCTAGGAACGTGGATATAATTTCTCTTGATGTTGATTCTTTGAAACTTAGATCTATTCCACCTAAGAATGATATCAATGAGTCTCTCAAAGCCATGAGAATTTCCATTGATGAGTGCAAAGAAAGAACCGCTAGGATGCATGCTAAGAAAGATTGCTTTGTAAAAGCGTGTTCTTCTAGTTTTGATAACAATAAGGATGAAGATCTAAAAGTGATTGATGTGTCTCCTATTAAATCTTTGTTTTGCAATATGAATCTTGATAATGATGGGACTAGAGATGAGTCAACTTTAGTTAGAAGGCGTCCCAATGATTCAGAGTTTTTAGATCTTGATGCAAAAATTAATAAAAGTGGGATTGGAGAGGTCAAAACTTTACATAGCAATGAACCCACTATTTTGGATTTCAAGGAATTTAATTATGATAATTGCTCTTTTATAGATTGTATTTCCTTGTTGCAATCCGTGCTAAATTCTCCGCATGCTTATAATCAAAATAAAACTTTTACCAAACATATCGTTGATGCTTTAATGCAATCTTATGAAGAAAAGATTGAATTAGAAGTTTCTATCCCTAGAAAACTTTATGATGAGTGGGAACCTACTATTAAAATTAAAATTAAAGATCATGAATGCTATGCTTTATGTGATTTGGGTGCTAATGTTTCCACGATTCCAAAAACTTTATGTGATGTGTTAGGTTTCCGTGATTTTGATGATTGTTCTTTAAATTTGCATCTTGCGGATTCCACTATTAATAAACATATGGGAAGAATTAATGATGTTCTTATTGTTGCAAATAGGAATTATGTGCCTGTAGATTTTATTGTTCTTGACATAGATTGCAATCCTACATGTCCTATTATTCTTGGTAGACCTTTCCTTAGAACGATTGGTGCAATTATTGATATGAAAGAAGGGAATATTAGATTCCAATTTACGTTAAGGAAGGGCATGGAGCACTTTCCTAGAAATAAAATTAAATTACCTTACAAATCTATTATGAGAGCCACCTATGGATTGCATACCAAAGATGACAATACCTAGATCTATTCTTGCTTTTATGCCTAGCAAGGGGCGTTAAACGATAGCGCTTGTTGGGAGGCAACCCAATTTTATTCTTGTTTCTTGCTTTTTGTTCCTGTTAAGTAATAATAATTCATCTAGCTTATTCTTAGATGTGGTTTTATGTTTTTAATTAGTGTTTGTGCCAAGTAGAACCTTTGGGAAGACTTGGGGGAAGTCTTTGCGATCTTGCTGTAAAAAACAGAAACTTTAGCGCTCACGAGATTAGCTGCCATTTTTTACTGGAGAGTGATATTTAGTTGATTATTTTTGCATATGATTAATAGATAAATTACTCACGTCCAGCAATTTATTTTAGAATTTTTGATGTTTCAAAAGTATACGTTTGATACAGATTACTACAGACTATTCTGTTTTTGACAAATTCTGTTTTTCGTGTGTTGTTTGCTTATTTTGATGAATCTATGAGTAGTATCGGAGGGTATGAGAAGTTGGAATACAGTAGGTTTAACAGCAATATAAATAAATAATGAGTTCATTACAGTAACTTGAAGTGGTGTTTTGTTTTCTTATACTAACGGAGCTCATGAGATTTTCTGTCTAAATTTTGTGTTGTGAAGTTTTCAAGTTTTGGGTAAATATTTGATGAATTATGGAATAAGGAGTGGAAGAGCCTAAGCTTGGGGATGCCCAAGGCACCCCAAGGTAAAATTCAAGGACAACCAAAAGCCTAAGCTTGGGGATGCCCCGGAAGGCACCCCCTCTTTCGTCTTCTTCTATCGGTAACTTTACTTGAGGCTATATTTTTATTCACCACATGATATGTGTTTTGCTTGGAGCGCCTTGTATGATTTGAGTCTTTATTTTTTAGTTTGCCACAATCATCCTTTCTGTACACACCTTTTGAGAGAGACACACATGAATCGGAATTTATTACAATACTCTATGTGCTTCACTTATATCTTTTGAGCTAGATAATTTTGCTCTAGTGCTTCACTTATATCTTTTTAGAGCACGGTGGTGGTTTTATTTTATAGAAATTATTGATCGCTCATGCTTCACTTATATTATTTTGAGAGTCCTTTAGAACAGCATGGTAGTTTTCCTTGGTTATAAAATTAGTCCTAATATGATAGGCATCCAAGATGGGTATAATAAAAACTATCATAAAAAGTGCATTGAATACTATGAGAAGTTTGATACTTGATGATTGTTTTGAGATATGAAGATGGTGATATTAGAGTCATGCTAGTTGAGTAGTTGTGAATTTGAGAAATACTTATTCTAAAGTTTGTGATTCCCGTAGCATGCACGTATGATGAACCGTTATGTGATGAAGTCGGAGCATGGTTTATTTATTGACTGTCTTCCTTATGAGTGGCGGTCCGGGACGAGCGATGGTCTTTTCCTACCAATCTATCCCCCTAGGAGCATGCGCGTAGTGCTTTGTTTCAATAACTAATATATTTTTGCAATAAGTACGTGAGTTCTTTATGACTAATGTTGAGATCTATTTGATGTAACTCTTTTTGCGGTGTATTTGTCGAGATCCGATGAATTGTGGATTTATGATCAAGTCTATCTATGAACAATATTTGATTCTCCTCTGAATTCTTTTATGTATGATTTGTTATCTTTGCAAGTCTCTTCGAATTATCAGTTTGGTTTGGCCTACTAGATTGATATTTCTTGCAATGGGAGAAGTGCTTAGCTTTGGGTTCAATCTTGCGGTGTCCTTTCCCAGTGACAGTAGGGGCAGCAAGGTACGTATTGTATTTTTTCCATCGAGGTTAAAAAGATTGGGTTTATATCATATGGCTTGAGTTTATCCCTCTACATCATGTCATCTTGCCTAATGTGTTACTCTGTTCTTATGAACTTAATACTCTAGATGCATGCTGGATAGCGGTCGATGTGTGGAGTAATAGTAGTAGATGCAAAATCGTTTCGGTCTACTTGTCGTGGACGTGATGCCTATATACATGATCATGCCTAGATATTCTCATAATTATTCACTTTTCTATCAATTGCTCGACAGTAATTCGTTCACCCACCGTAAAACTTATGCTATCTTGAGAGAAGCCTCTAGTGAAACCTATGGCCCCCGGGTCTATCTTTTATCGTACAAGTTTTCAATCTATTTTACTTTGCAATCTTTACTTTCAATCTATATCATAAAAATACCAAAAATATTTATTTATCTTATTATCTCTATCAGATCCCACTCTCGTAAGTGACCGTGAAGGGATTGACAACCCCTTTATCGCGTTGGTTGCGAAGTTCTTAATTGTTTGTGCAGGTACGAGGGACTTGTGTGTAGTCTCCTACTGGATTGATACCTTGGTTCTCAAAAACTGAGGGAAATACTTACGCTACTTTGCTACATCACCCTTTCCTCTTCAAGGGAAAACCAACGCAGTGCTCAAGAAGTAGCAAACACAAACAGAAATTCAAACGACATCCACCCTGCTAGCCCAGGCTGCCGACCAGGAACCTAACCCAAGATCGACGAAGAAGAAGAAGAACTCCAAGACAAGTAAACATCACTCTCACATCATGATCATTGCGATGGTAATGGGATTGCTAAGTCCTCGTGGCTCACAGATTACTACAACAATAGTTGCAGGTATAGGTAATGTGATGATCATGACATGAGAGCAATGTTTACTTGTCTTGGAGTTCTTCTTCTTCGTCGTTGATCTTGGGTTAGGTTCCTGGTTGGCAGCCTAGGCTAGCAGGGTGGATGTCGTTTGAGTTTCTGTTTGTGTTTCATCCGTAGTCGGATGTTGTTCTCATGTATGATGTTGATGTATTCATGTGGCATTTGTATGCCTTTTGTATGTATCCCCAACTATTATGTAATGGTACGATGTAATGATATCCACCTTGCAAAAGTGTGTCAATATGCGGTTCTATCCTTGGTGGGACCTTCGAGTTCCTTTAGGATAGAGTCGCATATTGGGCATGAGAAGTTGGTATCAGAGCCTCAACCGACCATAGGAGCCCCCTTGTTTGATCGTATAGTTTGGCCGATGTCGAGTCTAGAAGAAAAACTTTTTTCGGAGTCTAGTTATATCGGAGAGTAGGAATTCTTTTTACTCCTCAGCCCCTTTCGTCGCTCTAGTGAAAAATCTTGATGTAGGTGTTTTGAACTACTCCTCTTCCCCTTCAAATTTTTTTAGGATCACGCAGTTAGTTTTCATTCGTTGCGATGTCAACTCTTTTCATGCGGCACACTTCTCTTGGAGTCATTCGATCCTCGTCTTTTGCGAGATCAGTCCTTAGTCCTTTCCCAACGACGTTGTTTTATCCGTCCTAAGTTGTTTTATTTTCCCACCCGCCCACCCTTTTTCTTCTCGGAGCCGGATTCCGTAATTGAGTATCCATCCTACTCGTGTGAAGCCTTTGCATTCGTTCCTCACTTATTTCAACTGGTGCTTTTCCTCTTCAAGTTATTCGTCGGTTCCTCGTTTCAAGTTGCCTTTGTTTTTCCCACCCTCCCACCCCTTTTCTTCCCGAAATCTGAGCCTCAATTCAAGCATCAATTTCATTCGTGCGAAGCCTCTTCAATCTTTCCTCAATTGTCTCAACCGATGAATTCTCATCTAGTTAATCATGGTTCATCTCGTTTTCTCTCCGGTGAACCCAATTCAAGTTTTTTCGTTGTTGATCATATTATTTTCCTCGACTCAAATGTTTCCCCTTGCTCGTTCTCTCGCCATTTAATCGTTCTGGAGTGCTCAAAACATCTCAGAAGATTCATGGTTGCTTTCAATTAATTCGAGGTTGTCACCTCATTCGAGTCTTTCAATCGTTTCGGTGCATCATCCCTCTCTCCAACAATGGGATTGCTGAGTCCTCGTGGCTCACATATTACTACAACAACAATTGCAGGTACAGGTAATGCGATGATCCTGATGTGGGAGCGATGTTTACTTGTCTTGGAGTTCTTCTTCTTCCTCGATCTTGGGTTAGGTTCCTGGTCGGGAGCCTGGGCTAGCAGGGTGGATGTTGTTTGAGTTTCTGTTTGTGTTTCATCCGTAGTCGGATGTTGTTCTCATGTATGATGTTGATGTATTCACGTGGCATTTGTATGCCTTTTGTATGTATCCCCAACTATTATGTAATGGTACGATGTAATGATATCCATCTTGCAAAAGCGTGTCAACATGCGGTTCTATCCTTGGTGGGACCTTCGAGTTCCTTTAGGATAGAGTCGCATATTGAGCGTGACAATAGTTTTTCTCATTTTTTGCTTTTTATTTGCTTATTGTAGAAAACCAAAAACTCCAAAAACATTTCAGTGTGTTTCTCTGAATTTCTCTTCTTTTTATTCGAGTCTTACCGAGGAGAAGACCGCGATGAAAATGTTGAGTGGCTCTCATATGCATAACTGTTGTACTAATAAAGAGCCCAATTTACCTTGTCTTCTCATGTTGAATAAAATCTTTGCAGATTCCAGCTTAGTCCATGGCACTCTTGCACTATTATTATTTTCATATCATTCGGTCGTGCAAGTGAAAGGCAATAATGACGATATTCGATGAGTTGGCCGTGGCAAAGAGAAATTGGTATGAATGTAAATATGTTTAACCTAGTATCCAGGCTTCAGCCCATTATGATTAAACATGTTTGCAATGACAATTAGATATTATAGTTTCTCATGCCATGCATAAGTAGCTGGGAGTTGATAATGATTTATCTTGGATATCAACATAGCGTTAAAATGATTGTGATGTAGTATGATGATATGGTATCCTCCTCTGAATGTTCGAGTGGCTTGACTTGGTACATGTTCATGCATGTAGTTTAATCAAAACCAACATAGCCTCTATAATATTTATGTTCATGGTGTTCATATCCTACTCATGCTAGTGTCCAATGTTACTTATGCATAATGCATGGTTATGATCGTTGTTGCTCTCTAGCTGGCCGCTTCTTAATCTTAATTGCTAGCCTTCGCCTGTACTAAGTGGGAACTCTGTTTGTACATCAAAAACCTTGAACCCAAAGTTATCCCAGATGAGTCCACCAAACCTACCTATATACGGTATTACCCCGCCGTCCTAAGTAAATTTGCATGTGCCACCTCTAAAAAACTTCTAAAAAATTATCCGTTTTGTGTGCCTGGATCGTTCATGGAACGACAGGAGGTGGTCGATATCTTCCATGCTAAGTATGTTATCCTCAGGTTGAGTGTTTATTCACTTGCCATCGCACGAGGAAATGGGCGGTAATAGGGATGCCCAGTCCCAAACTACAATATACAAAAAGAGTTCATCTCTTACATAATCAAACAAAAACTCCCAATGGAGTCAAAACCTTTACTTTTATCACTTGGGAACCGCCACTAGCGTGCTTATCATGGAAGATGTTGATAACTGATGGTCGTGAAGTGAATAAGAAGGGTGCATGTCTCAAAATATCATTTATCTCTATTTTAAAAACTGAGCTCTGGCACCTCTGCAAATCACTGCTTCCCTCTGCGAAGGGACTTTCTATTTACTTTTATGTTGTGTCATCACCTTCTAAAAATAGGCGCCAGAACCTGAGTAGAGCACAGCGGTCATGATTTATGCATTGTGTGTAGCTAATATTGGGTGCATCATGACTGGATCTTTCTACCATGAATTACAATGTTTAGTCGCTGCTTGAACTTTGGAGGTGCTCTGCATTTATGTTTTGCGGTCTCGGAAAGGGCTAGCGATATACCATTATTGTCATATTATATCATGGTTGTTTTGACAACGTGTTGCTGTTTGAGATATCTTATTATTGCTCGCTAGCTGATTATGTCATTGATATGAATCATTATAATCTTTAAGAGTTATTGTTGACATGGTTAGTTATAATGTTGGCTGAAAACTTGGGTGTTGTTTAAGCTTATTTATGCAAACAAGAGCAAAGGAGTCCATAAAAGTTTTCTTTCTCACTTTCAGTTTATCAACTGAATTGCTTGAGGATAGGCAAAGGTTTAACCTTGGGGGAGTTGATACGTCTCCAACGTATCTACTTTTTCTCATACTTTTCCTCTTGTTTTGGACTCTAATTTGCATGATTTGAATGAAACTAACCCCGGACTGACGCTGTTTTCAGCAGAACTACCATGGTGTTGTTTTGTGTAGAAATAAAAGTTCTCGGAATGGAACAAAACTTTGCGAGGATTTTTATACCAATAATAAGAATTTCTGGAGCCAAGACCCACCAAAGAGGGGGCCCTGGTTGGGCACAACCCACCAGGGCGCGCCCCCCTCTCCTGGCGTGCCCAGGTGGGTTGTACCCACCTGGTGGCCCCGCTGATGACCCCCCTGATACTTTAAATTCACATTATTCCATAAAAAAATTAGGGAGAAAGAATTATCACGATTCACGAGACAGAGCCGCCGCCAAGCCCTGTTCTTCCTCGGCAGGGCAGATCTAGAGTCCGTTTGGGGCTCCAGAGAGGGGGATCTTCATTCTTCGTCATCACCAATCCTTCTCCATCGCCAGTTCCATGATTCTCCCCACGGGAGTGAGTAATTCCTTTGTAGGCTCGCTGGTCGGTGAGGAGTTGGATGAGATTCATCATGTAATCGAGTTAGTTTTGTTAGGGCCCGATCCCTAGGATCCACTATGTTCTTAGATTGATGTTGCTATGACTTTGCTATGCTTAATGCTTGTCACTTTGGGCCCGGGTGCCATGATTTCGAAAGATCTGAACCATTTATGAATTCATCATTATATCCATGTTTTAGATCCGATCTTGCAAGTTATAGTCACCTACCACAGTTATGATCTGACAACCCCGGAGTGACAACAACCGGGCCCACTCTCGGTGATGACCGTAGTTTGAGGAGTTCATGTATTCACTATGTGTTAATGCTTTGTTCCGGTTCTCTATTAAAAGGATGTCTTAATATCCCTTAGTTTCCAATATGGACCCCGCTGCCACGGGAGGGTACGACAAAAGATATCATGCTAGTTCTTTTAATAAAGCATGTATGGTTATTTATGGAATACATGCCTACATTATACCGATGAACTGGAGCTAGTGTCGTATCGCCCTAGGTTATAACTGTCTCATGATGAATATCATCCAACAAGACACCGATCCAATGCCTACGAATTTATCCTATATTGTTCCTGCTGCGTTACTATTTCTATCATCACTGTTACACTTGCTACAAATTACTGCTATCACTGTTACTGTTACCGTTGCTGCTGTCACTACTATCAAAACTATCAAACTACTTTGCTACTAATCACTTTGCTGCAGATAATTAATTTCCAGGTGTGGTTAAATTGACAACTCAGCTGCTAATACCTTCAAATATTGTTTGGCTCCCCTTGTGTCGAATCTATAAATTTGGGTTGAATACTTTACCCTCGAAAACTGTTGCGACCCCCTTACTTGTGGGTTATCACCCCACCCCTTGTCCAATTCAGACTGCTAGGGGGGCGCCACCTCCTATGGCATGCCTCCTCCTCTCCACTATGGCCCATGAGGCCCATTAACTTTCCCGGGGGTTCCGGTAACCTCCCGGTACTCCGAAAAATCCCCGAACCTCTTCGGAACCATTCCACTGTCCGTACATAACCTTCCAATATATGAATCTTTACCTCTTGACCATTTCGAGACTCCTCGTCATGTTTGTGATCTCATCCGGGACTCCGAACAAACTTCGGTCACCAAAAACACATAACTCATAATACAAATCGTCATCGAACGTTAAGCGTGCGGACCCTACGGGTTCGAGAACTATGTAGACATGACCAATACATGTATGCGTATGTAAATATAAAAAGTTCAAATGATTATGTTTTGTTCTAGGAGAGACTCATTTGCTCTCCCAAAACTTGTGTAAGATTTAATCCACATTTTAATTATGCTTATGTGTTGAAATTCACTTTTTTCATGAAGGGTTGAATGTTCCTATATATGTGTAGCACATGAATAATATACTCCTATGTATGTGTGGCACATGAATAATATACTCCTATGTATGTACTGCTCACAAGCATGTGCTTAGTGAGCGTCATTTGTCTGTAATTTATACATGTAAGCATATCACAATAAGCATGCATTAATGATGTATACTTAGTAAATGAAATATTTATATAAAGGAGTTATTTGCACATCTGATGTATTTATATTGTTATTTTATTAGTATTTATTTTCTTTTTGGGCAAAATATTTCTGAATATTCCAAGAGCAACCTACAATTCGTTTTCGTTTAGGTTACACCGAGTTGGACAGAAGACGTTGGGGGCGAAAACTATGGTCGACGGCACCTCGGGGTTTCATCCTAATGAACCAATAATTCTTGTTAACTTGTCTCTTTAAACCGGAATCCTTGGCGATTGCTATATCTAGCCTACTGCAAGTTGGAACTTGCACTCATGTATACGTGCCAACTCACAGGCCGCTGCCTAGAGCGCAATCTGTTCCCTTTTCCTATTTTGGTTGGAGTTATCGGTTTTTCGGCTATATGGCAGTTCGTCTATCCGCTAGCCATGCACACATTTTTTGGTTTGCTTTTATTCCCTTTCCTCCTTGCTTTCCCCCCTTTTCTTTTCCATTTTCATTTTCCCATTTTTCCATTTGTATTTTTCAGTTACTCGTGTTTCCTTTTTTTCTTTTCTTTCTTATCATTTACCTGTTTTGCTTCTCTCCCCTTTAGCTTATTTCTTATTCTTCTTTCGTTTGGTACTTTTTAGCATGTATTTAAAAAAAATTATAGTGTGTTCTCAAAAATATTGGTCATGTATTTAAAATACTCATGGTTATTTTAGAAATGTTTGTAACATCCCAAAATTCTAAATTTTGGGATGTTATATTAAATAGATAGACTTGATTGATTGTTTGATTGATTGACTGAAAGTGAGTGAATTCGAAACTTTTTGAAAGTTAAATGAGAGGGAATAAAAAGGACTTTCCCAAACTTTCATATTTTCTTTCTGATCTCCATGAATTCAAATTCTTTTCAACACAAAACCCTAGAGAGAAGATGACATGACTTCTTCCATTTAAAATGAAAAGGGTGTCTGAAAAATATTTGAATTCCATTGGGAAATATTTTTTTTCAATTCAGAAACTTTATGCAACTCAATGATTTTCATGAGAGAAGATAAAATGACTTCTTCAAATTATGAAATATGAGTTGGGAGTTCAAAGAATTAAATTCAAAATTTCTTTTGAATTTATTTTCACTTTGGAGTTATTTGAGTTTTATTCAAATTATTTTTCTCCAAAAATAAAATATATGGAAAATAGGGTAACATGATTCCCTACATTAGAAAATTGGAGAAAAATAAATTTGAAATCATTTTGGTATTTTAAAAATATTTTTTGTTGGATTTTAATAGACTAGTAGCACTGTTTGAATTATTAGAATTTGTGTGTATTTTATTTAATGCTAGGAAAATGTTCACTGTGTAGAAAATCTTTTTCTAAAAAATTTGATATATTATATGCCTATATAATATTTTTAGTTATTTTGCTTTTATTCTTTTGGAACGAAAATGTTTATTTAAAAAAAATCACTCGCCGACTGGGCCGGCCCAGCTCCTGCCAGGCCGCGGCCCAGCCCAGCTCCCCGTCCGCCTCGCCCTCCAGCTCGGGACGGAGTCCCGAGCGACGCCGCCACCGCGCCGACCTCGGCGTCCGTGCCGAGGCAGGACTTTCCCTGCCCCCTCGCGCAAGGCGCCGCACCCGAGGGCCCTTTAAAAGGGAGCCGGACCCCCTCTCTCTCTCCCCGCACCTGCCCCGCCGCCTTTCTGCCCGCGCCGCCGCCGCATCTCGCGCCCCGCCGCCGCCACAGCCGCCCTTGCCGCGCAGCCGCTCGCTAGTACCGCCGCCTGCCGTGCCGCGCCGCACCACCGCGCCGCTCGCCCGCCGAAGCCGCTGCTGCCGCCCAACGCCGCACCCCGCCGCAGACCCCGGAGCTCACCGAAGCTCGCCGGCTCGCCGGATGCACGCCGCTGCCACCGATCTGCCAACCGCCGCCACCGCCGGTTTTTTTTTGTAAAACCGACGAGCCGCCCGACCGGTAAAACCCCAAAAGATGAACCGGTTTTTTTTCGTTTAGATCGGTTTTCTTTTTTCTAGTTAGGCCATTCGGTGAACGTTCGCTGTTTATCCCTTCGCAGCGAACGAATTCGTCCATTAGCGTTCGGTAACGAACGTTCGTAGTTTAGTCTTTTTCTTTTTCTGTTTTAATTCCGTCTAGGGACTTATCTGTGATGATTTTATTTACAGTTTAGTCCCTGAACTTCAAACGATCATTACTTTTTACCCGTTTATCCAAATCCAACGAAACCAACGCTCATATCTTTGTTATGAACCCCTCTATCCAGTAATCCAACTCAAACATGTTTTTGAAAAGTTTAAAAATTTGAATTAGATCAGATTTGAATTCAAACTTCGTTTGATCATAACTTGAGTTTCGTAGCTCCGTTTGAGTTGATTCTTTTTGCAAATCGAAGCTCTTGACCTAAACATTCTAATAAGGCCAAATTCACATAATTTTGGTACTGTTAGAAATTGTTTTATGTTGCAAGAGTTATTTTCTTGGTTTTGATGTTTTCCGAATTGTTTTCTTCGTTCTTTCTGATCTTTTGAGTGATTGCTTATGTGTGGTTACTATTGTTTGCTTACGATAAATTGACCGGAGTGTGACGAGTAGATCTATCAAGAGTTTTGAGTGCGAATCATCTTCATCAACATTGCAGGCAAGTTCACACTTTGATCATACCTTTTCTACAACCCAGTTTTATTGCTTTAGATCAATCCTCACACATTGCATGATTAGGATCTAATTAAATTGTGGGATGGGAAGTAGATGAGGTAGTACCTATTACCTGTTTCTTATCAAACCTTTGGGAGTTACTTCTACGTTTGCTCATTATGCCATGCTATGCTAGTAGACGTGGATTGGGTGAGTGAAATCCATGACAGATGTGAGATTTATAATTAAGGGTTTATCTAAGGTGGCAACTTGAACACACATCTGGGTGGATTGAGGCACCTGATGTCTATCAGGACTTGCCTGTTTTTCTTTGGACCGCCACCCAGGCTCAAAGGGATCATGAGATTATTCATACTAGAAACTTCCGTGTGCAGCCACAAGCCATTATGGGCTCTGGCATAGTTGATTAAGTCGTGCGAACTCTTATGGGTAGACTAGCAGATGTAGGGGAAAGTAGGTGTACCGGTCTACCCACATGTAAGGTGCTAGCGCTTCTGAAAGACTGTGTCTCGGTCATCCGTCTTCTCAAACACCCTGCAGTGCGAGAAACCAAACGGAGGCGATCGAGTCTTGTGGGGAAAAGTGCGCAAACCTCTGCAGAGTGTATAAACTAATCATGATTAGCCGTGTCCCCGGTTATGGACATCTTGAGTATCTAGTTCTTGGATTATCCTGTTGATCTCATCACGTTACTTTAAATGAATATTGTTGGGTTTTAATGATGATGCTTAATTGGGATTGAGAATGCTGTCAACCATTCTCAATGTTCAACAACCACCATGATAGTTAATTAAAATGTATTCCTTTGCAGTAGGGAAAAATTGGCTTTACGCAAAAACCTTATAACCATAGAGCTTTTCCACCAGCCAAATATGCATGTAGTGATAGTCATTATTCATTATTCTCTATGGTGTGAATTTGCCAGTACATTCAATGTACTGACCCGTTTCGGGCTGCAATGTCTCATATTGCAGGTTTCTTACAACGAGTAAGTGATACGTTAGAGTTACGATTTCTACACTCAACTTTGCCGTTGGTGTTGATGGGAATCCACAACCTTGTTGCTTCCGCTATATGGATTGAGGTAATAGTATTTACGTTACTTTATACATGTGATTTACCTCTGTTATAAATCTTTCGAGTACTGTGTGTGTCAGCATACCGATCCAGGGATGACACTTAAGCACAGAGACTTGATCCATTCGGGTCAGGTCGCTACAATGTTCAATGTGTAGTTAGTATTAAAAAACATACATCGTGTACTAAATGGTATCAATTGTGAAATATTCATTGTGTGTTTCAAAAAATCCGCAATGGGCATTTTAAAATATGTTCATCGCTTATTTAATATATATTCAGAGCATATTTTAAAAATATAGAAAATGTTCATTGTGTATCTATAAATGTTTATCATATATTTCAAAAAATTCATTGCATATTTGAAAAAAATTTATAAAGTAGTAAAAATAGAAATATACACAGCAGGTTTTAAGCTGTTTTATTTGGTGCTATGTTCTTTTGATACAGCTCATTTGATTTACCTTTGTAGCTTTTTTGTCTGTTGTTTCTTTTTGTATTTACTTCTCATTCTCCATCTTTTTTGTTTTTTCATTCCTTTTTGCTTATGTTTCCCTTTTTTCCTTTCATGTTTTCCCAAAAAAAATTCTTTTTTGTGGTTTATGTTTCTTAAGTGCGACAATACTTGCAAATTTGAAAATGTGCATAATATTTTTAACTGAACATTTTTTCCTAATACATGAAAACGTTTTGCATAAACATTATTTTATTACACATTTTTCACAAAAATAATAAATTTTCATTGTAAGTTAATATTTATTTTAAGATACATTATCGTTTACCGTAAACACAAACATTTCTTTAAAATTTGAAAACACTTTTTTCTCGTTACATAAACATAACATTTTGTTAAAATATGTGAACATTTTCCAGATTAATATGAATATTTTCCAAGTCACATAAAATAAAATAAAATGCATGAACATCTTATATTTATATATAACTCTTGAAATGTTTCCTTTAAGAAATAATTTTGGCAACTTTTACGCACATGCTGGAACTTTTATGCTTTTATTGACTATAGTACCGAATGGGACAAACTTTACAATGCAACAAGGCGAGTTGGGCGACAAAGGGTGTTTGTCGATGAACGTCGTTGGCGGCCCTGTCCAATAGACAAAGCAAGTCTCAAGGGCGGTAGGGAGCTCCTACTGGACACTCATTGCTCCAATAGAGACCGTGCCGCATAGGGGGCAGTTGTAACATCCCGATTCTCGGAATGTTCATGAAAAAGTTTTCCAAAAATTAGGGTGAAATATTTTTTCTGTTAATAAAAGCTTAAATTGAGTTTTCATAAATTTGGTGGATTTAATTTAAACTAATGCCAACTGAAATTAAAAATTTGACTCTTATTGTTCTCTTTTTTGCCGAATATTTTTCTTGTCTTTGGCATATTAAATATGCGCATTTGTATTTTTGGAACTTCATTCTATTTTTGTTTGATCTTCTATTCACTTATATATTTTTCCTTTTAGGAAAATCTAAGTCATTTCTTCTCTCAAA
Source organism: Triticum urartu (assembly GCF_056163025.1). Lineage (NCBI taxonomy): Eukaryota > Viridiplantae > Streptophyta > Magnoliopsida > Poales > Poaceae > Triticum > Triticum urartu. The sequence continues at coordinate 473,825,612 of NC_141879.1, forward strand.
CTCTGGGCCAAATTCCCTACACTGAATGAGCTTCTATCTTTTTTCTATATATATTTTTTGAACCACATGGGCCTAGCCCAATCTATTTTTCTTTCTCTCTATGTCCCTTTTCTTTATTTTCTTTTCCCACTGGGCCTTAGCCCATTTACATCACCTGGTGGCTAAACCTTTTCTTTCTCACGTACACATCATGCGTGGAGAGAAAGAAACGTAAAAAGAGAAGAAATAGGCTATTTATGTATTTGCACATTGTGTAAACATATATGTTTGTGTGTGCGTGTGTGTGTCTGTGTGTATGTGCGCACGCGCGCGTGTGTCTGTGACTTCATTTGCAAAATATTAAGATTAAATTTCCAGCCATACATCCTTAGTTTGAGGTGTCTAATAATAATTGTGGGGAAATGTCATATTATAATAAAAAGACTAAAAGTATAGCAAAATGTAACTAACATAATTATCTTAAATAAGAACCAAATTCTAGTGACTCCATCGACAACAATGATGTTTCAATGCTTCAGCAATAATTTCTAAAGATGGGATGGGACGAGCGGGTGACTAGGGTTTCAGGGGAGGGGGTGCCGGGGTGCCCTTATCCATCACAGGGACCGTGGGATGGGTGCCACGGAGGTGTCGCCGGCTAAGGAGGCCTGGATGGCCGCCACGCTCTCCTCTGCCTCCTGCTACATGAAGTTGAAGGAGAGGTGGTGGTGGTGGGTTGGGCCTCACTATGCACTTGAGGGCCAAGTTCACATTAGGGGCTATTATTTCTTTTTTTTTGAACTTTTATATTTTATTTTATTTTATTCTTCTTTCTATTTAGTTTCAATATTTTTTAGTTTTATAAAATATAAAACTTGCTCCTTAAATAGTGTTGTAAATTAATCCACTGCCACAAAAGTTTGGCATTTATTTAAAAAGGTTTGGAAATTTAATAATTTTAAAAGTAATTAAAATATTGTTTTGGCCTCTATTTTAGTTATTTTAGGCTGATTAATTATTTTATAAAATGTTGGTTTCATCATGAAAATTACTCGGTGATTATTGGAAATATTATGAACATTTTAGTTTTACTGTTTGAAGCAATTAATTATTTGACTTTATTTTAAATTTGAAAATGACTTTGATTTGTATCAAGCGGCAATTTGGCTTTGTTATACTTGATGACATGGCATCATTAGGGTGAGGTCATTCTAGCATGACACTAGGGGTGTTACAACAACCTAGTTGGCTACATCGGTGGAGGGGAGTCCTCCACGGCTTCGTCTTCATTGTCTTGAACAACAAGTCTTCTAGAGTCTTCTTTGTAGAGCACCAAGGGCCGCCATGATGGCCCAGGGCATAACTGACCTAGGGGTCCTCCGACCGGCCCACCAGAGCGACAACTGACATGTTGAGGCACCCTGAACCGTGACATTGCCAGGTGGTGTGGCGCCTACTGGTGCTGCTCCATGTGGCGTGTAACAATGAGGTCACATGTATATGTGATGTCAGAGGGGCACGACGTGTGCTAGCTCGAGGAGAGAGCGGGGGGGTGAATACCGTGCAGTGCGCGTGAGCATGTCGGGTTCGCGTAGTGAGCTGCTCCGTGTCTTGCTCATCCGCATGGTGGAAGCCGAGGCAACGACCCTGGGGCATTATCATCGAACTTTATCGGCGAGGAGGTCGTGGAGGTGGATCTGGCGTCTGACACTCAGATCTATGGCTCGGGAGGGTGTGCATTCAAACTTTGTCATGAGAGGTGCGGCGACAGCTGCACCCTAGGCAGAGCTGGTGGACGTTGGCCAAGTAAGATGTGTACTGTGAAGTTCTTCGAATCTGTGTGGATCCGGAGGTGTGCTTGAGCTCTCAACGAAAGTTCAGTTTCAACCTCCAATCGGTATCGGCAACGGCATTGCCATGGTGTCATTCCCCTTCTTTAAGGCACTGCCGTGGAGAAACGTTACACCACCTGGGGGTCTTCACACTTGGGAGAAATCCCTAGCTCTAGGTTATGGGCGCCGACGGTGGCTACATCGTTTCCTTGGAGGCATCACCTTGGAGAATCAACATTTTACTGCTTGCATGGATCTCTTCGTCTTCAAGGATGGTGAATGTTGAGTAACGTGATTGTATTAGGAAACATAGGTTAGACTAGGAAATATTCTGGCTTGCCTTTGTGACGCCCTCGATTCAATCGTACACTAATCATACATGCAAATGTGTACGATCAAGATCAAGAACTCACGGGAAGATATCACAACACAACTCTAGACACAAATTAAAATAATACATGCTTTATATTACAAGCCAGGGGCCTCGAGGGCTCGAATACATAAGCTCGAAAACACAAGAGTCAGCGGAAGCAACAATATCTGAGTACAGACATGAGTTAGACAAGTTTGCCTTAAGAAGGCTAGCACAAAAGTAGCAACGATCGAAAAGGCAAGGCCTCCTACCTGGGAGCCTCCTAATTACTCCTAGTCGTTTGCGGTCTTCACACAGTAGTAGGCATCCTCCGGGTAGTAGTAGTCATCAGTGGCGTCGTCTGGCTTCTGGGATCCGTCATCTGGTCGCAACAATCGGGTATGGGGGAAAAGAAGTAGCAAAGCAACCGTGAGTACTCATCCAAAGTACTCGCAAGACTTACATCAGATCTAAACTAAGTATGCATCTGTATCAAAGGAATGGGTTGTATCTGTGGACTAAACTGCAGAATGCTAGAAGGGAAGGGGAAAGCCTAGCCTATCGAAGACTAGCATCTTCTGGAAACCACCATCTTGCAGCAACAGGAGGGAGTAGAGTAGCATAAAGTAAAGTAGTAGAAGTGTTATCAACCTCGGCCAGAGATCCTTTCTCGACTCCCTGCGAGAAAGCAATCCCAGAGCCATACTATCCAGTTATCATCTCATATCCAAGTCTCATCACAATTCATTTCTCATCACAAGTATCTAGTTCTAGTTGTATCGATCGGGATACAACTCCAAGTGTCCGTTACCGTAGGACAGGCTATCGATAGATGTTTTCTTCCCTGCAGGGGTGCACCAACTTACCCACCACGCTCGATTAACTCCGGCCGGACACACTTTCCTGGGTCATGCCCGGCCTCGGCCAAACAATACGCCGCAACCCGACCTATGCTTAATAGAGAGGTCAGCACGCCGGACTAAACCTATGCCCCCAGGGGTCATGGGCCATCTCCTCGGGAACTCCTGCACGTTGCGTGGGCGGCCGGTGAGCAGACCTAGCTACCTCCTTCAAAAAGGTAGGTGCTTACCAGTCCAACCCGGCGCGCACCGCTCAGTCGCTGACGTCTATTAAGCTTCGGCTGATGTATACGACGCAGAACGCCTATACTATGCCCACGTGATGGTTAGTGCTATCAGGCCAGAGGCCCCTCGGATCAAATATCCAAATCGTAGTGGATTAGGAACGCGCGGTAACGAGCAGAGACTCACGATCGATGTGACCCCGTCGCCCCGTCTCGAGTACTTGCGACAAGAGCTAAGAATGCCCGGCCACGCCTTGTAAGTATCTCGCAGGCACCTTCCAGGTCAACCCGACTCCACATCACTCGCTATTAAGCTCGCGCGGGTACCCCTCAGGGCCTACCCGTCTTTAGTAACATGGTTCAGTTGTAAAGTCATAGTAACCATAGTAACTGTGTGTCTAACATCAAGGGGAAAACCAGAGGAATCACCGTCGGTGAATTCCACTCGATGTAATCAACAAGGTGAACGTAAGAGGATTCACCCTCGAGGTTCACACTTGAGGGGTTGCATGACAGAGCCGTATCAGAAGTAGTTAAGGAGGAAATCACCCTCGATGATCACGACCGAATAGGTACACTACAGAGATCTCATCATGAGTGATGTATGAGGTTCACCCGCGGCACTCGATAGTAACTCTGTAGTGTCGTACAACTAGGGGGTGATGTGCGGTGTCAGGGCCTGGACATCGATCACGTTGATCGAGTCATCGAACATAAAGCGAGGCAACTGGGACAAGGTGGGGTCACTGATGGATCTCTAACCAACTTATACTAAGCAGTTTAGGATAAGTAGGTAGGTATGAAAGCAGGTAACAAAAACAGGCTATGCATCAGAGTAGGATCATACAGAAAGCAGTAGCAGTTCTAATGCAAGCATGAGAGGGAAAGAAATGGGCGATATCGGAATGCTCAAGGGGGGGGTTGCTTGCCTGGTTGCTCAGACAAGAAGGAGGGGTCGTCGGTGACGTAGTCGATCACAGCGACATCATCGGTCTCGGGGTCTACCAGAGAGAAGAGGGGGAAGAAACAGTAAATACAGAGCAAACAATGCATCACAAGGCATAACATGACGATGGGCTGAGCTAGCGTTGCCCTAACGTAGTACTACACGTTGCAGACGGAGGGGATAAACATCCGAGGATGAATTCCCGGCGCTAGGCGGATTCCGGACAGATGAAACGAAGGGGGATGGTGGCAGGTTTGCTATGCTAGGGACGTGTGGCGGATGAATGGGTTGCGTATCCGGGTTCGCCTCGTCGTCCTGAGCAACTTTCATGTACAAAGTTTTTCGATCCGAGCTACGGTTTATTTAATATGATTTTCTAAAGTTTTTATTAATTCTGGAATTTAATTATTTATTTCAACATTATTCAGAATAGTAAAAGATGACGTCAGCATGATGCTGACGTCAGCAGTCAACTGTGCAGTTGACTGGGTCAACTACATGTGGGTCCCGCATATCATACACTGTTTAGTTTAATTAGGGTTTAGTTAATTAATTATTGTTTAATTAAATTAACTAATTAATTAGATTAATTTAAACAGGATTAATTAACTTACTAATTAATTAATCAATATTTTTATTAATTACATTTTCATTTCTTTTTAATTTTCGTTTTAGGGGGTGTGGGGCCCCTACGTCAGTGGCCCAGGGGCATCGGGCCCCACCCGGCAGTGGCCCAGGAGGCAACCGGGCGAAATGGGTGCGGCCGCCCGCCCGCATGGCCTCGGGCGTGAGGGTGCTGGAGCCGGGCGGGGTGGACCCAGGCGACGACGTGGCCACCGCGGGGCTCGCCGGCCGGCGGCGGCAGGCGGAGGCGGGCGCAGGGGCAGCCGCGGTGTGGGGCAGCAGGCGACGGAGGCCGAGCGGCGGCAGCAGAAGGTCTGCACGGGCGGTGGCGCTGGCAGAGCAGAGCCGCGGGGCAGGGCTCGGACGCGCGAGCAGGGGAGGTCCGGCGTGGCTGCGGGCAGCGCCCGGTCGCGGCGGCGACGGTGATGGTCGCGAGCGGTGCAACGGGTGCGCGGTGAGGGCGCGGCGAGCACGCGCTCGCCACGAGCGCGGGCGCGAGACAGAGAGGGCGCGGTGATGGCATTTAGCCGACGCCGACGCGGAACGAGGGGGGAAAGGAGGGCTCACCCCCCTTGCAGGGGTACGGCGGCGAAGGCGCGATGGCACCAGTGGGGAGGAGGACGGGGACGTTCCCGCGACGGGGATGAAGGCGATTTGGCGACGGGGTTGGCGCGTCGAGGCGGCGAGGGCATCCAGCGAGGCGGAGCTCCGTGGAGGCGAGGCGTCGGCGGCGGGGCGGCGCGGTCGCTATGGCGGCAGACGGCGCACTGCGGCGGGGGCGAAGGGGTCGGGGCGCGCCAGGGTCGCGGGGCCGGCGGAGGCCGCTGCCCCCGATCTGGATCCGGGGAGGGGTAGAGGGAGCGAGAGACGTGGGGGGAATCGTGGGAGGAGTGGGGGGGTTACGGGCTAGGGTTTGCGGGTGGTGGGGGATAAGGGAGGCGGTTGGGCCGGCCAGCTGGGTTGGGCCGGCTTGGGTGGGCCAAGGCCCAAGGAAGGCAGGGGCGCTCTCTCTCTCTCACCTCTTCTTTTACTTTTTAAAAAAAAACAACTTTTCTGTTTTCGTTTATTTTCAGAAAGAAAAATAGTTTTATAAAAAACTAATCTTGCACCTAAAATACCATTTTAACTTAGGACACTCCTATAATTAACTTGGCACAAAATTAAAGTAGTTTAGTATTTTTACCAATTAGAAAGGCAATAAAATTATCGACTAGGACAGTGTTTTATTTAGTTTAGGGCAGTGAAAGACCTTATAAAAATTTTGATTCACCACCAATAGTAACCAATGATTATTTGCCACAAGAAGAACATTTTAGCTCTCATGTTTGTGAAATTTTGAATTTCACTTAGTAATTGAATTTGAATTCAAGTGGAATTTGAAATGAGATAGGATCAAAGATGATCATGCATTGTTTAGCCAAAAAGATTAGATTAAACCCAGGGGGTTACTGTAGCATGATACTCGGGGTGTTACAAATCTCCTCCACTACAAGAAATCTCGTCCCGAGATTTATGTGGTGAAGTAAAGAGTAACTTCAGGAGAACTGTCCCATATAGGGTTAATTGTCTGGTGAACAATGCAGGGAATGTGACAGAAGTATCTCTCGAGTTGAAATTTAAGAAAAACGTCGAGAGCAAAGTATGAAGGTACAATAGAAAGTTTCAACTGAATGAACAACGATTGATACTTGAACAGAGTGAGAAAGAGGGTTCAGAGCATCGTGAATACATCATCTCTCAGAAGGTGGCTCGTGACATGATATGAAGCCAAGTGTAAAGAATATTTCGGCATCAAGGTTGTACAAGAGAGTCAGGTTTCGATCCTGTGGAACTGTGGGTTATGGGCCCACCATGTGGGTTAAAAGAAGGAAAGGCGCTATTCATTTTGCACAGTCATGATAGCAAGGCATGTTAGAGGGTAGCCTGCCAGTTATGTCAGCAACAATCGTCGATACCAAGGGCGAGGGACGAAGAGAACCATTCTCCTGCTCGTTGAACGAGGCGGACCAATAGGCAAAGTTCTCGTCCATCGGTGGTTACCGGAATGTCGTCCACAATAGTAACAGGGTCTTACCTACAGATGTACACCGAGGTGTTTACATAAGCAGGGAAATATTACTGCTTATATCATACAGATCACAAGACAGATTATACAAAACAATGGAAGGGAAAAAAGTGATTATCGGATTAAACACTCCAATGGAAAGGAAAATGTGTTTAAACACAAGTATTAGGAGTATATCCTTCCCAAGGGGAAGCGGAGCAGGATATACATGATATGACAGCAAGTTCAAAAGCATTTAGTTAAAGGGGGTGAGGAAAGAATCATGATATTACCCATACAACAGTGTTTGGATAATAGATCAAGAAAATATAGTATCGTACTTCAAATGTTCTTCTTGGAGATCGGATTACCACAGACATGCTCCGAGATAGCATTGACATGGTTTCAAGCAAAGGTCAGACTTTGGATACACCAAGGATCCATCGGAAACAACTTAGAAAATAAGTCATACAATTTTAGTAGTGAAAAGATAAGGGTATGGCCGACGGGCTCAGCCACAATCCATCAACATGACAAAAAGGATGTATTTCCAAAATTATATGAACAAGTTTGTGTTGGGGGAAGACAAGAATGTTGTTGGTGCTGACACTAATCATCGAGAGGCAAGGATGGTATTTCTAGCCATGAATTCAATCAATATCCTGGAAGAGCTCAGAATGTTGATGATGATCACGACACATTTGTCGAGAGATTTCATGAAGATGTAATCAATTGGCAACGACATCAAGTCAAGGGAATGATAAAGCGAAAGGTTATTGGAACCACGGGTACGACACAAACTCGAAATCAAGCTTGTTGTTCAAAGCGAAACGATATGACGAGGAAGATCGACGTAAGCTTAGCTTATCGTTGGAAGTTGCTCCGGGCATAAGGACCAGGTAGCACAGTTAAAAAGTTGACAAGATAAAAATTATAGCCGATCAGGCTAGGAATGATGTGATGGGGCATAAAGCTTCCCAGTATCAAGTACTAGGTGCAATGCTAGAAGGTATATCGGAGTAGAGGTTGGACGGGGGAAATGAGTTGTAGAGGATAAGTAATTTAACTTACCCAGTAAATGGGATCAAGGAGGAAATATGGTCGGGACCATAAATGCAAGGGATCCAATTTACGATACCGGAAGAATTATTCAAAAGATTAAATATCCTTGCAAGAAGCTTTCATGATAAGTTACACACCATGTCCGTGTGCATGAACACAAAGGTTCAGGGTCGACTCCCACTTCTACAATGCATAACCTTTCATTTTACTTCTCGCTCTTGATGAAGTTGTAGTATTGAAAGTATATCGGACGAAAAGCCAGTAGAGTATAATCCGCATAACTTTCGAGTTCGCACAGATTAGGGAAGGCATAGGTTCAACCCATCGGGGCATCTTAGGAACATATATCATAATTTTCGAGAATAAATAACACAAGCTCGGTAGTAGAGCATGCTTGAGAAAGCGGAGGATACAATTTACCAAAAGCATTATGTATCCGAGGAAAGGCTCACAAGCTTATTGAATATGAAGGACGTTGTCGGATAAAATCCGAAAAAGGGGTCTGGTGGTCCACAAGGGATCTGATGTGAGCATCAATATTCAACCAGAGGAAGAAAGAATGCAAAGAGATCAGATTATAGAAACAACTGACTAACTCAAAGCTCAATTGCAAAGGAATTATGAATTCCATGACAAGGGATCAGAAGCAATGCTCTGATTAGGGATGGATAGGTAGAAAAGCCTTAGGGGTACAATCGATGGCGATTTGATTGATCGAGATTCAGCACATGTTAAAATGACGTCTGAGCCGGAAGGATGAATTCTAGGACCTGATTGAGGGTTGCGAGCATTCGCAACATATTGTATCAACGGACTCAAAATGATAATGACAAAGGCTGACAATAAGATTACTAGACTTATGGTATTAACCATAATGCAAGCAAGCAGGAAATTTAAGAACAATAGGCTTTTGAGGATTTTCACAAGAACGAATGGTATTACGAAGAATTTTGTGAAGTACATGAATCAACTGAGGGTGAGCGGATACTCGGTAGGTGCACAAAGTTATCCGTAGGGGTATTCAGGTGACAAGGAACTACAAGGCAGTAAGCTCAAAGGATTCTCGGAACAAAGGATAGCCGTTCAGGGCATCTTGTAATAACAAGAACAACAAGGAATGTTTGTATGAATGACAAGGGTATGTAGTTATCCATAAGGATATATCGGTGGTAGGGAACTACAAAGAAGTGGGCACGGGGTCTCGGGACTCATCGAGGAGTATCTTCAGAGTCTTCTGATGAAATAGTCGGTCATCTGTGGTGAAGGGCTCTCCGGGATGAAGTGGTTACGAGAACCTAGTGTTAGAGTTAGCTAAATTATTTAACCCGAATAGAAGAGAGATCAGAGTCCCAGAGTATAGACGAGGAATAAAAGATAGTAATACCACCCATATGGGGACGTGGGCCCGTAAGACACACAGCCAATGTTAGTAAAAGTTTTTCAGTGACTAGACTCAACTTCGGCCAAGGAGTTAGAAAGGGGGCAACCTATAGGCAGTCGGCTCTGATACCAACTTGTGACGCCCTCGATTCAATCATACACTAATCATACACGCAAATGTGTACGATCAAGATCAAGGACTCACGGGAAGATATCACAACACAACTCTAGACACAAATTAAAATAATACAAGCTTTATATTACAAGCCAGGGGCCTCGAGGGCTCGAATACATAAGCTCGAAAACACAAGATTCAGCGGAAGCAACAATATCTGAGTACAGACATGAGTTAGACAAGTTTGCCTTAAGAAGGCTAGCACAAAAGCAACAACGATCGAAAAGGCAAGGCCTCCTGCCTGGGAGCCTCCTAATTACTCCTAGTCGTCTGCGGTCTTCACGTAGTAGTAGGCATCCTCCGGGTAGTAGTAGTCATCAGTGGCGTCGTCTGGCTTCTGGGATCCGTCATCTGGTCGCAACAATCGGGTATGGGGGAAAAGAAGTAGCAAAGCAACCGTGAGTACTCATCCAAAGTACTCGCAAGACTTACATCAGATCTAAACTAAGTATGCATCTGTATCAGAGGAATGGGTTGTATCTGTGGACTAAACTGCAGAATGCCAGAAGGGAAGGGGAAAGCCTAGCCTATCGAAGACTAGCATCTTCTGGAAACCACCATCTTGCAGCAACAGGAGGGAGTAGAGTAGCATAAAGTAAAGTAGTAGAAGTGTTATCAACCTCGGCCAGAGATCCTTTCTCGACTCCCTGCGAGAAAGCAATCCCAGAGCCATACTATCCAGTTATCATCTCATATCCAAGTCTCATCACAATCCATTTCTCATCACAAGTATCCAGTTCTAGTTGTATCGATCGGGATACAACTCCAAGTGTCCGTTACCGTAGGATAGGCTATCGACAGATGTTTTCTTCCCTGCAGGGGTGCACCAACTTACCCACCACGCTCGATTAACTCCGGCCAGACACACTTTCCTGGGTCATGCCCGGCCTCCGCCAAACAATACGCCGCAACCCGACCTATCCTTAATAGAGAGGTCAGCACGCCGGACTAAACCTATGCCCCCAGGGGTCATGGGCCATCTCCCCGGGAACTCCTGCACGTTGCGTGGGCGGCTGGTGAGCAGACCTAGCTACCTCCTTCAGAAAGGTAGGTGCTTACTAGTCCAACCCGGCGCGCGCCGCTCAGTCGCTGACGTCTATTAAGCTTCGGCTGATGTATACGACGCAGAACGCCCATACTATGCCCACGTGATGGTTAGTGCTATCAGGCCAGAGGCCCCTCGGATCAAATATCCAAATCGTAGTGGATTAGGAACGCACAATAACGAGCAGAGACTCACGATCGATGTGACCCCGTCGCCCCGTCTCGAGTACTTGCGACAAGGGCTAAGAATGCCCTGCCACGCCTCGTAAGTATCTCGTGGGCACCTTCCAGGTCAACCCGACTCCACATCACTCGCTATTAAGCTCGCGCGGGTACCCCTTAGGGCCTACCCGTCTTTAGTAACATGGTTCAGTTGTAAAGTCATAGTAACCATAGTAACTGTGTGTCTAACACCAAGGGGAAAACTAGAGGAATCACCCTCGGTGAATTCCACTCGATGTAATCATCAAGGTGAACGTAAGAGGATTCACCCTCGAGGTTCACACTTGAGGGGTTGCACGACAGAGCCGTATCGAAAGTAGTTAAGGAGGAAATCACCCTCGATGATCACGACCGAATAGCTACACTACAGAGATCTCATCATGAGTGATGTATGAGGTTCGCCCTCGGCACTCGATAGTAACTCTGTAGTGTCGTACAACTAGGGGGTGATGTGCGGTGTCGGGGCCTGGACGTCGATCACGTTGATCGAGTCATCAAACATAAAGCGAGGCAACTGGGACAAGGTGCGGTCACTAATGGATCTCTAAGCAACCTATAGTAAGCAGTTTAGGATAAGCAGATAAGGTATGAAAGCAGGTAACAACAACAGGCTATGCATCAGAGTAGGATCATACAGAAAGCAGTAGCAGTTCTAATGCAAGCATGAGAGGAAAAGAAATGGGCGATATCAGAATGCTCAAGGGGGGGGGGGGTTGCTTGCCTGGTTGCTCAGACAAGGAGGGGTCGTCGGTGACATAGTCGATCACAGCGGCATCATCGGTCTCGGGGTCTACCAAAGAGAAGAGGGGGAAGAAACAGTAAATACAGAGCAAACAATGCATCACAAGGCATAACATGACGACGGGCAGAGCAAGGGTTGCCCTAACGTAGTACTACACGTTGCAGATGGAGGGGATAAACATCCGAGGATGAATTCCCGGCGCTAGGCGGATTCCGAACAGATGAAACGGAGGGGGACGGTGGCAGTTTGCTATGCTAGGGACGTGTGGCGGACGAACGGGTTACGTATCCGGGTTCGCCTCGTCGTCCTGAGCAACTTTCATGTACAAAGTTTTTCGATCCGAGCTACGGTTTATTTAATATGATTTTCTAAAGTTTTAATTAATTCTAGAATTTAATTATTCATTTCAACATTATCTAGAATAGTAAAATATGATGTCAGCATGACATCATGCTGACGTCAGCAGTCAACTGTGCGTGTGGGTCCCGCATGTCATACACTGTTTAGTTTAATTAGGGTTTAGTTAATTAATTATTGTTTAATTAAATTAACTAATTAATTAGATTAATTTAAACAGGATTAATTAACTTACTAATTAATTAATCAATATTTTTATTAATTACATTTTCATTTCTTTTTAATTTTCATTTTAGGGGGTGTGGGGCCCCTACGTCAGTGGCCCAGGGGCATCGGGCCCCACCCGGCAGTGGCCCAGGAGGCAACCGGGCGAAATGGGTGCGGGCGCCCGCCCGCATGGCCTCGGGCGTGAGGGTGCTGGAGCCGGGCGGGGTGGACCCAGGCGACGGCGTGGCCACCGCGGGGCTCGCCGGCCGGCCGCGGCAGGCGGTCGTAGGGGCAGCCGCGGTGTGGGGCAGCAGGCGGCGGAGCCCGAGCGGTGGCAGCGGAAGGTCTGCACGGGCGGCGACGCTGGCGGAGCAGAGCCGCGGGGCGGGGCTCGGACGCGCGAGCAGGGGAGGTCCGGCGCGGCTGCGGGCAGCGCCGGTCGCGGCGGCGGCGGTGATGGCCGCGAGCGGTGCAACGGGTGCGCGGTCAGGGCGCGGCGAGCACGCGCTCGCCGCGAGCGCGGGCGCGAGACGTAGAGGGCGCGGTGATGGCATTTAGCCGACGCCGACGCGGAACGAGGGGGGAAAGGAGGGCTCACCCCCCTTGCAGGGGTACGGCGGCAGGCGCAATGGCACCGGTGGGGAGGAGGACGGTAACGTTTCGGCGACGGGGATGAAGGCGATTTGGCGACGGGGTTGGCGCGTCGAGGTGGCGAGGGCGTCCAGCGAGGCGGGGCTCCGTGGAGGCGAGGCGTCGGCGGCGGGGCGGCGCGGTCGCTGTGGCGGCAAACGGCGCACTACGGCGAGGGCGAAGGGGTCGGGGCGCGCCAGGGTCGCAGGGCCGGCGGAGGCCGCTGCCCCCGATCTGGATCGGGGGAGGGACAGAGGGAGCAAGAGACGTGGGGGGGGGGGGGGGGGGGGGGGGTGGTTACGGGCTAGGGTTTGCGGGTTAGGGTTTGCGGGTGGTGGGGGATAAGGGAGGCGGCTGGGCCGGCCAGCTGGGTTGGGCCGGCTTGGGTGGGCCAAGGCCCAAGGAAGGCAGGGGGCGCGCGCTCTCTCTCTCACCTCTTCTTTTACTTTTTTTTAAAAAACAACTTTTCTATTTTCTTTTATTTTCAGAAAGCAAAATAGTTTTATAAAAAACTAATCTTGCACCTAAAATACCATTTTAACTTAGGCCACTGCTATAATTAACTTGGCACAAAATTAAAGTAGTTTAGTATTTTTACCAATTAGAAAGGCAATAAAATTATCGACTAGAACTTTGTTTTATTTAGTTTAGGGCAGTGAAACACCTTATAAAAATGTTGATTCACCATCAATAGTAACCAATGATTATTTGCCACAAGAAGAACATTTTGGCTCTCATGTTTGTGAAATTTTGAATTTCACTTAATAATTGAATTTGAATTCAAGTGAAATTTGAAATGAGATAGGATCAAAGATGATCATGCATTGTTTAGCCAAAAAGATTAGATTAAACCCAGGGGTTACTGTAGCATGATACTCGGGATGTTACAACCTTGTACTCTAAGTAGATCATGTATATATATATATATATATATATATATATATATATATATATATATATATATATATATATATATATATATATATATATATATGCCCACGAGGCTCAAGCAATACATAAAACTATTCCACCAATCCCTCTCTCCCTTCTAACATGGTATCTATCGCAAGTCGATCCTAAACCCTAGCCGCCGCCGCTTCCATACCCGCGCGTCGCCTCTGAGGCGGTCGGCCTCCATGACCGCCGCCGGGGGCCACGCCGCCCGTATCTAGGGTTCGTCCGCCGGTCGTGTTGACCGGCTGCCCTAGAGAGTCTTTTTCCCGATCTCTTGATCCGGGTTTTTCGCTTTCTCGCCGGTCATTTTGATCGGCGTTTTTCCTTTTTGGTTTTCCGATCTATTCTTGATCGGTTTGCGTCGCCCGTCGCCGCCGTCGATCCCCATGCGCATCTACTCCGATCCCGGCGCGACCAGTCGGCCTCTCCTCCGACCCAGCGGCCACGCGCGCCGAGGCGGCCCGTCAGGGCCAGCCGCCGTTCGCGTGTCGGTCCGCCCATCGCCCTGCACCAGCCGTCACCGCCCTGCTCCGACCGGGACACCTGCATCGCCCCGACCCGGAGGCCTCACGCCATGCGACGGCCAACATAGCCGTCGCTCGCGCGCCGACCCGCCCATCGATTCACATCACTCGCCTCCGCCGCGTCTACACGGCGGCCCGGCAGTCTACCTCGCCGGCCTCGCCTTCGGTTGCGTCGGGACGGCTGCGTCGGCTGCCTCAACTCGGGCGCTGCTGCTCCGTTGGTCGCTCGGGCCTCACTGCCTGGGTGTCGGCGTTGGTTTGGCAGCCCGGGTGCTGGTGCTGACAACCTCGTCCGCACGACGTCCCACGCCGTCCGTCGTCGCCGGCTTCATCTCGGACTCCGCCGCCACCACGCCTCCACCGAGCGGCGTCCTCGACCTCGCGCGTGATCGGCTTGATCACCTGCTCGCCGCCGCTCGCCGCCTCATCTATGCCACACGACCGACCTAGCCCGTCGGTTACGCGCGCCTCCGCAGGTCCCGTGAAGATCGTCCTCGAGTTTGGCGCGCCTCTCCACCGATCAAGCATCGGGCTGCCGCTGCGTCGCCCCATCGGGCCACAGCACCGCCGCCCCGTGGTTCCCCTCGCGGCTGCATCAACTCGTGCATCGCCGCTGCATTGTCCCTTCGGGCCGTAGTGTCGCGATACGCGGTCCCCAACGCCGCCCCGAGGCCGTCCCTGCGGTTGCACCGACTCGCGAACCGCCGTTTGTGTCGCCCCTTGGGGCCGTAGAGTTGCGGCCCGCGGTCCCAGCCGCCGCCCCGAGGTCTTCCACCGTCGCCCCGACCCGCCTGCCCCGTCGTTGCGTCGCCCCTTTGGGCCGTAGCGCCGTGGCTCGCGGTCCACTCTGCGGTCACCGTGCGTCGACCTTCTGTGGTATGCGCCGCGCCGTCTCCCTTGGCGCAGGAACGTCACCGTCCGTGCCGGTCTTCGTCACGCTGCCAGGGTTCTTCGCCTACTTCGAGCACCGCCGCCGCACTCCTAACTTAGCCGCCGCTGCTCTTCCTTGGCCGTCGTCGCCGCTACCTTTGTAGCCGTCGCCGCCCGTCCACCCCCTTCATCTTCGTCCAAGCACCAGCCCGTCGCCAGCGTCGCCGTCATCTATCCTGCCCACTTCGTCTACTTCGACCATCGTTGGTGACATCGGCCCCGCGTCGATGGACGCCGCAATCGTCGTCGAGTTCTTCTCTGCTGACCCCTCCGACTTCTCCGACATGGCGTACAGCTCGTGCAGGTCCCTCGTCTACGCATGCCCGGTGTTGGCAACACTGATGTGTGCCTTCGGCCCTGTTTGGTTCAGCTGTGGATTTCTAAAAGTAGCTGTGAAAAATCTGCTGTGGAAAAACAGCTGTGGAAAATCTGATGTGAAAAGATGTAGGTCATTTGGCAAACCAGCTGATACAGCTTTTTCAGATTTTGGCCCGCAGCGGAATCAGATTTTGGGAAGCACGTCCTGGGCTGCTTCCGCTTTTGCTTTAGATTTTGGCAGCGGATTTCTGGAATCGGATTCTGCTGGGTTCGCTCTTTGGTTCCGATTCTGCTGCGCGGCAACGGAATCCTTTGATAAAAGCTGAACCAAACAGGGCCTTCATCCACGACGTGTCTCTGGCCCTGGCAAGCCTGGTCGGCACTTCGTCAACTTCGTTTTTGTCCGTCTACGCATGCCCAGTGCTGGCAACACCGGTGCGTGCCTTCGTCCATGATGTGTCCCCGGGCTTGGCAAACCCGCCGCGACGCGTCGTCAACCACATCTTCTTCCCGGCGCATCACTACTTCGACACCACTGCGCCCATGACTAACTCGGCGCCTTCTTGCGCCCGTGGCTCCATGGCGACATCCTCGACACCGACTCCCCAACTCGAGTTGACCACAGCATTCTTCGCACGACTACCTCGACCACGGCTCCACCACCCACGCTCTCGGCTACATCGACAAATGGCACAAAGGGCTACCGCCTGCTTGAGTAACCTCGTTGGTTTCCACTCCAGCCACGACTCCGCGATGCATCGACCGTTATGACTGTGGGGGTTGTTCGTCGGCTTGCCTTCGGATTCTTCTCCAGTCTCATCGTCTGCGTCGCTACCGTTGTGACTGCGGGGGGGGGGGGGGGTGAGTAACGTGATTGTATTAGGAAACATAGGTTAGACTAGGAAATATTCTGGCTTGCCTTGTACTCCAAGTAGATCATGTACTCCTATATATATATGCCCACGAGGCTCAAGCAACACACAAAACTATTCCACAAATCCCTCTCTCCCTTCTAACAGTGAACATCAGGGCAACGACTCTGGATGGTCTTTGATTGTGCGCCTATGGCGATCTCAGGAACAATGTGAGTGACAACTGTGTGTTGGTTCGGTGGACGGGCCCTAGATGGGGCGATCTGACTTTATGTCTAGGTCGCGGCTCCTGGGGTGTTGGTGTGCGGGTGGTTGCCCTGTGTAGCTTGTGTTGCAGACATCTAGGTCATGTGGCGTCGGAACTCAGGTATGAGTGGTGGCATGTTGGGGTCACAACCTCGAAAGGTGCTATCGACGGACCGCGTCGGGTGTGGCGGAGCGGATTGATGTCTGGATGACGTCCCCGAGGCTTTTGGCAGCATTGAGGGGGCTGGTCTCGTACCGTCTGAGGTGATGAGGTTGTCTTTGGTGTTGATTGTCGACGTGTCTGAAGTTAAAAATGGTTTTCTCTCTCTGCTAGGCCATATACAATGCAGTCTAGTCAGGAGTCTGTAACACATGCCACATGAGATATTTTTCTACGTGGAGGTAAGAGAGTGAGGAGAGAGAACAAGGGTGTCTAGAATTTAACAGACGGTTGATATCCCTAAAATATCGCTACTTATCGACAGACTTTTTTCCATTGTATGCTCAGCCGTCGTTAATTTGACGCCTCCCCGTCCAACTGCCATATCCCCTGCTCAACGGTCCCTCCTAATTTTTGGGTCCTTTTTCCTTCTCTTTTTTGCTAAAATTTTGGGTCCTATAGATAGCCAGACAGTCTAATGTACAAGTTGTTTTTATGTCTATCTGTCGATAACTTGGGGTATTGCTACAGACAACTTGCGTCTGAACTAAGTGGTGGAAGGCCTGCCAGCAAGGCCGAACGGGTCTCCCCGTTGGCTCATGTCGGTGTGGTTGTCGTTTCTTGTTGCGTGCATTGCGCCGTCGGCGAGTGTGGACTTGTCCCTGTTTGGGGTGAAGGAGTTGAGCAGGCTTGGTCCTGCATGTATCTGTTTTCAACAGTTTTTCTATAACTAACCGTTCAACAATCTTCTTAATAATTAGTTAAATGAAAGAAAAACATGGCTCCACATGTTTCTGAAAAAATATTTGTGACTTTTTTGGAATGAAACGTCGTGTTTCTAAAGTGTAACCATTCAACATCGGCTGGATAAAAAGAAAAACTACAGCCGAGTAATTCCATGAGAGCTCAACGGGGAAGACATGGCAGCTGATTAGGGTCGCCCGGCGGTGACAGCCCATGCATGTTACTGATTAAGCTCCATAATATCTGCAAGTGCAGTGTTTTTTTTTTTGCGGGGACAAGTGCAAGTGCAGTGTTTATGTACTAATCACTATCGATCGTATCAAAGACTTTGTCTTCCATCATCTCCGTGTTTGTGTCTTCCATAATATGTGCGAGAGAGAGAGAGAGAGAGAGAGAGAGAGAGAGAGAGAGAGTTGACATCTCCAGGTAGAGCCAAAACAAGGCGGAGTAGCAGAATGTGATCTGTCGTGGTTTGTGTGTTCGAGGGTCAAACAGGCCGCCCGGCTGGGGAGATGGAAAAGTTGACAAAGCTTACACAGGAGATGATCGCGTACCTCGCAAGCAAATGGCATGTAATGTAATGCATGTGGACACGTACGAACTGCTATCGCGAATGGAAGAGAATTAACTGTCACGCGTATGGTCTTGCATTCTTGCTGGCTAGAGTAAGCTAGGAGCTATCGCGCGACTTTTTAGCTTGGTTACAGCTAAATGAGATGATCCATCGAATATTCGCTCTCTAATTAACTAAATGAGATGATCCATGCATGACGTATCCGCACGGGTGCACGGACGGTGCTGCTAGACTAATAACTTTGGCTGCTGCTAGCGAGCTCCCACGCCGTGCAGGCGATCCATGCATGTGCACGGTTGCACCTGCCTAGGTCGACAAATTTTGTTAATTTTAACAGCTTTGACCTTATCAATTGTACTGTATGTAGAGACGCCTGCCTGTGTATATATAAAGGAATGAGGATACGTAGACTCAACATCTTTCTCATTAACCAAGATCCAAGAGCAATCAGCTAGCTAAGGCAAACTTAGCTACGAGTAAGAGGGGAGTTACTACCTAGTACGAGTGCTAGCAGGATGCCGGAAGAACCGAGGCGCAGCAACAATCAGCGCCTCCTGCCTATACGTAAGTTTTCTCGCCCTGGTTCTTCTTCTGCGTCATCACTTGTTATCCGTCCGATGTTGCAAGATTTCCAGCCCATCACATTTTCCTTGAGGTGATCAATTCGTGCGGACGTCTGCATGTTCGCATATATACGTGCGTGCGAGCTTTGTTTCGAATGGGGATTACACATGTTATAATCCACATCCTTGTCAAGTTTCTTTGAGTGATTATTAAACTCTATCCTTGAGACCTAGGCGTCTCTCATGGCCTCAGATCGATACTAGTAGCTCCGTTCGCTCAGATCTGAGTCTTGGCCTTCCCCGCGGCGCCTCGCGATCCTTCTTCTATAAGGAAAGGGCCACAGCTACTATTTTATGTTCATGTATTGGTCGAGTTTTCTCTATTATTCCATCTTTTACACATCTGCTGTATTATTTTTGTGCATTTTGACATTTCTATTTCTGGGTCGTTATATCTATTTGCAGATGGTTTTCTTTAGGCATATACTATATCATACCTACGTTTAGCCTGTTTTGAGCAAAATCCAAGGTTTTTGTTGTTGTTGCGAGAATCCAAGGTTCTCTGTGCATCGAAAACTCTGCTACCCGAATTCGACATGGTGGACATTTTAATTGTTGTGAAGCACAATTACATTTCGCAGACCCTTGCAATTAGCTATAAAAAACACCAAATCTGACGCAGTTTGGCTTGTTTTGTGAACCATGTGCATCTGCAATGATCTTTTTTTTTTGCGGGACATCTGCAATGATCTTCATGGACACTTGCATTTTTTTCCCTATAAGGATGTAAAAACAGTTTGCATAAGTTATTATAATGTATCCCACATGATTTCAGTTTTATCACTCTTTGTTGTCTTTTTTGTTCTCCCTGCAGGAAATACAGCAATTGTAGGTCCTGCTAGGCGACAGCTTCAGTTCACGCAGGAACGAACTACCAACCAAGGCCCAACTCATGGGAACAGTTCAGCAGGTTGTAAGAAGATGAAGGGGACCGAAGTCAAAATTTTGGTTTTATTTTTGACTCATTGGCTCTTATACGAAACTTATGTCCATGTTGTAAATTTTGAGGCAAAAATTAATGCCTACGCAATACATATAACCTACTTGTCATTTTTTGGTTCATATTTGAACTAAATCCAAGGATTACATACAAAAACTCACTGTCCTGATTAATTAGATCCAATTCTTTTTAAGCGAGTCTATAGACTATATTTTCACATACGCATGTAAGTTTTCCAAAATAATGACTTAATTGAGTTGTGTTTGACAATTTACTTTGCTCGGATGGCTTACAGTTTCGCTGAATTTTATTTATTTAAAATTTATGGAACATATTTTATTTATTCGAAGGGGTGAATGCTCCATCGAGGGGTGGAGTTTGGTATCCTTTCAATACACCATGTTATCATACGAATATACTCAACCCATGGAAACAACCTATCTCGTAGGTAGATAACACAAAGGTTGAATGGTTATATTTTCTTGTCCTGATAAAGACTTTGCTTTTAAGACATTTTACAACTTATATATGCGGCTAATTAGTCTAAAATTAAATGGAACTTAATAAAACTTTAGAACATTGTAAGTTGCTATTTCTATTTTAAGTCGCATGCAGCCGCTAGACAGGTAACAAGCATATTTTTTATTATGCTTTTTACTATTATTTCATATATACATGTAAGTTTTTTCCAAAATAAGCTCATATGTTTTTCGTAGGTTACTATAATTTAGTTTCTCACATGTCTTTTAGTTTATTTGGTTTTATTTGAAAATTGAAATTCATTTATCTCCATGAAGGGGGGAATGCTCCCATGCGGGGTGGAGTTGGCCATCTCAGTAACCCCCAAGCCCAAGTTCATTCTACCATTATAGCTCCAGCCCATCAAAATGAAGAAACTAGTAAGTGGATGTATGAAAATTAGAATGTTATGTTTTGATGTTCTTGCGTAGACTTATTTGCTATTCTAAAATTTATGTAAAAGGCACATTTAGTCTGACAACCGGTAAATTATGTGACCTTTGAGGGCAAAAAAACATGGAACTTGGTTTAGATAGAACATCTATCTCTTGGCGTTTTAAAAACAAAACTCAAGGATATATGTGCAAATATCTTCTTTATATCATGATAATATGCAATTTTATAATTTCTGTTAAGCAAGTTTGTTTTGAGTATGATTTCATATAGACTTGTGTAAATTGCCCAAAATAAGCCCACACGCTACTAATATACTTATTTTACTTTTCTCATACATCTTCCAGGTAAAATGAGCATTGAATATTAATATATTTTGGAACTCATTGTTTCGTGTAGGGGTGAATAACCCAGCAAGGGGTGGAGTGGGCAATCCTATAAACCAGCAGGAGAATTCTACTAGGATTGTCTCAAACCATGAAAACAATATAGGTATTGGGGCATGTTCATTTGAGTATGATTCCATATAGGCCCATGTAAATTTCCCAAAATAAGTCTACATTATACTAGTGTAACTTATTAGTTTACTTTCTCACATGTCTTCCATGTAAACTAAGAATAAATTGTTAATATATTTTGGAACTCTTTTTTCACGTAGGGGTGAATTACCCGTCAATGGGTGGAGCGGGAAATCCTACCAAGACACAGGATAATTCTACCAAGATAGTCTCAAACTATGAAAACAATACAGGTATGCGTATGTAAATATAAAAAGTTCAAATGATTATGTTTTGTTCTAGGAGAGACTCATTTTCTCTCCCAAAACTTGTGTAAGATTTAATCCACATTTTAATTATGCTTATGTGTTGAAATTCACTTTTTTCATGATTGAATGTTCCATCGTCGATTGTTGTTATCCCTCCTCACACCCCACAAGGTCATGGTGCCAATGTAGTCTCAACTCCTGAGAACAACACATCAACCGGTAAGCTTTTTCTTTACGAAAAGGATCACATGAGATTTGTCGTTTTAGTTATGTGCATGGATAAAACAAGCAAGTCTATTATAAACCATGAAGGTGACCAGCAAAAAGAAGTAGGACACTCTTGAACTCCTACAATGTTGCTTCTAAAGTTCTTGGCTCCTGCAAGGGACCAATGCGTCGAATAGCGGTAGTAAATGCACAAATGAAGATACACGCAGGGATAGTTATGTTTCTAGAACCTACGCTCCATGGTGAGCACATGCTCACAACCCACCTAACATGTAGCATAGTTGAATGGTTATGTTTTTTTATACTGGGAGACAATGACCATTTGCTTCCTGAATTAACTTATGATAAATTCTATATAGAACCTCTTTGCACATAACTTATTTGCAGCCTAGAATACATTTTTCATTTTGTGGTGTCTATTTTGATCTATATCCATGCATATTTGTAACCAAATCCACTCTATCCAAATTAGATACAATTGAAAAACATTTTCGGTGCAACATTTTATAGCATTATCTACTCATTATATAACTGTATGAATATTGGAGTACATATTTTATCAAATCTGATGCAGTATATGTCAGTCTCACCTAATTTTAATTGTAGATGCATCAACCGTTGGACCACCAAACAGAGCTATCCATATGGCCCGTGAAAATCCTGTCGCTGCGATACAACCTCAAATTGTAAGTCTTAATGCCCCCCCCCCCTCCCGGCGCGCCGCGACCACGTCTCATGCATAACCATGTCCATGATGACTGAATCGTCAATCTGAAATCAATTTTCCTAGGTCAATGAGTGTAGCCATGAAGAGCGACTCAAGTTCAATGAAGAAAGACGCATGCAGGTGCCTATGTTGGCCCTACATGAACTGCAAATAAACGCATACATGTGTAGCACGTGAATAATATACTCCTATGCACGTGCTGCTCACAAGCATGTGCTTAGTGAGCGTCATTTGTCTGTAATTTATACATGTAAGCATATCACAATAAGCATGCATTAATGATGTATACTTGGTAAATGAAATATTATATAAGTTGTTATTTGCACATCTGATGTATTTATATTGTTATTTATTAGTATTTATTTTCTTTTTGGGCAAAATATTTCTGAATATTCCAAGAGCAACCTACAATTCGTTTTTGTTTAGGCTACACCTAGTTGGACATAAGACGTTGGGGGCGAAATCTATGGTCGGTGGCACCTGGGGGTTTCATCCTAATGAACCAATAATCCTTGTTAACTTGTCTCTTTAAACCGGAATCCTTGGCGATTGCGATATCTAGCCTACTGCAAGTTGGAAGTTGAACTCACTTATATGTGCCAACACACAGGCCGCTGCCCAGAGTGCAATATGTTCCCCTTTCCTATTTTGGTTAGAGCCATCGGTTTTTCAGCACACATTTTTGTTGTTGCTAACTGCCCATGCACACATTTCTGTTGTTGCTTTTATTCCCTTTCCTCCTTGCCTACCCCTTTTTTCTTTTCCTTTTTCTTTTTGTATTTGTATTTTTCAGTTACTCGTGTTTCCTTTTTAGCCTTTTCTTTCTTAGCATTTACCTGTTTTGCTTCTCCCCCTTTAGCTTATTTCTTATTCTTCTTTCTTTTGGTTCATTTTAGCATGTATTTAAAAAATGTTTATAGTGTGTTCTCAAAAATATTGGTCATTAAATAAATATATTCATGGTTATTTCAGAAATGTTCGACATGAAGTTACAAAATGTTCACCATGTATTAAAAGACATACATCGTGTACTAAATCGTATCAATTGTGAAATATTCATTGTGTGTTTCAAAAAATTCGCACTGGGAATTTTAGAATATGTTCATCGCTTATTAAAAATATATATTCAGAGCGTATTTCAAATATATAGAAAAGTTTCATTGTGTATTTAGAAAATGTTTATCATATATTTCAAAAAATTCATTGCGTATTTGAAAATTTTAGAAAGCAGTAAAAATAGAAATATAAATAGCAGGTTTTAAGCAGTTTTATTGAGTGCTATGTTCTTTTTATACAACTCATTTGGTTTCCTGTTGTGGCTATTTTCTCTGTTGTTTCTTTTTATATTTACTTCTCATTTTCTATCTTTTTGTTTTTTCATTCCTTTTTGCTTATGTTTTCTTTTTTCCTTTCACGTTTTCCCAATTTTTATTTATTTTGGTTTATGTTTCTTAAGTGCAACAATACTTGAAGATTTGTAAATGTGCATAATGTTTTTAAATGAACTTTTTTTCTTAATACATGGAAATGTTTTGGAAATAGATAATGTTTTTCTAAACATGATTTTGGTAAAATGTGCCAGCCCTTTATTAAAAATACATGGCCTGAAATGCATAAACATTAATTTATTACACATTTTTTGCAAAAATAATAAATTTTCTTTGTAAGTTAATATTTATTTTAAGATACATGAGCTTTTACCGTAAAATCAAACATTTCTTTATAATATGAAAACAATTTTTTGTCATTACATAATCATAACATTTTGTTGACATATGTGAACATTTTCCAGAATAATATGAATATTTTCCATGTCACATAAAATAAAATAAAATAAAACGTGTGAACATCTTATATTAATATATAACTCTTGAAATATTTATTTTAAGAAATAATTTTGAAAACTATTACGCAAGTGCTGGAACATTTAGGCTTTTATTGACTGTAGTACCAACTGGAACAAAATTTACAACTCAACGACGTGAGTTAGGCGACAAAGGGTGTTTGTCGATGAACGTCGTTGGCGTGCCTGTCCAGAAGAAAAATAAAAGGAAAGGAAAGAAAGAAAACGAAATAGAAACAGAAGAAAAATATACAGAAAAGGGAAAAGGGAGAGAAAGGGAAAAAAACTGGAAAAAGGGAAAGAAGGAAAACTAAAAAACCAGAACAAGAAAAAAAACCAGTTTAGGTTCCCCAAACTGGAAAAAAAACCTGTATGGAACCTCTAGAAGGTTCCCAAAACCGGGATTGCAGCAACCATTAACGGGCCGGCCCATATCACGTCGCTCGCTCGTGAAGCCTGTGTGAAACCTCTACAGCTTGATGCACGGTTCTTCAAATAGGAAATTTCGCTCCTATTGGACGCTCATTGCTCCCGTGTCGTATAGGGGGGCGGAAATGGACTGGCCCATTGGCACAGAAGCGAAGCGAGTTAAGCACTTAAGCACAACAACATGATGCCAAGAATCCCAAAAAGGATGTTACCCCCCCCCCCCCCCCCCCCCCAAAAAAAAAGAATCCCCAAAAAGAGAGCCACTTGAGATGATGACCACTGGTGATTAATGTGTGGCACAAATCTTTAAGAACAGACAACAACGATAGATTTGAATCATTTTTTGAACATTTCTTGGAAATTGTGAAGAATTTTGAAGTGCTGATTTTTTTTGAAACCCCAAACAACTTTTGTCATCCCAACATTTAAAAAAAATGTACACAACTTCTGTAATTTCAAACATTTTTTGTGAACATGAACAAGTTTTGAAATTCCAATTTTTTTACAAAATGCAATTAATCTTTGGAAATTCCGATTTTTTTATATCCCAACATTTTTCTAAGAAAGTGAAGAAAATTCGAAAAAATGAACAAAATTTTAAAATGTGAACTATTTCTGAAAAAGTGAAAAAAATCAAGTTGTTGTTGTTTTGGCAAAATAGGAATAAGAAATTATGAATTTGGTTTGGAAAATGCAATTATGAACCGGGAACATCTTTTCCAAACAAAAGTTTCAAAAACACGAACATTGTTTAAAAATTCCTTTTTTTAATTTGTAATTTTTTGAAAAAAAAGAGAAGGAAAACAAAAAATGGAAAAGACATGGTTTCCAAACAAAGTGAAGTACTTTTTTGAAGCATGGTTTAATACAGTTTAGGTGTTTATATTTCGTCCAATTTGTTTTGGTCAAAATCAGTCAACATGACATCTAGTTTTGAAGATGACGATGCGAGAAACACAACATTGAAAATAGTTCTTGATTTGGTAGCACGGTTTTGAGAGATTAATCATTTAAAAATAGAATATAAGAAAAAAGCACAAATAAAACCACCCATCTTTCCCTGCGCATGGAAAGAAATTCACCAAAACTCTCCTATATTGCTACAAGTGACGCACATACGTTGCACCACTTGTCATCACCAGAGAAGGTTGGAACACTCCAAAACTTTTGATTTGGTTTTATCAAATTCTTAATTTGATTTGAAGGAGGTTATTTAAAATTTTTCTAAAAGACCCTCCTTTTCAAAAAAAAATCTCTTATGACGAGTATTTTTCTTTTTGGGTTCATCCAAATCTTGATCTTCGGTCTTGAGGGTTTTTCATCTTATATTGGCTCAACACAAATAAGGTTGGAAGGTCTTTACAATTTATTTTTAATAAAAAGAATTCCTAAATTTTGGATTTATTCTTCCCCATTCAAGAAGTGCCCTCTTGCCATGACCTATGTAAAATATTTTCTTCCAAAACCCACCTCTATATTTTGGATCAAGCCAAGCATCCAATTCCAGCAAGTTTCAACGTCTTTTAAATTGTATTTCTATTTATCTTAACCTCAAAATCATTTTCTGTCATTTATTTGGACTATGGTGGTTTACAAAGGAACTACCTAATTTCCTGTGGCTCTTGATCCCAAATAAACTTCTCTGGCTAGTCCTTAGTATCCTCAACCTAGATCCATCAAGATCCACTGGTCCACAGTTCAAATTTTTCAAATTTTTCTTGCTGCAAGTTTGGACCAGATTTGCCTTTTTGGTGAAATTCATTCTTTTTCTTTTCCTAAAAATCTGAGATAAATCAGGCAGCCCCTAGATGCATCAAGAGACCACCTCACCAAGTCCCAGCTCCAGAATTTTTTTTCACGTGCCTAAATCATTTCGTCGAACAATTGGCGTGCACTGTTCCTGTCAAAATTCAGAGTTTCAGTGTTTTGGTTCAGTCTTCAGTGTTGTTTTCTTCAGAACTTGGCGTCGATCTCGCCAGTGCGCGCGTTGGCGCCTTGCTCACTGCTCCCCCTTCTTATCCATCGCACCGCACGGTTGCCTGGACGGTTGCGAGCGTCGGCGGTGAGCTGGCAGAGGTGCATCGCCCCCGTGAGCGGCGACAGCAACACTCGATGCGGCTGCCAGAGAGGCGCAGCGTGGAACGGCGCTGTCCAGCACCGCCCACACCACCAGGCGCCTCCGCGTGGCCGTCCCCTCCCCTGTACGTGCTGCAGAGCCGTCGTCGTGGCCTGGAAAGCATAGAGCGCGCTTCCTGCCGCCGACGTGCCCGTGAGGCTGTTCCGTCGAGAGCTTGGAGTATCACCCAAGTCATACCAAGTTTAGCCCTTGAATGGAACCAGTGGACCAACCCGATGATGCCCAATCACCTAATCCTCCAGCCCGACCACTGCCTCGCCGTAATCGCTCGCCGGAGTTATCCCGTTCTCGGCAACCGCCTCGGGCCGGCTATAAAAGGAGGCCCCGAGCTCGCCTTCGACCTAGCACCACCCCTCCACCTCACCAGAGCCGCGCCCAGCCACTAGGAGGACCTCGAGGAGGCCTTCTTCCCTGACTCCAGCCGCCCCGATCCACTTCGGGCTCCGGCACGATTCTCTCCGGTAAGGGCACCCCCTCGTCCCAAACCTTGCCAGTAGCCTCCTAGTGCTCCCACTCTTTTGACCCTAGCCTCAATTTGGCGTCTGCATCCCTCCTCGGCGAAATCCACCACCGCCTGAACCACCCTCCACCGGAGTGGAGGCCGCCGTCGACGTGGTGCTCGCCGACGACCAACTCCACCACGCACGGACGCGGAAGAGCTCCGTGAACCCATAGGTACTCTCCATTTCCCCTACCTCGCCGTGGATCGACGCTGGCGACCACCGCAAGCCTCGGGCGCCGGTGGACTCTGTCTTGAAATTCAAACCTGACGGGTGGGACCCCCTCGTCAGTCTCTCCTCTCTTATTCGAACCGTTTTCTGAAAATGCGTTCAGGTAAAGTATGCTTTCCCTTTTGGGTTGGCGTATTTCTAACTGAAGCGTTTTCTATTTTTATAAACTAGCCCCTAGATAGTTTTCTGTTTATAACAGATTAGTCCCTGGACTAAAACCTTTATATCTTTTAAACAAAAGATGATTTTGAGTTGATTCTTTTTCTGTCATCTTTATTTTTCTGTCTAGTTTTTTATCATATTTATTTGAAAATATTTGAAAACAATTTTATGCACAGATGGTATTTACGTTAGTATCCAATTTCTTTTATACCGTAGATACCGAAGGAGGTGACGGAACCGCAAACTTCGCCGAGCTAGACTCCGACTACTCCGAACCAGGCAAGCATGTTTGAGCCTTTGATATGATGAGTGTTTTGCATGTTTGCTTGAGTAGTTTTCTCATGGCATGTTTATATAAGCATATTGTGAATGTTATATTGCATGCAAGGCAAGCTACAGGTGAGCTTCGAAGTTTGATGAGTTCACATGATGGTGAGATAACCTGATCATGTGGTGGCATGATAGGTTGTAAGCTGGTACTGTTGAAGCATGCCAGTCTTATGTCAACCATGTAACTCCAGTGTTAACATGGATCAAGTCTTGTTCCCGTTCGTCCCCGTCCGTGCTACCACATGTTTTTCTGCAAAGAATGCGGTTTAGTAAGTTGCAAACCTCTCTCCTTGTACACACCAAATAGAGGGGCCGTGATGAGGGTTCCATGGCCCTGGATTAAAGCCCGTCATCCGGTCAGGGGGCATGGGTGTTTCCGGTTGGGACTGAGAGGGGAGCACCCCTTAGAGCGCGCGAATATAAATTTGATCCCATGCTATTCGAGGTTGTAGCCTCCCCGTGTCAGAGGTCTTGTTGAACGTTGCCTAGGGTGATCCCTGGCAGCAGAATGTGGAATGGGTGTGTACTGGTTAGATGTGTTTCTTCTAAAATACAGTCAATGGAACTAGTCCTTTCTGACTACTGAAATCCGTTGGCTATGGATTAACAGTGCAAACTCTGCAGAGTCATGACCATTCGAGTAACCGTGTCCATGGCCAAGGACCTTGATCAACATATCAGTGTCAGTCTCCGTGTCTGTCTCAGTATCCGTCTCCGTGACAGTCTCCGAGAATGAGCATGAAGCCGAGAAGGGTAAACCCGGCTGAATGTTATTCCGGTGGATGGACTAACCGGTTTATTATTATGTACTAAGTATTTCCTTGGGATGATCTAAATTCATGAGCTATTTAAATTCGAATGACGAAATATAAGCCCTTTACGTGATGTCGCTCAGACGTCCGACTACGGCATTCTTGTTATTTACTTTTGATATAAGCCCTTTATGTGATGTCGCTCAGACGTCCGACTACGGCATTCTTGTTATTTACTTTTGATATAATCCCTTTATGTGATGTCGCTCAGAGGTCCGACTGTGGCATTCTTGTTATTTACTTTTGATATAAGCCCTCTATGTGATTTCACTCAAACGTCTGACTGTGGCATCCTTGTTATTTACTTTTGATATAAGCCCTTTATGTGATGTCGCTCAGACGTCCGACTGTGGCATCCTGATTATTTACTTTCATTATAAGCCCTTTTCGAGATGTCGCTTAGACGTCCGACTGTGGCACGTACTGTCATTTACGTTTCAGTATAAGCCCTTTATGTGGTGTCGCCCTGACGCCCGACTGCGGCATGTTTATTTATTTTTACCTTTCGAGGCATCGCTTCAGACACCCGATCGGTCTTCAGCTATTTTATTGGGATTTCGGGAGGACTACCGCCTGACTTCCTTTTATTTATCGTGCAGTGCAAATTTATTACCTGAGTGTGCATTACTAATCTGCTCATGTGCATCATGTTTGCATTTGTTATATTTTATGTCCAAACTGTCTTGGGAGTACATTCAAAGTACTCACCTGGCTTGTTGATTTGGCCAGATGTTGACGAAGGCGATCTTATGGATGAAGAGTTCGATAGCGAGTCCGACGCCTAGAGGAGTCCCAGTCAGTCCCGTGCGATCCTGGAGTTGGTCACTTGTATTATATATGCTTCCGCTACCCAAATAAAATCATCAAGCCTCACTCCGGTGCTTGATGAGTTGTAAGATTTTGGAGTCATGTCACCCACTACACTGTGACATATCCACCACCACTTTTATTGCGAGTCAGTAGTTATGCTACCATACTCCTTTGTTTCATATCCGCCCTTATGCATAATATCGGTGTGCTTGTAATAAAATTGTTGAGCAGCCTCAGCTCAACCTTGTATAATATTTAGTACTTCTGGATTTCTGTATCAAGGATTTGTGTGCTAGTAAGGAGGATTCTTCTGTACTGGTCAATACAAGGGTCAACTTTTCAATAAATGTTTTATTGGGAAACCGGTCCTGACAACCTTGGTACCAGAGCTAGGCTGACTGTAGGAAGCCACTAGGTGTGATTGCTAATCGGTTATTAGCGTAATAAGTGCTATTTTTAACACTTTACAATGGTAGCAATTTTCTGTTAGTCATCATAAATTTATGAATTGACTATCTGGAATTTTTGTCTACTTTTGTAGATGGCTGGCAGCGACTGTGAATCACAGGTGTTCGTCAATGTACCTGAGGGGTTTATCAAGCTTCTCGTCTCCATCACCAAGGTCGCGATCGGGCCATCAACTCGTCCGGAGTTCACACTCTACCAGCACAAGATCAGCGACAGCGTGTCTATGTACTAGGCCGCGGTGCAATTCAAGGGAGGACGTTCTGAGACACGCCGCTTTCGATTTGTGGGAAGGGCCATGCCTACAGAGAGGCATGCCATGCAGATGGCTGCCCGTGAGGCAATAG